>NC_045604.1:80625938-81825938 GCF_009762305.2 Zalophus californianus
GCGTCTGCAAGCTTTGGAGGTGGTTGCTTAGAAGTCGAATTTGAATTAAAAGGATCCTTTTTTTAATTTTATTTTTATGATTAATTTACCTTGGAGTTTTAGAAACTTCCCCATACCCATTACTTCACATTCGATGGCAAAATTTCTGCCTTTTAATTTGAAGCGTCTCCGTTTATTGTTCTCCATGTTCGTTCAGCCTCTAAGGACCAGGAAATAAATCCGAGAGGGTCCAGCCTAGCTGCTGGTTAAACAAACATTCTAATGCAACACTCTGCGAAAGAGGCATAGCCTCAGAGCTCCGTTGGAAGTCTTCACTTTTGTGTGTTGGCACTACTAAATTCCCATTTCTGCAGAATAAGCCTTTTTCTTTACTTTCAATCTTGCTGGAAATGGTCTGCTCTAAACCGCTAAAGCAATATAGGCTGCTTCAACCCATCCACGGCATCCTCCACCACCACCACCACCCAGCTCACCTCCCATAAGGTATCACGGCATAGCCCTCTCCAAAAATCCCACCAGCATTCACCCAAAGGGCTTCCTGCAAAAAGTCATGGATTCTTGGCCCACAAATAATCAGTTTAAGGAGGCAGAGGGTGGAGCTTTAACTTGGGGCCAGTATCAATGGAATTTCCGATTTATTTTTATTTTTTTTTTTTTACTCAGAGACCCTTTCCAGAAGAAGCAATTCCAAGCAGTGATAAGTGGAAGGAGAAGGAAGGTCAGTGTACAGCAGGTACGCAGGCAGAAATTCAAGTCCCGGTTTTCAAGAAAAAATATTTTTAACCCCAGTTGCCGGAGCAAAGGGATCCTTCTAATCATTTGCTACACCAATAAAAAAGAAAAGTGAAGCAGGGGCTCTGGGCTGCCATTTGGAGCTCAAATAATACACAAGATGAAGCAGCAGAGAAGCTGGGATATTCTGCAGTTCTAAAAGAAGCTGTAGATGAAAAGAACAATTTAGCAGAGTGATATAAGGGAGAGGGCACAAGCATTAGGGTGAGATGGACCTGAGTTCACATAGTGGGTCCCCTCTGACCTCAGTCTCCTCTTCCGTAAAATGGGGTAGCATCACCTATCACGCATTGGTTTTTTGTTTTGTTTTGTTTTCAAGATTTTATTTATTTGCCAGAGGGACAGAGAGAGAGAGTGCGAGCACACAAGCAGGGGGAGCAGAAGGCAGAGGGAGAAGCAGGGTCCCTGCTGAGCAGGGAGGGGGACTCGAGCCCGGGACCCTGGGATCATGACCTGAGCCAAAAGCAGATGCTTAACCAACTGAGCCACCCAACCATCCCACCTATCGTGCATTGTTGTCCTGAGGGGTGAGACAGATAACGTGTCAAGATGATGCTGCTGCCAGGCAGGTTCTAGAAGCTGCAACTACATTAGCTCATTTAATTGTCCTGACAATACTGTGAAGCAGGTGCAGTCAATACTCCCATTTTGCAGATGGGAAAGTTTAACGGAGAAGTCCAGGGGCTTGTCAGAGACCACAGGAGTGGGGATGGGATTCAAACACACAGTCTGGCTCCCAAGTTCATGCTATTAGTTGTGTAGCACATAACAGAAGTACTGTAGTGTTAAGTCACAGGGAGGTCAGTAGGGAACATTTGTAAAGCCCCACATTAAATGTTGTACAGGCAACTCGTCCAGTGCTCATAATAACCTGGTCACGGGATGATCATTGCTCTGTGTGACCGATGAGGAGGAGCATAAGCAAAGACACAGGCATGAAACAGTGCAGGGCAGATACTTGGAGATGGCCTTCTCTTTCCAGCATGGCTTTGGAGTACCTACTAAAGTCCTTGCTGCCAGGACGTTCTAAAAGCTTCAGCCATGAGTGCCCTGGTAAGTAAACTGGTCTGTAGAGAGGAGGAGAGAACTGTGTGAATAACCAAGGGCTTAACCCTACCCCCGACCTTTCCAACCCCAGTTTCCTGGAGGCTCAGCTGTACCTCGTTTTCAGTCTTTGGGCATCAATAAGACGGCCTGTTGTATCCTTCCAGTAAAGCACCTCACTTAAATTAATTTGAGTTTCTAACTCTAGCCACTAAATGATCTCTGTCTAGGCTGTAGTGTAATTGCTTCCCATGAGTAGCCCCACATTTCCGACGAAGATGTGGTTGACCAGAAGTGCTTTAGATCCTAACCGTCCCAGACTCGCTGATGTAAAAGTTACTGTTTATGATATATACCCCAAAGGATGAAAACAGGTCTTCAAACACATACAGGCACATGCTCGTTGATAGCAACACTGTTCACAATAGCTGAAAGGTGGATACAGCCCAAATGTCCATTAATGGATGAATGGGAAAAACAAAATGTGGTATTTACATATAACGGAATATTATTTAGACCTAAAAAAATAAAGTCCTGATAGAAGCTGTAATATGGACAAACCTTGAAAACATGCCCAGTGAAAGATGGCAGATACACAAAGTGATAAATTGTATAATTTAATTTTTAGATGAAATATCCAGAACAGGCAAATCCATAGAGACAGAAAGTAGAATGGTGGTTGTCAGGGGCTGAGGGGAGGGGGAATGGGGAGTGTCTGCTAATGAGTACGGGGTTTCCATCTTGAGTGATGGAAATGTTTGGAACTAGGAAGAGGTAGCGGTTGCACAACATTATGACTATAATAAATGACATTGAACTGTTTACCTGTAAGTGGTTAACTTTATGTGATATGAATTTAGCCTTAACACATTTTTTACTTTAAATTTTTTATTGTTATGTTAATCACCATACATTACATCATTAGTTTTTGATGTAGTGTTCCATGACTCATTGTTTGTGCATAACACCCAGTGCTCCACGCAGAACGTGCCCTCTTTAATACCCATCACCAGGCTAACCCATCCCCCCACGCCCCTCCCCTCTAAAACCCTCAGTTTGTTTTTCAGAGTCCATCGTCTCTCATGGTTCGTCTCCCCCTCCGACTTACTCCCCTTCATTCTTCCCCTCCTGCTATCTTCGTCTTCTTTTTTTTTCTTAACATATATTGCATTATTTGTTTCAGAAGTACAGATCTGTGATTCAACAGTCTTGCACAATTCACAGCACTCACCATAGCACATACCCTCCCCAGTGTCTATCACCCAGCCACCCCATCCCTCCCACCCCCCACCACTCCAGCAACACTCAGTTTGTTTCCTGAGATTAAGAATTCCTCATATCAGTGAGGTCATATGATACATGTCTTCCTCTGATTGACTTATTTCACTCAGCATAACACCCTCCAGTTCCATCCACGTCGTTGCAAATTAGCCCTAACACATATTTTGAAAGCTATTGTTTACGCATACTGTACAATCCAACAATTCCACTTTTGGATACATTTTCTTAAAACAAAATAAAGGTAGGGGCGCCTGGGTGGCTCAGATGGTTAAGCGTCTGCCTTCGGCTCAGGTCATGATCCCAGGGTCATGGGATCGAGCCCCACGACGGGCTCCTGGCTCAGCGAGGAGCCTGCTTCTCCCTCTGCCTCTCTCCCTGCTCATGCTCTCTCTCTCTCTCTCTCTGTATCTCTGTGTCTCAAATGAATAAATAAAATCTTTTTTAAAAAATGAAAAAATAAAGGTATAAGGGTGCTCATTGAAATACTGTCTATAATAGCAAAATATATGGGAAAGGAAAAATGCTCATCATGGTAGAGGTGGCTAAATATGGTTCAGACACACAATGGTTAAAATCACACACAGTCGACAAAGATAACCAGATCTCTATTATCACATGGAGCAGTCTTGAAAACATATTGAGTGAGAAAAGCAAGTTGCAGAACCATACTCACACAATGGTGTCATTCATAAAATTATTTAAAACCCATTAAAGTGTATGTTGATGTGTTAGCTACAAGTTTAAAAAACCGTCGATCAGGGGACGCCTGGGTGGCTCATTTGGTTAAGCGTCTGCCTTCGGTTCAGGTCATGATCCCAGGGTCCTGGGATCGAGTCCCACGTCGGGCTCCCTGCTCAGCGGGGAGCCTGCTTCTCCCTCTGCCTCTGCTGCTCCCCCTGCTTGTGCTCTCTCGCTCTCTACAAATAAATAAACTGAAAACAAAACAAAACAAAACAAAAAATGTCAGGAGCATTTACACTAACTTCATGGAAATGATTGCCTCTTAGGAGCAAAGAGGGGAATGAGGAAGGCAAGGATGTCCTAGTTGGGGTTCTTCCGAAAACAGAGCCTAAAATAAGGAGTTTCTTGGGGTGGCAATGGCAGGAAGTGGGGAAAGAAAGAGAGGAAGGGAAGAAAAGCCTATAAGGTGTGTGTTAGGCAAAGGGTTACTGCTGTGGGCGCTCAGTCTCATTGGGACCCTCTGGAAAGTCACAAGGGAGTATGCCTCAGAATTGATACACCAAGGGACGAGGAATCTGAAATTCTTTCCTAATGCCCATCTCTCATTGTTGGAGGGATGACCTCTGGGCATTGCTTCTCTGGGCCCTTTAGGATTGCCCTGTGGGCAGAGAGCAAGCTCTCTTGCCACTAGAGGCAGCTCTCCTCCAGAGAAGCTGAGCGATGCAGGCTTGTGAGGTCCATGCCAGCAGGATGCACAGAAACTGTCCACCGTCGCAGCAAGTGGACTCACACTGGCCACAGGAATGCGGCAGAGGGCATTCATCCATATGCTACAGGGGAATAACTTGATCAGCAATGTAAATATCTAGGGCAAATATGATAAAATATTAGTATTTGTTCATTCCACCCAACAGGCATATGGCTGATGGTTATACATTCGGCTGTTGTTTCACTTTTTTCTATTTTTGTCAATTTTTATCTTTTTTCTACATTTTTCTTTAAATTGTACCAATCGTTCACAATGTTGTGCAACCTTCATCACTATTTATAAAACTTTTTTATCTCCTAAAGAAAAACCACACCCATTCAGCAATAACCCCTCCTTCCCCCTTTCCTTTGGTAATCTCATCTACCTTCTGTCTCTATGAACTTGCCTATTCCACATATTTCATACAAGGGGTGGTCATATGATATTTGTCCTTTTGTGTTGGCTCATTTCACTTAGCCCGATGTTTTCATCCATGCTATAGCATGTCTCAGAACTCCATTCCTTTTTATGGCCAAATAATATTCCTTTATATGTATACACCATATTTTGTTTATCCATTCATCTGTTGATGGACAGTAGGGTGGCTTCCCCATTTTGGCTACTGTGAATAATGCTGCAGTAAACATTGGCATACAGCTATCTGTTTGAGTGCCTGTTTTCAGTTCTTTGGAATATATACCTACGAATGGAAATTGCTAGATCATAAGGTAACTCTATGCTTAATTGTCTGAGGAACCACCATACTGTTTTCCACAGTGGCTACACCATTTTGCATTCCCACCAGCAATGCACAAGGGTTCCAACTTCTCTGCATCCTTGCCAACAGTGGTTGTCCCTTTTCTACATTATAGCCATCCTAATAAGTATGAAGTTGTATTTCCTTGTTGTTTGGATTGACATTTCCCTGTTGACGATGTTGAACATCTTTTATGGGCCATTTCCATATCTTCGTTAGAGAAACGTGTAGTCAAGCTTTCTATACTTTTAAAACTTTTCAAAATAAAAATGTAAGGTTTGGCCACATGCCATGGAGCCCGTGACTTGAATAAAACTGCCACCTTTTTCAGGAAAGTGCCTGTCCTGATATTTCTGACAATCAGAGTTTCACTCAGCTTCATTTCTCAGCAAATTTCAGGCCCAAGTGTATCATTCGTGCCCTTGGTCAGCAAGTTCCCTGAGAGCACTTCTGCAAAGCTTCTTTCCAACCTCTGAAGTGACAGGCAAATCCAACGTTGGGCAAAGGTCCAAGAAGTCACACTCCAGGAGGCAGGAGCTAAGGTAAAATCAAGTTGTCATCAGTTGTCAGCGTGTCCTTCATTCTGGACTAAAAAGGCTTTGGGGATGTGGGCTTTTTCCTTTGGTTTTACACAGAAAAATCATCTTTTCTCACACCCTAATCACAGAACAAGGAGTAGAGAGGAGAAAAATTCAAAAGGAGAGATTATTCCCTCCCCAAGTGGGCAAAGGCATCAATTTTAGTTTATATCCAATCTCAAGTCCTACGAAAGATATCAAAGTTTATAGTAGAACTATTCTCCCCACTAGAGTTTGTAATTAACCAATTTTTCCCTCTGTTGACGTGTCCATTGTCTCACATTCTATGGGAATAATGAGCTTCATTCAAAAGCCTCCAGTGTTTCCCTTCCCTAGTTGTAAGTTCTTTCTATTCTGTTCCCCCAAGTGTCTGGCTTTCTTCCAAGCACTTTCTACATCGTGTTCAGTAGGACGAAACTCCATGGGCTTGGATCCAGGGCCTGGAGAGTGAACCATCAGGTGGGACTGCCCAGGGCTAGAGCATGGCCTTTGGTCACTTAATATTATTTTGTTGTTTTTGACCCTGCTGTTGCTGTTGACCTCTCTGAATGTCGTGTCCTTTTTATGTGTTAACAAAAGTAATCATATTACTAAAAATAGCCAAAATACTGATTTTATCTGGCTTAAACAATAAAGGTATTTTAAGATATCTCATTTAACAGGAAGTCCAGAGGTCAAGTAGGCTTCAGGGCTGATTGATTCAGCCACTGAATGATGTCATTAAGGACCTAGATTCTTTCCATATCACTGCCCCACCAGCCAAGCGTCAATGTCATCCTAAAGCCAGTTTCCCTCTAATTGTAAGAAATCTATCAGCCACAGGCTTCACTGTACATATCCTACAGAAGGCAGCAAGCTTTCGCACCATTTGGGTGATAGTGGGGTGTTCTTCCTTCCACCAGTGGCACTAATGTGGGTGACATACTCACTCCTGGATCAATAACAGTATACAGAGGGGTCCTGAGCACTAATTGCATTAAGCCCTGTTCTGAAACCAAACACTGACAAGAGGGTTGGATATATCATAAATGGTCTGGACTGTACAGGGCCCGCCCATGGAGCTGGGAAAGAAAGGATCTGCTGAGTCAGGGATGAGGAATAACTGAAAAAAAATCAGAATTTTAGTAAGAAGGAGAAAGAGAACAGTGAACACTGAGAAAAACATGGTGGTAACCACTGCGTTACACATCACTTTTTTTTTAAGAAAACGTAAATATATATAACTTCTCGAAGTTTCGATTTAAGTTAAATAGAAGAGCATGTAAATATAAAAATAGTCTGATACATATTAGAAGTACATGTAAGTTATATAAATACAAACCTGGTATACGGCTGTTGCTCAATAGCTGGTAGTTTTTATGATCATTTAATAATTATCAGCATATCTTAAAGACTTTTTTAAAGATATTATTTATTTATTTGTCAGAGAGAAAGAGCATGAGCACAAGCAGGGGGAACAGCAGGCAGAGGGAGAAGCAGGCTCTCCACGGAGCAGGGAGCCTGATGTGGGACTCGATCCCAGGACCCTGAGATCATGACCTGAGCCGAAGGCAGACGCTTAACCCACTGAGCCACCCAGGCGTTCCATTATCAGCATATCTGAAATTCCTGTCAGACCAAGCTTCCTAAGGACAGAAACTACTAACCCAATCTTTAATTTTCATAATAAAAGGTCAAGATTCCACCTGCCTATCTGGTATGAAACCATACAATAAATACCCTTTCAGGTAACAATAGATCTACCCTCCATCCATTCGATCAAGTATTCATGCTTTCAGCCTCCTAAGAAAGCACAGAGAGCGAAGTAGGAGAAACAGCGAAACCAGAGGTCCTCTGGGCATCCCTGGCACCTGAGGAGCTGGGCTCTCTGAAGCACTGACCGATCGACAGGAGTGTGGCTCAAGGGGAAAACCAGCCACCGGCACCAACTCTTCTCTACAACTCAGGTGCGATCCAAGAATCCCTGCTGGCCTTGGGCGTGGGAAGGTGTTGGCTTGGGTGGACACAGGATGTGGCCCTCAGTCATCAAAACGGTGAAGACTTGTGGTCTCACCTGCAAGGGCAACCGGACCCTCAGTTAAACAAGGTTTCAGATAATAATCCATCAGTAGGAGAGAGATTCAATCAAGGGATGGGAAGCATGAGAGAAACCAAACCCCAGCTTGGGCAAGCACCTCTCTGCTTCTGCAATCCCCCCACCCCCCTCCCCATCACCTATCTTGGCTGCACTAGAAACAGCAGAACACCCTCCCACAGAACTAAGACCAGAGCACAGGCTCAGTATGAGCCACAGTCCCAAAGAAATCCACATTGCAGTGTGGTAATATGAAGTGGCTCAATCCATGGAACGAATAGCTGAAGCAAGCTGGGATGGGCAAGCTTTCTGGTTCCTTCCCCACCCTGCTTCTCATCTCTTGGTCCTGAACCTCAGTCCTCTGTCGCGGATTCAGGCAAAAATCCCTGTTAAACTCAATAATATTTACGCATTTGGAATAAAATTTCCGCATCTTGTTAGCATAGGGCTGTAGAGCAAATACAGATGAGATCAGTAGCTTTCTGCTCCTGTGGTCCTCCAAAGAGCCCTCCCTCCAGCCCACCCAGTTCCTAGTGCAGGCACTGGAGTGCCATCTTATGGTTAAGAATAAAAAGGACACTGCTTTCGGAGCTAGGAGCATCCTGGGAAGGGTTCCAAAGCCACTGCCTATGCAAATCTTCCTGCCATCCCGGAGGAGAAGAAAAGCAAGCACTTTGGTCCATATTTTCTCTCTAAAGTTGAACCAAATCTCAAAAAAATCCCACCCCAGCTTCCTCACCCAGAGTCCCAGAAATTCACCTTTCTTGCTTTCAGTTGCAGGAAAGGTTGGATATCTTAGAAAATCTTCCTTCTTATGTATTCAGCAAGGTTGTGTTTGGGAAACGTAATCAGTGATTTGACCAAAAAACTAAGGGATTTTCTTTTTTCCAAATTCAGCTTTATCGGTCAAGTTTTACGGGTGCCTATACTTCCCCTGCCCCGACAGATGGGGGCCTCCCTGGGTAATGGTGGGAGCACGTGAATGTGGAAACAGGTCTGGTGGGCAGAATCTCAGGGAATTTTCCTGGCTTTACGGGGTTTGCCACATCACGGCATTATGTACTTCCAGGTCGTAGGAGCCAGCTTCTGCAAAATCTTGTGGAGCCCTTTACTCCTTTGCAGCATGGCCCCAAATCTGTCCCAGGCTCAAGCTTTTCCTTCACCATTCAACCAATATAAACAGCAGAGGCTGTCATCTGGAGCGCTGGCGAGACTGCGCACCTGCCTCACTGGATCGCTGAAGGTTTAGGTAAGTTGATAGAGGTGACCAGCTCGAAGCGGCACCTGGCACATAGTAAGAACTATTATGGGTTGGCTAGTGTCACTTTTATTGATATTATCGTTATACAAAATTTGGTGCCTGTCTTCAGAGATCCCAAACTTTGTAGTATCTGGATATATAAAAATCTGCACCACCAGCCTCGATATTTGAAATTTCAACAATTGCTAATAAGAATCAACATTTATTAACGCCAGGCAATTTTTTCTGATGGAATTGTCCTCAACCGGGAACAGTTATGCCCCCCAGTGGGCACTGGTAGTGTCTGGAAACATGTTTGGTTGTGAAAATTAGGGGGAGGAGTGTTACCAGCATCCAGTAGGTTGAGACCAGGATGCTGCTAAACATTCCATAATGCGCAGGGCTGTACCCTCCTCCCCAAAACAAAGAATATCCAACCCAAAGGTCAGTAGTGTCAAGGTTGAGAAACCCTGCTTTTATCCTTTTATACATGTTACCTCTTTTAATGTTCTCAACACTCCTATAAGGTAGGCATTATTATGACCCCATTCTACAGATGAAGGAACTGAGGTGTAACAAAGTTCTACAACTCATTCAAGGCCATGCCATTGGCAAGTGGAAATGGGATTAGAACTGAGGCCTTTCTGGTTCCAGAGCCTGGGTTTTCAATCTCCCCATGGGGCCCTTCCAGCATCTTGATGCTGGAGACACACTCAGAATCCCCCTAAGTAACATCAGTTAGTAAATTCCCAATTATATGTATCCAACACAGAAAATAAAAGGAAGGGAGAATTCCAACTCTAATTCTACCCCAATAGCTGCAAAAGACCTTAAAGTATTCTGAAACAGTAAGAAATACAGTGGCCCTCTGCAGCCCTGACCATATCACCAGGCTCCAAAGACTCTGGACTAGGGTTTGCCAGACTACAGCCCCCAGGCCAAATCGGGCCCCCTGCTTTGTTTTGTAAATAAAGTTTTATTGGAACACAGCCATCTTGTTCATTTCTGTATTATCTATGATGGCTTTCATGCTCTAATAGCAGTGTCGAGTATTTGTAGCAGAGACTGTCTGCCCTGTAAAGGCTAAGTATTTACCATTTGGCTCTGTATAGAAAGCATTTCCAGCCTCTGTTCTTGAAGAACACAGACAACTGGCTAAATAGTTTGAGACACCCATTGCCAACATTTGCCCTTTGTTTACGCCCTGCATGAGAAGGTTTACCCTAGGCCTAACTGAGCATCCCTCTGCCCCTCAGAACCTCCTCAACACAAACAAATTCAGGATAGAGATCAGAAAACCTTGTTCAGCCTAAATTATCTGTGTTCCACCCTTTCTGCCCACAGATAACATATCAATAAAACCTGGTCTGGGGACTACGAGAAGGCCCCGAACCATTCTGACTTCCTTCTACGTGCCTCACCTTCCGTATCCCAAACAAGTGATGTCGTAGTCACCAAAGCCACCGGGAATAAGCATTTATTTATGTTCCTTAAGAACCATTGTCATTTTCAGTATTTCAGTCTTGCAACCCCACAGCACTTAGCACTATGCCTAGTGGACTTTTAATGCTCTACGAAAGCTTCTGGAAATAGGGTTGGGTACTCCCAGACATACTTATATGGGAGAGGGGTTCTCAGTTGCCAAAAGGACTGAACACCCAAGACCTAAGGAATGGCAGGCGCTGTTCCTTCATGCCACATAGTCAGGCTCTCATAACTAACCCCGACCCTATTTATTCAAGAAAGAAGTCCATGGAGAAATGCCAACACATTTGGCATTGGACATTTTCTTTCACTGCACCCAAAACTTCACCAGAGACTTTGGAGTCCAAGGCCACGCTCTCCACCACCACCTTTTCTTACCACCACAACATAGATACAGCCCACCCACCTGGACTCTAGATGGGACTTTATAAGATGGTAGACAGTAAGGTCCCATCTCAAGAGAAAACTAGAAACTATATTTCAGATCCTTTTTTAAATGTCCATACTATTTGACTCAGTAATATTCCTCTTGTGATTATTCTTTAAAGAAAGAAGTTTGGGGAGCCTGGGTGGCTCAGTCGGTTAAGCATCCGCCTTCAGCTCAGGTCATGATCTCACGGTCCTGGGATGGAGTCCCACATCGGGCTCCCTGCTCAGTGGGGAGTCTGCTTCTCCCTCTCCTTCTGCTGTCCCCTGCTTGTGCTCTCTCTCTCAAATAAATAAATAAAATCTTCAAAAGAAAGAAACAAACAAACAAACAAACAAGTTTGGTCCAAGCATTCGTGTTCAAAGATATTCACTGCAGCATTATTTATTAAAGTGGAAAATTAGAAAAAATTAAAATTTCCCATAATAGGGATTGGAATAATAAATTATGATACGTCTATGTCATGGAATATTAGGCAGCTATTCTTTAAAGTGCTTTTAAAGAATATTTGAAAACAGAGGAAACTTTATACTGTATTAGGTGAAGAAGCAAGATAAAAGTTGTATGTAAAAAGATGTTTAGGGGAAAATAGTATTCACATCTGTAACTTACTTTGAAAAGTACCACAAAAATAAGGTGGATGAATTGATAGAAGTATGGATGGATGAACAGAGGGAGGGAGGAAGGGAGGGAGGGAGGGAGGGATGTATGGTTGGATGGGTGGGTGGATGGATGGATGGATGAATGGATAGATATATTGATGGATATGTGGATGGATGGAGAGGTAGATAGAGGGATGGAAGGAGGGAGGAATTGATGGAAGAAAGGAAGGAGGGAGAGAGGAAGGAAAGCGTAAGTGGTAAAGATAATTAAGTAAAATGTTAATGGCAGAATCTAATGGTTGGTACACGTGTGTTCACTACACAATTCTTCCATTTTTGCATGTTTAAAATAGTTTCACAATAAAATGTTGAAAAACTATACGCAAAGTATAATAACTTTGTAATATATATTTATAATCATATGAATATGACTGTATTTATATAGATAGAGATTTGTACAGGTAGGTGCTCGTTTAAATAATAGTGAAATAAAATAAACCCAAGTAATAACAGTAGTTATTTCAGGCGGTAGCATTATTGGTGATTCAGGCTCTCTTTTTAGCACTCTTTTCTTCTTTATTTCCCAAATTTTGAATAGCAAGCCTGTATTACTTTGATAATTGGGGGAAAGGGGGAAGATATTTAAGAAAGAAAGATCACTAGAGAAGAATGTTCAATGCCCCCTATTCTCTTGTTTGCGAGTGAAAAGCTGGGAACATCTCTGAAATAATAAATTGTAAAGAACAGAAGATCCCACTGAGGCTCCCGCCTGGGCTATGACCCTCGCAGGCAGTTAGAGGGAAAGGAAACTGGAACACTTGGGTGGAGCAGAGCCAGGACGAGTCTGCAGCTAGGACTTGGGCAGCACGCTAAGGCGCTCTCGGCGAGGGGAATAGTTTTCCCGCAGGGGACAACCCTGGGAGAGGGTCCGGGAGTGGAATGGGGTGGCAGTTATGGCAGTCCCTAGAGCCTCTTTCAACCATAAACCCTGCATCAAAGGCTATGAGTCAAAATATAAATCCTGTTACCACTTTCTCTTCCTTCCAGACCCAGGAAAGCATTCTGAGAGCATCTCTCATCCTGGACCAGGAAGCAGGACAGATGGTTCTGTGTGGGAGAGGCACAGTCCTCACGATCCCAGAGCCCCAGCCCATCTCTGTTCTCGGAGCAGAATCTTCCACCCAAGCACGCCAGTTTTGAGCCACAACCCAGTTTCTAACCAAACTCCATTTATAAGCCCAGAGCAGGTGCAAGTCACTTTCTTTTTCTTTTTTTTTTTTAAGTTCAAAACTATGCTTAGAGTTTACACAGTCACTGATAACTAGTAATACCATCAAGGAGATGGGGAATTTTTTTACCCTGAAGCCATGCAGATCTTCTGTGAAAAAAATGATTGGTGAGTGTGACATTTGCCATCTCTTTTTAGGTGTTGACCTTCCCCGTTCAAAGTTTCTAGTTATAAATGGATACTGTGAGTTATTTTAGACTTACGCCACTCACTCATGTAAATCACATCTCACGCCAACTCCTCATATTCCAAATTACTTTATTGATAAACGATGTATTAACTGAGAGGCATCTCTGACCGGCAGAGAGAAGAAATGATAACCCTACAGTTCTCAGTTGTAAAACTCATGACCAAAAAAACTTTATTCATTCATTGACTTACAGCAAATACTTATTGCCCCCCAGATGAGAGCATTATAATATGTAATATAATACAGTATAATATAACATAACATAATATAATATAATAATGGGAATAGAGTAGTTGGGGGGCAGGGGGTGGGAAGCAGGCAAGAAAACCTGCCTCAGTGTTTATATCCTAGTAGGGAGAGAAAGGCAAATACAAAATGAATCGATAAGTATACGAGCAAGAGAAGGAAGGTGTAAGAGGTTGAGAGTGGTTGTCCAAAAGATCTGCTTCCCTGGAATCTGGGAATGTGACCTTATTTGGAAAAAAGGGTCTTTGCAGAGGTAGTTGAGGCTATCCAGATGAGATCATCCTGGATTAGGATGGGCCCTAAATCCAACAAGGGTCCTTAGAAGAGAAGAAAAGAGGGGAAGACATTGAGAAGAAGGAGGCAGAGACTGGAGTCACGTGTCTACAAGTCAAGGACCATCATGATTTGCCAACAGCCACCAGAATTAAGAGGGAGGTGTGGAATGAATTTTCCCAGAGAGCCTCCAGAAGGAACCAACCTGCCAACGACCCTTGATTTCAGACTTCTGACTTCCAGAATTGTGAGAGAATACGTTCCTGTTGTTTAAAGCCACCAGACTTGTGGTCAGGTAATAGAGAAGGGATGAAAACTATGGGAAATACCTTTTTTATTATTTATAAAGGGGGATACGGGATGCTGGCTGAGAAGAGGTGATTTTTAAGTGGGGGGGGAGGTGTGACTGAGAAGATGACATTTGAGCAAAGACTTGAAGGAGGTGAGAGGGGCGAGTCATTTGGATGATGGGCCAAGAACTTTGCAGGGAGAGTCGACAAGAGGCCATGGGCTGCAGAAGAGAAAGAGAGAAAAGATCCTGGAGAAGAAATGGTGGCAGGACCTTACAAGTGTTTGTGAGTCTTTTGGGTTTTGTTCTGAAAGAAATGAACCATTAAAGGGTTCTGAGCAAGCGAGGCCCAACTCTGACTTTCACTTAAAAGGATGAGACCCAGGCGCTGTGGTGAGACCAGACTGCGAGGAACCGGGTTAGGGGTGGGGACCCCAGAGGACCAGACAGTCATAATCTTGCCACCAGGGGAGAGGTGATGGGGCCCAGGACCCAGGCAGGGAGGGCTGAGAAGTGCCCAGGTTCTGAAGATAATTTAAAGGCAGAGCAAACAGGATTTCCTAATTGAAATTGAAATTTGTCTTTCTTTGGTATTTTAGGGAAAGACAAAGAGGAGAACGGGCCTTCGAATATTCAACAAACTCCAATTTGTTGAATTCTTTCTATAGCCTGTCTTCAGAATGGGGATGGAGAAGTCCGATAAAAGAGGCCCACCCCAACCTCAGCAGCTGAGCACTGCGCATGCTTCCCAGGGGTCAGCTCCGTGGCTGTGCCTCTGTGTCCCCCCGATTCTGCCAAAACACAGAAAGGGAAAAAAATATATATCTTAATACACATACATTAGGAATATACATATTCCTAAATAGATGTACTTTAGGAATATACATGCACACACACACACACACATATATATAATTATATATATATATATATAATTTAGGAATGATTATACAACCTACATGGAAAGATCTCCAAGATATATTATTAACTGACAAAAAGCAAACATATACAGTAAGCCATCACTTGGGGATATAGGAGGGGACATTATACTGTATATTTATATTATGGTTATATGTGCAGAGATTATCCCCAGAAGGATAAACAAGAAACCCTAGGGAGGAGAGCTGGGTGGATGAGAGACAGGGATGGGGAGGAGATTTCCTTTCCAGAGTGTGTCCTATAGAATCCTTTACCATGCCTGTATTATCCATACAGAAAAGTAAGTTTTTCTAGAATCATAATCTCACAGTTATTTCAAGAATTTACTATAGGGACCACGCATTTCAGCTGTGATTGAATGTGTTCGAGATAGTATTAGCAGATAAACACTGTTGGGTGGTGGTAGTTGGAGGAACCATGTAGATCTTTTTTACATGACTTGTATTTTAAATATTTCGTTATGAATGATTTTAAACATAAACAGACAGAGGCAGAAGAGTATATAAATCAAGGGTCGGGAAACTCTTTCTGTTAAGGGGCAGATAGGACATATTTCAGGCTTTGCAAGCCAGATGGCCTCTGTTGTTACAAACTCAGCTCAACCAAAATCAGCCAGGGGAAATATCTAAACAAATGGGCATAGCTATTTTCCAATAAAACTTAATTTACAGAAGCAGGCTGTGGGCTAGATTTGGCCCTTGGGCTATAATTTGCTGACCTCTGATAAAAATAAGGATCCATCACCAGCCCCAACTACCATCAACCCACAACCAATTCTGTCCCATCAACTGCCCCCCAAATTACTTGGAAGAAAATCCCAGACATCATATCATTTCATCTTCAATGTTTCCAAACACACTTCTAAAAGATAAGGACTCATTTTTTTTTAAGATTTTATTTATTTATTTGACAGAGAGATAGAGAGCACAAGTAGGCAGAGTGGCAGGCAGAGGGAGAGGGAGAAGCAGGCTTTCCGATGAGCAGGGAGCCCGATGCGGGGTTTGATCCCAGGACCCTGGGATCATGACCCGAGCCGAAGGCAGCCGCTTAACCGACTGAGCCACCCAGGCACCCCAAGCACTCACCGTGCGTAAAAGGTCAACAATAATGTTCCAGTATTCTCAAAATTAGTCACCATTCAAATTTCAGCATGTCTAGAAAATGTAATACATCCTAACAGATGTTTTCTTGATCCGATATAATTAAGGTCCACACAACCCTTTTAAGTCTCTTTTATACTTTTTTTTTTAAGATTTTATTTATTTATTTGACAGAGAAAGACACAGCGAGAGAGGGAACACAAGCAGGGAGAGTGGGAGAGGGAGAAGCAGGCTTCCGGCCGAGCAGGGAATCCCGATGTGGGGCTCCATCCCAGGACCCTGGGATCATGACCCGAGCCAAAGGCAGATGCTTAACGACTGAGCCACCCAGGCGCCCCTCTTTTATACTTTCTTACATTGATTCTAGTTGTATCTCTTTTAGCCCTAAGTTGGATTTTCCTGAAAAAAAATGAGTCTAACATGTCATCAAGATGCTCCAAAGTATTTTTATTACAATCTGAGCAACTGCCACCAAGGTAATGCCAAAATTTTCTTGATCTGAACTGCCAGTCACCCGTCCGTGATCAGTTCAACAAATCAAGTATCATTGTGCAAAGTTATCAACCACTTCCTTCCAAGGTCTTGGGTGTTTGAAAAGGAAAAAATTCATCTACTGTGCCAGTTGTCTCCCTCCTAGGAATTCGTCCTAATAAAATATTCAGGGATACAGTCAGAGATGCCCGATGAAGGGCTTCATGGCTGCACTATTTATAAGAGTACAATATAGAAAAACAACCGAAACATGCAACACTAAGGAAAGGAAAGCATTCATTACAATGCTGGCTCATTAAATAACAATCCTGGTGGAATATTATATGATGATCAAAAATCATGGTTTTTAATATTCCAGTTCTAAGTCAATGTTCTTGACAAAATATTAAATGACAAGAAACAAACTCCAGAACCACGTACACGTACGGCCATGTGACTATCTCCATGGAAAGCAACAAAATGTTACATTATTACTTCCAAAAATGGGGTTATGTGGCTTTAACTTAAATATTTACTCTTTGGGAAGCTTCCCCAATTTTCTTTAATGTGCATGCTTTACTTTTAAAGCAGAACAACAACGATATTATTAGTTTTATAAAGATTTCCAGGTCTGTGGTTGTCTTTTCTAGCTCTTTCCCCCTTGCTTCCTGCCTCTGTCTTGTAAATTTAGCAGGCAGTAGATCATCCCAGTAATTTTGCTCAGGACCCAAGGGCCACCATCCCTGGCCCTGGAGGGGAGCAGCACCGTCGTGCCTTCACAAACCCAGAACAAATGGGAATTAAGGGCAATGACTCAACATCTCACCCCATCTGCAGCAATGGCCCGACACGGGGCACCCGTTTCCTGCCATCTGCTCTCCCTTCCTAGGAGCGTAACACTCTGTAGGCAAAAACCACGGCACGTGCTTGCAGGTGATCGTGTGGGGAAACTAGAAACAGTGTAGAAGTCCAGTAGTAGGTGGGGGGCGACATAAATGACCGCCAGTTAGGAAGCCTGTTGTGGAAAATGGTGAACAGCAAGGAAGGTGGTGGCTTCCTGACTTCTGCATTCACCCCCGTATCTGTCCCCATCTCCTCCTTCACAGGGTGGTGGGTCTGCTCACGGTTCCTGGAGCAAGGCAGGTGCGCTGTGGACTCTGAGTTTTGCACTGGCTGTTCCTTCTGTGTGGATTGCTCTTCCCTCCTCGCCTTCTCCAGAAATCACCTTGCTCGGGAGTCATCCCATCCAAGATGTCAACTTCCCCGGAACACAGAGGCACTCCTCATATCCCACTTCCTGCCTTCCTGTTTTCTCTCTACTGTTCAGTATTTAACAGGTAACATATTTTAGTTATTTGTTTGTTTGATATCCACCATCCCCCACCCCACTTAGAAAGCAAGATGCTTGAGGACAAGGGTTTTTGCCGTTGCTGCCTACCCCATGCCCAGAGCAGCCCCAGGAACTCTGGAAGGTGGAGTGACGGGTGAATGAGCGACTTTACTTTCTCTCATTATGCATCTGTGTTTCTTAAATCTCCTATGATGAACAAACATGACTCTCATAGCAAAGCACCTGGTGAGCTGTTCTCAAGATGTTGCAGTAAGACAACTGTAGGCGGTTACTTCGGCCAGGTAGGCACAGGAAACTCCTTAGAGAAGATCATCTTGGCGGGCAGGTTTTGGGTTCACAGGCACCCACCACCCTGCAGGGAGGAGTCATGAGATCCCTGTGGCCTGGCAAGTGCTGCCCCTTCTAATACCCTCGACCCAGAAGCTCAGGGGAGCATGGTCAAGGGGACCATGAGTGTTTGGGGAAGAGAAGGATGAAGAGTTACCCCATCCTGTGATGATGATGATGATGATGATGATGACGAAGAATCTTTCCAGATCTTCCAGAATGCACCGAGACTGTGAGTTTTCCAAAACAGACACCAAGGCTGCAAAGGAGATGCTCACCATAAGGTCCTCTGAACCATGACTGAGCCTCAACACCACACCTTGGAGGGAGATGGGGAAAGACTGGTGTGAGTCCAGCACCGGAAATGATCCCTGAGCTGAGGAAAGACTGCAGGGCAATGGGGTGGAAGCCCACCCTGCAGGCCGAGCAGGACCCCCAGCAGTGAGCAAATGATGCACCGACCCAGGTGGGCTAGTTCCCAAATCACTAATTCTCTCCTTACCTGTACTTGGAAACCAAAGTTTGAACTGAGTAGCCTCCCCCTGGGGTTCACGTGTAATCTGGGGAGGGGTTGCAGGTCTCAAGAGGGAAGACATTGGACCCGCTGTCCATACGAGTATAAGGTGTGGGTTAATTTAAAAAAATAAATTTTAATTAAAATTAAATGAAAATGTAATTAAATATATTTAATAAAATTTAATTACATAAAAATGCTAATTAAAAATTAAAAGGGGATGTACTTTACTCTTATTGGGGGAAGTAACTCATTCTGTCCATACATTTTAAATAAATTAATTGCCTAGGAGGTAAATATATAATATATAAGTATTATATGCAATAGATAAATAAATGAGTAGGTGAGCAGACAAGTAAATAAATAGGTTGTTTCAAAAGAGAGAGAGAAACAGGCCCTCGAGTCTCTGCAGGATATGCACACAGGCTCTTGATTAATGCGAGTTCAGCTTTCTGGAATGTTCTGCTCGAGTTCACATCATGAAGAAGAGGTTTGCATCCATCCTGTAGTGAGGAGAGAGACCTCTCTTTCAGAGCCGCTGCATCTATCAGCATCCTTAACCATCCTCCTTTGGTGGAGGTTTATTATCCTCTTAGTTATTCTATTAGTCATTCTGCTATTAGGAGGCCAAGAACCATTTCATTTTATGTTGCCTCATCATACCTTCCAGTTGGAAAACATGGTTACAAACAAAAGCCTAAGAGCCAGGGACCCGCCACCTGGTGGTTCTCTCTCCTGTGGTGCTGTTAAATGAAAGCACTGAGCATATATTTACAGCCTATTTAACAAAGCCAGCACAGGGTTAGGTATAAATGCTTATGCAGAAACAGAGTTGAAATGGGGCACTTTGGGAGAAAATGGTGCAAGGGGAAAGGGTGTATTAGTCATGGTTCTCCAGAGAAATAGAACCAAGAGAAAGATAGATAGATAGATAGATAGATAGATAGATAGATAGATAGATGATAGAGAGAGAGAGAGAGAGAGAGATTTCTTAGAAAGAATTGGCTTATGTGCTTAGGGAAGCTGACAAGTCCCAAGATCTACAGTTGGAACTCTAGAGATCTACGAGATCTGAAGGTATATGATCCAATCCAAAAGCTGGCAGGCTCAGGACACAAGAAGAGCCAATGTTTCAATTCAACTGTGAAAGCAGGAAACAATGGATGTCCCAGCTAGCTCAAAGGCAATCAGGCAGGAGGAGTTCCCTCTTACTCAGGGATGGGTCAGTCTTTCTCTTCTATTTGGGCCTTCAACTGATGGGATGAGGCCCACCCACATTACGGAGGACAACATGCTTTACTCAGTCTACTGATTTAAATGTTCATCTCATCCAAAAACACCCTCAGAGACTCACCCAGAATGATGTTTGACCAGATATCTGGGAAGTCTATGGCCCAGTCATGTTGACACATAAAATTAACCATCACAAGGCATTTAGTGGAGTTGCACAGGGAATGGGGTGACATCCATTAACTGGATTCATGGGAAAAATTATGTTCAGTTTAGTACACAATTAGGAAATTGCTCTTCCCATCAACTGGATGAATGTTAATTATCCATAAATGCAAGGCACATGAAAAGCTGGTCAACATCATTAGTCATCGTCCATTAGAATGGCTAAAGTTAAAAGGACTGACCATACTAAGAGCTGGTGAGGATGCCAAGGAACTGAGGCTCATGGATATGCGAAATGGAGTAGCCACTCTGGAAAACAGCTTGGCAATTCCTGTAAACATTCACTTACTTTATGATTCAGCAATTATACTCCTATTTCCACAAAAGTAAATGAAACCATATGTCCACAAAAAGTCTTGAAAAGAATGTTAATTGCAGCTTTGTTCACGAGAGTTAAAAACTGGAAACAACCCAAATGTTCATCAATACAAGAATAGATAAATATACTACAGAATATTCTTACAATAGAACACTGCTGAGCAAGAAAAAGGAAGGAGCTTCTAATCCACGCAACAACAAAGATAAATCTGACAGACGTAAGTAAGACTGAGCAAAAGAAGCTCAAGAATATACTAAACTAATCTATAAAGATAGAAGGCAGAATGACAGTTACCTTTGAAGGGGAGGGAGACTAACCAGAAATGGGTGTCAGGGATCTTTCTGGGGTGATGACAATGCTCTATGTCTTGATAGGGGGTTGGATGATACAGCCATAAACATTTGCTGAACTCATTAGACTGTACGCTTAAAATCTGTGCATTTTGCTCTCTATAATTATGAGAGTAATTAAGCATTTTACCAGTAAAACTTTGCAAAATTGCAAGTCCCAAGATTGGTATGAGACTAAGAGCTGTAGAGGTGAACAAAACAAAAACCTGCACATTTTCTTGGGCAAAGACAGCAGGCACTTTGCAGAATGAATTGGAGGGAAGCCGGGTCTCTGGGAATACAGCTGACAAAATCCTTGTCATTAATATCAGAACTTTGCTGAATCAGACTGAGAATAAAGGTCCGGAAACAAAGAACCCCCTAGCACTATCCTGGTACAGGCCAGGAAGTCCAAGAAGAGTGACAGAAGTACAAACAGGATCAGTAGAAAGTGTTGGACACAAGGAGAGCAAGCTCCAAGCCAACAAGAGTGAACCGTATGCTTTTAGCCATGTCACACTAATTGTCTTGGTAATCCCTCTGTACTTCCTGTCATGATTATTGTAAATATTTGACTTGAGCTAATTCTACAGCAAACTATCGAGGTCTCATTCCGTTGGTCAATTCGTTCTTTCTCAGCTAATTTTAACGTTGTGCTCATTAAGTCTTGAGTGGAACAGAAATAATAGCTAATAATCATGGAGGACTTACTAGGTGCCAGGCACTGTGCTAAGTACTCAACATGCATTAATACGTTTAATCTTGTTCCACCCATGAAGCAGATATCGGCTACAGAATTCCTGTCTTACCAATGAAGAAACTGAGGTTCAGTGGGGTAAAAACTTGCCTAAAGTTACTGAGCTCGGAAGGGAGAGGCAAGAGTCAAACCTAAGCCCTTGGACCTCAGAGACCACTAATAGTTATACTCTAATGCCTCCTTCCAGGAATTTTTCAAAATGCACTGATGCTACCCAACCGCTGTAGAAGCACGGAGACTCTGGAACCCTTTACACTACATATGAATGTCTGAGAAACCCACAGAAAGAAACTGTGACCAACCCAGGGCCACAAAAGCTGTCCATACTCCCCAAAGGCCCATCCGTGCGTTCATTAGTTCACAATATTTAAGGGCCTACTGTGGGCTAGGCATTGCTTGCCACTGGAAGAAAGAGAACTGAGAGCCAAAAGCTATTCTACTACACTTGGTAACACCCCGCTCCAAAATGTGTTCATCGACGACAAAGCAGAAAACTGCAACCTGATGGCCAGTACCCCTTTAAGAAGTCTAGAAACTCAAACGTAGGGTCCGTGTAGCATCCACTAAAAATCAGCAAAGCGGCAGCCACAGGCAATCTGGTATGAGGCCGAATAACTTATGCCTGCTCAAGAGGCTGTCTCTGCTTCCTGAACAGTTTTATCAAGGCCCTATGATTGTTTTGTAATGTAGAAATTGATCATTAATCAATGTTGCCTAAGCAACACACTTAGAATAATAAATCAAGGCAGGCTCTTCAACAACAGAGCTCTGGAAAATTGCTGGCATATTAGCATTGACTGATTGCCAAGACACTGCTCTCCAGGGCGAAAGGGGGGTGCAGGATGGATGACAACAGGATGCCCAAACAGATACTACAGAATGAGCAGAATTGATGAGACAGCACAAGGAATGTAAAAATGAATGCCCTAAGAATGACAGTGTCACATACTGAAGCAGAAAAAGCAGGCTTGAGCTCATTGCCCTCTGCAGGCTCAGTTCCCTCATCCTTACGGATGATCTCATCTTTACAGGGGCGTAAAGTAATTCTTGCAATGTGGAACCCCTGAAGTTAATTGTGAAGCGGATGTGAAATTATCATGTAAACAGTTAAAGCACAAAAAAATGAGGTGTTCCGGTTTGGAGGTGCTCTTCTCTACTCAAAATTTTGACCCGAATAAAAACCATGAGCAGAACACCTGGGTGGCTCAGTCTGTTAAGTGTCCGACTCTTGATTTGGGCTCAGGTCATCATCTCAGGGTCGTGGGATCGAGCCCCAAGTTGCTCTCCGTGATGAGCGTGGAGCCTGCTTAAGATAAGATTCTCTCTCTCCCTCTCCCTTTGCCCCTCCTCCCCCTGCTCATGAAGGCATATGCTCCCTCTCTCTCTAAAAAGAAGAAAAAAAAACCAACTATGAGCTAAGATGTATCAGAAGACCGGGTTCGTTCATGGTAGTTGGACCTGATCCCTTTGCTTACTTCCAACGCTTCTGTCTCTTCTTGCCTTTGCTTAAGCAGAGCCGCTGGAAAATAGAAAAAGAGACAACAAGAGCAAGGGTAGAGGGAAAACACACTTCCCCTGCAGGTAGAGACCATACACAAGGAGGCATGTCTTCACCATTCTCAGTAACCAGATAAGCTACTCCTCGACCCACAGTTTTTGTGAGGTCTCTCTTTCCGGCTTGCCGACAACTGACTTCTCGCTGTGGCCTCCCATGGTGGAGAGAGAGAGACAGCTCTGATGTCTCTTTTCCTTCCCATAAGGGCACCAGCCCTATGGACACATATGATCTCATTTAACTTTCATTCCTCTTTACAGGCCCTGTATCTGAATATAATCACATGGGGGGGTTGAGTAGGACCTCAACCTATGAATTTGGAGGGGACACAATTCAGTCTACAGCATTGCCTAAGATATAAGACTTCAGAGCCCAAGGAACCCCCACCCCCTCCTCAGGATACATCACAGCTGGTGTCTGATTCTGCTAATTCAAGCCACAATCATTTTATTGTTCATCATCATAAACGATGTGCCAGAAGTTGTAACATTCGTCCATTCGGAATGCGAAGGCTTAGGGAAGACCAAGATCTCTGGGGCTAGAGTGAAGGACGAAGGGAAACGTAATAGAAGAGGGTGGAGGCCGGCTGTGGAGGCCTAGCTGAGCATGGGAAGAACTTCAGTTCGGGGATTGAAAATACTGGGCCACAGTCCTTGGACATTTGCATTTAAAAAAGAGGAGAGGCAAAGCTATGTTTATTGTATGATTATTGTCTTTGTCAGTTCAGGCTGCTGTAACCAAAATCCCATAAACTGAGTAGCTTAAGCAACGAACATTTATTTTTTCAGAGTTCTGGAGACCGGGAAGCCCACTACGGAGGCTCAGGCAGATTTGGTGTTTGGTAAGGTCCCGCCTCCTGGTTCACAGACAGCCGTCTTCTTGCTTGATGGGAAAGGGCAAAAAAGCTCTCTGGGGTCTCTTTTATAAGGACATTAACCCCATTTATGAGGACACCACTCTCATGACCTAATCACAAAACCTCCACCTCCAAATACCATCACTCTGAGGATTAGAATTTCAGCAGACGGGCTTTTGATGGGAGAGCGGGGCATAAATATTCTGTCTATAGCACCTATTATATGTCAGGAACTCTATACTAGGTACTCACCCTACATTGATCTTTACATAGGTACTCACCCTACATTGATCTTTACATTTAAATATGCATAATATTTGCTGAGTGACAAACATAATCAGCAATTCTAGAAATCAAGACCTATTTTATATTCCAAATCAACAGTAAGGCACAAGAGGAAGAGGTGTGTATTTAAACCTCTCTGATCTTTCCTTGGTTCGAGATGGAATAAATGCATGATTGCACATGGGGAATGTGGAGGTCATATAAACAGCCTATTCAACTCAATCATACACATAATAACCTGTTTTCTATTCCACCTAGAAGGTTAAATATCCAACTTTTAATTTCTAAATGGTCTTATGCAATCATCGCAATTACCATCCTTTTCAACTGTAGAGGTAATTTAAACTGTGGGTTGCATCTCCATCACACAACCTATTTGTAATATGCAATTCTAGCTTGGATTCCAAGGATAAATATTACCCTCCAAACAAATACAAGTTGAAGGTAATTCACAAATAATAGTTTGCAAAGGAAATAAACTATGTCCAGACGATATGATTAATAGAATTAGCTGAAGAAATACAAGAGTGAATAAAAGAATTCAGTAAGATGGCTGGATATAAGATAAATACACAGAAATCAATAGCTCTCCCACAAATCAATAATGTAAAAAGATCCCAAAATTTTATATATAGGCCTTTACAAAAACAGGTCTGGCTTTTATATAAGAGTAATGCAAAACTGCTGCTTAAACACAAAAAGAATGACTTGCATGAATATGAACAAAAAATATTAGCTTTATTTGTAAATGTGATGTGCCAAACACTGGGGATATGTATCTTACAGATACCATTTACCTAAAATGATTCTTGCAGACCTTATAACGTAGATGTTGTTTTTCTGTGATATACAGGTGTGAAAACTAAACCTCAGAGGAGTAATTTTCCCATGATGAGAAAGTCAGCATGAGATCTTCAAAAGGTAAAATCTGATTGTGCAACTGCCCTGTTGAAAACCCTTCTCTGACTTTTGTTCTTAAAATGAAAACAAATCCTTGCAAAGCTTTGCTTGAAGGTCTTTGCTACCTTTGGAGGGAGCTACTTTTCCCTCCAACTCTGTGAAATGGAGGTTAACCCAGACTACCCTGACCCATCTAAGATAGGCAGACCCATATTGTTGAAGTAGAACATTTTCCCAAATTAGTGTTTAGAAGAAATACATTTCGAAGCTTTGCTGGCAAGGGGTAAAAAAAAATAACCCAAGGTGAAAATAGATTCTTCAAAAACAAAAAGGAAGAAAAGTTACGTGTGTTTTCACAAAGCTGAAAAAAAAAAAAAAAAAACAGGGAAGAGAATATGGACCATCCTCTCCTTCACTTGTGAATATCCATGTAAAAATCTAAATAAAATACCAACAAACAGAATCCAAAAGCACTCATGTTCCATGACCAAGTGGGGATTCTCTCAGGAATGCAAGGATTCCTCTAAGTACACTCCCTATTAATATAATTCACCGTGTTAATAGAGTGAAAGAGATTATCATCTGTATAGATAATAGAAGGCATTGATGGGGCACCTGGGTGGCTCAGTTGGCTAAGTGTCTGACTTTTGATTTCGAGTCAGGTTGTGATCTCAGGATCGTGACATTGAACCCCATGCCAGGCTCTGTGCTGGGCATGGAGCCTGCTTAAGATTCTCTAAGATTCTCTCTCTCTCTGTCCCTCTGCCCCTCCCCCTGTTCGTGCTTGTGCTCTCTCTCTCTCTCTCAAATAAATAAATAATTAGAAATAAAATAAAATAGAATGCTACACATTGTCAATAGATCTTAATTTCACAACCAGGTTAATATGGCAAAGTCAGTGAAAATAGGTGCAAAATCTGGATTTGAAAACCAGCAGGGGAGAATGTAAGTTTCCTGAGAATGTGCAGATATTTTGAGATGGGCTTTGGATTCTGAGGGGAAACCGAATGGGGGTTCAAGCTGATGCACTCTGAATCCTGAGGGGGCCAAGAGAACACAGCTGATATTTGGGTAGGATACATAATAAAAGCACTGAAACAAGTATGATAGCAAGACATCTGCCAAGGGCCCAGGAACAGTATTAGCAAAGGTGCAGTGTTGTTGGGAGAAGATTCACAGACAGACAGCAAGGCAAAGGCATTCTGGCCTGAGCCAAGAAACACGGAGGCCTGAAAGGTAGAGTGTTCTACGGAGTGTCAAGAGAAATGTCAGGGGCTAGACCTTGCACCTGGGGCCAGGAATCAAGGGGTGAAGGTGGGAGTATCTCTTCTCACTCTCACATCCACTTGCAGGCTTTTTGCTCCCCATCCTAGCAACTTTGAGCTCTGCAGCTCTGGAGATCTGAGCTCCAAGGGGATAGCACTTCCACCAGGGTACACAACCGTAGTTAATTGAGTTAGAAAATGAGAGTACTATCTGGACATTTTGGATTTCTTATGCCACTGAACTAACAAGCAAAGAAGGAAGCATCTCTACTTGCAGAGATTGGTCCCAATCACAAAGGGAACGTGGGGTTGTTGCCATACCATAACAGCAGGAGGACTTGTCTGGACCAGAAGATTCTCTGGGCTTTCTCTAAGCACTTCCGTAACAGCATCATTAAAAATAGGGGTTGAGAATTCCAACCCTTGGGAAATGAAAGTTTGAATTATACCACCTGGTAAAGAATAGAACTGGCTGAGCTCTTGGCTGAGGACAAAGGAAATAGGAGATGAGGAGGAGGAGAATGAATGCATAGTAACAACATCGCAATCAGTTACAGGAGCAGGAACTATAGCACAATGCAGAACTTCTTCCTTGCTCGGTGTGTGTGTGTGTGTCGCGCACACTTGCATGTATGCTATCTTCTCTTCTTCCGTAACATCTTCTACAAATCGCGGTAGGGCAGCTAATTTTACAAATTAGTCATGAAGTAACAGATTATTCTGATGAGACTATGACTGGTTTTGGACAGTAATTAACATCGCCCCGAAATGGACATAATGACCGTTGTGACTTTGCGTCTGCTCATTTTGGGGAGTGTGTGTTGTCAGGTGGGAGCATCGAGCTGTCTGTGTTGTTGGTGGAACTTCAAATACATGTAGAATGTATGGATGAATCCCAAGTAGCCAAAGAACAGGTTGTGCTAGCTTTCTAGCTATTGTATTTCAACTCTGAGCCCGTGTTTCTGTACCCTGCTTTGCAATGCTGGGACCAGGACCTTGCAAGCACATTTCTCCTTCGCTGCTCCTCCTGCTTGGCCTCTGCCACTATGGGGACCAACAGGCTGCAGGAGCAGGAGGGGACATGCTCCTTCCTGTTACTGCTTCCGATTCCATCAGCCTCATCACCCCAGCAATGCTTTTTCTGCCTCGGCAATGGCAGTTTATCCCAAAATAAATTCCAGCTGGTTATGGTTTGCAGAGTTTTCAACAGTTACAGGAGCAGCCTCCTTGCATCCCCTCAGTGACACCAACACCAGCTCCAAGTCATTCCTTCTTTGGAGGTCTGAAGCTTCAGTTCTGCGGGGCCTCTTCTCCAAACTTCCAAGTTTTAGTAATTCTAAGCTTTTCCCTTTGTTCTTTCAGCCCTCGGGGTAGATGCTTCTGGCAGGCTCTTCCTCCAGGATATCTTACTCTTCTCTTTTTTTCCTTTTCAGGGCCTCGTTTTGCATCACTCCTTTATATAAAATTATAGGTGGGTAAACTTTCCATAAACAGCTTGATAGTAAATGTTTTGGATTTGTGGGTCATACGGTCTCTGTTGTAACTACTCCCCTCTGCTATCTTTTGGGCAAAAAGCAGCCAGAGTCTGAACACTTAAATGTATGGATGTCACTGTGTCCCAATAAAACTTTATTTGCAAAAGCAGGGAATGGACTGGATTTGACCCACCCATCTTAAATTATTCTGTACAAGTAACTAGTGTGTTTCTCTTTCTCCTGCCTGGACCGAGACTGACACAGTGGGCATGAGTCTTATCACATTCTAGTGAAACGTTCTGAGAAGGGTTCTGATCCCATGTCAGAACAATCAGAGCCAATGGCATTGTTGAGAGAGTTCTTACTGCTGCCTAAGAAATGATATTCTTACCCTCAGGACTCAAAGCTAAAAAATAAGTTTTCATGGAGCTACTGACAGTCATTCTAGACCCAAGAGGGGAGAGTCAATCTGAGAATGGAGCTAATACAGGGAAAAGTTCAATGGGGACTATAGAGCCTTGTTCAGATGAGATCATTAAACACCTAGATCCAGCCATGCCTGAAGCCTATGGCTTAAGTTTAAGAGTCATAAATTACCTTTTGTCTTAAGCATTTTGACTTCGGTTTCTGTAATTTGCAGCTCAAGGAATTTTGAGGACTATAGAAGCACAAATAGGAAAACACAGTAGGGCTAAAATCTCTTAGATTATCATGATTAATTAATTCATTTAACAAATACACATGAAGTGCCTAACTTTGTCAAGCATTCTGTAGAGGTAAAATATATAGCCCCAGTGTTTAGCAATTAGTGGATCATTTTAGAAAAATACCGCTCAAGCCTTCCAACATGAAGCATTTTTACAACAAAGGCAATTAATCAAGTCCTGGTGCTTGACTTAAAAAAGAAAAAGAAAAAGAAAGAAAGCATTTGAAGGAAAGATTGCACCCTAGCCCAATAATTACTACAAATCTCAGTCTGAATTCATGTGTTTAAGAAATCAGAGCTTGCTTTATTTTCTATAACTCTGCTTAATTTCTATTTTAGGCTCATTCCTTTCACCTGAAGGTCTTAGGTTCTTCCCTACTCCTACCTCCAAGGTTTTGGTAAGGTTCTACTGGTTTTTCATTGTGCCAGTTCATCAAGGAGGACAGAGGTCTATGTTCATTGATCCACATAGAGCACACATGAAGCTTACCTTGTTTCAGTCTATTAGCCCCTTCAGGTCTGTGGCAGGCACTGCTAATCGCTTTCCAAATATCCATCTTCCTTTCTTCCCTAGTAAGAGAACTCCATTATAAAGGCTAAACTCCCCAGTCTCCCTTTCAGCTAGATACAGCCATGTGACTTAAGTTCTAGCTAGTGAGGTATAAGCAGATGTATCATAAGTGACTTCCCGCACAGATCTTTCAAAAGGAGTCGCTTTGCCTGGGAGAAGCCCTCTTTCAACCTTCCTCCTGCCAAAAATGCAGATGTGATGGCTGGTGCCCTCACAACCACCTTGGAATATGGGGCAACCTTGAGAAAGGAAACCATAAAGTGAGGATAGAGGAACAAAAATAGAAATCCCTGATCGCTTTGTGTCACTGGCATAACAGCTCTGGACTGCTTGCCTCTGGTCTTCTCTGTGTTTGTTTAGACCACTTTGTGGACTGCTGAAGCCACAATATTAGGAGACAGTGGTCTCTGTTGCTCACAGGCATAAGCAATTCACGCTTCAAAATCTACTAGTTCTCTCTGCTGTTCTGCCAGTTCAGAAGCCCAGGAATGTATACGAGGCCCCCTTCCTATGTCTGGGATAAAGCCCTCTGTGGTCAAACCCTGTTCTTATTAATGGGTTCAGGATTTTGAAGTGGGAGAGAGGAAAAGGAAATGAGAGTGCTACAAACACAGCCCCAGGCACACACACAGCCAACTCACTGCTTCACTGGGAGCAGAGGGAGAGGAACCAGGAGACAAAAAGAAAACCGCACACATCTCAAAAGCATGATCCAACAACACACGGTTTCTGAGCAGGTTTTGCAAACCATTCCTCAACCTTCCTCTGAAAGCATTAATATTTCCTGCTTTTTTTTTTTTTACCCTAGCAACAATTTCTGCGAGATAACGCTTCTACAAAAAGTTGTAAGTTTCCATCTAATAAACACTGCCAATTGAGAAATTCATAATGCATGAAAGCAACCCTGAAGGCCATGAAATCAGATGGATTTGGAGTAATACCATAAGCCTTGTTGCGAAGAAAAATAGTCGTCAAGCTGATCTTTGAAGTAAAGAAAATAATGAAAGCGAGTGAACACGGTCTGAGAAAATGAAAACGGATTATCCTCCCCCAAATGGGATGATTAAATATGCTAACACACACAGAATTCGGCTCTCTGCTCCCCGGGCCCCTGTGCACCATGAATCTGTACTTCGTTTTAGGAAACCTGTGTTTGTTGGGGAGTGTTTTAAATGATCAAGGAGCAGAGATGTGCAGGGTGACAAACAAAGCAACTGAAGTTCCATATTTTATTGTGAATCCGGCCTGACTTACAAGTCACACTGAGCTTCGAATCAAAGCGGGAAACAGGAAGAGAGAGTTTGCAAATAGCATAAATCATTAATAGGGCAGGGCTTCAAGGGATGAATTCTTCAGGAGTGTCAAAAACCTTGCAGCCCTTTCACAGATTGCACGCAGAGGTTGCGTGTTTTTCTGTTTCTCTTCCTCGAGACCCTTGCTAAGAAATATTTAAGAGAGTGCGAGGGTCAAAGTCATCTCAGGTGAGGACCAGGAGTTACCCCTTCACAAACGGCTCTGGAAAACAACCGGTAATGCAAGTGATTTGTTTTTAAGTAACTAATAACGGCGTGGTAATTTCTTCCCCCCAGGCTTCCGTGAATGCCAGGTCCCCGGAAGCTGTGATACTCACGTAAAGGTTTACTTTGCCATTTGCTATTTAAGTTCAATCAGTGAGTGTACCTGTTCAGCAAGACTCTATTGTGCATTCCCTTTGGTGCCTTAATTCTGAAATCAGTAGCTAACCAACAGCAGGTTTTGCTTTGAGCTCATTTCAGTTTTGTAGCAGCTCAATTAAAAAAAAGGGGGGGTAGGAAAGGAAGAATAAAGTTTGATTCAGTAATATGGAAGCCTTCTCAAGAAGAAAGTATATATGTTAATAAGTTATCTCCAAGGGAACAGACGGACTTCACACTGGTTCATCCACCAGCCTCCTCTTGTTTCAATAACTGCCTCAGCCCAAGGTCTAGAGTAGGAATTCGTTATTGGCATTTTTCAGATGAGGATCCTAAGACCAAGACACTCATGTGAAGCCACAGAACCACCTCAGATGGGATGGACTGGGGTGCAACTCAGTCTCCACCAGGTTGCAAACACTGCGCCCTTTTTACTCACTGAGGGTAACAGATACCTCTGACTGTGCTCCTTGTGCCTGGGTCGGTGATGCTCAAAACGGGGGAGAAAGGGAGGGAGGGAGGGAGGGGAAGTCACTGCGGAGTCTAATTTCATTTCTACACTTCAGAAAGAGAAATTAAGCTTTGACAACTCTCTGATTAATTTGGTCTAGGTAAACAGCTCCAAAGGGCCTTGGCTGAATACCATGGTTCTCAAAATGTGGTCCCTGGATGTAAGGCACCGCCATCGTCACCGGAGATGAGAAATGCCGACCCTGGCTTCACCCCGGAGCTACTGAATCTGAAACTCTGGATGTCACGTGAGTCCTAACAAGCCTACCTGGTAATTCGAATGCACAAGTCTGAGAACCAGACTTGGAGTGGCCTTAGAAGTCTGGCCCTGCCTCCATAAGCTGTCTGAACTTGGACAAGTCCTTTAACCCCTCTGAGGCTTAACTTCTTGAGGTGTTAGAATAAGGAGAATGAGTACCCCTCAAGAGAAACGAGGGACTGAGAGACTGTCACAGGCCAGAGGAGCCTGGGGAACATGATGGCAGCATGCAGTGTTGAATGGGATCCCATGAATGGGATCCTGGATCAGGGGGAGGACAGCCAGAGGTTGAATGTACGTGTTCCCCTCAAATTCATACCTGGCACGGAACCCCTAACATGACGGTATCAGGAGTGGGGGGCCTTTGGGAGGTGAGGAGGTCACAAAGGGGAAGCCCCCATGAATGGGATTAGTGTCCTGATAGAAGAGATCCCAGAGACCTGCCTCATCCCTTCCCACTGGTAAGAACACAGAGACACCATCTGTGAGCCAGGAGGCAGGCTCTCACCAGACCAAATCTGCCAGCCCCTCGATCTTGCCTTCCAGCCTCCTAAACTGTGAAAAGTAAGTCTTCATGGTTTAAGCCTCCGAGTCGTGGTATTTTTCTTATAGCAGCCCAAATGGACCAAGACCAGGCCACTGGTGCAACTCGTCGGATAGAGTCTGGACTTGGTGCACAGTACCCTAACAAGGTCAGTTGCTTCGTTTCGACCCATGCACCCCAGTAAGAGATTGACAAGGGGGAAAACTGGGGGATCCTAGAATCAGCGTGCTCTCTTTGCAGCTTTCCTCCAAATCTGAAACTATTCTAAAATTAGTGAGAAAATAGAATGCCACCTAACTATTAGTGAGAAAATAGAATGCCACCTAACTTTCAGACATCTTGTGATGCATGAAGATAATACCTAAGTGAAGGGCTCCGCAGGGAAGAGCTGGGATTGAACTGGCTTCATTCTGGGCTGCAGAAAGCCTCTCTCTCCCCATTGGTGCTTTTCAAGGAACATCGCTATGGGGAACAGAGTAGGAGCGGGAGCTTTTCCTCTCATCCTGACCTCCTTCCTCGCCCTCCTGCCAACTCCCCTCCCAGGAAGAGAGCCGCACAAGCCTTCTCCCGCACCACCCTGGCGACTTTTTAGTAGCACGGACCAAGATTTATTGTCAACAGCCCAGTCCGTAACAGCTGTTTGCATTCCTTATCCTCCGTTGCCTCTTGAATGTCAAGTCTCTTAACTGAAAGAGCATCCTTCATTTGGCGCTGCTTGTTTTAAGAATTATTTGTGCACGGTGGTGTTACCAGCTCAGCCGCCCATCCTCAGCTTCCAGGCCTCCTGCACCAGACACAGATACAAACAAAATGGCAGATTAATTCCAGATAGCACGTCGTGCAAGCTACTTAATTTTGCACACATTTGACTGTCCATAACCGCTATCCGGGTGGAGTCTCTGCATTTCCCTTCCTGCTGCCCTCTGGCCTCGCTTTATAAATATGTAGCAGTCAGACTGGAATTTGTCTTGTTGCACATCCCCTTCGGAGCTGCGCTGGAAGAAGTACCACCCCAGCAGCACCCTAAAGCCGCCTTTTCCCCCTTTTACAAGTGTGTTTCATAGAGCTGACCCTTGTTCCTCATTTGTAATCTTTCCTAGGTGGGCTAGCTAAATAAATTCAACACCCACAAGGTGCACATTTGTCACCGAAAGCTGACAGCTAAAGCACCATCACAGTGAAAAATCAGGGGTTGGGGAGGGAGAGAGGAGACCCGAGGGCATTTGCTTCCCCATCAGAAGAAGAACAATGAGGCACCTTGAGGAACCCCAGTTGGAGCTTGTTGCATGAAGTGCACAATACTACCTGATTTTTTTTTTCTTCTGCGGTTTGGTTTGGTTTGGTTTTTAATACATAGATCTGTTCTGACTGTGCTACCATAAGCAAAAATGTATCCCCAATGCAAACACTGATTTATCACTGGGCCACATTAAATATGATCTCCAGTATATCTCTTTCCAGACATCTTTCCCTCCCCCATCGTGTCCCAGCCTCCGGTCTCTCTTTAAAGGGAAGGAAAATATGCCAAAGCACAGCCAAGGATTTCAGCGTGGAATGGCCCAGCGTCTGGGCAGTGATGTGTCTATCTACTCAGCAGGAAGTTTCCAGCAAAGATCAGCAGAGAGCGACAATTCTGAACTAAGGATTTAGACTCAGGGGTTGGAGGTATTGGCCTTCCCATCGACGATGAAAAAGCAAGGGATTTACAAAGCCAAGTGTTCTTGTCCTCTGAGACCGTCCTGATTCCTTCCTGCCAGAAGCTCAGCTCCGCCGCTGCTGGGACCATGTCTCTCCTGTTCCCAACAGATGGCACAGAGCCAAGCACTGGGTTGCATCCATAATCATGGCCACGCGTCCTGAGCCATATCCGAGCCATTGGTCCAAGTGCTCCTTGGGTAGCAACTCCTCATAACCCTAAAAGGTAGAGACTCCTGTTATTGCCATTCTACCGATGAGGAAGTGGAAGCCCAGAGAGGTTGAGGACATCTCCCAGAAACACACAGCTAGGGATGGTAGATGCAGGATTCAAACTCAAGCAGTCTACACACGTCTTTCTTCAGAAAGCCTGCCAGTCCTGAGCTTTCAACCTGAGAGTCTCAAGCTGTGGGAGAAGCGGAGGTGAGGGCAGGGAAGGTAAATTCCCCAGCACAGTGGAAAGAAAACTAATCAATTTCTACACAAAGCGGGCATCAGACAGGGAAGCAAAACGCTGGCTCAAAAAGAATCTTTTCTTTAAAAAAAACACAAAAAAACTACTTTTTTTTGTTTTTTTGATCGGTAGAACAAGAGGGAAATTAAAGCTGTACCAAGAGCCCAGGCTGGCTAGTGATTACAGCCAACAGATGTTTTTCTTTCTTTTCTTTAGTATTAAACAAATTAATAGATAAAACCAACTATGGCAAATTGCACAAAATGTCATGAGAGGAGGAATATTCTGCGTCTTCCCAAGCCTTTGTGCTGTTCTTTCTGCCAGGAAGACCTTTCTTTCCCTCTCATTTAATCAGCTCGCTCTCACCCCGAAGACCCCACTTAGACACGGCCTGCTCTATGGTTTGCCCCAACTCTCTTCTCTGCTCTTCCTAAAGATTCCGATTTTCTCCTCTCTGTTGTACACATCATGCAAACACAAACTGCAAACTCAAAACCCAAATGGCAAACCCAAACTCCAATTGCAAGCTCAAAACTCACTCAGACGGGGACCGAGCACGAGTGAACAAAGTAGTTGAGGCCTAGGGCAGTAGGGGGCGGTGGGGAGCAGGGAACTGGACACAAAGTGCCCTCCTAAAGGGAGGAGCCACCACTCAGCTCCCAGTAAGCCTCGCCTTAGTGCGTACTACCCCTGGTTATTGACAAATAGGCAGAGTTGTGTTCGAGAGAAGCCGGTTGTGATGGTTAATTTTGTGTGTCAACTTGACTGGGCTAAGGGATGCCCAGAGAGTGGGTAAAACATTAATTATGGGTGTGTCCGTGAGGGTGTTTCTGAAAGAGATTAGCATGTGAATCAGCGGACTGAATAAAGATCACCCTCGCCAGTGTGGTGGGCATCATCCAACCCAATGAGGCCCCAAATAGAACAAAATGGTAGAGGGAGGGCAGATGTGCTCTCTCTGCTGGAGCTGGGACGTCCAGATCTCCTGCCCTCGGACATTGGCAACTCCCCACTCTGGAGCCGTCCAGACTCAGACTGGGATTTAGCACCACTGGCTCACCTGGTTCTTGGGCCTTTGGGTTTGGACTAGAACTACACCACCAGCCACCCTGTACCTCCAGCTTGCAGAGAGCCAACTAGGGGACCCCTCAGCCTCCATAGTCCCATGAGCCAGTCCCTCCTATAAACCTCTCTCTATACATTTGCATATATATCCTATTGGTCCTGTTTCTCTGGAGATCCCTGACAAAGACACCAGTAATCTTTTGTGGGGGACAAAACCCTCAGTTTTTAAATATTGACACTTAACTTTTTTAATGTTTTAAATACCATGCAGGCCACCAGTAAGCTCTACCTCCTGGTTACTTGCTTCTGTGCTTGCCTCGAAAACTAAGTATTAAGCCCTTTACAGGTTCAACAGGAGTTGAAAAGACAGGCAGGTTGAAATCATAATGTTGCCCCTCGACAGGCTGAGTGACCTTCAGTATAGTACTTAACCTCTCTGTGCCGCAGTGTTCTCATCCTTCATAAATTTGGAGGAATAATAAGTCTATCTCCTAGAGTTGTTGTGAGATGTCCACTAGCTAATATGAGTCAAGTACTTACAATATTGCTTTGCACAGGGTATGTGCTTATTAAGCTTTATTTATGACCATTATCATACCTTTATATTCTCAGTACCTAGCGCAAAACTTGGCATGTAACTGTTGTGTATTCGATGTTTATGAGGCAAATTAATATTAATATTCCTATGATGAGCTAAAAATAAAATGTTTAGATATTCAGGCAGATAGGAAATTTCAAGTCTGATACATGTCTTCCAATCACCTCAAGATCTCCCAGGTTGATTGGCTCTGTGGTCAGATGTCTTTCCAGATAATCGAAGAGGAACACATTTGTTAAACGAAGTTATCTCTAGAACTTGTACCTGTTACAGCTGTCTTTTAATAAGCCTGTAGGTGATGATGATAGAGAACTAACTAGCAAGGTGCCTTGCTAAACTACTCACCTTCCCAGACTCCTTTGCAGCTAGAGGTGGCTATGTGGTACCATTCCGACCACTGAGAGGTGGTTGAACATCCCTGGGTAAAGGTGCCCCTTCCCAAGGCAAAGATTCTCAAGGCGAAAGTGGGTTTTGCCCTTCACCCTTTATCCGCCCCCCCCTTCTTTCTACCTGGAATGTGGAAATCATACCCGGAAGTGCAGCAGGCCTTTTAGGACCCTGAGGACAAAACCCACACACAAGAGGTTGCAGAGCAAGAAAATAGAAAGAGTCTGGTTTGGGATGACTTCCTTGAGCAGCTGTACGATCGTACTTGTTCTGAATTTGCTCCATTGTGATTAATACCACCGGGAACATGGGCGCCTGGGTGGCTCAGATGGTTAAGTGTCTGCCTTCGGCTCAGGTCATGATCCCGGGGTCCTGGGATCGAGTCCCGCATCAGGCTCCCTGCTCCTTGGGAGCCTGCTTCTCCCTCTGCTTCTCTCTCTCTCTCTCTCTCTCTCCCCTCCCCGTCTCTCATGAATAAATAAATAACATCTTTTAAAAAAAATACCACTGGGAACAATCTGAGCATAGTGCAAATGTCACTTTTGCCTGTATGTAATTTCATCCATGAGAAACACCAAATAAATGCAGAAGACTGCACCCGGTTGAACTGAACCATGCACCTGTCCCATTCCCATTTCCACAAACTTCAGCCCTTTTTCAAGACAAATTGCCATATTTATTATACTACTACTGTATTTCATAACCATTTAACATGCATAAAAAACATGCTCCTGGGGCACCTGGGTGGCTCAGTCAGTAAAGCATCTGCCTTCGGCTCAGGTCATGATCTCAGGGTCCTGGGATCGAGTCCTGGGTTGGGCTTCCTGCTCCGCGGGGAATCTACTGCTCCCTTTGCCTCTGCCCCTCCCCCCACTCATGTTTTTTCTCTCTCTCTCAAATAAATAATCTTTTTTAAAAAATATGTTACTGTTTTCATTGAGTTTTTATCTTGTAGACGTATCCCTGTTGATGGTTTTGAACATTGTGTCCAAACCCCATCTTTCCCATAAATCTGTGGTCTCTACAGTGCCATTTTGCAGAACACAGTGATTTTTTAGTGCAGATGTCCTAGGGGAGTAGAACTGACCGTACTATCTCTGGACTGCTTACCTCTGGGCTCTTGTCACATTAAAAAAAAAAAAAGTTACCATGTTTAAACCACGATTTGTTACACACAGCCAAACATATTCCCAACCGGTACACTTTTGATAAAATCTAGAATTAGCACTTCTGAGGTTTGTCAAGGGTGCCAAAGGATATTATTTTAGGTTTGTTTGGAATCCCAGACTGCTCAGGCCAAAACGTCCAGGTATCTTTGGATAAGTCTTCCTCCATCTTCCCTACCGCTAACCCTGACCACATGCAGAATGTGGGACACAACTGTGCTATGTTGAGGGGAACCACTTGGGGAGAGAGAACTCTGGAAGCTCTCCTCACTTGGAACTTAAAAAATTCTTTGTGAAAGCCTCTCTCTGTAAGTAAGGCTTGGGCAGGGCGTTTTGTGAACCCTGTGTTGGGAGAGGTTTAGAATTCTTCCCCAAGTGGTGAAGGGTGCTCCCCAGATGATCCGGGGTGCAGGAGGCATTTCCTACTCCTGCCACCACTCTGTCCCTCACCACTGCAGATGCTGGTGACCTAAGAATTGTACCAAGGAGACTTCTAATACGGGGTTTTCATCAGGGGTTCCATTTTTCAGTAACACAGTGAAAACCTGCCTGTGATGGGAGGTTCACAGGCCGCCCCTGACCTCACTGCCCTCAACCCCATGTCCTCAGAGCTGGGTTAAAGTCTTAAGCATTCCTGGTGGGTGGCATCTGCCTAATCTCCTCAGGTCAGAGATGCCTCCCCGGCACCAAAAGTCATCAGGAAATATATCTTTATAGCTCTTGTTCCTGTTTCTCATCAGCTGGGGAATAAGACAAGGAGACATTTGGGGTTTTGTAAGAATGAACATGGCGGAGTTTTAGAAGTTCAAGACAAGTCCTCATGAATGACGCATGCTGAATCTTTGAGTGAACTTTCCGGCCCAGCTTTGCGCTCCACATGTGGCCAACAGTGTCCAGGTTTTATAAATAGGCCAGTCGCTTTATTCCCTCATCTCTGTGGTCTTTGTCTTAATTTACAGGGCAGTGGCTACGGTGGAGGACAGGGGCCTGAGAGCAGACAGAATCATGACCGAAGTGTGAAATCCAAGCCTGTTCACGTCCTGCCCCCCTGATGCTGCCCCACCAGTTTCTCCCTCCTCATGGGCCGTCCCTCGCCTTCCGGCCCCCCACGCACCAGCGAAACAAGGCAGAAGTGGAATGATGGGCACGATTAGCCCCCCTGTGCTGCTCCATTTGAAGCGGGTTATTCCTCAAGAGGCAGGGCGTGTCCCTGATGGTCAGGAAAGCCTGCCCAGGCCTGCCAGCCTCAGTGGTGTGAGAGACACATGCAAAAGGGAAAGCATGCTGAGAGCTGACAAAGCTGCTGGCCCTCAAGAGTCCTCTAGGCATCAACTCTGATTCAAGTCTCTCTGAAGGGACGAGAGAGGACAGCCCGCAGCCTCCTTCCCGAAGAGCTCCAAGTGAGCCCACTCTTACAAATGGGTGGTGAGGAGTCGGTGATTTTCCTGTTGAGGTGAGGGCGGAGAAGTGAAACCACTCGCCCACCTTCATATGAAGTCTCTGGTTTGATACCCAGCGTTTCCCTGGGAACTGAGTGACAGGAGCCTGAACTTCGGGGACGCAATGGCCCCACGAGCTGTCCAGAGCTTGCAAGCTACCCCGCTGCTGGTGGGATTTGTTCTGGAAGCTAGGGATGGGGAAAGGGGTCTGTGCCCACACAAACCGAACTCATCTGTGAACAGTTTCACGTAATAGCCATTCCTGAATAAAGCCTGACTATTGATTTCATTTAAAAAAAAATGATAAGATGGGCACCTGGGTGGCTCAGTTGGTTAAGCGACTGCCTTCGGCTCGGGTCATGATCCTGGAGTCCCGGGATCGAGTCCCGCATCGGGCTCCCTGCTCGGCAGGGAGTCTGCTTCTCCCTCTGACCCTCCCCCCTCTCCTGCTCTCTCTCTCTCATTCTCTCTCTCAAATAAATAAATAAAATCTTTAAAAATATATAAAATAAAAAATTAAAAAAATAAATAAAACGATAAGATATCTGTTCAGGGCAGGTGATAACAAAAAGCTTTAAGAGACCCAATTTCAGTATTTACCACAAAGATACAAATGTAGGGATCCGAAGGGGTACGTGCACCCCAGTGTTTATAGCAGCAATGTCCACAATAGCCAAACTGTGGAAAGAGCCAAGATGTCCATCGACAGATGAATGGATAAAGAAGAGGTGGTATATATACACAATGGAATATTATGCAGCCATCAAAAGGAATGAGATCTTGCCATTTGCAACGACGTGGGTGGAACTGGAGGGTGTTATGCCGAGTGAAATAAGTCAATCAGAGAAAGACATGTATCATATGACCTCACTGATATGAGGAATTCTGAATCTCAGGAAACAAACTGAGGGTTGCTGGAGTGGGGGGTGCTGGGAGGGATGGGGTGGCTGGGTGATGGACACTGGGGAGGGTATGTGCTACGGTGAGCGCTGTGAATTGTGCAAGACTGTTGAATCACAGATCTGTACTTCTGAAACAAATTATGCAACATATGTTAAGAAAAAAGAAAAAGAAGAAGATAGCAGGAGGGGAAGAATGAAGGGGAGTAAGTCGGAGGGGGAGACGAACCATGAGAGTTGATGGACTCTGAAAAACAAACTGAGGGTTCTAGAGGGGAGGAGGGTAGGGGGATGGGTTAGCCTGGTGATGGGTATTAAAGAGGGCACGTTCAGCATGGAGCACTGGGTGTTATGCACAAACAATGAATCATGGAACACTACATCAAGAACTAATGATGTAATGTATGGTGATTAACATAACAATAAAAAATTTAAAAAAAAGAGAGACCCAATTTCGGCTCAATAATGACAGAAAATCAGTGACCGGTGTTTCAAATGGATACATCAAAAAGTAGAAGATAATCATATGCATACTGTTCAGAAATATGATGATAAGGAGGACACTTGTACGAGCATTCTAGAACCTCTGCTGTACAATCTTAAATCTGTTCGTGAAGCTGCATGTACAGGGCAGATCTCTTGTTAACATGGCACTAGGACCCTTCTCAAGCGGCTCATCAAAGACCCACCCACAGTGTCCTCTCCACTCTTTCTGCAACATGCCTGTTTCACATCCACGATTTTCCTTAGACCTGGAAATTGCTTCCACCATTTCTCCATCAAGAGAATCCTATTCAAATCGTCCTTCCCTGGGCAAGTTCATCACTTCTCCCTCTAGTTCCCGTAAGATGGCACTCATTCCTCACTTTAGTAGTCCGAGACTGTCCTGGACTATCATCACATCCCAGTGGCCACAGGATCAGCTCTCGGAAAGGCAGGTGAAGCAAGCCCAGCCAATCAGAGCCAACGAGAGGCAGTGCCGACACACTCCTGGGAAACGTGGGGAAATAACCTCTTTCCAGTGAAGCTGCTGAAAGAGAAGAAAATGGGCTTACCGCTCCTGGCAGTCCTCCTGTCCTCAAGGGAAGAAACCTGAGTGAGTGAGACCAATGTAGATAAAAGCCAAGTAGAGAGATAAAGAGGAATGTGTTCTATTATTTTTATTTATTTTTATAATTTTTTATTTTTATTATTGTGGCAAAATAGACACAACGTAAGATAAAATGTACCATTGTGACCATTTAAGGTGTACAACACACTCTTACAAATGGGTGGTGATACCTCTTTGAGACCCCGTTTTCACTTCCTTTGGATATATATCCACAAGTGGGATTGTTGGATCATATGGTAGTTGTATTTCTAATTTTTTGAGGAACCTCCACACTGTTTCCTGTACTGGCCACACCAATTTACATTCCACCAGTAGTGCACAGGGTTCCTTTCTCCACAGCCTCACCAACACCTGTTTTTTCTATGTTTTTATTATTATTATCATTATTATTATTACCATCCTAGCAGGTGTGAAGTATTTAATTGTGGTCTTGATTTGCATTTGCCTATTGACTAAAGATACCAAGGATGTTTTCATGTGCTTTTTTGCTGTTTGGATATCTTCTCTAGAGAAATATCCTATTCAGGTTTTTTGCCTATTTTTTTAATGGCGTTCTTTGGAGAGACACATTATTGATGATGTCATCTGAGCCCTAGATCCAGCTGTGTGACTTTGGAGTCTTGCCCTTTTCAGTTACAGGAGTCAATAAATGCCCTTCTCTGTTTGAGTCATGTTCCATGTGTCTCTGTCACTCACAACCAAAAGCTCCTGACAGGCTGAGTCCAGGGCACAAGCCTGGATTCAGATCTACCACTTACATGACCAAATAGCAACTCATAAAATAAATTGCTCTTACAGTTGTGTTTATTTCTGCCAGAACTTTTTATTTTTAATCAATGGCCAAATTTTAAAAGTTAGGGAGTGCTTTTTAGGGCGATGAAAATGATCTGTATGATACAATAATGATAGTTATGTGTCATTATGTTTTTATCCAAACTCATGAAATACATAGCAAGAGTGAACCCTAAGGTAAACTGTGGACATTGGGTGATGATGATGTGTCCATGTACGTTCATCCTAACTAAAAAATGTACCACTCTGGTAAGTGATGTTGGTAATGAGGGAGGCTCTGCATGTGTGGGGGCAGGGGAAATCTCTGTGCCCTCCTCTCAATTTTGTTGTAAACTCGGAACTGCCCTAATTAGAGTTTTAATGAAAATCCAATCAGCCAGTGTGGACCAGGAACGGTTTCCTAAAGGCATATCAAGCATGGTCTGTTTATTAGAGTCCTACCTTTCCCATTTCATTCATGGACCTTTCCTGCATGGTTCTTGCAGGATCCTGAATTTGCAATTACTGACTTAAAAGATGTGTGGATTTAGCCAAGTCCCTTACCCTCGTTAATTTTCTCAATGGTTAAAGTGAGAGTGATAATAATATATACACTGAAGGTTAATATGCAGTTTAGTTACCAGATAATAATAGTTATTATTGCTCTTTTAAAATTATTATCATTATTAATGATAGTCATTGTGGCAAATTCTTAGGGTGCACCCCATCATCCCCGCCTCTTCATGCTCATGTCCTGTGTGTTTTCCTCCCTTTAAGTATAGGCATAACCTGTGACTTGCTCCTAACCAATAGAATACAGCAAAGGTAATAAGCTACACATGATTACATAACATAAGCTTTTAGCACCTGTCTTGCTAGACTCTCTCCCTCCTTTGTTGGCTTTAAGGAAGCTAACATATCTTGGGAAGCTTCATGTTGAAAGGAACAACAGGTGGCCCCTAGGAACCGAAAACAAAAAACTAAAACCCTTAGTCCCATAGCAGAGAACTGGGTTCTTCCAGCAATCATTTATGCTTGGAAACAGATCCTTCCCCAGTCCAGCCTCAGATGAAATCAGAGCCCCACCTGATACTTTGAGCGCAGCGTCACCGAAGACCCTGTCATGCAGTGTCCAGACTCCTGAACACAGAGAAACTGTGAGATAATAAATATGAGTTGTTTTAAGCTCCTAAGCTCATGGAAATATGGCTATGCAACAAAAGATAATTAATACATTAACTATTAATGTCCTACTTATTAATACATAAATATTAAGTAATAAGCCATTAAGTATTAATGTACATTAAGTAGCAGGAAGTTTATGGAAGAGATGGTCTGGAGAAAAAGCAAGACAGAAGTGACCTGTACTTGGTTCCTAATCATTCCAGAACAGTGACCAATCATGCAGACAAAACCACAAAAAGTTTCATTTCCCCATTTTCCAGCGATGGTTTGCCTCCTTTCTGCTTCCCCCAAACAAACACTGCTTTTGACTGTCAAAGAGAAGTTTCATGCAAATGAGACATCCCACGGGAAGAAATGGATGGTCCCAGGGTCGGAGACCAAAGAAGAAATCTTACTCAGTGGATCCTAACCAAGGTGCGTATGAAACGAATATTTCAAGGCCTAATTTATAATAAAACGCCCAGCTGAGACTTGATAAAGTGCCTCTCTAGAGACAGGAAAGAGAGGGAGAGTCCCAATCTTGCAGCTTCTGTGCCACCGTATGTGAAGCCGTAAGTGAGGAGATGAATGACCCCTCACCACCATAAATACATTTTTTCCCTTAGATGAGTCCTGGGGGACAGGAATCTGGTTATAATTCGATGTGTTGCAATATTGCTTTTCATTTACAATCACAGACCCGAGAAAATTAAAAGGAATAGCCTAAGGCTTGAGTGTGCTGGTGATTAAACATGGTGCTCATTGATAGGCCAGCAACGGCCGATCTTCCTACCCCACTGTCCCTCTCCATCGCTTGGCACCTGCTCGGCGGGGGAATGGGTGTCCTGGCACGAGGCAGGCACTGGGAAATTGGAACTACCGTCCTTCCTTCTGCCAATATTCAAGACATGTTTTGCCCCTCTCAAACAGATTAGGACATAATCATCCCAGCTTAGGACTCCAGAGAAAAATAAAACTCTCATTTCTCCTGCATCATCCCTGTCATCTTTCCTCCCAGTTTTTCCACAATGGAGGACACGGCTGTTCTTGCCAGAACTTTGTTTTCCATGACATCCTCTCTGAATGCATTTACTAATCAGAGAGCGGATGTTAAAGGAAACAATATCTGGAAAATTCAGAGCACTCGGTGCCCAGTGCCTTGCAGGTGCTTAATAAGTGGGGTGCTTCCTTCACGCCTTCATTGTGCATTCATACCACTCCCCTCCTGCCAACCCCAGCCTCACTCACATTCTCACTGAAAGGCTTTGGAACTGGTCCCCAACCCTCATCCAGCGGTTGTCAAAATGTCAAGTGTGGTCCCTGGACCAGCAACATCAGCGTGACCTGAGAACATATAAGAAATGCAAGTTCTCGGGCTCCAGCCCAGAGCTCCTGAATCTGACACACCAAAGGTGAGGACTAGCCATCAGAGTTTTAACAAGCCCCCCGGGGGATCCAGAGGCAGGCTCCAACATGATGAGCACCATTCTAATCCCTTTTAATGCCTGATGGATCATCCACATCAATATCCTTTACCCCAAACTCGGGGATTCACTGGAATTATTTTCGAAAAGCCAGAAGGCCATTTGCCAGAGCTTAGATATCTATTCGAGAAATTTCTCTTCCTCGCACAGGTTGCGAGGGGACTTCACTTGAACGTCAGATATGACTTGTTGTTGAATTACTCTTCAGCTCCACTCTGTGGGTCTTTCGTGTTTTGTACATACCTGCTTCCAGAAGCTTGCTGGTCAAGGTTTAACAAATGGCTCTCTGGGATGAAGACGCCCTGGTGTGTAGCATTTGACAATCTCTGTGGTCTAAGGACTCCCGCGGTGGCCTGTGTCAGGCTCCCAACACGGTATCACCAAAAGCAGAGGTGGGAAAAGACACGTACAGTGGGTTCTCACAAGCCTGCCCCTGCTGGTCCCAGCACCCACTGCCTGCTGTCCAACTAGAGCCAGTATTTCTCAGGGTAGAGAATCTGTCTTCAGCTCCTTTGGCATTGCCCCCCAGCGTTCTGCTTGGGCAAAGGCGAATGTTTATGCCTCAATACTTAGGAAGGTAGGACACTTGACTCTCTCCCCCATGATTCTGTGTCCTTTCTGTTCATGCCAGTCCCATGGGGAAGAGGACTTGCTAACTGGGGGTGGCATCTTGAGACAGTCAGTGGGCCCCATTTTACTAGTCAGCTGGGTACTGGGATAAAGGCAGGAACCAGCTAGACCCTTCCTCTTCTGCCTCTGTGCCCATGCATGGTGGGCCTCCTTCCCACTTCCTGTTTCTCTTTCCATGTCATGGAGCAAAAAGACAAAGCAGCCCCTGGATCCTCCTCCAATGGCTGCTATGGTCTGTGGTCCCAGGGTGGCTCACCCACCCAGCCATTCCCAACTCTAGGGAGTATGGCCCAGGAAGCCCTCTTGGACTCTCACATGCAATCACACACACAGGCAAGAGAAGTCTAGTTCTGCGGGGATGGGGGAAGGAAGGCGCCAGGCACTGGGCCCGCCATTAATGCAGCCTGCACTTCACTTCTGTCTTTACCATCATCCTTGTGGGGATGGGGGGCAATCTTGGTCATGAACCCTGAAGCCCTAACCCCAGGCTCACTGCTTGGAAAATGGCAGGTACTTAGCTCTTTATGGAGTAAGAAGAGCCTGGGTTGTCTTCCGAGAGTCCTGAGCTCAAATCCCCATTTACCACTGTGGGTCAAGGGCTCTTGAACAACCACTGACCTCTCTACGTCTTGGTTCCCTCACCTAGAAAATGATAATAGTAAGAGCTACATCTCTCAAAAGGGCCAGCTTGGTGCCTGGCAGATGGTAGGCACCCCATAAATGAGACATAGTGTAAGTCATGTTTCAGGGTGTCTTGGGCCAAAGGCTCAGCCCCTAGAGACCCTGCCAGGCTCCACTGCCAACCACTTCCCCAGGACAGCAGGCCCTACAGACGAGGCTGGGCCCCATGGAGGCCAGTCCAGCCCCCTGTGGTAGCTGCAATGCGGCACCCTCCGCCCCAAGCCAGGCCCCCTCAGGCCAAGTTCTCATCTACACAAAGTCATCTGCACTCAGGGGGCGGTTCCCTCACCTGCGTAGCAGACCTCCTTCAGGACTGACAGCCAAGTGTATGTTCTCTCCCTCCCTGTTGGAGGGCTCCACGAATTAAGGGATGTGACTGAGCATTCGTCTCCGTGAACCTGACATTTAAAGACATCCTTCTACGGGCGCCTGGGGGCACCTGGGGGCCTCAGTCAGTTAAGCAACTGACTCTTGATTTCGGCTCAGGTCATGATCTCAGAGTCTGAGATCAAGCCCCATGCTGGGCTCCATGATGGGCATGGTTCCTGCTTAAGATTCTCTCTCCCTCTCCCTCTACCCACCCACCCCCGGGGCTCCTGCTCGCTCTCTCTCTCTCTCTCTCTCTCAAAAAAAAGAAAGAGAGACATCCTTCCAGAATGGGGGAGTCAGGGGCCAGGAGCATAACAGGCCCCTAAAGGGTAATGAGGCTGATATGCCAGCCTTTTTCTGGCAACTGAGATAAAGATAGATTCTGGGGGCGCCTGGGTGGGTCAGGCGTTGAGCATCTGCCTTCGGCTCAGGTCATGATGCTGGGGTCCTGGGGTGGAGCCCCATATCGGCCTCCTTGCTCAGCAGGGAGTCTGCTTCTCCCTCTCCCTCTGCTGCTCCCCTGCCTGTGCTCTCTCTCTCTCTCTCTCTCTCTCGTTTTAAATAAATAAATAAATAAATAAATAAATAAATAAATAAATAAATAAATAAATAAAATCTTAAAAAAAAAAAAAGATAGATTCTGGAGTCCCGGGATCGAGTCCCGCATCGGGCTCCCTGCTCAGCAGGGAGTCTGCTTCTCCCTCTGATCTTCCCCCCTCTCATGTGCTCTCTCTCTCTCTCTCATTTTCTCCCTCAAATAAATAAATAAAATCTTAAAAAAAAATGTGGTATGCAAACGCCATCCTTCCCTGCCTGGACTGCAGTCTTTCACAACCATGACACAATGTCCAGTCATAAATTATGGTTATTGTGATTTTGAATTTAATTGAGAATTTTCTTTTATGTTATAATCATGCTTAGAAGGAAAGGCAAAATCGATATATCATGGTCTTGTGTTTTATTGGTTAGGGTTTAAATACATTTGTTCATTTGACTACTCACTGATTGCATTTTTAAGTATAATGTATTTTAATGCTACTTTTCTCTACTGCACACAAAATGCTTTAAGGCCATAAAACTCTGTGATAAATAGTAACTGCTCTTAGAAACCAATGCGTCAGCGATTCCTTTGAAGAATTTCTTCAAAATGACTCTTCAAAGATGCTATAATGTGGTTGTAGCTACATGACATCAAAAACATCGGAAGCAAAACTGTTTTGTCTACACTGAGCCAAGTCTTGAGATATTTACATACATTTGAAGACATAGAGGAAAAAGAATCCTGGCAAAGAGCTGATTTTCACTTCACATCCTGCTCACAGTAAGGGAAGAAGGAGCCCATACCAAATGACGCTTAATAATTAAAGTAAAAACTCACATCTGACTTAACAAGCATTACTGGGCAACCCCATTAAGCCAGAGCCTGTGGATTCCCACACCAGCCGGAAAGCCTTCCAATCTCAGAGAGCCTGGAACGAAAGCCCCACTAAGTCACGTCTTCAAAGGAACGCCAGCACATGGCAGGAGTTAAAACATCCAAAAGCCACCAGGCATCCAAACATCCTGATGAAATTATAGTCCACTTCAGTCTCATTAGTGGCGGCCACCAACGGAATCCAGACCAGAGCTAGAAATAACGGCAAGGTAGGCTATACATCTGAGATGATGATTCTGTCGGGTTTAAAGCAAAATTTGGGGGTAATTTTGTCACAGTGTACCCCGGTTTCAAAAGTGGAAATCATTGTTTTTGAGAGATCAGGGATCCACTGTAAGGGAACCCCAGGTGTGTCAGAAAATTATTGCCACAGTAACGCTGCATAGATCTCAGTGGCTTACAAAGATAAAAAAAAAAAAAAATTTAAAAAAGGCATTCCTTCATGTGCTCGTGGGTCCGCAGATGGAATGTTCTTTGGTTGATCCCATCTGCAGTTGACTAGGTGTCTCTGCTCCAGGCTGTAGGTTCGGTTCAGGTTGGCTCCACAGGTCCAAACCGAAGGGCTAGTGGGTTTCATGGCTACCAAAATGCAAGAGAGGGGCCCCTGGGTGGCTCAGTCAGTTGGGCCTCTGCCTTCAGTTCAGGTCATGATCCCAGGGTCCTGGGATCGAGTCCCACATCAGGCTCCTTGCTCAGCGGAGAGCCTGCTTGTGCTCTCTCTCTCTGACTCTCTGCCAAATAAAATCCTAAAATAAAAATAAAATAAAATGCAAGAGAACAGGTCCAACTCTACAATCACATTGCAAGCCTCAGCTCACACCACAAGCTCCAACATCCCATTGGCCAAAGCAAATGATATGGCTGAACCCAAAGTCAAAAACTGGGGTCAGAGTGAAGAATGGGGACCGACACTAGATACACCAGTGTTTCTCATTGTCAGTCATTGTATTCGTTGTCACCACCCACTCCCCCCCACCCCCACCCCCGCCCCAAGCAGTCCTTAGACTTAGCCACCCTGTAGAGAATGCAGGAGAAGCACTTTACAAGAAGTTCTAGAAGCTAAGTCCACTTATCCCTCTCCACCTAATGTTGTCATCTGAGCTCACCCCCACTGTTTTAGGGAAGAAGAAACCTGGCCCCAGGCCAGATACCTACAATGAGTTCTCCCATCATGTTTTATTCCCAGTTTCTCGTACGTATGTCTCTACTCAAGTGCCCTGTGGCCTGGTTCCCACGTTGACACGCACCGCTTCTGCTTAAAGAAATCATCTTATTTTATGCATGAAAGCCTCTCACGTGCAGCGTGAGTGTTATTATCAGTTCACCCACTTTGCACGGCCTCTCAAACAATGAGCAAATCAGAGAACACTGATCCTGCAGCTGTCACCAAGATCCTGGCTGCAACTAGATGTGTCACCTCCTATTAGGGTAGCGACAGTCCACAGCTATCGCCAGAGCATACTACAAATGCCTATTGCTGATATTCCTAACATAATGTTACAGTCTAACTCCCCCTCTTAATAAAAAACTGCAGTTTTTCACACTAATTAAAACAGTGATTAATGTGCCTATAAGCACATCACACTCCTAAGGGGCAAAAGAGGTCTCTTACCGGTTAGGAATTGCATTCAGCAGCTTGTGACAAATCCCTAAAAGATACGAGTGGCTTAAACAAACTCCGGGTTTTGTTGGTTTGTTTGGTTTTTTTCATACATAAAAGAAGTCCAGAGATAGACCAAGGCTAGAAGTAGATGTACCTCTCGAAACTGAGCTTTTCCTTTCTTTCTACACTGTTACCCTTCAGAGATGGCTTCCATCCTAGTGTTGCCTCATGGTGAAAAATGGCTGCTAGAGCTCCAGACATCCCATCCATGTACACCAGGCAGAAAAAAAAGGAGGAAAGGTGGAAGGGCAACGAGTGTGGTTGTCAGTTAATTCAAGTGAGTTCATTTTTTAAGTTACTTTTTAAGTTATAGATGTTACTTTGTAATGCATAAGGGTCACTCTTGAGTCAGCCTGCTCTGAAACCCTTCTCTTGCCCTTGTTGTCATGTCCTTCATTCTCCCCAAGGCCACTGCCATGAAGTGTGCGGGTGCTGGATTGTGACATTCTTTACTGAAGACCTGGGTCAGTTGCAGAAGGAAACTTCAATATAAGAAAGGAAAGTTTCAAGTCCTCACTGCTCAGGCTTTCCTTTGAGTAGCAAAAGGAAGCCACATCTAAACACAAGTGGCAAAACCCTTTAGGTGCCATCCTCCCCGCTCTTGATCTGGTTTGCCCAACCTCAGGTCTGGAATTCTCCCTGAAAACTTCTTCTCCAAATCTCTCTGTTCGAATCTTTATTACCTTTCTGGGAAAGTGAGGAGAAGGAGAGCTGCTATCTTCCTCCCTGGACACACTGCCCACTCCCGCTTACCATGCCCCAAGCCTGAGTCATTTTGCAAGTATAGAAGAGACTGCTAACTGCCTTCGCATTTTTATTTCTTCTCTTCTCTACTAAAAGAATCCCAATTTTATTTCACATGGCAATGTGACCAGCAGAAGGAGTGTTTCCTGACCTCTCTCGCCACTAGAGTTAGTCAATATTATATAAGAATAGGTTGTTGGATAGAGTTTCCAAGGAGGCTTCTTAAAGAAGGCTGATTCATCTATATTACTGCTTTTCTTTCCCCCTTGCTTCCTACCTCTTGCTTGGAAAAGCTGATGTGATCGCAGGAGTTCCAGCAGCCATTTTGAACCACGAGGCACTTTGACTATAATGGCCTACATTTTTATATATATATAATATATATGTGTGTATATATTATATATGTTATATATATGTGTATATATATATATATATATATAAATAATATATATATATATACACATACAAGTATAGGTCTTTGATGGCCATGAAGCCACACTACCAGTTCTAAACTCTTACTTCTGGACTTCTATATATAAGAAAAATAAACATCTATCATATTTAAGCCACTGTTTTTTTGGTTCTCTTTTATATGCTGCTGCTGAACATTATCTTAACTGATACAGCAATCCCTGGCTTTAAAGATGTCACTCTGAGTGTGAGTGAACTCACTAGTTCCGTGATTCTCAAACTTTGGCATGCACTAGACTCACTGGAGGGTTTGTTAAAACAGATTCCTGATTTGGTCATTCTGAGGGAAAGCCTAAGGGGCTGCATTGCTAACAAGTCCCAGGTAATGCTGATCCTGTTGCTCTGGGGAACACACTTTGAGAACACCTACACTGGCTCATTCCTAATTTATTTGGATGATTTTCTTCATAGAGACTGTGAAGGAAAAAAGCCACTGGGAACTGAGTCATTCTTGTTTCTCCCTTTCTGGCTTTTGGCTCACGAATTCCTTTCCGAGACATAGCAAACTATACCTTTTGCCTGATTTTTTTTTTCCTTTCTTGGCAGTATGCCCCTCCGTGTCTACCATTATAAGAACCACTGCTAACTTGCTAACATGGACTTGCAGGTCCTGGCAGAGATCCATGTAATTAATGTAAATCCTCAGTTTGTGAGTGCTTTATCTTGTACATTTTCCACATTCCCTTGATCTTTAATGCCAGACCTTTCACAGACAATCGTTCAAAATTGTGTGGTCAAAAAAAAAAATGTTTTTGTGTTTATGGATTTCAGTTTTGCTATTTACTTTGCATTTAAAGATAGTTGTATATATTTTGTCCTCTAAGATATTATTTTGATTCATTATCTCTACAGTGGGTCAGTTCACTCCATAGCCAAACATGAATTTTTTCTTCAGAGTTCTTTCCAGTGGATCCATACATTTTCCTCTTCTAGAGGATTCAAAGGAATGGTAATATATCACTGGACGATTTTTCTTACCAACCAGCATCCATTCTCCTATAGTTTGGTGATAGCATCCTGGTTTCCACTTCAAAATTACCTCTCCCCATTCTCAGCACGCCCCGCCACCACCAGCCCAGTGGAACATGTGACCCAGCCACAAGTAATCAGAGCCCATATTCTCCTTATTGTGGGCTGAATTATGTCCCCCACCCACCCACCTCCCCTACAAATTCATATGTTGGACTCCCAACCCCTAGGGCTTCAGAATGTGACTGTATTTGGAGATAGGGTCTTTAAAGAAGTAATTAATTTAAAATGTGATCATTAAAAGGTGGGCCCTAATTTAATATGATTGGCATCCTTATAAGAAAAGGAGAAGACAGCCATCTACAAGCCCAGAAGAGAGGCCTCGGAAGAAACCAAGCTGCTGACATCTTGATCTCAGATTTCTGGCTTCCAGAATTATAAGACTATAAATTTCTGTTGTTTACTCCACTTGGTCTATGATTTTGTTATGTCAGCCAGGGCAAACTAATACATCCCTGGCCCTGGGGTTGGCAACCTGTTTCCTAGAAATAGCCAGACAATAAACATTTTAGACTGCCTGGGCCCTATGGTCTCTGTGACAATCAACTCTGCCATTGCAGCTTCAAAGAAGCCATAGGCAACAGTCTAAATGAATGGACGTGGCTGTGTTCCAATAAAACTTTATGAACAAAAATAGGCAGGCTGTCCTAGGATTGGTTCAGGAGTTAGCATGTGACTGGGGGCTGGCCAATCAACACTACTCTATTCCTCTAGCCAGAATGTTTCAATGTCCAATTAGGATGACGCTCAGAACTTGCTCCAAACTAGTAGGAAAAACACACTCTCTTTCCACTGGACTATACTTAAGAGGATGTGAGAAGGCAGTCCCCGTTTTCAGAATCAAACCCAAAGTCCTTTCCATGACTTCAAGGCATCCTGAACTTCAGGCACACATCCGCCATCTTTCCTCTCAATGAAACCCTCTTCACAAGGGCCAGAATTCAACTGATGCACATATATGCCTAAAGAACAAATAAGCATTAATCAACAACTTAATTATATCTATATATCCAGATGGTCTTGGCTGCTTGCTTGAATCAAGTTAACAAGAGGAGTGTCGATTGCACTGTTTGAAAACAACCTAAACTAACATATCATACTGTATTTACCTGGCACCTTATGTAACAAGAACGTTAAAGGAATAACAAGATCCAGGAGAAAACGTAAGACGGAAGATATTTATCCAGATTCTCTGAGGATGCCCAGAAAAAAAGGCAGCTTTAAAAACACATTTGGTCAGTAATAAAGGAGATTCAAGGATGGCTGAATTTTTTTCCACCAACTTATGTGATTTTAATTTAGATCTTTAACGGAAGAATTCAACATAGCTTCCCAGTATGGATCGGAGAGAAGAAAATATTGGAGTTTAAAAAAAATTGAAAATCATATATTACTTTCTTTCCAGGCAGATAGTTATTTCTGTGTAGTAATTATTTACAAAATCGGATGTGAGTTTGGTTGTGTCCATCGGCTCTTGGTGCTGGTGTCGGTTAGTTAGCGGACCAAGTTATGCTGCAGTCAGTAATAAGCAACACCAAAATCTCAGGGGTTTTACATGAGTTTATTTCTTGTTCCCGCGAAGCTCGAAGTCTGGGCAGCTTTCTGGGGAAGCTGCCCTCCATGTGGTAGCTACTTCCATGGCATTTCCACTTCAATAGATGCTTCGCTGTGAAGGGAGAAAGAACATGGAGAATCACACACTGACTCTTAAATGCTTTCACCCAGGAGTGTCAGATGACCCTTCTACCCTCAACCCATTGGCCAGAACTAGTCACATGGCTTTATCAACCACGGAAGGCTGGGAAATGTAGCCTTTTCTCTGTCCAGGAAGAGGGGAAGGATGGGAAATAGTGATTATCACAGTGGGATACTTCCAAGAGGGGGGAAAAAAGGCAACGGAATTCTTGCAAACCAATGAGGAGGAAGCAGAGAGGAATAGGGTGGCAGATGAGTGGAAAGGAGACACGCTCAGGAGCAACACGGTTCAGTTGTTCTCAGAATGCACCTGTGTACCAATGCCTGCTCGTGACATTGTTCACTGAACTGTGGTAAAAGAGGAAAAACAAAAAACATGTCATTATAAAGCTGAACTGACAACATGATCCCTCATTATTGCTAAGATTGACGATAATAAATGGCCTTCCTCCATTTTTTTGTTTTGTTTTAAAATGTCATTTCTTTTATGACTTGATAGTAATCATAGTAATTGCTTATCTAATGTCCTAACTTGGCAAAATAAAAGGTTGGCAGCCGCCCATAACTTTCCCCATTTTTTAAAGTTACTGTGTCAGTCTGTAAAATTAAATTCTGGGAGCCACTGATCTAGTTAATGGCTTTGCCTAGAGCCTGCTTTAGCTGTGTAAGGAAATTTACTTTTTTGAGCACCCACTCTGCACTGTTTAGCGCGTTTCAAAAGAAAGTATCGTTATCCCAAATTTATAGATAAGGCGGAAGAGACTCAGAATCAGTGGTTCCTGGTTATAATTTCTCAGTTCTTCCAGTTTTCAGCCCTGTAAGTCCCTCCTTCCACATTGCTCCTTGTGGTTCTGCTTCTCCAGCTTCTCCCCCGTGATATACGGGAGAATCCTCAGCCCAAGTTCTGTTGCTGGTGAATCCAACTTAAAACAAATTGTTTAATAAATGATGCACCATGTGACTTATGAAGGCCACACTGTTAATTAAAACAAGGCTAGACCTCAGTCCAAATGTACATGACTGAAGTCCGTGTTCCGTCCCCAGAGCCCACTGCCACTTTAGATACTGAGCTACCCCAAAGCAGCGAATTAAGAGGAACTTCGGGGTCACATTCACCAAGGGCATGTTGGCAGAAATTCCTCCAGATATAGAATAATGATATTTAATGCTAAGTCCATTAATGAAGCACACCTCGCCTGCACACTGGCACCAAGAAGGAATTACCATTGTGGAGAATCACACGGTAGGGTATCTGAGAGCAAAAACTGACTAATTCTCAGCACAGGTGCTCTTGTGGAATATTGATAGCTCTTCTGAAGACAAAATGGAGTATCTTTGGCTCTTTCTACACCAGCAGGTGTTTCTCACTCCCGGAGCTCAAAATGTGTGTACTTTCTAAGACTGTAAAAATAGGCACCTCTCACATTTCTCTGTAGGAACACTTAGAAACAAACAACATTTGGAAAACTGCATACATCTTATATGAATTCGTTTCCACTTTTACAAGGGGCTTGCGAAGTCTGATATATGAGCATAGATATTGGTGCTAATGCACTTAAAATTCACTGTTCCTGAGAAAGGCAGAAAGAGGCAGAAGAACTGTGAATAAGCATTGCTTTTCTTTCGAGATTTCTTCACTAAACAAATTTGTAAATATCTAAAGTGCTTTTTTTTGTTCTTAAAACCCTAAATCTTATGAATTCAGATTAAAATATCAAACTTTAATTTGGGTATTGGGAAAGCCTCAAATAAAACTTAATTTTTCTGATTTAATAAATATTACTAACAAAATGAGGTCATTTTTATACCAAATATTTTCCATCGATATACATTTCTTTTTTTCTTTAGAGAGGGAGGGAGAGAGAGTCCATCTATATAAATTTTTAATGATCTCTCATATCTATACTTTCTTCTCCGTAGATGAAAATAAGTAGTTGTATAGATCATGAATCGTTTTAAAGCTACTTTTATACCAGGACTTCAAAAAACACACAGAACGTATTTTCTTTTAAGTGCTCGGCAACTAGGACCTAAAATACATTGTCATAAACTATCACAGATCTTATTATCCATCAAAAATATTTAGGTGGAACAGTTAATTAAATGAGGCAAAGATTTGGTTCCTTAAAATTATGGTTCACATTTGAGGCTATAAAAAGATACTAAAGCATAAGGAAAGAGAACATTACCTTAAAGACTTGGAGGAAATACAGAACTTAACAATGATCTTCTAAAAGAAACAAACAAAATTTTTAAAAAATGCTTACTGGTAAATAGCAACTAATTTTTATCTATCAATTGATAGATAAACAGGAAGAAAATGAAGATTCCTCTATGAAACACAAGTAGGAAGCCACAAGAGTTGAAGGCAAAAATGTGTAAAAAAGAAAAAAAGAAAGAAAAAAAAGCCAAATAAAATTTTAAAAGAATTCAAGGAAATCTAAACCCTAATAGGATAATTAAAAACCACATTGGAGATAGTTGGAGATAGTTTAAAACAGAAAGAATATTGTAGAAAATTGTGTTATAGAGAACTTGGAAAACTCTCACGAATATAGAGAAGGGGGGAAAAAGCAATGAAAATCAATTTTTTGAAAGTCAGTAATCATAAGACAAAATATCAGAGATAAGACTAAACATGCCAATATACACAATGGAATATTACTCTGCCATTAAAAAGGATGAACTATTGCCATGTGTGACAATATGGATGGACCTAGAGGGTATTATGCTAAGTGAAGTAAGTCAGAGAAAGACAAATAACATATGATTTCACTTACATGTAGAATCTAAAAACAAATGAAAAAACAAACAAACAAAAAGGAGAATCAGACCTGTAAATACAGAAAGCAAACTGATGGTTGCCAGAGGGAAGTGAGGTAGGAGGATAGGCAAAATTGGTGAAGGGGAGTTGGAGGCTTCCCATTATGGCATGAATAAGTCATGGGAATAAAAGGTATGGCATAGGAAATATAATCAATGGTATTTTAATAGTATTGAACGGTAATAGATGGTAACTACACTTGTGGTGAGCATAGCATACTGTACAAACTTGTTGAATCACTATGTTGTACACCGAAAACTAATGTAACACTGTATTCACAGTACTCAAATTAAAAAAAAAAAAAAAAAGGCCAGACATGCTGATTGTACCAATAAATATGAATGGGTTACATTTCCCTGTCAAATGGTTAGGAATTTCAAATAAGGTCTTAAAAAATAAATCTCTATTTTGATTAAGATATATATACCAAAAAGGAAGCTTAAACTAATAGAGGAAGATCTATCAGACAAATGCAAATCAAAAACGAAGCATGAATGAGAGGTAAAGTAGGTGAAAATTTGGTGTATATGCACATTTGCATGGATAGGGTGTGCTGGAGGCATCTTGTACTGGCTCACACAGCTGATTGTACACATCTCTTCCCACCTCAACATTTGGCAACATCACAGTGCTTATTTTGCCGAGAGCTGGTTTACCAGCACACCACTGTATGTACTTCTTTCCTTCACTCCACTTCTCAGTGTTTCCCAGCATTATGGATATGATTTGTCGTCATAGATCTTGGTTATCATCATTAAAGTACTTTTTAAATTATTATTATTAACATATAACGTATTATTTGTTTCAGGGGTACAGGTCTGTGATTCATCAGTCTTATACAACACACAGTGCTTAGCACAACACATAACCTCCCCAATGTCCATCAATGCTCACCACAGCACATAACCTCCCCAATGTCCATCACCCAGCCACCCCATCCCTCCCACCCCCCTCCACTCCAGCAACCCTCCATTTGTTTCCTGAGATTGAGTCTCTTAAGGTTTGTCTACCTCTCTGGTTTCGTCTGTTTCATTTTTTCCTCTTTTTCCCCTATGATCCTCTGCCTTGTTTTTGCTGTGATGGTTAACTTTATGTGTCAACTTCATAGGGCCATGAGGTACCCAGATATTTGGTCAAACATTATCGTGGGTGTTTCTGCAAGGGTGACTTTGGACAAGATTAACATCTTAATCAATAGAGTAAAACAGATTGCCTTCCATAATGTCAGGGGGACTAATCCAATCAATTGAAGGCTTAAATAGAACAAAAAGAATGACCTTCCCATGAGTAAGAGAAAAATCTCCAACAGACTGCCTTTGGACCTCATATACATTATCGATTCTACTTGATCTTTAGGCTGCCAGCCTTTGGACTGAAATTGTACCATAGGCTTCCCTCAATCTTTCTTAGAGCTATAAACACACACACACACACGCGCGCGCGCACACACACACACACGCACACATGCACACACCTTATAGGTTTCATTTCTCTAGAGATCCCTGATTAACACATTTATACATTACATGCTTCTCTTTATTTTCTTTAAAGATTTTATTTATTTATTTCTTTGACAGAGAGAGACACAGTGAAGAGGGAACACAAGCAGGGGGAGTGGGAGAGGGAGAAGCAGGCTCCCCACTGAGCAGAGAGCCCAATGCCAGACTCTATCCCAGGACCCTGGGATCATGACCTAAGCCGAAGGCAGACACTTAACAACTGAGCCAACCAGGCACCCAACATGCTTCTCTTGAAAGATTTTAAAAATATTTGCTTCGCTTTATAGCTATATTAGCAAGATTAATTTAGATTTAGTGCAAGCAGTTATTTTATACCATGAATTCCACATTCTTAATTTCCGTAATTTGATTCATTTCTTAGTTGTCTGGAGTATGATGGTAAATACTTTCAGGAAGAGTATGTTTAAGGTATACATCTTGATCAGGTCTGAGATTGTCTGTTGCATTTCCACATGAACAAGAGAGGAGCCATATCATTGTCTTTGATCACTGGTTTTGCAGATAAGAAAAATCTTAGGTGTATTTTTTTTTCTTAGTAAGTAGTCTTTTTTTTTTTCCTGTCTGAATGCCCATCATATTCTTTTTCTTCTCCTCAAAATTGAAACATTTCATCAGAAAAGTCTGTTTGATTTGAAGATGAACTTTTTAGCACATGGTTCTGCCTTCTGGAATTGGGGTACACCTTACAGTCACTGACCATATGGTGGTACGGTTGTGATTCTACAAACCCCTTCTACTGATACTTCTGAAAAAATCAAACATAAAACCCTCTTAGCCTTGATGCTGTGTGGGTTACACTCTTTGCTAGTCTATTTTCATGAGTTTGTTTTGGCCTGTGCTCAGTAGACCATAAATTTAGCATGTAAGTCCTTATTCAGCTAAAAAAAAAAAGGCATCTCTATTATTCCTTTGAATTATTCCTTCTCTATATGCTGTTTGTTCTTTCTGAAATTCTTCTCATTCTTCTCCCTCTATTCTACATTTCTTTTATCTTTCCCTTAAGTCCATGTTCATGTCTTTGCCCTCTTCCTTTGGGTTTCGGGAGACATTTTTAAGCATGTCTCCCATGGCACTGGTTGCATTTTCTGCAATAAACAACCCATAAATAGACAATTGGGTCCATTGCAGATTTTGATTTACCCATTGTGTATTCTCTCTCCATACAATCCTAATGTTTCCAAATGTAATGCTCCGAAGAACTGTGTTACAATATAATTTAGAAAAATTCTAAAATTTGAGTATTTTCCCATCTCTTGCAACACCTCTAGTTCACAAGGTGATTTTTGTTCTAATTGCTGAGTTTGATCCCAGTCTTTTTAAATCAGCTACACTTTCATATGTCACTTGGTTTCTTGTGTGCTTGCACATCTGTGGTGATGATCCCACCCTGAACGTACCCCATCTCGTCTGAGCAGTGACATCAAAGCCATTGTATCCGGTCCTAGTGGTGTGTCTGTCAGGCTCAGAGCTTGAGTTAAAACATGATTCACTCCCCTCCTCATTCAATTTTGGGCAGGCTTTCTCCCACTTCTTTCCTCTCCTCACCCTGCAAGGGAAACTCTTCCCAAAGAATTAAACTATTTAATCTTGCTCTTTTAGAGAGGAAACCAGTTCCTTTACTGGCTTTGTCTACGCTGTCCCTAACATGTATCATCTCTCTTCCTCCTGCAATGCATGTTTTCCCCTCTCTCCTCCAGCCAGCTACTTTGCCAGAGTCCCATCAACCAATCTGATTCAGTTGTGTTTCCTTTTGAAGAATTTGTTACACAGATACACGCCTATTCCCTAGACCTTCATCAGTCATTATTCCTACCAAGACAAAGTATACCCCAGGGGGATGTTTTGTTTTTCCTGAAATGATGTGAGAGAATTAAGATGCTATTAACTGGTCTTGAATCATTTTGGAGTCTTTTAAATTCATTATCTAATGAGATTAGGAACCCGCTCTGATGTTATGGGAAGGTAATTTATTTCCTTCATCAAAATAAAAGAGCAATTGCTCACATCCCAAAAAGATGGTAAACACCATCTATATTTGTGGAGTTATGTTCAAGAATAGGACATGAAAAGATGACAAAGCCTATATGATCTATTACTGATTCCATCAAGGTGGAAATCTGTACTTAATGCAAGTCAATTAGAACAAAAATAATAGGGCGCCTGGGTGGCTCAGATGGTTAAGCGTCTGCCTTCGGCTCAGGTCATGATCCCAGGGTCCTGGGATCAAGTCCCGCATCGGGCTCCCTGCTAGGCGGGGAGCCTGCTTCTCCCTCTGCCTCTGCCTCTCTCTCTCTCTCTGACTCTCATGAATAAATAAATAAAACATTAAAAAAAACAAAAATAATAAAGCATACTAATTGTTACATGCACACAAATCAAGATTAAGTTTTTGCAGGTATATTCGCACATACTCTATGTGCTACATATTGGCAAAGCACAAACTCATTGATCTATATGTTATATAGATCAATACACACACATACATAAAATCTAGAATGCATCCATATTTTAACTGAGTTGAATCTATACATTTATTCTTCAGTTCTTTCCCTTGGATTTATTACTAACTCAGAATAAATTCACCCAAAAAGTTAATATTCAATTTCCATTATTTCATTACAGTCTTCTTTCTTTGGGACCAGAGTAATTTCCTGGGGAAAGAAATGAAAGTTTCATCCAAATATATTTTCTTTATTTAATTTTAATAATATAATTTAATATGTAACTGGTGTTTGAAATAAAGTGTGTGGTGAATAAAAAGTTTGGGAAAGAAATGTGTATTTTCTCAGAGTGCTGACAATTTGATTTAAAATATAGTTCCTTAAAGCTGTAGCTCACCCTTAAAAAATTATCTACACACTGTCTTTTGACATCTATGGTTACCAAATTGCTCTGCTCTTGCAGGCGTCCACTTCATTCAGAAATATCCTTCTCCTAATATTTGCTGAGCTCTGACTATGTGTCGGGTTAACTGAGCTAATACTCAAAACATTACCACGATTTACCTTTCATTTCTGTACTCTCATTTTACAAGTGAAAAGTCTGAGGCTCAAGAAAGTTGCCTACAAGGGCGCCTGGGTGGCTCAGTCGGTTAAGTGGCTGCCTTCGGCTCAGGTCATAATCCCAGGGTCCTGGGATCGAGCCCCGCATCGGGCTCCCTGCTCAGCGGGGAGCCTGCTTCTCCCTCTCCCTCTGCCTGCCTCTCTGCCTACCTGTTCTCTCTCTGTATCTCTCTGCCAAATAAATAAATAAAATCTTAAAAAAAAAAAAAAAGAAAGTTGCCTACAGCCATAACTTTGGCAAGATGCAGAAGTAAGGGCTTCAGGAAGGCATGGCTTTCTGGTTTTAGAGCCCATGCTTTTACCCGTGAAACTCTTTGCAATGGAACTTGTTTGGGCTACAGTGTTTACACCCCATAGATGCATATCCATGGACTTTCAAAAACTGCTGCTCGCTAATTAACTAAAATACCTGTGGAAATCAAGAATGGATTAATACTAGGAAATCTAAAATTCAACGTATTTCCTCAATAGATCAAAGGAAAAAAATCATGATTTTAACAACAGATGCTGAAAAATATTTGATAAAATCTAACGTCCATTCCAGGTTTGAAATGAACCCCTAAGAAGGAGAAATGGTATGTATGAAAACTACCCCCAGACCAGCAGAAGCATATTAAAGTGGAAATGATCAGTTCCACCAAAGCCAGAGGAAAGGCATGACCAGCATTAGACTTTCTTCTGCAGCAACCTCCCAGCCAAGTCCCAGAGCTCTGGAAGCCAGACTTTGTGTCCCCGGGTAGAACACTGGTGGATTCTTCTCCCAAGAAACAAACGTGACCAAGAGAAAATATCTAGAGAACATGAAGCACGGAGGTCCCTCAATGAAGCCAGTTAGTCTCGCAGCCCCACCCATGCACACTGATAGCCAAGAAACCAATGTGGGGCTCTGCCAACCACCAAATATGTCCATTCCAATTACACCTGGCTAGCCACAGGAAGAAGTGGCACTCTTCAGTTGAAAGCAAGTCTTAGAGGCTAGGACAAGAACTGTTGGCCCTCAAAGTTTCCAGCAGATGGGGGAATTAATGTTTCCATTTTGAATGGAATGTGGGCAGCAGGGCTCTATCTGGGTGGCACACCATAACATCCACTACACTGACGGACCTTCACATTCTCCGATGAAACTCACGGTTTAAAAAAAAAAAAAATCAAGGATTTATCGGAAAGTGGCATAGGAGGGGAAAAGAAGAAAGAATGCTATTTACTTTCTTTTTTCCAGATCGATTAAAGAACGAACCTTGTGATCTATTTGTCTTAAAGTGTAATTCCCATGAATAAGCTATTTCACAACCTCATTTCTCCCACTGAAATGATAGGTACACTATCAAACTATTTCCTCCTTCTGGCGTTCCAAGCACTTGTCTTGACTTCGAAACATAACTCCTGACTCTAAATGTCAATGCTGTATAACCTATCTCCCTGTGCAGGTAAAACTGGGCAATGATTAGATCTACATTAAATAATAATAAATTCCACTTTTGAAATAAACCAACTTTGAATTTCCTGAAACTTTTTTTTTTAACTGAGAAAACACCTTCACCCCATGGCATTTCTTAGGAAAATATAAAAAGCAACTCCAAATTAAGAAGAGGTCAGGACATGTATCATATGATCTCACTGAGATGAGGAATTCTTAATCTCAGGAAACAAACTGAGGGTTGCTGGAGCGGTGGGGGGTGGGAGGGATGGGGTGGCTGGGTGATAGACATTGGGGAGGGTATGTGCTATGGTGAGCGCTGTGAATTGTGCAAGATTGATGAATCACAGACCTGTACCCATGAAACAAATAATGTATTATATGTTAAAAAAGAAGAAGAAGAAGATAGTAGGAAGGGAAAAATGAAGGGGAGGAAATCTGAGGGGGAGATGAACCATGAGAGACTGCGGACTCTGAGAAACAAACTGAGGGTTCTAGAGGGGAGGAGGGTGGGGGGATGGGTTAGCCTGGTGATGGGTATTAAGGAGGGCACGTTCTGCGTGGAGCACTGGGTGTTATGCACAAACAATGAATCATGGAACACTACATCAAAAACAAATGATGCAATGTATGGTGATTAACATAACATAATAAAATTAAATTAAAAAAAAAGAAGACGTCAGGAAAAGACCAGGCTATGAAAAAATATTTTGATAGGTTATAATTTAATTTCATTTATTTAATGAATTAATGCTTTTATCCCCAAAATGCAGCACAATGTATATTTGATGTCTTATTTTTTATTGAATTCAGTTTTTATTTATGTTAATTTTATTTAACTTTTAATACATTTTTTAACCAAGGGGTTCAAAATAACAAATATAAGATAAACAATGAACAACATCTCCCTCTCCTCCTTGTTCCCATCTGTCTAATTTCCTCCAATAGAAAACCAACAGTCTTAGCTTCTTATATATCTTGCCAGATTTTCTTTATGTATAGTCAAGCATAAATATATATTGACAAAAGTATCTTACACATCATTCTGTACTTTGCTTTTTTTCACTTAACAAAATCAATTGTTTTTGATTAATGAGAAACCACAGGGCTTTGGGGGACAGATTGTAACAAAATCTTAGGATTTTTTGGTAATCATAATATTCTTGCATGTATGCTTGGGATGATAACTAGCTATTACTTATAATTTGTAGATTTAATTCTGTATACATGCTCCACCCCAATGACAAGTTCCTACAGGAAAATGACATGGTTTATTTCTTTTTAAGATTGTCATAGGTCACTACAAGCAATGTGATCCAAAAATCAGACCCAAATTTATTGTCTTCCACCTGTTTCTTCCTCTGACTGTGCTTCTATGAGACTAGGTAGAACCATATTTGGAGAAAACACCAAAAGTCTATGTGTAAGTCCCCTTGTGACAAGATGCCAGGGAAATGCCCCCCCATCACTACCCCTACTTTCCCTTCCTCACAAGAAACACTAACTCCAAATCAGGCAAATGAATCACAACAGTGTCAGAGTGTCTAGTGACAAAGACAAACAGCTCTTTTTTTTTTTTAAGATTTTATTTATTTATTTGAGAGAGAGAAAGAGAGAGTGAGAACATAAGCAGGGGGAGGGGCAGAGGGAGAAGCAGACTCCCAGCTGATCATCAGGGAGCCCGATGCGGGACTCGATCCCAGGACCCAGGGATCATGACCTGAGCCGAAGGCAGACGATTAACTGACTGAGCCACCCAGGTGCCCCATAAATGAACAGCTCTTAGAACATTGTCATTCACAAGGTCAGAGCTCTTTGTCAAGGCTATCTTCAGGGCTTGTGTAGTCACTAGGATCCCATGCTCAGAAGGGCTCCAGGCTTGGTTGAATGTTCTGCTGTTGCCATCTTGAAATTCCCACTACTTCTTTAACAGGATGCCCTGAATTTTCATTTGCACTGGGCCCCACAAATTATGTGGCTAGTCCTCTCTCCCTTGTCAGAATACATTCTAAGAGGGAGGATGCAGTAAGAGAAAAAGGAATGTCTCTAAAAATAAGGAAAAACACAGTTCACAAAGCTTGCCTGACTTAAGTATTTTTTTTCCCCATGGGAGAGCCTCCTCCGGGCTCCTCGTAAATCCGTACAAAAGGTTAATTGCCTAATCCATAAGAACCACTATCATTTTCAGATGTCCTTGCAAAGAGGGCCAGGTAATTGGTTTTCATGTTCAGATTCATTCCTCCTTTTTTTTTCCTTTTCCTTTAATGATGAATGGTTTGTCAAACAGTAAAAAATATTTTTATTTTAATTACATAGTCATCAAAAGTCCTTATTTCCAAGAGAAGAGATTAGTTTAATGATTAAATTCCCTCTGCCTCCAAGAGTAATAATTAGTTAACCAAATACAAGTCTTCTCTCAGTGGACTTATGATACACTATTAGTACTCAGGTGACTTCATTTTCAGAGAATTAATGTAAGTGATCCACACCAGTGGGTCTCCCATGGACCTCAGATCCCCAGCAAAATTCTGCAAGTATTGCAACGGCTTCCTCCATCCTGTGTGTACCATCCCTTGCCTGCAGACAGAATCATAACAGACCTCTCAAGGTCATATACTAAAAATTTTCAAATGCTTCTAGATACTGTCGGGATTAATAAACCACAAATCTATTTGAAACTGTTGCTGAATTCATAGTAGCTTTTTAAAAGTATTGTTGCAACCAACAGACACAAAACTCCTACAGTCGTCATGAGGCATTGATCCAATAGTGTTTTGAGTTTACGTTAAAGGGATGCATACGCATGGAAAGGATGGGGACCATATGAGCCACATGTTCAAGTCTAAATGACTCAAGATGGCATTCCTGGGCTGCCAGGGGCAGGCATCTAAGGAGGCAGTTGCGGGAGGGGTATCCACAGGTTTAGAAGTCAGGTAGACTGTGCTCCTTGCTCCAACTTAGCTGGGGGCCTTGGACAAGCTACTTACCCTCTCTATGCCTTATTCTCCTCACTTGCCAAGGAAGGAAAATAATAGTACCTACCTTGTTACATTAGTGGACACCACCTCATAATGCTCCAGGACACCTTGATCTCCAAGCAGGATCATGGTGGTAGAGGGAGCCCCCATCCCCATATAGGGAGAGGAAAGAGTTGAACAGAGCAAGCTAGAGCCAGGACAGTGGTTAGCAATGTGCCCGGCAGATGCATGGAAAAATCTAGCCGTAGTGTCTGCACATTGCAAACCTATGATAGATATGCCTTAGGTATTGTTACCATGGTTAGGTCACCTGCCCGCCTGTCTCTAGCTGAGTGGTTTTCCTAACGCACATGATCATTAAAAGCACAATCCAGCTCAGTGTTTCTCAGTCATTTTGTTCATTACCTTTTAAGACATTATTTCCTCTAATTCTTCCTAATTGCCTTCCTCATGAAATTTTAATACAGTAGATGTATTGCAATTCTGTGTGTTATGATTAATTTCAGGTGTCAACTTGGCTGGGCCATGAGTTGCAAACCCCACCCCTGGGCTACAGACTTGGAAAGGAGCTGTAGGCTCCTGATGTGGGGTTCTTGGCCAAGCAAGACTGTGACATGTGGCCTCTGGGGACCCATTCTCTCAGTTCTGCGCTTCCAGACTGTGGGCTGGACACCTTCCCTGAGAGCCAGTCCCAGGACTTCGGGCCCCACCTAGAAACCTCCTTGCTTGTTCTTCACTCCTAACACCCCCATCTTCCTTCAAGTTCTTGACCTGCACCCTCCTTATCCCTCCATGTAAAACTTCTGAAATTCTCTTTTCCTTTCATAATCATCTTTAAACATTTTAAAACTGGACCCCAAAAGTTAGCAACTACGGATTACTTTCCCCTTATCAGAGGGCAGGGCTGATCCAGGCATCAAAATGCTCCTTGGCATTAAGAGGGAATGTTTGGTTTTAATCCTTAGGGGTGCATGTACTTCAGGTCCTAGGATGGGTTGGATTGTTTTAAAAGAGTTGTCATGAAGTTTCTAAATTATAAAATTGGTTGAATACTGGGGTGCCTGGGTGGCTCAGTCTGTTAAGCGTCTGCTTTCAGCTCAGGTCATGATCTCAGGGTCCTGGGATTGAGCCCCGCATCAGGCTCCCTGCTCAGCAGGAAAGCCTGCTTCCCCCTCTCCCACTCCCCCTGCTTGTGTTCCCTCTCTCACTCTCTTTTTCTGTCAAATAAATAAATAAATAAATAAATAAATAAAATCTTTAAAAATAAAAAGAAAAGAAAAATAAAAAAACAAAAGATAAAATTGGTTGAATATTCATGCCCTGCTATATTTTTCATCTCAATTAATCTCCCTAATAATCACATGAGGTAGGTCCTATTACCAGCGCTATGTTTTTTAAAGATCTACTTATTTGCGAGAGAGAGAGCGAGAGAGAGCAGGGCTCCATCTCACAACCCCGAGATCACAACTGAGCCAAAACCATGAGTCAGTCGCTCAACTGACTTCGCCCCCCAAGCACCCCTATCAGCCCCACTTTAAAGATGAGGCAACTCAAGGGGTGCCTGAGTGGCTCAGATGGTTAAGCCTCTGCCTTTGACTCAGGTCGTGATTCCAGGGTCCTGGGATCGAGTCCCATATCCAGCTCCCTGCTCAGCGGAAAGCCTGCTTCTCCCTCTGCCTCTGCACCTCCCCCTGCTCATGCTTTCTCTATATATATATATCTCTCTGTCTCAAATGAATAAAAAAAAAGATGAGGCAACTCAGGCACAGAGAGGTTAAGTAACTTGCACGAGGTCACACAGCTAGTAGGTACCTAAGCTCAGTTTCCAACCTTTAAACCACCACAAGCTAACTCTGAGAGACTCAAAGGTATTCTGGCCCTAGGACAGGAGTTAAACCCAGGAAGCATTCGCTCTTTACCCATCTTCTGCATTTGGTAGGCATTCCACATAGGTATGTGAAAGACTGAGGTTGCCAAGAGAAATTGCCGGGCAAGTCAAGCTAAAGGTTAATCAAGGTGTGCTGGGTTCTATCTCAAGTCAGAGGAGAAAATGATGCTTAATCTCACTTGCAGCCCTATGCCAAATGCCAAAGGCCAACCACCTGCCCTGTGTCCTCGTGGGCAAAAAACTGAAACTTACAAAGTGACCTAGAGGGGAGGTGGCTGTGGGGATCAGAACCATCTAAAAAATAAGGAAAGGTTTGCAGAATTATTATGACAGAGGCACAGAAAAAGAGGAAGAAGAAGAAGGAGGAGGAGGAGGAGGAGGAGGAGGAGGAGGAGGAGGAAGAGGAGAAGAAGGAGAAGGAGAAAGGAGAAAGGAGAAAGGAGAAAGGAGAAGGAGAAGGAGAAGGAGAAGGAGGAGGAGAAGAAGAAGAAGAAGAAGAAGAAGAAGAAGAAGAAGAAGAAGAAGAAGAAGAAGAAGAAGAAGAAGAAGAATCCCATCACCTTAAGTTGAAAACTTTTTCCAGGGAACAACCTAAAATGTCGAGGCAGAATCTGTGAGAATTTCTAAGTCCATGTCCCCAGAAACCAAATTTTGGCATTAAGCGTTGCCCACCACATGCATATTAAATCTAGAATTCACAAGTTAATAATTGTTAGTGCTGATGAAGTATTTATATAGCACCTGGGAATTGGTTTTGATTTTATTATAAAAGCAGTATAAACTCGTGGTAAGAAAAACTAACAGAATAGAAGGGAATAAAATAAAATATGAAGGTCTTACTCTGAGGCCAATCACTCATTTCAACTCCCCAGAAGCAACTGCTTTTGTTAAGAGATTCAATTCCAGAGCTCTCCCATGTAGTCATGGGAAAATATTTTTTGTTTGCTAATGTTTTTAGACAAAGGGGACTGTGCTCTATATTAATGTCTTGTAACTGCTTTCTTCAGTACATAATCACATGTATTGAGTAGCTTCCCACATACAGCTTTTAAAAGCTGTATGGTATCCCACTTATTAGAGATGCACGAAGACACTTTCATTAGTCTCCTACTATTGGACATGTAGGTGAAATATCTGAGAAATAATGATAGTCCCCAAAATGATCTGACATACAAACATCTTTGTACACAAGCTCCCGCTAGATATGGTGTCAAAGATGTCGCCTGCTTGGTTCACTGATGAACCCCTAGCATTGGCTACACCTGCCTGCCATAGAGCAGGTGCCCTATAAATGTTTATTGAGTGAACACATCTTCGTGTGTATGTGTATCTATGCAGGTAGTTACATTTTACATATATGTTGACCAACCACCCTCCAAAATTATTGCTTCCCTATATACTCCCATCTAAGTTCTCTTCTGTTTGGTTTTGGTCTCCTGCAGACATCTTAAAGCTCAGTGTAGTAGAAATAGTGAATGATTGTCTATGTCTCCCATTGCTGCTGTACCTAGTTAACATGAATTTAGTGGCTTAAAATGACACCAGTTCATTATCTTCCAGTTCTGGGGGTCAGAAGTCCAAAGTGGGTTGTCAGGGCTGCGTGTTCCTTCTGAAGCTTTTAGGATAGAATTCATTTCTTTGCCTTTTAAGGTTTGCGTTCCTTGGCTCTTGGTCCCTCCTACATCACTCCAACCTCTGCTTCCATTGCCACATCTCTTTCTCTGACTCTGACCCTCTTGTCTCCGTCCTTCCTTTATATGGACCCTTGTAATTGACACTGGGCCCACCTGGATGACCCAAGATAATGTCCCCATCTGGAAATCACATCTGCAAAGTCCCATTTGCCACCGAAGATAACATATTTACAGGTCCCAGGGATTACGACATGGATACCTTTGGGGAGCCATTATTCTGCCTACCACAGCTTGGAAATCAGGTTTCAACTTCATTGTCACTTCAACACGCACACCCTAAGGATGTGTTGTGTTCCACTTACCATGTCCCGAGCTAAACCTAAGCATTATACCAACTCGCTCAGTGGCCTTGCCCAAGTTATATAACCTCCCTGAGGCTCCATTCTCCCACTCTCAGAATTGGAGAGATTAATACTTGTTTCCTAGGAAATGCGGCATGTAGAATATTGCAGGCAAACCTTTCCATTCAACCAGCATTCAGGAATTATTACATGCTGTTTTAATCTCGACAAAATGTAAGTAAAATCCTGGGTTAAGCAGTAACGGGATAGAGAAACAGATCCTCTTGCAAACTGCTGATGCGAATGTAAATTGGTAGAGGCTTTCTAGAGGGCAATGTAGCACTGCGAATGTAATGAAAAGCCTTATGTTTGTTCTCTTTATCCCACTAATTGCCCGTTCTAAGTGTATCTTAGGGGCATGGTTGAATTTATGTACTAAAATGTTTGGTGAAAATTATTTATAATGGGGTGGAGGGCTGGAAACAAACTAAATGTCCACAAATAAGGGCTTAGATTAATAAGCGTGGTACATCCTCATGACAGAAATCTCAGCAGCTGTATTCAGAGGTTTGTCAAATGTTAGTGACACACTTGGCAACCTGCCTTATTTATGGCCTCAAATCACTAAAAGAACTGTGTGGTGAGACAGTGTACATACAAAGAAAACAAAAAAAAGATTGAAGGTATGTTACAGTTCTTGAGTTCTACAGTTCTTACATACAGTTCTTGTATGTTACCGTGGCTATTTCTAGGTCATGGAATAACGAGTGATTTTCATTTTCTAACAAGGAAGGTTGGGGGGCAAAGGGATTTTTCCACACAGAACAATTCTTCTGGTCGGGTTATCAGACGGTCCTTGCATAGAACAAAAAACTTCCGAAGGTGTCCCTCTAGTGGAAGAAAGGAGGCGGCTGCTGCGGGGACACCTGGCTGCCACTTTTTATTCAAGACCTTTCGAGAGAAACAAGAGCCTGAAAGTAGTAAACTACTCTGGTTATTCCCCTCCCCCCCCCAAAAAAAAAAGTTCACAGGGAGGCAGAGGCCAGTTGCAAAAGGAAGAATCAAACCTCACCGTAGGAAACGGGGGCTATTAATTCTAGGCGCGCTTGGAAGACTGACAATTAGCATTTTCATTGCCAAGGTCGGGGAACTACGCTCCTTGGGTTTAGTTCTCCTCTCCTTGCTTTTGGGTAGCTTTGCGTGCTCGTTGTAGATCCAGGCCGCCCAACTCTCAGACCGAAGGGACAAAGCAAGGGGGGTTCACTAAAGGCTCGGGGCTGGAGCCTGAGGCTTGGAGATGACACCTGTCAGGACGCTAGCACCTCCTCCGGACTCTGCGAATCTTCGGCCCCACTCGGCTCCTCTTCGGCTAAGTTCGGCTGGCGCTCCTCCGGCCTTCAACTCTCCTCTTCAGGCTGAACTCCGCGAGCTCTCACCCTGTCGGGCTCGGCTCCCTTCGGCTTCCTTCGACCGACGCTCGTCTGGGGCTCGGCTCTCCTCGGCGGAGCTCGGCCCAGGCTCGCCTCCGGCTCGGGTCTCCTCGGCTAAGCTCGGCCTGCGCTCGGCTCGCGCTCGGCTCTCTTCGGCTACCTTCGACCGACACTCGTCTGGGTCTCGGCTCTCTTCGGGCCGAGCTCGGCCGCGGCCCCGGAAGGGCGCCCATGGAGCCGGGGCCGCCGGCTCGGCCGACAGCTATGGCGCCGCTGCTGGAGTATGAGCGGCAGCTGGTGCTGGAACTACTGGACGCGGACGGGCTGGTAGTGTGCGCCCGCGGGCTGGGCGCGGACCGGCTCCTCTACCACTTCCTCCGGCTGCACTGCCACCCGGCGTGCCTGGTGCTGGTGCTCAACACTCAGCCGGCCGAGGAGGTGCGGCCGGCCGCGCGGGGGGCAGAGGGGACCCCGAGAGCGTTGGGGGCCTCCTGAACGGATGCGGCCCCTGGCGCCGGGGCGGGGGGGGGGGCGTTGAACGGGGGTCTCTGAGGCAGATGCGGGTCGGTGCCACAGCTCGAGGACACAGAGGGTAGGCAGGGTCCCGAGGAGGACGGAGGTCCCTGACACGGATGGGAGGGCTTTGAATGGGGGTCCGCGTAAGGCAGTTGCAGGTGTCTGCCACGGGTGCAAGGACACTGAGACGGATGGAGGGGCTCTGAGAGGAGTAGGGGAGTCATTTGAGGAGAATGGGGGCGGAGAGAAGGATTGGAGGTCCCTGAAGAGGACAGGGATGTCTAGAGAAGGATACAGACAGGAACGGTGAGGGAGTCCCCAAGCTGGATATCCCGGGGCTTGCTGGGGCCGGAGGAGTGGGATCCGCGGTGGGGATGGAGGGGCCTCAGAGGGTAATTGCGGGATGTGAGAGGAGATGCTGAGGCTGGGGAGAGCCCTGTAGGGAAGGGGAGGGACTGAGGGGGTTCACCGGAGCTGGGGGCAGAGGGGCACTGGATCAGAAGGGACGGGGGCTGGAAGCTGAGGATATGGGGGAAGGGTACCTGCGGTTAAGGAATGGAGGACACTGAAGACCGGAGGGGCATACACCTCTGCTAAGACAGGGGGCTCGGTATTGAGAGGTGGCACAGCCTGCTCTGACGAGTCTGATGAGCCCCTTGCTAGAGCAGGTGGCCAGGAGGAAGATGTCCGCAGAGGAGAATGACCACAGACTCCTTGAGGGTGGAGATCCTGTCTGATTTGTCTGGGTATCCCCAGTACCTCACTTAGAGCCTAGCACAAGGCAGAGCCCCCAACAGAGGGAGTGTTCGACTGAAGATACAGAGGGCCGAGTTGCCATTGACATGAAATCCCCTCTGGGGTGGATCGGGACAGAAGTAGCAGTCTAAACCACCACCCGGGAAAAGGATCCCTTGTGATGTCCTTACATAGCTTGCTTGCCTGCAAACCTGGCTTTGGCGGGACGTATTTTGTAGCCAGCGGAAGTCTTTTAACCGAGGGTTTAAAACTCCGTTTTTGCTGTTCAAATGCTAATAATAACTCAAGTGCAATGATTCCTTAATGCAAACCCCAAAACAAAACAAAAATAAAAGCCTGGTTAAATGTAGATGATTGGTGGATCAACCTAAAGTAGTAACTTGGTTTGTACATTCCTCAAGTGTATTGTCTCTCGTTTTAAATTCAAAGACCTGCAACCTAATAAAAACTGCCCTGTATTCAACAGCCTGCTGATCAGATTTGGTTTGATTTAGGAGTACTTTATCAATCAGCTGAAGATCGAAGGAGTCGAACACCTCCCTCGCCGGGTGACAAATGAAATCACAAGTAACAGTCGCTATGAGGTCTACACACAAGGAGGTGTGATATTTGCAACAAGTCGAATACTTGTGGTCGACTTCTTGACTGATAGGATACCTTCAGATTTAATTACCGGTAAGTATTTGAAACCTTATTATTTGTATGTAAATTGGCACTTTTCTGTGTCTGTCCTCTCTGCTAAACTAAACTAGGACCTCCCTTGTGAGCAGCACTGGATGTTTTTGCTCTCCATTGCGCTTCCAGTTGTTAGCACAATACCAGACACATTTTAGAGGCTTAAAAAGTATTTGTGCCCCGAATAAGTAACTAAATTAGTAAGTAAAGTAAGAATGACTCTTCCTTATTTCCTAAACTCATATCTGGTAAATACTTGGTAATTGGCTGGCCTTTTAGAACCTAATCAGACTCGAAATGTTTACAAATATTCTTTGTATATTTCCTAACATATTTGGTTTTCTCTCTTAAAGAGTTTTTCGCCCCATGACTTGAAATTAAACCAAGCAGTTGCTTAATTATTTTGAGAAGTATGGTTTAGTTTTAGTTAGAATTAATATAGAAAAGGAATTATTTTTCATTATTATTCGTCCTTTTGGAAACCTTTTCTGATTTTTCCCAAAGCTAACCTGAGGGCCCTACCTCACTGCCCTCAGATTACCCTTTGCTTCTCCCCAGTCAGAGCAGTAAAGAACACCACATTATCTTTGCCTGTTTATTTGTCTCACTCATGAGATAACAAGCTTCATAAGTATAAGGGACAACTTGTTCATCCCAGGCTAAGTAACTAGTATGGGTATTTGTTGGATAAAATGATGCATGAATATGCTGTGACCTTCAGTGAACTTCTGGAGGGCAGAGAGACTGTGATATTCATAATCATACTTCCCATTATGGCCCTGAACATAGAAGACCCTCAAGAAATATTTAATGAATAAATGTATGAACGAATGCTTTTTGTGGTTCATGGTAAACTAATTGAAGAACACTGTTGTTATAGTTTTGTAACATTTATAATTGTCATCAGCCAGGCCCGCCCGGGCAGTGAGGTCTGACTCACCTGGCTTTGAATGATGATGCCACCACTTACAAGCAAGTTACTTAATTTTAATAAACCTCAAGTTTTCTTTTCTTTTTCTCATTTCTTTAAATTGAGAAAATAGCACTTCCCAGAGTTATCGTAAGGATTAAATGAGTGAAAATAAATTGTTCAAGATAGTGCCTGGGACATACTAAACAGTAAATAATAGCAAAAAAAAAAAAGTATTGGCTTTTCATCACCAGAAATTCTGATACATCATAAAGTCTTTTACTGGTTGCTGCTTTCTTCTCAGCTTGGTTTTGTATTTATTTTTTAAGCCGATAAAATGGGGAGGGAAATGTACTGGAACCACCACTAGATGTCAGTATTGCCCCGACTTTTAGTAACCGTTCAACCCAGTTAGGCAGAGAGCAATAATGAATCAAAGAAACATCAGATTATAGCTTATAGGTAGCTCCTAATTAAAAGCACAAAATTCTGTATCCATTTCTGATCATGTCCCAACCAGTAATGAAGCTGGAGCCGCTGCTGCCGCTTGGCTGAATGGAATGCAGATGAATGCCAGAAGAGACTCCCTTCAGATTCCGCACCCTGGAGGGATTGGCCCCCAGAGGCTCTCCAGGGCACTTTCACCATGGCTCTCACAGACCAAACAGCAGTCCTTGAAGCATGTAACCCTCCAGAAGGTTCTGAATGCCCTCTGCCCTAATTTTTCCCCCTGTCACTACCTATGAAATTCACTACCACAGCCCACGCAAGGGTCCCAACTCCTCAGCAGAGAGAGAAGTGTGTACATAGTTACCCTGATGGTACTTTCAAAAGACAGGACAGGAGGCTTTCATTGCTAAAACGGCTCTGACACCTCCAAATAGAACTGAGGACACACTTTCCACGACAAACTTAAAAAAAAGAAAAAGTTACATGTTAGATTTGTGCACCCAGTGCTATAATTCAGTTTTATGTTCATTCAACAAACATTAAATTTACTAAGGGTCCCTTGTGTGGCAGGAATGTGGTAGGTGCTGTTGGTAGAAAGATCAATGAGACTGTGTGGTGAGCTCCTGAGTTAAGCTGCTCCTAGGTTTGAGTCCACCTCCACCGTGCGCCAGAAGTGTGATCTTGGGCAACTTGCTTAATTTGTATGACTCTGTTTACTCATCTTTAAATGGAATCCTGTAACAGTGCCTTCCTCCTGGGATTAGTGTGAGGGTGAAATGAGATCATGTATAAAATTCTCCACGTTGTGCTCGGTACATGGTAAAGCATTCTCTGATTACTGCTTGTTGTGATGTCCTTGTCCTCAAGCAGTTTAGTGGAGGAGACAGATAGAAAGAAGTAATCACAGTACAGTATGAGATACAAATTGTCACGGGAGCGTAAAAATGAAATGTAACTAGGCTTTTGTGAGACTGCAGTTGCCCCCAGAAATACTGCCTGCTTGTGTTTTCTTTTTTTTTTTTTAAGATTTTATTTATTTATTTGAGAGAGAGAGGGAGAGAGAGCATGAGTGGGAGGGAGGCGCAGAGGGAGAGGGAGAAGCAGGCTCCCTGCTGAGCAGGGTGCCTGATGCAGAACTCGATCCCAGGACCCCAAGATCATGACCTGAGGTGAAGGCAGATGCTTAACCGACTGAGCCACACACACACCCCTGCTTGTGTTATCATGTTGCTGGTTTTTAAAATGGGGGGGCGGTGGGAGGGAGTCCTCAGGTGGTGTCACTTAGGAAGAACCAGGCTTTGTCCTCAGACCCCCCGATTTGGAACCTTTAGTCTCCCATTGTTCGTTGGATGACCTTGATCAGCTTGTTTTCCTCTCCTGGTCTCATCATAATACCTACCTCATAGAATTCTCGTGAGGATTAAATGAATAACAGTCCAGTAAAGTACCTAGCCCCTGCACCTGGGATATATTGGTTCTCTTCCTCCTCCTGGGTTTTCTGAAGAATGACAGTCTTTTGGAGCACAACATTTCCTTAAATTGAGGTTCATCTTTCCTTTAGAAGTCCCCTTTTATTACTTTAACCTTATGTGATATTTCAATCTAGGCCAGCAAGTGTAGCCCAGGAAAGTACTTGGAAAAGTCCAACAACTAGGTCCAGAACCCTTGCTCAGTAGTAAGTTTGTTAGGTGTATGTATTGCAGTTATTGAAAATCCTTTGTCTACAAATTCCTAAATAACACTATTAATTTCTACTGTATCTGAAAAACAATTTGCTTAGCTAGAATAAATGGTAGCTCCATCCACCTCAAGCCAAAATTTAAGCACCAAAACAGTAGAATCTGAATTGGGCTCACTGAACTAGTAGAAGAAGGGGTCACAAATAACTACTTGTCATTTCCCAGACCCTAGGAGTGATGTCAGTTGGTACAAAAACATGTAAGCACATTTATGACAACTTTATATATAAGGTAATGGCTTGATGTAGGTCTAAGAGACTGAGAATCATCATAGAATAATTGAGTTTTTGATTCAGAAATGACATGTGCAGTCTCGTGTCATATGTGTTCCTAATTCATCACTAATTACGCTGCATCAAAATGGCACATGTACATATAATGTGTGGATTTATTATATACACATATGAAAGATCATCTGGTCCAGTATTCTCATTTTATAAATAAGGAAACACAATAATTGTCCTTGTTTTTATGATCTCAGAGGTGTCAATCACACCACCCCAAAACACAGATGTAGTAAATACATTCATTAAAGGTTTTTATTTTAATGGACTAATTTACCTCTCAGTTGAATATACTCTGATTCCAAAAATTGAATTACTCCAATAGGCGATGCAGATGTGGCCCAGACTTCTGAATTACTGCTATTTTATGTAGACCACATCTGGTTCACCTATAAAAAGATAATCCATGAGCCACTTCGCTTTCAGAGATTCTTCCACCATGCCAGACGTGCCCCACCCCAAGGCCTTTGCTCTTACTGTCCCTCAGCCTGGAACTCTGCTGGCGCACGTGGTGACAAGGCTCACCTCCTCATTTCCATCCAGCCGTGGCTCAAGTAGGTTCTCAGTGAGGCCACCCTACCTAAAGTTGCCAACCACCACCCCTTGCACATGCTCCCTATCCTCCTCTGATTCATTTTTTTTCCTCCCTAGCACTTATTACTCTATAGCCTACTAAACAGTGCACGTGTTTATACTGTGTATCATAAGGACCATGAGAACAGGGTTTTACGTATTGTGTGTTCACTGCCGCATCCCCCACCGAGATCAGTGCCTGCCCATGCCCAAGTAGGTACTCAGGAGAGACATGGTGAATAAGCGAATGAAAATGAGCGTGAATGTCCATGACTATTCTGCCATCTAAATTATAAAATTTCCTCTCAGGCATCTTGGTGTACAGAGCTCACAGGATAATCGAGTCTTGTCAAGAAGCCTTCATCTTGCGTCTGTTTCGCCAGAAAAACAAGCGTGGCTTTATTAAAGCTTTCACAGACAACGCTGTCGCCTTTGATACTGGTTTTTGTCACGTGGAAAGAGTGATGAGGAATCTTTTTGTAGGGAAGCTCTATCTGTGGCCAAGGTAAACAGCACTACGTGACAAATTTCTGTGAGAGAATCTGCCATATAACTTAAGTGTGCACTTTAACATGAGGTAAAATGTACTGTAATTGCACCTGATACATGATTGCCAGGTTCATAACAAGTGCATCAAATAGATATAGATGGTCTCCACACCCGTGGTTCTTTTACAAGGAGAGAGACTTGATAGTTATTTTTCTGGTAGCCCGTCAAATCCGTCCAAGGGCAGCCACTTTATTCCTTCTTGTATGTTTAGTGAGACCCCCAGGGAATCTAGAGACTCCCATATACAACAGCTTTAGGTGAACTGTAGATTTATTGGCTAAGACTCCCACTTCACTTTGAAAATTACCCATCAGGGAATAAAGCACAAAGATTTTTGAAGAATTCATGTAAATGTCTAGGAAAAACCATAAGGTTCCAGTGTTCCAACACCTTGCACCTATGCTAATACGTATTTTGGTTTTACTACATGGCATTTAAGAGCAAGTGGCATGGTCTTTTTCCTGTCTTGATTATACCTTATTGAAGGGATCGGCATACTTTTTCTGTGAAGGGCCAGTTGGTAAATATTTTGGGCTTTGCAGGCCATGCGATCCATCACAGTGATCCAGCTCTGCTGTTAGAGCAGCAAAGCAGCCGTAGATGGTCCATACACAGTGGGCGTGGCTGTGTTCCACTAAAACTCGTTCTAAAACCAGGCACTGGGTTCAGCCCAGACAATAGTTTTGCTGACCCCTGCCTTATTTGAATAATAACGTCCATTCGTTGAGGTTAAAAGTATTCCTGAAAGCATTGTCATTTTGCTTTCTATTTTGTTTGTGTCTTAATTGCATTTACAAAACCAAACCAAACCAAACAAACAAACAAACAAAAAAACTACAAGAGTATTAAACTGAGACCAGAAATACACAGCTCTTGAAATTCGAGAAAATCTTTGAAAACTATTTGTCTCTATAGGTTCCACGCAGCGGTAAACTCGTTTTTAGAACAGCACAAACCTGAAGTTGTAGAAATTCACGTTTCTATGACGCCTGCCATGCTTGCTATACAGACCGCCATACTGGACATTTTAAATGCATGTCTGAAGGAGCTCAAGTGCCATAACCCGTCCCTGGAAGTGGAAGATTTGTCTTTAGAAAATGCTATTGGGAAACCCTTTGACAAGGTACTCCGTTTCTTTTCCTTTTAAGCACAGTTTGTGATGTTATAATTTTAAAGACTCCAAGTTATTTTAGTAATTGCAGTGTCCTTAATAGGAATTTGCTGTTATTTTAGAATTAATTTGGAGCTGATTTAAGGGTAGCTTCTTTGGTTTTCCGGAAAGTAATAATTTGTAGTAAAATACATGGACCAACATATAAGCACACCTCTGATTTTTGCAGTTTTGCAGTGATTATTTCGTATTTTAAGTATAATTAAGAGAAGGATAAATAACTTTTTTTGCTCTGGAATGACAGCATTTGGATATCTACAGGTAGAAGAGTTTTTACATAAGAATGCTTCATGATTTATGGGCTTTTGTCTGGAATAAAAATAATTGGGATGAGTTTTCATTACTGAGGAATGTGAACCCTGCTCTCTTAAAATTACATTTTGAATTGAGAAAATGGTAAGACTAAGACTTTAGTTCAAGGAACTTTTATTCTGATTTTGTTTGTTTTTTTGCAGTGAAAGAGCATGTGCACATGCGTGAGGAGGGGGAGGGACTTAGGGAGAGGGAGAGAGAGAATCTCAAGCACAGTGGAAAGAGTGATGTAATGTAAATGTCCACGCTGAGAGTGGAGCACAATGCAGGACTCAATTTCATGACCCTGAGATCATGACCTGAGCTGAAATCAAGAGTGGGGCACTTGGGGCGCCTGGGTGGCTCAGTCGTTAAGCGTCTGCCTTCGGCTCAGGTCATGAACCCAGGGTCCTGGGATCGAGCCCCACATCAGGCTAGGCTCCCTGCTTGGCAGGAAGCCCACTTCTCCCTCTCCCACTCCCCCTGCTTGTGTTCCTGCTCTCATTGTCTCTCTCTCTGTCAAATAAATAAATAAAATCTTTAAAAAAAAAAAAAAAAAGAGAGATGCTTACCTGAGCCACCCAGGCACCCCTCTGACTAATTTTTTTTATCATAGATGAATATTAATACAGGTCCATAAATGTTGAAGATTGAATTGTAGATCCAGAAAATGCTGACTTTTAAAAAATCCTGGACAGCTTTTTTTTTTTTTTTTTTTTTTCATATTTTGGTGGAACAAATTCCTGTCTTTTAAACTCTGACTCAATCTGTCACTGGAAATAATGCATAGTGATTATTAAGAAAGAAAAATTTAACTCCTCATTTCTCTGATTCTTTGAAAAAGTCATTTTACTGTGAAATAATTATACATGAAACTAATTTCATGTGTTTTGTTCCTCTGTTCTTAAAGTTTGGTGCATGATCAAAACAAACAAACAAAAAACCCATCAAAAATAAACCTTCACGTTCTTTTAATAGAATGTATATGTCATTAGAAAAAAAACAAAATATAGCCTAATATGTTTTGTACTAAGTTTCTGTTTATCATTCCCTGGCTAGTAAAAGTCAAAGTATTATTTTGGATATTCTTTTAGCAACCAAAGGTAAATGCAGACATAACTTTGCATCTTGTTAGAAAATTTAACTTTTGTAGATGATTTTACCAAACAGGTATGCAGTTATATGTTCCAGTTTGTCTAGGACAGTTACAGTATCTACCTGTTGTCCTGGAATAATTATTAATAATATAATTTCATTTTCACAGGAGTCCCAGTTTGGACAATAAATAATATGGCCATCCAAATAATTATTCCTGCTGAGTATTAATTTTGTTAGATAAGATGCCATGTAGTGATACTGCTTCCATATCAAGCTATAAGTATTATCCTTTTTAGTTACAAAATCAGTTTGTAAAGGGTGTGTGTGTGTGTATAATCCAGCTGTGGGTATGTAGATACCTATATGGTATATACAAAGAGCTATTTTGCACTTTAGGCAACTTTTTTTTTTAAGATTTTACTTATTTAATTGAGAGAGAGAGAGAGCAGGGGAAGGAGCAGTGGGGAAGGGAGAGGGAGAGAATCTCCAACAGACTCTGCACTGAGCGCAGAGCCCAATACGGGTCTTGATCTCATGACCCTGAGATCATGACCTGAGCCAAAACCAAGAGTTGGATGCTTAACTGACTGAGCCACCCAGGTGCTCCTACTTTTTAGAGTCTTAAAAAAATTCAGATTTAGCCCATTGATAATTTAACAAGTATTTTCCCATCCATGAATCACATTAAAAAAAAAAAAAAAAAACCCTAAGTAAATCTTTTACACCACCAAATTAAGATACATTGTTATTTAATTTGATACCTACCATGTAGTTTCCCTGATATATGCCCTCTGTTCCCTGTCCAACTGGATCCCACATTTTTATCTATCTAGGATAGGGTCACAGCCAAACTTGGCAGAAATTGATATGTCTAAGCTACGTGCTTTGACCCTTCATAAAAACAAACGATTGGGGGGCACCTGGGTGGTTCAGTCCTTAAGTGTCTGCTTTCGGCTCAGGTCATGATCCCAGGGTTGAGGGATCAAGTCCCACATCGGGCTCCCTGCTCAGCGGGAAGCCTGTTCTTCCTCTCCCACTCCCCCTGCTTGTGTTCCCTCTCTGTGTCTCTCTCTGTGTCAAATAAATAAATAAAATCTTAAAAAAAAAAAGATTGGTTATCTGATGTTTATCAGGCTTTTCTCCTAATAATGTAAATATGGATAAATATAAATTGACTCTCTGATCACAAAGATTCTAGGGATAAGACACTTTGCTTTATATTTGAAAATTTAAACATTGTTATTAGAATCTTATGAACTGAAATTTTCTATCTGCTTTCTTAGGAGATGATGTTGGGAGTTTTTTTTGTGTGTATGGTAAAATATATGTAACATAAAATTTACCACCCTAACCATTTTTAGGTATATGGGGATAATGTTCATTGAAAGTATAATTGGTATTAATAATAGCTTTATTGAACATGCTTTTAGGAATACTAAATTTTATTCTTGTTTTAGACAATCCGCCATTATCTGGATCCTTTGTGGCACCAGCTTGGAGCCAAGACTAAGTCCTTGGTTCAGGACTTGAAGATACTACGAACTTTGCTTCAATATCTCTCTCAGTATGATTGCATCACATTCCTTAATCTTCTGGAATCTCTGAGAGCAACAGAGAAGGCTTTTGGTCAGAATTCAGGTGGGAGATGAAAATACTAATATTATGGGAGCTGATTTGAATAAAGTGTTGGATTTTGTTGGGGAATCAGATGTAGGGAGTGCTATATTCAACTATGTGGTATACTAAGATTTCAAATTACGTTTTATGTTCATAGCACAAGGATGTAGATTTTATTGATAGCTAATGTTTCCGCCTACTTAACTTCTGTTCTGCATAATAATAAATATTCATATCCATTCCAGGCGATTTTATTTCTAGAAAAGACTCTGTATATTAAGGCAGTTCCGAACTTAGAAATAGGTTGTGTTCTGGAAGTTTAGTTGTTAAGAATTTCAAATTCATTTTCTCCAAAGAAATAGCAAGGGAGTTTAGGGTTTCATTAGCCGGAGTGCTGAATACTGAGGAGGTTTGTAGGGAAACATACATATACAACTGGCCACCATCTTGTTTGTCTGCCAACCACATCTGCCCCCACTATCGTGGCCTCTGTCACTGTTTGGCTAGACCACTGATTTTCAAAGTGTAGTCCATGGGCCCCTGAGGCCCAGATTTCATACAATTAATAATTTTTACCTCTTCCCCAGGGACATTCTTAAGTAATAAACTACAAATGCATGACAATGAAGAATACACTGACCGCTGGTACACTTTGGTTCCACTGCCTTGATTACACTCAGGCACCAGCACTGTTACCCAGCAATGCTTTTGCACCGTCCCTGGAAATGGCAACACAGTGGGAAAAAAATCAAATAATGAGTTAATATTCTTATGAGAATAGTTTTGAGGTCCAGACTCCCTGAAAACATCTTGGTGGCCCCCAGACGTCAATAGGCCACACTTTGAAAACCACTGGTCTAACCAAACAGTGATGGAGGCCACAGTAAGGGGGAAGATGTGGTTCAGAGGAGAACAAGATGGCGGACAGTTTTCCTTATAGGGTATGTGACCATCAGAGACTCTTTAAAATTCATCTGAAATTGATGGCTTTTTTTTTTTTTAACTTTTCATATTAGGTTGGCTGTTTCTTGACTCTAGCACCTCAATGTTTGTAAATGCTCGAGCAAGGGTTTACCATCTTCCAGATGCCAAAATGAACAAAAAAGGCAAAATGTCTGAAAAAATGGAGATGAAAGAAGAGCAAGGTATCTTGTAGGCTTGATCTTTAACTGTGTCCTTTATTTAAGTATTTGGTGTGGAAATTCTTATCAATTCAATATATTAATCCTAAATATCCTTCAGCCATGTGAAAAACGTGTGCCCGTATGTTAAATATATGTTACATGCAATGCATGTTAAAAAGTGTCCAGCTGGCAAGTCTTAGAATCCATTGTCAGGGGATTCCAAATAATAGGTGCCAAGTGTCAGTCAAGAGTATTATCACCGCTACATAAGAGCTACGGATTGATTTTTTTTTTTTTAACTTCAGAATAATAACTACTTTTGGCACCTTAAAGTCTTAACAGAATGTCTTAACATTCCTTTTAGCTTTAAAAAAATACATACTGGAATGAGGCAAGTATGGATTTTATTCCAACCCTTATCTAGTAGATATAATAAATATCATTGGTTTTTCAAGGCATGGGTTAGGGTTGATGCTGACCTTCTGCCTCATTCAAAGGTCTAGTTCAGAACTTAAATATGTTAGTGATGTGTTTGAGTACTAACAGAAACGTTTGATTGCTGTCTACTTGTATCCCATCTTCAGGATTGTGAAAGTCATGGGGATTTTAGAAATAATAAATACTATTACTCTGTACTGATTCTTTCATTTTAAATAGCAGCTTATATCTAGCATCACAATTGCAACAACACAGACTCTTCTCTAATTCGTGACCGTGCATGTAACTTGTTCTCAGGGCACTGTGAAACCTCTATTAACGTTGGTCTGGAGTGTGTTTCATTTGGACCTTAATAAATAGACCTTTTTCAAGAAAGAAGATTCTATCTGGCCTCTGGAAAGAGGCTCAAAGGAAGGGGCTTTTGGAATGATGCTTGTGTCATCTGTTGTTTTAAAAGGCTGTGAAATACTTTAGGGATAAATGTTATCATGTAGAATGAGGTTATCCTTTTATTTCTGTACAGAAACAAAAAAGGAATTGGTCCTAGAAAGCAACCCAAAGTGGGAAGCATTAACCGAAGTACTGAAAGAAATTGAGGCAGAAAATAAGGAGAGCGAAGCCCTTGGTGGTCCAGGTAGGAGAAAAGAGATGGTGACATTTGCTTTCAAAGTGGAGCAGATGAGTCTTCTTTGTTAGTTCTTTAAAAATAACTTACTATGATTATATTTATAAAATGTAAAAGAATAAATGCCAGAGGAACACTGAAATCCTAGTGGCGGCCTCCTTTTCTATTCATTCGATGTGATTTTCTCCAGGTTGAATCCTTGTATATTCATGAAAGCAGGTTTTTTTGCTGGTTGCCTTCTCAGGACTTCTATTTAAAGAGGCAGCTAATCTCCACATACATGTTCACCAGGATTTCAATCTGGAATCCCCAAGGAGAAAGCTAATGGGCCGCTTTATTCTCAGCAAGCATCTTTCCAGAAAAGTCTTCACTGTTCTATGGAGCAACATTGACCTAGCCCCGACTCCCACCAAAAAGTTCCAGATTTCAGGGCTGCTATCTTCAAACATGAGCGTACTAGTAGATTAGCATGGTAGGCCAAACCTGAACTACATTTAAAAAAATAAAACCCATTATAAAATAAAACTAGATTAAAAGAAAAAATCTGTTGAGACTTTGAACTCCCATAAATCAGTAAACGCAAGCACATAATTCTTATCTTAGTAAATGTGCTGGTGATGTTATCCGAGAACCTACATTACTGTGATTAAAGACCCAAAGTCATGCATGCTCACTTAGAAAAATTGAAAAGTATGAAGAAAAAAGAGAAGGGGAAAAAAATGTCTAGGAGTCACACTGGCATATTTGCTTCCAGGGTTTCTTTCATGTATTTTCTGTCTCACATTGTTAAGGTCACAGTGCAGATATAATTTTTGGATATATAATTAGCAAGTCAAATGATAACGTTCTTGAGACATTTGACTGGTACAAAATTTTTCTGAATTTTCATTTCTTTTAGCAGCGTAAAAGCTCATCACTTTTGTTTTTTAGATTTATTTAATTTATTTATTAGAGGGATAGAGCAGGTGAGGGCAGGAGCAGAGGATGAGGGGGAGAGATCTCAAGCAGACTCCTTGCTGAGTGCGGAGCCCGACATGAGGTCCTATCCCAAGACCCTGAGACCATGACCTGAGCCGAAATCAAGAGTCGGGCACAACCAGCTGAGCCACGCAGGCGCCCCAGAGCTCATCTCTTTTTCACCTAGCTGACAATGACTAGAGATTCTATATATGTTCGTGTGTATGTGTACCTATATATGTGTAATAGTTTTATCAATTTGATTGGAGAAAAATGTCACTCATTTGAAATTTGGTGCTAGGTAGGCTCACTGTTTTCTTAAAAGTTTCCTCTTTTGTGAATTGCCTTTTTTTTCTTTGCCAATTTAGACTATGTCCACAGTTGGTATTGGCTTTTTATATACTAAAGATATCATCATTTATGATAGTTGTTTTGTAAAGTTGTTTTTTTGTCTTTAGCTTTCTTAATGCACAGTGTTTTCGATTATAGATATGAGTCTTCTCTGAGATTTCTTCCATTGCTTTTAAGCCTAGAAAATCATCTCCATCCAGAGAGATGGAGAATAGTCACCTTTTTTTTTTATGATTTACTATTTAACATTTGACTCTGTAATCCATTTGGAATTTATTTTGGCATATAAAATCCTCTGGAAAATTATTAATTAAAAAGAGCTTCTGTAAAGCCTCCATTATACCATGGCTACGCTTTCATAAGACTAAATGTTTCTGGCTTCAACTTTACTCAAAAGATTTAACTAATCCTGTCAGAGAGGGAAAGCATTTGATAAGCATCGGAGACCCTTTAAACAAATGGTGAATATTGTATCCTTAGTGCCAGGGGGTAAGATGGGTCTTCTTTGTGGGGGGGAAGAGGCACGGGGGCAGGCAGAGAGGAGGGGGACACGTGAGGCCATAGTAACATAATGATGTTTTGTAATTTTAGGTCAAGTACTTATTTGTGCAAGCGATGACCGAACATGTTCCCAGCTGAGAGAGTATATCACTATCGGAGCAGAGGCCTTCTTGCTGAGGCTCTACAGGAAAACCTTTGAGAAGGATAGCAAAGCCGAAGAAGTGTGGATGAAATTTAGACGTGAGGACCGTCCAAAGAGAATGGCAAAATCTAACAAAAGGCCTAAAGACCCCCCAAACAAACAAAGGGCTGCCACCAAAGAAAGGACTCTGAAAAAGAAAAAGCGAAGGTTAACCTTAACTCAGATGATGCAACAGTCTGAACAACCTGAAGAGGCAGGAGATGTCAAGGAAGGCTATCCGAGAGACACAGGCAGTAGCCCAGAAAGTTCCTTAGAAGAAATTAAGCATGAGGAATTTGACTTAAACTTGTCCTCTGATGCCGCATATGGAATCCTGAAAGACCCACTCACCATCCTCCATCCGCTCCTGGGCTGTAGTGACCCCTATGCTCTGACGAGGGTGCTCCACGAAGTGGAGCCAAGATACGTGGTTCTGTACGATGCAGAACTGACGTTTGTTCGCCAGCTTGAAATTTACAGGGCGAGCAGGCCCGGGAAGCCTCTGAGGCAAGTTATAAAGAATATGAGCTGTTTCTTCTCTCTCTTTTTTTTTTTTTTTTTTTTGTGGGTGTGTATATATCTATATATACAGAGAGAGTTTTTGTTTTGTTTTTTTTTAGCTGAAGTACAGTTGACATACATTAAATTAGTTTCAGGTGTACAACATCATGATTCACCCATTCTATACATTACAAAATGCTTACCATGATAAGTGTATTACAATATTATTGATTATATTTCCTATGTTGTTCTTTTCATCCCCGTGGCTTATTTATTTTTTTAAGTTTGTACTTCTTAGTCCCCTTCACCCATTTTGCTCATTCTCCCTACTCCCCACCCCCCTTTGGCAACCATCATTGTGTTCTCTATTTGAGTCTGTTTCTCTCTTGTTGTTGTTTATTCATTTTGTTTTTTTAGATTCCACATGTAAGTGACATCATCTGGTATTTATTTGCCAATCTCCATCCGGCTTATCTCACTTAGCTTACTACCCTCTCAGTCCATCCATGTTGTGGCCAATGGCAAGATTTCACTCTTTTTTATGGCTCAGTAATACTCCATTGAACTGCTTCTTTTAAACGCTTCGATTTCACGGTTCTTTAGGCTTTAACACAGACACTTTACCAGTTGGCACATGGATTTTCTTTAACATTCTGTTGTTACGATGTAGGTTAAATTTATGAATCCTTTGGCATCCTGGTCAACCTGGGAAGTTTGCATAGGAAGGATGTCAGATGTTGTAGTAGAACAACAAATCTAGGGGACTATCCATGTTCTGGTTACTTGCTGTTCTGTTGTTCTATACTGTATCCTTTCTGCATTGGTTGTAGCTTATGGGGTGCTGTATCGAGCAAGTATAGGAAATGTATAATAACCTAACTTGTACCAAAATGTGCTATAACTATGACTCAGCTAAAAGGCTTTGATCTTCTAAAATGTCGTTCTTATAAATTTCAAGAAGTGACTCTAAATTACATCCACATAAAATAAGAAAGTATTTGGGGAATTATTGTACAAAGTTTTCTTGAGTTTCAAGAAATAACAGATAAAAAATCTACAGAAATATCAGAGGAGAAAATGATGCCTCTCAAAGAATATAGTGTTCTGGGTCTCCAATTATCTGAGGGAAATAAACAGCAAAATTAATATCCTGAACTCAGTCTGAACCAAAAACAGAGCCAAAAGAAACCTTCCTAGCAGTTTATTGCAGCCTTCCAGAGCAGAGATGAACGGAGCAGGTGGGTCAGAAATAACACAGGATGAAGAGATTAAATGAATTATAGGCTGGTAAATTTTTCAGACTTTGCTACTGATCAGCTTTATAGATAGCTTGTATGCTCCCAAGTTCTTTGTTGCCTGAGAATGGAATAGCGTGATATTTGGAAACAAAATGTCAGAGTCAGAAGGGACCTTGGAGTTCAATTGCTTCCTGCGTTGATGGGAAACTGAGTCCCAGTAATAACGAATGACTTGCCCTTGGCCACATAGCACTTGTGGGGGAGAGCTGAGGTCTCTGGATTCATTGTCCGATGGTTTTTTTTCTCGGTCCACACTTCAAAGAAATATAACCTAGGAGCATAAAGTCCAGAAGAAATGTCGAAGGCTAAAAAAGGAAAAACCTCTGATAGAAGGTGAGGAAGAGAGACAGAGGAGGTACTTAATTCAGCCTTTGAGCAACAAATAAGATAGAAAAGCCGTCCTTCCTAGGAGAAAATAATATATTAAATTATTTTCTCGAGCCCGGTATCACCCATGTGTCTTCTGCATCTCTGTGTATATAACATGTGTGATGACTTGGTTCTGTGAAGACACTGATAAAAAAGAGCCGAGAAAGAAGATAAAGGTCATATAGATTTCATTTGTTTATTTCTCACTAACGTGAACTTTCACAAGCTGCATTTTATAACTACTATCCAACTTTGCAAATGATTGTTTGGCAGACGTGTAAAGAAAAAATTGAAAAAAGAGAAGCTGCTGAGATTTTGTGTTTTCTGATTTGTTTATAGTTATGAGGCAAGGATTATTCTATCCCTCTAGTTATATTTCAGTGTTTACCTAAACTGTGTTCCTCCTTTCGGTGAAGGAGAAAAACGTGGTAATGAGACTTTTACCAGGTGGGGTTTAGGCAGCTTAATTTTAGGTACGTGATTAATGGAGCCTTTTATTCTTGGTCAAATATTTATTATTTGAGCAGTTTAGATTGCTGATTTCAAACGCTACGCTCTTCCTTTCAGTGATTAAAAATTATGTTTTTACAGCCTAAAAGAGTTCTGTTTTAACTGGCAGGGTCTACTTTCTTATATATGGAGGTTCAACCGAGGAACAGCGCTATCTCACTGCTTTGCGGAAAGAAAAGGAAGCTTTTGAGAAACTCATAAGGTAAAAGATAGAGGCCTTTTAAGATCTAGAGGCTTCTCTGGGTGGGGGCATATCTGATTGCCCTCAGGAAAGATGGAAGGGGGAAGAAGTTGGGAGCATCACCTCAAGATAAACCTGTGGTCTGATTCATCCCTGGGGTATGTGCACATTTCTTGTCTCCTCCCTCTCTTTTTCCACCTATCTCCAGTTGCCTTTCAGTGGTTTAACGGGATATTGGAAACGTGGCGAGAGCTGCTTGTAAAGACATGTAACATAAAACACCAAAAATACAGCTCAACCACTCCTTTTCTAAGATACATGTTCTTAAATCTCCCCCTCCCAGCCCCCACCCCCACACACAAGCTTTCTCCCTTCCCTTGGAATTATGATTTATTTTCTCCTGGTGAAATTTCCATTGTCTGTGGGTGGGTGACTGCCTTACCATTTGCTGGGAAATGCTTTTACAACCGAGTCAGTTCAGATCACCAGCAGTAGAATCACTCTGGGAAAGTATTTTTTTGAAGGTGTGATGTTTATCTGAATGTACGTGTACTGTTTTAGGATGAGTGTCTGGTAATGTTCCAAATCCAAATAGAAAATGCTTTCCAGTGTAACATTAGGAAAATGTTCTAAGTGACATGTGCACAGACTAGATGGCCACCTTTGACCCACCGCAGGTGTTTGAGAAATCTGATAACCTTGTACCGGGGTGTTGTCAAGGAGATGGCAGCTTGGTGTGGGAAGATGGGTCACATGATCTCTAAGGAGCCTCAAAAGACAGGGCAGGGGCTAGATGGGGCATCCTTGAGCTGAGCCAGAGAAGAGGCTAGACCAGAGGAGACCATGGCTTGGACTGACCAATCTTCCAAGCCACAGATATTGGTAATGCATCAGTGGCAATGAGAGGGCAGAAATCATTTTTAGTGGCTGTTAGCATGCCAGGACTCTACACAGAATTTCAAAATGAACAACCTTCCTCCAACACTGACTATGGGCTAAACCTAAAATCTCCCCGTACCCCAGTCCATCCAGGGCATGCATTCCCAGGTGCCTCCTGAATCAAGGCCACTGAGTCCCTGTGGAGCGGCTCAGCATACTACATGGGCAGGACCACCCCCCTGCCCCGCCCATATCCTTTGTGAGTACTACATGCCTTGGCCACAGATTCTTCCAGCTTCTGGTTAGTCCTTTCAGCCTATGAAAATGTTTTCTGTTAACATGCTCTATGGGATGGTTTATATGGTCTATGTGTATATGTATAGGGTTTTCTTTTTTAAGATTTTACTTATTTATTAGAGAGCATGAGCGGGGGCTGGTGAGGGTAGGGCAGAAGGAGAGAGAGAAGCAGACTCCTCGGTGAGCAGGGAGCCCAACACCGGGCTCGATCCCAGGACCTTGGGATCATGACCTGAACCAAAGGTAGATGCTTAACCGAACTGCTTAAAATAAATAAAATATTTCAGAGAGTGTGATAACCAACCAGGTGTTAAACAGCTGGCCTCTTCTTGTCCAAAGCTTTTAGTTCTTCTCTGTGTCTTCTAGATCTTCACTCCCCCAAGACTCAAAACAGTCAACAGATGTCTACTGGGCATCTCTGAGGCACCAAGCCCTGTGCTAATAATAAAATGCTGTAGTCACAGTGGTGCTGGAGGTCCCTCCCCTCCTCGAGCTCATCCTCTAGTGGAAAAGACGAACATTAGGTAATAATACTACACTAACTGGACATGTACAGAGTCTGGCTGTAAAGGTGAAGGAATGGGTGTGCTAGCACAGGTCAGACCTGGCCCAGGGTGGGGACCCGGGTGCCTTCACAGAAGAAGTGACAGGTAAACAATGCATGAGGAGTGTGCACTAGGTGCTACATCGACAGGGTGGGAAGGGGCTTCTGTGTGTGAAAGCTCCAGGGTATCAGAAGCCCTGCTGAGGATTCAGAACGTGCCTGTAGAGGCGATAAGACAGCATTGAAGCATTCTCAGTAGAAAGTCTATTTTTAGAGGCTCTCTCTTGGCCTCCTAACGGAGGAATGGATAGAGCAGGGAAACAAGTCCGGAGAAAAGGTGGTAGCCAAGATTAGGTTGACAGGGAGAAGGGAACAGATTGAAGAGAGATGCAGGAGATGGAATCACAGAATTGTTGCTAGGGGCGCCTGGGTGGCTCAGTCGGTTAAGCATCTGCCTTCGGCTGGGGTCGTGATCCCAGGGTCCTGGAATCGGGTCCCGTGTCAGGCTCCCTGCCCAGTGGGGAGTCTGCTTCTCCCTCTCCCTCTGCCTGCCACTCCCCCTGCTTGTGCTCTCTCTCTGTCAAATAAATAAATAAATTCTAAAAAAAAAAAAAAAAGAATTGGTGCTATAGGATGTGGGTCAGTATCTCCTAACCAGTCCTTCACTCTTTACAAAACATCCTCTGCCTGAGTCTTCCTGAGTTAACCGTCCCCGAGTTACAGATGAGTACAGAGAGCTAAAGATCATTCAGATTAGGTTACTGGTGTTCATGCTGAGGGTCCCTAAGACCACCCGCCGGCTCAGCGATTCACCAGAAGGGCCCACAGGAGCCAGAAAAACTGGTATCCTCCCAGTTTGGGTATATGACAGCAAAAGGACACAGATTAAAATCAGAGAAGGGTAAGAAGCCATGGAGCCAAGTCCAGGAAAATCCAGGTATAAGCTCCCAGGTGTCCTCTCCCTGTGGAGTCACACCGATGTACTTCATCCTCCCAGCCACAGTGTGTGACAGCTCATGGCGAGCGTTATCCACAGGGAAGCTTACCCAGACCTTGGGGTCCAGCGTTTTTATTGGGGGTCAGTCATGTAGACACAGTACCCACATGGCAGACTCCATCCCCCCAGAGCAAAAACAGGTATTCACCATAAATCAAGGTGTGCACATAGATCATCTGATCACACTGGTGCCATGTGGCCTCAGGCCTCAGGCATATAAAACCCTCTTATAAGGGAGGATATTCCAAGGTTTCAGAGCTCATTCCCAGAATGAGGGTTCAGAGCTTATCTCCCTGAGGAGACTGGGCCTTTCCTGCAGGGTTGTAGCCAAGAGAGCCTGGTAGAATGTGGGGAAGAAGGAACCTGAGTAAGTTGAGTTTTCATGCTCTAGGCTGCCTCTTCTTTAATGAATCAGGGAACCTCATCTAGAAAAGAATACTTTTAGTAGATTGTGGCAAGATACTGCAGACTCCGTGCCATTCCTGTTGTATACAAGTGAGTCTCCACATCAGAGGGCTCGGTGACAAGGTGTGGATAAGCCTGGCCCATACTGGAATCCACCCAGCGGAATCTGGAATATGGACTGTCCCCTACATTTCAGTCTACCTGATAATTTCCATATCACATTTTAATGTAATTTTATCTCTGGCCTGGTTTAATTTCCTAGCTCTCAGTGGTGACCATCTACTTATTTTAAGGTAGATCTTCCCGTATTACACAGCAATCAGATAGTTACACCATTTAGAATCTTAAGATATTTACTTTCCCAGAAAACTTGGGGAATTTGAGAAGTGTTTGTTTTGAAAAGGAAAATATATGTGAGGTGCGTTGCTGAAAGAGCATTTGCACCGAGCCTGTCCTTGGAAATTTAATGTGAGAATAAGACAATGTGCTTTTGCCAGGACCTCCATGGGTGATGTCGTAAGAATAAAAGCAGTGCTACTATTTAAAATAACCCGAAAGGAATGAATCTGGCAAACTGGCAGTGGAAGGATAGCTTGTCTGGGCTAGATCATTCAATTACAGATGTCAAGAGAGAAAAAAAAAAAAATGACACTCCTAAGTATTGATAATAAAATGCTCCCTGGGTAGAAGAAAAAAAAAAAAAAGCATTCTGAGTGTACATAGTTTTAGAGAGGTCACTGCTTTTCAAAGGCAGGGGTAAGGTTCTTTGGAATTTTAGTCAGCAAACATGATCGCCAGGGCGCCTGTCTGGCTCTGTCAGTGAAGCACACAACTCTTGATCTTGTGTTTGTGAGTTCGAGCCCCACGTTGAGTGTAGAGATTCCTTAAAAAATAAAAAAAGAACTATGTGACCCTAAAATGAGTTAGCATGTGGGCCAGAATCCATGCCCATTGGAGGAAGACTTCTAGTTCAGTGCCTCCCCCCTATATTATCATTGTTGTACAGGCTATTCAGATATCATTAAAGATCTTAAAGCAAAAATAAGAAACCTCTGTACTTTAGATTAAGTGGAAATAAGAATCTGCATTTGTAGTTATCATTTTGTATCTGTCACACGGAGCGACTTGGGTAATTATGCTAAATGTTGAAAGCAAAGAACTGAATATTTATTATGATGGCAAGTTTCTGTTATATTAGTTTGAGTTACCAGTTAGGGAGACTTACTATGTTCTTCACAATCCAGGCTTCATTTCAGGAGTTTATTATTTCTCGGATTCAATTTGCAGTTAAGTTCTAACATTTCATAGTAAACTAGCTGTTTTTATATAACAATATTACTTGAAACCGTTGTGGAATCATCTGAAAGCAAATCTTTGGTTTTTCAGCATTATCATGGATAATTAGGGAATGAGGTAACCACATTATAAGAAAAGTACAGTTATAATAACAGCTAACATTTTATAATGCCTATTATGTGCCAGGCACTGTTCTGAGTACCTTCTACAGTGGATAATCCTCCTAACATGACTCTTTTGGGGTAGGTTTTATTATTATGCCCATTTTACAGATGAAATTGAGGCACAGAGCCACTAAACTACTTGCCCAAGGCTGCACGGCCAGTCAGTAGTTTCAGATTCACGGAATAGGAATTCATACTCTAACCCACTAGGCTATACAGCCACTCACAGACTACAAATTAATCAGAAAATGGGGATGCCCCCATGTGTGATATGTAGCTTAGCCAGTAAAGTAAGTGGAAATAAAGAGAAAAAAGATGCCCAGTATTAATCCCAAATGTTAAAGAAAAAGAAATTGAAGAGCAATAATTTTGCTGAATAGTTTGCCCTTTGTCCTCAACGCAAGTCCAGTAGGTATCACGGAGCAGTAATGAGTGGCTTTCAGGGCCACAGCCATTGCAAAGACTATTCCAGCAGGCCACACTTGACGCTCATGTTGAGAATCGTGAGGAAGAACGGACCTGGAACTATGCTGGCCCCCTCATGTGAACTGTTTACAAAATGCCGTACTAATAATAACTTTGAGTTTGTATATTGTTTCAAGGAGTATAGAATTTAAAGTTGTAATTTCTGTTCTTCAGTGGTATCTTGGAGTGGTACCCTGTTCTAAAACATCGTTTATCCAGGGCGCCTGGGTGGCTCAGTTGGTTAAGCGACTGCCTTCGGCTCAGGTCATGATCCTGGAGTCCCGGGATCGAGTCCCGCATCGGGCTCCCTGCTCAGCGGGGAGTCTGCTTCTCCCTCTGACCCTCCCCCCTCTCATGTGCTCTCTCTCTCTCTCTCTCTCTCTCTCTCATTCTCTCTCTCAAATAAATAAATAAAATCTTAAAAAAAAATAAAAAAATAAAACATCGTTTATCCAGAGTGGTTGGAAAATCGGTCCATCCGGTTTTATTTCCTTTAATTAGAAAGTCTTTGCTTTTTAGCCCTTACTTAAATGATTAGTGAGTACTGAGGGCCCATCCGCCTTCTGCCTCACGGTACCCTGGGCTCTGTTCCTGCCGTTGGTCAGTCGCACCATTGTGTCATGCCTGCTTATGCTCCCCGAACTCAGTTTCCTGCCCTACGAGGGCTGAGAGCCAGCCTCATACATCCCTTCTGTCCCTCCTAGACATAGCACTTGCTGGTTCATGGATTGATGATAACGTACTTCCCTAGTTTTGAAAAATAAGACCATGGCAAGCCTGGCTCTTTGGTTATCAAGGATATTGTCATAATTGTCGTCCCTGATTACGAGTCTTAGCTGTGGTTGTACTGTCCTGTCAGTCTACCAGATGTGGGATGCCGAGCTACCTAGAAGACAGGAATTACTGTGTAACCATGTGTATATCAGAGCACCTAACATGGCAGGTAGGAGCACTCCAGAAAGGTTTTTAGAACAAATGCATGAGCGAGGGAATTCATGCTGCAGTATTGCCAACAGGAGATGTTGATTTTTTGTTTAAATCTCTGTTGGGGCCTCTCACCTGGAGGTTTTTGAATCGAAGTTCCATCATCTGTGCTTTGATTTTCTTAATCATTGATTTTTTTAACCATTCCTATTTATGATTTACTCTGAACGTATTAGAATATAAATTATTTAAATTATTCTTAATGCTCAATAACACATTAGCATGTTTTTATAAAAAGTCTCAATCTCTTGGTGGCATTTTTTACCTGCTTATTTCATGTCCCAAAGTGCATGAAGGACATAGAGAATGGAAAATAAACAGCAGCTCTTTTTAACTCTGGAAGATCGGAAGTAGCACCCAACCAAGAAATTCTTTCTCCTTCCTTTACCTGCCGCTCATCTGTGTATATTTACTGTACTTATTTATCTAACATATTTCTCATCTTGACACTCTTGTGGCCATTTTTATGTTAGAATCTATAAAAGATTAAAATCTGGAATTTTGAAATTCATTCAAGAAACTGTTTAAACTATTTTCCGCCCCAGGGAGAAGGCCAGCATGGTGGTCCCTGAAGGAAGGGAAGGTAGGGACGAAGCAAATCCGGACCTGGTCAGGGGCTGCGCAGCTGCAGGTGCTCCCACCGACACCCGGAAAGCAGGTGAGACCCACCCTGTGCCACGCACTCCCGGCGCCTGCCACAGAGGCTCTGGGGTCCTAGAGCATCTCTGCAGAGGCGGGGTTTTTCTCAAGAAACTTGTAAAACTGGGTGCCGGTGCTGCCTTTCACTAACCACATGGCCCTCCCAGAGCTGTGGCTCCTCATGGGTAGAATAAGGGGGCTGTGTTGTAGGCACCCCAACCTTGAAATCAGTCACGGTCCAGCATTGCTTGTAAATGTGGTTGGCTGGCTGAGATTCAAAATGTACTTTTGCAAAGAAACTTTGATAAGTGGCATTTAGGTTCTTATTTTTACCCGAAGAAGCCGCTTTACCGCAGGCAAACAGGAGTTGTCTGGAGCACATCCCCACTTCTCTTCTTGCCTCCGTGTGTTGCTTCTTGGCACTTCTCCAGATCCCAGGTGCGTGGCTCCCTCCTTGCGGTGCAGTGTCTGAACTGTGGTGTGCCAGCAAGACGTGCTGAATTCCAAGTGCAGCGTGACCCAGATGTAACCACCCCCTCCCCCGCTTCCCGTATCCCCGTTTCCCCATGGCAGCAGCTGCGGTCAGCCAAGCGGCCTGAGGAGCGCAATATGATGGAGTTGACTTGGCCTCTGGTGGGGGCCCGGTTAGAGCCGCGGGCCTCCCAAACCCAGTATACTCAGGCATAACCTCAAAGGCTTGTTAAAGCTATGGAGCCACAGGCCTCAGTCCATGGAAATTCTCATTCAGTGCATCTGAAATGGGGTCAGCACCTCAGGGCCTTCTGATGGGAGTGGTCCCTGGACTGAACTTTGGGAAACATGGCCTCAGAGCATCTAGGTCTTTTTTGAAGAAGATTCTTATTAACTCAGGTCGGTGACATTTCATGCAGAATATAGAACGCCAGGCCGAATGAAGGAAGCTAGATTTGAGCATGTAAGTGCCACGCAGAATGCTATTTACGGAAGTCTGTCCTGAGTTCAGTCCTCCAGGCCCTTGTCATGTCCTGCGGCTGCTGTAACAACTGACCACAAACTCAGGGGCTTGAAACAACATACGTTTCTTATCTTACACTTATTGTCTTAAAATTCCAAAGTCCAAACAGGTTTCACTGGGCTAAAACCAAGGTGTGAGCCGGGCTGTGCTCCTCCTGGAGGCTCTAGGGAAGACTCCATCTCCCTGCCTTTCCTTTCTAGAGGCACCTGCACTCTTTGGCTCCTGGCCCCATCCTCTACCTTCAGAGCCGGTGGCTCTGACTCTGCCCTTCCTGCTTCCCTCTTTCACTTGTAAGGACCTTTGGGCCCGCTTGGCTAATCCAGAACAATCTCCTAAATTTAATCACATTTGCAGTGTCCCTTTTGCCATGTAAAGTAACATATTCACACATTCCAGGGATTAGAACATGGGCATCTCAAAGGGACCGTTATTCTGCGCACGGCAGCCCCTGGTCCTCACAAGTACTGTCCTTAAGCCAGCAGCCTTAGCATTACCTGGGATGTCGTTAGAAACGCAGAGTCTCAGGCCCCACCCCAGACCTACTGAATACAGAACCTCCTCTAACTTGCTCCCAGGCGATTCTGGGCACATTCGAATGTGGGAAGTTCTGGTCCACCGGCTTCTTCCATTTTCCTACGTCCAGACTCACTGGTACAAGAACTAACGGCTCCAGAATTTTTCACGACAGCTTCTAAGGCAGTTGACTCAGCAAGCGTTTTTAGGCGTCTAGTACGTGCCGACTCTGTCATAGGAATTAGGAATGCAATGGTCAGTAGGATGTGGGCAGTGAGACCATCAGGGACCAGACGTCCAGGTAGCTGCAGAGGGAAGGTGACAGCAAATGCTGGTGTTCATGAATCATCATGACTTTTCTCACAGCTCTATTTAGTTTAAGAGAAATCGCTTTTATTTACTCTGTAAACAAACCTTTCTGAAAACACAGAAAAATGAGGAATAACAACATGGGGTATTATGTTACCGTGCATCACAGGTTGACAGCAGAAACAGATTTGATTTGATTTTTTATTTTTTTAAAGATTTATTTATTTAGAGAGAGAGAGCGAGCAGGGGACGGAGCAGAGGGAGAGAAGGGAGAGAAGCAGGCTCCCCGCTGAGCATGGAGCCCAGCGTGGGACTCAATCTCACAACCCGGAGATCATGACCTGAGCCAAAATCAAGTCCAGCACTTAACCAACTGAGCCACCCAGGCGCCCCAGAAACACAGATTTTAAACTTTCATTGTTCTCTTCCGTCTTTGAGAGCTCTTCCTCAGTGCCATCACCTAAGATGCTGCTTTTTGTTCCCAGGCGGCCAGGAACAGAGCCGGACGCCGCAGACTATAGTCGTGGATGTGCGTGAGTTTCGCAGTGAACTGCCGTCCCTGATCCACCGTCGGGGCATCGACATCGAACCTGTGACTCTGGAGGTCGGAGACTACATTCTGACCCCGGAAATGTGCGTGGAGCGTAAGAGCATCAGCGACCTGATTGGCTCGTTAAGCAACGGCCGCCTATACGGCCAGTGCGTCTCCATGTCCCGCTACTACAAGCGCCCGGTGCTGCTCATCGAGTTCGACCCCGGCAAGCCCTTCTCCCTCACGTCCCGGGGCGCACTCCATCAGGAGATCTCCAGCAACGACATCAGCTCCAAACTCACCCTCCTCACGCTCCACTTCCCCAGACTCCGGATTCTCTGGTGCCCCTCCCCTCACGCCACCGCCGAGCTGTTCGAGGAGCTGAAGCAGAACAGGCCACAGCCCGATGCGGCCACGGCCATGGCCGTCACAGCGGATTCGGAAACGCTCCCGGAGTCGGAGAAGTACAATCCCGGCCCCCAGGACTTCTTGTTAAAGATGCCGGGGGTGAATGCCAAGAACTGTCGCACCTTGATGCAGCACGTGCAGAACATCGCAGAGCTCGCCAGCCTGTCGCAGGACAAACTGGCAGGTATTCTGGGCAACGCCGGGAATGCCAAGCAGCTCTATGACTTCATTCACACCTCTTACGCAGACGTCGTGTCTAAGGGGAAAATGAGAAAATGAACAGTGACGTCTGTCTTCTTGTCCCCAGACCGTGCTTTCCAGCCGCTCTTTGCCGGCATTCATGGGTCCCCATTCATCATTAGTTCCCGATTGCCTGGTCTTCCAGCACTTAACGGCCGAGCCGTCCGCTTACTGGCTCTGCGCACCAGAAGCCAAGATTCCTCTCGGAAGTCTTAAGTTCAGACACCATTTTCACGTTCCCGCGCCTGCTCTCCTCCCTCCCCCCGCTGCCCAGGCCAGGGTCCGCATGCTCCGTTCTTAAGTGAGGTGGGTCCGGAGCCGGGGAGGTGTCCGCAGGTGTTTCTAGAAGGCCATTCTTGAAACAGGCGGCAGTTTATGTTTCTGACACAAACCGGTAAAACATACAATCATATTCTTACCCGCTTCAGAGGTGCCCCGGAACCCAGAGAAGGAAACCCCTCTGCCATCCTTTACCAGTTCTCCCCACATTGTCCTCAAACACGTTCTGGCATCTTTCTGCCTCTAAGAGAAATTCCTGGGGACTCCCTGGTGCCCGTGTAAGACAGCCTCCTCGAAACCTCGCTGGTTCATTCCCTAATCCCCTGAGCGTGTGGGACATGTACTATGACTCGGTTGTGCAAAGCCAGTAGTTTTTAGACATGAAATGAATTCCCTCTTTCCAGAAATTGATGGTGCAAGTGAAGGAGTCCTTGGAATGCTCATTTTTTCAAATATTTAACCTCCTAACTCTGAGATCTCTAAGCCCGAACGGCGAGTTAGAGTCTCCTAAGACTTCCTCATCCCTGAGCCTCTCTTCCCACGCCCTGAGACCACCAGCACCAGAGCTTCTCCTCGCCCAGTATAAGTTCACCCTCCGATCCCCCCCTCTTCCTGTCCCTGTGCTGAGCGCCTCCTTGCATCTCTGTGAGGGTCCCCACACAAGCAAATTGAGTGGCCCAGCAAGTCTTTAAGATTTGGTTTTCCTTCCTGGAGTCAAGAGAAAGGACTTAAAAAGTAAGTGGAAGATCAATGCGTAGAATATCTAAGAATTCCAGAGAAATATATACATACTTAAAAACTCACAAAACCATCTCCTTCTCAAACATTCCGACTGGGTTAAATTAGCTTTTTACTGAAGTGTACATATGGGACATTCATAGCATCTTTGTGCCGTTTTTAAACTTTTATATTTCACCATTGTTAAGTTAGGTCTTATTCTCCTATCTAGTAATGAGTAGTAAATTTTCTACCTCAAGAGCTGATGTGGATATAGACATCAGTCTCACTAGCCATACCACACAGTTACACGTTTCCTCCATGTCGGCCATGTTTTTGTTCGTCACAGTGTTTGAGCTCAGAGTAGACACTGGACCACGTAACACAAAATGGTCTTCACCTTCACAGAAGTTCTTTCAACAGACCTCTCCAAGTTGAACCTTTCATGTCGACTTCTTGTTCTCTTGGTAGGTTAACCTACATTGGTACTGCTAAAGCAGATTTGGATTTCAAACTCGATACAGGGTACCACAAGAATGAATTAAGGGGTATCAGGGAACCGTGTTGTTACATGGAATTCTGTATAGTGATCTGAGGAACAGAGAAGAGGACAGGAAACAAAAGTTAGTTTAAGATAGAATAAAGGGTTGGGCTACTAAATGTTGTCCGAGGATTAAAAAGCGACCTTGGAGACTAGAAAACAAGATGTCAGGTACATGTATTAATTTTCACTTCATTATGTATTTAAGAGTCCAGTCAGAGTGAAAAGTACGTTAAAATCGACATAGCGCCTCAAAAGGAGATGGTTATTACGATTTTTCTTCACCCTAGTCTGGGGCTTCTGCTTATGGTATATAGTTTCTGGTTTCTCTTGTAGAATTCCACCTGCCTTATATTGTTCTTTCATTACATAAAAGGCAGATCAGAACATAGCACGTCTTTTGATATGGGTCTCACTCCAATTTAAGCTTTCAGAAATCAGCTCTGTTCTTAAAGCCGCCATTTTAAACAAGCCTTGTCATCTAGTACAACATGGGAAACAGCCTTAGTAGTATTTAGAGAGCCGGTGTCTCTGGCTGTCAGATGCTATTATTTGCTGTTGTACGTGCTGGACATTTGAAGATGTGCACTGTCTCGTGTGTATCTGAATTAGGACTGGTAGTTTCTAATGAACTCGAAAATGCTCGTTACAGATGCAAGGCTCTCACTCCCACTTCCCCTTCCAACTAAATAAATATATTTTAATGTGTCTCCAGTTATGGAAAGCCTTCAGTACAACCATCGTGTATTGACTTTTATCACATTCTCTTACAGATTTTTACAGTCTAAGAATCTTTGGCAAGGGAACTAATGCATGAATTTGCAAAATTAATTTATCACTTTGTTATCTAGCATCATACTGTTACCTTTGCCTTTTTTCTTTCAGAATAGTAAATATCCCTTTTACTTACGAACTAATGCTTAGCTTTTTAAAAACCTTTTTTTAAAGGCCTGAGATCAGCATTATTCTATTTTACCAAGTTTTTTCCATAAAAATCAGAGCGTGTGGAAGATGAGAGAAACCGTTTCCAACTTTGTTTAAATCATAGTGCCTCTTGATATTTTTTTAAAGTTATACAACAAGAAATCATTTTATAGAGTAATAGTGGCCATAAATAATGTCCTTTTGGCAAGAAGTTGCCACTTCTTCAGTCTGGGGCTCAGGAGACCATATGTCTCTGTAGGTTTGAGTACATCCAGAATGCAGTTTCCCAGCTCACGAGGGACTGAAAATAATTGTCCCATTCATCAACCCACCGGGACACAGAGGGTTAAGTCTAGATTTGGTTGTGTTGAGATAACAGAATATAGAATTAATAACTGGCCTTCAGCCGGAAAGTCTACACTGAAACAAATGCGAAGAAGTGCGTGGGGGGAGAGAGACAGACATCATTAGTCTTTGCTTTTGTTTTTCAAGCATAATTTGATTTTCCTTTGGCTCAGAAAACTTTAGGGAAATTCTCTTCTCCTTTGTGTTCAGTTTAGCCTAGAAAGATCCTTTTAAAAACCAACAGTTTAGGAAAGTTCTTTTCTCAGTCTTGAATATATTAAAACATATCCAGACTTCAACGTGCATTGTCATTTTTCTTCATTATTTTGCTTTCTATTTTGGTTTATTGCTACTTCCTGTCCAATTCCAAACTCCAGTACTTAACCATCTTTATCCACAGGTTTTTGGTAAGCCACGCCACTGCTGTTCTTTGATTTACGGGTATGTAAGCCAAAATTTGGTTGGGAGGGAGACATAACTGATTTATATCAATTTGTAACAAGAGTTGTATGTGAGTGTGTTTTTAATAAAATGTGTATTCCGTATTTTCCTCAGCATTTTGTGGGCAAAGTAAAAATAACAATGTATAGTAAAAGGACATGTATTCCCAGCGCATTTGTATTTCCAACACGTTGGTAAATATAATTTAAAATGAAGAGAATATTTAATGTGTTTTTTGTTGTGCAGAATAAATGATTAAAGCCAAACTGCTCTCCCAACCCCCTGCTTTTGCGTTTGACATGCATGGTAAACCCACTTTCTGAGGCCTCAGCATGATTTTCTTTGGGTTATTTTTCTCTTACTGCTTTTTATTTTGTACATGTGTCCTTAAGGAGGGGGAGAAAAAAAAACTATTCTCCTTCTGAAAACACTCATTTGTTGACATGTAATGAATATGTGGTTAGCACAATGCTTGGAACATCTTAACTCAACAGAGATTAATTTCCTGCTGCCCCTGACTCATACCGTCTTCTTTTTTCTTTTTCTTTTTTTTTTTTTTTGTTCCTTCAGCGTCAAAGTTGAAAGTAAATTATCCTTTTGACACATCTAGAATTTACTGTAATCTCTTAGGTTTAATTATTATTTAATGAGTTTACTAATTGGCTCACTTTGATGATTTTGTTATTTTGGTTTCTGCTTGAAAACATAGAACCAATCCCTTTTTTTAGCAAGGCGTAAGACGGGTTATTTTTCAAAATGTTTTGATGTCCGAATAAAGACTGGTAGAATAATTAACCCTTTCTTAGGAGTAGTGCTATAACTCACATTTACTGAGCTCTTGTGCCTTATCTCCTTTAATCTTCATGACAAAGACCTACAGGTAATATCACAGAAAAGCCTCTCTTGCTGTGGTTGAAACTGAGTGAGAGAGAGTTTAAGTCATTGGCCCAGGGTCACCCACTAGATGATGGAACCATATTTGAACCCCAGCAGTCTGACCCCAGAGCCCATGATGAAACACTGCTGACCAGTGGTGGGGGGAGAGGGGTTTGTGTCCACTTTCAAATACCTAATTACAGATATGTCGCAGAAAAAGCAAATTGGTTTGTTTTCACGCCTCTCAGTTAACAATGTCAAAGCAAGTATACACAATTTAGAACTCGGCCAAAGAGAATACCGAGTGCCCTTTCTGCATACAGCTGGTTATTGTTGGGGCACCTGGGTGGCTCAGTGAGTAGAGTGTGCAACTCTTGATCTCAGGGTCGTGAGTTCAAGCCCCACACTGGGCTCAGAGATTACTCATAAAAAAGTAAAATAAAAAAGAGCTGGATGTCTTCTAGTAGTGTATGCCACCTGGGGGGTCATCTGATTTCCAGGGCTCCCAACCTCTTACTATTTTGCAACTTTATGAGAATAGACGTTAACGTGTAGAAACCCTGACAGCAATACAAATGATTCTTGTTCAGTAGCATTGCAAGGTATTACCTAGCGACACATGAACCAGTTCTGCATTTATTAGCAAATTTATTTCTGCATTCATTTGACCAGCTACAAATCTCTGGGTCTTTCATTTTCTTTTAAATCAGTCCTAACATCTTACTGGTTTTCCTCACTAATTGAATCTAACAGGATCTTTGACTTCTGGGGTTTTTTTGTTGTTGTTGTTTAGTTTTTTTGGTTTTTTGTTTTGTTTTTTCTATTTGTATGAGAGTCATGTTTCTAGCTTTCTGAAATAATTATGTTTTGCAAGTGGTGTTGCCAACATGAGCTCCCACATGATGATAAAACTGTATTTCCAGCCTCATTCAACCTAAAATTAAACCTCGTAAACTAGAAGATGGATACTATACATAGGCATATATATATACATATATATTTAAGAACTGTACTTTGATACTAAGATGTTAATATTACAAACTATCAATTGATCAAATATTTAAGAACGATAGACGCATTTTAAGATGCTCAGTGGACCCCTGTTTCTCTGTTTGCAAAAATGCAACTGAATATTTAATCCCAGGTCTGATTCTGTGTAGCCACTGACTATGAGTGTTAAGGAGACTGATCCAAGAATGAGAAAGAAGAGGAATTTTAGATATTCCCAAGGATCCACTTGCCTGACGAAGATATTTCTACATCAGAAGAACACTGACTGCTCCCCAGGGGCCTGGGAGTCAGGTAAACAAAATCAACTTGTGATTTCAACCAAGAGAGTTTCCCGGGATTCATGAAAATAGTAAATAGGCCATGTCTAATGAAGATAATGATATTTGGGAATCCTTTTCCAACAGAATTTGGTGTCGGTGCAAGCATGCCTTTCACTTGAGAGTTTTGCTTTTCTGTGCAGCTTTGTTTCTGGGAAGGGCGACGCCCAGCAAAAGCTTAGGGAAGCAGATAGTTTAATAGACTAAGGGAAGCATGACTGGGCAGGTTTGTTTTCGGGATAAGGCATTTACTGCAAAGGGCAGAGGGCTGTCTCTGGGCTTGATGCTGCAAAAGCCCATGCCATCAAGGGACATTCAACTTTATGGTGAAGAGAAGCCAAAGAACACGAGCAAGTAAAATAATTAAAATGCCACAAGAGAGATATAAGTGTTCCGGAGGTCAGAGGAAGACCTCATATCCAGCTGTAGGGATCCAGAATGGCCTCAGAGAGGAGGTAGAGCTCAAGATGAGTCTTGCGGCACAGCTACAATTTCATCAGACAGACGCGGGTGGTATGCACAAATCCACGTCCAGAGCATTAGCAAAGAAACCAGGAGGAAAATGGTGGTGTTTAAAGAAGGAGTCGACAACAGCAGATTTGGGGCAATTCGCTGGGGCCATATCTCAGGGATCTCTTCCACGCTAGGCTTGAGGAGTTTGTTCACATTTCAGCAGGAAAATGAATGAGTCAGGGAAGGGCGTGATCAAGAAGTCTGTTTTACAACTGTGGTCTGGCAGTAGTGAGTTTGAAATGGAAATATTGGTTGAGCGCTTACAATGTACTGGATATTTTATGTACCTTATCCTATTACGTCCTCATATTCTGAAGTAGGGTTCTTCCTTGCTTTGCTGATGAGGCAGCTAAGACTGAAAGATTAAAAAATTAAAGTCACCACGGAAGCAAATGGCAGAGATGGGACTGAAACTCCAAAGCCGACTGATTTTCTGCAGCACCTTGCTACCTAGAAGGAAGGACTAGAGATGGAAAGACCATTACGGAAGCTGTGGCAACAACCCAAACCTTAGAGAATGACAACCAAAACTAAGATCAGAGTTTTGGAAATGGAAAGAAGGCCAGATATTGAAGAGGAATGTGGCAAAGAACATCAATGCCAAGGCAGAGTCTAAATTATTATTTAGGGTTTCAGCCGAGGCTCAGAAAATGATGATGCTGCGAACAGAAAGGCCCTGATCGTTTTGTAAGGAAAGTGAAGTTCAGTTTTGAACAAGCGGATTTTGGGAAATAACCAATAGTGGGGCAGACAGTCTCAATTCAAGGTGTAGCTGACGTCTGCACTGAAGTGAGAACCGATGGGGTCCCTGGGTGGCTCAGTCGGTTAATCATCCGACTCATGATTTCCGCTTATGTCTTGAGATCGAGCCCCGTGCCAGGCTTTGCAGTTGGCAGGGAGTCTGCTTGAGATTCTCTCTCTCTCTCTCTCTCTCTCCCTCTCTCTGCCCGTTCCCACCCCCCACTCATGCTCTCTCTCTCTAAAATAAATCAATCTTAAAAAAAAAAAGTGAGAACCGAGGACATCAGATAAATGATTAACACAGAAAAAATACGAAACAGAACATCAGAAAATGCACAAATCTAGGAGGTGAGAACAAAGAGGAGGCAGACTCTGAGGAGGTCCTGAATCTCTCACAGCCACCAGAATCAAAGGCGGCCAGGAATTTCCCAGGAGTGACCGGCAGGGTTAGGAGCTGAGCCTGGGCCAAGTTGGTGGGCTCGGACTGGGACAGGGAGGACACCACAGAGAGCCCTGGTGGTGCTGGGCGGCACTTCCAGGGAGCCTGTGGGCACACACCAGGTGGGGGTGGGAGGAGGCCAGGGCACAGTGGGGCTGGAGAGAAAGAATAGGGGAGCAGCACTCCGAAGGCGATCTTGCATGTGCGTGGTCAGAAGGAAGGAGCAGAGCCAAAGAAGATGCTAGAGAGAGCAGATCATTAATGGAACCAAAACCCACTGTTGGGCGTCCCGGGGGTGGAGGAAGGGAGACGAGAGTGATTTTGCTTTTCTTCCTTTCACACCCATAGAAAAACCCATTTTTGTACCATTTTTGTATTGATTTGCTTCTTCTTAAAAACCAACCTTTATAGCACCGTGTACCCCCCGCTTGGAAGGGACTGGCAAGCCACAAGTAGTAACAATAAGCCCTTTTCCGAAACATTCTATTTTAACAGCACGGTACTGCTGTTTGGCAGTGAGGTCGGCTGGTGTTTAAGCCGGCGGGGGGCGTGGCCTAGAACCCCCTCCATCTGTAACCTGGCTGTAGACTTGTATTATTATTTAAAGCATCCCTTGCACTGATTTATGAACCCCAAGTATGTGCCTGCACATGTGGTCTGAAAACACAGTCGGCGATCGGCTGCCCTCACCAGCCAACGCCGAGACTTGGTAAGGATTTTTATTTTGGTCGCACTGAGCTTACTGTAACTGGGGCGGCCGAGTTGCTATGGTGATTTCTTCCCCAAACAGAGCACTTTGCCGCAATACATTGAGACAGCAGATAAATCTACTTTATGTTGACTCGATCATGACATCAATTCTCGTCGAAACATGCCCCATGTGCCCATCCGGACTTGGGTGTAGGAATCTTCAGTCGGGGCCAAGGAGGTATTGACTACAAGAATCGAAACGTGGGCCCTTTGAACCGGGGGCCTTCACAACGCAGGCCTATGGAAGCCGGCTGGCTGGCTCCCGGCCCAGACTCCGACCTCGGGGGCGGGCTGCAGCTGGGAGAAGGTTCATCACTGAAGCAATTCCCTGTTTAAGTACTCCAGTGTGGGCATAGGCTGAAAGTTGTGACTCACGCCCCGCTCTGTCACTAATAATTGGGGGTGCAGGTTGGTGGGGTGGGGGTGAGATGTTGGGCAGGATGCACAGAAAACTCAGCGGTTTCTTCCCATCCCTCTTGCAAATCTCCAAGCTGCTAAGATCTGGCCTTGGAGTGTGGGAAAGAAGGCAGGCCCCTTCCACTCCGGGCCGGGGCGCTCCTGGTCTCCACCAGCAGGGGTCCCCATTGAGTCACAGGTCCTCAACAGAGCTCCGCGGGAGTCGCTGGACACTTTAAGGATGACTGCACTTTGAATGGGGGTGTATCTGCCTCTGATTCTTGCCTAACCATGACATGAGAGGGAAGAAAAGTAGCTGCCTGTTTCCAACATGACTCATTATAAACAAACGGAGGACAGATTGACTGCTTCTTATCAGAGCCCGAGTATGTGCCCCAGGACTGAGGGTGAGTCAGACTGGAAGTCGCAAGTCTTTTGTTGGTCGAAGGGATTTTTGTTCCTTGCGGAAGAGGTGGATTGGCCGGGGGAGGGGGGGCGGTGATGGCGGGCAGGGAGTGCTATTGATTTCTTAAATACAATCACTGACTCACTGACCCCACACAATGCGCCCTGGGCTTCTAGGTGAGGTCAAATCCCCCACTCCCCCCGACCAAAAAAGGCTTCCAAATTGAAGATTAAAACTGGCCGTGGGGCGCCTGGGTGGCTCAGTTGGTTAAGCGGCTGCCTTCGGCTCAGGTCATGATCCCAGGGTCCTGGGATCTAGACCCGCGTCCGGCTCCCTGCTCAGCGGGGAGCCTGCTTCTCCCTCTCCCTCTGCCTGCCTCTCTGCCTACTTGTGCTCTCTCTCTCTCTGTCAAATAAATAAATAAAAAATCTTAAAAAAAAAAAAAAAAACCTGGCAGGGACCACGTGGAAACCCATTTAGGGTTGAATCTTGCTGTGACAGTTTCACAACATCCACAGATGCCAATAATCATCAAAGTGTACGCTTTAAGTATGTGCGGTTTGTTGTATGTGAATTACCCCTCAAAGAATTTTAGGAATTTCTTGGGGGAATTTAGTGGCTGGGGGGGGGGACGCTGGTCAACCCATTTTTATTGTGATTTATCACGAAGCCATCTGGACACCCCCTCACTTCCCTATCCACCCCCTTCTGTTGTTCTGCATTTGGGTGCAAACACAGGCAAAGCACACGCACCTGAAGGGAGCATGAGGTCATATCATCGTCTCATGCTGAGATGCTGAGCCTGGATCCCAACTCTCAGAGTGTGTGTTGGGAGGCGGGTTATAATTTATGCCTCCTGAAGAAAGGCAGGCGGGACAGGTAAAGCATAGGCCGGCAACAAATTTGGAATGCAGGCAGATGTTGGGTAGCAAAGGAAAAACAGCAGTTCCCCCTCCTCCCCCCCCCCCCCCCCCCCGCCGAGGTCCCCACCCCTCCCTAGCAGCCATAAGACCGCAGCAGGCTGTTTATGCCCCGGGTGCCTTCATAGTTCAGCGAATGCAAGTCAGGGCAGGCCGTCGGCGGGACTGTTGTCAAGAGCTCGGCGGGGTTGGGCTGTGCCGACAGATCCCGCACACGTGAATGACTTAACACTTGGACACCAGCGAGCAAGTGAATTTAGCGGAGAGTGAACACACGTGTGCTTTAAATGCTGAACAAGAACCGAGTGAGCCAGGCAGATGCAGTGAGGCAAAGAACAGCAATGAGCAGAGGGCTGGCCCAGATTTAAATGCGAATGACCTCAATTAGGAAAATAGGGACAAGTGTGTGTCCGTGGACTTGATAATGAGGGGCTTCTGAAACGCACATGACATTTTTCTCCTTTCGGAGAATGTACGCTCGGTGGGCAGGAAGAGCGACTCTTCTTGCAAAAACCTGCTTCTTTCCTATTTCTTTCATGTTTCCGTGTGTGGGCTCCCACTGCTGTCTTTTGGTGAATAAGTTCGGTGTTGCACATCAGAGTGGGGGGATTTGACTGTCACCTTTAACAAAAGGGTCATTAATGTAGGAGGGCTTTGTCTCAATTCCCTGATCTCTCAGCCAGTCACCGTCACTAAATGTGTGCGTGTATGTATGTCTGAGTGTGTAGGAGATGGAATATTTGAGTGTGTGGGGGCATGTGGGTGGTGTGTGCATGTATGTGTGTGTGTGTGTGTGTGTGTGTGTGTGTATTTCCTGCCTCCCTGGATTCCGGGTCTCCTTGGAAGCTATGTCCTTACCACAGTGGCTGATCTCACATATAATGGCTACATGTGTCCTTAATTTCCAAAGACGGAACCAAATTTCAACTCTTCTTTAGACGTACCCCCGTAAACACATTCATACCTTTGTAGATCACTCTTCGCTATATAAATATGATCTGTCGGAAGAATGTTTCACTCAACACGTGTTTCTCTTATGATCCAGGGGCGTCCACGTTATTATTTGGAAAACAAGGCCAGTTTACTCCGCACACATTCATGAAGTGCCTACTGTGGGCCCAAAAAGTAGAACAGGGCCCATAGGCCAGAGTTTCGGGCTGTTTGTTCCCAGTCTAAAGGAGTCCGAGAAGCAGAGCCAGGTTTTGTATTTGTAATAATGGAATTACAGTCAAGAGTTACTTATATTTGGAAAAAAAACAAAAACTATAAAACAAAACAAAAAAAGTGCACTCATTGCCTGGAAGTGACCAAAGCTTCCAAGCGCTGTGCTATGCATTACGGAGTCCTGGGGAGGGGGGCCGGGGGGGGGGGCTGTGAGCCCAGGTTACAGAAGTGGTAAGAGTATACGTCGTGGCGAGCTGCCAGGCAAGGCCTTATTTCACATTTAATGCCTTGTAGGAATGAGATAGCGCGTGATCCGAGGCTTTCGAGCAGACCAGAGAGTTTAGTTGTCTTAAAAAGTTACGACCCCCACGTTCTAGTTGTTCTGGATCTTCAGGCTAGTCACTAGGTCTCTGGTGCCACAGGGTACCTTTGAAATGGGAGAGAATTTTTATAAAAGGAAAGATGGTCTCCAGGTAGGTCTGTTTAAAGTACGCCTTAGGGCCATTTGGGAGATACCTTTGTAAATGTGGCTTTCAGTCAGTGCTCCAAACCTTGGTCCTGGGTCCCTTTCAACCGCCTCTTCAGTCTGTCATCCAAATTCAAGCTTTCGAGGATTCCTCGAATTAATAATCTTGCTTCTCTTACCACATTCTAACTTCTGTTTAACGGAAGGTTGTGTTTTTTTGTTTTGTTTTGTTTTTTAAACTGGACTGCCAGTACACAGACTGGGAGAAATCATCATCTTGGTTTATCAAACACACTCCCCACTGATCCATACACGACCTGCTTTGATTTAGTTTGTTCGTTTTAATAATGCAGAAAGTACTTCTGAAGTTGGCACCCTCTGCAAAAAAGGCTAGAGCTTTGACCCTAAGATTATAACCTACATCTAAGCCTAGGGGTCCACCCTCTCAACGCTTTGACCCTGCTCCTTTCAAGCCAAAATGAACCCTCATCCTGATTTATGTGTTCAGTATTCCCTTGCTTTTAGTCTTATTGCTTCTTATAGATATGAAATATATTCCCAAAAGGGTGTATGTGCATGTATATATATGTGTCACTCTTAACTTTGTAAGAAAGATATTGTGTCATATGTAACCTATATTGGTAAGATCCATCCTATTGTCGTGGGTTGCTGTCATTCTGGCTTCTCTGTAATATTCCATTGGATGAATATACCACAGTCGACCCGCCAATCCTCATTCCTTGGCACTTGGATTGTGCACAGGTTCATGATTTTGTAAATGGTTCTTTCATGAACATTCTCGTACTTGGCCTTATACAGGTGCAAACATTTCTTTTGGGTACACACTGAGGAGTGAAATTGCTGAGTTCGATAGTAGATGTATGTCCCCCGTTAGGGCACAATGCCAAACTGTGTCCTGCAGTAGGGGTAGTGATCTATACTTGCATCAGCAATGTGTATGGATCGATCCAAACCCTCCCTGACACTTGGAATGATCAGACCTTTTTTTTTTATTATGTTATGTTAATCACCATACATTGCATCATTAGTTTTTGATGTAGTGTTCCATGATTCATTGTTTGTGCATAACACCCAGTGCTCCATACAGAACATGCTCTCCTTAATACCCATCACCAGGCTAACCCATCCCCCCACCCTCCTCCCCTCTAGAACCCTCAGTTTGTTTTTCAGAGTCCATCGTCTCTCATGGTTCGTCTCCCCCTCTGATTTCCCCCCCTTCATTCTTCCCCTCCTGCTATCTTCTTCTTCTTCTTCTTCTCCTTCTCCTTCTCCTTCTCCTTCTCCTTCTCCTTCTCCTTCTCCTTCTCCTTCTTCTTCTCCTTCTTCTTCTTCTTCTTCTTCTTTTTAACATATAATGTATTATTTGTTTCAGAGGTACAGGTCTGTGATTCAATAGTCTTGCACAATTCACAGCGCTCACCATAGCACATACCCTCTCCAATGTCTATCACTCAGCCACCCCAGACCTTTTTCATGTTCGCTGATGGATTTGTGTATAACATAGGACCTCGTTATGGTCCTGATTTGCATTTTCACTTGTTATGCTGAGCACCTGTTTGTATGTGATTGGCCAAATATGTCTCTTATCGCCTGAGAAATATCTATGGTTTTGCTCATTTTTCTACAACTGTTTGTGCACTTTTTTTTTAAGATTTTTATTTATTTAGGGGCGCCTGGGTGGCTCAGTCGTTAAGCGTCTGCATTCGGCTTAGGTCATGATCCCAGGGTCCTGGGATCGAGCCCTGCGTCCGGCTCCCTGCTCGGCGGGGAGCCTGCTTCTCCCTCTCCCACTCCGCCTGCTTGTGTTCCCTCTCTCGCTGTGTCTCTCTCTGTCAAATACATAAATAAAATCTTTAAAAAAAAGATTTTTATTTATTTATTTGAGAGAAAGAGAGAGCATGACAGAGAGAAAGATCACAAGCAGTGCGGAGGGGCAGAGGGAGAAGCAGGCTCCCCGCCGAGCAGGGAGCCGGACGCAGGGCTCGATCCCAGGACCCTGGGATCATGACCTGAGCCAAAGGCAGATGCTTAACCGACTACATTCTCATACTGATACTTTGCACTTCTTTTCATTTTCTTTAAGGTATCTCTTGATAAATAAAAGTTCTTAGAGTAAAATGTATCAATCTTTTATAATTAATGCTTTTTATTTAAGAAATCATTTAATAAAATCTTCTAAAAGCTGTTTCTCTGTATTTTATTTTTTTAATTTTTTTAAAGATTTTATTTATTTATTTGAGAGAGAGAGAATGAGAGATAGAGAGCATGAGAGGGAAGAGGGTCAGAGGGAGAAGCAGACTCCCCGCTGAGCAGGGAGCCTGATGCGGGACTTGATCCCGGGACTCCAGGATCATGACCTGAGCCGAAGGCAGACGCTTTACCAACTGAGCCACCCAGGCACCCCTGTTTCTCTGTATTTTATACTAAAAGTGCAAAGGCTCTTTCTCCCAGCAGAAGAAGCTGAAAATACAGGTGGGAAGCTAGGAAGCAGCAGAACCCCAAGCACAGTGACCTACGGCAAGGGGGTGGGTGAGATATCAGGGTGACAGGGCCAGGCCCTGAGGGATTTATACCCATGATTGACTCTTATAATATTTATTAGTTGTATTGGTTTTTTTTCCTCCAGTTATATCAGTGTTTCCTCCATGATCTCACCAATTTTAGACCATGGGAAAGAAAAAGACCATAATCCCATCACTGGGGGATTTTACCATACATTTTCACATGCAAATCTCTTGATACACACCTCTCATTCTCCTCTTTATCTTGACATCAGTACCCGATCCTAGCCATGGACACTTTCTAGACATTACCTTCCTTGACCTAGGAGTAACTTCTAGCAGTGTTGACCATTACCTTAAAAAAAAAAAATACAACGAACTTCTGCAAAAGAAATTATACTTAGGGGCGCCTGGGTGGCTCAGTCAGTTAGGCGTCCAACTCTTGATTTTGGCTCAGGTCGTGATCTCAGAGTTGTGAGATCGAGCCCCGAATCGGGTTCCATGCTGAGCATGGAGCCTGTTTAAGATTCTCTCTCCCTCTCCCTCTTCCCCTCCCCACCACTCTCTCTCTCTCAAGAAGAGAGAATGGAAGGAAGGAAGGAGGGAAAGAAAAGAAAGGGAAAGAAATTATACTTAGAATCTTGCGCAGTTATTGGAAAATAAGGGTAGGCAAAATAATGTCTCATTTTACTAGCCAGAGTTATGATTTCTAACATTTTGACATGTATTCTAGGCTTTTTTCTATCTTTCCTTACATATGTATTATATTCCACTTAAAATGGAATTTTCCTATATATACTATTTGGTAAGGTTAGTTGTTGTTGTTTTTTTACCCCTAACATTGTATCCCGCTTTTCCAGTGTAAGAAACATTTTTCTACACCATGATCTGAGGGGTACAGAATATCTCCTTGTGTGGGTAAAATCTAGAATATCCCCCAAGCATGCCTCACAGCCACCAACCAATCCATACGGACACTTTCTAGTGCTCTCATACCCTCAGTCAGCTTTGGGCTTTATTAAACCAGTCCATACTGTTGACCTTACATTTCCATTTGCTCCCTATTGGAAGCAATGAGGAAATGAGCATCTTGTACTCTAAAGCTTTGTGCACATCCGTGATCACATTCTCAGCATAACTTGTGGTAAGTGGGAATTCCTAATCAAAGAGTAAGAAAATGTTTTAACTTTTTGATAGATGCAGCTGAATTGCTCTCCAAAAAAAGGCTTTATCCATGTGTATTCACACTGGCAGAATATAAGAGAGGCTATTCTCCCACACCCTCACTAAGAACAGTGTTGTTGTCCCTTTTACCATTGGTACGCTAAGTTCAAGGGCTGGGTTTCCTAGTTTGTATTTCTTCAGTTACTGTGAGGTTCAGTTTTTTCATATGTTTTCTGGACACCTGTTCTTGAGTGTGTGTTCTCTCTTTCACTCTCTCTTTCTCTCTCTCTCTCTCTCTCTCTCTCTGAATTGAACTATTGGTGTCAATTCCCCCTTTTACCCACCAAACGTTCTTTCTCTTATTTATTTGTGTGAATTAGATCTGGGGAGGGTTTTAGGAAGTTCCATAAACATTGCAAATATCCTTCTAAATGTGTGTTTTGTCTCTTTGTGCTTTTGCCTTTCAGGTTTTCAAAATTGTATGTTGTCAAAGCTTTCGGTGTTTTCAAAACTCCTTTTTCATTTGAGAATACATAAAATCCACCTAAATTTTCTTCTGGGATTCTTGTTTCTCGTTTTTTTTCTAATGTGTAAATCTCTGTTCTATTGAAAACGTATGTCGGGGGCGCCTGGGAGGCTCAGGTGGTTAAGCGTCTGCCTTGGGCTCAGGTCATGATCCTGGAGTCCCGGGATGGAGCTCCACATCTGGCTCCCTGCTTAGTGGGGGAGTCTGCTTCTCCCTCTGACCCTCTTTTCTCTTGTGCTCTCTATCTCTCATTCTCTCTCTCTCAAATAAATAAATAAAAATCTTTAAAAAAAAAAAAGAAAAAGAAAACGTATGTTGGTTTGCGATGGAGCTCAAGTTTTTCAAAACGGTTAACTAGTTGCCCGGCACCATTTGTCGAAGAGTATTTTCTTTACTCGCTGATGTGAATTAGTATCTTTCTCTTAACGCCATATTTGTGTTTATACTTCAATATGTTTCTGGGCTTCCAATTCTGTTTCTGTTATGTGGATTGTTCCTCTATCATATGAGTTTAATTATCACTTTATAATAAATTTTGATATTTTTTGGACAGATGCCTCCCCATTTTTATGCTCTTTGAAATTTTTATTGGCTAGCTGGCTATCCTTAAGCGTTTATTCTTCCAGATGAATATTTAAGACTCTTTTGGTCAAGTTTCCAACAAACATTATATTTTGATTTTTATTGGAATCACATTATATTTATGCTATTTTGGTGATAACGGATACCCTTACAATATTAGGGAAATGGCATGTTTTACTTTACTTGTGTTGAAGTCGTTTTTCTGGTTCTTTGGTACGATTTTATGTTTGAGTCCTATAAATCCTTGGCTCATTTCTTGTTGAGTTAATTCAAAGTTATTTGTTGTTATTGCGGATTGTGACTATAACTCCCTTTCCTCCCCCAGCCCCTCATTATTCTGCTATATTAATTTTTATGGATTTTATAACTGACTATTGCACAGAACTCTTATTCATTTTAATGGTCTTTCAGTTGATTCTTTTGGAGAGTGCAGGTAGGCCATCCCTTCATTCAAAGATAATAATGATGCTTTTGTCCCCTTTTCAATATTTATACCTCTTTCTTGATTTCTTATCTTACAGCATGGGTTGGAGAATTCAGATGCCCGCGGGCCCAGGCAAGTAACATAAATGAATGAATTGGGACAGATGAGGTCTTTGGCAAACAGGAGAAGACAGGACAGACAAGCTGAAGGGGGAATTCCATACTTAATTCCAGCCCATTTCTGCAGTTTGGGGAATAGGCCTCATGTTGACAGATGGTCAGATTAAAAACAAAAACAAAAAAGGTATACCAAAGATCATTTTTTGATAAGATACTGAGTTAAGTATCTTAAACATTGAAAATGAATTCAAATTTTTTAAACATCAGGCAAGTCAAATATAGACTGACAGGTTCAGCCCAGGCTCACAATGTGCCCCACTTTGGCTGGAGCTTCTAGACTTGAAGAATGTATTGAGTTGGCTCAGTTGGTTAAGATTCCAACTCTTGGTTTCGGCTCAGGTCATGATCTCAGGGTCATAAGATCAAGCCCCGACTCGGGCTCTGTACTCAGCATGGAGTCTGCTTGAGATCCTTTCCCTCTCCCTCTCCCCGCTTCCCCACTCTCTGTCTCAAATAAATAAATAAAATATATATTTTTAAAAAGAATGTATTGAGTTGGAAAACTAGGCATTCTTGCCTTATCCTTTACTAAATTAGTAAAAAATGCCCCCAATTATTTGACCAATTAGCTATTTTGTAATCTCTTGGTTTATTATTTTTCATATTTAGCCTCTGCCTCTCTCCAATTTAACAGGAGTATTGCCAGAAGAGAGAAATTTGATTTCTTTTAGCTGGTACAGTTTTCTTCTGTGCCCTGTGTGATGAATCCATAAATTTTCCATTGTCAAACCATCCTTGCATTTGTAATTGGCAAAATTAAACTATACTCAGTCATGTTATAGTATTCTTTCAAATATACAGTTGTATTCCATTTTCTAGTTTACGTAGTGATTATGAAATAGGAGGAAATAAGTTTGGGGTTTTTGGGGTTTTTTCTTTAGAGAGAGCAGGCAAGCAAGCAGGGGAGGGGCAAAGGAAGAGGGAGAGAGAGAATATTAAGCAGACCCCATGCTTAGCGCAGAGCCTCACGTGGGGCTCAATCCCACAACCCTGAGATCATGACCTGAGCCAAAATTGAAAGTTAGACACTTAACCAACTGAGCCACCCAGGTGCCCCTGGTTTGAGGTATTTTTAGCAGAAAAATTCACCGGTTGCCTCTCTGTCTCAGACCACCACTATCTCCTACTTGTTTTCCCTGGTAAAGAGTGTAACACGATGCTTTGAGGGAAAGGAGGGGTCGTAAGACTTCATCACATCCCGTCAGATATGCTTGTGCATTGGGGGATGACAATGTGGCTTTTGTTTTGCTGGGGGAGCAAGGTTAAAGCTAGATTGTTCTCAACAAAGAAATCTTGTTTTTACAGAGGTTTTTCACGGGGCGGGGGGGGGGAAGACTTTGAACAACAGGACGGAGATGTGTAAGAGTGTCTACTGTGTGGTTTATACCATGGTTCATTTCTCTGATGTCCCACAAAATTATCAAGGAAGTATCCATCTGTCTCCAGTGTGCTATAGAGCTGGATCTTTCTCTACAGTGTAACAAACTGCTGTCCAGCACCTGGTTAGACCCAGGCAAGGGCAGCTTTATAGGGCCCTGCTCAGTCCCTCTTTTGGCTCCACTCCTCCCCAACAGGTGAAGAGATCCCAGGACCTAGGAGACAGGCCCCGTAAGTAAGTGCCGGCCTGTTTGGGTTGGGAATTCTGGGGGCCTGCGTACCGGGGCCCTGTGCCATCTGCCTTCAATACCCAGGACCGCAGAACTTTCTACCTAAATGATGTTAGCCTCTACCCACGGTTGGTGCAGGCCTCCTTCCTGGTCCACCCTCCCAAGGGAGAACCACACTGCAGGTGTTTCCACTCCTGGGCCTGATAGGTAACCAAGAACAACAGATTGTGTGGAATATAGACAAAGCCTGGACGTGTGGACCGGAGTGCTCACTCTGTTCCCACAAGGCCCATTATGATGTAGGAAGGAGCTGGGAGCCATAAGGACATTCAGCTGTCTTTATACCCGACAATAATATCTCAGACTGCTGAGGAGCCTGGGAGAGTGATAAATCCAAGCTTGGCTTCCGAAGTGGTTAAGAAAGTATACTCATCAACAGAGAAGTAGAACAATTCTTAAACACAGTTGGTCAGCTTGACTTAGAGCTTTAAATATTTGAGCCATATGGCATATGGACGTCCTTTTATACTGTTGCTCCTGGCCCCACAATTGTTTGGAGAAAACCCAGTTGCTGAGTTTACCCTTCGAGGCCACCTGGGGGGAGACCCGCAATAGGAAGCGATGCTGGGACTTTTATATTTCTTTGCTTCCCACATGGCAAATTCCCATATAGTCTCTTCCCTTACAAATGGACTGAAATCATCAAAGAAATAGAAAAAGACTTGCATCCCTATCTATATTGGTCTCTTAGGGCTGCCCTAACAAAATCCCACAAATTGAGTAACAAGTTTATACTTTCACAGCTCTCCATAGTTTGAAGGCCACAAGTCCAAAATCAAGCTGTCAGTGGGACCATGCACCCACCAGAAACTCTAGGGAAGAACCTTCTTTGCTTCTTTCGGCTTCTGGTGGCTCCCAGAAATGCTCAGCATTCCTGACATGAGGCTGCGTTGCTCTCATCTCTGCCTTGGTGTTCATATGTCCTCTCCTCTTCTTGGAAGGACACCAGTCCCTGGGTTTGGGACCACCCTAATCCAGTATGATCTCATCTAAATAATGACATCGGCAAAGACCCTATTTCCAAATAAGGTCACATTCTCAGGTTCCGGGTGGGTGTGGATTTGGGGGGAGACACCATTCAGTCCAGTACGCTATCCCTAAATAAGTTTGGTCTATGATGTACTGTTCTCTCCCTGATCATTTCTGTCTCTCTTCTCAGTATTTGCTTCGCAGGGCTGGGTTAGATTTGTAGAATTAATTAAGACACTTTGAAACTTCCTTAGACCCTGGAAACAATTAAATTAGGTAGAAATTATGTGTTACCTTAAGGGTTGACAGAATTTGTCCCCCCACCCCCCAAATCATCAGAGCCCAAACATTTCATCACAGTGACCAAGAATGCCTTATCAGTCTCATCCATGACTTCTTGTCTAGTTGGATTTTTTTCTGCCTGTTCTTGAGTGAATTATTGTTCTCTTATTCGGGCTAATATTTTATCAGCATAAATTTAAATACAGCATGCTCTTAGCTTTAATCTCCTTCCATGTCTTCGTTTCTAGTCCTTTTTATACTCTAGCTCTATTTATTTGGTTTTTTTTTTTTCTCATGCAACCTTGCCAGAAGTTCGTCTCCTTTATTGGTCTTTTAAAAGAACTAGCTTTTGGTTTATTTATTTGTTTGTTTCAGAAGTAGAATTCAGTATTTTATCACTTATATAGAACACCCAATGCTCATCACAAGTGCCCTCCTTAATGCCCATCCCCCATCTAGCCCATCCCCACCCACCTCCCTCCATCAACCTTCAGTTTGTTCTCTATCTTTAAGAGTCTCTTATGGTTTGCTTCCCTCTCTTTTTTCCCCCCTCCCCCTATGTTCAACAGTTTTGTCTCTTAAATTCCACATATGAATGAAATATCAACCCTATCATTTTTCTGTTTTCTCATTTGCTTACATCTGCTTTTTTTTAATCTTTCCTTCTTTCCTTCTGCCATCTGTAGATTTATTAGTTTTTATCTCAGTGTTTGAGTGAATTGCTCATTTCTTAAAATTTTTTTCTTATTTGATCATAAAACCATTCAAGCTTTCTCTTTTCCCCAAAGAGTAGCCAGGGATATGGGGACAGTGTGAGAATGTTGTAGGTAGGAGAGAGGGCCTGGAATAGAAAAGATCAAACACACATTTCTCTCCTGGGGACCTGGCTATGCTTCCAAAAAGCCAGTTGGGCAGATAATGCTGCTATATACATTAGTGCTTGTCTACGGGTGCTTCCTGCCGAATGCTAACTAGAGGGCCAAGGTGGTCTCTAAATTGCTAAAGACCAAATGTTTGGATCCCCTTAAAGCTCACAGTTTGAAACCTACTCCCCAATGTGATGATATTTGGAGATGGGAATCTTTGGGAGGAGTTTCGGTCATGAAGGGATTAGTGCCCTTCGAAAAGGGACCCCAGAGGGCTCGCTCACCCCTTCTTCTGTGGGAGAATCCTGAGAAAATGACCATATATAAACCAGGAAGTAGTCCCTCCCCTGACACCAAATCTGCCAGCATCTTGACCTTGGACTTGTAGCCTCCAGAACTCTGAGCAATAAATTCCCATTGTTTATAAACCACTGGTCTGTGATATTCTGTTGTAACAGCCTGAACAGACTAAGATTCTAGTCATGGGCTGGACTTCATCTTTCCAGCAGTTGATACTGTGATGGTGACCCTTCAGACTCTATCCCCTAGGGTTCAAGGCCTCTCTGAATCAGTTTTGTCTTATCTGGGGAGTCCTGGGGCCTTAGTGGTAATTGTTTGGAGTCTCACCAACCAGCCTGAAAATGCTATGGCCGTCGTGACACACAGCTGCATGTCCTGGGCATGTTTCTCACACTCTAGTATAAGAGCCTTCTCCGACCCCAACCCCGACTTCCCTAATACTCTCTCCTCTCCTCCTGGCTCGTGAAGGAGCAGTAAGATCAAGACAAAAGGGAGCCTGAGATGAGGGTTGATTGAAAATATGAATTGTCAATGTCAGCAGAAGTTTGGGGATAGGGGCAGAGCGGGGAATGAAACACACTTTCCAGCCAGACCAGGTTACACCTGCTTGTAAGGCGCAGTGGCCGGGCATCCTGGAACCTCAGCAAAGGACAGCAATGGTCTGGGGCTAGGACACCTGACCCTGATCCCTGGTCCCTAAGTGGAACTTGGTACAGGACCTTGTAAATATCCTCTGGGCTTTTGCAGGTGATGGGCAGCTTAGAGGAAATGCAAAGTCTGGGATGTGGAAGAATGGGGATCTCTGCCAAGCCCCAACTGCCAAACCTCCCTTCTTTTTTTTTTTTTTTTTAAGATTTTATTTATTTGTGAGAAAGAGAGCACAAGCAGGGGGAGCAGAGGCAGAAGGAGATGCAGACTCCCTGCTGAGCAGGGAGCCCGATGCAGGGCTCGATCCCAGGACCCTGGGATCATGACCTGAGCCAAAGGCAGACACTTAACTGACTGAGCCACCCAGGCTTCCCCTAAACCTCCCTTCTTCACTGGATATAGATCTTCACTCCTCATCAGTTCATTGCAGAGTCTCAGTCCTAGAATTTCATTCCTAAAATGATGAATAATAACAAACGTCTATTGAGCTCTCCCTATGTGCCAGATAGCGTGCCTAGTTTGTTTGTTTGTTTTTTAACTGCTTCATTGGGATAGAATTTATATACCATAAGATTGACCCATTCTGAGTGTACAATTCAATGATTCTCAGAAAATTTATAGAGTTCTACAGTGATTATCACAGTCGGGTTCTGGAACATTCCCTCACTTCCCAATATTACCTCAAACCTGTTTGCAGTCAATCCTCATTCTCCCTCTCAGCCCCAGGCAACCACTGAACTGCTTTCTGTCTCTGCAAAATTGTCTTTTCTGCACATTTCATAAAAACTGAATCATTCACTCTATGATCTTGCATCTGGCTTGTTTCACTCAGTATGTTTTTGAGGTTTGTCTACGTGGTAGCCTGTATCAGCATTTTGTTCGCTTTTTATTGCTGAGTAGTGTGCCGTTGTATGGACAGACCACATGTTGTGTGTCTGTGTGCCAGATGATGGACTTTTGGATTGCTCCAATTTTTATAGCTATCATGAATAACGCTGCTGTGAACATTCACACCTACAAGTCTGGGTGTGGACATATCTTTCCATTTCTTTCGGGCAGATACTTCGGTGAATTGCTGGGTTGTAAAGGGAGCTTGTGTTTAACTTCTTAAGAAACTGTCAAACTGTAAAATAAATAAAATTAAAAAAAAAAGAAACTGTCAAACTGTTTTTCCAAAGTGGCTGCACAATTTTATGTTCCCGCCAGCAATCTGGGAGGCACCTGGTTTCTCCATATGTTGCTAACACTTGCCATTGTCTGTCTCCTTGATTACAGCCATTCTTGTGGGTCCATAGCAGTCGTTGTGCTTTGTTTCTTTTTTTTTTTTTTTAATGTATCTAATCCTCCCTCCCACCAACACTGTATTAGTCAGGTTAAGGTAGGTGATGTTGCAGTAAGAAACAACCCCCAAACCTCACTGGATTCAAACAACAAAGGCTTATATCTCACTCATGCAATGTGTCCAGTGATGAATGGAGCCAGGTAGGAGGGGTGGTGCTCATCAAAGACACTCAGGGACCCAGGCTACTGGGAACAAATGACGTTAAAAAAGCAAACTGCACACCAACTCCTAAAGTTTCCCCCTGGTGGTGGGAAATCACTCTCACTCTTACTTTGCTGGCCAGCAAATCCCATGGGCGTGGTTAATGTCAAAGTGGATGAAAAGTATCATGGTCATTTTATCACGTACCTAGAGAGGAAGGAGAATTAGAATATTTGTGAAAAGACTAATGACTTTTCACAAATACTAAGAGGAAGATATTACCATTTACCAAACTAAAAGCTCAGAGCTTAAGTGCCTTGGTGGAGGATACGTAGCTAATAAACGAAAGCCTGCACTGGGAAGCCTCCCAAGCCTGCGTTCGCAACCACTACTTTAGATTCCATTGAGACACTGTTAATTATGGATAGATTTTTTTGAGACATCCCCATGGGAGAGTAGGTGAAAAACTTTGGCACAGGCTTTGCTTGATCTCGTAGTAGGATAGGTCACAGGTCTAGAGAGATCCATATCATGGTCACCAACTTCTACTGGATATTGGTTTCTTAGACGGGGGTCCATGTAATCCCATCTCAAAAGGTAGAGAAGACCCATATCCCGTCACGACCTTCATAACCACAAATCGTATCCCTCTGCCAGAACCAAAAAACTCAAAAAACTCAAGACCCAAGAGCCCTGCGTGATTGGATCCAATCACATAAACTTCTTGGAAACCAATTGGAAACCAACAAAAACGCTGATAGAGGGTCCATTTTAGTGAGTAAGGCATAGCAGCAGGTAACTCCCTGCAGCCTTGGTGCCCCCCTTCAGAGTTCTAGGTACTATGTGCCAAGAGCCCTATGATGGTGAGGGGTGCATGCTCCAGCCTCAGACCTGGTTTGGAAACCTGGCTCTGCTGGCTGGCCATGAAACCTTGTGCAAGGTCCTCCCAGCCTCAGTTCCCTCCTGTGAAAATAGAAATAATATACGGGAGGATCCTTTCCACAGGGTTGCTAGGATTTAATCAGAAAACATGTGAAAAGCACTTAGCATGGCACCTGGAACTTACTGAGGTTCAGTGGTCATGTTAATAATACCAACCAACAGCGTCATGGTTGTCATCAAAGCATTGAGGTAGATGGAGGCAGGAAATTCTCCAGATTTGCTGCTCAGGGCTTTGCTGGCCTTTGATTCATGTTCTTGACTGAAGTCATCCTTGGATAACCTTACCCACCTCTGATCATGCCCTGCTTCTGTCAACGCTGGTCCAGGGCCATGTATAATACACTGAGGTAAAGGAAGGGAATTTGAGAATAAGATAAGAACAGACCAGTTAGGAGCAGGAGAGACAGTAATTTCCTGGAAGGTAGAAACAACATAGCACTGTGGTTAAGAACATAATTCTGCCTTTTTATGAGCTCTGTGACCCTGTGCAGGCCACTTACCCGGTCTGTCCATCTGTCTAGGAGAACTCATGGAGCAAGGTCATCAAGACAACTCTACTTTTGTCCCCTCTTAACTCCTTAAAATTTCGGGGAAGTATGTCCTTGTCTTGGCACAAGATGGAAACTTCAGGCAGGCACCATGACCTTCCCTTTCACGCCTTATTTTTACCAAAAAAAAAAAAAAGTCATATGATTTCTAAGTCACAGATGAGTCTCATTTCCAAAATCAGAATGTCCTATCCAATATATTAATCAATACGTCAAACTTTAAAGTTAAGCCTCTCTTCCTCTTCCTCCATCTGTGGCCCACCATCATGGGCAGCTTGCCTTTGGGAAGAGGGAAATAGACATGATCTTCCCCCGAGACACACACGCATGAGGGATTGGAAAAGAGAAAATGCAGGGCAAAGAACGGTGGGGTGGGTGGGTGGGTGGGTGGGGAGTCCCTACTTGACTATTAGAACCAAAAGATGGTGTTGACCCCTCTCGGTATGCTCAAGTCCCGCATGGGGTCATGGGCGGGTATTGGAGAGTCCCCAGCACCAGGACGGTGTAACTCAGACCACGAGCTCCCTCACCCCCCAAGGTGTCTGATGGTCTGCCTCCAGCCTCTGTCTGATGAGGGCTTGTGGCCCTTCAAGGCCACCCTGTGAGATAGTACTAAGAGGATCCAACAGCCAGCTCGCTCATGTGAGGTTGCAGGGAAACATATGCACTCTTGGCCAGAATGAGCATTGGATTTGCAAACTTCCTGGCCACATCTCCCACCCTCTGGACTTCTCTGAAGTGAGTCAGACACAGCTCCCTGCGTCTCCATCTGCCCAGCTACAGGGATGGCTCATCAGACTCTCCATAGAGTCTCAAAGAAGCTGCTCTGACCAAACTTGAGATGCGGGCATAGGTTAAACCCCCCACCTCGTGTGTGTGTGTGTGTGTGTGTGTGTGTGTGTGTGTGTGTGTGTCCGGTGGTAGATGACAGCATTGTATTTGAAAAAAAAAAAAAAACTTGGTAAAATCCTCTCTTAATACCTACTGAGTCTTTTATATCCTCTTTGTGGCTTAGGGATTTGTGAATGAAGGATTAGAATTTAAAACTAGGTGTAAAGTCTTTGCTGGGAAAATCTACATCTTCATCTGGTCACTGGCTTTGCAATTTCTGTTCAAATCTCGGTGTCTTGGCAGAACCTCCCGATTTACCACCCTGTTACATGTAACGTGGGGGATCTTATTCGTACTTGCCCTGTGGGGTTTTTTAGGAGATGCCTTGATATAATTGCTGGCACTAAGCAGAGCGCCTGACACTTAGAAAGAGCTTAGATACATGCTGATATGATAGTCTTGGCTCTGAGCCCCCCCACCCCCCCCCCACCCCCACGGAGCCGAGAACATGCGTTCAGTGAATGTTAATGACTGACTTGTAAACGGCTATTCCAAGGCAGAATAAGGTAACCGCTAAATAGGTGCAAGTGCAAGTTCCATATGGTGGCCACCAAGCGAAGCCGTAGGTAGTTCTGCTGGGTACAGTGAAGGAAGCTTCAGCAGAATGCTTGGGATTTCAGTAAACAGAGAATGGAGCCATTGTGCAAGTGCATGGGAGCAAGCTGCTGGTACGTGTTTCTGGAAGATTCCAACAGGGTGAGAAAAGGGAGTGCAGGATGAGCTCTCACTTATAGGTGGGGCTGGGCTGTTAGTGTGGCCAAATTCTGCTGTATTCTGGGCCAGCCGGGCTCAGCTGGGGATCTGTCGGCTGCACGTGGTAGGAAGTCAACCTCGAGCGGCTTAAACCTAGAGGGAACATCCTGGCTCCTGAAAGTGCAAAGCTCAAGGGGAGATGCAGCTTCAGGTGCAGCTGGACTCAGGAACTGGTCTTGCTCAGTGCTGATTTCACTCTCAGCCAGGCTCCCCCCTGGAGGGGCCAGAGGGCTGTGGCACTTCCCGAGGTGCTTGCCTCCAGTGCCACTCCGGAGGGAAATTCAGTGTGTCTTTATCCCAGCACCCCCAGATGGAGTCCTGAGATTCACGGTCACTGGCCTGACCTGGATCCCGTGCTGATGGGGAGTCCCGGGCTTGGGCGGCCCCAGCCCCTAAAACCCGATGGATGGGGACTCCGGCCTCCAGGAGGCTCCTCTTGAGTTCACCCGCCTGCCTCCCAGTCCCGACTCACCAGCTCTGTGACCCCAAGCGAGGTCACACTCTCTTGGTGCCTCAGTTTCTTCATCTGTAAAACAGAGAGTGGAATGGTCCCTACCTCGTAGGGGTTTTTAGAAAGATGAGGCTTTTACCAAGTGCCTCGACCGGCGCCCGGAATGAGCTGGCCAAGTGCTGATTTGGTGACGGCTTCTAGCTATTCCAATGACTGGACTTTGTTGCTCCATCGCTTGATATGTGTCCTCAGTTATTCCAGGTCTTTCTACCCCAACTTGTCTGTCATGGTGATGTGATCACAGTACCTCTCAACTGCACTGCTCGGTGGGGGGTCAGAGCAAAGTCATGGCCGGCTGGGACCCCAGGCCACCTTGTTCCCCACAGGAAGGGTCCCCATGCTAGAGGGGAGTCCTTTTAATTCGAGGCTCAGTGTCGGCCGTGGAAACCCTAGCCATGCCCGTGCTTGGCCCCATAGGAGCAACCAAGAGGGAACACTACCGTTTGGTCCCTTCCCTTAGGGAGTTTGCGATCTAATCTAAAAGACCGGAACACTCTGTCAAATACAGCCTGAACCAGGACCCATTCCCGGAGGGAACTGCCAAACTGCCCAACTGTTTGTAGAGTGACATCCTTCCTCTCAGTTATAGAGTGAATAAGAATTTAGTCAAAAAAAAAAAAAAGTGAAGGAGACAGAATCGGAACAAATCCCCATGTCCAGCTCACCGGCTTCCCTGCCCCCCCCCCTTTCCTGGACAACACTTAAACAGAAAAAGGACAACCCTTCTTTACTAGTACCAGCAGGGTAACCTGAGAAACATCCCTTTAGCGCATCTGTCCCTGTGAAAAGGACCTTTCAGTGACACTGAGCTGAGTGTATCCCACTCTATTTATAGGCACTGTTTGTTTAATTTGAGTCCGGTCTCTAAGAATAAATAATGAACTCATCCTGGGGACAAGCCAGAGCCTACAACTCTGAGGCGACCCGTAAATCCCTTTTCCTTTCCTTCTGGTTCTGGAAGGGATTCTGTAGTTCAAAGGTGAGCCACTTTTCTTTGCTGGGCTGGGGTGGGCTTGAGACCCAGGCAGGTTTGGAGATTTGGTTTTCCAGAGGGTTCTGGGGGAGTTTTTTGGCGTTTGATTTTGGGTTGATCTTGAAGAACAAGATCTTGGATCTCTCTGTTACCTCCAAAGGAGGGACAAAGACCAAATATCTTGAGCCGTTGATTGGTTAAACGTCAGATGCAAAACGACCGACTAAGACACAACTATTCCTCAGAAAGGAGGATGTGGCAATGGAGAAGAAAAACTCCTTTCCTTCCAGCACCCTCCTGACCCGGTAGCAGAGACTGGGGCCAGCCTCTCAAGGTACGGTACCCTTCCTGGTGTGTTTTTGTTTTTCTTTTTCTTTTTCCAGAATGTGTGATCAGGACCAGAAGCTATATAGCTCACTTAAACTCTAAGTGTCTAACCCTGGAATATGGTGCCTATGAGTCCAAACCAGCAAACTTGGTTAATTTGTGCTCCGAGCTTCTCCCATGCTGACCTGTTGGTATAGTGATTCCCAGAAGCAGAATCACTGAGTCTCTGAAGGCAATGCCCTAAAGGAAACCACTGGGTTTGGTTCAGTATATTTGTATATTATAGCTCCCCGCCTCCCATTCTCCCTTTCCAGGAATTTATCCTTGAGAAGGCAACCATCTTCTTTGGTAAGGGAAAAAATAGTGTCCATCCCTTTCTTTTTCCTCCCAGCATCTGCTGACTCTCCACATTGCGACAGATAGTGTTCTAGACACAGGAGATGCCTTGATGGAGAGGGAAAGGTGGGCATCCAAGTGACAAGGTCTGATTTCCTTTGAAAAGTTCAGCCTCTTCGCTGTCTCCCAGCTGTGTCAGGCTGGCTGTGACAGGCTTTCCCAGCAGACCCTGAGCTCCATTCACTTACCCATCTTCCATTCAGAAAATATTTATAAGGCTCACTCTACAAGTTAGGCACGGGGTTGGTTTCCTACACCATTGGATACAGTAGTGAGCTAATGAGGTCATCCCTACCTTTGAGAAGTTTGGAGTCCGGTGGGGGAGATGGACATTACTCAAGCAATCACCTAAATATAGGTAGTATTACAAACGTTGGGGAGTCCTGTAGAGCAAAGTTCAGAGTGTCATGTGAGAGCCCAAGAGAGGGATGGATCTGGTTGGGTGAGCAGCGAATCAGCAACGACCGAATATTTGAGTTGCTCCGGACGGCGTGCCATCTGCTGAGTACAAAGGCATCCTGTTGAGTTTCCATTAGCTGCGCGGAGCCCACCACACTCACCTGACCGTCCCGAGGACTGTCACAGACTGGTAGATCTTGGTAGCCCTGAGGAGGGTTTGTGTCCACCAAGAGCCTGGGGGTTCCTCTGAGTCATCAGCGTATTGAGGTTCTGATGTTGATTTATGGAGCAGCCGTGGACAAGGTAAAATCTTCTTCTTATGAGACATTCTTCTCTCACTGCCTCATTGGGGAAGGGAGTAAACAGTATCATCCCATGTGGTTTTCACGCCATTACTCGCGAATGGTGGTCTTGCCACCCGAGTCAGAGACCCGGATGGCCCCCATGTACCTCGATACAGCTTCACGCCCTCAAACATTCACGTGCATTGGCTTAGGAAAGCAAATTTCTCAAAGAAGAATTGGCACTTCCCAGGAAGGTCTCTTTCTGTACTAACTTCGGTGCAACTTGGAGCAAATCCCTTCAGCAGAGAGCTCATTTCTTCATTCGAAAAAAAAATACCACTTACCACATTGTGTCTCTTTCGTGCTCAGTGTTTTGGTAGACACCCAGTTTGCTCTGTACAAGTTTACAAGGCCATTCAGAAAAGAATTCTCCTTCGCTGACCCAACCAGTTTTTATGGAGTACCTACACTATGCCAGCCACATAACCAGGAATCGCGAGGTCTGCACATCAATAGGACAAGCACCGTCCTTGCTCTGTGGAGCTCACAGTCTAGTGAAGGGAGAGAGATACTCAAACCATCAAGGCACAGGGTGATCGCAGATGGTTTTACACTCTAGGCGGGTCAGAGAAGACTTCCAAGAAGTCGTGACATTGAAGCAGGGTCTGGAATGATGAGATAAAGCCAACTGAGAAAAGATTTACAGGAATTCAAGATCCTAGACAAAGATCGGGGGTGGGGGGGAAGGGCTGTGTAGCACGAGAGTGATTGGCTTGTCTAAGGAATGACCAGAAGCTGGTATTAAGCATGTGATTGGGGGTGAGTGATAGGGAATCCAGGGCATAGCGTGTAAATTTTATTTTGAAGGCAGAGGAAGCCTTTGGCACATAAACAGATGACACTTCGCCCTGTGCCTACCTAGCTACCTGGGAGGGATTCTGTTGCCAGGGTGAAATTTTGGGACTAACAGCCCCAGGACTCTTAGAACTCAGAAACCCAGGTTAACCGACAGATAGAGAAGAAACTGATGTTGGCCTGTTTCTGGATAAGAAAGAACAGTCAGGTCTAACCTTGGGCGCTTTCCTGGGTAGGGAGGGATCAAGCAAAGTGAATAAAGCACAAAACAGTCTCCTGATTGTTGCTCAGCATCCATTCCCATCGCCTTTCGGGTACAGTGCTCAGAATCTTCAAGAAACCATTGCATCCCTGTTCTTGGGAATCTGGTTTGCTTAATCTAATCAATGTGTTTTTTATCACCTTCCTGCCCCTATACCAAAGTGACTGTGGCTCAGGGATGGCCATATAACCCAGTCAAAGCCCATGAAACACAAGAAGACATTTCTTGGTAACATCTGACCAGAGGAAGTTTCCTCTCTCTTCCTTGGAAGCTGCCAGTGTGGGGATATAAGGTCTAGATCCACTGCTACAGCCATTTGTGACCATGGAGGAAGATTCTGGAACTGCTAGATTGTTGGGGAGCACAGCATGGTGCCCGAGGATGAAGCCGACACCACAGAAGATGGAGCTGAAAGATGCAGCGAACTGAAGCTTTGGGACAGCATCAAACCCCTTGATCAAACTTCACCTGAAGCCTGACCTTTGGCTAGGCCTATTAGTGGCCTCAGACAATTAAACATTCTTTATTACATAACCCCGTTTAAGTAGGGATTTCTGAATCTTGCAACATAAAGAGCCAGTTTGATGCAAACCTTAGAATAGGTACCCAGCAGTGCCAAGGGCCTCCTCTGCACCCCGGGGCCTCTAGAAGGAAGTGAGCCTGTTCCAGAACCCAAATAAAAGGTCTCACCTCCCACTTGTCTATTTCAGGGTTTCCATGCCTCCCGTCTCCATAGCACTGTGACTCTCTTGGAAAGGCAGAGGAACCAGAGAAGGAGAATGGGGCCTGTTTCCAGGCTGCGTTGCCACGCTGAATGGCTGGGGAGGCTGGGAGGCTGGTGAGAGAGAGGCAGCTTCACGCTTGACATTTCAGGATAGAGATAACAGGGTAAAAATAAACCCCCAAGTGCCTGCAGCCGAGCTTGCTTCTCTCCTTCACAGTTCTTATCTCTCTCTCTTTGGGGACAGAAAGGTTCCTTTCAGGTCACGTTGGGCCTGAATCTGCGCCACCCGCCTGGGTGGGGAGGAGGAAGTGTGGCTTAACACCTTTTCCCGGCCTGCCCATCCGCCCCTGGGAAGCCAAGGGATTCCCTCCATCCCACAGCCCTGCTCCTGACTGTGCAAATAACCTTTCGCATCTTTGTCCTCATCTGATGCTCCCGTTGCTGGGGCAGACGAGCCAGGCCAAGGAGCTGGGGTCTCAGCTTTCCAGATGCGAAAACAGCAGGGCTCGGAAAGTGAAATGATTGATTGGGGCAGAGCCGCAGGGCCGATGAGAGCTCATGAGTTCTGACCTACACTCAGGGCCTTTCCTGTCTTTCTGTGTCGGACCGCAGGTAAAGAAGAGTTACCGCCCTTTCTGCAGGCCAGCATGCAGCCGTTGTAAGCTGCACATCCCATGACTGGGGGGTTGGGGGTGGATGGGGACATTCACACCACCTGCTCCATAAATATCATCCTGTGCCGCCCGAGAGCCTCACCCCTTTGTCCCTTCCCAACCACACATTCCCAGAGCTTTGTAGGTACCGGTGGGCATTCTCCTTGTTTGCTGTAGAGGCATGGCTGGGATGACACGGTGCTGAGGGGCAAGATTTGATTCTACCACGAAGGTTCACCCAGACCCCCTGGGCCTCAGTCTTCTCCATCTATGAAATGGTGACAAAAGTAGGCGGTCATGTAGGACTGTTACAAGGGGTAAACAAGCCTGTGCCTACCACTTGGTCATCTAGAATTTGGAGCTCCGATAGCTTTCCCTGTGCCAGTGTTTGCATACGGTGACAAAATGCCACTCATCCCTGCACGTAACAGAAGCCCTCTGCATTCTTTCTGTACTCGGCGGCCAAGAATTTCCACCGAACCGTTTTATCAGTTAAGACTCTTGGTGGTTGCAAGTCACCAAAGCACTGATCCTAACTGGATTACATGAAAAGGGGAATTTGTTGGCTCCGTGGGGACTCTAAAGGCGGCCAAGGGTAGAGGCTAGCTTCAGGCACAGCTGGATCCAGGGATGGAAATGATACCATCAGAATCGGGTTTCCCTCTCTCCCTTTCTCAGCCCCCTTCCCTTGTGGTTGGCTCCCTCCTCGTGGTGGCAGAAAGGGCTGCAGGAGCTCCCAAGTCTCATCGGCTCAGGATCGAGGCCAGTGGGAAAGAGCCAGCCCCCAGTATGCCCAGCAAGAGTCTCCATGCATCTCTCTGCCCTTCCCTGAACCCATCCATCATGGGGGCCAGAGGAATGGGATGCCCAGAGGAAGCCAGGCTCAGATGGCACACCAGCCCTAAAGCCATGGGTGGGTCTGCTCCACTCAAATCCCAGATCGGAGAGGACAGATGGGTGGTTGTCCGAAGGGAAATCGGGTATGACAGCCAAAAGATAGGTGTCCTTGGCAGACACCCAAGCTCTCTGGCCTTGTGTCCCAAAGTAGACCTTGATGAGCTGGCTTGTGGAATCCCAGGGAACAGAATGGGCTACGAGTGGGTGCAAAGCCAGGCTGAGTAGCTCCAAAAAACAAATATGGAAAATTCCCATCTGATGCTCCTTGGTGCCAACTGCGGCTCAACTCGACCCGCTGACCTTGAACGGGATCCTTCCCTGCACTTGACCCGCAGCCTGCCAGAGGGAAAGCTGGTATCCTGGATTGGGGGTTTGGGGCTGACAAACCGGGAACCTTTCCAAAAGCCTTCGCCATTAGGCAGTGTATCTCTGTTCCGCTTCGATTATTAGTAACTAATTGTCTTTCATCTGAAAAGGAACCAGCCATAAGTACAAATACAAAGTAGTCCCCCCACCCCCTACCCCCGGCCTCATGGCACACACAACACTAATCACAATGCAAAACAGCACTGGTATAAAGTTGCAGCTAGTCGCTCTTGCTGTAGGGCCTGAGGATGGCTGCTTGCTGCTCTTAAAAGGAAGGTTAGCAAGCGGCAGGGAATGTTAAGGGCCAGCACCAACTCCAGACTTGATGGAATGAAGACAATTAAAACAAATTAGAAAGGGAATAACTTCCCACCGGGTGATTCCGGGGTGTTGAACCCTAGCGAAGTGCTATTTGCATTTCCTGCCCAGACCGTCTAGAATTCTGTGCTGCAAGGGGGGGGGGGGGGGCACGCTTTGCCTGCAAGAATAGGGTGAATACAGTTGAACTTGCAAGCACAAAGATACTCTGGAAGCTTCCCTCTCCCCTCATCTCCCCAAGCCTGCTGCAGAGATGGAAAAGAAATGGAGAAGAGAACCAGAAAGATTTTTTTTTTAAATAATGGTGGTAATTATATATGCATTTCCAGTGGGAGATTCTGGGACTTATTCCTAAAAGGCTGGAAAGAATTCTTCTTTTGATCTCGATTCTGAGCCAGAGAAAATCAAATTAAGAAAGAAAAGCAACTGAGAATTCTCAGTGGGGAGGAAGGAGCAGGACTGGGGCTGCCAGCAGGGTCCTGGGGAAAAGAAGAGGAAGGGAGAAGACCCAGCACCTTCCTGAGAGGAGCCTGAGGTTGTGTCCCCACGTCTTGCCTTCGAGGCTTCCTTCCCTTGCTTTCAGGGGCGGGGAGAAATGTCCCCTTGGAGTCCCTGAGAGCCACGGGGGCCGGCCAGCCTTCCTCAGCGATGGCCCCGACTTCTGGGGAGCCCCCCAGTCCTAGCCAGTCTTCTGAGCCGCCACAACCAGATCCGCCAATGTAGGCGGCAGCTCTTTAGAAAAAAAAAAAAAAAATCCTCCCTTTGAGGCATGGGGAGAAATGGTCCTGTCACTTCCTTAAATCTTCTCCTGTGGTTGCTAGGCAGCACGCCTCTGCCCCTGCACTTCCCTCAGCTCCCTGTCTGCCTCTCTCCACCCTCCACCCACCCCACCCCCACCCTCCACCCCCCCACCCCCCCACAGTGCTCACAGTGCTCTGCCCGGCCTGGCTCCCACTCAGAGGACAGTCCCTGAGTGCCCGTCCAGCTCCCGGGGCCACACAAGCGCCTCGCATTCTGCTCCACACATCAGGCCCTTCGGTCCTGGCAGGAGAGACCCCCAGGAGCCTCTTCGGGCCCCCCACAGAGCTGAAACCTGCCTTCCCTCCCTCCTTCCTCCCTTCCTTCCTTCCTCCCTCCCTCCCTCCTTCCTCCCCCACCCCCCCCACAAATAACACTGAACACTTACCATGAGCTGGGAGGCCCCGGGGAGCTAGTGGGGTGCAAGCACAAGCAGCTGGAACATCGTAGGGAAGCACTAGGGATCTGGAGGCTGGGGTACCTCTCCCCCTGGCCCTTGGACGCATCCCTGTGCTCCCACATGTTAGTGAGGGCTGTGCATTTTCCTGAGTGTGGAGCATGAAAGTGGGAATTGGCAGCTACCTCACCAAACATGCCTTGCACGTTTTCTTCTCCTGAAGACCTTCTCCCGGCCCCGGCCCGGGTCCCCTCTCTGATGCTCTCCTAACTGCCTCTCCTGGGAGCTCTCTGCTTCCTCCTCAGGTTCCTGCACTAGTCCCCTGCTCCCCCCTCACCCCCACCTCTCCCCTGTCTGACTTTCAAGCAGCTGATTGCTCTTCTAGCTTTTGCCTTCAAACATGCAGGAAGCCTCGCTTGCTGCTACCAGGCTCATGTCACCGCCCCCCCCCATGAAGAAAGGCCATCCAACGTTCTGAACCCAATCTGGGGTGCATGCACGCAAAACAGCACTCTGATGTCATTTAGGGGTGGATTCAAAGTATAAAGAAGGTCACATAAACGGTAACCCCCAATTTTAATAAATCGGTCATTTCCTCTGATGGGGAGTTGGGCGGGTGGTGATCTCAAGGAAGGGATGTACTCAGGAGTGGGAGGCAGGGAAGGCCTGCACTTGCGGGACCAATCCTCCTGATCTGCTGTGCACCAAGGGGTCCCAGGCTGCGGAACTTTCCGTGCTGAACCAGATGGGACAACTTGGCCACCCTAGGCTGTGCTGTGTCTGCGGCAATTTATCTTTTAAGGACGGGGATATGGGACTCTGCTACATTATCTCTGTACCTTTTTGAAGACTTAGAACATTTCATTGTGAAAAAAGGAGAGAGAGAGAGAATCTCTCCCAAGGGATATTGTGTTCTGGGGGGCTCCCAAGAGAAAGTCACTGATCATGTGGGGAGATCAGAAAAGATTTGTAGGAGGTACTATTCGAGGTGAAGTTTGAAGTCTAAGTGAGAATTCCTCCAGCACTTAACCACTTTGTTTTGGAATTCTTTTCCTGTCTCTGAATACCTCGCTAAGCTGCTGGCTTCAGCAGAACAGGACCGAATGTCATGGCTCATTTTACGTGTCAGCCTGGCTGGGCCACGGGGTACTCGGATCATTTGGTTAAACATTGTATCTGGGGAGTCTGTGAGGGTGTTCGTGGATGAGATGAACGGGTGATTGGGTAGACCGAACAAAGCAGATCCCCTCCCTGAGGTAGGTGGGCCTCATCCAACCCGTTGAAGGCCCAGAATAGAACAAAAGGCTGAGTAAGAAAGAATGCTTTCTCTCTGCCTGACTGTGTTGGAGCTGGGACATCATTCTTGTGCCTTCGCTCTCAGACTCGAACTTACACCATGGACGCTCCTGAGTCTCCAGCTTGCCCACGGTAGGTCTTAGACTTCTCAACCTCTATAATCACATGAGCTAATTCCTTATAATTACTATCTATCCATCTATCTATCTCCCAGCATCTATTCTGTCGGTTCTGTTTCAATGGAGAACCCAGACCAACACACTGGGTCTGGTACTTCCATCCCCAGCACCCAGCCCACACCCTCCATGCATGGTAGGTGCTCCACACACATCTGCTGAAGGATGACACAGAAATGCAGACAGTGGGAACTGCATGGGGTGTGGACTCATGTGGGTCCCTGGCTCATTTGGTGAGCAGAGAGAGACGGGTGTGGCCAATGTGCTGAGAGGTAGCTGGGGAGGGAGGGAGGGAGAGAATGGAGGGGTGAGCAGGAACAAGGACAGAAAAGCAGATAGAGGTCAGGTCAACTAGTACCCCCAAGCTGTGGTCCACGCCCTTGTCTGGAGACTAGAGGGGGAAACTCACATGTAGGCAGGGACTCGGCAGGCCTTGCAGGGAAGAACGGAGCGGGGCTGAATGGCCATAGGGAATAGTGGGAGCTGCTCCCTGAGGAGAACCTGCCTGGGGAGGGGTAGTGCTCAGCTCCAACCAACTAGGCTTATGCAGGAAGAGGGCTCCATGTCCCAAGAGAAGCTGGAAAAGCCAGCTCTCATGCAAAACTTTGAAATGTCTAAAAAACTCAATGCAGGCCAAGCAAAGGCCCATCTGTGGGCCTCCAGTCCTTGGAGGGGAGCCAAACAGGGTTTTCCAAACAACGCAGTCCCGTTCGAGTTTGGGATGAATGGCTTTGGCAACAGGCTGAACGGGAGGAAAGCAGTGGCTGTGGGCAGCAGGCTGTGACCCCCCCAGAAGCCCTGCAGAGAAGATAAAGAGCTTGATGGCAGCCCTGGGACTGATTTCTGGAAGCCCCTCCTTTGCGTGGGTGGCGGAGCGGGCCAGCTGGACCCCAGAGAAATGATGGGGAGTGGAGAGAACAGACTGTCACTTCTCTCTTCGTTCCCAAAGCCACCAGTCCCATTCCATCCTCGCCCACCCTCGGCCACAAAGACCCCGGGGTTACTAAGGATCAGTCACTGGACAGACGTGGCCACAAGTGATCGCAAAGGACCACGGGAGAAACTGAAATGATGCATCCCTTTCCAGGCTGGGTTGTGACCCCAGGGAATCACGGTGGGGTGACTGCAGGTCAGTTGGATGGGGAGTAAACAGAGGTTATGCTCTGACCTCCTTGGACCATTTGGGGGTGCCGCCACCAGCAGGCTCTCCACACTGGCCTGTGGGCACCTCGGCACAGCCCACGGGGCCCCCTGTGGCCCTACCTCCCTGCTTCCTGTCCATCAGCCACAGACTTGGGATGTGGGGAGACCTGAACCACGCACAGAGACTGCAGCTCCCCCAAAACAAACCAGCCACGTCCCAGAGGGAGCAGATGGATAGCCAATGTGCCAGGGCTCTGTGCGGGGGGACTGACATGTGGAGGCAGAAGCTTCGAGCCCAAAGCTCCGAGAATGCATTTCCCAGGGTGCGTTCAATGACTGGAATTTCCTCCGTGGGAGCGATCCCCCCAGCAGCGACTTACGAGAAGCCAGAGTTATCATGGACCCTGGGCAGCTCCCAGCACAGGCCCCGATCCCATCTGTCTGCCTGGCTCTCCCCCAGGTGCTGGGCTACCATTGGCAGGGAGCGCTGGGATGCACTTGGATTTTACCTGCCAAGGCCCCGGGCCAAGGCGTCCAAGCTTCATGTCTCCAAGAAGGGCTGAGTGAGCCCACCCAACTGTATGGGGGAAGGTTCCAAACAGATGTCGGTTCACCTTCCTTCACCTTTTCCCTCTGCCCCCGGGGCTGCCCCCGTTCTGCCCAGCCAGCCTCCCGGAATTGATGAACAATAGCTGGGAGTACCAAAATGACCTGTGGAGAGGGACAGGGGCAACTTATTCATACATTTCCTTGGTTTCAAGAGTAGTGAAAGGAGCTCTCTGCACAGGCCTTTTTAAAACAGTGGGGAAGAGAGGAAGAAAGTGGGGGCTCTTTTTTATTTTTGAGATTTATTTATTGGCTTCAGACAAAGAGCGAAGGGAGAAGGACACAGGCAGGCTCCGTGCTGAGCGGGGAGACTGACGTGGGGCTTCATCCCATGACCCCGAGATCATGACCTGAACTGAAATCAAGGGGCAGATGCTCAACTGACTGAGCCACCCAGGCATTTTTAGGAAGTGTGGGCTTTTTTTTTTTTTTTAAGATTTTATTTTATTTATTTACTTGAGAGAGAGGGAGAGCACAGAGGCAGAGGGAGAAGGAGAAACAGACCGCCCGCTGAACAGGGAGCCCCACACGGGGCTCGGTCCCAGGACCCTGAGATCATGACCTGAGCCAAAGGCGGACGCTTAACCAACTGAACCACCCAGGTGCCCAAAGTATGGACTCTGAAAAGCAATTCTACTCAGTGAGTTTTGATTGTGGCCAATCATGTAAACTTGCAAAGGGGTGAAGCACCCAACAGAACCTGGGTCTCCCAGCAAGATTCGTCCAGGGAATGGGAGGGGAGCTCGGACAAAATCCTTGCCAGTAGCAGGTGGGAAATTCAGAAACCAGGTAAAGCTTGTGCATCTAGTCTTCACTAGTTAGGATTATTGCTTCCTTATTGACAAATAAGATTCCATTGTATGGAATTGTAGTCCCCCCTTACCCGCAGCTTTGCCTTCCACAGTTTCAGTGACCATGGTCAACGGAAGTCCCGAAGCAGGTGACCCTCCTTCTGAAGTATCATCAGAAGGTTATTGGTAGCCTAACGCTACGTCACCATGTTTATGTCACTCACCTCCCTTCATCCCATCACCTAGGCATTTCATCATCTTACATCATCACAAGAAGGAGGGTGAGTCCAGGACAGTCAGCTTTTTGAGATAAAGAACATGTGGTACAAATATACAGTGGAATATGACTCCGCCATAATGAAGAATGAGGTCGCGCCCTTTGCGACAACATGGGTGGACCTGGAGGGCATTATGCAAAGTGACCTCAAACCACCTCAAATTGGTGGTTGCCGGAAGGGAGAGAGTGGATGGACGGGAAAAATGGGTGAAGGGGAGTGAGAAACGGGGGAAGGTACAGGATGGAATGAAGAAGTCAGGGATGGAACACAAGGATACAGCACAAGGAATATAGTCAATGATATTGTAAAAATGTTGTGTGGTGACAGATGGTGGCTATGTTTGTGGTGACATAGCATAAAGTGCAGAGCTGTCAAATCACTACGTTGTATGCCCGAAACTAATATAACATCGTGTGTCAACTATACTTCAATTAAAAAGAGATACAGGGCGCCTGGGTAGCTCAGTCAGTTAAGCGTCTGGCTCTTGATTTCAGCTCAGGTCGTGACCTCAGGGTTCTGGGTTTGAGCCCCACATCAGGTTCCACAGTGAGTGTGGAGTCCACTTGAGATTCTCTCTTTCCTCTCCCTCGGCCCCCCGCCCCCCAGCTCATGTGTGCGTGCTCTCCCTCTCTCTCTCTCTCTTCCAAAAAAAAAAAAATACCAAAAAGAGACATTTTGAGACCACATTCTCATACGTTTTATTATAGTATATTGTTATAATTATCCTATTTTATTATCAGTTATGATTGTTAATCTCTTACTGTGCCTAATTTACAAGTTTAGTATTTATACTTTATCATAAGTATGTATGTATAGGAAAACAACATAGTCTATATAGGGTTTGGTACTATCCACAGTTTCAGGCATCCACTGGGGGTTTTGGAACAAATCCCCACAGATAAGGGGTGCCTACTGCACCACATTTTATTTACTCATATTTCGGTTGCTAAACCTTTGGGTGCTTTCCACATTTTAGCTATTATGAATAATGCTATGCACATTCATGTGTAAATTTTTGTGTGGACATGTTTTTATTTCTCTTCCGTATACCTAGGAGTGGAATTGCTGAATCACGTGGTAGCTCTGTGCATAACTTTTTGAGAAACCGCCAGACTGTTTTCAAAAGTAGCTGCACCCGGGGCGCCTGGGTGGCTCAGTTGGTTAAGCGACTGCCTTCAGCTCAGGTCATGATCCTGGAGTCCCGGGATCGAGTCCCGCGTTGGGCTCCTTGCTCAGCAGGGAGTCTGCTTCTCCCTCTGACCCTCTTCCCTCTCGTGCTCTCTGTCTCTCATTCTCTCTCTCTCAAATAAATAAATAAAATCTTTAAAAAAAAGTACCCCCAAAAAAGTAGCTGCACCCCTTGGCATGTCCATCAGCACTATATGAGGGCTCCTATTTCTCCACCTCCTCACAACACTTGTTATTGTCTTTTTTACTACAGCCATCCTACAAGGTATGCAGTGGTATCTCATTATGGTTTTGATTTGCATTTCCCTGGTAGCTAATGAAGGTCAACATCTCTTCGTGTGTATATTGGCCATTTGCTTATCTTTGGAGAAATGTCTCTTCAGATCCATTATCTGTTTTTTCGTTGGTTATTTGTCTTTTAACAACGGAGTTGTCATAGTTCTTTGTGTAGTCTAGATACAAGTCCTTTACCAGATAATATGATTTTTCCCATTCTGTGGATTGTCTTCACTTTCTTAGTGTTGTCTCTGAAGCAAATGTCTCATTTTGATAAGGTCCAATTTATCGATTTTTCATTGTTGTTGTTGCTTGTGCTTTGGTTGTTATATCTGAGACTTCATTGCCTAATCCAAGGTCATGAAGATTTACCCCTATGTTTTCTTCTAAGAGCTTTATAGTTATTGCTTTAAAATGTAGTCTTTGATCCACTTTGAATTAATTTTGTTTATAATGTGAGTGCAGGGTCCACCTTCCTTCTTTTGCATGTGGCTATCCAGGGGTCCCCCAACCACTTGTGGAACTGAATTATCTTGGCCCCCTTGTCAAAAATCAATTGACCATGAATGTGAGGGTTTATTTCTGAACTCTCATTTCCATTCTATTGGTCTAGAGGTCTATTCTTATACCGGCTCCACACTGTCCTGATTACTGTAGCTTTGTAGTAAGTTATGAAATTAGGAAGTGTGAGTCTCCCACTTTGTTCTTTTATTTTTCAAGATTATTTTTACTATTCCAGATCCTTTGAATTTCCATATGAATTTTAGAATCAGCTTGTCAATTTCTGCCAAGAGGTTTCTGGTATTTTGATGGGGATTTTATTCAACCCATAGATCAATTTGAGGAGTACTGTCATCTTAACAATATTAAATCTTGCACTCTAAGAACATGGATATCTTTCCAGCTAATTAGGTCTTCTGTAATTTTTTACAGCAGTATTCTGCGGTTTTCAGTTCAAAAGTCTCCTGTTTCTTTGGTTAGATTTACTCTTCAATATTTATTCTTTTTGATGTCATGGTAATGAAATTGTTTTCTTAACTTCATTCTTGATTCGCTCATTGTCAATGTAGAGAAGAAATACAATTACTTTTTGTATATTGATCTTGTATCCCGCAATGTTTCTGAACTCATTTAGAAGCTCTAATGTTTTTTGGTGGATTCTTTAGAATCTTCTACCCATAAGACTATGTTATCAGCAAGTGAATACAGTTTTACTTCTCCCGTTCCAATCTGGATGCCTTTTATTTCTCTTTCTTGCCTTACTGTCTTGCCTGGCTAAAATCTCCAGTAATATTTTCTATAAAGATTTTATTTATTTATTTATTTGACAGAGAGAGAGCACAAGTGGGGAGGGGGAGCAGGGAGGGAGAGGGAGAAGCAGGCTTCCTGCGGAGCAGGGAGCCCGATGCGGGGCTCGATCCCAGGACCCTGTGATCATGGCCTGAGCTGAAAGCAGGTGCTTAACTGACTGAGCCATCCAGGCGCCCAAATCTCCAGTAATATTGAATAGAAGTGGCAAGAGTGAGCATCCTTGTCTTGTTACTGATCTTAGGGGGACTGAAGACTGATCTTCAGTCTTTCACCATTACATATGATGTTAGCTCTGTGTTCTTCATAGATGACCTTCATCTGGTTGAGAAAATTCCCTTTTCCTACTAGTATGTTAGGTGTTTTTATTGTGAAGTATGTGATTTGCTTTTCCCTCTCAGCCCTGTGAGATTTATCCATGTGTCGCTCTGGTTTGTAATATCTACTTTTACTGAAGACTTTGTAGGGCAGATAGAGAAGCCTAAGTCCCATATCACCCATCTCCCTTAGTTATGTCTTCCTCATCTCTCTCACACCACTCCCCAAACGCCCCTGCCACAACTCTCTCCCTGCCCCCAGACAAACTCTCTCCTCCCTCACCCACTTTCCAAACCAAAACAAAAACTCTCTTCCTTCTCATCCTTCTGGGGACAATTATAGGACAGTGGGAGTTCCATAGAAGAATCTCTTCACTCTGCTTGGTGGGAGGGGAATGGATCAGCAAAGTTTTCCTGAAAGAGGGTGAATTTGAGCCTAGATTAGAGTCATGGGTAAGACGTTGCCAAGGGAAGGAGGAAATCGAGCAAAGGCATCTTGGGGGATAGGTTCTGCTCTATCATTAAATGAAACTGAATGCAGCCCCTAACAAGATCCAGGCAGCTTAGACTCAATTGTTATTACAAGGATCTTCCACACCTATGATAATTGCATCAGTTGGGTCTATAGACTCAATATGTTCTCTGGTCTCTAGAGTTGCCCTGTCCCGTATGGTAGCCACAAGCCACATGCAGCTATTTAAATGTACGGTAATTAAAATTAAGTAGCATGAAAAGTTTAGTTCTTCATCTGTGGTCGATTCATCTCTAGTGATCAACAGCTACATGTAGTTAGTGTTTATCAGAATGGACATCATGGCTCTGAGACATTGCCATCACCATTTCAGAAAGGTCTATTGCACAGTACTGCTCTACTAACCTTGGAGGGAGGGAAAATGTATACTTTGAAGAAGGGGGCGAGGAGTTTGAGCCAGACCCGTGAGCACTGGGCATGAAGGAAAGGCAGCTGACCTGGAGGTTAGTAGGTTAGGTGCAAGTTTTAGCTCTGCCACCCCTGATTCTTTGGACAAATCACTTCCCCTCTCTGGTTTTCTCATTGCCGAGAAAATGAAATTGCTGGGCGATGCAATCCTATGAGCCCATCCAGTGATTTATAGATTCTATGACTGCTTAGCTGAAAGGGATATATTAAGCTGTTTCCTCCAGATGTAGAGAGAAGAACCTTGGACTCAAACAAGAGAGCAGATGGTTCTGGCACTACCCAGTAGACCTTGATGGGCTAGTCATTTAACCTTTCTGAACCCTATTTCTCCATCTGCAAAGGGGGGATTATTGGGAGGGCAAACTGAGAAGATGTAAAGGAAAGCACTTAGAGAAGGAAGCATGGACCTAAGGAAGAATCTGAAAGGCCAGGGTTGGATGGCATCATAGAGATTGTTTAGAGTTGGGGCAGCCATACGAGGAAACCAGAGAAGAGAGGCAAGAGGGCAGATCTGGGGAACGTGCAGAGTGGCAGAGAGAAGGTACCGTTACTAAATGCAGGTGTAAATTACGTGCCATTGACATTGTTCATGGCATCACCTTGACATTTCCATACGCATTGTGTTCCCTCCTGAGCAACTCTGAGAGGCAAGTAGAGTCATGCCCTTTTCATAGACGAGGAAACGGAAGCTCAGAGAGGTAGAAGAGCCTAGGTACATTTCAACACATAGTGGATGATAGACCTGGAATTTGAACTCAGGGCCGCCTGAGTCAAAAGCCCCAGATCCTAACCCTTCTGCTTCAGGGAGCCTAACATGTAATGGCCATAGAGCTTTAATCCTGTATGGAATGGGGGAGCAAACTGTCTGTGGTTTGTAACCCTAATGGTGTCATCATCTTTTTCCTTATATCTAAGTAAACTCTTTCAAATGGAATGAGTTTAATTCATTATCCTCCCCCAGCATATCCAGCCTCCCAACAAAGATGATTCAAGAGGCCCCCAAAGCAGAGCTAAAGCCAGCCTTTCGTCCTGGCCACCACCCCCCCACCCCCGACCGCCCTAAGAATTGCCAGCACTTAGGAGACCAGTGTTGAGCCTGAGATCTCACTTCTTACACTCCTATCCAGAACCTTCTAAGGGAAACACAGAGGTCCTGGCTGGTAGGGTGGGAGCCCGGGCACTCAGGCAAGGCTGAGGAGGCCCAGTATGGAGAGTCACCCTCTATGGGTGTAGTGAGTCTGGTAGTAGATTGCACAATCTCCATTTTGAGGCCTGGATATTGATCAATTGCAATCAAAAGCAGTTGTACTGATTTATATTTTAAATCATCTAACTTCTTCAGGGCATTGAACCTTTGTCTCTGCAGCAATCAAGCCAAACAGCAAATAGAAACCCTCGTGTCGTGTCACTAGGACTTTAGCAATTAAAAACAGGATGGCAGGTTGGGGCCCTACAAAGAGAGAAGAGGGAAAAACATTGTAAATACCATGTACTTGTGACCCTTTTGGCTGAACTTGAAAACTGTCTTCATTTGCAGTTAATTAGATTAATTCAGCTACGATTACAAATGGAATCTCTTGCTCCAGCCACAACCAACGTTTGTTGGACATGTGTTGTAATCTTGACTTTAAATACAACCACATGTATGACATATTTTGTTTTCTCTTGGCCATTGGACTGGAAAACTATTAAGACAACATCTGCTTTGCTTTCTGATTGAATCAGGGGCAAAGAGCAGGTCTCTCTAGTGTCCTTCAGATCATGCCTGGGATATCGAGTTACAGCTGCTAACCACTTTCCCACTCTCTGAGAGTCTGATCCTGAACATGAGTTTCCTACTGGAAACTCTGGTCTCACTCACCCAAAGACCAAACTGCCTTCTGATCTTTGCACCAGGCTGTGAAGTCCACCCTTGCATGCCCCATGCCTCTCCAACTCACTATTGTAACCCCTCATTGGATCTGCCGGGGGGGGGGGGGGGGGGGCGGGGGTGTCGGTAGTACTCAACCCGATTTGAAATAATTTTCTTTCCCTTTTAGTTGTTTGTCTCCTCCAAGGGAATATTCTCTCTGGGAGGGCAGGAACCATATATATATTCCCCTTTCATCCCCATCCAGCTATGCCCAAGAGCACTTAGCAGGCAGCTCAACAGATATCTGTTGTGTAAATCACAGTGTTCCCCAACTGGGTGAAGAATGAAGTAAGTCTGACCCATTCGGTGAGAAAATTATTGGTTCTGCAATCATTTCTGTCCTTCTGATAGCATCAAGAGTTGCAGTTTGGTGTGATTGTATCTCCAACGTCTCTTTTAAACATGCTATTCCTCTCCCCACCCTCCCTGCCAGCCTTTTAAAAATCTCTCTGTCTATTTAAACGGAAAGAATATCTCTGGGCTCAGAGCTAAGGACAGTGACCAAGCAAGCTAGAATTTAATAACGTTGTTTTGTTTTCTGAGTGTTTAATTTTTTTTTTCAAATAATACTTGTGGCTCTCCATCTATGGTGGCGATAGAATGTTTGAAAAGAAGTTTTGAGTTCAAGTATATTGTCTTAAAGAAAAATGGTCACAGTTTGGGAGGAACGAAGCAAAAAGCCTTTGAAAGTGGTATCTACATGTTTGAAGCTTTGGAATGAATGAATGTGCGCATGCTGTAGGTATATCCACTCGTAGCTCTGTTTGGCCAGTGCCTTCTGGAAGAGAACTTTATCTTTCTCTCTTCTCCAGATGGTTTCGGTTTGTGCTTTTAAGTCCCACCTCCTAATCTCTTCCTCTTCCTCTTTTCCCCAAGGCTGCCCTTGGCTGGTGGCAGGAGGATGCGGGGTGGGGAGTGGGGGTGGGGTTACTATTTGGAAAGAGACCAAGGAAAGAGAGGGGACCTGGGACATTAGGCCCAATGTGGGTAGCCACTCAGGACATGGAGAGGACATATGTAGGACTGAGTCCTGAAACTGCAGACAAATCATGCATCTTTCTGGAAGGAGGTTTGCCACCATTTATCAGGTGCTTAGTGTGCCCTGAGAAGGTTTCAGAACCACTGGCCTGAGGACTCCACCAGGAAGGAATTGTTGCCGTGGAGTTCTGACCCTTGGTTTTCTGCCACACACAGCTGGTCAGTTAATAATGCAGCAAGTTAATAATTAAAATGGGGGTTATGTGATCCTTAAAGATGCACAGTTGCTCGCTCCCGTGTTCACTTGAAGACCACTGTTGCCCGCAGAATCCGCGGGATCTCCCAGAGGCCTTTGGGCTTACCCCTGTCGTAAGCACAGGAAACAACCAGGCTCTGTTATGGTATCTGTGTCCACACCACACTTGGGGCTTATGCACACAGAGACCAAGTCTGTCTGGTTTACCTTCTGCCTTCGTTAACTCTTCATGCTTAAATGCCTGCCCCCTGCTCTCCCTGCTCCCAGCTTCCCCATACTCTCTCTTGCTAGCATCCCAGGATCAGAGTGGGTTTAGAAGCCAGGAGGCAGGAAATCAGGGCTGGCTGTGTGACTTCAAGCAAGTTACTTAACTTCTCTGACTCACAATATTGTTAAATTTAGATCACATACAGGAACAAATGTGGGAGCTCTATAGAGAGTTAGCAGAGTCATAAGATGTAAAAGGTCTGTTCAGAGGGCAAGATTCAAGTCACCCTTGTGACCAACAACTCATAGAAGCTGCTGGAACGAGGCTCGTCCCAGCCAGAAACAAGATGTGGCATCTTTGCACCATTTTTAAGCATGATTTTCTTTTCTTTTTAAGGTGGGTCCCATGTAGATCCTTCAAAACATAGTAAATAACCGCCCCCCCCATCAATAACTACCCACCGTGGGTATTGGAAGATGTCTTAACAACTTTTGTATGTGTAAACCACCCTGCCCTATTCCCAGGCCATGTGTATGAAGGGTTTTGATTGGCCCCAGATGTGATCATGTGGTTGAGAATTGACCAATTGGATCATCGCATTCCCCCAGTCATAAGGTATTGGCTCAAGTAAGAGAACATCACTTAGTTTGGGCCACTGAGATGCTAAAAGGCTTTTACAGAAATTTCCTAGATCTGGTTGTGTTCCTTTCAAATAGATCAGAGCCTAGCTTCATGTAGGGTTATAGTTGCTGCCGCCCTCTTGGCAGCAGGAAGAGAGAATGTGTCTGAGGATGCGCAACAAGAAATGTAACACAAGGGGCGCCTGGGTGGCTCAGTAGGTTAAGCGTCTGCCTTCGGCTCAGGTCATGATCTCAGGGTCCTGGGATCGAGTCCCACCTTGGGCTCCTGCTCGGCAAGAAGACTGCTTCTCCCTCTGTCTCTGCCCCTGCTCGTGTTCCCTCTCTCGCTGTGTCTCTCTCTGTCAAATAAATCAATAAAATTTAAAAGAGAGAGAGAGAGAGATGTAACATGAGATGGAGTTTTGATTTTGTTCCTTAAGTCCTTGTATCCAAATGGGCCTGAATCGAGCTTTTTGATATGAGATGTAAGTTGTGTTTGTTTGTTTTTAAGATTTTATTTATTTGTCAGAGAGAGAGAGAGAGGCAGGCAGAGGGAGATGCAGGCTCCCTGCTGAGTAAGGGGCCAGACGTAGGACTGGATCCCAAGACCCGGGGATCATGACCCAAGCCGAAGGCAGAAGCTTAATCAACTGAGCCACGCAGGCGTCCCTGTTTGTTTGCCTCTGAAGCCATTTTGGCATGACTTTTGTGTCACCTGCAACCACAAGAGTCCTGACTGACTACAGTAATCTTAACATCTTTGTCAAGAGCCGTTTCTTTCTTTCTTTTTTTTTTTTGGTTAAGATTTTATTTATTTATTTATTTATTTATTATTTATTTATTTATTTATTTATTTATTTTAGAGCGAGAGCGCGTGCACAAGCGGGGAAAAGCGCAGAGTGGGGGGAGAGGGAAAGGCAGAGAATCTCAAACAGACTCCACACTAAGCGTGGAGTCCGACATGGGGCTGGATGTCACCACCCTGAGACCATGACCTGAACCAAAACCAAGAGTCAGACACTCAACCGACTGAACCACCCAGGTGCCCCCAAGAGCTGTTTCTTTCTTGATGTTGATTGCTTACAACCCATGGCCTCAGATCCCATTGCGACCCACTGACACACTGAAATTATGAATCTTAACTTTCATTTGTATTTTGCGTCTGTTTTGGTACCATGAAGATAGCAAGAATCGTCTAGCACGTGTATTCAGCAAACTACAGTTTACAAACAGTTTTCACAGGTGCCGTATCATATAACCATGTATTACCCCACTTTATAGGTGAGTAAACTGAGGATCAGAGATTTGAAGTGACCTTGTGCCCAAGGCCACACAGTTAACAATTCATGGTCTCTAGCCTAAGGGCTTCTGATTCTCAGGAGTGTGTTCTTCCATACATACCTGTGGCCGGTGGTTAGAGGGTTTGAGGAGATGCAGGTTAATACCGTAACTTCAGGAACAAAATACTCTGTTGACTGAAGCCAACATTCCCCTTTCTACAGCGTCATTAGGGGGGTGTCCCCACGCCCCTAATCTTCTGTGTGGAATAGCAGATGCCCAATACGCTGTTGGTAGGGTGCACAATACCAGAGCAAACCTGGGGCTTCTTTACTCCCCAGCTGAAGCTATTTCCTTCTCAGACGTTGGGAAAATTTCCATCCTGAAGTATTATGCTCCTCTTGCCACATCATATTGTTTTCCGCCCCTGTGCATAAGCACCGTTCCTACCTTTTCCCTCTAATGACTTAGTCATCCTTCCTGTCTTTGTCAGGCTTCTCGGTTGCAAACAACAGAATCCATGTTAGTGATTTTGAAAAGAAAGGGACAATGTTAGGTGGTATTAGGTAACTCACAGGATCTCCAGCAGGACCAGCTAATCGGGCTGGGAGGACGCACAGCCAGGAGCAACACCTATGTCTTAGCTGCAAGGGAGTCTAGGAAAGTGAGTTTCTGCCTTCCACCTTTAAGAGAAGAGAATCTTAAGTTGGAAAATTTCCCAAACCTAAGAATTGTACGTAAGAGGTGTCATCAAAAGCACAAGAAATTGTATGTTAAACTTCCTAATTCTCCTTGGATGTCATTGCTGCCACTAACTCACCCCTGCCCCACCCCCCAGGACTTTTCCCCCTCATTCGGGACTACTCCTGTGTTCTCGCAGGACCCTGTGTCCTCAGCTATGATGGCGTGTGGTTGTGCTTGACCTACTCCTCCCGCATCCGAGAGCATTCTTTCTCCATTAACAGCACAGTTCACCCTGCCCGAATTTGCCCTTCACTTCCCAACCAGCACCCTCCCACCTGTTCACCTAGTTAACCTGGGTTTATTCTGCATGTCTTACCTCAAAAGCAATATCCTCAGAAAAGCCAGTGCTGATTCCTGTCCCAAGTTATGCACTGTCTTGGTCCTTTCAGGCTGCTGGAACAAAAATACCACGGACTGGGTGGCTTTAGTCCATAGCCATTTATTTCTTACGGTTTTGGAGCCTGGGGGGTCCAAGATCAAGTTCCTGGCAGATTCCATGCCTCGGGAGGACCCATGGCCTCCCATGGCAGAAGGGCTGAAGGAGCTCTTTGGGGTTTCTTTTATAAGGGCACTAATCCCATGCATGAGAACGCCACCCTTATGAACTGATCACCTCCCCAAGGCCCCGACCTCCTAATTCGGCTTTGGGGGTTCCATTTCAACTTATGAACATTGAGGGGATGCAAACATTCTGTAGGGAGCATTCACTCATAGTCTCCTGTCCTTTTAAATTCCTCTACTTACTGTAGTTTATATATTTTAAAACCTGTCTCTCCTAGTGGAGAGAAATGAATCTGAGTGATAATGCAAACGAATCAGAAACAAATCTGAGGGATAAGTCAAGCAATGCCAGAAAGAGGGAACATTGCTAGCTAGTAGGATGGCGAGGCTGTTTTTCTTGGAGAAGGCAAAGAGGCGGTTACCGTTCTCCATTCCTGGAAGGAAGTAGAAGCTGGGTAGTTGTGTAAGAGGCACACACTAGCAGATCCTCTGGGGCACACTGACCCCAGCTCCGTGGCATGAGGGCGCCTGCTGGTAGGAGCCCTGCTGGAGGGCAGAAAAGCGGTGGGTGGGTAGGAAAGCTCTCCAGCTTTGCTCCTGGGGTGGGGGTTGGGGGGCAGAGAATAGGAGGGAAGCTACTCCCACTTGGTGAAACCATGTTTTAGTTCAGCTCATCCTGCCTCCTCGGGATCCTCACGCTTGGGAGCCAAGGCGTGGCCCTTTTCCAAAGTGTCCTCGCTGTGTGAGAACCATAAATCCCTCATTCTTTCCTTCTCCCTGGCCCCCTTCCCCAGCAGACAAAATGCCCAGATCTCTCTTATCTGTAGAATCTTCCCTTACCCCTGCTTTCTCTCTCTCTTCATTGCCAGTATTCTAGAAAGGGCTTGCCCCCCCTGTCTATAGCTTACTATCTCTTTGACCCCTGGCCATCCACCTTCTGCCGCTCAGTCTACGGGACTGGCTTCTCTGAACCGAAGGTGTTCACGGTCCTGAATCAGTCACTCCTCCCTTTCTAGGGTCTCTTTGAGAGCTTTGTGAAAGCTTGGGACTTCCCTTCCAATGAAAACACACTCTTGCCTCCATGTAAAAATTTGTAAGTAGTTTCAGAAATCCACATGACTCCTGAACTCAACCCCCAATCTCCAGGATAATAACCTCATTCCTGAGTGCGAAATCCAGAGGTCTTTTCTTAACCAGTTTTGGGGATGAAGAACCCAGGCTCTGAAATCAGTCTGTTTGTTGTAAATCCTGGCCCCACCCTTCCTGGGGACCTGGGCATGAGCCTCTCTGAGCTGAGTTTCCACAGTTATAAAACAGGGATAATAATATCTACCTTTACAGGGTTGTGGTAGAAACTTAAATTAGTTCATTCAGGTAAGGCATTTAGAAGAGTACTTGGCGCATAGTAAATACTCGCATGTTCATCATCATCGTCTTTATTATTATTTTCGTTTCAGTGTTTATTATTCTTACCGTCCTTATTCATTCTAGATCAAACATGGTTTCACGTCTGACTCACAGATATGTCTTGTGGGCTGTACGTTATTCTAAAAAAAGAGAGAGAAGGGCGCCTGGGTGGCTCAGTAGGTTAAGCGTCTGCCTTCGGCTCAGGTCATGGTCCCAGGGTCCTGGGATCGAGCCCCGCGTCGGGCTCCCTGCTCCCTGGGAAGCCTGCTTCTCCCTCCCCCACTCCCCCTGCTTGTGTTCCCTCTCTCGCTGTCTCTCTGTCAAATAAATGAATAAAATATTTTTTAAAAGAGAGAGAGAGAGAGAATTTATTGACAACATTTAGAAATTAAGAGTTCACACGATAATCTGTCTTTTTTGGCTTCTCTTGGAAAATCAGGTCTGACGATCCTGGGTCATTTCCACCTGGTGTCATGGGCTGGAATGGGGTAGTGTGAGCAGTTCAGCAATTTGCCTCAGTTCCCACCCGTCTGGCACTAAAACCAAGAACCCACAGCCCGGGATCATTGCATATACATAGCCCTGCTCCCTGACAGTCAAGAAATCGCTCTTGTAGCAAGAGAAATGAAAGCCAGGCCAAGGAAGCGTCTGTGTTTTAGAAGAAAGCATAAACGCGTCTGCATAAGCAAAGATGATGCTTGTGAGTTTTATTGTGTAAACACCCTCAGCCACTTGCTGATTGCCCAACCCCTGCAGGCATCTGAGCTTCTCTCTCTGGCTCTAGTCTTGGGCACTGCTGGCCTCCTTCTCACATCCTTTCCTCTACCAGCTTCCTATCACTGCCCCAAAGTACTTCTTTTTCTCTTTTCTTTTTTTTTTTTTAAGATTTTATTTATTTATTTGAGAGAGAGAGAGAGCACAGAGAGAGAGGGAGAAGCAGACTCACCACTGAGCAGGGAGCCCAATGTGGGACTTGATCCCAGGACCCCAAGATCATGACCCGAGCCAAAGGCAGACGCTTAATGACTGAGCCACCCAGGCGCCCCAAAGTACTTCTTTTTCATCTCACTCATCTTGTGGTGGAAATGACATAGGTGTCAGAGCTGAACAGATATACATGCAATCCGACCTCTTCTGAGCTTCCGTTTTGTGTCTATGCAGAAGACACACACGCTTACCTGGTAGGGCTGTTTGAGTTGAAACCAGGGAATAAGCATCCAGCCCTTAGCACGATGCCTGGCCAATCCCAGGTTGTTAATAATGCCGGTCCCTTTCCTCTGCCTAAATGAGAACCCTCAAGATTCTTTCCTCCTGCCCCTTCCCTCGCCGGCCGGTCCGCTGGTTTGGGTGGGCTTTCCCTTTCCTATAACTTCAGTTGTTGCTTCTCTACAATTAATGTCCACAGCCACTGAGGCCGGGGTGTTTCTCCTCTTCTTCCTCTGCCTCCACGTCTGACAACTTTAAAATACCACTTTCTAGAGAGAATGGAATGATCACTCTATCCCTCCTACCGCGTGTCAATTGATGGAATTGGTTTTTCTATTCCTAGGTTATAGACTTTCCTTTCAGCTTCACAGCTCTTTATTGGTAATGGATAAAATTTTAGAAATATTGTTACATTTGGAAAATTGCCATCAGGTTGCTTTCATCACATGCTGAAAGGTTTGGAGCAATTTTGCACAGACCCAGCTTCTGGCTCTGTGCATTTCAGACCTTTTTCTGCCCCACCACCACGTGCTTGGGGATAGATTCCTATCACGATGTATCTTTACATCATCATTCCAGGCTACTCAGCCCAGTGGGTAGCGAGAGTATTCCCGGAAGCTATTCCTGCATGAAGATAGCTAGCAATTACTTAGCTGTAGAGGAAGCGAAGCGTCTGTGAGCTGCATAAATACATCCCTCTCGGCATAGGGAACAGCAGGGGCAAAGGCACGCCACTCACCTGTGGTGTGGGGACACCAACACCGGGTGTGTTAGTTTTCCCTTGTTACTGTGACAAACAGCCGCAGCTTTGGTGGCTTGAAGGGGATATATTTATGCAGTTGCATGATGGATCTCCAACTCACCTTCCTTAAGCTAGACCCAAAAAGCATCCACAGAAATTCCAGGGCCACCCAATGCAAGAGGAAGTAAAATGGGTGAGATGGAAGGGAAGCCAACTGGAAGGAGGGTTGGCCGTAACTGGTTGTGAGTAAACGATCCTATTCTTGCAAAGTTGATGGAAACGCATGACCATGTGAGCACTTTGCTAGGGTGTTGGAAGTGTCCATGGAAGTGATAAACCCTTAAGCTTCAGTTTAGCAGGTTTCACGGCATACTCCCCTCTGTCTACACTCTCTTTGTTCTGGCAATCGACACCCGTTACCCGAGTGCCCCCCATGTTACCCCCTTGCCTTGCCTTTGCTTGGATTAGGCCATCCTCCTTCAGACCAGGTCCTATCTAGGTCAAACACCTGCCTCCCATGAAAACATCCCAAACCAGACCTCTTCAGCCAATTCTCTCCCATCAACTCTCCACCCTTAGAGAATCTCATCCCTTATGCTTTTTATTGTATTTGGCAGACATTACCTCGTATTTCGGTCTTCCATTCACTCAGTAAGCATTTGCTGAATCCCCATCATGTCTCAGCCATTGTTTGGGCACCGGGAATCCCAGAAGAGAGGACCGGTCTCAGCATTCTTGGACCTTACAGCCTAGTCAGGGTGGGAATTACAAGCACCTTAAAATGGCAAAGAGGGTCATAGCAGAGGGTCATAGGGCTGTGGAGAAGACCAGAGTGATTAGGGGAGAGGGATGCCATCTTAGCGGATGATCGTGGAAGACCTTTCATGAGTTGACGCTGGAGCCAGTGCCAAGAAGAGCTGCAAGAAGGGCGTTCTCAGCATTGGCAACAGCGGGTACAAAAGCTCTAAGTCAGGATACTACAAGGCCATGGTGACTCCAGATAAAATTGTGTTGGGGGCCTCTCTTCCTATCTTCCTATCTCTAACGAGCCACTTCTGTCTCCTACCTAGATCTTCCCTTTCAGAGAAGGATCCTTTTCTTCTTGAAACTTCTAGCCTCTGCATCAAAACCTGCCAGTTCTATGTTCTGGGGTGGGAAATGCCTATGGTTGTGTGTTAATTAGTGAGAGGCTGCTAATGCGTGACTTCAGGTCACATAGTGTCTGGGCTTAGCAACAAGACTTTCAAAGGGAAAAACAATGCCTTAATTTCAAGATGTGCCTCTGACAGCAGGACTATATCAGTCAATGTGGCAGGTCACTAGGAGAGATATTTTTCGGTGGAGTGAGCATGCAGGTCCTGCAAATGGCCTGTGGTGTATTAGCTTTCTATGGCTACTGTAACACATAACCACAAGTTTGATGGTTTTAAAACAACATCTATGTACTCTTCCACCGTTCTGTAGGTCAGAAGTCCAAGTACAGCCTGACCCGGTGAGTCCTTTGCTTAGAGTCTCACAAGTCTGAGACCAAAGTGTCAGGGGGACCATGTTCCTTTCTGGAGGCTCTGCGGATGAATCTGGTTCCAAGCTGATTTCAATAGCTGGCTGAATTCAAATTCCCTGTGGTTGTGGGACTGGGGGTCTTTGGAACTGGGGGCTGCCCACATTCCTTCTCATGGTTTCCATGTTTCCCCCCTCCAGCAGCAGTGGGACAACTCCCTCCCATGTTTCAAATCTTTCTGACTTCTGCGACTCTCTGCCTGCAGCCAGAGAAAGTTCTCTGCTTCTAAGGACTTTTTTTTTTTTTAAGATTGTTTATTTATTTTTCCTTGAGAGAGAGAAAGGAAGAGAGCACAAGCAGAGGGAGAGGTAGAAGCAAGCTCCCTAATGAGCAAGGAGCCTGATGCGGGACTCGATCCCGGGACCCTGGGGTCATGACCTGAGCCAAAGGCAGATGCTTAACCGACTGAGCCACCCAGGCGCCACTCCAATTTTTTTTCCATAAGGACATCAGTCTTACTGGATTTGGGCCCACTTGCATCAAGTATGACTGCATATTAACTTGATCATTTATAAAGGCCCTGTTTCCAAATAAGTCACATTCCCAGGTACTGGGGTCCTCAACATGGGTGTGGGGGACACAGTTCAACCCATAACAGGTCTGTGTCAGTGAATGGGAATGAGGGCCCTATGGCCCAGGCCGGCCACCCCTGGTCCCATATCCCTACCACCTCTCGCTTTTACACACCCGCTTACCTCTCCGGCCCTTACTTGACACTTTCTACCCAGAAAACAAATACAAATACTTCCTTTACATTCAACCGGAATAATGATATTCATTTAAGTATGGATCTGATATGCTAGTTAGTTTTCTAGTACATGTTAGAACGTATACATTAAAATGATACATTTATCTCTTATCAAAGTTTGGGAAACATTGACCTCATTTAATCCTAGGCTGTTTTCCTTTTATTTTTTTCCCTAGATGACTGAGGAGAGGCCCAGGGATCCCTGAGCTTGCCCAGTCCAGCAGGTGCCCTGGATGCCCCTCCCCAAGTGTCTCTTCCCATCAGAGGCTCACCCTCGGGTCTGTCCTCATAAGACCATCCCCCATTCTCTGGATGTTTCTTAATGTACAGGTTTCTTAGCCGGGGGCTACTGACATTAGGTGCAAGACAATTCCTTGTGTGAGTCTGTCCTGTGCATTTCCCATCCAGTCCCCTCCCATTGCATCCCAGCCCCAGCCCTCTGCCATGGTGACACACCTAGGTGCCCACTCCTCTTTTCAAAGCCCTCCAGTTGAGAACCACTCCTGGGGAGTCTCCCCGTCAGAACAATCCAGTTCCTGGTCCCACCCCCACAACGCCCACTCTCTCTAAGCATTTTCCTGGTAAGCCAAGTTGCAGACCATGACATGACCTCAGATAATCAGCTTTAATCCCCAGTGGCGCAATCACAGGGTCTCCTGCCTACACCAAGGGTGTGGTTCCTCAAAGCGTAGACCCGGGATCCGGACTACCTGCTTTGACTGGCCCCGCCACCACCCTGGGTGAGTGACCCAATGAATCAGTGCCTCCATCTCCCTGGGAAGTGAGTTAATGCATGCAGAGATTCGAAACGGTGTTGGGCACACAGGATGACAGCAAATCAGTAGCGGACCCAGGGGCTGAACCCAATTACATCTCACTCCATAGCAGTGCAGAGAGCACTAGCTGAGAGCCAGGAGACCCAGTTCCAGGAGCTGTTTGGTTCCTGCCTCCGCAGGGAGGTCCCCAACCCTCGGAGGACCTGTTTCCTCACCGGAAGATCAGGGCTTCGGACTGAACGCTTTTCTGAGGCTCCTGCTGACTCCTGAGACCTGTCTCTTCTGTGACATCCCCATAGCTGGGCCAGAGGGGAAGTCAGCAGCGGAGCCGTGAAGTCAGCAGGAGCCCGGCCTCAGGAGCACTGAGCTCCCCTGCTCTCTGTACCTCCAAAGGCTGCTGGCTGGTGGATCGCACACGGGCTCTCACCCCTTGCCCACCCCTCTCCATGCCCAGGCACCTACCCGATGAACCTCAGGGTATCTGAGGACATGGAGGACGTTATCTGGCCCAGAACGCTGGGGCCCAGTTTCCAGGGAATGAGTCCGGTGAGGCTGCAGGTAACCCAGATAGCCACTCTCTGTGTGGTCCCCAGAGGAGGCTGCCCAGGAGAGGCAGTGCACCCGGGGGACAGCACGAGGGTTGGGGGGGGGGGGGGACAGCTTCCTCGGCTTGGCTTTGATGGCCGGACTTTGATTCCTAACGACAACCCCAAGGGTGGAGGAGGAGGAAGGTCAAGCAGCAACTAATAGCTGCAGATTCCACAATGCCATTCCCCACTTGCGCATGCGCACGGTAACCCTGAAGCCAACTGGTGACAATCAATATCGTCCCCCTGCCATTTACTGCGCACCCACCAGGTGTGGGGCATACTGCCAATAGCTTTCCATGCAATATTTTTTCCTTTTAAAATATTTAATATTCACACAGCCCTCTGAGTCAGGAGTCTTGGTCCCCAAAACGGGAAAAGTGAGATTCTAAGACCTTAAATATGGTGGTGCCCAAGGGCTGAAAAGAGCAGAGCTGGGACTCGAACCCCAGCAGCCCGACTCACCACCAGGACACAGCATCTTGCCGCCCTCATCAAAGGCCTTACCCCTGTCTCCCTGGTTGCCCTTTAGAGGCTTCCATGTCCCCTTGAGAATGCCCTGGATGCTTGTTTTAACTTCCTTTCGACTGGATACAAAGGAGACTTCAGGGGAGGGCATCAGTGGGGAGAACAAACCCACCCAGAATGCTGGGCCCCAACTTTTCTCCTGGTACCCAATGCCATCACAAAAAGGAAGGTGAAAGGCATCCTGTTCCCTGTGACAAATAACCTGCCCAGCCCTAAGCCCTTGATCTGAATAATCTCAATATCCATATACAAGAGTCTAGCAGGCAAGAGATATCATTCCCATTTTACAGCTGGAAACACTGAGGTGTCTTGTCTCAAGACCATACAACTTAGGAAGCCACAATGGGGATTGAAACCCAGGCCTAGAAGCACCAAGAAGGGCAGGAAAATTCAAAGAGCTGTAGGCAGGCCGTTCAGAGCAGCTCAAAGCCTGAGTTTGTGCCAGGACAAGAGGATCCTCCTCTCCAGGGCTAGCCGCCCAACCAAATGGTCAGAAGGGAGCCCTGAGCAGGTTGTGTCCCCTCCCAGGCCTGGGCCAGCACTGCTGCCCTCTGCCTGTTGCGCTTCCAGGAGTCCACAGATCTGTCACTCAGCGTCACAGACATCCATCTCCTGGCTCCAGGAAACCTGAGCCTCCCCACGCCTGCCCAGCCAGGATCCTAGGACACAGGCCTGGGGGAGGGGAAGCAAGGAGCAGGAAGACCTGGGTCTGGGCTCCTTTTTCCTACCCGCGGAGTCAGACCAGGACAGACATTACGCTAAGTGTGTTCACTTATTCCCTGGTCACTTGTTAAGTTCTTGCTATTTGCTATGCACAGTTGTAAGCCCAGGGGGGAAATCATAGTAAATAAGACAGGACTGCTCTAGAAAGATACTTCATCTTTTTTATGGCTGTATACTGCTCTGTTACCGTCCCCAAACCTTTACGAGTAAGCCCCTTTAAAGTTTTTTTTTTTAACCTATTTATTTTGAAATAATTTTAGACTGGCAAGAAGTTGCAAAATTTGTACAGAGTTCTCATGTACCTTCCTCAGACCTTCCCCAGTGATAACATCTTGCAGAACCACCACACATTTTCAAGACCTGGAAACTGACATTGATACAATAGTATTCCTTAAACTATAGACCTTCTTCAGAGTTCAGGGGAGTTCAGTTTGACACATGTATGGATCTGTATCCGCCATCACAGTTGGAATACAGAATTGTTCTATCACTACAAAGAAATTTCCTCATGCTACCCCTTTATAATTACACCCTCCCCTACCCAAACCACAGGCAACCCCTGATCTATATAATGCTGTCATTTCAGGATACTTATACACGGAAGCATATATCATGTAACCTTTTGAGATCAGGGTGCTGTTGTTTTCACTCAGCATAACACCCAGGTTGTTGGATCTATCAATCCTTCATTCCTTTTTTGTGGCTGAGAAGTAGATGGTTTATCCATTTGCCTGTCTAAAGACACTGCGCTGGTTCCAGTTTGGGGCTCTTGCAAATAAAGCTGCTATGAACAGTCACGTACAGGTTTTTGTGTGCATATAGGTTTTTAAATGTGCAGGTGCGCCATTGCTGGGTCATCTGGTGACTGCATGTTTAACTACAAGAAACTGACAAAGTCTTTTCCTGAGTGACTATAGCATGTTACTTTCCCACCGGCAATAGGAGAGGTTGGGTGCTCTACATCCCCACCCACACTTGGTATGTCATATTTTTTCATGAGAGCTTTTCTAACAGGTGTACAGTTATATTTCTTTGTAGCTCTGTTTTGCATTTCCATAATGGCCAAATCTATGCATGTGCGTATTTGCCATGTCTTCCCTCTTTGGTGAAATGTCCATTGTCTGTTCACATCTACTTTTGCCCATTTCCTAATTGGATTTTTTTCTTCTCTTTTTTGCTATAGGTTTTAAAGTCCTTTATATATATATAGATATATTTTTTTTTCTAGAGAGAGAGAGAGAGAAAGAGTGTGGGGGAGGGGAAGAAGGAGAGGGAGAGATGTCATCTTAATCTCCACACTGGGCGTGGAGCCTGGGGCAGAGGGCTCCATCTCACGGTCCTGAGATCATGACCTGGGCCGAAATCAAGAGTCAGACTGACTGAGCCACCCAGGCGCCCCCTTTTATATATCCTTTATCCACGCCCTTTTTATATTTCTGATCCAGAATTTTGCAAATATTTTCTCATAGTTGGTGGCTGTCTTTTCACTTTCTTAGCTGGTTCTTTCACAAAACTACAGTTTCACATTGTGATCCAGCCCAACTTAATATTTTCTTTTATGGATTATGCCTTTGGTGCCATGTATAGAACTCTTCACCTAACCCTAGGTCACAAAGATCTCCTTTTTCTTTTTTTTGCAAGTTTTGTAGTTTTATGCTTTATGTTTAGAGCTATGATCCATTTTGAGTTAACTTTTGTACAAGGTATGAGACTAGTTCAGGGATCATATCTTTGTCTATGGATGGCAAATTGTGTGCTCGCTTCGGCAGCACATATACTAAAATATATGGATGGCAAATTGTTTCCACCTCTATAAAAAATCAGATGGGCACACTTGTGTGTCTACTTTTCAGTTCTCTATCCTGTTCCATTGATCTGTGTGTCTATCTCTCTGCCAATACCACAGTTTCAATTACTTTAACTCTATAATAAACCTTAACATCAGAGTAAACCTATAATCTCCCACTTTCTCCCTTTTCAATATTGTTTAGTTATTCCAGTTCCTTTGCCTTTTCATGTAAATTTTAGAATCATATTGTCTATATCTACAAAAAACACTGCTGGGATTCTGTTAGGCAATGTGTTAAACCTACAAATCAATTTGGGGGAAACTGACATCTACACAATGTTGGATCTTCCGACTCACGAACAGTGTATCTCTCTTATTTCTCAGGTCTTTTAAAACATTTTTTTCTTCAATATTATTAAACTTTAAGCATATAGTTTCTGTCAATGATTTGTTGGATTTATGCAGAAGTATTTTATTTTGAGGGGAGCAGTTATAAATGGTATTGCGTTCTATTTTTTATTTTATTTTATTTTTTGGTATTGCGTTTTAAATTTTGGATACAGGGGCACCTGGGTGGCTCAGTCACTTAAATGTCCAACTCTTTTTTTTTTTAAGATTTTATTTATTTATTTGAAAGAGAGAGAGAGAGCAAAGGCAGGAACACAAGCAGGGGGAGTGGGAGAGGGAGAAGCAGGCTTCATGCCCAGGAGGGAGCCCAATATGGAGCTCGATCCCAGGACCCTGGGATCATGACCTGAGCCGAAGGCAGACGCTTAATGACTGAGCCACCCAGGCGCCCCAAACACCCAACTCTTGATTTAGGCTCAGGTCATGATCTCAGGGTCCTTGGATTGAGCCCTACCTCCCCCCTCCCCGCCCCCCGCTCAGCGGGGAGTCTGCTTTTTCCTCTCCTTCTGCCCCTCCCCCTGCTCATGCTCTCTCTCTTTCTCTCTCTCTCTCTCTCTCTCAAATAAAATCTTTAAAAAAAATTTTTTTGGATCCAATGTTTCGTCAGTAGTATATAGAAAAGGTAAATCCATTATTTTGGTGTTGACCTTGTATCCTACAACCTTGCTATCCTCAATTAGTAGTTCTAGGAGTTGTTTCTGGTTTTGGTTTTGGTTTTTTTTTAGATTCCTTATTTCTCTTCCAGGAATCTCCAACTCTGTCACTTAGCCTCAAAGACCTTCATCTCTATGCTCCAGGAAACCTGAGCCTCCCTGCACCTGCCCAGCCAGGATCCTAGGGACACAGAGCCTTGGGGGAGGGGCAGCCAGGAGCTTGAAGACCTAAGTCCTGGCTCCTTTTTCCTGCCCTCAGTCAGGCTCGGGCAGGCCTTGCAGAAAGGTTATTTATTCATTCCCCAGTACTTGACAAGTTCTTACTACGTGCAAGGTACCTTGATAAGCACTGGGAAAACATAAGTAAACAGGAAAAAACTGGCCATAAAGACCCACTCCATTCTTTCTGTGGCTGTCCACTGTTCTCTAGCTATCTTGAAACTTTTGTGATCAGGCACCCTTAATATTTTGAACTTTCAATGACTCTCACTTGTGGCTTATTGCTTTCATACACATTAAGACTTGAACTTGAACTCTTATATTAATTATATTATGTGCATTACAAACAAGAAAAAGCTGTTTAGCATCGTGATTAACCTCACTTTCTTGGGAGTCAGACTGCCTGGGTTAATTCCAGGTCCGTGCGATAACCTTGGGGACGTTACTTAACTTCAGCGTCTCACCTTTCCCTTCTCTAAATTAGGGATAATAACACCTCATACAGGGGCGCCTGGGTGGCTCAGTCGTTAAGCGTCTGCCTTCGGCTCAGGTCATGGTCCCAGGGTCCTGGGATCGAGCCCCACATCGAGCCCCGCATCGAGCCCTGCATCGGGCTCCCTGCTCGGCGGGAAGCCTGCTTCTCCCTCTCCCGCTCCCCCTGCTTGTGTTCCCTCTCTCGCTGTCTCTCTCTGTCAAATAAATAAATAAAATCTTAAAAAAAAAAAACGCCTCATACAGTTGCTGGGAAATTTAAATGAGTAAACGGTGTCTGGTTCACAGCGACTTTGCTGTTCTTATTCAAACATGTAAAGTATGAGTAAAAATGTGAGATGTTAACATAGAGATAGAGGACCTACATTTACTTCTTGCACCACCTCTCGGGAGAAGCTGTGTTATATTGAACCATTCCTTTCTGGATGAAGGTTTATGTTGTCCCATTTTTGCTGTCGTGAAGACCGCAGCAATGGGCAGCCCTCTCTGTGGCTTCTTTGGCATATGTACCAAAGTGGCTGTAAGGTATCTTCTGAGAAGTGAAACTGCTGAGTCATGAAAAGTGATGTTTTTGTTTTGTTTTGTTTTTTGTTTTTGTTTTAATAGCTCCTGCCAGGCTGCCCTTTGCAGAGACCATATCAATTTACATCGCCTGGGCATTTCCATTTCTCCAAACCCATAGCAACACTTGATATTGTCAGACTTCAGGCTACCTCCTTTTGGAGAGAGAAGGGACCAAGAGGAAACATGGTGTCCCAAGGAGACATTAACTTTGTTCTGGGCGTTTCGATCTGTTTACAAAAATGTATTCTTTTTTTCTACTTTTAAAGATTTATTTTAGAGAGAGAGACAGAGAACAGGGAGGAGGGAGAGAGAGGACCTCAAGCAGACTTCCCACCCAGCATGGAGCCTGATGTGGGGCTCGATCACGACTGAGCCGAAACCAAGACTCAGTCGCTTAACCAACCGCGCCATGCAGGCACCCCTACAAAATGTATTCTTGATGACTTACATAATTAAACATGAATCCTCAGCAACTCCCCACCACATGATACCCCTTACAGAACTTAAATCCAGTGGGAGTAATATAGGCTGAGCAATCACACGGACAAAAATTGTGCCTGTGGATGGGGAAAAGGGCTGCGAAGGACGCTGACAGGACGTGGCAGTGTGGTTGCTGATGATCAGGTGGATGACGGTGGTGACGGTTGTCGCCGGCAGGTGCCAGGCACAGTTCTAAGCCCCTTGTGTATGTCAACTCATTTACTCCTCGTCACTACCCTCTGGGGCAGATGTCACTCTCTCCGTTTCCCAGACGATGAAATAAGCCCAGAACTTAAAAACTCGTCCAGGGTCACCCAGGAAGCAGAGGGACCAGGATTTAAGCACAAGCGATCTGGCTCCAGAGCCCAGGTTCTTAACCACCTCCTGCTACAGGTGCCCCTTCCTGCTGGAGAATTCCCATAGGCGGCACAAGGGGCACCATATACCATAAAAGCAAGCAAAGTATTGTGTGGTACAAGAATGATAATAACAGTGACTTATATGGTTATGGGGAATTCACCAAGTACCTTTGTGCATGTACTTTTATTGAAGCTCGAATTGTACAACAAGACAACAATAGGGCTGTGAAGCTTTGGCTCCCATCCCTGCACAATAGAGGTAGAAATTAGAACTCGGGGCGCCTGGCGGGGGGCAGTCTGTTAAGTGTCTGCTCTTGGTTTCGGCTCAGGTCATGATCTCAGGGTCATGAGATCGAGCCCAGCATAGGGCTCCGTGCTGAGTGCGGAGTCTGGTTTCTCTGCCCCTCCCCCCTTTTAAAATAAATAATTCTTTAAAAAAAAAAAAAAAAGGAATTCAGGCATTACCAGGTTTGCCCAGAGTTACAGTCAGTGTGAGAGTGAGGATGTAAATCCCATTACTCCACCTCCTTGCACCTTGTAGTAATGTTCAGGGACTCAGTGGGCAGAACGGCCCTCCCACGCCAAACATGCCTACACCACGATCCCCAGAACCCATTAAGATGTTATGTTACAGGACAAAGGGGGCTTTGCAGATGTGATTAAGTTTAAAGACCTTAAATGAGGGAGATTGCCTTGGAATTTCCTGGTGGGCCCACTAAAATCATGATTTTAAAAGGTCCTTAGAAGCAGGGGCGCCTGGGTGGCTCAGTCGGTTAAGTGCCTTCAGCTCACGTCATGATCCTAGGATCCTGGGCCCAGAGACTGACACGTGTACAGAGGGAAGACAATGTGAAAACACAAGGGGAAATACCACCTACAAGCCAAGGGATGCCTGAGGCTACCAGAGCTAGGAGAGGGGCATGGGATAGATTTTTGCTCCCAGCCTCACAAGGAACAGACTCATACCTTGATCTTGGACTTGAAGCCTCGAGAATGAAGAGAGAATAAATTTCTGTTGTTTAAGTCACCCCAGCTCGGGGTACTTTGTTACAACAGCTCCAGGAAGCATAAGGCCTGAATGTCAAAACACAAGAGTTTCTCTGCTGGGTGAACCCTGCCTTGGGGTCCAAGAAGGGTCTGTTTTTCTCCACCGTGTAGAGACAGAAATGCAGTCAGCTTTCTCTCTTGCCTTGGCTCTTTGGAGATTTCACTTCTGGGGTGGCTGGACTCCAGGTGTGTTCCCTTAAACCCAAGAGTAGTCAAAACCACCAAGCTATGCTCAGTTTTACCCTAAACTACCGTACCCTGCACTGAACTTGACCTTGGGGAGAGTGCAATTAGAATGTGCTCCTCCCTGAGCCTGTGTGATAATCTTCTTCCCATAAACCAGGAGACTGGGGGTCAGAAGAGTTGTGTGACTGCAGGGGGACACAGCCCGCAGGTGGCAGATCCCCAAGCATGAATTTTCTGACCGCGGATCTGCTTTTATGCCAACTGATTTGCTCCTCAGCCCCCTTGCTCCCTTTCTCTCTTGAAAAGTTCATGCAATTCTGCCACTATTGTTGCTACTACTATTATTAACACACTTCGATCGTGCTTCCAAAAATGGGTGCTGGACACTTTGCAAAATGTTTCTCATGTAGTAATGCTCAGGGACTCAATGGTGTGGGTAGTCTACCCTTCCACACTGTGACACGGTCTCCCCCATACGTGTCTGTTTGACTCACGGACCTCACTGTATTTGATCAGTATCCAGTTTTAGGCAATGATTACGGGGCTATGAATTTCCTCGTACATGTGTGATTCCTGCCTGCATGTGAATATACCTTTTGGATAAATGCCTCTGATTGGAATTGTAGGCTCAGAGGGTATGTGTGTATGTGTCAGGTTATTTTTGCCTTGATTCTTTGCTTCTCCTATTATAGGGAGAGGAGAAGCAACCAGGCTCGAAACGAACCTTGCCTGGATCACCAATTCCTATATAGTGTGAGCTAGCAAACGTGTATTGGACAGCTTCTGGGGAAACCGAGAAAAGAGTGAGTCTTGGAGGCTATCCTCACAATCTTGCAGGGGACACAGACGGATCCCTGGGTAGCCAGTACCTGGACTCCCTAAATCTGTCATCATCCAGGTTTCATCATCCCGGTTTTCACAGGCCTCGTGTTTTGGAGTCAGGCCTTAGAACACTCTCCTGGCCCGTGATAAGTGTGCGGTAAACCTTAGCCAACGCCACCATCATGACCCTTTGGGCCAACCCCCTCTCTCCAAACACTCTCTAGAGCTGAGTAGCACCTGCCCCCTTTTTATGATCCTCCTGCGTCCAGAGAAGTTAACGGTCCTATCGAGGTTATGCCAGATTATCTCTCTCTCTCTCTTTTCTCCCCACCTCCGGAGACTCCAGAGATCTGGCTTTTTATGTGAAACGTCCTGACTTTTTAATGTTAGCAACTAATTAGGATTAAAAACAAAAAGCAACAAAAACCCACTCTTGCGGTCAAACAAACCCCATCTGCAGACCAGATGTGGGCTGCCAGTCCTCCTTGGGAGTCAGGCAGACAGGGGTTTGTGTCCCAGCTCTGCCACTTACAAGACGTGGGACCACATCATCAGCTTTGAAAGCCTAGGCATCCTCATCTGGAGAAGGACAATGATAATCCCCACTTTGCGCGATTGAGTTTGAGTGATTGACAATTTGTGTAAATTACCTGGCATCTTGCTGGCGCTCGGTAGGGGGTAGATCACTGTTACGGTTATGGCAGTGGCATTAAATGAAGTCAAAACGATGGTAGGCGGAGTTGTTTGAGGGAAGCTGATTCCATTTGGGTTTGTCAAGATTTAGTTGACCCAGATGGAGTTGTCCAGAGGCAGTTGGAAATGTGTGTGGAGGCAGGAGATTTTCTTCTGAAGGAGGGTTTGTCTTCCATCAAGAGCTTCTCTTTACATAGAGGTGAGGCTTTTGTTTGTTTGTTTGTTTACTCTTTATGTGAGTTTGGGAAGTTCACCGGCTTCTGGCCACCACCACCGTGTTGGATACTCTGAAGTCTTGCTTTCACTGCTTCCTGGAAAGTAGCATAATCCCCTGAATGGCTGCTCTTCTAATGGGAGGTGAACCTGGAAAGAGGAAATCAAACTGGGTCTGGTTCTTAAAAATGGCAGCATGTGAGGCCGAGAAGGTGATGGAGGCTGAGGGCAGAGGCCACTCACTCGCTATCTTGAACAAAGAACAAGGCACCCAAATGATGTCAACAAGCTTTTTCTGAGAATTCTCCTCCACTGTGGGGCCTTGGACTCCCTTATTGGAAGAACCGTCTGGACTTTACTGAGGAGATAAGGGCTCTCATTGTTCTTCTGCTCTGTATTCTCTCTGTGACCCTGGCCCAGCCACTTCTGCCCTTTGGACCTAGGCTCATTATTTGTAAAGCAAGTAAGTGTGTTCGACTATGTGTCAGTTTGCTGGAGGAACCAAAACAAAATATTACAGATGGGTCATTTAAACAACATAAATATATTTTCTCACAACTGTGGAGGCTCAGAATCCAAGATCAAGGTGCCGGCATGTTTGGGTTCTGGGGAGAGCTCTCTCCTTGGCTTGTAGACGGCCATCTCCTTGTGTCTTCACGTGGTTTTTTCTGTGTGTGTCTGTGACCTCACCTCCTTATGAGGACACTAGTCAGAATGGATTAGGGTTCACCCTAATGACCTCATTTCAACTTACTGCTTTAAAGGCTGTGTCTCCAAGTACAGTCACATTCTGAGGTACTGAGGATTAGGACTTCAACATGTGAATTGGGGGGATAGGGGACACCATTCAGCCCACAACAGACCAGTTCAGTGTTTCTTACAGTCTGGGTTCCTGCTGCTAGTGGAATTGACTTTACATCAAGTGCAGAAATAAGCCTCGAAGAACAATCAATCCTTCTGATTACTTGAAGAAGAAAAGGTTCGATTTAGTACTAATGTGACTTTCATACCCTTGTGACACTTGCCAGAACAAATGGCGAGCGGGTCTCGGGCTCAGAGCCTTCAGCAGGCAATTATATCTGTATTAGTTACCTATTGATGCATGACAAATTACCCTCAAACTTAGCAGCCTAATACAACTCACATTTATTATATCAGTTTCCATGGGTCAGGAATTCAGAAGCAACTTAGTTGGGTGGTTCTGGTTCAAGGTTTCCGACGAGGTGCGGAAGCCTAAAGCCTTGACTGGGACGGGTGGCTATACCTCAGAGGTGGATCAAGTTGGTGCTGGCTGTGGGAGGAAGCCCTCCATTCCTTGCCCCGTGGTTTGAGTGTCCTCACAACATGGCAGCCGGCTTCTTCCAGAATGAGCAGTTGGAGAAAACAAGAGGGCAAGGAGGAAACCACAATGTGTTTCATGTCCTAGACTTAGAAGTCATCTACCGTCATTTCCAGACTGTCCTGTTGGGAGACTGGAATGAATAGGGCACAGGTCAGTCCTATTTCCTACGGGAGAGAAGCACACAAGGGCATGAAGACCAATAGGCAAGGATCACTGGGGGCTAGTCCAGAGACCGACGCAGTAGAAAGTAATATGGGTTTTATTTACTGATTATTCTTTGGTTACCTCATTTATATTTGCATACACAGAAAATATATATTAGTATTTTGCGTTCTTTTATTTATAAATACACATATATACAAGTGATATGCTGTATATTAATATCTAATATGCTTTTTTCCCCACTCAATAATACATTTTTGAGATCAATCTGTGTTAATACACACAGATCTGGTTCTTTCCCTTACATTATAAGTATGTGCCATTTTTATTTGTCCATTCCCCTATTAGTGGCCATTTAGATTATTTCCAATTTGGGGCCTGGGTGGCTCAGTTGGTTAAGCATCTGACCCTTGGTTTCGGCTGAGATCGTGATCTCAGGGTCATGAGATCGAGCCTGGTGCCGGGCTCCACGTTTAGCTCGGAGTCCGCTTGAGATTCTTTCCTCCCCCTTCTCCTCTCTCTCCCTCCCCCTCTGTTCCTCCCCCCCCCACACTTGAGCTCTCTCACTTTCTACAATAAATAAATGAATAAAATCTTTAGATTGTTCCCAGTTTTTTTGCATTTACAGCATTGATGACTGAAACATCCTTGTACATGTCTTGGGATAGGTGATGAGAAGGGAAATTGCTGGGTTATAGAATATGTATATTTTATATTTTACCAGATGGAGCCAACTGTCCTTTACAATAGTTATCCTAATTTTCACTACCCCCCCAATGCAACATCTTACAAAGGTTCCCATTTCTCCATAATATTACTAACTCTTGATGTCGCCCAAAACTTTTAATTGTTGCCAGTCTTGATGGGTGGAGAAATGGTATCTCAATATCTTGATTTTTAAAAATCATGGTAAAAAAACAGGTAACATAAAATTCACCATCCTGACCATGTTTAAGTGTACAATTCAGTAGTGTTCAGTCTTTACACATTGTTGCAGCTCTCCAGAGCCTTTTCATCTTGTGAAACCGAAGCTCTATATCCATTGAACAATAACTCCCCACTTCTCCCTCCCCCCGGGACGACCACCCCTCTACTTCAAATTCCTATGAGTTTGACTACTTTGGATAAAACGTATGAGTAGAAACAAACGTTTTGTCTTTTGATGACTGGCTTATTTCACTTAGCGTAATGTCCTCAAGGGTCGTCCATGTGGTAGCACGTGACATGCTCTCCTTCCTTTTTGAGGCTGAATAATAGTCCATTGTATGGATGGACAGACCACATTCTCCTTATCAATTTATCCATAGATGGATATTTCGGTTGCTTCCACCTCTTGGCTATTGTGAACAATGCTGCTGTGAGCATGCGTGTACAAATATCTCTTCTTTTCATCCTTTTGGGTATAGACCTAGAAGGGGGATTGCCGGGTCACAGGGTAATTTTGTTTTTTATTTTTGAGGTGTCTCCATCCTGTTTTCTAGAGCAGCAGTGCCATTCTACATCCCCTCCAAGGGGGCACGAGGGTTCCAATCTCCCCACATCCTTGCCAACATGGGTTATTTTCTGTGTTTCTTGATAGTGGCCATTCAGCATTTTAATTTTACATCTCCCTGAGTACGAGTGAGTTTGGGCATCTTTATAGTAATGCTCCTTCAACAATGGGGACATTACGGTTCTGGGGGATTCCGTCACTTGCCCCAAAACTCAGGTTGGTCAGTGGTAGAGCTGAGTTGGAACCCCGGTTGTAGGCTCCCGATACCCCTGTCCTTTCCAGATGTGACCCTGCCTTCAAACCTGCAGGGCTTCTTTAAGAAAAGAAAGGAGGGGTAAGGAGCAGCTCTGAATTGCTTCTGAATTCCTGCCTGTTATGCCTCTGACAAGTGGGGAATCTACAGAGCATTATTGTTCTTGGATCCACAGGCCGAGTGGTGTTACCTCCACCTAGGAGGAAGCGGTGTCTAAGCTAATACCCTGGACGGGAAATGTGTGCCCAGAAGATTAGCTCCATTGTGTGGGGCTGGACGATTTCCACCGACTTTGTTTATGGGACAGATTGTTTTTGTGAAGTTGTTTGCTCCGGTGAGTCTCCAAGCTCTTGAGGCCTGCTGGCCGCGGATAGGGTCAGATTTACGGGTAGCCTGGAGCGTGGTCAGGAAAGGCCACAAAGGAGAGGTCCCCTAGGGGACTTCAAGAGTCTGTCTAGGACTCCCTCGTAAAGCAAAATCGCGGTCGTATTTTATTTTATTTCTAAAATTGGATGTGAGACGGGCTGGTGGATTTTTCGTCGCCTTTGGCTCTTGGGGCTGATATTTTTACGTCCACTGTCTACATCCCATGTCAGCTCACCTCTGCACACATCCATGTGTGTGGCTGGAATTTTGAGGTTGTTGCTTTTTGCTCCCGATTCCTTCTGCCAGAAGCTTCACGCGCCTACAGCACCACTCGCTTGCGCCCATTTGTTCCAGATCAGTGAGCAGATGGCGCTGGGAGAGCGCGTGGTTCACACTCCTTGCTCAGAGGCCACGAGGCCTCTCTCCTCGGGTGGTCTGGGAGAATGCATTGTGTCTGCATGCCGCACAGATGCCAATTGCTAACATGTGCTCTCTCTTCATTGTTCTAGCCTCCTACCCACCCACCCAGCCAGCCACCACCCAGGCGGAACGCCCCAGCACCCTGAGCTTCCACGCTGTCCTCAAACCTCAAGAATTTAGGCCAGGCAGTCTGGAAGAGAAGGATGCAGGAATCCAAAAGAAAAATTAGAAGACTTCTTAGCTTTGCTCAATCTCAGCTTTCTTACTTATACGATGGCATGATAAGGCCACCCCCACTCCCGAGATTACTGAGGGAGTCAAAGACGTTGATAGCTAAAGCGTATACTACAGTGCCAGGTACCTGGGAAGCACTTGATAAATGGTTCCTCTTATTTCCTGAATGCCCAGCTTGTGCCAGACTCTGTGCTAGGGACATGGGAAACTGACATGAGATGCAACCTTGTCTCTAAGAGCTCACCTTCAAGAGAGAACCACGATTAACAGGCTAGTGTATGTAATGTGATGATAGAGAGAAGCACAGAGTAGGCACCTAAACCAGCCTGGGGGTATCCGGGAAGTCTTCCTGGAGGAGGTGACCGCTGAACTGAGCCTGAAAAGTGACTCCCTCTGCTTTTTAGATGATCTGGCCGATCATGCATGCATGAGCCTCCCATGACTCCGATTGGTGGCCTTTCCTATCTTCTCCAGCTCTGGCTGTCCTCCTCTCTTGAGTGTCCTCAATGCTGTGCTAAAAAAAAAAGAAATCTCCACTTAACTATTCCCTCTCTCCTCTAATGCAAATGTCTTCAGTCTTTAACCGAAAGGATATTGCCTTAAAGCTTTCCAAGACTCCCACCAGTCCCTGGGAAAGGCTTTCATCACTCATTTGTTGGTTCATTTACTTAATTTACTGGTTATCAATAAACACCAACTGGTAATGAGTCTCACCCTGGAAAATCAGGTCCAGGTTCTGTACAAGCCTTAAAATGAGGCGTGTTTGTCTCTTTTCCTGTCCCTGAGCCACCGTCCAGGTCCCGGCGGCTCTGGGCATGGCTGATGGCAGTGTCCATGGCAAGACAGCAGGATGGAACGAGAGACGAGGTTTGACAACCCACGTCTAGCATCTGACCTCTGTCACGCTCCTTCATGGCTCTTGCTTTGCCCTCATAACCCTGGAAGGTGGCCTCTATTATCCTGTTGCCCTGGTCCCCGTCTCAGCAGATCGCAGTTGTTGGGTCTCCAGCTGGGGGACACCTAGACAGCTGGGGGTCAGCTCAGTCCACTCAAGGCGCCTCCCGGCTGACCAGCCCAACCTCAGCTCCTTCCCCCTGTGGTCTGGCTGCCACGCCCACTTTATCCCTGGTCGTCTAGGGTCACCCTGGGGCCACTTCCCCGCTCCCAGGGCAACTCCCATTCATGTCACCCACCAGCACTGTCAGCTGTTTTTTGTGTGTATCCCTCTGCAGGGCACACGGAACCTTCTAGATGCAGAGTTCAAGCCCTCTCTCTGCCTAACTATGTTATATACTGATTTTATTTTCATGTTGTCTCTTCCTAGGATCCCAAATGCGAAATGATGCAAAAATCTTCTCCGCCTTTGGCTTACCCCACACCCTAACAATCTTCTCCTGGGGGTTTTGCCTAGAGGGACATGCGGACACAGCTCACTGCTTCCCCACCTCTCTCTCTCCCGCTTCTTCTACACTCTTCACTCCACTGCGCTGGAAGGGATTAGCTTTAGGAGTGGGGAGGAAGGTGGTTCAAGGAAGGAAGCCAGCTGGCTGATTAGGGAATGTATGTCTGCAGATATTTGAAAATCTTACCCATCACCCTCCCTGCCAAGGTTCCTGGGAAGATTAAATAGGAGAGGTATACATGTGCTATCTCTCTGTATGCATGGGAAGAGACCAAAAGAATAGAAAGAGTGTAGGTTCTGGAATCAAGCTGCTTGGGTTCACGTATGCTACCTCCATCAGCTAGAAGCTGTGTGGCCTTTGGCAACTCATTTAAACTCTCTGAACTTCTGTTTGCTCCACTGTAAGATGGGGGTAATGTTAACCCCTACCTCGCTGACTTGTGAGAAATAAGTGAAATCATGCCCCTGTATTCATTAGGTTGTGTATTTGGGTGCTAATCATAAAGATTGGCGCCAACTTTATCTGGGCATATGTGCTCCTTGGTGTGACCCTGCATAAAAGTGAGTTAGTCGGGGCGCCTGGGTGGCTCAGTTGGTTAAGCGACTGCCTTCGGCTCAGGTCATGATCCTGGAGTCCCGGGATCGAGTCCCACATCAAGCTTCCTGGTCAGCGAGGAGCCTGCTTCTCCCTCTGACCCTCCCCCCCTCATGTGCTCTCTCTCTCTCTCTCTCTCTCTCTCATTCTCACTCTCTCAAAATAAATAAATAAATCTTAAAAAAAGTGAGTTAGTAAAGAAAAAGGAAATGAATTCTGAATAGGGACCTAGCAAACCGTCTCTATCATGGTTGGTAAAGTGGGTCAGAATAGTGCCTAGCGCAGAGTAAATACTGGAAAACGTTAGTTAGCAGCAGTGATATTAGTCATGAACTCTGTCCCATGGAATCTGAAATTTGGACTGGCATCTACTCGGTTGCAAGGCACTTAGGGGAAAATGGTTGTGGGATCCCTAGGAATCACCCAATCGTTTCAGATTTATAGCTTGCTCCCCCCCACCCCGCCAACATATGGTGATTCGCTGTCCCTAGAACCTCCGATTTACCTCTGCATGGCTTTAGCCAAGCGTGAGTTCTAATGCACACTTCAGTTCTTCCTACGGGGCACAACCACACAATCTCATATTGGATTTCATTTCCAGCATTTCTTGGCCTGAACTTTGGAATATACCAGGCTTTATGTACTCTACCCTTTTGTGTGTTGGTGTCTGTCTCCCTCTCCACTCCCTAAACGTGCTAATCCAGCAGCTCAATGTAAATGGTGTGATTTTCTTCCAAGGGCCCTGGTCATGTTTCATAATCAATAGCCCGACTTGTCAGCACCAAGTAAACACAACTTTCATTTGAAGCGAAGATAGGAAGCCAAAGGACACTGCTGCAAAATCACACAGAGAAGGAACCCTTTCTTCCACACATTAATTAGGTCATTAAGTCAACAAATAAAACAATCCTTTGAGCAATGGTTCTATGCCAGGCACTGCTCTAAACACTATACGTGTATTGACTCATTTCGTCCTTGTGATCTTTCAAGGTGTTGTGAGTGTCCCTATTTTATAGGGGAGAGAACTGGCGGACACACAGGTGAATAGCGATTCAGTTCTATTGTGAGTCAGGCCCCGTGCGCAAGGGGCTGAAGATGCAGCAGTGAATAAGACAGACGTGAATTCCTATCTCACGGCACCTTGAATCTAGTGGAAGAATATGGACAAAAAGCAAACACCTAAATTAATAAGATAATTTCAGAGATTGTTTCAGCCAGATACGGTGGTTTTGGCCGCAAGTGCCAGATAACCCAATCACGGTGGCGTAAACCCTAGGGTTTTCTTTTCCTCCATGGCACAGATGGTCATAGGATGCTAGTGCTGGTTCTACGGTGCAGGAATCTGATATTTGCATGGTCTTTCCCTCCTGGTCATAGAATGGCTGAACAGCTCCAGTCATCAGCCCTGTGATCCAGGGGCAGGTGGAAGATGGGGAGGGGCAGTGCCAGTGTCTCTCGTAGGCCAGATGGGGGTCTGATGGGCACCTCTGCCTGGATGGCCATGGAGGAGAAGGAAGCTGATAGCAGAAGTCAGGTCAGCCGGCCAACAGTGCCTGCCACAGGAAGTGCAGGAGGAGAAGTCAAACAGGACCCTGGGAGTGAGGGCTCCCGGATATGGCACACGGAGGGGAGGTGACAACTGAGCGGAGAGCCAATGATGAGCGGTCAACCCTGCGAAGATCTGGGGACCCAGCATTCCACCCAGAGGACAGAGCAAAGCAAAGAGCCTCATTCAGAAATGAGCATGGTGAGGCGTTGGGACAGAGAGGGGGCCAGAGTGGCTGGAGAAGACAGTGATGGGGAGCCGGTCAGGGGGAGCCCAAGAGGAAGACAGGAGCTACCTCATCGTGCAGGATTTTTGGATCTTACTCAGCATGTGATGGGAAGTTACGGGAGGCTTTTAATCAGGGAACTGAAATGATCCGATTCATGTCTTAAAAGGAATTATTGGGGCAGAAGAACTGCTGTGAGGGTCACAAGGCTTAAGGAGACTTAATTCTAGGTGACGGTATGGTTTTCCCAGCTCCCTCTTTCTGGTTTCCTTCTTTCCGCCTCTTGGACCTCCTCTGTGCCCACCTTGTCTCACACTGGCTCCTGGAGAGCTGGACTGGGCCGTGCTCATCTCTGTCCCCCAGTAGCTGGCACAGGGCCAGATACATGGCAGCACTTGGTAAGCATCCCAAACTGGAGCCATTCACCCTCCTCTCTCGTGGTTGGGGCTACATCAGTGGCCCTTAGCCAAGAGAGTCTGCCTCCCAGAGGATGCTTGGCAATGTCCGGAGACATTTTTGGTTGTCACGAACAGAGCGGGAACAGAGGTTGCTACTGGCATCGACTGGGACAGAGCCCGGGGACACCACTAAGCATCCTACAATGCACAGAACAGCCCCCCCGCGATACAGAATTATCCAGCCCCAAACATCAGCAGTGCTGGGGTTGGGAAGACCTTCACTACCTCTATATACCTGTTCTCTTATTTCCTTAATATTTCCCTTTACATTTGCTCACTCTCTAAATTAAAAAAAAAAAAGCTGCGTATCACTTCCATAAATAAGAAATCGGGGTCACTTGCCATCAATAGAAGATAACTGGAAAGATAAATACTCAGCAAACGGAAGTCGACTACATTCTAGCCGGAGCGTGCCACTAGCTCAAGGCTCTGGGTTTCCAGAGCCTTGGTTAAAAAGGGCATTTGGAAAGAGCCAAGATGCCCATCGACAGATGAATGGATAAAGAAGATGTGGTATATATACACAATGGAATATTATGCAGCCATCAAAAGGAATGAAATCTTGCCATTTGCAACGACGTGGATGGAACTGGAGGGTGTTATGCTGAGTGAAATAAGTCAATCAGAGAAAGACATGTATCACATGACCTCACTGATATGAGGAATTCTTAATCTCAGGAAACAAACCGAGTGTTACTGGAGTGGTTGGGGGTGGGAGGGATGGGGTGGCTGGGTGATAGACATTGGGGAGGCTATGTGCTACAGTGAGCGCTGTGAATTGTGCAAGACTGTTGAATCACAGATCTGTACTTCTGAAACAAATAACGCAACATATTTTAAGAAAAAAGAAAAAGAAGAAGATAACAGGAGAGGAAGAAAAGGGGAGTATGTCAGAGGGGGAGACGAACCATGAGAGATGATGGACTCTGAAAAACAAACTGAGGGTTCTAGAGGGGAGGGGGGTAGGGGGATGGGTTAGCCTGGTGATGGGTATTGAGGAGGGCACGTTCTGCATGGAGCACTGGGTGTTATGAACAAACAATGAATCATGGAACACTGCACCAAAAACTAATGATGTAATATATGGTGATTAACATAACAATAAAAAATTTAAAAAAAAGGGCATTTGGGGGCCCCTGGGTGGCTCAGTCATTAAGTGTCTGCTTTTGGCTCAGGTCATGGTCCCAGGGTCCTGGGATCGAGTCCCGCATCGGGCTCTCTGATGGGCAGGAAGCCTGCCTCTCCCTCTCTCACTCCCCCTGCTTGTGTTCCCTCTCTCGCTGTCTCTCTCTGTCAAATAAATAAAATCTTTAAAAAGGCGGGGGGGCAATGTCACAGAGGACTAAGAAAGATGGAGGAACTGCTTTAGATTATTGAGAGTAAAGAGAAAGGACTTACACATGCAATGTAATTCTGAACTAGATGCTGGGTTAAAAAAACTACAATCACTGAAACGGCTTTTTGGGGACGGTTCGCAAACTTCGAATATGAATTTAATATTAGATGCTGGCACGCTGTCACTGGGAAATTTCCTGAGTTTAGTAACCATACTACGGTGATGGAAGCCAATGTCCTTCCTTGTGCTTAGGGGGTACATGAAGTATTGAGGGATAAAGGACGATGATCGTGGCAATTTGTTCTCAAATGCTTTTGCAATAAGTGTGTGTATGACTTGACTTTAAGAAAGAAAAATTGGGCAGTAGTTGTGACTCTTTTTTTTTTCTTTTAAGATTTTATTTATAAGAGAGGGAGAGAGCGAGCGTGAGAGGGGGAGCGGCAGAACAAGAGAAGCAAGCTCCGTGCAGGGAGCCCGAAGCGGGGCTCGATCCCAGGACCCTGGGATCATGACCTGAGCCCAAAGCAGATGCTTAACTGACTGAGCCACCCAGATGCCCCAGCGGTTCTCTGCTTTTGAAAGCCCTCAGGAGCTACGAACATTCTGATACCTGAGCCTCACTACTACGACTGAATTATATCAGCACCTGTAGGGGTGGTATTTTATAAAAATCTCCCCAAAGGTTCAGAGATGTTTGAGAACTACTGCCCCCGGGAATGAAGAGCGTGGGGCTGATTCCATTATAAATCTTTCAGTTTTATTTTTTAAAAGCGTATGTACGTGCATGTGTGCATATACATATGTATACACTTACATATGTCTTCATGTTTATGGGTATATATTACACATCTCCATGTATATACGTGTGCGTGCACACACAGAAAGAAAGCAAACGTGCAAAAATGTCATCAGTTGGTGAATCTTGGTGAAGAGTGTAAGAGTTTATTGGACTGTTCCTGCAACTTTTCTGTAGGTCTGGATTTTTTTCAAAATAAAAATTAAAAGCAAGAAAACAAGCACATAAAAGACCTCCTGAAGTTACCTCTAGTATCACAAAAGTCTCAAGTTTTTAAGAGCTCAGGAAAGGGGGTGCCTGGGTGGCTCAGTTGGTTAAGCATCTGCCTTTGGCTCAGGTCATGATCCCGGGGTCCTGGGATGGAGCCCGAGACCCACGTCGCGGGGGTCCCTGCTCAGCGGAAAGCCTGCTTCTCCCTTTCCCCTCTGCTCCTGCTATCTCTCTCTCTCAAATAAAGTCTTAAAAAAAAATAAAATAAATAAAAGCTCAGGAAGTGCTTCCATATTAGTTTCTAATGAGTTGAACACTTCATATTTTATTCCCAAAATAAGTTCAGAAAAATTAAGATGTCTACCAAATGGAAAAATGATCTCTTCCATGTCTTCATGTTTATGTTGATGAAGACAGCCAAATTAACCAAGGAATGATACTAGGATTGTTTCTTGAGGGGAGGGAGTAATTCTGTTATTGCTGCAAAATCACACTTCTGTAGAGCTTAGTTCTGTGTATCCATGAGAGAGTATGTTCTAGTCAATGTGCCTGAGGCTGGGATGCTCTTGACTGATATGAAAGAAAAAAATATTTTCTTTTTAAAAAAGGTGAGCAAAAGAAGCGTTAAAGAAAGAGTAGCACCAACAAGAGGCTTTCTCAGCAGAGGGATTGAAATTTCGGCAAATAGAAAGAGGGATGATTTTCTCATTGTGATTCAATGTGTTCAGCCGGAGTAGAGTCCACCCAAGACCAGGGAAACTCAGCCGTGGGCGGGGTGGGGGGGGGTTCCTCTTCAGTCTTATGAAAGTACCAGCCTGGAGACTAGTTTATTATTATCCTGTTATCAGAGGATAAAACTCTGGAGGCCAGGGGCCAATTTGGGGGCGGGTCGTCCTGCCCTTTGAGGTCTTTACGATCTAAAGACCCTTGTGAAGGGACTGGCCCCTCCCACTGCATTCCGAGTCCTGGGGAAATTCCAACATCCCCGCAAGGATGTCCCTGTCATTTGTCTCCGGTCTGGCAAGCATTCGGTCAGCCCCTTGCTGCAACGTTCATCACACACAGACGCACCCGGACACAGACACACAGAGACACAAACACACGCACAGAGGCACATAAACACAAAGGCGTGCCCAAGCGTAGGCAGGCAGAGCGGCACCCACAGACTCAGACCAGCGGACACATGCGTAGACACACACAGCACACACACAGATAGGCAGGGACACACCAGACCTGAGTGTGCAGTAGGCTTTACAAGGGGCTCAGGGTCTGGAGGGAATTTTCTATACAAACAACTTTCAAGTGATCATTAGGTATATATATTTTTTAAGACTTTATTTGTTTGAGAGAGAGAGAGCACGAGCAGGGGGAGGGCCGGAGGGAGAGGGAGAAGCAGGCTTCCTGCTGAGCAGTGAGCCCCACCTGGATCACAACCTGAGCTGAAGGCAGACGCGTAACTGACTGAGCCACCCAGGCGCCCCAGATCGTTAGGTATCTTCAGAGTCCCCTGAATGTCATTCCCTTTCTCCCTTCTCTTACTGTCCCTTCCAAAGATTCTTCTCCACTGTTTTTCTCATCAGAACAGTACATTACTTCTCAACTCTCCAATTGCAAACTGCTCTGGGCGTCGCATGCACGCGTCTTCTCTCATGGACGTGCTTACTAAGAAACAGGCCTCCAGTTTGGGCTTTTCCTCTCTTGGCAGGTTTTGTCTGGGGAAAAGAGCAGCATAGAGATGGATTTCCATGCTGCTGTGAATTCCACCATGTGCCCTCACTCAACCCTAAAGCCCTGGCCCCGTGTCTTTGTCCCTTCGGGCTGCTAACAGAGAGACCATAAACATGGTGGCTCATGAACAACAAACATTGATTTCTCACAGTTCTGGCAGCTAGGGAGTCCAAGATCAAGGTGCCGGCAGACTTGGTGTCTGGTGAGATCCTCTTCCTAAGTTCACAGTCGGCCATCCTCTCTCTGGGTCCTCAGACCTCTGGGGTCTTTTTTATAAGGGCACTCATTTCCACTCCTGAGGGCTCCCCTCTCATGACCTAATCACCTCCCAAAGACCCCACCTCCTAACGCCATCCCCTTGGGGGTTAGGTTTCAACATAGGAATTTGATCGGGGGGTGGGGGGACACAAACATTGAGACCGTAGCAGGTGATTACACTCCATTTGTTATCACCATTTAGAGAGGGTTTCTATTGGCGGTAATGGTGGTGGTTTCATTCATCTCTACCTGGTAGAATTGTTGGGAAGACCCTATGACAGGTGGTGGATAGTTGTGGTGGTGGTGGTGTCTACTGTGGATTTATGATTCTATCCTAAGTCAACTTACGACCTAGTATTCTAGGAGATCCCTGTCCTGTCTCTTTAAACACGCCAAGCTCTTTCCTGGCTCCAGGTTTTGGGTGTGCTCTTCTCTCTACTGGGGTTCTTCTCCCGTTCTTGATACGTTCAAGACTGGTGTCTCAGTCTTGGTGTCATTACCCTAGAAAAACTTTTCCAGACCTTAGTGATTTCCTTCACAGCATTTGGCACAACTCAGGATTACTCTAGTTTTCTTTTGTACTTATCTGGAGCCTGTTCTCCTCCCGTCGGGAGTTAACTCCATGATGACCAGAACCACGTCTTGTTGTTGACTGAAACTCCCGTTCCAAACCCTCCCCCAAGAAATGGATGGCTCTTAAGGGCCTTATTTCTTACACCAGTTTTTCAATGGACACTTTGCAGGTTCCTCCTAGAAAACCCTGTCAGCAATACCTAGGTAAACTCAGCACCTCATTTTTCTTTTAAGATTTTATTTATTTATTTATTTATTTATTTATTTATTTATTTATTTGAGAGAGAGAGAATGCAGGAGGGAAAGGGAGAATCTTTTTTTCTTGTTTATTTATTTATTTTACTTTTATTAATTTATTTATTATTTTTTTCCATTTTTAACATTTAAATTCAATTAATTAACAAACAATGTATTATTGGTTTCAGAAGTACAGGTCAGTGATTCATCAGTCTTATATAATATCCAGTGCTGACTACATCATGTGCACTCCTTAATGTCCATCACCCAGTTACTCCATCACCCTACCCCACTCCACTCCAGCAACCCTCAGTTTGTTTCCTATGATTAAGAGTCTCTTATCGTTTGTCAGGGAGAGAGAATCTGAAGCAAACTCCATGCAGAACGCAGAGCCCAATGCAGGGCTCTATCTCACAACCTCGAGATCATGACCTGAGCCAAGACCAAGAGTCAGATGCTTAACTGCCTGAGCCATCCAGGTGCCCCAGCACCTCATTTTTAAAAAAAAACTTTTTATTTTCAAATAATTTTAGACTTATGGAAGAGTTACAAGAACAGAAGAGTATTCCCATATACCCTTCACCCAACACCTCCAAATGTTAGTGTCTTTTAAACTATAGTCCAGGGGCTCCTGCCTGGCTCAGTCGGTTAAGCATCTGCCTTTGGCTCAGGTCTCTATCCCAGGGTCCTGGGATCGGGTCCCGGGTTGGGCTTCCAGCTCAGCGGGGAGTTTGCTTCTCCCTCTCTCTCCCTCTCTCTCTGCCCCGCTCCCCGGCTCGTGCTCACAGGTGCTCACTCTCTCAAATAAATAAATAAAATCTGTTAAAAAAATAAAAGTAAAATAAACTATAGTACAATTATCAAAACTAAGAAATTAACATGGGTACAATATTATTAACTAGCCTAAGAACTTTGTTCAGATTTCACCAGTTTTTTCCTCTAACGTCCTTTTTCTACCCAGGGTCCCACACTGCATTCAGTAATTATGTCTCTTTAGTCCCCTCCAGTCTGTGACAATTCTTCCGACTTTCCTTGCCTCTTATGACTTTGACACTTTTATTTTATCTTACTTTATTTTATTTTATTTTAATTCCAGTATAGTTAACCTATAGTGTTGTTATTAGTTTCATGACTTTGACACCTTAAAGAAAATACCGGTCTCATATTTTGTAGAATGTCCCTCAGTTAGGGTTTGTCTGATGTTTTCTCTGGATACTACAGGGGTTATGAGTTCTGGGGGAGGATGCCATGGAGGTGAAGTGCCCTTCTTATCGGATTATATCAGGCATAAAAACATAACGTAGTGCTAGTGATGTTAACCTCAATCAGTTGGTCAGTGTGGTGTTTATAGGGTTTCTTCACTGTGAAGTTACTATTTTTCTCTTTATAACTAATAAATATCTTGGGAGGGAAACTTCAAGACTATCCTGTTTACCCTCAAACTTTTGCCCTCTTAAATTTTAGCATCCATGGATGGATTTTACCACAGCAGTTATTATCCGCATGCGCTGTTCAATGGTGATTTTTATTTATTTCCCTCATTCACTCTACACTTATTTATTCATTTTTTGAGGGGAGGTGCGAGCAAGCGGAAGGAGGGGCAAAGGGAGAAGAATAGAGAGAATCTTAAGCAGGCTCCGTGCTCAGCACGGTGCCTGACGTGGGGCTCGATCTCAGGACGCTGAGTTCACCCCTGAGCTGAAATCAAGAGTCAGATGCTTAAACAACTGAGCCACCCAGGTGCCCCTCACTCTACATTTATTAATTATAATTCTTCTTTAAGGAGAGAGACTCCCTCCCTCCCTCCCTTCTTTCCTTCCTTCCAACCATATGAACTCAAGGACATTTATTTTATTATAAGGCTTATAATCCAATACTATTGTTTTTTGTTGTTGTTGCTCAGATTGTTCCAGCTTGGGCCATTGGGAGCTCCTTCAGGTTGTCTCCTTTAGCCTCAGTAAGCACCCAAACTTTTTAAAGCAATTCCCTAATTTCTGGTCCTGCCTGGTATTCTTGGCTCATCTTGTGTTTTCCCTGCCCCAGCTCTGGAAGCAACCACTTCTCCCAGGAGCCCTGGTTCCTTTTATTGGAGTATGGTGTTTAGAAACCAAGATATTAGTGGTAAGTGTGCTCATTGCTACTGAAGAATCCTTGCTTCTAGGACCTCTCGGTGTTCAAAGCTTGGAAATACGTATATTAATCCATGCAAATGCATCTATATTTGTATCTTTATGTGTCTATCTTTCTGTTTATTAAAAAACCTTAGTTTATTACAAGACTGATTTTAACTCATCACCATAGGATCATTCTAGCCTCCCACCTTATTTGTAATTTTCTTTATTTGCAACTTGGTTTTTTTTTTTTTTCATTGAAGGGCTGATCCCTAAATCTTGATACATTGTAAAACACCTTCCCTTCTTATTCCTCCCCACTTCCTTTCTCCCCTGGAAATGGCTGATGTGAGAACACAACATTGAACGCTGGTTGCTGCCGTCGGAAGCTAGACAGAAAAGAACCCAGCAGATTTCATGGTCCTTCTTAGTGCAGAAAGCACTAATTACATACTTAATATTTTATCGGCAGTAGGGTGCATGAGGTCAGCCCAGGCTCTGGAATGTAAGCTTATTGTTCCAGCCAAATGAGTCAGTTGAAATGGGAACACAAATTTATTTGAGCAGCTGTCTATCAACGAAGTCTTGCGGGGCGTGGGGCGGTGGAGAAAAAGGTAGTTTTTCTGTTGTCTGCTCTACTAGCCCTCTGGAGAAAATGCTCACCTAGTGGTCGTCTTCACTTGACCACTGTCCTTGCTTCTGAAAGCACCTTGCCTCTTGGGGCTGCCTTCTTATCGCCTCATTGATTTCTGCTCCTCCTGTTCCCATATGCATGCTGGTCTCCTTTCCTCTACTCCCCATCTTTATTTCCCTCTTCACAGACCTTGTGAACTTTCACCTGAAAGTGGAGCCTTAGCAGAAAACTTTCATGGCTGGGTCTTCAGAAACATTTCCATCAGAAAAACCTCCTTTGTTTTGTTGTCTGAGGTTTGGTTTTTGTTCCCTCAGTCCCTTGTCCTTGTAACACTTCAGGTGGGGGGGGGGGGTGGATTTTGTTTTTCTGTTCTTTCATACCAGCTTGGAGTTGTTCAGCATGAAACCTCAGGAATGTTTTCTTGAAAACCCAAATTTTGCCCACTGTGCTCCGGATATAGGAAGATAAGGAAGGAGGGCAGGAGTTGCTCACTCTGATGGCATACAGAGCTTTTATTATTTGAACCTCAAAAGCCTGACTCTTTTAGCTCCCCCTGGGAAGAAAGAAGTAAGCCCGTTCCAGGTATTATTTTTTGTGTGTGTTATCAATGATTGCAGAAGCCCACAGGCCTATTTGACTGGAATCCTGCCACTCGCATAGCCAGGGGTGGGAGGCTACCTTCACAGTGCTTGGGCTGACCAGGAATGAACCCAGAGTACTCCAGAGCAGGAGGAAGTCAAGTCCATGAGAAAGGGAGCCTCAGGGGAGCCCATATTTTCTTAGCTGTATCCAGGTAGCCTGATATTGGCAGCTGGGCAGCTTCCCCCGGGGTACTAGGGGTGCTAAACCATTGTGGGCACTGAACCATCAAGGAGACAATGAAGAACTCAAGTCGAGAATTCCAAGAATACTCTTCATTCTTGGAGGGAATGCTTAGCAAAGTCACTTAGGGTTGGCAGGAAGGGAGGGAGCGTGTGGTAAGTAATAATATTAATAACGATAGCTCTGTAGCTCAGTAGGGGCAGGAGGGAATAATAATGAGACAGTGACAGTAAAGGTCACAGTGATAAACGTGGCTGAAATTTAATTCAGTTCTTATATCTCATCGAATTCTCACAATTGGGTGAGGCAGGTATTGTCATCAGTCCGATTTGACATCTAAGAAACTGAGGCTCAGGAGAGATTAAATATGGTGCTTGTGGTCACAGAGCCGCAAAGTGGCAGAGCCTGGATTAGAATCCCAAAGCTGCTTTCTGAAATACTTTACTCGTAGTCTTCTTGGGAGGGCCTGTCTTGTAAGTGTAGGGCTTTGGTTCTGCTGAGCTGTATATTCAGGTAGCTATGGCTGATACTGATGCATAGGTCTCTCCCCACCTCCACAGTGCTAGTCGGATGGCTCAGAGAAAGGGAGCCACCAAGACCCCATCCTCTACAAGGCTGCAATCTAATGGAGGAGGTACATGCAAGCTATTTGTAGGACCATGCTATGGGGAACGATCCCAGCACCTAGGATGGGGTCATCAAACCGAGTATCTGAAGATTTGGCTGGTGTTTGGAAGCAGGGAGGTAGACATGGAGGGAAGGCATGCCAGGCAGAGGGACCAGCATGAGTCAAAGCACAGAGGCGTGAAATAGCAGTCTGTGTGGTCCTCAGTGGTAGAGACCCTGTCCCACTCTACCATCGCATGGTGAGCCACTAGTAATGCGAGGGTCTCCGGCTTGGCAGTGCATCAGAATCACTGGGAAGCCCCATGAAAATGCAGAGGCCAGGGGCCCATCCCAGCCATAGTGAGCCAGAATCCTCAGGACCCCTGCCTGAGCTTCCTCGCTTGTCCAGCTGGGGTTTGAGCCATAGCAGAAAAGTGTTTCTTGAGTGAACAAATGAACAAATGACCACACCGTGTGTATCAATCAGGATAGACTAACCCATGCTATGACAACCATCAACCCCAAATTCGCGGTGGCTTAAAACCATAGAAGTTTAGGTTTTGCTCACCTTGTATGTCCACAATGGATTGTCTGAGAGCTCCGCTCAACAGAGCAGCAGTCCAGAAGTGACATCTACTCCCTCTGCTCACACTCCTTGGCCAAGACTACTCACGTGACCATACCCAAGTGGACCAGGAAGTTCCACCTTGCACGTACCCACAAGGTGGGAAGCCAGAGGTCACGGGTGAATGGCACAGATGATGCCCAGGCTCTAGGAAGCTGGTACCATCATCTTCATTTTCCTGTCAAAGTGAGACTTCAAAAGCTTGCTCAGGGTGAGATCGAAAATACGGAACTGGATTTGAGTTCATTTTTAATTTTTTCCTGGCTAAAGCCCCCTCCCTTTTTTTTTTGTAATGAGGGTGGATGATGCATGGTATTAAACTTAGGTGGTTAAAAGAAGCCTGGGATCTGGATTGCCTCCGGAACTTGAGCTCCGTCACTTACCAGTGGTGATGGAGTAACAGAACCACTATGTGCCCATCAGCAAGACAGTCAAAGGATGGAAAGGCCAAAGGAAGGATGCGTCTTCTGGAATAAAGCGTTTGGAATCAGATAGCGCTTATCTGAGTGGGGTTGATATTGTGCAGGGGTGGGAGGGCTAGAGGTGAAAAGTTGGTCAGGATTTGGGGCGGCCCCTGACACAGCCAGGGAAGAGGTACAACCTGTTCCCCATAAGCTGCTCCTTTCCTGCTCGCACCCCTGTGAATGTTTGGGTTGCAAGGAACGGAGAAGCCAACTCGAGTTGATTTAACCACACATGCTTTAGCTTAGGGAAGGGGACATCCAGGGCCTTAGAGGTCTGGGGTCAGTCCAGCAGCTTGGCAATGTAGTCAAGGACCCAAGATCTTTGGTTTCTCTGTTTCTCTGCCAGGTAGCCCCTATCTTATCCTGCAGCTGTGGGTAAAACTGTGAGCGGCAACACAGTTTCCACAGAAGGCGGGGAGAGCGAGCTGGCTTTCTGGTACTCTCCCTTACAGCCGAGAAAGTTCCCCTTGCTGCTGCCCTAGTGAGTCTGTCTCCGAGTCTCTTAGGCTCCACTTGGCGTTGGCCTGCGAGGGGTCAGTGTTCTTGATGTGAATGCTAGCTGGTTTAAGCAGAGAGGGGAACATAATAAAGGATATTAGGTACCCCAGAGAATCTTTGCGAGGGCTGGGGAAAAGAGATGGGGGCTAAGCTTCTAGGAAAAATGCCCCAAAGCACACTACAAGCCTGGGCCCAGGAGCTAACCACCACCCTGCCTGAGCTTGCTCTCACTGGTCAGCACTGGTGTAGCTTCTCCATCAGGAGCTCTACCCTGCCACTGCTGTCCCCCAAACTGGCTGCTTTGGCCACCAGTCACTGCAACAGAACTGAGGCTCAGGATCGGATTCAGCCTCATGTGATGCGTCTGGCCGGCGGAGCCTACATCACATCCCCTGTCCTAGTTGCAAGGGAGGCAGGAGATTTGCATCCTGCTTTCCACCCTGGGGTGCCAGGACTTTTAATGTGATATTTCCTCAAATTCAGATTGACTAGCAATATGACAGCTGTGTCATCACAGCCTGCCCATCCTTGACCAAGCACTGGTGGGGCATAAGTGGTAGGATCCCATAATGAGCTTGGATTTGCCCAACGGGGCAGGATGTGTATGTGGGGGACCAATGTCATAGCTCACCGCACTCTTCCGTCTCCACTTCCGTCTCCACTTACTCTCCGCTGTCCCCACATGCTCATGGTACTCACAGATCTGGGATGCCCCTTAAGGCCCCAGTCCACCCTGCCTTCCCAGCCCCCAAAACTTACCTACCCCTTGGTGACCCATGCTGTCTGTCCCTATCTCTGGAATGATCTCCCCTCTCCTCCTTTGCCTAGTTCTCTTTGATGCATCCTTCAAAACTCGGTTCAAGCAAGTTCTTTCCTATCCTTCCATCCATCCTGCCTTTTTTCTTTTTTAGTCATTTGCTCTTCTTTTTCATTTTATTTACCACCCATTTATTTCAACACCCATTGGTGTTGAATTATTTGACACCTGTCTCTTCCTCTAGGCCACACATGTGATGTGGACACGGACTGGCCTGTCTTGCTGATGTCTACTAACACAGTAACTGACACTTAAATGCTTAATAAGTTTTTATTGAACGAATGAGCACTAGACAAATCGCATTACAAAATTTCTCCTGGATCAGAAGGCATTTTAATACCTCAGAGGTGTGCATATTAGAATCACCCCCAGAATTTTTGTTTGTTTTTATGCTATCCAAGTGTAATGTGCTTTATGGACGCCGCTGTGTCCAACCCTTCACCGATGAGGCTTATTTCCATAGCAAGACATTGCCATTCACGGGAACGTGGGGCATGCCTTGTGTTAGAGTAGAAACCTTACTTTGATTGGGGTACAACGGCCTGAGTGTGTGGCAGCTTCAGTTCCTGTAAAAACCCTCTCCCCAGTCATGATGTCACTGTGGTTATATGAATCCCCAACCTCACCGAAATTTTCTTAAGAAGTCTCAGATTAATTTTTTTTTCTTTTTGCTTTTGCCAACAACTTAAAAATATCTGGGTAGCTTTTCCTCTATAAGTGGAGCCTTTTATAAAACTGGCTTCCAGCCTCCCAGAAAACAGGGAAGAGAGAGTGCATCCGAACTTCAGGAGTGTCTGGTCTCTTTCCACAATCCGGGGGGGGGGGTGTGGGGGGGTCATTTTGTCCACTAAAGAGCATTTATTGTTTGCTAGAACTAATTTTATTCCCATGCCTGAGCAGATAAGGTCACATCCTCCAACTTGATTGGGGATCTGTCCTGGGAGATGCGGACAGAATAAAACATCACAGACATCACACCTTACGGTAATAATGGTTATAATTTACTGAGAGATTAATCAGTGCAAGTTACTTTTCTACATGCGTCATGCATATTAACTTGGCTAATCCTCCCAACAACCTCTTTATGTCCTTATTTAAGATGAGAATAGTGAAGCACAGTCCACCCAGAGGAGAACATACAGTGTCATATATACTAGAGCCCTGATCTCAGGGGATTTCCTCGTTTTCAGTTTCGTGAAAACACGGGCATTTGGGGCCGTGAAGAACCTTATTAGTCACAGAGTCCAAAGTCTGTGGTTCTGGGGACAGACCAACAGGGCAGGCGTGTGACCCCAGCCCTCCCACTTACTACCTGTGTACCCTTGGGCAATTTTATTCCCCTCTTAACCCCTTGATTTCTGTATCTGAAGCGAGGACAGCCATCCCTCCCACATGGGGTTTTGGGGAGGACTAAGTAAGTTAATGAATGGACAGTACTTGGAGCAGTGCTTGGCACCTGTTGTTGCCCATCCAATGTGATTTCCCCTACTTCTCTCACTTCCACCATCAGGTGGATTGGTTGATTTTGGCACATGGGGGGGGGGGCACTCATAACCTCTGATCTACAGAGAACGGCCCTGTTTCTGGAGGGTTGGCAAATGGGCAGTCCAATGTTTGCTGATGTTGATGTGACTATCAGGTGGGCTGGGTAAATCTGCGCAGCCTTGCTGCAAGGTGAAGGAATAGCTAGAACCTCCAAGGCTCTGGATTTTATGGCCATTTGCTGGCCCGCATGAACCAGCTCATGCTCACTCATGGGACTTAGGTGCCAGGCAGTACTGGGCTCTGGACTCAGGATTCATGTCCTGTCTCACTATGGGAGCTCAGGCCAGTTTCTCCATCTCCCCCAGTCCTCATCGTCCTATGAAGAATATTTCCTATGAAGAATTAACTTGGAAGAATATTGGTAGCAACCTTGAAATGCTCTCAATAAATGCGAGCCCCTTTGCTTTAGAAACAGTTATATAGGGGCGCCTCGGTGGCTCAGTTGGTTAAGCGCCCAACTCTTGATTTCGGGTCAGGTCATGATCTCAGGGTCCTGGGATTGAGCCCCAGGTAGGACTCCGCCCTCAGTGGGGAGCCTGCTTGAGGATTCTCTCCCTCTCCCTCTCCCCTCCTCCTGCTCTCTCTCTCTCTCAAATAAATAAATAAATAAATATTTTAAATAAAGAAACAATAATGTAAAGAGTTTACCCCTGGGAAGAAGACACACCTTTCTCTGCATCACCTAACATTATGTGTATTCTAGTTCTATGTCCTGTGTCCCATTCTACTGTGCTTTCTACAATCAAAAGGCCACCAGTGTAAAGAGGAGACAACTGAATATAAGAATATAGTCACATAGTTTTCAGGGCCCCTATACTGAGCCTGGCACAGGGAGGCCTTAGGGAGCTCGCGTAATGCGGAGAAGCATTTTCTGGACAGCAGCTCTGTAAAACCACAGAGACTGTAGCAGGGGGCCTCCTAGGAGCTCCTGCCTCCTCTCACCTTGGTGACCCTTGGGATGGACATAGAGACGGGCTTATGAGACTCAACGCCCTCAGCCAATGGAGGGCCAAGGCCAGGGCCTGGGGTTGTCATGGAAGCAAAAAAAATGGGGCTTTGGCTCGGGCGTCAGACAACCCCGGATGCCAATTCCTAGCAGTGTGACCTGGAGCTGGTTACTTAATCTAGGCAAGCCTACGTTTTCTCCTCGCTGGAGTGGGGAGGATGGTAACACCCACTTCGTGGGGCTGTTGTGAGGACCCAAGGGGAGTTGCAACAGTACTCTGAGCCCAGTAAGCACTCCAAGACCGGCTGCTAGGATTACCGCTGTCAGTGCGGTCTGAGCCTCTGCAAAGGCTCGCAGGTCCAGGGCCCCGGGCACGCGCATGCGCACCCGGCCGGCCAGGTGAGGGGTGTCCGCAGTCGCGCACCTGGCTTTTAACCCTTCGCGGTCACGGACGTGGGCCGAATGGCTGCAGGAACCCGGACGCGGGATCGCGAGCACGGCTTGGCCTGAACCCGCGGCGGGGTGCGGCTTCTGAGGAGCGCGCCGTACCGGCTCCAGGCCGGGGTCCACGCTTGCGGCGCGGCGCCCCGGGGAGGGCGGGGGGAGCGCCGAGGGGAGCGAAGTCTCGCGAGATCGCGCGCGGTGGCGGCGGCGGCGGCGGCGGCGGCGGCGGCCCGGGAGGTGAGCTGCGGCCGGCGGTGGCGGCCGTTGGGGGCTGAGGAGGGGGTGAGAGCGGCAGAGACGGAGGGCCGGGCGGGGGGAGCGGGCCCGGCGAAAGCCTCGCGCCCTGGGCGGCGGCCCCGGTTTGCCCGGCGGCCGCAGCGGAGCCGCCCGGTTCGCGCCGTCCCGGGACCCGCGCGGGCGAGGCGGGGCGGGGCGGCCGGGCCGGGGCCGCGGGGCCGCCCGGGCCAGTCCCCTTCGCAGCCGGTCCCCGCGCTCGGGTGCGACCCCGGGGCACGCCTCGGGTTCCCTTCGGCGGCGGGGTTGACGCCAGGACGCGGTGCCGCTGGCCGCGGCAACACGGTTTATTGAGCCTTTACAGTCTGCGGGGCACTTGCGCCGCTCCCGGGCTGCACAGAGAGGTGAAGCGCCCTGCCCGGAGTCACACTGCCGGGAAGCTGTGGAATGGGGGGTTCAAACCCAGGCACACTGACTTTAGCGCCCACGCCCCGTCCTTGCCTCCCTTCTTTCTCCCCACCCCCACTCGCAGGGTTTTAGGGCTCGAGTTCCATTCCTAGGGCCCCAGTTGGGCTGCAGAAGGTGTGTGGGAGCCCCCCCCCGGAATTGGGTGCAGCATGCTATATGAGTTTCCTGGGGGGAGGGTCTTTGACTCTGTCATATTCCCAGAAGGGTCCCTGACCCCCAAATGGACAAGAACTCTGGTTTGGCCCTGCGTAAGACCAGAAATGGGCTTAGAGCGGCGGGTGTGCGCCAGAGATGGGTTGTCAGGCTGAATGCGAGTGGAATATTGGAGCCCAGGGCTTGCCTTAAGCAAACTTTTAAGTTTGATTTTCGTTAAGCACATGACTGCACTTTTTGGAAGCAGTGGTGCTCAACCTTGTCAGAACCAAGGCCCCTCCCCTTTGCAGCAAACTTTTTGTAAAGCCCACTTTACTGCCCTGGAATGAAACTCATCAACAGTGTAACCTATGCACACACGTAATTGAAAATCAATATGATGCTCCAATTTAAACGTAAGGGAGAAATAAAAGAACACTCTATGACACGAATTGCCGCATCATTTACATGTCACGCCTGCTGCTGTGCTAGAAGAGATCGTGTCCTGGGTGCTTGCACCTGCTTCTAATGAAGATGTTTAGATTGAGGAGCAGTAAGACTATCAGTGTTTTCAAACGAGAAAAGGAATGAGCAAAGATATAGATGGACCCTGGCATGGAGGGGGAGGGGAATGGAGGGGGTTGACACCTCAGTGTTGGGATAACCTATTTATGATAGTAAAGAGAGAAACAGCTTAGATGGAAATAAGGATAACATGCCATAAATTACAGACTCAGTCAACACATAAATAATAGTATATTATGGAGGCCACCATGGAGGGGACTGTATTTTCAATCTACATTGTATGGCACCTTTTGTGTGACAAGCTTTGAGATGCTGCTACCTTGAGGCACAGTACTGGGTTCCTACCACTTATTGGTAACGAATAAAAGATTGAAATTTTTGGATTCAGTGTTGATGTCTCATTAGTTCAGAAATGCACAGCATTACGACGTTGTGTTAACAATGTGTGATGTGAGGAAATGGCCACTAATTTCATATGTATTTTATCTCAACTTGTCTCACATTAGCTGCCTTCTCCTAAATTACTGGGGTTTTCCCATAATTCCTTATAAAAACTTTTCCGTATTATGTTCTAAAGTAATGCCAGTTGATAGTGATTAATCTGACTGGACATTTAAAAAATTCTCAGGACCAGCATGGATCTTCATTATGTGCGACTGTTCCATGCATTATGTGAAGTCCAGCATCCTGGTCCCCAAACACTGAATGCCAGTGTTGTCCCCCAGTTACTTTTATATCTAAGCATATCTCTTAGGAGACAGTACCAGCACCCCTGAGATCTACTCTAAACAGCAATCCATTCTCTACTCAATTATAACAGGAAAGGAGGCAGAATTTAACTGACAATTTTTGTTGGGAAAAAAAATTTTCCCCTATTCTTTCTGAGGTAATTGACATACCAGAAAGGTAGGCTCTTGGCTCATGACACTCATTGATTAGTCTAGAATCTCAGATGGAAGATGAGGTTAGTACCTGTGTCCCTTTGTCTGAAAAATTTGCTTCATTGAGATTCTTGCTTGAAATGCTGACAACTAAATACTTGAATGAGTGAGGAGTAGGAGGTTGGAATGGACTTGGGATGTGACAGTGATAAATGTGTAGAATAACTAAAAAGGTCTGCATTAAACTAAAATACAAATTAGTGTAACCACTTATTAAATTAAATAACCTTTTTTCTCGCTAGTATCCGTATTAGAGAATTTAGAAAATGTAGATGTGTACAAGGTGAAAATTGAAATGTCCTGTAATCACATAGGTCCTCAGTCGTCCCCGTGTGGTTTGTTAGAAATTGTCTTTTCTTTTGAAACTGTTCATCTTGCCTCCAGGACAAAAATGCTGAGTCAGAAAGTTCACCTCAGACTAATACATAGTGTAACACTGTACATCCCTTCAATGCTTGTTAAGTCTGCAAAGGAAATTTATTTTTTTGTTGAATGAATAAGAGGCTGTGAGATGTTTATTGTTCATTGCTTGTTACTTTTGAAAGGTGCTTTAGAAACAAACAAGTAAAAACTCTTGTCAAAATAGAACTATAAGGTATTTTAAATTGACTAGAGAGACAGTGAATACTTTCAGGTTGGAAAATTATCCACATTGAGAGTAATTAACTTTTATTACTTTGAGCAAGCATTATCATGTTGCAGGGCACTCTTCCTTTTTTTCTTCACTACTTTTTTTTTAAATCACTAAAAAAAACCCATAGATATATTTGTACAAAAATGAAACAATATGAATTGCAGAGATACTGAGACTTCCAGTTTTCAGGTGTGGGGATACATTGTTAAATGAGCAAAAATCCATGCCTTTTTAGATGAAAAGGAGTAACTTACTATGTACATATCTTTGAGCTTTATAATTAAGCTATTTCATTATTTTTAAGATGCATATCCAAAATGGAATGCTATCTTAAAATTGACATGTCCTGTTTTAATTGGTAACTTTTCTTAGCAGTACATGAAATAATAGTGTGTCTGAGAATTGATGGTGTCTTACATTCAGTGAAATAGGGAATATGTAGAAATTTCAGCACATTGATTAATATTTAACAGGAAAAAATTTATCCAAAGCGTGACTTGCAAAATAAAGGTACACAACATTTCTAGATACTTCCACCTAGACTAGAATTCTTTACTTGTAAGACTCCTTATAAGAAAACATACCTCCCCCCGCCATGTAAAGCAAATGAAACATCAGTGTTTGTAAATATAAGAACAATTTTTTAGAAAGAAAGAAATGTGCTTTTTCATGGAGAGCAGGTGGTGTGGCTAATGAATTTGAGGTAAAGTTCATCAGACAGTATATAACCTGACAGAAGTAGGAATATGGGGGGTCTTTTGTGGGGTTTTTTTTTTTTTCATTTTGAAATGCTCATAAGTCCACTCATAATTGAAAGTTTTCTCAAATGGGACATCCTTAAATTGGGTTTCAACAATTTGTAGCTGTTACTGTTGTCTTAATAGGAAATATTTTTGAGGGCTCTGCCTGGTAGAACATGTGACTCTTGATCTTGGAGTCATGAGTTTGAGCCCCACATTGGGTGTAGAGATTACTTGAAATCTTAAAAAAGAAGAAGAGAAAGAAATACTTTTGAAAATATATTTAGTACATGTTAAGTACAGCTTTTTTTTTTTTAAGATTTATTTGAGAGAGGGCGAGCGCATGCACAATGGAGGGGAGGGGCAGAGGGAGAGCGAGAGAGAGAATCTCAAGCTGACTCCATGCCGAATACGGAGCCCAACTCGGGGTTTGATCCCAGCACCCTGAGATCATGACCAGAGCTGAAATTCAGAGTTGGAGGCTTCACTGAGCCACCCAGGCGCCCCAAGTATGGCTTTTATATGAGAGGTTACATGGTATCTCTTACCAGAAAACCTGTGTAAGGACTTTTTCCATCTGATATCGAGGGCAGTTTCCATAGGAAACTCAGCCACATGAAGACGGTGTGCGTACCTTCTCCCCCCAGGTGGACTTCAGCTTTTCTTCTCAAAGTGTGGTTCCCCAAGCCAGCAGCACAGCACAGCATCCTGAGGCTTGTTTGAAATACAGACTCTGGGGCCCACCCCAGACCTACTGAACTAGGATCTTCATTTTTACAGAGTCCTGTTCCAGGGGATGCACATGAATGTGTGGGAAGCACTGGACTGGATCATTGGCTCTCAAACTTGAGTGTGCATTATGGGAATTGTTCCCTCCATTATTTCCAGAGTTTTTGGTCTGGGCTGGGGCCTAAGAATTTGTGTTTTCACCAGGTTCTCAGGTGATGCTGATGCTGCTGGTCTAGGGGCCCCTTCCTGTTCTCTTTCATAATTCCTCACCCCTTTAGCTCTTTTTATAGATTATTACAATCATATGCTTCAGATTGGTTGAAGAAAAAGAGTATATCGTCTTTTATCATTTTTAGAGATGGCCACACTAGAAGTGCTTGTTGGGGTGCCTGGGTGGCTCAGTCGGTGAAGCGTTTGACTCTTGATTTTGGCTCAGATCATGATCTCAGGGTTGTGGGATTGAGCCCCGTGATGGACTCTGCACTCAACCGGGAGTATGCTTGAGATTCTTTCTGTCCCTCTCCCTCTGCCCCTCCCCACTGCTCACGCATGTGTGCGCTCTCTCCCTCTCTCTCTCAAATAAATAAATCTTTAAAAAATAAATTGCTTGTCAATATCTAATTTCAGAGAAAATTCTCTTTTAATGCTCACTGGATTTTTTTTATTAACATGATGTATTATTTGTTTCAGGGGTACAGGTCTGTGATTCAACAGTCTTACACAATTCACAGCACTCACCATGGCACATACCCTCCCCAATGTCCATCACCCAGCCACCCCATCCCTCCCACCCCCCTCCACTCCAGCAACCCTCAGTTTGTTTCCCAAGATTAAGAGTCTCTTATGATTTGTCTCCCCCGCCAGTTTCATCTTGTTTCATTTTTCCCTCCCTTCCCCTATGATCCTCTGTCTTGTTTCTCAAATTCCTCCTATCAGTGAGATCGTATGATACTTCTCTTTCTCTGACTGACTTATTTTGCTTAGCATAATACCCTCTAGTTCCATCCACATTGTTGCAAATGGCAAGATTTCTTTTTTTTTTTGATGGCTGCATAATCCATTACACACACACACACACACACACACACACACACACACACACACACATATATCACATCTTCTTTATCCATTCATCTGTTGATGGACACCTAGGCTCTTTCCATAGCTTGGCTACTGTGGACATTGCTGCTATAAACATTGGGGTGCACGTGCCCCTTCGGATCACTACATTTGTATCTTCGGGGTAAATACCCAGTAGTGCAATTGCTGGGTCATAGGGTAGCTCTATTTTCAACCGTTTGAGGAACCTCCATGCTGTTTTCCAGAGTGGCTGCACCAGCTTGCATTCCCACCAACAGTGTAGGAGGGTTCCCCTTTCTCTGCATCCCCGCCAACATCTGTCGTTTCCTGACTTGTTAATTTTAGCCATTCTGACTGGGGTGCGAGGTGGTATCTCATTGAGGTTTTGATTTGGATTTCCCTGATGCCGAGCGATGTTGAGCACTTTTTCATGTGTCTGTTGGCCATTTGGATGTCGTCTTTGGAGAAATGTCTGTTCATGTCTTCTGCCCATTTCTTGATTGTATTGTTTGTTCTTTGGGTGTTGAGTTTGCTAAGTTCTTTATAGATTTTGGATACTAGCCCTTTATCTGATGTGTCATTTGCAAGTATCTTCTCCCATTCTGTTAGGTGTCTTTTGGTTTTGTGGACTGTTTCCTTTGCTGTGCAAAAGCTTTTTATCTTGATGGAGTTCCAGTGGTTCATTTTTGCCCTTGCTTCCTTTGCCTTTGGCGATGTTTCTAGGAAGAAGTTGTGGCTGAGTTCAAAGAGATTGCTGCCTCTGTTCTCCTCGAGGGTTTTGATGGATTCCTGTCTCATATTGAGTTCTTCCATCCATTTTGAGTCTATTTTTGTGTGTGTTGTTAAGAGAATGGTCCAGTTTCATTCTTCTGCATGTGGCTGTCCAATTTTCCCAACACCATTTGTTGAAGAGACTGTCTTTTTTTCCATTGGACATTCTTTCCTGCTTTGTTGAAGATTAGTTGACCATTGAGGGTCCATTTCTGGGCTCTCTATTCTGTTCCACTGATCTATGTGTCTGTTTTTGTGCCAGTACCATACTGTCTTGATGGTGACAGCTTTGTAATAGAGCTTGAAGTCCGGAATTGTGATGCCACCAGCTTTGCTTTTCTTTTTCAACATTCCTCTGGCTATTTGGGGTCTGTTCTGGTTCCATACAAATTTTAGGAGTATTTGTTCCATTTCTTTGAAGAAAGTTGATGGTATTTTGATAGGGATTGCATTAAATGTGTAGATTGGTCTAGGTAGCATAGACATTTTCACAATATTTGTTCTTCCAATCAATGTGCATTGAGCTCGTTGGATTTTGACTCTGGCTTATGAGTAGTTCTCTTCTTTCTGTGAGTTACACTTTTAACACTTTAAAATTAATTTTGTATAGGTAAAATAATGTTCAAAAATTAAAACAGCTTATTTTGAGGAATTTAATTTCCAACTCTGTTGTGGTCTAACCTGTCCCCTATCCCCATAAATATCCTCTTTAATTGTTTCCTTTTTTTTAATTTAATTTATTTATTTGCCAGAGAGAGAGAGCACGCACACCCACACAAGCAGGGGGAGCAGGGGAGGGAAAAGCAGGCTCCTGCCTGAGCAGGGAGCCCAATGCAGGGTCAATCCCAGGATCCTGGAATCATGACCTGAGCCGAAGGCAGACGTTTGACTGACTGAACCACCTGGGCATCCCTATTTGTTTCCTTATAGATGTTCCTTTGTGTAGACATGAGCCAATACCTGTTCTTCTTTGTATATAAAATATAGCACACCACATAAATTATTCTGTCCCTTGCTTTTTGTTTGGTTAATATACCTGTGGGATCTTTCCATATTAGTGTATAGAAAACACTAGTTAACAGCTTCAGAATATTCCACTGTATACCCATGCCATAGTGTATTGAACTAGCCCCCATTGATGCGTATTTGAATTTTTTCCAGTCCCTTAACAATCACAGACAATGTCCTGGTAAATACACATGTACACATCTCATTTCGTATATTGAAATGTATCTGTGGGATATCTTTCCACAAGTGGGATTGCTGGGTCATTGAGCAATGCATTTATAATTTTGTTAAATTCTGCCCTTCTTCAGGGTTGTGAACTCCTGTAAGTAATGCATCAGGGTACCTGTTTCTCCATAGCCTCTCCAACAGTGTTTTCCAACCTTTAGATTTATATTATTCTAATAGTGAAAATGATAACTATGCAGTTTTAATGTGCATTAGTTTGATATGAATGAGGCTGAGCATCTTTTCATATGCTTAAAGGTGATTTCTGTTTCTATGAACTATCTGTTCATACCCTTTGTAATTTTTCGTTTGGATTGCTTTTTTCTTATCAATTTCTAGGAATGTATAAATTAGATTAACCCTTTAGGACGTGAGTTGCAATTTCCCCAGTTTGTTACTTGTTTTTTAATTGTATTTTGGTCTAGAGAAAGCTTCAAAGATTTTTCTTTAAATTTTAGGTAGTTAATATTAATCTTTTATGTGTCTGGATTTTGAGTCACAGAAAGGCCTCCAGGAATTTGAAATCTGTTCCTGTTTTCCTTAAGTACTTTTGTGGTTTCATTTTTACACTTCCATCTTCGATATATTTGGGATTTATTCTGGTGTTTGAGGATAGTATATAGATTGAACCTTATCTTTTTCTATGTAGCTGCCAGTTATTGCTACCATTTGTTTCAGAATACAATACATCTTGATTGTATTCGGAACTTCCAGGTGTATTGGAGCATATCTCTGGACTTCCTATTCTATTCCATTAGTCTTTCTATTCATACACCAGTACACGGTATTGGTTTTACAAAATGTTTTAGTTTCCCCTGTTGCCCTTCATTTTCCTGGCAATTTTTCCTTATTTATTTTTCCATGTGAATTTATAATCATTTTGTCTAGTTCCAGAAAAGAAAACACTTAAAAAATTGAGATCATGTGAAAATTATAAACTAATTTTACAGAGAGAATTGCTGTCTTTCTGATATTTTCCTATCCAAGAACATTGTGTATTTTTTCATTGGTTTGATTCTACTCTTGAATCCTTTTGGAGCATTTCAAAGTTTGTCTTATATAGGTTTTGCCAATTTTTTGTTAAAATTTTTTGTATGTAGTTTATCTTTTTTGGTGCTTTTGTGAGATCTCTTTATCTTCTCTAAGTGGTTTTGACTGTGTGTATGAAGGCTGTTTTTCTGTGTAAGCACAGAAATCGACAGACCTTGAATTTATAAGTCATTTTTAACAGACTTTAAATTCTGCAAAATCCCTTATATATTTTTGCCTAAGAGAAAGAAAGCTTTGGGAGTCAAACTTGCAGTTTAAATGTGTCTGCATTTATTAGTTCTGTGGTCTTCGGACATCCCGTTTGACTTCTCTGAGCCTCAGTTCTCTCGTCTGTGAAAGGAACGATTCTCTCCATATCAGAATGCTGGAGGAATTAAAAAAGAACATATGAAACTCATCACTTAGTGCTGCTTCTGCCACCAGCGTCAATGTGGGTTGAGGCTGCTGGGTTTTTTTCTTTTTCCTCCTCTTACCCCTGTCACTTTTGAAAGAGGAAAAAAGAAACCATGAAGAGAAACAGTAAGGTATTAGACTTGAAGTTAAAAGTAAGCTGTGATTCCATTTTAGCAGGGTAATCAGTGTGCTTGAGATCAGGGAGCAAACTCAATGGGGCACTTGAGGCCCCTCCTGCTTTTTGGCCTCACTACTCATTGCTCAGTCAGATGCACCCTGACAACAAGGCTGCTTAGCATTCCCCAGAGGCCCTGTGTTTTCCTATAACGCTGTCCCTTCCACCCAGAATGTTCTGCTACCTCATTCTGCCCATTCGGATACATAGTGCCCTGCACCCACTGAGGAAAATTATCTGTCTCCTTGTGCAGCTCGTATGCCCTGTAGCATGGGTCTTTTTTTTTTTCTTTAAAGATTTTATTCACTTATTTGAGATAGAGAATGAGAGAGAATGAGAAGAGGGGAGGGTCAGAGGGAGAAGCAGACTCCCCGACGAACAGGGAGCCTTATGTGGGACTCGATCCCGGGACTCCAGGATCATGACTCGAGCCGAAGGCAGTTGCCTAACCAACTGAGCCACCCAGGCGCCTGCATGGGTCTTGATAGACTGGAAACCGAGGAGAGAAACCGTATCTGTCCGTCCATCAAAAATGCCCAGGAGGGGTGCCTAGTTGGCTCAGTTAGGCATCTGCCTTCAGCTCAGGTCATGATCTTGGGGTCCTGGGATCGAGCCCCCGCACTGGGCTCCTTGCTCAGCAGGGAGCCTGCTTCTCCCTCTCCCTCCGCTGCTCCCCCTGCTTGTGCTCTCTAGCTCACTGTCTCGCTCTCAAATAAATAAATAAGATCTTAAAAAAAATGCCCAGCAGAAGACCTGGCAAAGGATAGACACTCCGGTATTTGTTATTAATATTTGACAATTAACAAATAATTGACTTTGATCTTTCTTTAGCCTTATGTTATGTATCTGGTAACTCTTATCTCATCCAGTATACTGTAAGCCCCTTGAGGATGACGATTATGTCATTTTGCAATAACAACAATGATAACAATAATGGTGGTGGTGAGAGGTAAATAGACTTAATTATGTAAGAGCATTATTAATAAAAATAAAAATTAACATTTATTATGTTCCAGGAGCTGTTTTACAGTCCCTGATGTGGATTAGCTCATACAATCCTCAGCAATCGTATGAATTGGGTACTATTATTGGACATATGGGGAAATCAAGGCACACCAAGGTTGAGGAACTTGCTGAAGACTACACATGCTAGGAAATGCTAGAGCTGAGATTCAAATGCAGATGTTCTGAGTCTAGCAACCCAACCCTTTTTTTTTTTAAGATTTTATTTATTTATTTATTTGAGAGAGAGAGAGAGAGCATAGAGAGGGGAGGTCAGAGGGAGAAGCAGACTCCCTGATGAGCAGGGAGCCCAATGCGGTACTCGATCCCGGGACCCCAGGATCATGACCTGAGCTGAAGGCAGTTGCTTAACCAACTGAGCCACCCAGGTGCCCAACTCTTAACCTGTTATGGTGCTTTAGACTTGTTTGTTGAATGTGTCATTTACAGGTTCTTGAACAATTTAGGAAGTTATTTGATTACACTTGCAACTTCCCAATTTCCGTCCCAACCATCCCTTCTTAGTAACTTCTGTTTTGTTCTTTCCAATTTATCTTGGACTTCCTGCTCTCCAGGAGGCTTTCTGTGACCATCCCCACCAGGCATATAGTAGGTATTCAATAAAAAGTAATTTTTACTTTTCCCCCCCTCCAGGCTCACAGTAAAGGTGCTAAGAAAGAGAATGTAAGACAGGAAGATAATTAAATATTTTTACTGAGGTAAGTTTTTTATCATTTAATTTTTTTTTTTTTTAAGAAACCTCTCCCCACCCTCCACTGTTGTGAAAATTCTTCTCCGCAGCCTGCTTTCTTAAGATGTAAGAGGGAGATTGTTCTAGGAGTATTTTAAGTTCATGGAACCTGGGGTTCTTAAGGTGGATGCCAGGAACATGGGTTGTTTGAACAAGGTTATTTGGCTTTCTTTACTTCTTTGAATCTAATCTTTAAATTCCCATGACTTCATTGTCTTAAAGTTTGGTACTAAGGAGATCCAGCAGGTGGAAACCCATAAGCTGCTTGGTGGTTCTGTATACTTACAACATTCAGTGAAAACTTTGTTTTTAAAACAGGGAACTGAAGGGATTTGAAGGCACGTTTGGTGAGATAGCAGCACTTCTTTCCTTAAATGAGATATGTTGTATTTTCTTATTATAATATTAAAATCTTCCATCAGTATAAAACAACATACACAAGTAAACACCTAACTCCTGTCACACAGAAATGACTGCCATTTATATTTTGGTGAATATACTTCTATGGGTATAGGAGTGTTCATATACAAATTATTAAATATATTATATTGGTTTACACTACATAAGGTAGTCTTAACGCAACAGTGTATATTATATATCTTTACACATGAATTGTAAAAGGCATGTGTAAACTGTACATGATGATTTTACTGACTCTCGTATATTTCATTGTTTGGAGGCACCATGGTTTGTTTAATCATTCCTTTGATGACCACTTAGATTGTTTCTAGTGGATAGTGGCGTGTTGATTAACCCTGTACTCACACCATTGTATACTTGTTCCTTTATCTTCCTGGAAGTATTGACTGCAGAGTCAAAGATGATGCACATTTTAAATGTTGATACAGGGCGCCTGGGTGGCTCAGTTGGTTAAGCGACTGCCTTCGGCTCAGGTCATGATCCTGGAGTCCCGGGATTGAGTCCCGCATCGGGCTCCCCGCTCAGTGGGGAGTCTGCTTCTCCCTCTGACCCTCTTCCCTCTCGTGCTCTCTATCTCTCATTCTCTCTCTCTCTCTCTGTCAAATAAATAAATAAAATCTTTAAAAAAAAAATAAATGTTGATACATATGGTAAACTGCCCTCTGTAAAGACTACCAGTTTATCACCACCACCACCCCCAAGTCAGTGACAGTCTTGTTTTCCATACCCTGCCCACACTGCGTTTTGTTAATCTTTAATCTTTGCCCATCCAATAGGAGAAAAAAAATGGTATCTTTGAGATAGCAACGTTTTTGATTGAAATAAGCCTTTTATGTTTTCAAAGACCCCTTTCATTTGATATTCTTACTTACATGAAGAATTTTCTTACTGAGAACATAACCTACATAACATTAAACATAAGATTTTAACATGATTCTCATGTCTAAGTGAGACACTCTTGGGCTTTTAATATGATGAAAATGTTGAAATATGTTGAGTCCTTTGTTTTTAGTCCTGTTGCCCTGATTACCTCATTATAAATATTTTTAAATTATTGGCAACTAACTAACTGTTTTGGATACCAAAGGTTTTCCTCTGTGGGGAGCAGTACTCTTGTTTTTTATTCATTTATAGTGGAGCTTGAAAAAGCTTTAAAAAATGACTTAAGGTCTTTTGAGCATGGATCCCAATTTCAGAATAGCATAGAGAATGGGATTCACAAACTCAGGTGACAATGAAATACTTGTTGAGTTTGTCAATTATGTGAATATGTATTTAAATGTAAACCTATGAATATCGATGTCAAATCCCATCTGTCCAGAGTATTTTACCAATTTCTGATACAAATGTGAACTCATTTATGTTTGTTTTAGATTTTATTTCAATCGACTAAGAGTTACTTAAGGTCTCCCATGAAACAGACACCAACTGTGTCATTGTCCTAGTGTTTGTTCTTTAACTTAATAAAAAGTCAACTAAAATTCATCTTTTTTTGCTGTATATGAAATGCATCTTCTTATGATATAGATTGTGTTTCATGTGGGTGCTTGTCTTTTCATTCCAAGTTCACATTGTTGAGGCTGGGACCAAGTATGTTTTATCGACCAGCTTCCATCCAGCAACTGGTGTGACACCTGGCATGTACGTGACAGACACTCAAATTGTTTTGAAGGAATTAATGATTGGTGTATATTGGTATTGTTGAGTTAGAACTCAGATGTAAGTGAGACGTGCCTTAAATTTTAATTAAGAAATTTAATTTCTTGGAGAAGAAAACTAGTATCTGTGACTTTTAAATGCCCCTAAATCTAGACATACATAATTGTAGTGACACTTGCTAGAGTAACGTTTTGTGATGCTTTATTTGGATTATTGATTTAGACTATATCCCCTTTATTTTCAGAATCACATATACTGCTGTGTTTTAAATCTGCTTTCTTTGTTTTTTATTGTTGCTGTTAAGGGCAAAGTAAGTATCTAGGTAAGATACCAGATGTTAATTCAAGAATCCTAGGATATTTGGTTATTATAGACCTGGGAATATTTTTCAGTTATGTTATTTGAAGACAAGAATAAAGTAAATACCCCAGATTTTAAATTATAGTGGAAAGAAATTGAGTTATATTTTAATTGTGTGGTTCAGCATTTATTAAAAATAGAAGTGGAGAAATAGATTGCCAGCCATTGAGAAGAATGTATAAATCTTTGTCCAGTATCCTGCCTTCTAAGCTTTTCTGACTCCTAAACCAGTTTTTATAGCCAAAATAAACAGAGCGCGTGGAGCAAGCACTTAATAGATTTAAGCTGTTGTAGACTTTTGTTTCATACGTTTTGTTTCCACTGGGATATGGGATTCTAAAGAACACATGAGCTAGATTTTAATTAGTATTTTAGCAGTGGTTATTTGCATGTAAAAAATTTTAAATTGATTAAATAATCCCCTAGCAATTTTTATTTGTCCTTTAATTTCCTTAGCAACCCCTTACTAAATAAATAGTCCAAAAGTTAAATCTAGGCAGACCTAAAAGGAAACTACTGAGTCTTCATTAGTGGGGTCTAAATTAATGAGATTTCCTGGACTTTTCCCTTGGATATTTTGTGGCTAATGGTATAACCTTGTATTTGTTTTCTAAAATAACCGAAGTTCTGGGTTCTTGAAACTCTTTTCCGTGGTAGTATAGGAATTTGCTTATATGGTAGCTTTCATTTCACTGATGAGTTAATTTCTTTAATCGCATGCTTTAAAACCCTATTTCTGAAAATACTCCTGAAAAGTGAGGAATTACTAGTAGTAGTTAAACCATAGTCTTAATTAAGACTTTATCCTTTATTTCCCCTCTTAGCTGCATTTGTAAAAATTGTTATACTGTATTTAAACAGATTTTAAGACATTCTTATGTATGGGTTGGATTTTGTGCATTTGTAACGATTTCTTCCTATTTTAGGCATAAAGCTTAAAGTTTAGACTGGCAGTATAAGTGGTTATTTGATTGGAAAGTTGGAAAGAAGAAAAGCTGTCTTCATATCCAGAATTTGTGGTGGTAGAATACTCAGATGAAATGGTTTCATGATCAGGGTGAGAGTATGGAACTGCAGGAGGAGTGGAAAGACATTTTTAAGTGCCTATATGCAGCATAGATCCCCAGGAAGCATCCCAGGCTGACTTCTGCAGTGTGCATACCTGGGTTGATCTCTCACAAAGGCATTATTATTACCCCTGTGAGGTGAAGAGGGGTGGAGAGCAGTGGCTTTGGGCCTCAAGTTCCAAAGTGAGCACAGGGCTTAGAGAAACTCCCTAGGGAAATCTCCAGCTTCTGACCGTTCCATCCTCCTTGAGAAATTTCCTTCCTTGCTGACCCTGGAAGCTTTGCGTCATGGTGGGTGTGATAGAAATATGGAGCTGGGCAGAGGGAGTCTGACTCTTGTCTATTACTGCAGTGTCCAGATACCCTCTTTAAATAGACTTCCAACATGGGAGCATGGCTAATCACATCATAGCAGTGTGATGACAAATATGAGAGTTCCATGCAAACTTGGCCTTTGTGCCCGTTTGGTTTGTTCGGAGAAGAGACCCAGGTCATGGGGAGGGTTGTGTTTGTGTATGTTAAACCTAGTAAGTTTTGTTTTAAATAGATTTCAGTCTATTCTAATGTGACAAAGTTTTTCAGTCTGAATGTTCTAGCAGCCATCATTCAAACATTAATTGCTGTCAGTGGGAAAGGATATCCTCCCACATCTTTTCTGGAGTGCTCGAAACCATCCCACTTCCTTTTTCTTTTACCTTAAGAACTGATTACTGACACTTGGGAATTATAATCAGATGGCATCAATCTTCCCGGAAAGGTTACCAATTATTGCACTGAAAAATAGGCATTTCTTTCTAATAGTAAGTGTTTCTCTTGGTGCGTCTCTCTCAGTTCAGTACTTTTAAATACCTTTTAGGTGAATGAATGCTTTGTGTCATGCCCTGATTTAATACATTTAAAACAGACTTTATTGATGGCTTTCTTACTTTCAGTTCTATGGAAGGGGACAGTTTATTTAATATGAAATCTTCATAGGATCTTTTGGTTGTTTAGATGTCCTCGGGGTAGAAAAAGGATGGCTGATGTCAATTACTTATACTATGATATAAGCTCTAAAATGAGCATTTGCTGTGAAGCGTTGAGAGTGGTGGCGATTTGCATCTTGAGCAGTTGGCATTCCCTCATTTTGTCCTTATAAACTTGGAGGATAGATGTAATCACCCAGTTTGAGAGCATGAAATGCCTTAGTTAGGAAAGTTGTCCTTGGGTGCTCAGCTAGTATGTTAAAAACCAAACTAAGCAGTGACTTGAATTCATATCTCTCGGGCTCCAAAGTCTGTGCTCTCTTCTTACAAACACCAGCAGAGAAAGGGGTCTCGGAGTTGTTAGAATGTTTCATTATTGTAGATACTTGAAATGTTCCACTGAGTGAAGTGGAAGCTACTTTATCACCACCATCCCTGTCATTCTCACCATCTTCTTTATTTCTAATGTTCTTCAGCACCCACTGATGAAGTGAGGAGCCTGCCAGGGTGTCTGGCTCACTGTGTTCAATACAACATAGGCTTGTTTAATTTAGCAGTGCTCGGAGATGAAAGGTTCATGACGGCCAAGTACAAACAGACCTTCTGTGGGATGTTAATTTTGTTACAGGAGGGAATGCTTGTTTTTCATTTTTTCATGAGCTAAAAAGGACTTTGACTTGTTTAAATCTGTGTAATCAAAGGGAAGCAAGCAGTGCTGCTAAACTTTTTTTTTTTTTTTTGGTTCAGTCTTCGGTGAATTCCATTTCATACCTGCCAGCGAATTGCAAATCGTGTGCTCTTTTGTTCTTTGCTCTTTTTACTTTGGATCGGACTTTATGGTTGGTTGCTGTGGGGATTTAGTGGTAGGGAAATAAATCATTTCCTCCTCTGAACAGATTGTGTGTCTTTTACAACAGGTTATCCTGTAGCAGGCAGAGTGATTCAGTAAGGCCCCTGCACAGAGGTGTCACTCTATGATTTTGTGCAGTATACTGTAAATTTCAGCTCATACCTTTAAAGCACGCAAGTTAATGGACTTCAGTATCTTCAGAGCTGTGCACTGAACCTCCCTACCTGATTCCAGAACACTTTGATCACCCCAGAAAGAATGCCCACCCCCATTAGCAGTCTCCCTTCATTCTTCCCTCTCTCTGGCCTCCGGCCCCTGGCCCCTGGCAACCACTACCTGCTTTCTGCGTCTGTGGATTCGCCTGTTCGGGATATGCTGTATGAATGGGGTGATAAAGCATGTGGCCTTTCGTGTCTGGCTTCTTCCACTTAGCGTGTTTGTGAGGTTCATCTATGCTCTAGCATGCATCAGAATTTCATTCCTTTCTGTGGCTAAGTAATATTCTGTTGCCTGCATATGCCATATTTTGTTTATTCAACCATTGATAGGCGTTTGGGTGTTTCCCATGGTTTGGCTATTATGAATAATACCACTGTGACCATTCATGTGCAAGTTTTTGGGCAGACTCATCTTGGATGCAGACCTAAGAGTAGAGTTGCTGGGTCTTCTGGTAACTCTGTGTTTAACTTTTTTCCAAACTGTTTTCCAAAGTGGCTGTCCCATTTTTACATTCTCGTCAGCAATATTGAAGGATTCCAGTTACTTCACATCCTGCCCAGCGCTTGTTATTTTGCTGTTGTTGTTTTCATGGCAGCCATTCCGATGAGTGTGAAGTTGTATCTTCTTGTGGTTCTGATTAGCATTGCCCTAATGACTCATGATGCTGACCATCTTTTCATGTGCTTGTTGGCCACTTGTATATCTTTTTTTAGAGAAATACCTGTTCACATTCTTTTTCCACTTAAAAAATTAGGTTGTCTTTTTATTGTTGAATTGTATGAGTTCTTTACATATTCTGGATACACACATGCACATACCCATATCCTTATTAAAACACAAATAGTCCAGTTTTCTTCCCATCCTGTGGATTGTCTTTTCACTTGTTCTTTGAGGCAAACAGTTTTAAATTTTTATTAAATCCAATTTATTTTTCTTTTGTTACTTGTATGGGCTCCTCTCTGAAGTTTTTTTATAAGTTAAAAAATCATAACTTATTTCTAGGCATCTCCCATGTAAGAAATTGGTGCAAAATGGTCAGCTGGTTAACTATGCAGCGGGTTAGAGGCATTAAACATCTTCTGTGTTTTCAAGTATTCTCATCTGATTCAATATGAAGAAGACCACGTTTCCTAACCTAACACCCAATTGCCCCCTTTCCCCTGCTTTTAATTAGAAAGTTGCCTTTCAGGGTTCTGCATAGCTCAGAATGCATGCATCATTCTATGAACATTTATAAGTGTTTCATATGCACTGAGCACTTCACTGGGCTCAGGGAGCCAGAGGTGAGTGGAATGTGGCTCTATCCTCAAGGAACAAGAGCACAGGTGCTAGGTGAGGAGTATGCACAGAGGACAGTGGAGAGACGCAGAAAGGAGGAGGTGGGACTCCTCTGGATCTGGGTGAGAACACCTCATGGAGGAGGAGACACTTGTGGTCCGTCCACAAAGATGGTTAGGTGATCAGGACTTCTCTCTTCTGGCTACTTGCTCCTGTGTACGCCATGTGCCCTAACACCAGATATTGTATAGCAGCCATATTTAGAATTACTTATATCATAAAAGACAGATGTAGATGGGATCGCTTGATGCCTAGAAGTGAGTCAAAACAAAACCACTTGTCTTGAATTTCTTTAGGTTTCCAAAGTTTTCAAAAGGAAGATGTCCTCCTTACTAGTTCAGCATGATGTGTATGTCTTTGTCTGTCTGTCTAAACTGAAGCCCATGTAATTCATATAATCAAGGCATAAAATATGAGGCAGGGAGTAACAGTTGCTTGGCTGGGGAGGAAGATTGATTATAGAGAGTCAGGTGTATTCTGTTGAGGAATTTAGATTTTGTCCATATCGAGGAGAGCCATTGAATTGTCCAGCATGGGAAGCGTGATATGACCGCTCTGGTGACTGTACTGGGGATGCTGGATGCAAGGGGCAGGATGGGGACAGAAGACCCAGTAAGCTGTTAGGTGGGTCCAGGTGGGAGTTGATGAGGACCTGAACTAGGGCATTTGTAGTAGAATTTGGGTAAGTCACAGGCTGAAAGGTTTAGGAGCTATTAGGAATCCTGGCTACAGGTAATAGAAACCCTGTTCAAACATTAAGTCACAGGGGGGATGAATTGGGAGGTTCCTGGAGAAGGTCCAAAAGGAGTGAAATGCTGCAGAAACCTGGACAGGCTCAGGGGCCTGAAGGGTTGGGAGTGGTACTCATTCCCTCACAGGGACTCTTGCTCCTAGGTCTGCTGCCTCCAGTTTCTCCACAGGACAGGGGCTATTTTCACAATCTTCAACTAAGAGGAAGAAAGAGCTTCTCCCTCCAGCTTTAGTTTTTAAAATCCCAGGGACCCTCATCGCCTTGGGTTTTATGCCTTCATTGGAAGGGGTCTCTGTTGGAATTTTCTACCACTACCTCTTTGGGAGTTCCCAGAAGAAGTAGGGAAAGGTTCTGGATAGAGCCAACCGTGCACATCTACTCTGGGAAAGCAGGCGGGACCCGACCCAGAGAATGAAGAGATCTGAGGAGGAAGGGAAGGTCAGGAATGCCTCCCAAGTTTGTGGCTTTGGTAACCTGGAAATGGCACCGTTTCCATCCAAGAATAAGGGCTCAGGGGGCAAGCGGACTAGAGTGCAGTGAGTAAACTGAGTTCATTTTTAGACTAGCTTAGACTGGCACATAGGGCTAATCACCATTTGTGTGTTATATATTTTTATGATTATTTGATTAGTTTGGCTTCCTTCACAGTTTGAAGCCCCATGAAGACAGGACTGTTGTCTTGGCTCTGAATCTCCAGAGCCTCCCATAATATACTTGGCATGTAGTAGGTATTCAGTAAATACCTATACGAATGAATAAATTCAGGTGAACCTGTCCAGCAGGCAGCTGGATGGACGGTTTGGGTCTCAGATGAGGACAGGAAATACAGATTTAGGGGTATCAGTGTAGGACTAGATGGTAGACAAGCCTTGAGAGTTATCCTTATTGGCTAAGAGACTTTTATGAAAGTTCAGATATTGTGTAGACCTATAATTTTCATGTCCCTGTGATAAAATTATGCCCTATTTTCACTTTGCCCTGCCTAGTATTTAATGCCAGTAATTTCTACTGATGATCCTACCAATGATTTTTTAAAAATTCTGTGGCAGATTAAAATTAGATTTGTGACAGATAGGGAAATAAAGGTGGTAAAGACAGAGATTCTGTTTCCTTTTAAGAATAACTGACTCATAGGATGAAACCTTGGATATGATTTCAGATCACTCCTGTAAACTCTCAAAAAAGATGTTTATAAAACACTTGGAACAATACAGATTGTACTAAGAAAATGTGCTTTGATCAACTCTGGAGATACAAAGCAGGGAGCTTAATAAATCAAGTCCTATTTGTGAATGGAAAGGACTGGAAGTTCACCTTAAAAGTAAGAATTCAGTTCACATCAAGACTTTAAATTTTATATTCTGGATAGCAGTTTTTAACTCAGTTTCGTCTTTTGTATAAAAAGAAAATGAATTGCACATTTCAATTCTTGGCATCTTGAAATCTGACTCCTGATTCCTATCTCTTAATAACCATTGGAACACGGGTTTAAAAATGGAATTTGACTTTGGTTTTTTACCCTTTAATTTTGAGGTGAGTGTGCTTCCAGCTCTGTCTTCCTTCTGTATTCAGGAAAACCACACCACTGGTAGCTTGACTATGCCATAATTTTTATTATTTAAATATTAGAAACACAGTCGTATTTATATAAAGTGGTAACACTATAGTCACACTTGGGAGAGGTGGTTTGTTTCATTTTAAGGCATAAATACAGTTGTATTACTTTTGTAGGCTGAATACCCTCCTCTTAACCACTCTGCCATATGTCAAGATGTTACATTAGTGTCTTTATTGGCCTAGATTCTTCTTTCTACCCCCACCCCCTGCAGTAAAGATAGGAGCATTTTTACTTATTTAATTTTCCACCAAACAACTTTCACTAAATTTGCCTGACTACGAATACAGGCCAGTGTCTTCTAGCAAGTTGTAATTTACTAGAGCATTTCTAAGAACTCAAATTGAGTAGCTTATAGCATCTCAGTTTTTAAAATTACTATAATATATGTATATATATAAAATCTTAAAAATATAACTCAGATAATTTTCTTTTGGTTTATAGATCAGTGCTTATTCTTTCAAATAGAGTTTCAACAAATACCTAATATGCTAAGACTTTGTATATTCTGAATTTTACCGAACCTGCTCAAAGACTGGAAAAGAATACATTTGGGATTTTAATGACAATGAGATCAGTATTATGGGTTTAATTTCCTGCATGAGTTATTAACTACATTGAATATTATTAATTACATGGAAAAATCTCTGTCTTGAGACCCTAGGCCCCTGCCAATTGTATCCCTTTTGAAATCAATTTATGGGGCTGAAATAAAAGAATGTCGATTTCTGGAGGTACCCTTATCAGCTCCTGGAAAAAATGGTTAAAATGCATGTGATGTAGTATAGCTTATTCTATATTCTGAAATAATTTTTCTTTAAGAGGTAGTTAGCTTTGGTGAGCGCTGTGAATTGTGTGAGACTTTTGAATCACAGACCTGTACCTCTGAAACAAATAATACATTATATGTTAAAAAAAAAAAAAAAGAAGAAGATAGCAGGAGGGCAAGAATGAAGGGGAGTAAGTCGGAGGGGGAGACGAACCATGAGAGACGATGGACTCTGAAAAACAAACTGAGGGTTCTAGAGGGGAGGGGGGTGGGGGGATGGGTTAGCCTGGTGATGGGTATTAAGGAGGGCACGTTCTGCATGGAGCACTGGGTGTTATACGCAAACAATGAATCATGGAACACTACATCAAAAACTAATGATGTAATGTATGGTGATTAACATAACATAATAATTTAAAAAATACCAAAAAAAAGAGGTAGTTAGCTTCATTCTTTACTAATTAACTCTTCAGAGATAGCATCATTCAAAATAGAAAAGTTCGCAGCGTGGATGTCCAGCAGGGAGGAGGCAGCTCTTATGGACAGTGGGAAACACGTGGCACGGGAGATAGAGAGAGGCCTGCATCCCCCCTGCAGGTGATCTCTGGGCTGGTCAGGGTCCTTCCTTCATTGCCTCACCTAAAATGACAAGATCACTTTCCCAGACATGGGATTTCCACTCAATGAATTTTGGATTTTCTGATGACTGATAAATATAATTCAAAAAGTAGCATTAAATAATGGAGGAGGAGGAAAATCTAAACATCCTATCCCTACCTAGATTTAGTCTAATTAGGGGAAGAATTTGTCTGAGTTATGGAAGGTATAAAACATTTGAAATGCACTTCTGAGTAAGTGTGTGTAGAATTTAGGCTAATACGTTGCCTCACGGCTACAAAGAATCTGTTAAGTGATTCTAAGTAATTTACATGTATTCTGTAGGTAAAGAGACTTTTCTAATGTGCTTCAATTGTAGTTTCTGTAGTTTAAGTAGCTGAGAGATCCTGTTTATTATGTTCTCTACTAAGTAGCCTTTCTTAATAGACACAGAAAATGCAGAAGCTATTCAACCAGTTCTTGCTCCTATGTTAGTGAAGTCTGAATTTAAGTGAGTTTTACTTTACGTCGTAAAGATAGCAAAATAGCGTACGGATATTCTGTGAGGGTGAGCGTGTGTGTTTTGTAGACCTCTCTTATGCATGTATTAGCCATGAAACCCCAGTAGCATATACGATAGGTTATTTTCAGAGGGCTGTGGAAAGCCAGACCAGCAGTGTCTCCCTGGGGCTCCAGGCTTACCATTTGAAACCACGATTCCATGTTGTCATGAATGAAATGTCGAATCCTGGGAGGAATGATGATACCTCATTTAGGTATCTTATCGGTTATAACTTCATACTGTATTACTTGCTCATATGATAAACACTGATAGGATTTTAAATCAGAATTGTTTTCAGCATTTAACACCACTTTACACATGGTCAGGAGCAATCATCATGCTACTAGTTAGACTAGTTAGGCCACGCCATAGTTCTAAAATAGTCTTCCCTTACAGAAGAGACCTTGCCTGACTTTGCAAGACTATGGTACCCAGGGGGTACTGAGAGCCAAAGCATGGGAGACAAATCGTTATGCACACCTAGTCCTGTCACAACACTGTTTCTCTTCCTTGTTAAGGCATACTGTCCGACTCGCCCCGCTGAGAATAAAGAAACACCTGGTGCTCACGGTTAGATGAGTCCACGTTCTCTGGCAAGTGTGGTCCCACTTGAGGCCTGACTTGGCAGACTTGCTGCTTACAGGTTCAAGATTTCCTTTGAGCTGTTACTAATGGAAAATAGCTCTGTGACCTTGGGAAGGTTGTTGAAGTCCTTCATACTCTGCCTCGCTGTAAAAGGCGCCATCGGAGCACTGTTGTGAGGGGGGTGAAGTGTTGCACATACATATGTTAGCACGGTGCCTGGCACATTACAGATTGCCAGTGGATGTCAGGCCATGGGACAGCATTTTCCTCCAAAAGGAAATGTAATAGGGCAATATTGACAGTGGAGATGTCTTGAATTAACACAGATGTAGGTGTCCTTGGTATCCAGCAGGTACCCTTTCAACATCTTAATGGAAGTAACTATTGCAGGTGAGGTAGAAAATTCCACGGTGGGGCGTTCACGTTAACACCTGGCAGTGGCGGGTGTCTCCCTTTTGATACTTAACATTTTACCTAAAACAGAACCATTTTTATTTTTAAAAACTGAAAAACAAAAACCAGAAGGCAAAGTAACTGAATACTGGTTTGGTTTTTTATCTTTTGTTTTAATGGTTATTTCTTCTCGATGGGAATAAGGATATTTACAAACAAACCGTGCTTGCAGAGCCTGTGGTCTGGAGTGCAATGGTTGTAGAATATTTAGAAGATTAGCAGTGTTTAATGTGGATATAAATTTGGGTATGATGTGTTTAGAACATGTGACAAGGAATCATTATGTCAGTCAAAATTCACTAAAAGCTTATCGTTTAGTAAAATTGTTCCTTTGAGCATATGAACATGACAGTTCGGAGGCAACCGAAAATTTTAGGAAAGGAATAACAGTTTCTAAGGGAATGTGAAGCACAGTGTCATCAACAATTATCTCTAACAAGGGATACTTGTTAATTTTTATGTCCATTGCCTGAATTTATTGAGTTCCTTAATAGAAAAGAGAAGTACCACTGCAGGGTGGGAAAAAAAAAAAAAAAGAGTAAAAGGTTTTCAAATGGATAGCCTTGATAAACTGTAAATTAGCCAGTATTTGTGGCAAGAGATGTGGACCTATTGAATTTTCTCTGTGATGAGTAAATAAGCTTACATCTTCTATCAGATGTAATTACTGTCCTTGGTCTGGTTAGCATAGAACTCTCCAAAATTAAAGAATATACTATGGCACAGAGTGTTTGTTGTCTTTGATACAGAGAATTTACTTAAAGCTTCCTTTTTATGTTTTTTTTATGTAAATCATTTTGGATCTGTCTACCTAAGTTTACTTACTATTGTTGAAGAATAATTGACACACAATGTTATATTGGCTTCAGGTGTACAGCGTATTAGTTCAGCAGTTCAGGGCATGACTCAGTGCTCACCGCGACAAGTAGAGTCACCATCTGTCTTCATACACTGTCATTACAATATAATCGACTCTATCTCCTACACTGTACTTTTCATCTCCGTGACTTATTTGTTTTATGACTGGAAGTTTTAATCCCTTTTATCGATTTCACCCATCCCCCTATCCACCTCCCCTCCGGTAGCCACCAGTTCTCTGGACTTAAGAGACTGTTTTGTCCGTTAATTTTTAGATTTCACATATAAGTGAAATTATACGGTATTTGTCTTTCTCAGTCTACCTAAGTTTTTCACATCTTTTTATATTTCCAAGCTGGCGGGACCTCTTGTAGCTGACAGGCTCTGTTCTTCCAGCTATGTATGGGAGTACTTTTTGAATCTTTGTCCTGAATTCACTTAGGTTTCAAGAGATACCTTCATTCTGAAATTCTAAGCTGTCAATGTGTAATTCCTTAATCATCTCATCAGTAGCATTTATTATCTTGACTTTGTGTTAGAAGGATCAGCCTGTTTCCACTGATGTTCTTTAGTTGTGTCATTTAAATGCAATGACTAAAAACTTACAGATTATTCCCAGAGTAGATGCAGAATGCATCTGCAATTACATGCTTTGTAATTTGGCAGTGACCGTTCTGCATGAAATCTAATACTTAAAACAATGCCAGACAGAGTACATGTGCAATAAATGTTCATTGAATTAATGAATTGCTCTAGGGTGGCTCGTGGTTATAATAGTTTCAGTATTAAGTGACCAGTATTCAGGACTGGAGGTTTAGCTAAACATTTGGGCTTCATTTGGAGCCAGTGAACAGACCACTGTGCAATCCCGAGAGACCCGTTTGTTCACTTTTCTATCCAATAGTAATTTACTTTTACAGTGCTGTTTATATAGAGGAAAGGTCAAAGGGAAAGGTGTACTTGAAGCAGTTACATCAATTGCTTTGCTACAATGAAAGATTTTTAGTATGTGGTGAAAAAAAGACAATTTAAACTGTGTATTATAAAGTTTAGGCAGCTACTTTTTTTCCAGCTTTGTTAGGCAGTTACTTCTTTTCCAGCTTTATTTGTGTATATAATTGATACACAATAAATCGCACAGGTTTAAAGTGTGCAGTGTAATCAGTTCTGACACACGTAGACATCTTTGAAACCATCGCCACAATAAGGATAATGGAAATATCCACTAACTCCAAAAGTATCTTTGTACCCCTTTGGAACCCTACCCTCACACCCTCTTGCCCCCTTCTCCACGCAGCCACTGATCTGCTTTCTGTCACTGTAGATTAGTTTGCCTATTGTAGGGTTTCATAGAAGTGGATTTTTAATAGTATGTACTTTTTTTAGTGTGTTTCTTTTCACTCAGCATTGTCATGATGAGATTCTTTCATATGCTTGACTGTATCAATAGTTAGTTCCTTTTTTACTGCTGAGGGGTATAGATAGTCTGCACTTTATATATCTCTTCACTGTTGATGGCTATTTGGGTATTTCCAGTTTCTGGCTATTACAAATGAAAGCTATCTGAATGTTCATATACAGGTCTTTGTATGGACATACGCTTGCTTTCCCTTAGGCAAATACCTAGGAGTGGAATGGCTGGATCATATGGTAGGTGTATGTTTAACTTTTTAAAAATGGCCGAATTACTTTTCATGTTGTTGTATCCTTTTACGTTCCCTACCAACAATGCATGAGAGTTCCAGTTGCTCCACATCTCTGTCAATAGTTGGTGTGGTCAGTCTTTTTAATCATAGCCACTCTAATAAGCATGTTACGGTTTCTTTTTGTGCTTTTAATTTGCATATTCCAGATGACTAATGTGTCAAGCCTATTTTCATGTGCTTATTTGCCATTTTTCCGTGAAATGTCAAACCTTTTACTCATTTATTGGATTGTTTATTTTCTTATTACTGAGTTAGTTTCAAGAGTTCTTTATATATCCTAGATACAGATTCTTTTTCAGATATATGATCTGTAAATATTTTCTATCTGTCTGACTTGTCTTTTAAATCTCTTAACAGTGTCTTTCAAAGAGCAGACATTTTTAATTTTGGTAAAGTTCAGTTTATCAATCTGTTCTACTATGTGTTATGCTTTTAGTTACCATATTTAAGAAATCTTTGCGTAATCCTAAATTGTTGAGATTATTTCCTGTGTTTTCTTATAGGTGTTTTATAGTTTTAGGTTTTATGTTGAGATACATGGTCCATTTTGACTTGATTTGTGCATGTGGCACAAGGTATGGATCAGAGTTCATGCTTTTTGCGTATGGATGTCTCTCTCTACTGAGTTACCTTTGCACCTTTGCCAGACTCAGTTGTCCGTATCTGTGGGTCAATCTGGGACCCTCTACTCCAGTGATCTCTTTGTTGATCTTTATGCTGGTACTGCACTGTCTTAATTACTACAGCTTTATAGTAAGTTTTAAATTTGGTAGTGTTTGTCCTGCAGCTTTGTTCTTTCTTCCAAAGTTGCTTTGGCTCTTCCAGGTCTTTTGCATATCCCTATGAAGTTTAGAATCGGCTTATCAGTTTATACAAAACAGCCTGCTGAGATTTTGTTTGGGATTATATTGAATTGGTATTATCAGTTTGGAGAGAATGACTTCTTTATTTTTTTTTTTTTAAAGATTTTATTCATTTATTTGAGAGAGAGCACAAGCAGAGGGAGCAGCGAGGGGGAGGGAGAAGCAGGCTTCCCACTGAGCAGGGAGCCTGATGCAGGACTCGATCCCAGGACCCCAGGATCATGACCTGAGCTGAAGACAGACACTTAACCGACTGAGCCCCCCAGGCACCCCAGAGAGAATGACTTCTTTTTTTTTTTTTTTTAAAGATTTTATTTATTTATTTGACAGAGAGAGACACAGCAAGAGAGGGAACACAAGCAGGGGGAGTGGGAGAGGGAGAAGCAGGCTTCCCGCTGAGCAGGGAGCCCGATGTGGGGCTCGATCCCAGGACCCTGGGGATCATGACCCGAGCGGAAGGTAGACACTTAATGACTGAGCCACCCAGGTGCCCCGAGAATGACTTCTTAACAATACTGGGTCTTCCAACCCATGAACATGTTATTTCTCTCTAATTATGTCCTTAATTTCTCCCAACAACATTTTTAAGTACAGAGCTTGCACATCTTTTGTCAGATTATCCTAAAGATTTCATGTATTTTGGTATTATTATAAGTGGTAGTCTTAAAAGTTTCAGTATAAAGTTGCTCATTACTCGGATAGAAATACGATTCCGTTTTGTATTATAAATCTTATATCCTGCAACTTTGCTAAACTCACTAGTTCTGGTAGCTTTTTTGTGAAGTCCATTGGATTTTTCCACATGAATAGCAACGTCGCATTTGGATATAGTTTTATTTCTTTTTTTCTAACATGGATGTCTGTGATTTCTTTTTCTTGCCTTACTGCACTATTCAGAACCTCTAGTATAATATTGGATAGAAGGAGAGAGAGTGTACATCCTTTGTCTTAGCAATCATTCAGTCTCTTACCATTAATTGTGATGTTAGTGGTAATTTTTTGTGGATTCCCTTTATCAAGTTGAGGAAATTGTCTTCTATTCTTAGTTTGCTAAGAATTTTTGTCAGGAATAGATTTTGGATTTTGTTAGATACTTTTCTGCTTTTATTGGGATGATCATATGGTTTTTATTTATTGGTTTGCTAATATGGTAAATTACATTGAGCATATTTCGAATGGTAAATGAACCTTGCATTCTTTGGATAAACCCCACTTGGTCATGATGTATTACCTTTCCTATATATTGTTGAATTTGATTTGCCAAAATTTTGTTTAGAATTTTTAAGCGTGTGTTCATGAGGGACGGAACAGCTTCTTGTAATGTCTCTGTCTGGTACCAGGTTAATGCTGGCCTCATAGAATAAGTCAGGAAGTGTTTCTCCCTGTTTAATTTTCAAGAAGAATTTGTGTAGTATTGGTACTCTTTTTTCCTTCATTGTTTGTTAGAATTCGCCAAATAAGGCCATCTGGGCCATACTTTTCTTTGAGGGAAGATTTTAAACTACAAATTCAGTTTTTAAAATATATCTATGGCTATTCAGGGTATTTCTTTTTGAGTGGGTTTGGGTACTTTGTACCTTTCAAAGAATTCATCTATTTCATCTGCGTGGTTGAATTTACTGCCATAAAGTTTTTCATGATAGTTCCTTATTATCTTTTTCATATTTGTCAAATCTGTGGTGGTATCACCTCTCTCATTACTGATACTGGTCATTTGTATCTTCTCTCTTTTTTCCTGAGTAGTCCAGGTGGAAGTTTATCAACTTTTTTTTTTTCTTACCCTCTCCAAGAACCAACTTTTGATTTCCTTCATTTTCAGGTTTTTTTTTTATTTCATTGATTTTCTGCTCTGATCTTTATTATTTCCTTTCTTCTGCTTCCTCTCTCTGTGTGTAATTTTAGTTATTTTTCCTTTTGTTAAATTTTTCTAGTTTTATACAGTATGGTTCCATTAAGGTCTTCCTTTAAAGTGTTTCCTCCCCAAGGCAAGTGAGGATACTGAGGCTCAGAGAGGTTAAGGGAGTCAACAGTTAATATGGATAGCCTTTTATCTGTTATCTTACAGTGTCATAAACGCTGTGACAGAAGCAAGTATTTAGCCTGTAACGAGTGGGATGAGAGGGCCTCTTTGGAGAATTTGATGACTGAGGGATCTTATTTTGTTGAAACCTAGGATAAATTTGTGACACCAAATCCAAAGTATTAGTTCCTAAAGTTATATTACATTGGCTGCAGATCTCCTTCTTGGTTGCTGTATCCTGAAAAACGCGTTAGAATATTCTGGGAGTAAGTCTGGATCCAGTGAATGTTCCCTTGGATTTAATAGGCAGACCTTTTTATTTCTATTAGGACTGTTTGCAGTGGTCATGGTCATGGTAACTATAGCTGTAAGTGTGGGGGCAGCTGTTCCTAACAGGGTTACTGTTGAATAGGAGGAAAATCTGGGGGTGGAATGTAGGGGGGTTGTTAAAAAAACTTACATCAATGTCTCGCTGCAGTCTCAGTAAGCAGTACTTCTCTAATTATTCCTTAACACATTAAAACTTTAAAAATATTTTTATCTTTAAAAAGGCTTAATTCTATCATTATTTCATCAGTGGAGTGAAACCAGCACAATGTAATAGCATCGTCTCAGTGTCCATATTGGAAGGTTGAGTTTCTCTCCAATCTGAATCAAGGTACTATATTTAGGAATTTTGAAAAATACATAACAGCTGTTTGCTGGGGGACACTAGTATCGCTGGTGGTCGACTGTAGGGAAGAAACAAGAGGGAAAGAAATAGAGGAGTTATTTTCAAATGGCCATGAGAGCAAAGGGCATTTTGGGGGGCAATGTGAACCTGAGCCTTTTAAAAAACTGCATGGTTGAAAGAGCAAGCTATTCCTTTAACAGTTTGCTTCTCAAAATTATTTTTTTTAGAGGAGAAAGCAGCAGTGGGATCAAATATCTAGTTTGTAATGGTGCCAGGACCAGAAACCAGACTTTTGAGTCAGAAAAACTGGATTCTGGTCCTGCTTCCCTCCTTGATACTCTGTGTAACTGGGAGCTTAGCCCAAAGATACTTATCCTCTAGTTGTGGTTTAAATGAGAAAATGTATGAGTTATCACCTAATAAATGCTTAATACTATTTGACTAGGGAACCATTTTCCCTTTCTCAAGGACTCAAGGAAATAATTAAAGAGTCACATGCACATAAGCATCTACTTAACTTAGAGTTTTTGTTTCCCAAAGTGACTCCAACCTCATCCACTTCATCTGCTTTTAGGATCATATATGTTTTTTCTAATTAAACAAATGCAACTGATTTTTCATGCATTTATAATGGCTTTAAAACCTGTTAGCCCTGTAGTTTTATTTGGTCTCAAACTTTGTAACAAGGTGTCCAGCAAACAGTATGTGCAAAAACAAATTATGCCCCTTTTCACATTAAAAGTTTTCAGGTTTGTAAAACATTTCCCACCGTATGTATGTTTGCACTTTTCCCCAAACACATACTTTGGAATGTGCATTTTCCTCTATTTGGGGGCTTTAGCTTTCAGGTTAAAGGAGGACAGTGAGGTGGAGAATGTTGGGTGATAAAAAGTCTTGGAGTAGGGAGATCATCTGCATATCAGCTCCCTCTGCCTGGAATTTCCCCCTCCTTCCTGTCCTTTCCCTGTCTTACGCTTTAAGATTTAGCTCCTTTGCCAGTCCTTCAACTCAGTTGTGTTAAGGAACCCCCCTCCTCCCCATAACACCTTGCCTTCATCTAATACTCTTTACCACACTACGTTGTGACTGTGTTTGCTGGTCTTCCTAACAAACCTTAAAGTCAGGGAATTGGTCTTATTCATCTCCATATCCAGCACCTGGCACGACTCCTGATTAAAAAGGTGCTCAGGGAAATTTGTTGTATAGAAATCCTTGAGTTTGATGTATAATGTTTAGAGAATAAGAATGCTTGGGTGGCTCAGCTGGTTAAGCGTCTAACTCTGGATTTCGGCTCAGGTCGTGACCTCAGGGTCATGAAATTGAGCGTGGAGGCTGCTTGGGGATTCTGTCTCTCTCCCTCTCCCTCTGCCCCTCCCCCCCTCTGCGTGCTCCCCCCCTCAAAAAAAAGAAAAAAGAATATACTGTTTATCTAACAAAGGTGTTTCCTCTTCCATTTTCCGGCCTCACCTTTCGTTTCCTCTCCTTTCTTTCAATCTCTCAATCTCTCTCTCTTTTCACTTAGGGAACGTTTGAGCTAGAAGAATGAGCTGAGGGGTTTTCTTTGTGTTATTGACACCCTTTGTGATATTACCCAGTGCTTATTAGGTCCATGGACTTTGGTGGAACCCTGGGATGCTCCCTGGAGTCCCATCTTCCCTGCTGCAGTCAGAATGGGGTCTTACCGTGATGTAGCTACCCTTTTACAAGGCACACAGGCCAGTTGGCTTCAAATACAGTCCGCTTTTATCGCCTTTACAAAGCCAGTCTAGCAAAACTGCAGTAAATGAGGTGCTGAAATGGAAATTACGGAAACTGAAAGAGTGGCAGTTTTAGAAGCAGTGGGCCCCGGCTTCCCCGTTCTGTGCTGTACAAGGCGAAAGAGCTAAAGCCTGGCTGCAGGCGGTCAGGCGGTACATCACCTCCCTGGGGGAGAACCTCTGCCAGGTTTCTGGATGCCGAGGCATACAAACTGTGGTTCACTCCTGGAAGAAAAAATTGTGAAATCACATAATGACGTAACATGTCTATCAATGTATAATCTACCTAGTTAGTGGGTGACAGTGTCTTTTCAGAGGGTGCTCTTGAACCAGAATGGAAAAAAATCTTGCAGAAGACAATCCACAAATGAACTTTGACATGGTATAGAGTAGAGAATGTTGAGGGATGAGCTCCTGAATCAAAGATTAGCCCCAAAGACTGAACATTATTTATGCAGATAGTGACTTATAAAGGGATCAGCTGTTTGAATGTCTGAGCCAAGCATATGTTCTCATTCTTTTCACCATTTTTTAGAGTTTCTGGTAGAGACTTCAGGAAGCCACGTGACATGGTCTCCTCTTATTTCTGAAATTCATGTTCCTCAGATGCTGCTCAGAAGTAGCAGAGACACTGATGAGTAAACATGCTAAGTGAAACTCATGAAGCGGATTGATGTCTGTATATTTTGCACTTGGCAGGACAGCAGAGTGAATTTCTGTTAATCTGTTCATGTAGCTGCATCTTGCCTTTTATTAGTAAGTCTCAGGGTTGTTGGAAGGCTTCATTATCTAAGTTGTTGAGCTTTCACCTATAAACCAAAGAGTGTCCCATTCTTTGTAAAGAATCAAAAACCAAAGAAATGAGTATTGTTTCTGTTAATATACAGTTATTTCCAGTAGTAAAATTTGAGAAAAACAGGCTTTTAAACTGTAAACTTTGAAAGACACTATATTTCAGATGAGATCTTTTCCTTTAGGATTTAATTAACCCCCTATTCACTAGATAGCTTTTCCAGGTAGGATATGTGATCCTATCTGTATTTCTTTGGCATCCATACTGAAGAAATTATAGCTGAGTATAGGTTAGTATATTAGCCGATCCATGAAGTATATTTACATTTCTACTTTGTTATCCTTATAAGAACTTAGGGCTGTCAGGGTATCACCAGTGCTTTTTATAGGTCTAATAATTAGGGGTGGAGGAAGTGGGTGGAAGGAAGGAAACCAACCAACTATTAAAAAAAAAAAAAAAAAAAAGATGTGAACAGATGCCCAGAAATTGAAATTTCGTATCATGGAAATCAGCAAACTTTCAGAAAGCAAGCAGCCTAATTAAAAATGAAAAGTTGAACCCACTTTTCCTTTCCTTTGAGTTAAAATTACTGAACTAACAGAGTTCTTGAGAGGTTGTTTTACACTACCCCCTGCCTGATTTAGGCCATGTTTTAAATTAGCCCACAGAGGTCTGTCCTCTAATGTCTTATAGAATTGTCCATGGCAGTTCTTTTATAAAAGGTCAGTTGTCAGAAAGAAGTGATGTTTACTTTAAAAATAGAATGTTACAATTTATACTTTTTGCTCTGTCGGAGTCTGAAATATAGCTGTGGCCTGATTAGATAGAGAGATTGTTTTCTTACAGATATTTTAGATTTGCAAGTAATCAGATGCTGTCCCTTTATTAATGGAAATGATAGTCTAGTTATGTTTGAAAAAAATAAATTTCAATTTAGTGTTAATGGTGAAGTTAGAGAGTGAGGAAGTTACAGAGAGTTAAATGCTGTCATTCTTTCTCTTCATACTAAGAACAAAAGCAAATGATTGTGAAGTGTTTCAGTGGGTTGAACCTTAAGTTAGAGCTTGCCTTTCCCAGTATTATAAGAAGCACTTTGCCTAGTTGCTATGGAAACAAATTTAAATTATTGAGTTGAAAGTTATGATGTCGATCTTGATACAGGTCTGTGGTGAAAGATAGGTGTTGCCAACTAAGAATCTTAATGCTGCTACTCCTACAACTATTGCAAGGACAAACATTGCCCTTACACTTGTGTGGCGGATACCTTGCTAGAGACCTGGGTACACATATGAAAAGACAAGGTTCTCAGCCTCTAGGAGCTCAGATCCTCATGGGGGAAATCATCAGACACAGGGACTAGAGTGGGGCCATCGACAGAATGTCGACATGCGCCAGGTGCTGTGGGAGTGTTGCAGAAGGGAACTAGGGAATGCTTGAGGTGACTCTCAGGATGTGTGAAATTTCTCTGACAGACAGTGAGGTGGGTCAAGGATGGTGTTCCCACAGAGGAAACGGCATGGGTTCGGGCTAAGAGATGAAAAGTTATTTTAAAGCATTTCTTTTTAAACCACTATCCATCTTCTTAGCCATACTCCTAGGAAAATATTTGGGGGATCTTAAATTTTGAATTCATGAGCCAGTTGAATATACTCTGCAGTCAGTCTACCAGCTGCCCCACTTGACTGTGTAACTGAGGTGTTTGACCTCTCCAAACCTCATGAGGATTAAATGAGAGACTATCTGTGAAGGGCACAGCTCAGAGTTTGACATTTAATAAGCTCTAAGGAAATGTGAATGGCTTTTTAACAGCATCAATCTCATCATTGTTCTTTCGAGCTCTCTGGTAATTTCGGATGCTTTGGTAACTACCAGTGAGGACATTGTGTTTGTAAAACATTCCCGTGCTTGCTGGGTTGCCAGTCTTGTTTGTGATGCCCCGTTGAATACCTCCATGTGCTCCGCATGGGGCTGGGACTCAGTGGGACACGTATCCATAGCTCCTGCCCTAAGGCAACTTCCAACCTTGCTGAGAATGTAAATGGACGAAAGTTAAGTGTTGGCTGAACTGTACTCTGTGTGCAGTTGTTCCGTGTATTATTCAAAGTAGTGTAGTTGTTGGTGTGGCCCACTGTTTTTAAGTGGGTCTAGGCCTAGGTTAGCAGGGAGGGAACAGGGTGGGGACAGTAGTTAGGCAGAGCCAGCCAGCGGTGCCTGCGACGCAGGGAAGAAAATGCACAGAAAACTTGTCCGCCTGGGGGACTGGCTGGGTGTTAAGAAGGAAGCAGTTGCCCCATGGCTTGCCTCCGGGGCTGCTGCTGAGTCTCTCTTCCAGTTACACCTAGGTGATTGAAATTCCATCATTTTGCAGGGTCACTAAGAGATGTCAGCACCTATCTTTTTCCTTTTCGATTGAAGGGATTTATTATATCCTTCGCTGATAGTAGTTTTGATCAGATAGAAGGGATGAGCACTGGGCATAGGGTAGGAGGTAGGCCCAGTTGCTGGGGTAGAATATACTAGAAGATAGACTTCATTTTCGTCTCTGACAACAAAGAGTTCAGGAACAAATACCAAAGGACTGCCCTGCACCAGTGACACCGCTGGAAACCGGGGGAAAATACAGAGATGAAAAGATGAGCTTCCTCACCCCAGTGACCTGAGACTCTCACGGGCAGATGAGAAGATAAAGAGAGCCAGTGGGATGCAGTGCACGTGGGGGGCGGTGCAGAGGGGTCAGCGGCAGTACGGCCCGAGGCGCACCCTGGAAGGGACACGGGGCGGGTGACTGGGGATGCCAGAGACACACTTTGCTTGATTCTTCTCCAGGCGGCTGGTGCCAAGTAGGGACAGGCAGCCCTGGGCTGTCATTCCGGACATCGGCCACCACGGCCTTCTGTCCTCCCCACAGCCTCTCCTCCAGGCACCCCTTGCCTGACGGAGTTCAGGCCCTAGCGGGGGACTGTGGCCCTGCCGGGGCTGGGGCTCACAGTGGCCTGGGCCGCTCTCCACCTGGCCTCCGACTCCCAGGCCTGGGCCGTACATGTCTCCAGGCCCTGGCCTGGGAACAGCTCCCGGGCCTGATGCTGGATGCTGTGGAGGGCAGGGACCAGGGCAGGTTAAATTACATCCAGGAAACTTGGTAGTAGCTGTAGTTTCGCACGTCTGGCCCGCTGTTTCCTGAACAGTCCCAGTGTATGGAATTCTCTAACACACCTTGACTCCTGACTGCTTGCGTAAGATGCAGCGTTAGCGTTCGGGAGAGAATACTGTGAGAACAAGCGCTTGATTTTCATTATAAGCTTGAGTTCATTTAACAACCCTTGATAAAAAAATTTCTAAATGCATGGTAGTGGCGTACTGAATAATGCACGCAGAGAACCCAAAGCTGATGAACAACCTAATCGTCTTTCTGGCTGGGCACACGTTAGCTGTTGAAATCCGTGCATGAGAGATGGCCATGGGAGCAGACTGCTGGGGTTGTGGCCGTTTTGTGCAGTTCTAGGAGGGGGGCAGTTAAAGCCTGCCCCCTGAGGAGGGGGCCTTCTCTCTCCCCTGGGAGTCGAGATTCCAGTGAATTTTCATTTTATTTTTAAAGAGAATGCTCACTTGTCTCTGGTTCAGTTAGAGTCTAGAAAGCTGTGTTTAATAATGAACTCGGTGTGTGTGTGTGTGTGTGTACGTGTGTGTGTGCGCGTGGTTATGTGTTTTAATCAAACCAGTTTCACAACAGTAGTAGCAGCAACTACAGCAACAAAGAAAGCCTTTCCCTCATCATCTCTACTAAATGCAGTAGCTTGGTACTTGGGATTTTTAAAGCTGAAAGTCTTAATGCCTGTCATTTAGTGAAAGAAAGTGTGAGCTCCTTACAGTAATCTGAAAATTGTATAATCCCCTTTAATATTTGTACCACATGCCTATTTTATTTTTTTAGTCTCTTTTTCTGTCCTTTGCTTAATTTAAATATCTAAATTATTGGAAGAAATTGTTTGCTGTCTAAGGGATTTGAAGCTTAACTTTCTAAAAGCTACAATATAATTTCTTCATTGTTTCTTAGCAATTCCTATAAAAATACAATATTATTTTCATACAGGAAGCTGAAAAAGCAGGCTGTTCTAAAGGAAGCTGTTGTGTAGTTCCTTCCTTTCCAAACTTGAAGCTGAACGCTTTTCCTCACCCCAAGTTCAAGGGCTTAGTTTACGTGTGTGAAAATAAACTGAACAGCACCTGCCGCTTAGTCACAAAGGAGAATCTTGAAGCTGCTAAGCAGACAGATGTACTCAGTATAAGCTTTTGAGGTGCTCAAAGCATGTTTGGTAAAAAAAAAAAAAAAATACATTTCAAAATAAATAGTATGAGGAAATAAAGATAGAAGAAAATGTACTGTGAGGGGTCAAGTTCAGCACCTGAATTGTGTACATTTAATCACATTACTGTTAACATTGTGGGGACCAGTATTTGGAAATTTGTTCTTGAAAATGCAGACTTGTCAACATTCTCCAAGAAATGATTCGGCATATTTTATAATTCTTTTCCTTTCCTTTAAAAAATTGTTTCAGCCCTTTGAAATAGCAAGAGGAGAAAACATAATACTGAATTCCTTTGTTATAAAATTATTCAGCTTTATCTATTGACTTCATTCAGGCAGCTATTAACAAGTTCAAATAGTTCAGGACAGTCCACTCTAAATATCTGTCTTAACATGGATACCTCGTTGAAGTCCGTGGTAGCTCGTTGAAGTCCTTTTTGACACCGACAGAGGAAATGAGAGAGCTCAGTTGTCCATACTTGTTTCGTGTAAATCATTGTGCTTGTTTTCCATGAAACACTGGCAGCTCTATTCCTCTTACCTTCTGTGGAGGCTCAGAGTTCCCTGGGAAATTACCTAGAAACTCCTGTTTTACTAACAAACGTTGTCTGGGAACAAATGCAGAAGCCTTGCTAGGCTCTGTTATAGGCTTTGTTATCAGCAGAGTCCTGTGAGCTGACGGTATGTTTGCCAGGAAATCATACACAGGGCTGAAGATTTCCGTCACAGAAGGGACAACAGCATCTTAACTGCTGTCACTGAGTCGGAACAGGAGGGGCAGAAGGAACAATAAGTGTCAGTAGTTTGCCCTTTAATTTCAAAGTCATTTTAATGCTCCTTTGAGTAGGGTTATGTCGTGTTTACTGTGTCACCCTGAGACCCACTAGAAACTTGAAAACAGCGTCTGGAGCCATGGCAGTTTGAGCTGGGCTCGCCGCGAAGATGCTAGGGTAGGGTCAGCCCAGCCGCTCTGAAGCCTGACTCTCCCGGACTGGATAGGTGCAGAGGCCAGACTCAGGTGGCCCGTCCCTCGGTGTGATGTGTGTCGGCAGAAGCGTGGCACCTGCAGGTCTCCGTGGGCACATAGGAGGCGCAGGGTGTCGGGGAAGGGGCTCCGAGGGCAGGCCACGGTCAGGGCTCCAGTGCCACCTCTCTCAGCAACTTGCTTGGAGGCTTTGGACACATCGCTCCACTTCTTGAGGCCTCCGCTTCCTCCTTTATAAAGTGCGGGGACTGAATCACATGATCTCAGCGGTGCCGGCCTGTCCAGCCTCCAAGGCCCATCCAGCCTCCAAGCGCAGTGACTGTAAAAACATCACCAGGGTAGCACTGCGCCTCCGCCCTGGGAGCACTTAGCCCGTCTCTCCCAAAGCTCCGGCTGGAATTCACCCGCAGCGTGCTGTCAGCCACTAGGTGCTGTCCGTTCCTTTCTGGGAAATGTCTTTTGTCTCTTCTTCCTTCTCACTGCCTCCGCGTTTGACCGGGGTCTCTCATTGTACTTGTGGGGATGATCACCTCACCCTGTTGCCTTGCACCCCCCGGCCCCCGGCCGGTTCCTGTTCTCAGTGTGAATTCCTCCTCCCCCCTCCCATCCCATCCCGTGCTCTGAGTCCCTTCTCCCTTCAGTTCTGTTTCCATCGGGAGCGTTTCCTGGTTCAGAGATCACCAGCCGACACTGTGTGGCTTTTAAGATACTCTGCAATCTTGTCCCACCCTCTCCATCTCACTTTATTTTCTGTCACTCTTCAACACACCCTGCTATGTAATAAGACCAGTTCATTGCTGTTGTTACAAGCATTCCATATTCTTTCCTACTTATGCAATTTGTTCATTTTGTTTCTTTCATCTGGAATACCTTTATCTCTTCATAACCTATAAATATAACAAATTCGATGCAAGAAGGGTAGGATAACTGAATAGAGCTCTGTAGATTGGGGACGGAAGAGGTAGAGAGAGAGGTGGGGTTAGCCATACAACAGAGGAAAGAACATTTGTGAGCCAGGAGGGAAGGACAGTGAATGTTAAACATGCAGGGGTTTTGAGTCACAGAGAAAGGAAGGTTTAAAGAAGCTCACTCACGTCGAGTGGCCTTTGCCCTCAAGAAAACAGAAGCCAAGTTCTTCTGCCCAGAGTGATGGGGGTGGTGCTAGGGACCTGAAGAAAGTAGGAGACCCTCACTTGCTGTGGCCTTTGGGATGGGCATTAACCGGAGGTGAGGAAAGGATTTACTGAGAAACACTGAGAATCCAGTTGAAATCAGTTAATGTGTGTTGGGGACAGACTCCTCTCTGTTTTCTGAGTTTGTCCAGCAGTGCTTAGGTCTAGGGATCTGGAGGGGGAAAGCCAGAGTTAGACATTGGTACCGGTGAAGTGGCCTGCCCCCTCCACCGCCCCTGCCGGGTTCCAGGGTGGTTAGAGAGAGGCAAGTGAGGGCAGAGGGGCTGCTGGGTAACCTGGAAGAGGGAGGTGCCACGTGCACTCTCCCCCTCCCCCCGCTCTCTTTGCCTCAGGCCTCTAACCACTTTCCTCACCTCACACTCCTCCATGGCCTTGTTGCCCATCACTCAGAACATAGAAGCAACCAGAAGAGGACATCCTCGCGCTGCTTCTGCCAAACGCTCCTTCCTAACCGCACATGGACCCTGCACTCAGCAGGGACCCTACGTTCAGCTTTCCCTCCCCTGCTACAGGTCCCATCTGGGGCGTCCCTTCTGCCCTGGATACCATCCCCTGTGACCTACTCAGGAGCATTCTTCTGCTGACTTTGGACTTCCTTCCACCCCATCAGCTCTTCCAGGTGTGGAGTAGGGGTGGCGTGGGATTTAATCAGCATCCACGGTCGGCCAAGCAGGCACAAAGGAGCAGTGGAGTTCAAGGGACTGAGACTAAGTAGAAGAGGAAAGAGACCATCTCAAGGAACAAGGAACAGTAAAATGGTGGTAAGATCGGTGCGTGGAGACCCCAGGAGGATGAATGGATTGGTGGGTCCAGACTTTGGAAGAAAGGGAGCTGGAAATCTAGAAGGTGGTGGCCAGAGGGTAGGTAAATGAAATTGTGATGACAGAGAGTATTCTTGGTTTAGCAGATGATCAATGGGGGTGAGGGGTGTTGGATAACAGCCCGGTAGTGAGGCTAGTCTGATGATAGGACATTCAGAGCCAGGGGCCTCCAGGGGGATGGTGGAGGGAGCGTCTGGAAACAAGAGTGTTGACGAGCAGTATGATACTTACCCCACCTCCGAGTCCAGTAGCACGAGGGTTGGGGAGGGAAAACCACCCCTGGATGGCGCTGCAAAGGAAGCAAGGCGAGAGAGAACCAGCTCTCCCTGGTTCTGCTCCCACTCCAGTCTGTTCTGAGTGCAGCAGCTGGAGGGATCGGTCGATAGTAGAAGTCCGATTTTGGTATCCCCGTTGTACTCCATGTCCTCTTTATAGCTTGATCCCTTACCTCCTTCAGGGTGAGGGTTACTCGGGTGTCTCCTTCTCAGGGCTTTCCTAGCCGCCCTATTTGAAAAGGTGCTCCTCTTGTCAGGCACTAACGTCCCCATTCCCTGCCTTTCTCTTTGTCTCCACAGCACTTACCGCTATTTGACAGTGTATTTTACTTACTTGTAAATTCTGTGAGGACAGACGCTTCTGTCTGAGTTACTATGTCATAATTTTTTCATACTGCTTTTCCCGCTATACCTCGAACAGAATTAGGCAAAAGGCAGGTGTTCAGTGAAAGTTGGATGTAGAATTGAGGGATGGTTGGAGGGAGGGAAGGGGAGCTGCACAAGCAGGTACAAGAGGCAGAAAGAAGGAGGCCAATGGTGTAGTCACCGAATTCTAGGGTGAGCCTGGGATGGGATTGTTGTGTGGGGGTTGGAGAGGATGGGAAGGTTCCTTTTGTGGAGGAAGCTGAATTTCTGGGACCCGGGATAATTAGAAGTCCAGCTCCTCTAGCATGATGGCAGGGGGTTACACAGGAAAACTACACATCAGGCCCAGTCACTGAGGAATTCAGGAGGGGCTGCGTGGTCAGTACATGATTCTAACAAAAAAGGAGGTGGTGACAGTTTTGGGGGGAAAAAAAGCATATCCACAAAGAAACTAAGTAATAGTTGTGAGGTGTTGCCTCCTCCTACATCAGGCTTCATTTTCCGCCCAAAGTCTCCAGGGTGCATTAAGTTAAGTATGAGCTCTTTTAGTTTAGCAGGTCTCTTGAATTATTTTAGGATAAAAAGCATTACACAGATAGAACTAAAATGGCTAACACTAGTTTTTAAAAGTCTTGCTCTGGCATGGGATAACAGGAGTCTGTCAATAAAAGTAGTGGCTATGAATGGCTAGTTCCTTGGGGTCGTTGGGGTAGAATACTAGCATTTGCTCTTCAAACTGTCATAGGTTCAGAATATAGAGTATGATTTACACTGGTATATTTGTGGTTGGAAACTTTTATGTGCCAAAGTCTCCTCAATTGACATCTGAATATCTTAATTATGTTTCTGGTAAATTTATTATTCTAAAGTACCCTGCCAGACCATAGTGCTTTACAAAGTTGGCAGCATGCTGCTTATGACCTAATTTATTATTCAGACTCATTGTAAGTGTTCTAAATGTTTCAGTACACAACTATTTATTTTGTCCATTTGAAGTGCATTTTAGGTGTACTTTATTACATTAGAAGGGTTGTTTTCCCCCAGCCCAAATAAGCATAAAACAAGTGTTTAGGTATTTTAAACCCACTCCCCACATTCATTTATTTTTGGGGGCGGGAAGTGCCTTCCAGAGCATCAGAAAGTGTAGTCGCATTTCCACTAGGATGGATAGATAATAGCTCCTTTGCAGCCTACACTTGAGGTTGCATTCCACCATGTTTCTACTGGCTCAGAGCTCAGACTTTTAACCTCCCACCCTTAGCTCTCAAACATTACTTTCTCCTGTTGTCTGGTTCACTTCAGTTCCATTGCTTCCGAAATTTCTAGTACCTTCAGATCCAAATTTCTCATTATCCTGTAGGTCTCCGTTTCAATATCACTTTCTCAGATCTTTCTGGATTCTTTCCTTCCTATTTCATTTGGTCCCTCTGCTGCATTCTGTCATCATTATGCTTTCCCTTCCTCACTTCTTACACCTTATTGTAATGACATGTTTCAGGTCCTTGTGCCCTTGTAGAGTCCATAGCCTCTGAGGGACCACGTCTGTCTCCATCATATGCTCAGCACCTAGAAGAAACAGTGTCTGGGACACAGAAACCTCTTCACAGATACGTGTTGAGGAGTGAAGGAATGAATGAGAGTGAGTCCCAGGCCCTTCCTCCCTGTCTCTGCGGCTGTGCCCAGTGACCACTTGACACAAAGTCACAGGGGCCAGGTCTCCTCTGCCTGAGAAAGCATCAGGTCACTGATGTGTTTATGGTGAGTGGGAGAGTGACCTCAGGCTCTTTCAACTCCTAACTGGCTCTACTTGGAATGATTCTACTAAGATGAAGATCTGGTGCTTGTTACTGACTGTACCCACTCTCTCTTCTTTGTGGCAATCCTGGGAGGAAGAATGATGAAGTAAATAGATAAATTTCAGTGAAATAATCTTAGTTCTTTCTCCAAATCCTGCTGATGTGTCTGCTAGGATCACATGCCAAATTTCCAGGTTTTTAAGGCAAAGTTACATAAAATGAATCAGGTGGTAGGTATATATGAGCTATCTGAAAGTTTTGTACTGTTGTTAGTAAGGAGAGTGACTTAGAAAAATACTCTGAACACATAATCATCCAGTAACCTACTTTGCCCAGTTCCCTGGAGTTTGATAAAAATTTATTTAGCACCTTGTGTAAGTCCCCAATCCCTTATTGTAGAACCTTGAGCCCAGCTGCATTTTGGAATACAGGCTTTTTTTTTAATTTTAGAGAAGTTTTTTTTCTGGTTTGTTTGTTTGTTTGTTTGTTGGGTATTTTTAGAGAAGTGTTCGGGAGGCGGCAGAGAGAGACTGTCAGGCAGGCTCCACGCCCCGTGTGGAGCCCGACATGGGGCCCAATCTCACAGCCCTGAGATTATGACCTTAGCCAAAATCAAGAGTCAGATGCTTAACCGACTGAGCCACCCAGGTGCCCCTGGACTTTTTTGAATTTTAAAAAGTTAATATGCTACCCAGTGAGGTCTGGGGCAGTACCCTGTAATTAAACATTGGTACGTCTGCCTTGAAATATTTACATTAAATAGGAATAAATGTGCTTCGAATAGCCTCAAATAAGTTTAGGTTCTGGTTTTGCTGCCACATAGTTCCGGTTAGGTTGGGCCAGAGATGAATTATTTTAAAACTTTTGGGTTTTGGAGTGTGGGGGGCTTTGAAATTAGTAAGCAGAGAACTGGCATAGGTACACATCTCGGTGCGGTACTTAATACCCAAGCATCTCTCTCTCTCTCTTTTTTTTTTAAGATTTTATTTATTCAACAGAGAGAGAGACAGACAGCGAGAGAGGGAACACAAGCAGAGGGAGTGGGAGAGGGAGAAGCAGGCTTCCCGTGGATCCTGGAGCCAAATGCGGGGCTTGATCCCAGGACCCTGGGATCATGACCTGAGCCGAAGACAGATGCTTAACCAACTGAGTCACTCAGGCGCCCCCCACCAAGCATCTCTTGAATGCTTCCCCTCCATCCTCAGAATCAGCGTTTGGTCAAGCCACGACTCTGTCATCTGGATCCCGGGAGGCCCCTCCCACTCAGTTTCTTAGCAGTCCATTGTCCTAAAACAAGCTTTGCTTATATCACTCCTCTGTGTCAATCCTTTAGGTGGCTTCTTACTGCCCTAAAGACAACGTCTGCATTTCTTACCTGTCACGCAAGCCCATTTTGATCTGGGCCCGTCTACCTCTCCAGCCCTTCAGTAGCCGCTCCGTTGTACAGAGGTATTTTTTTCTTTTCATAGTCCCACTTGCCCTTGTGTCTGGGATAGCCCCTTTACCCTGCCTTCATCCTTACATCCCTTTCTAACTCGTCTGATTTTCAGGTTTTGAATTAGATGTCACTTCCAAGGAAACCTTTTCACTCCCGGTTCTAGATTAAATGCTGCATCTGAATTTGGATGATATTTTATACTCCTCTTGCATCGTGGTATGATTACATTGCTAATTCTCTAGAGCAAGTTTCTCATCCTCAGCACTGTTGACACTGTTTATGTGCTTGTCTAATGATCTGGTGTTTAATACTCTTCTAGGCCTCTGACATTTGACCTGTTCAGCCTCTGGCTTTTGACCTCTGCCATTTGCCCTTTAGACATGGTTCTAAATCATCTATACCAGGTTTTTCTGCCTTGGCATTATTGACATTTGGGGCCAGATAATTAATTCTTAGTTGTGGGGGACTGTCATTGTAAGGAGCATCCTTGGACTGTACCCACAGATGCTAGTAGTGTACCCCCACCCTCTTTTGCATTGTGACAATCAACAGTGTCTCTAAACATTGTCCCTGGGGCACACAATCACCCTTGGTTGTGATCCACTGGTCCAGAAGCGTGGCAGAAACTATGCTTATATGGGTGTTCATATCCCTAGCTTGGCACACATAGATCCCCTTAAAAGTATTGAATTAAATTGACGAATAGGGTGAGGGTGAGGGTACTGCACAAGGAAGGAGATGGATAAACAGATGGGTGGACAGATGAAGAAAAAGGCTACCCTCTTTCCTGACATGGAGCATATAGCAGGGATTGAACTACCACACGCAGTGGGCTCAGACTCCCTTCTGCCTGTTTGAATGACTGCTCCTTTTACCTTTTGGGCCCTTCACCAGGGACTACTTTCCTGCGTTAGAGCTACAGGGACAGAGTCTCCTGATTGCTCAGAGGCTGCCTGCGAATCAGCCAGGAAGCATTTGTCAAAGCCCCAAGGAAGAAATGGGCCCAGATAGGAATCAGAAGCAATCCCTGCCCTTGAGGTGCTCCAACCTAGTGAATAAGACACCAGGTTGGTTTGTCTCTCTGTCCAGAAGGCCCTTCCACCCTTCCGTTCCTGGCATATTCCTATTCCTCCAATCCAGACTAGGCTCTGTTTGGGCCTTCCTATTATATGTTCCCATAGCACCTATTCTTTTCCTTCATAGTATTCCTCACAATTTTAATTGCATAGTTTTTTCCATGCTTATTTAATGTTTCCGTTCCTTGAGATGAAACTTTATGGAGGAAAGGACAATGTGTGTTTCTCCAGCTCCTGGCACGGGAACTGGCCCCTTGTAAACATTTAAGACACAATTGATATAAATGCTCTCCAAGAGCAAGAAAGTACCGTGTTGGTTTGGGGAGTAAGACAGGAGAAGAAATTGGACTAGAAGTATCTGGGTTGACTTTCTGGAAAAAAAAGAAGTAGAAAATACAGAAAGTGAGAAAAGAAAACAGAAAAGCTGCCCGTGGCCACAGGCGTGACGTTAGGAGACAGCGCTTTAGTAGGTATTAGCCTCTGATGCTTTCTCTCTTTCTTTAAAATGCAACTGTGCTTTGAAATATACCATATAGGTATAGAAAAATATGGAGAATGATACAGCCTCTGCACAGCTTAGTCAAATCTGAACATTTTGCTACCTTTGCTTTACATTAAAAGCCTAAAATGATATAAAGTAAAACATTGCCATAGAGTTGATGCCCCCTGTGTACCCCTGCCAGATGCTATTTACCCATCTTCCTTTTGCAGAAGAACCATCATCCTGAAGTGAGGGTGTGTTATTCCCTTACATGGCTTTCTACTCGTGTTACATGCACTTATATTTACAAACACCGTATTTAGTTTGTGGATCTTGAATTTTGTGCACTATGGTATATTCTGTGTATATTTCTGCAACTGGTTTGCTCATTTAACAATACGTTTGAGATATTTCCATATAGATATATGTAGCAATAATTGCTATTATTCATTACTGTTACCCATTTTTGTTACATGGCATTCTAGGATCATAATAGTTTGTTCATTTGCTGTCAGTGGGAGCTTCGGTAATTTCCATGCTTTGCTATTAAACAGTGTTGCTGTGAACATGCAGTACATATTTTCTTGTGCATATTTAACAGCTCCTTTAGAGTGTACTTAGAGGTAGAATTACTGGTGCATGGGGTATATGCATCCTTGACTTCACTAGATGTTTCCAGATCATTCTCCAGAGTAGTTGTACAAAGTGCAGCTCCCTAGTAGTGATGTCTGAGAGTCCCTGTTGTTCTATATCCTTGCCAGGCCTTGGTATTATCAGATTTTCAGTTTTTGCTAATTTGAAGTGGTACATTTTCTTGATTTCTCGTGTATTTGAGCATCATTTATTTATGTTTATTTGGCTATTTCACTCTTTTGTGACTTCTCTTTTGTATGTTTTTCTGTTGGATTGCTTCCCCCCACCTCCTTCTATATCTTTAGTTCTTTATATATCCTGACTACTTATCTTTTGTTGATATTTTGCATTTCAAATATGTTCTCCCAGTGGCTTATTTTTTATGGTGTGCTTTGTTGTGTGCAAGTTTACATTTTAATCAAGTCATATTTATTAGTCTGTTCGTTTATGGTTGGTGCTTTTTGCCTCATGTTTAATAAATCCTGCCGTACTCAGAGTACTTTGGGGTCATAAAGAGATCCTACCATATTTTCTTCTAAAGTTTGTTCTGCTCCTTAGCATGAGTCTAATCCACATGGAATTTATTTGTGTGTGTGGTATGAGATAGGGAATAATTTTCCATGTGAATAAACTAGTGGCATGAGCCAGCATCCCTGATTGCATAGTCCATCTTTTTCCCCACTGATTTGTAATGCCACTTTGTCTTGTATTCACATTGCTCAATATGCAGGAGTTCTCCACTGGGCTATCATACATTCTTGTGTCACTTTTATACTGTCTTAATTACTGGAAATTTATATATTATGCAAAGCTCCCCAGTAGGAACTTTGAACAGATGGTTGTGATTGGAGCTTAGGGTCTGGCACGAGAGTAGCAGGTGGTGGCATTGGGCAGGTCGGTGGATGTGGTACTGGGCAGGGTTTTGAGAACTTTGAGGGCACAGATTAGATCTAACTACAGGACCCAGTGGGTCGCTGGATGCTGTTGAGGATAGCAGTAGGGACTGGGGCTGTGATCTTTGAGCAGCAGTCAGTGGTTTTTTTCAGAGCGGACTAGGGGGTCTCAAAATGTTATCATTTGTACATTCCCCACAAACTTGTATATATCCCTTCTGTTTTTTCTGGAGACCTTCCTATTAACTTTTCTTTAAAGTGTTATTCTCCTAAAACCTCACCAGATGCTTCGAACTTCTCTTACATGAGAAAGCCTTTAGAAACTGGTTATTATGAACGTTCATTGCTTTGGTGTTACAGCTTTCATTTGAAAATGGGTTCCTAACATTGGCATTTTCTTTTACAGTTAACGTGGCCCCCCTTTTTTAACTTCAGGCTTACTTTTTTTTTTTCTTCGCTACTCTGTACTGAATTGAATTAGAAAAAAATGAATGCTATTTTTAAATGCTATTATTCTTTTGAAGAAAAGCTTCCATTTAAAATGTTTGTCTAAACTGCAAGGGGTTTCTATCAACTGCTCTTACTTTACTAAGAATGAGTAACATGACCTTTTCTTTAGATTTTAGAGAACAAGAGGGATGTCACGACTCTCCGAATATATGTCGTTGTCTGTCTTATTTTGCTGGTATTTGAACTCTTGTTAAGTAGTTAACTGACTTAGTAAGAACCGGATAACTTAGAAAATTGGCAGTATATAGATCATTAAGGCTGTATGAACTCTGGTGCTTCTGTGCTGTTTGAGAAAGAACTATTAAAAGAGATGCAGAATGGGGCAGGGGGAGCTATGTATTTCTGTTTTTCCAGTCGGAAATGTCTTTATTCTCTTTGCAGACTGCACAAGTACAACATGCTCATTGTAAAAAGTTCACACAATCCCAAAGGGTAGTGCATAGCACTACCCAGCAGACCTTTGGGCAGTGATGGGGAGGTTCTTGTCTGCCCGCCGGGGCGGTAGCCATTCACCCCATGTGGCCGTGGGGCACTTGAAATGTGACTAGTGTGAGATTTATTTAAATCTAAACGGACACGTGGGCCTGGCGGCTGCAGTCTAGAACACTCCAAGCACTCACCCATGCAAGTATACACTGGCAGTCAGTCCCTGTGTGTCGGTTTCCGTGTCTGCCTGCCCATTTCTGCTCTTCTTTGCCTCCTGCCCTGTCTCTGTCCAGCTCACCATCTTCCCCTTTCTTTAGCCTTCCTTGCCCATACTCTCCCTGCCTGCTCTAGCCTCCCAACCTACCCACTGCTCCGCGCACCTGCCCCAGTCCCTTGCTCAGTCTGTGTATGTGTTGTTTGTAGACATGATCCCTTCTGTTCAGTAGCCAAGTTTGTCTACTTAATATATATCATGGATGTTTCCCCTTTCAGTTCATAAAGATCTGTTTGTTTTTTCAATTATAGCATAATTTCAGCAAAATTAATATACCAATATTTACTTAACCTACTGATGGGCAGTAGGTTGTTCTCAGTTTTTCTTTGAGTATTTCTTTAACTACTACACTTTTCCCTGTTTTATTTTTTCCTGTATGTTCTTTGCGTACTTTGCTGTTGTGCATGGAGTTGGGTTGTTCAAAGCTGTGAAATCTCTCTTTTGTTTTGTACTTTGTACCTCTTGGCATTGCCTGAGCACGTCAAAGAAAGACTCACCTCCCCGCACCACACCCCAACCACTTGCCTGCAGCCTCAGAGACCATATTCAGGTTTACAAACTTTTAACAGTGCCGGGTATTGGGGCACCTGGGTGGCTCAGTTGGTTAAGCGACTGCCTTCGGCTCAGGTCATGATCCTGGAGTCCCGGGATCGAGTCACCTTCTCCCTCTGACCCTCTTCCCTCTCATGCTCTCTATCTCTCATTCTCTCTCTCTCAAATAAATAAATAAAATCTTTAAAAAAACAAAAAAACACAGTGCGGTGCACTAAGAAGATCGAGACTGGAATGTTACATTACCATGAGTGCCTGCCCACTGCTGTCTGTCTCAGATCGGTCGGCTGGGTGCAGGTGCTTACTCCCTTTCTTGAGCCATCTTGGTAAGAGTGTATTTAACACCAGGCACACCCTCTGCCCAGCCCCTCCAGAAGGGCCGTCACTGCTTCGTGGTCAGAATTCCACTGCTGTTGAATACTTCAGGACCCAGGTCTCTCTCGGATTCAAAAGGAAATCGTAATTCCTACCCATGGTTTAATGGAAATCTTGGCCGGACAGGGAATGGTCATGCCAGCCAAAGGTTTCTTTTTGGAGAGGAAACCTGAGAAGAGTTGAAGGTGGCCCTGGAGATGGGTGAGGGTAAGCGGGAGCCCTCTCTGGCTGACAACTCAGTTCTGTCCAGTTGGCAGGGGGTTTTTTTGTTGTTTTTTTTACCGTATCTCCCAAAATTTTCTAAAAATATTCTGTTGCCACTTATCTGATAAAAACTCTTGAGTCTTTCAAAAATAACTTGTTTAATGAAATTCCATGTAATAGTTGCTTTTATTTGGCAATTGGGCTTTATGCACTAAATCTGTTTCAGAAGGTTTATAATATGCTGAGGTCATTTCCAAGTGATGTTCCAAGGTCCATGTTCCAAGTGATGATTAAAGATTTTTTCATCTTTATCTGAAAAATATTTTTCTTAAGGACAATGATGTATTTATAGGAAATAATTAAAGTAATGTTGCTTGAAAAACAAAGGGCTTGTGGAACACAGCAACGTGAACTGCATTCCCCTGCAGTAGTTAGTCATTTCCAGTACAGATATGGTAATCCTGAATACTTGCTCTCAAGGACTAAATTCAAAATCCCGAACTTCTCCGGCTACTTTAAGAAAGAGCAAAAGAGGTAACAATGTTATAAGGAATAAAAAGTACATGGAGAGCTTTCACTGATTGTACTTAAAAAAAAACAAACAACTTCGGGATTTTTGTAATCCATTGAGATTAATTTGGGTACCTAGATTTCAGAAGTGACTATAAGAGCAATACTCTTTCTTTCTTTCTTTCATTTATTTTTTTAGAGATGGAGGAGAGAGGCGGGGAGGGGCAGACGGAGAGAGGGGGAGAGAGCATCTTAAGCAGGCTCCACTCCACACCCAGTGTGAGCCCCATCTCACCACCCTGAGATCATGACCTGAGTCAAAATCAAGAGTCAGACGCTTAGCCAACTGTGCCACCCAGGTGCCCCAGAACAATATATTTTCTTTAAAAATGAGTTCATTTTTTTTTCTTTCAGAAAACTTTAGTTTATACATATAGTCGTGTTGTATTGCCAGCTACCTAGAAATCCAAAGCCTGTTAAATCCCAAATGTTGGAGAAAACAACCCAATATATAAATATTGATTTCAACTTCTGTTTCTTCTAGAGCTAGCCTGTATTATGCCTGTGTTAGGGAAATTTTAAAACCCATTATCATTTATCCATCAGTATATTTTTGTGTGTCTGAGCAGTTGGTAGGAGTAAACTTTTTTTTTGAAGTTTGAAGTATAATTAGAAAGTCAAGACAAGCTAGAAATGAAGTCTAGTGTGATGTTTTTACAAAATTTAGATAGTATGATACTCTTTATGTCGTTTCATATAATAGGGAACCAGGCATGTGGTAGACAAAATAATAATATTGCTAACTTTTATTGATTATACACTGTGTGCTCCCAGCGCTGCTGTGACCTCTCATCTCTTATATCTTTAGTTCTTTTTTTAATCCCGTAAACTAAGCACCTTTGTCACTTCCATCTGTAACCAAAGATCCTGTGGCTTTGAAAGGTCTTGCCCACCAACTAGACAATTTCAGAGCTGGAATTTGAACCCAAGCAGCCCAGCAAACAGAGGAGAAAGCCTTCACCACCATAGGTCTCATGAGATACGGGCTGACTACCATGACAGGTGAATATACCAGCCAGGATATAACCATAGCTAAAGTGGAAGCCAGTGAGCGAGTACTGAATGCCCTCTCAGTGCCAAGCATGACTCTGAACACTTAACATATATTGTCTCCTTTAATTTGCACCCTGCAAGGGAGATACTATTTACACCCATTTTACAAAGAGGCTTAGGGAGGTTAAGTAACTCGGCCATAGTTGTGCTTCTCGTAACTCGTGCAGTTAAAATAGTGGGGAAGAATGGATTAACATCAATTTAAGAGGGATTTTTATTAGTTTACTGCAAGGATTGCCTTAACTCTGTTCGGTTCAGTATTTTAATCATCGACTAAGATGAATATACAAAAGACAAATTGCAGATGACACAAAGGTGAGAGTATATATGTATATTGGAGGAAGGGACTATATTCAAACAGGTTTTTGATTTGTTGTGATTTGTTTCCTTTTAAAACGTAAGTTATACATCCACATGTTCAAAGATGATAGTAAAACAATACAAAATCTACTCTCACCTCAGCCAGCAACCACCCCATTGCACCACTGCGTTCACTCACACAGTTGACAACTGCTCTTCTGCTTTCTTGTGTCTGCACCCAGAGTTTCACTGTAGCAAAAATGAATATATTTATATTCTTTTTCTCTTTTTCTCATTTGCCGTCTCACTTAGCAAATCACATATCATTCCCTATCAGTGTCCCCCAGAGAGCTTCCTCGTCCTTTCTTATGACTGCATAGTACTTCCTGTATGGATGTACAGTGTATTTAATACTGTAAATACACAACAGTGTATTTATCCTGTCTCCTGGGATTATGATTGGAGTTGTTTCTAGTTGTTTGCTCTTAAAAATCAAACTGTGAAAAATAATCTTTGACAATATCATTGCTTTTTTTTTTTAATAAACATGTGGTAACAGCCCCTGCTTTTGACATACATTTCTGATTTTTGACAAATACAGAGTCGTGCAACCACAACCACAATCAAGATGTAGAACAGTTCTCTCACCCCCAAATTTCCCCTTGGCTTCCCTTTTGTTATCCGCCCCACTCCTGGCAGCCACTGATGTGTTCTCTGTGTGTGCAGCTTTGGCTTTCCCACAAAAGTGGCTTTCCAGTTCTCGAAGCCCTTTGAGGACAGCTTCCTTTCACATAGCCGACTGTGTTTGAGACTCAGCCGTATTGTTGCAGGTATCCCTAGCTCTGCCCTGTTACTGCTCAGGGGCATTCCATTGTATGGATGCACCCCAGTTTTTTATGCCATTCAGACTGAGGGACATGAGAGTTGTTTCCAGTTTTTGGCAATTAAGAGTAAGGCTGCTATCCACATGTACATACAAATCATATTATTTTTTAAAAGTAACCTTATTGAGATGCCATTTACATACCCGAAGTTTCACCTGTTTAAGAGTGTAAACTTCAGTGATTTTTAGTAAATTTACAGAGTTAGGCAGCCATCACTACAATCTACTGTTAGAACATTTTCATCACACCAGAAAGAAACCTTGCGCCCATCCATGTACGTGTAATCTCGGTTCCCACCCCAGCCTCAGAAAACCACTATTTTCTGCCATAAAGGCTTTTTGCTTTACTTTTTCTGGAAATCTCATGTAAATGGAATCATACAATATGTGGTCTTTGGTTTCTGGCTTCTTTCACTGAGCATAATGTTTTTTAGTTTCATCCATGTTGTATCAGTATTTCTTTCCTTTTTGTTGCTGAATAATATTCCATTAGGATTTACTGCTTTTTGCTAATTTCATTCACTAGTTGATGGTCATTTAAATTGTTTATGGTTTGGGGCTATTAGGAATAATGCTGCTATGAACATTTGCTTATAAGTCTTTGTGTGGATACGCATTTTCATTTCTCTTGGATAGACACCTAGGAGTGGAATTGCTGGATCACAGGGTAAAATTACATTTAACATTTTAAGAAAACACCAAACTGCTTTCCAGAGTAGCTGTATTATTTTACATTCTCACCAGCACCGTGTGAGGAGGGCTCCTCACAAACACACATCATGAAAGAACTATTCCAACTCAACAACAAAGACAATGACCCAACTTTTAAATGGGCATTTTTCCAGAGAAGATACATAAATAGGCAATAAACACATGAAAAGATGCTCAACATTATTAGTCATTAGGGAAATGCAAATCAAAACAACAATGAAATACCACGTCATATCCACTAGAATAGCTATGATTAACCTCCCCCCCCCCAAATAAAAGGATTTGGAAAAAATTGGAACCCTTATATTTTGCTGAGGCGGGATGTAAAATGATGCATGCCATGCATCCCAGTGGACGATTGTATATAGTTCTTCAAATAGTTAAGCATACAGTTACTATATGGTAATTCCACTCCTTTGTATATACCCAGGAGAATTGAAAACAGGTTCACACAAAACTTGAACATGAGGTTCATAGCAACATTACTCATCACAGCCAAAAAGTGGAAACAACCCAAAGTCCATCACTGATGAATGGATAAACAAAATGTGGGTAAATCCATATAATGGAATATTATTTATCTCTAAAGAGGAATGGAATACTGACACCTGGTACAGTATGGATGAATCTTGAAAACATTACATTAAGTGAGAGGAGCTACACACAAAGGCCTCATATTCTATTTATGTGAAATATCTAGACTAGGCAAATCCATAGAGACAGAAAGATGAGTGGTTGCCAGGAGCTGCAGAGAGAGGAGACAAGTGATTGCTAATGCACATGGGATTTAAATGTGGTGAAAATATTCTGGAATTAGTGATGGTTGCATGCCTTGTGAATATACTAAAAATCACTGAATTATACTCTTTAAAATGGTGAATTTCCTGGCATGTGAATTATATCTCATTTAACAAAAAAACTCCTTATCCACAACTGTTGTAAAACTAATAAAAGTTTCACAGATGATGGAAATTGCTCTTTTATGATATGTGCCAAGGTGTGTTTAATGCAGAGAGGAATTCGCAAGTATTTTGAAGGACTATAATACGATGAGAATAGATGTCAATTTTAATAATGGCATTAGAAACTTACTTATTGTGTATAGCTGCTAGGGTGCTGTTACAGAACTCTGAATATGAACTTTCATCTGGCATGTACCCTGAACATTTGTCTCAAAGTACAGTATTAACAATTTTGCATAAAGTTAGATGATAATGAAATAATATCTAAGTTGTAATTTGTATTAACAAACACGAGAAAACAAAAAGACTCAAGTTTCTAATTTGAGATGCCTTTGGCATCAACATAAATCTTTTAAAATGCTTTGTGGTGGAACTTCTTTTATCCGTCCTCCACTTGTCCAGTTTGCTGGTTTACCAACCTTCTCCAGTCCCTTTTGTCTTGGGACAGGCGGTGACACTGAATTCTGGTATGCATTTCTCTTCTCGCTAGTGAAATTGTATGCTAACCAGAAGTCAGCTGTGTTTATTCCCAAATCCGTTTATGCCAACAGCAGTAGTAATCATAATTATATAGTTTAACTAAATGTTATGTAAACTGATGAAATATGAGTGCAAAAAAAGTTAAATGTTTGGAAACACAAAGTCATGTTACTTAATACTATTGAATCAGGTGTGTGTGAGAAACTGAAAAAATTGGGTTAAAAGTTATAAAAATGTAGATGTATTCTATACTTAAAATCCTTTAAATTTTTGTTCCACTTTATAAAGAAATGGAAACTCAGAATCACAGACAGTAGTGATTTATGCCAGACAGCTGATACATGTGCAAGGAGAAGGCCTTGACCTTGTAGTGGAAGACTTGCAAAACCAAAGGACATTTATGGGCTCTGTTTTAAAAGAAAATGTATCAAGATTTATGTGTGTCATGGTTAACAGCTCCCTTTGTTTAAAAAGAATTTTTGAGTATAGTTCATAGGCATTGTTACGTTAGTTTCAGGTGTACAACGTGGTGATTCAGCAGTTCTGTACTCTGCAGCAACTCTGTGCTCACAGCAAGTATAGCTGTCCTGTCACCATACAATGCTGTTACTAGCATCTACTGTATTCCCGATGCTGTGCCTTTCAGCCCTATGATCTAATGATTCTAGAACTGGAAGCCTGTGCCTCCCACTCCCCTCCACCCGCTTTGCCCACCCCGGCCCCACACCCTCCTCCCCTCTGGCAACCATCAGTTTGTCGTCTGTATTTATAGGCAACAGCTCCTCTTTTAACTGAGTCTTTTGAGTTTACCAACTACCTACCTGATTAACTAGCTACCTTGTCCCATTTGCTACTTAACTAGTCATGAGATCTTAGACAAGTAAATTAAACTTCAGCGTTTTGTGTGTGTTTGTGATACTTCTGAATTTAGTAAAATACCTTGTTTAAATTTAAATTCTACTGATTCCTAGAATCACAAAGAGTGAAGAGCTAGAAAACAAGAAATTTCCCTCTTCCTTCCTTTTCCCTTCCTCCTTCCCTCTCTGCCTTATAGAACCTGGAAGTAGGAGTACAGTATCTTTTTTATCTGTTAAATAAAACATTTGTTTAATCTGTTTACAAGTATTTACTTTGTAGCATGTAAATCAAGTGCTAATTTATGATTCAACAAAATTAGAATTTGTTTTTAACCTAGTATTTGCTAAATATGGAAATCATCTCAGTTTAAAATTAATCTTCCAATCAGTTCTTATTCTCTGAGAATCATTCATTTTGAATAAACTTGGAAAATGAAGTTGTTCAGGCTAAAAAAAAAAAAAAAAGACACATTTTGGCCATTTTACTCAGAGAATAATATTTTCTAGCTCTTTATGTCTTTTTATATAATTTAAAAGCCACATGTGTTTTAAACTTCTGCTAATTCAAATTTTGATTTATAAATGGATTGCAATGAACATTTCAGAAACACTGTTTACTTAAGTATTAGTTACAGTACTTAAGAATGCATCATTTTGGAGGCTGTTTAGGATATAGTTTGCTCTGTGTTATGTTCAGTTGGAACAAATCTACGGTAAACAGGTTAAAAAATAAATCTTCACATTGGCATATTTAGAGCTGTAAGAGCCACCTCCGGCATGGAAAAGCAGTTATATAACTTTTTCTATACAGTGTATTGTCAGTATTTTGTATATTTATAGTACCTCTTTGCTGTGTACTTAATGACTACACATAAAAATCCAACTGCTACCAATAAAAACCATGCTTAGAAGTTGTTTATTTGAAAGAATTGTAAGCTGATGTCAAAAACATGTCGTGTTTCTCCGCAGTGCATCTACGTCTGTAGATTTCCTTTTCTTTTTTTCTTCTTTTTTTTTTTTTTTACATTTCGGTTTGTTTCCATTATTTTCCTCCAGCCCTCTTTTTTTTCCTTCAAATTTTTTATTGTTATGTTAATCACCATACATTACATCATTAGTTTTTGATGTAGTGTTCCATGATTCATTGTGCGTTAACACCCAGTGCTCCACGCAGAACTTGCCCAGGCTAACCCATCCCCCGACCCCCCCTCCCCTCTAGATGTAGATTTCCTTTTCTTCTGGTCTGGAGTTCGCTAAAATGGGACAGTAGGAGGAAGAGTGTTTCCTTCATTTGCTACAAAGCAGGCATGCTCTGCTTGCTCCTGCCAAGCACTAATGTGGTGTGATAACTGCCCGATTGATAAGGTCTTTACCTCCAGGAGCTGCAGGGGTTATGACTGAGTTGTCATTGGAACCCCAGTGCCCAGCACAGTGCCTAATGCTCTGAGCCTTCAATGTGCCTGCTAAAGAATTGTTCACACCGCTCCATCTCCCTCTTCCTCAGCACTCCCTCTCCCTCAAGGTAGTGGGTCTCTCCCAATTATTTGCTCTAACTTACTCGCATTTTGGCACATAAATGTCACGTTGCTGGGGAAGGAATATGGCCTTCAGAGGTGGAATCCTGGCTTTGACCCTAGTCTCTCACATTTGCTTCATCTTTCCAAGCTTTGGTTTTCTCCTCTGTAAAAGAGCACTGCCTGCCAACAGAAAGGTCATTAGGATAAAATTAAGGAAAGCCTAGAATAAACTTAATGCCAAGATGAGCAGAAATGGAAATAGTCTTCCATTTTCTTCTCTTTGTCCATTTTTAAGTGAGGAAACTGGATCCCCGAGAATTTAAGTGCTTTGCCTGAATTCCAGTATCTATCTCTCTAGCTCCCCCTTGCCCCCTGTCCCGAGGTTCCATCCTAGGGGCCTGTCCCCTCTCAGAGTGAACACTCTTCACCACTACTCATCCCTGCCTCGTTGTAAAGATACCACCATCTTTTCTGTCCGCCCACATCTGGAAATCTCAGCCACCCTCACCTCGTCATTCTCTTTTTCCTTTCAAATGAGCCAGTCGTAGAGCCTTGACATTTTGCTGCTTAAATATTATTTGAACTCATTCCCTAGTCTGCATTTTCACTGTCGTAACCTCATCCCTCTGCATTTCAGCATGAGATTTTATCAGTAACCAACCTCCGCCAGAATTCTTTTTCTAAAATACAAGTCGGATCCTATCACTGCCCCTTACAGAGCACATCCCTTCACAGCTGTGCCCTAACTTAGCACACCAGCCTTATCTTCTGCCACTCCCTGGCATGCGCGTTCTGCACCGACTCCGTCAAGCTCGCACTGTTCGTGCTGGAGGGCTTTTATTGGTGAGAAAAATGTGTGTGTCTGCAAACTCCTATTCCTTCTTGAAGACTTGGCTCACTTACCCAAATGCACTTAGACATTTAATTCTCCAGGTTCTTGTTCTACCTACTTATGGTCTCAGTTTTCACACCTGCCGTACTAAATCCCTCCTGACGCCTCTTCCCACTCACTGGGCAGATGATTTATTCTCTCTTTAAAATAAAGGATTCCACTAGATCAGTGATTCTCAGCACTGGCTGCAGATTAGAATACCTCCGTTGAAGACCATTTATGTCAAAATCTCTGGAGATCCTCCCTTTTTCCCCCCACCCACCCAGCATTTTCTTTTTTTTAAGTCCCTCAAGGGAATTATCATATTGTGAGGAACGTTGAGAAGTGCTTACACTAGACGTCATTTCTAAGGTAACTTTCAACTAAAGTACTCTGTTCGTCTAGAACTTATGCAGTCGTTTTAAATATAAGAGCATTCAAGTAATCAAACCAGAATTAAGTTAGGAAAAAAAAAATACAGAAACAAAACCACTTTTCCTGGTAAGAGTTAAAGTACTATGTAGTGAAGTAATGTTTATATAGAAACATTAGTTTTAGAACTCTCATCTTCTGGTTCCTTCCTAATTGTTAAACTGAATATGGACAGATTGGGTAAAGTATTTCCTTCTGCTGTTTTTCTCCCAATTAGAAACTGGGAGGTGAATGTTATTTATATAAAAATGTAAACACGTTTGACTCTGAATTCTTGATATCCTTTAGAAATTTCATTTAGAAGACAACACAGAAATAGCAATATATTATTATTTTTAAAGATTTTATTTGAGAGAGAGAGAATGAGAGACAGAGAGCACGAGAGGGAAGAGAGTCAGAGGGAGAAGCAGACTCCCCACCGAGCAGGGAGCCCCATGCGGTACTCGATCCCAGGACTCCAGGATCATGGCCTGAGCTGAAGGCAGTTGCTTAACCAACTGAGCCACCCAGGCGCCCAATAGCAATATATTGTTAAGAAAGTATTGTCATATATACAGGTTGGTGAGAGTTCTTAAATTAGTAAATAAATTTTGAACTCTAACATTAGCTGTTTAACAAATTGCCACCAGGAGCTTTGAAGGAAGAATAGGTAATATAAAATAACACAGCACTGATATCATTAATTTCCCCAATCCCGCACTAAATTGTGTTTCTCAAAAGTGCATTTGATTTGAAATTTTCAACTTGTTCGATCATGGGACTTAATAGTAAATATGCTTCTGATATAGGGAATTACTTTGTGTATGTGATTAACTTTGTCTTTGAACTTCCTGATTCAAGTTTTATTTTGTCTGAATTTAGAAATTTATTTATACTGGCTCTTAGCCAGGTGTTTTCCATGTTTGTAATTCAGGGGAGCTTTAAAGGGCGGAGACAACAGTTTTACTTTTGCTCAGTCATTTTTTGTTGAGTATATTTGGATATTCTATCTATCTGCATTTGACTGGTTTATATTAATATATTCATATTAAACTTAGTAATTTTGATACTGATACTCTTTGGACTCCTTTATTATTTAGTTTCCCTTATATAGCATTGATTATATATATCCTTCATTTACTAATATTTCATGTGAAATAGTCATTAGGAACAGTAAGGTACAGTGGAAAGAGATTTGACTTTACACTTCACTTAGTTCAAAACAGATTTTAGCATTGATTTTGAGACTACCTTTGCCCAGGAGCCCAGCATCTTTTAAAATACAGGGTTATTATTGGTGCTGTCTTGACTCCATTCAGAAAAAAAGATATGAATAAATCAATAGATGAACAAGTAGTCTCTCATTTTTTGGTGTTTTTGTTTTGTTTTCTGTCTCTGATGTAGTATATGACAATGAAGTGGTTTGTTTTCTGAGAACAGAAGCTATATTCCAGGTTGATCTTATTAGTGTTGTGTTGTGCTTTGACCTAGTGCTGGATAATTGTTGGATTAGTTTCATTTTGCTATATGGATGTGTATGGTATTAACTCCATATTCATTCATTCTGTCAGTTATAGACAAGTTAGTATTTTATCACATTTTTCTCTAGTTAAAGCTAAATGATTGCTTTACTTTCGTAAGTAAATTATGACCCAAGGAAAGAATCCATTCTAATGCCATTTCTTTAACATCTCAATTAGAGGCTGTTGGATGGACAGTGTTTTTTTTCTGTCTGATGTCAGATTCCAGTTTCAAAAGAAAATTATCAAGCAGTTAAGTGGATATTGGGTGACAGCTTACAAATTTGGTAGTAGAATGTGGGAATAGAGTATATACTCAATCAAAAATGTTCATGAATATTAAGTTAAAAAATTTTGAACACTTATTCTCTTCCTTTTGCTACATTTTGTAAAGATTTTCTTAGCGTATAATTTTCTTAATTTGAAGGAATGTGTGGGAGTTTAAGGTGATCATAATGTCAAGGAATAATAGGTTGAAAAAAATTCTTCAAGATGAAGAAAAAATAATACTGCATGAAAATATCTTAAAGTCTCATGCCTAAAAGATCTTCCAAATCATTAACGCTAATGTTCAGAGTTTGTATATCTTACCATTATAAGGGCAATGTGGTACCGGTATCTTAGAATTAGGTTACTGTGGACAGATTTTATTTTATATGAATAAATAATTTGAAATGAAATTCATAGTTTAGAAAAAAATCTAGGGGCCATGTTTTAATATTCTGAAGTGAAACAGGTCATTTTACATGTAAATGTACCTACCTAACCTATCTTTTTTGAGTTTTCTTTTCTTTTTTTTTTCTCTTTTTGACATTAATGTAGTCATTTCAGCCTTCTCAGGCTTCTTGTTTGCCTGACCTTTTTCTATCCGTTTACCTCCATCCTATTTATGCCTTCATATTTAAAGTAGGACAGTTATAGGCATACATTTTTAGACTTTTAAAATCCATTGTCAGTCTCTGTCTTTTAATCATAATGTTTAGTCGTACATTTAACGTAACTGTTGATAAAGTAAGATTTTTTTCTACTATTTTACTCTTTGTTCTTGTTTGTTCCATCTCTTTATTTCTCTGTTACTTCTTTTTAGGTTAGTTGAGTATTTTTAGAGTTCCTTTTTAGTTTCCGTATTGGCTTTGAGCTAAAACAATTTGTATTTTTTTAATGGTTGCTCTGGGAATTATATTAACTTCTCAGTGTACTTCAAGTTAAAATTGTACACCTCTCATAATGTATAGAAAGGTAACAGTGTTGTGATAGTTACCCTTTCCCATCCTTTATGCTATTGTCATATATAGTACAAATACATACTTTCTAGGCCCCATAACATCATGTTGTAAATATTACTTTGAATAGTAATAGTTCAGAAAGCCGGAGGAAAAACAAGTCTTTGGCTTTTATCTACATGTTTACCATTTCTAATGCTTTTCATTCCTCCGATCCAAGTTTCTATCTGGCATCACTTCCCTTCAGCCTGAAGAAATTCTTTTAGCATTTCTTGTAGTGTGTGTCTGCTGGTGACAATTTTGCCTTCATTCTTAAAAGATATTTTTGTCGGATATGGAATTCTGGATGGACATCTGTAGACTCTAGATTCTGTGAGGTTCCCTCTTAACAGTATTGTTTTATTTTAGCAATTAACTTTGCTGAACTCACTTTTGCACACTCCCTTTCCTGTGGTGAGCAGCAACTGAAATCTCAGTTCTGTTTTTTTTTTTGTTTGTTTGGTTGGTTTTGTTTTTTCCCTTAGCTGGGCTGTTGGGAGTTTGCATTGCATGTGCATCAGTTAGGGTTCAGCCAGAGACTTGGGCAGAGTTCATATACAGAATTTAGGACCTTCTCTTTTGTGGCTCATTCTTTTCTGGGAACTAAATATAGAGTCAAGAATATATCCACATATACGTAGTCAGCTGATTTGCAATAAAGGTGCAAAGGCAATTTAGTGGAGAAAAGATAACCTTTTCAGCAAGTGGTACTGGAACGGTCATGTATCTTTTGCCAAAAACAAAAAACTTTAATTCATATCTCACAGCATATACAAAAATTAATTCAGAACAGATCATAGACTTAAATGTAAAACATAAAACTATGAAACATCTAGAAGAAAACATAGTAGCTAACATATGTGACCTTAGGTTAATCATAGGCTTCTTAGCTACAACACTAAAAACATGATTCAGAAAAGAAAAAACTTGATAGGTTGGACTTCATCGAATTAAAAACATATACTTTTTATAAAACACTATAAAGAGAAGAAAAAAATAAGCCATTTGCTGGGAGAAAATATTTGCAAATCATATATCTGATAAGGGACTTTTGTCCAGAATATAAAAGGACTCTCAGAACAATAATAAGAAAATAAACCACGTAATTTTAAAAAGGAACAAAAGATTTGATCAGATACTTAACCAAAGATGATACACAGATGGCAAATAAGCACATTAAAAGATTCTCAACTTCATTAGGGAAATACAAATTAAAGTCAGAGTGAAAAGGGGCTCAAGGTGGTAGCATAGGAAGACCCTAACCCTAAACTCCCCTCTTCCCAGAGACACAACAGGTTTACAGCTACATATGGAATAATTTTCCTCTGAAAAGGACCTGAGAACTAGATAAACAGTAGCCTCCACAACAAAAGACACAAGATGCATCAAGGGTGGGAGGAGCAGCCAGACAGGGTTACCCCCTAGTAGGAGAGATCCCCCAAATACAGAACGCTCCTTCAAAGAGAGAAGGGATTGTGCCTCATACCAGGCACCCCAACCCTGGGGGCCAGCGCCAGAAAGACAAGCCCCCCAAAATGTCTGGTTTTGAAAATCAATGGGAGTTAAAACCAGGAGAATCCTAGAACTACAGAGAATGGAGATCCTGCTCTTAAAGGGCTCGTATGCAAACATATTCATTCTGAGATCCAGCACAAAAGCAACAGATTGAAAAGCACCTAGACTATGAGTGAGTGAGACCCACTTATTAATTTTAAAGCAGCTGCTGGAGAGGCAGGAACCTGCAGGGACTTTATTTGGGGACAGAAATACTGGTGGATGCCATTTTTGCAATCTCATCCTAATTTGCTGGTGACTGAGCTGACTGGTGCTATTTTTGGTGCCCTCTCTCTAGCCTGCTAGCACCAGAGGGTGTGCTCTTCCCTACCCCATGTCATAACTGGGCTAGGCAAGTGCCCCATGCCCCACCCACCCTGCTCAGCATCCCAGCAGCAGCAGGATTGGGTGAATGCCCTGAGCCCCTACCCACCCCACACAAAGACCAAAGCCGCAACTAGGAAAGGCAAGCAGCTCAAACCCCTCCCTCCCTGTGCAGTGGCTGAACTGCAACCAGCCCGGATGGGTGCCCAGAGCTCCACCCTTCACACACAGCAACCACATCCCTAAAACAATGGCAGGCACTCACAACCCATACAAGGGACACACACCGAGTGCCTGGTTCTGGTAGCCAGTGGAGATTGTGCTTCTGGGCTACATGGCAGAGCTCCTGCACAAGACCACACTTTCAAGACTCAGGGAGGTATTTGTTTTGCCTAATACATACAGACAGAGAGACAGGCAAAATGAGAAGCCAGAGGAATATGTTCCAAACCAAAGAACAAGGTAAATCCCTAGCAAGAGACCTTAATAAAACAGAGATAAGCAACCCACCTGATAAAAAGTTCAGAGTAATGGTCAAAAAGATGCTCACTGATCTCAGAAGAGTGAATGGACACAAGAGAGAACTTCAACAGAGAGATAGAAAACATAAGAAACTACCAAACGGAAGTTATAACAGAAATGAAACGATTCTCTAGAGTGGTTCAACAGTAGTAGAGTGGAGGAAACAGAAGTATGACTGTGTGAGCTGGAAGACAAAGAAATGGAAAACACCCAGACAGAGCAGCATAATGAAGAAAAGAATTGTAAAAAGTGAGGATACCTTAAGTGATCTCTGGGACAACCTCATGCATACTAACGTTCACATTATAAGGGTCCTAGAAGGAAAAGAGAGAGAAGAGACTAAAAAAATTATTTGAAGTGGGGCACCTTGGTGACTTAGTCAAGCATCCAACTCTTGATTTCTGCTCAGGTCATGATCTCTGGGTACTGGGATTGAGCACCACCCCCCTCCTCCGGTTGGGCTCCACACTCAGCAAGGTGTCTGCTTAAGGATTCTCTCTCCCTCTTCCCCTGCCCTCTCCCTCTCTCAAATAAATAAATAAATCTCTAAAAAGAAAAGTTAAGGATAGTATCTTTTTTTTTTTTTAAAGATTTTATTTATTTATTTGACACAGAGAGAGACAGCAAGAGAGGGAACACGAACAGGGGCAGAGGGAGAGAGAGACAAGCAGGCTCCCCGCTGAGCAGGGAGCCCGATGTGGGACTCAATCCCAGGACCCTGGGATCATGACCTGAGCTGAAGGCAGATGCTTAACGACTGAGCCACCCAGGCGCCCAAGGATAGAATCTTAAAAGCAGCAAGAGAAGAGCAACATGTTACATACAAGCGGAACCCCATAAGGCTATCAGCAGGTTTTTCACCAGAAACTTTACAGGCCATAAGGGAGTGATATGACATATTTGAAATGCTGGAAAGAAAAAAAAAAAAAAAACTGCCAACCAAGAATTCTCTACCCAGCAAGGTTATCATTCATAATTGAAGGAGAGATTAAGAGTATTCCAGAAAAGCAGAACCTAAAGGGATTCATCACTACTAAACTAATCTTATAAGAAATGTTAAAGGGACTTCTCTAAATTCTGAAGGAAAGGCATTAATTAATAAGAAAATATATGAAAGTGGGGCACCTGGGTGGCACAGTCAGTTAAGTGTTCGACTCTTGGTTTCAGCTCAGATAGTGATCTCAGGGTCATGGGATCAAGCCCTGTATCAGGCTCCACACTCAGTGCAGAACCTGTTTAAGATTTTCCCCCCCTGTCTAAAGTGCACAAATCTTTTTGAAAAGAAAATATATGAAAGTAAAAATTCCACTAGAAAAGGTAAATAAATAATAAAAGTAGTAAACCAGCCACTTACAAAGCCAGTGTGAAAGTTAAAAGACAACAGTAGTTTAATTAAAAGTACAATAATTAGTTAAAGATAGGTGAAATAAAAAGATACAAAATGTGATATCAAATATGTAAAACATGGAGTGGGGAGTAAAAATATAAAGATTTGGAATGCATTAAAAATTAAGTTACTGTCAAAATTAACAAGTCAGGAAACAACTGATACTGGCTAAGATGCAGAGAAAGGGGAACCCTCTTACATTGTTGGTTGGCAGCTACTCTGGAAAACAGTAGGGAGTTTCCTCAAAAAGTTAAAAATAGAGCTACCCTATGACCCAGCAATTGCACCACTAGGTGTTTATCCAGAAGATACAAACATAGTGATCTGAAGGGGCACATGTACCCCAATGTTTATAGCAGCAATGCCCATAATAACCAAACTATGGAAAGAGACCCGATGTCCATCAACAGATGAATGGATAAAGAAAATGTGTGTGTGTGTGTGTGTGTGTGTGTGTGTGTGTGTGTAATAGAATATCATTCAGCCATCAAAAAGAATGAAATTTGCCATTTGCAATGACGTGGTTGGAACTAGAGGGTATTATGCTAAGCGAAATAAGAGAGACAAATACCATATGATTTCACTCATATGTGGAATTTTTTTTTTTAAGATTTTATTTATTTTGACAGAGAGAGTGAGTGTACAAGCGGGCAGAGCAGCAGAGGGAGAGGGAGAAGCAGGCTTCCTGCTGAGCAGGGAGCCTGATGCGGGGCTTGATCCCAGGACCCCAGGATCATGACCTGAGCTGAAGGCAGACGCTTAATGACTGAACCATCCAGGCGCCCTCATATGTGGAATTTAAGAAACAAGACCGATGACCATAGGGAAAGGGAAGAAAAAATAAGATGAAAATAGAGAGGGAGGCAAAGTATAAGAGATGCTGAACTTTAGGAAACAAACTAGGGTTGCTGGAGGGGAGGAGGAGGGGGAAAGGGGTAATTGGGTGATGGGCTTTAAGGAGGGCATTTGATGTAATGAGCACTGCGTGTTATGTGCACTAAATTCTACTCCTGAAACTAATAATACAGTATATGTTAACTAAATTGAATTTAAATAAAGAATTAAAAAGTATTAAGTTACCATCAACCCAAAAGAGACTGTATACACATAAGATGTTGTGTGTGAACCTCATGGTAACCACAAAGAAGAAACTTAAATATACAAAAGAAAAAGAGAAAGGAATCTAAGCATAATGCTAAAGAAAATAAACCACAGGGAAGAGAGAAGAACAAAGGAACAGAGAGGAACTACAAAAACAGCCAGAAAACAATGAACAAAATGGCAATAAAGTACATACTTATTAATAATTGTATGTAATAATTTTTTAAAAAATTTATTTATTTTTAGAGAGGCAGAGAATGAGTGTACATGAGCAGGGGGAGGGGCCGAGGGAGAGGGAGAGAGAGAATCTCAAGCCGACTCCCCCCTGAGTGCAGAACCCGACACGGGGCTGGACCGCAGGACCCTGAGATCATGACCTGAGGGAAATCAAGAGTCAGACACTTAACCGACTGAGCCACCCAGGTGCCCCATGATTGCTTTAAATGTAAATGGTCTAAATGCATCAATCAAAAGACAGCATGGCTGAATGGATAGAAAAAAACAAGAATTTTCTATATACTGCCTACAGGAGACTCACTTCAAATGTAATGACACACACAGACTGAAAGTGAAGGGATGGAAAAAGATACATACAGTGCAAATGGAAATGAAAAGAAAGCTGGGGTAGTTATACTTATATCAGACAAAATAGAATTTAAAACAAAGACTGTAACAGGAGACAAAGAAGGGCATTACATAATGATAAAGGAGTAAATTCAACAAGAGGATATAACATTTGTAAAAATGTATGTACCCAACATAGGAGAACCTAAATATATAAAGCAGATATTAACAGAAATAAAAGAAATAGTAATACAATAATAGTAGAGGACTTTTTTTTCTTTTTAACTTTTTAATTCCAGTTAACATACAGTGTTATATTAGTTTCAGGTGTACAGTGCAGTGATTCAACAATTCCATACATCACCTGGTGCTCATCACAAGTACACTCCTTAATCAGTAGTAGGGGACTTTAGTACCCCACTTATATCAATGGATAGATCATCTAGACAGAAAATCAATAAGGAAACAGTGACCTAAAATGACACATTAGACCAGATGGACTTAATAGATACATACAGAACATTCTATCCAAAACCAAAATACACATTCTTTTCAAGTGCACATGGAGGATTCTCCAGGGTAGATCACATGTTAGGCTACAAAACAAGTCTCAATAAATTTAAGAAGATTGAAATCATATCAAGCATCTTTTCCAACCACAACAGCATGAAACTAGAAGTCAGTTACATGAAGTCAATTACATGAAGAAAACTGGAAAAAAAAACCCACAAACACATGGAGACTAAACAACATGCTATTGTTAAATAAAAGAAATCAAAGAGGAAATCAAAAAAATACCTAGAGACAAATGAAACTGGATCCACAGCATTCCAAAATCTTTGTGACACAGCAAAACCAGTTCTAAGAGGGAATTTTATAGTGATACAGGCCTACCTCAAGAAACAAAAATATCAAACAATCTACTTTACATTTAAAGAAACTAGAAAAAGAAGAACAAACAAAGCTCAAAGTTAGTAGAAGGAAGGAAATAATACAGATCAGAGCGGCGGGGGGATGAAATACACGTGCACACACACACACAAAGTAGCATAGATTAATGAAACTAAGAGCTGGTTCTTTGAAAAGATAAAATCAACAAACCTTTAGCCAAACTCATCAAGAAAAAAAGAGGATGGCCCAAATAAGTAAAATCAGAAATGAAAAAGAAGAAATTACAGCAGATACCACAGAAATAGTAATACGTAAATACTGTGAACAATTATATGCCAACAAATACCTAGAAGAAATGGATAAATTCCTGGAAACATGCAGTCTTCCAAAATTGAATCATGAAGATAGAGAAAATCTGAATAGACCACTTACTGACAATGAAATTTGAATCAGAGGGGGAGACGAACCAGGAGAGATGATGGACTCTGAAAAACAAACTGAGGTTTCTGGAGGGGAGGGGGGTGGGGGGATGGGTTAGCCTGGTGATGGGTATTGAGGAGGGCACATTCTGCATGGAGCACTGGGTGTTATGAACAAACAATGAATCATGGAACAGTACACCAAAACAAATTATGTAATATATGGTGATTAACGTAACAAAAAAAATCTAAAAAAAAAAAAAAACTACCAACAAAAGTCCAAGTTGCAGATGACTTCACAGGTGAATTCTACCAAACATTTAAATTATCCCAGAAATTATTCCCAAAAAATAAAGAGGAAGAAACACTTCCAAACTTATTTTATAAGGCCAGCTTTACCCTGATACCAAAACCAGACCGAGATACCACAGAAACCCAGAAAATTACAGGCCAACATCCCTGATGAACACAGATGCAAAAATCCTCAGCAAAATATTAGCAAACTGAATTCTTTGATCAAAACATTAAAAGGGGTCATACACCATGACCAAGTGGAGTTCATTCCAGGGATACAAAGATGGTTTAACATCTGCAAAGCAATCAACATGGTGAAGCACATTAATAAAATAAAGGCTAAAATTATATAATCATCTCAATAGGTGCAGAAAAAGCATTTGACAAAATCCAATATCCATTTGTGATAAAAACTCTCAACAAAGTGGATATAGAGAGATGGTACCTCAACATAATAAAGCCCACTTATGACAAACACACAGCTAATAACGTCATACTCAGTGGGTGAAAAGATGAAAATTTTTTCTCTAAGATCAGAAGCAAGACAAGAATGTCCACTCTTGCCACTTTTGTTCAACATAGTGTTTGAAGTCCTAGCCACAGCTATCAGACAAGAAAAAGAAATAAAAGCATCCAAATTGGTAAGGAAGAAGTAAAACTGTTTCTATTTGCTGGTGATATGCTATGTAGAAAACCTTAAAGACTCCACCAAAAACCTATCAGAACTAATGAATGCAGGAAAATTGCAGGATACAAAAGTAATATACAGAAATTTGTTGCATTTCTACACCCTAATAATGAACTATCAGAGAAATTAAGAAGATAATCCCACTTACAGTTGCATCAAAAAACAATAAAATAGCCTAGAATAAATTTGACCAAGAAAGTGAAAGACCTATACTCTGAAAACTGTAAAACACTGATGAAAGAAATTGAAGATAACATAAATAAATGGAAAGATATGCTGTGCTTTGGGGTTGGGGAAGAACTAAAATTGTGAAAATGTCCATACTACCCAAAGCGGTCTACAAATCAATCAATTCACTGCAATCCATATCAAAAGTCCAATGGCATTTTTCACAGAAGTGAAACAAGCAATCCTAAAATTTGTACAGAACCACAAAAGACCCAAAATAGCCAAAGCAATCTTGGGAAAGAGAACAAAGCTGGAGGTATCATACGCTGGAATTTCAAACTGTACTGAAAAGCAATAGTAATCAACCATGGTACTGGCACAAAAACAGACATTAGTGGAACAGAATAGAGAGACCAGAAATAAACCCACACCTGTATGGTCAATTACAAAGGAGACAAGAACATACAGTGGGGAGAAGACAGTCTTTTCAATAAATGGTATTGGGAAAATTGGACAGCTGTGTGCAAAAGAATGAAACTGGACTGCTTTCTTATACACAAAAATAAACACAAAATGGATTAAAGGCATAAATGTAAGACCTGAAACCACAAAACTCCTAGAAGAAAACAGAGGTAGTAAACTCTTTGACCTCAGTCTTAGCGATATTTTTTTGGATATGTCTCCTTAGGCAAGGGCATTAAAAACAAAAATAAATGGGACCACATCAAACTGAAAAACTTTTGCAGAGTGAAGGAGACCGTCAACAAAATGAAAAGGCAGCCTGCTGAATGGGAGAAGATCATTGTAAGCCATATATCTGATAAGGGGTTGATATCCAAAATATATAAAGGACTCATACAACTCAATAACAACAACAGCAGAATAATCTCATTAAAAAATGGACAGAGGACCTGAATAGACAGTTCCAAAGACACCACACAGATGACCAAGAAGCACATGAAAAGATGCTGAACATCACTAATCAGGGAAATGCAAATCAGAAGCACAATGAGATATCACCTCATACTAGTCAGAATGGCTATCATCAAAAAGACAAGAAATAACAAGTGTTGGATGTGAGGATGTGGAGAAAGGGGATCCCTTGTATACTGTTGGTGGGGAATGTAAATTAGGGCAGCCACTATGGAAAACAGTATGGAGGTTCCTCAGAAAATTAGAAATAGAATTACCATATGATCCAGGAATTCCGCTTCTGGGTATTTATCTGAAGAAAATGAAAAAACTGATACTAATTCAAAAAGACGTATGTACTACCTTTATGCTTATTGCAGTATTACAGTAGCCAAGACATAGAAGTAACCCAAATGTCCATCAATAGATAATAAATGGATAAAGAAGGGTGTGTGTGTGTGTGTGTGTGTGTGTAATATTACTCAGCCACAAAAAAAGAATGAAATCTTGCCTTCTGTGACAACATGGTAGGACCTCAAGGATATCACGCTAAGTGAAGTAAGTCAGAGAAAGGCAAACACTGTATGATTTCACTTGTATGTGGAATCTAAAAAACAAAATGAAAAAACGAAACAGAAACAGACCTCATAGATATAGAAAACAAACTGGTGGTTGTGGAGGGTAGGGGGGCTGGCAAAATAGGTGAAGGGAATTAAGAGGTGAAGACTTTCAGTTTAAATAAGTCTCAGATGGGGCGCCTGGGTGGCTCAGTCGTTAAGCGTCTGCCTTTGGCTCAGGTCATGATCCCGGGGTCCTGGGATCGAGCCCCACATTGGGCTACCTGCTCGCCAGGAAGCCTGCTTTTCCCTCTCCCACTCCCCCTGCTTGTGTTCCTTCTCTCGCTGTGTCTCTCTCTGTCAAATAAATAAATAAAATCTTTAAAAAAAATAAAATAAATAAGTCTCAGAGATGTAATATGCAGCATAGGGGCTATAGTCAATTTTGTAATGATTTTGTATGGTGACAGATGGTTACTAGACCTATTGTGGTGATCATTTTGTAATATATAAAAATATCAAATTACTGTTTTGTTCATCTGAAACTGGTATATCTCAAGTATAAGTCAATAAATTAAGTAATACATAAATAAATAAAACCACATTGAGTTACCATTTCACACCCATTGAAATAATTAAAATGAAAAAGATTGACCGGAAGTGTTGGTGAGGATATGAAACAACTGGAATTCTCATTCACTGCTAGTAAGAGTGCAGAATGGCATAACCACTTTGGAAAATACTTTGTTAGTTTCTTTAAAATTTACTCACTTGCCAGACGATCCACTCATTTTACTCTTAGGTATTCACGCAAGAGAAGTGAAAGCAGATATCCATATAAATACTTGGACAAGAATGTTCATAGCATTTTTATTTGTAATAGAAACTGGAAACAACTCAGATGTCTGTCATTAGGTGAGTGGGTCAGCCAGTACGCTGTGACAGGGAATGTGTGATAGGGAATGCAACTAAGCAGGCAACAGTTTTGTGAAATGTTTCACCCCTGCATAGTATGGACCACCATCCTTTCAGCTTTCAGCTTTCAATAAGCTTTCTTGCTGACCACTGCTCAGCCCCTAAGCCAGTGTCATGTATGGAGGATTTCATTGTGTCTTTGGTATTTCTGTTGCCGACTTCTGTTTTAGTCAGAATGGGCCAGGTTATGCTGTAATAGTAAATAACCCCAAATCTCGGTGGCTTAAAGGTTTTTTTCTGTGGCATGAACTGTATGTCCGTTGTGCTGTAGCCAAGAGTTCTCTTCCCATGCTGAGGGAGGAGTCCTTATCTGAAACATTGCTGGGTGCTGTGAATGTTGACTTCATGTAAAATTGTTTGATTCATAGGAGTTTAACTATTTACTAAACAAAGAGAGAGTATGGAGGGGGCGAGGGAGAGGGAGAAGCGGACTCCCCACTGAGCAGGGAGCCTGACATGAGGCTTGATCCCAGGACCCAGAGACCATGACATGAGCCGAAGGCAGACGCTTAACCGACTGAGCCACCCAGGAGCCCCTGATTTGTAGGAGTTCAGATAGATTTTCAAGCTAGACTGCCTTTTTTCCCCATGATCATTAGTTGACTTTCATCTTATTTTAGGATGCATTAAAATCTTTAATGACACCAATAACTATAATAACTATAACTTGCTTTAATCCACAGTACAAAAAATTATATAAAATGCCTTTCAACTTGTATTACCTGATAAGTGCTGTTTTAGATGGGAAGTCTATTATTCCTGTGTGTTGGACAAAGAACCCAAGATCCAGAGACGGTAAATGAATTGGCGGTTGCTACACAGCAGTGAAGCTGGACTAGAACCCAGGATTTCCATTTTAGTATTTTTGTGTAAATTGGAGAAAAGTAAATGTACCATCTATTTACATGTTTCTACTTGACAGTCTCTTCGGCAGGCCACCTTTAAGAGAGGTCTCGGACGCCCGTCGCCAGTGGCTGGAGCACAATGGATCCCCCAGGGGCACTAGACGCCGAGGATGAGCTGGGGCCGTTAGCCCATCTTGCCCCAAGTCCTCAAAGTGAAGCTGTTGCCCACGAATTCCAGGAGCTGTCCTTGCAGCCCAGCCAGCACCTGCCCCCTCTGAATGAGAGGAAGAACGGTGAGGTTTTCAGCATGTGCAGTGGGGACTGGATTTAAAGACTCCCCTCTTTGTGATTCCCAGTTGATTCCTGTTTGGTAGTTTTGTTGTTGTTGTTTGTTTTTTGTTTGTTTTGGTTTTGGTTTTTTTTTTATAATTTACATTGGGCAGCCTGTCACGGAGGGGAGAGCCTCATGGAAAACTGGCTGGTTTTGAGTAACAGGCAGACTTTCACTATGCATTCACTTTTTTCATTATTTCCCCAGTATCTGGTAGCAGTATTCTCCTTGGAAACAAGCTCTAGATTGCTAGAATGGCATTGGAGGGTAGCTTCTTGTGCTGATGCCAGGCAAGACGGACTGTGGATTGGGCTAGACTCTCCTCCCACTTCCCTGTCTCCAGTGTGTTGCACTTTAATTTCAGAATTGACAAAATTTAAGCTATTTTAATGATCACTAAGAAAGCAAGAGTTTCTTACTTGAGTATTTTTCTGTGAATGGGTATAGGATATGATCATATTGTCAGTCTTTGCCTTTCGTTGTGTACAAAATGAATATTTTCTATTCACTTGGTATCTGTTCAGGCAATTTTCATTGATCACAGAGGCTTCCCAGAGTCTCCAGAAAACACAATACTGTCCATTTCTAATGTAAACAAATAAGGATAGATGATATACACTTAATTTTAATACTTAAAACATAAAAACTAACAAACATAAAGTGTTAAAAATTTACAAACACATCAAGCATATATATTAAAAGGGCCACATTAAGAATTTCAACTGAGTTTATTGTGCTTTCTACAGTTCTGATGAGTTTTACATTTACAAATATACTTTTTAAAAATTTTAGTTTTAAAAGCCAGAAGAAATAAAACCATTCCCTTCTAGAATGTACCTTGTTACTTGTTTTTCTGGGTTCTGTTTCCCAGTCCCTTTCATTATTGGCCCTATCTTATGCAGGAAAATGATATGCTGCGATTCTTCGATCTTTAATACATGTGTTTGGGTGGAGTATACTTGTTCTCCCTTCAAATAGGGTCTGTGGTACTTGTTCTTGAGCATAACCCTTGTCGAGTGGTGTAAAGCAACATTTTGGCTCAGGTACGGTCAGGCCTTTCAGGAAGCTGTGCTTGACTAATAGAACCTTCCGTCAGTTGGGGGCCTTCCATTCTAAGACAGTGGCTGAGAGAGTATAACTATAACCATATTTACTAACCCATGACTAAATGTCATGAAATTCACACAGTACCTTTGGACCTGTGTAATGTTCAGATTATTATCCTCAAAAAAAATATGAGTTGCACCAGTATAAAATTGCAATGTTACACAATTATTCAAAACAATGGTCATATGTAGCAGAAGAGGGGTATGTGTTGGAAAGTTTTTACTTTGTGGTGATTTACTTGATAAAGCACACCACATTCTCTTGCAAGAATGTTGTCTTGAGTGTGTATGCCTGAATATAAGGTTAGCCCGAATATTAGGTAGTCTCCCTGTATAAACTTTTAGGAAGATGGAGTAAAAGGTAAGAATTTTAATTGAGTAATTTAGTTACATGTATATAATTAAAATCACATTTCATGGAGCAGTGCAATAATATAGAAAGATTGCTTTATTCACACTCATATTTCATAGAACCATCTTGCTCAGATTCTATGAATGAATCTTTGTGGGAAGTGCTTTTTTTTTTTTTATCATTAGCAGAACCCCTTGGCATCATCCATGTAGCACTGAAATCCAGGGTGTATCTTCATTTCTGCTTCTATTGTCTTGAGTTACAGTGGTTTTGGTTTTTGAGTTCACACATGATCTGACACTGGATATTTTATGTCTAGACTACAAGTACCATTGACAAAACAGTGGGGTTGGGTGTGCGCGTGCGTGTTTGTGTGTGTTTTATAGTTGTATGTTCACAGTCTCTATAACATAATCACTTGTGTAATTTGTGATTGGTCATAACATTTTATGGGGCTATAGTTCCTGTTTTAGAATATAATTATCTGTTTTGTTTTGTTTGAGTAGGTAACACATTCACTGCCCTATAATGTACAGGGTACAAATGGGTCACAGTGAAAAGTAGGTCACCTCCCAGTCTTTCACCTTAGCTACCTAGTTACTTCCTCAGAATTAACTACTGTTACTTGTATCCTTTCTGACAGAATAGCATTTGACTACTTTTTTAAAAGCAGTTTTTCAAAGTCTCCTTTGTAACAACACTCAGTACTTTCAATTTTAAGTTTATAATCTAGGAGTAATTAATGTGTTGGATTTTTCTTCTTCCCTTTTTATGATTCTACTAAGATATTTTTATAAACATCCTAAAACTAGCTTTGAATAAAGTTAATTTTTAAGCAAATATGTTTTCCTCAGGTACTTTTTTGTTCACTATTAAGTACATGAAAAAGCATCTTATAATCTGAGATGCTGTGTAAAGTCTCAAATAGCAGACAGTCTCCTCTTTTCTAATAAGTGACTTCAGGAAGTTAAAAGCCTTACCTTATATTCAGGCATATACTCTAATTTCAGGCTTATGATATGTTAGCCTGATTTGCATATATATTCCAAGGCATACATGGAATCCTTGTACAGCTATCAGAAATCTACCTTTTTGATAGTTATATGAGTAGAGTGGAATCACGTCAAGCAATAGGGAGAGAAAGGAACCATAACTGGCTTACCTTACTGACTTTTTCACGTTTATTCTTCAGTTTTTAAGTATTCTTAATGCTATGTTTAGGTCATATCATACATAAAATGTAGATCTTGGCCTCAAAATTAATTAATACAAAGTACTATTTAGATTATTATTTTGTTATTTCCTTGGTGATTGTGTTTCATTGTTAGTCCTAAAAACTGAAATATCTTCATTTCCCTAACTTGTTTGAATTCCCTCCTTTTCCAGTTGGGGAAAATGAAGATATTTCAGTTTGGATTAGTGTGTAGGAGGAGCATGTCACCAAATAGTTTATAAATAAACCTAACGAGGACAAAGAAGTTGACATCTAAACAATGACGCTAGGGTCTTCCCTTATTTTTGACCAATATTTATGTTGATAATGTAGCAGAATAGCAGAATATTCCTACTAGTTCCAGTAAACGTGAAAGATGTTTGCTAAAGATAAGCGAGAGTTTATCTTGACCCCTGAACGTGGCCAGAATAATTCCATATCTTGTGGTACCTCTAAAGTAAGGCAACCAATTAGACCATTACTTCTTCCCAACAAGGGAGTCCTTAGTAGAGACAGTGTGGATATACAGTGATATACAGGATATACAGGCCTTTACTAAAACAATGTGTACACAGGAAAATTGAGCTTTGTTTTGATGTTTTACACAATATTAACATTCCTTCAGATGGTAAACATAGACAGTAAAAGGGAAATCAGTCCAAGGAACGGTTATTTTTTTTATTGCCAAATTAGGAATAGCTCAGGTGTTGTGAGTTGAATGTAGCTTTATAAAGGCAAGGAAAGACAAAGCAGATGGAAATAACATGCCTGATAGAGCCCCAGCTCTTTGCCTTGTGCCCCCACTTACAGGAGACCACGGGTAGGAAGCTTCTAGTTGTATGTACTGAGGTTATTTGCAAGACTGATAAGTATGCTGGTTGGTGAATTTAAGCTTTTAAGTCATTGCCACCATTATCATGCAGTGAAGCAGATAAGTCCACATAGATTCTCCCTTTTTTAAAACAGTTTGGTATTTTAATACTTCTTGTACAGCTCTGAAGATGTGGCTCAGTCATGTTAATGTGACCACAGATGGACCACAGGCCAGCTGTCAGTAGTCTCCAGTAGGTGGAAAAATAGTATCTGCCAGTTTTCCCTTCCTAGAGTAACAGGCTTTTGAAACCGTATTTACTTGGAAATAGCATGTTTTTAGGCCTCAGAAAAGAGGAGACTTTTTTGTTATTCTTATTTTAAACTTTGGTAGTTCTAGTTACTGTAGTGGTTGGGTTTTTGAGTTAATGGCCCCATTTTGAATTTTTATTCCTAAAGTTTGGATTAAATTGATCACATTGAACAGTTATAGACCATCTCTCGTTCTGTTCTAGAATGATCATACTAGAGAGAAAATAATTCATTCAAAAGTTTGTTGCACACAAGGGAACACAAGGTAGTTCTTTGCATTGGATCCAATACAGGTATTAATACATTTCTAGTCAGATGAACTTTGCCTGGCCCTGGAACCCAGCCAAAGAAAATTGCTTGCCTGCTACCATAGAAAATAAATGGTGTTTGTTCACAGCTGGTCTTTTCTTCATGTTTTACTTTGAAAACATTTCCCCATTCCTCATTAACCCGTTAGGCTTACTGTCGCTCCAGGTGTTTGGAAATGCACAAAGGTGATGAGCGTTTATCTGGAACAGAACCCTGTTTCTTAGAGTGTACACGAGATGGTATGGTCTACTGGAGATTGGTGAGGAGAAGAGAGAATATTTCTGTTTTTCCTGGAGCAGACAACCAGATATTCTCAGAGTGTCATAAATGGGAAGGAAATGAACAGATGCTAAATAATCAAGACATGGAATTATAGGATTCTTGCTTTCCCTTCCAATAACTGGAAGAAATAGAAATGAATAATTTTCTATAAAATTCTCTTGTCCTTGGCTTTACTCTTAACATATTTAGGATCTTGAATATTTAAAATTCTCAATGATGTTAATAAACAGTCTGATACATTTAGATAATTTCTTTTTCTGCTTTCAGGAGTTACTTCAGAGTACTAGACTGAGAAGAGAAATATATACAATTTCCTTGATTACTCTTCCTTCGTTTCTAATATGTTTTTAAAAATTAGGCTTTACACGTTAATACTAAACACAATTAGGAAGTTTAAAAGCCAACTATGAACCTCCTGACAACTGCAAATGAAATTCTTGATTAATTATGGCAGCTTTCCCATTCTTTTTGTTTGTGACAATCTCTTGAACCTTTCAGAATGAAAATGAAGTCAGAACTAGCTTCAAGGTGAGGTACTCTCTTTCACAATGGTCTTTACCAAGTCTCCTATTAAATAGCATGTTTTGTTTCACAGTGCAAATAAGCATCTATAATAATCCTGTCCACCTTCTTTTTTGTACTCTGGGTTTCTTGTTTAGGCAGTTGTGCTGTTACTGAGGATTTAGTCTGCTTCAGTGCATTGCTGAACACACCCAGGCAGCCTGTGGGTGGAGGCAGGGAGGGGGCTGGGCTTTAATTTACACTCTCCCATGTGTCAGAACACTACCATAGGCCTACTTTGGTTATTGCTGAGGGGCTAGATGGAGCCTGCAGTTTCAGAAGTGCGTCAGCAAGACTATAGGCCCAGTTTAGCACACCTGAAGCCCCGTTTTGAGTGATTTATCCAGTATTTATCCAGTTTTTAAATTGTGTCCTCTTGCAGAAATTCTCTTGGAATGTCAACAGTATTAACATATTTATTAAAAGGAAGATTTAGAACATAATAATAGTTATCAGTTTAATCTAGCATGAGACCACATTATCTTAAAATTATAAAAATGTTTACCTAAATTTTTACAAGGGTTTTCTAAAGTTACTGGAGTCACAGAAGTACATTATTTCTTATATTTATTATTTGAGATAATTTTCGTAAAACTAGAGTCCACCATATGACTTAGATTAGGCACTGGACCAGCAAATAAAATGAAACTAATTTATTAAGAAACAGTCTTTCCTGTCCCTCAGAAAGTAATTTTAAAAAGATGACATATATAATATAAATGCTTAGTTAATAAATATCACTCAACTACGACACCCTAGCTACTTAGACCTTTTAAGGCTACTTGTAGTTAAATAGTTGGCTTATAATTAGACCCTGTGGTTGGCTGAGAGACTTTGTTAAAATTTAAGTTGTGCTTTCTTGCCTGTGTGCTTCACCTAACCCAACCACAGGGACCTCTTTTAGCCGGAGGAAGAGGAAGGATAGATGCTGGATACCTGCTCTCTACCATGACTCTGAAGGAGCCTGATAAATATAGGGAGTACACTGGGAAAAAGTGATCCGTGACTTTTCATCCTTTGTTATTTTATGTTAAGATATCAGTAATAAGGAGAGAGAAAGCAACAAGACAAATATGTTGAAATAACAAATGTTTGGACTTCTTTCTTTGGTTTGTAGTTAATAATCGCCCTGACTAATTAGCAAATATCATACCCAATGTTTTTCTAACTCCTTTAAATTAATCCATACTGTTGGCTACCCTCACCTGCTGCCCTCACTATTATTAACAGGAAGTATAGTCTTTTGGGAGTCAGGACTCCAGTCTCCTCTGCTGACTCAGTCTGTGAGCACAGGTAAGTCTTGGAAGCTCTCTGTGTCACGGTATGCCCATTGTAATATCCGTATGGTAGCTTTCAGCCCATGTGTCTCTCTCTGGCTGCCCTTCCTCATTGCATCATGTGCTCTTATATCTCATTATCACTTCTGCCTTGTGCTGTTCGTCGGGCAGCAGAACCAGAAAGAGTGGAAGATAACTTCCATCTCAGTTAACAGATGGAATTTTCCATAGATACAAATTAATAATGTCGCTGTTGATTATGTCCCTCGCAGATGTATCATTAAACATACATACCAGCTGTCCCAATTAGTCAGACTTTCCCTCCATATTTAAAGAGAGAGAAATTGACTCAATTGTGTCATCCTAAAAAAAAACTGTATCTAATTTAAGATCTGCAGTATCTTCCTATTCGTGAGGTATTTAAGGGTTGGCAGGTATGTGTTAACATTTTTGTAATAGCATCAGACCATCAATTGAAAGACAGTAGTCTAGCTTTTTTTAAAGCCCAAGTTACTCATGTTCTTTTCTGGTCATTTATGTTGTTGTTTTTCATGAAGGAAATGCTAATAGTTGGGTGTCTGTTTCATAAAACCTAAGTTTTTGATAGATAATCTCTATGTTTAATGAAGATACAACCAGAAAAGCAAGAAGTCTGATTTACAACTTGATTTTCTTAATAACATTTTTTTCTCTAGCTTTATTGTCAGAGTACAGCATATAATACATATAATATACCGAGCATCTGTGAGCTGACTGTTTACGTCATCTCTTAAGGTTTCCAGTCAACAGTAGGCTCATAAGTTTTGGGAAAGTCAAAAGTTATTCACGAATTTTTGACCCCCATGCTGTCTTTCAGTTTATACTAAGTGACTACGGTTTTTCAGGATTCCACTACCATGTTTTATAACTTAGTGTTTCTTTCAATAGGCCCAGTCATTTTTGCCCCCATTTTCCACAAGTATTTCTTTTTTAAAGATGTCAAAATGACATGCAGTTTCTTAATGTCTCTCCGTGTACCTTCATAACATTTGAAGAGCAGCTTATCTGATGAGAGCTAAGGGGGCCAATGTAGTAGGCACTGATTTCCCATGAAGTTTGTCTCTCTCGTTGGTACTGCCAGTTCCCACAATCCTAGCATTCCCTGGGCATCAGTCAGTGTCTACAAGGAATGATTTTCAAATATTAAAGCATGTGAAAAGACAAACAGGCCAAAACTCAGAGCTCCCTAGGGACTATGACCTCCAAAACAGACTCTGTTCTGACATTTTCACAGGCTGCTTGAAGGAATTCCAGCAGGGCCATTCCATTTGGTAAACTCCTAAACAAACCCTCTGTCATCAAGGACTGATTTATAGATTTTTCTCCTTCTTATGTACTTGTTCTGAAGAGATTAGGATAGTAGATAAGGCTGCTTAGACGCTTTTAAGGCATTTGATGTATATGATAAGTATTATACAGAGGACTTCTGGTATTTTGAAGTAATAAAACAGTTATTTGCTATGTTTAAAGAGATTTCTTGCTCTAAGTTGACTTTTAAATTCTTTCTCTTTTTCGTTTTGATTCCAGGAAATCTATGTCATAATCACATCTCGCAATTAAAATGTTTTCATTCTGAACCCAATTATTTAACAAAGAAATTGATTAAATTTGGGAATGACCTTTTCAAAAATAAATATATATGTATACAATGACTTGTTTCCCAATGACCTTTGGCATGTGTGAAAACAAACAGTTCTAGTGTTGTAGAATATTATTCTATAAAATCTTGGTGTGATGGCAGTTGTTTAGATGATGCTTTAAGGTCACTTAAGTTGGGAGGGGCAGATCTATCAGTTGTTTTTCAGTTAATCTGAATTCTCTTAAAATACTGTATTGTGTATTATCAAATATTTCTTTACAAAAATAATACAGTGCAAAAAATAAATGAGAAGGGCAGAACCCAAGAGATTTAGAGCCTGAACAACCTAAGGAAATGGGTAATTAGGATTTACTTGGTTTATAGTTGGCCTTAAATGCTACCAGCCTCGTGGTCTTCCCAGTCTAGGGTCTATGAGTGGTATGTATGAAATTCCAGGGCTGAACAGCATTCTGCATTTGAAGGGTCAGGTTTGGTGGGGGCCGGGGGGGTGTTGTGTGGTTTCTTTCCTTCTTTGCATGTTTCTTTTCAATGAGTTAATGCTTCAGGTGAAAGTACGAAGCTTTAAGTATTAAACAATCCTACACAATCAAAACTTTCCTATGATTTGATATCTGATTCTGGTGTTGGATTATAATATGTTTTGAACAGATTTTAAAATGGGACACAGGAAGTAAATTGGTATATGATTTCACCCAAGCCTCTTAATGTCAGTAGGACAAAAAACTCATTTTATCATATTCTAGTAACCCATCAGAAACCCAGGATATTTTAGAGGTCTCCTTGGTAAAATAAAATGGAAATAAAAGTGAAATAATAAGGTGCTTAGTAATTGGTCACAAGTAGTTATTGAATGTACTAAAGCATTAGTGCTTCTTGATTGATGTGTAAAATATATATGATGAAAAAGATCTATGTGCTCTTATTACTGTTTTTCTCAGGCCAAGAATAACAAAGTGATATTTAACTAGACATACTCCTAATATGAGAAAGTATTAACTTTTCTAATGTATTTTTCTAACATAGATGTTTCTGTCTTTCACTATCAGCTTCAGTTAGTCTCTTCGTCTTTCAAAAAAATGGAATTTGATTAAATAACTTGCTGATAAAACTAGTGAAATCTCTGGCTGCATAATTGTGTGCTTGTTTATTTGTGCATAGAATTAGAGTACCTGCTTGATTGCTTGCTGAACGCTTTTAGAACCCTCAACAGAAATAAAATGTTTACACCTTCAAAAATTTGAAGATTTTATTTGGACACCCAAGTATAATTTGGAGGATTTTCCAGATCAAAGAATTTAAACTTACACCAAGCAGATCAAGTTAGGATTGGAAAAATTGAAATTTAAAGAATCCAAGAATTTAGTCCTAAACTGTGAATTTCAGAATCTAATAGTTTTAGACAGTGCTTTTGTTTTTGTTCTGTTACACTATGTAATAATGTACTCTATGTAACATGTACTTTCTCATAAAAATATATACATTTCTTAAATGACCATGGATGTTTCATATATCCTTGAGGGTGGAATGGTATATAAATGTCAGTTGGGGCCAGTTGGTTTATAAGGTTGTTCAAGTCATATATTCTTACTGATTTTCTTTTTTCTTGTTCTGTCAGTTGCTCTGAGAGGTTATGTTGAAAACCCCAACTAATAATGTGGATTTGTTTATTTCTCCTTTCAGTATTTTTTTTTCCTTCATGTATTTGGAGAGTCTGTTAGGTGTTCTCGATGGATTGATCCCTTTACATTATGAAATCCCTCCATCCTTAGTAATGATCCTTTTCCCAAAGTCTACTTTGTTTGGTACTAATATAGCCCCTTTAAGTTTCTTATGCGATGCATGATTTATCTTTTCCCAGCTTTTACCTTTAACCTGTCTAACCTTTATATTTAAAATACCTTTCTTGTAGACAGCATAGAGCATGATCTTTCTTTTTTTAATCTAGTCCGACAGTCTCTTTCAACCGCAATGTCTAGATGGTTTCCATTTAAGGTAATTATTGATTTATTTGGCATATTAGTATCTGTAGCTGTGTAACAAACTACTTCATACCTTAGCAGCTTAACACAAGACACATCTGTCATCTCACCATTTCTTTGGGTCAGGAATTCAGGCACAGCTTAGCTGGGTACCTCTGCCTCATGGTCTCTCATGAGCCTGCAGTCAGGTGTCAGCCAAGGTTGGGGTTTCATCTGAAGGTCCAACTGGGGAAGGATCTGCTTATAACCTTCATTACGTTGTTGTTGACAAGATTCAATTCCTTGAGGGCTGTTGGTCCAAGGGCCTCATTTCCTTGCTGGCTGCTGGCTGGAGGCCACCCCTGTTCTTGCCATGTGGGCCTCTCCAACATGGCATCTTACTTTGTCAAAGTCGGTAAGAGAGAAGTCTGCCAGCAAGACAAAAGTGATTTTTTTTTTTTTTTTGGCAACACTTCCTCAATGTTGCCCTTTTCTATTGTTTAGAAGCAAATTACTCAAGGGGAGCAGATTATACAAGACCATAAATACCAGAAGGCAGAGATCATTAGAGGCCACCTACCATAGTTGAGTTTAGATCTATCATTTTGCTGTATGTTGTATTTGTCCAGTCTGTTCCTTATTCCTCTTTCTTTGCCCCCCCCCTTTTTTTTTGGTTAATTGTTTTTTTTAGTATTTTATTTTTGCAACATCCTATTAGCCATACTTTTTTCAAATGTTCACTAATCTTTTCTAATGAAGGTCTAATATGCTGCTAAACCTATCCAATAAAATGTTTATCTTAGTTTATTTTTATCTCTGTAAGTTCCATTTTGTTTTGTTCTTTATTTACATTGCCCGTTTCTCTCATCACTATATGTTTTCCTTTAAATACTTGTACACAGTTATGGCTGTTAATTGTTCAATTTTTTTCCTGTCATTTTTGGGTCTGTTTTTGTTGACAAATTTTTCTCCTATTAAAAAGACATTTTCCTTCCTCTTGGCAAGTGGTCTACTAATTTTTTATTGGCTGTAACATTGTGAGTGTTACGTTGCCATGGGGCTGGATTTTGTTTTGGTTGTCTTTAAAGTGTTGGGGCTTCGCTTTGGTTAGAGTATTGGACTTCTGGATCACTCTCAAGGCCTTTTACAAGCTTTGTTAGGAAAGATATAAGGTAGCAATCACACCAGGGGTGGTGCCTTAACTATTAGGCCTTGACCCCCTTTGGAGTCTCTGCCAAATGCCCCACTAAATGCCCCGGGGGAGATCTTTTTGCTCAGGCTGGTTAGAGCTCGAACATCTCCCAACCTTCTGTGCACTTTGGAAGTTGATTAGCTTCCAATTCCCTGGTCATTTCATGCCCAACCTTGTGAAACTTCACTGCGTGCACATAGAGCTCAGGACTCAGCAGAGCCTCCAGGGCGCCCCTGTACAGCTTTCCAGAGCTCTTTTTCAGCACAGGCCCCCCTCCTGTTCAGAAATCTGCCCTGCAACTCCCGGCTGTCGTCACTTCCCCTAAGCTCTCATCTCTGGCTCCCCAGTTCCGCAAGCCTGACGAGCTCTGTTTGCAGGCTTGGACTCACAGTCTGGAAATTGCCTCCGGCAGCTGAGAGGCTCATCTCAGTTGTTCGCTCTTCCCTAGGAGTCACGGTACCGCACTCCTCTGTCCCAGTGCGGGGAAGCCACTGATTCATGCATCCGTCCAGTTGTCTCGTTTCCTGTGGTGAGAGGTTAAGTGCAGTTCGTGTTGTTCCATCATAGCTGCAAACCAGAGTCTGGGGGCACCTGAGTGGCGCAGTCGTTAAGCGTCTGCCTTCCACTCAGGTCATGGTCCCAGGGTCCTGGGATCGAGCCCCGCGTCAGCTCCCTGCTCAGCGGGAAGCCTGCTTCTCCCTCTGCCTCTCCACCCTGTTCATGTTCTGTCTCCCTCTCTCAAATAAATAAATAAAATCTTTAAAAAAAAAAAAAAAAAAAACAAACCCAAAGTCTGGAATTGGGGATTTAACATACTACCCGTGCTTTTCCACAAAGACGTGTTTCCTCTCCAAACACACTGTACCTCTGCCTTCTGACTGGACTGCCAACGCGCCGCTTTGTGTCTGGGGGCCACCAAACCCTCAGACCATGCTGGGCGCAGCAGGCTGCTCCCGACTTGTGGGTTAAAGGCCGAGGCTGATAGTTATGGGGGCACTTGCGTCAGCCAGCTTTCCAGCTTTTGCTTTTGGCCCAGGACAGTGAGCAAGATTATCATGAAAGATAACAAGTGAGGGCCTCTGGGATCGCTCGGAGCTGTGGCGTAGGTACTCAGTTGTTCAAGAAGTCATCGTGCTTCAGCGGGGGGACCTCGAGGAGGAGGAAAGGATTCATGCGTTGGCAGAATCCATTCTTCGTTAATAAAGAAATGATTATATATTATTTTCTCTTCACAGAAATGTTGAAATTAAGAAAACTTCTCTTTGCCTCAGTATTTGAATTTGATTCAATTTGGCAAAAGAGTCAGCCTTTAGGAGATTTAGAAAATATAAAGATTACATTTTTCTTCTCACATGTATATTAATGGGACTTTTCTTGTCAAGAATATCTCAGTCCTATTAAGTGAAAAAGCATAGAACTAAACTGTAGATTCACCATGAGTGCAACTCACCATCCTCTCTGTATTGTCCCATCGGCGCCTCCTGTGCCCTCCGAAAAACACCCTGCAGAGAATTATATCAAATTAATTTTAGCCTTTTTACATACATACACTACTCTCACCTGCCTTCTTTTCTGTAATGTGCATTTTTCATAATGCACATACAGTGCTTATAAATCAAGGAAGGGAAAACCCTTTTTTAAAAAATATGCCACACATACAATGGGAAATGTTAGAGTAATTTGGTAGCTCATGATTCTATTATGTATTGGGGTGATTCTCCTGAGAATCAGAGTCTACTTAGGATTCTTAGATTCTGCTCAGAGGCCACTAAATGTCAGGTTGAATAGTCACAACATGTAACAGATTCTCATCCTTTGTTGACAGAGCTTTACAGGAGAATTTATATTGAGAAAGATTTTCCCATGGTGTAATAGAAATGAAGTAGAGTATTACTGAGGTCACCGGGGGATCACAGAAACACAATTCGGTCAAAGTCTCTGTCATCTAGGTCCCATGGTCTATACTTCTGCATTACCCTTGGACCCAGTGGTTGACAGCTCCCACCTCGATTCACATGCCTCTTTGGCTGCCCCCCGTGCCCTCATGTGGCTGTCTCAGCGTTGCCGAGAAGCTGGAGCGGGTTAGGAGACAGAACAGATGGGGGTCACTAGCAGCAGGCAGGGTGAATGAGGCTTAGGTGTCAAAACTGGCCCCAGAGACCCAGAAGGACAGACCCTGGAACAGGTGTTCGGGTCCATCAGACGGCTGTCAGGTTGGTTCTCAGTCTTGTTCCGTCCAGGTGATAGGTTGACAATAACAGATGGCAACCAAATAAATAAGACACTACTGAATAAATGAAAAGGAAAAACTGTAATTGTGTTTTTGAAAATGAAAATCATCGATATATACTCAAACTGTGCCCTTTAGAATACATGGTTTTTTTGTCTAGTTTCATATATACCATTTCATTTGATTAGCCCAAATGTTTGAAAAACATATTTGCATTAATGTATGAAGTGGTCTAAATATACCAATGCAGAATTCTTTTTCAATAGAATTTTGATTTTTAAGCCAAATGCTTTTTATACGCTGCTCTTCCCTGCCTTGACATTTTTTTTAGGAATATAATCATGTAAATTATATACCTAACACTTGTATTCTGGCCTTAGTTACTCTGTGTCATCTCACAAAAACAAAAACACTTTATTGCTCGCTTCCTTCTAGGAGGTAACCAACCAACACATATTTTTTTAAACACACCTACAAATAAGGCCCTGTCTTAGGTTTTTCCATTTGTTTCTGCATATTATTACGTTCTTCCCCCTTGCCCATACAGTAGGTCTGGAACCCAAACGGGCAAATAGCCAAGTGAAAGTACTAACTTCTGCCAGTAGAGAGAGGGTTTGTTCCCTGAGTAGGTAAAGGCATGTTCCGTTATGAGGTAGGTTTTAAGTGTTTTCATTTTATAGGACTATAAACTGAAGGGCAGAGATTAATAATCCAGGGACAAGCCGCTAAAAAGGAACAGAGTCAAATCTTAAAGATATGGTTGGTTTTAACACCACCTCTAAGGTTATAAAGGGAACTAAGGTATATATAAGGTCATATAAGGGTATAACGGTATTAGAGTAGGAAAGACGAATTTTATTTGGAAGAAAGAGAGTTAAAATAAAGGTATTTTTCAGACGGGCTATTTTAAGTTTTATATACAGAAAATAGTTACAAAAGGTATGAATACAATCACATATAAAGCTAAAATTAAAGATGTTAAGAGCTTTACTTTCAAAGCCTGTTGAAGATGATGACATTCTGCAGTCACCATCCACCTTGTCGAGTCTGCCAGGATTGCACCCTGTGGGTAAGTTCACCCCACATGCGTGATGTGTGCAGATGAAGGGACCCTGGGGACGGTCAGCATCCTCTTCTCATATCGCTACCTCACCTTACGCTCTCAGATGCTTCCGTGCTAGGAGGGTGACTGTCCATCTGGGCACTGTGGTTGTTTGGAACAGAGAACTCGGGCAGTTCTATGTGTCTCTCCATTCTGGCCTTGTACTTTCCAAGGTACTCAGCTAAATGAATGAAGACATTTAAAAAATTCCTCTAATGGAAGATGTCCAGATAGTCATTTTGTCCTTTTCAACCTTTTAAACAAAATATTTTCAGGTTTGCGAGTAAAATTGAGAGCCTAATAATAGATCATCCTGTTAATGACAATTTTTTTCATAATAAAGTATTTGACATTTAAAGGCTAAAATAAAAATCTCCTTTAATGTATTCTATAAATCAGCTGTTTCTTTTCTATGGAAAAAATATAAAGGGGCATTTTTCTGATTTCCTATAGTAGGGTAATAATCTTTTTACACGGTCTTTTTAACTCCTGAACTTAGAGCAGTTTATTAACTTTTAGGGCTCATTGTGGGTGGTGTACATTCTATGGGTTTGAACAAATGTATAATGCCATGCATTCACCGTTATAATACAGAGTATTTTTACAACCCTAAATATCTTCTGCATTCTGTCTATTCATCTCTTCTCTCCCCGCCCCACTCCCCAGCCTAGCAACCACTCATCTTTTTATTACCTTCGTAGTTTTGCCTTTTCCAAAATGCCATATAATTGGAATCATCCAATAGGTAGCCTTTTCAGACTGGCTTCTTTTACTTAATAATATGTATTTAAGGTTCCTCCATGTCTTTTCATGGCTTGAGAGCTCATTTCTTTTTAGTGCTGAATAATATTCCTTTGGGTGTACCACAGTCTGTTTATCCATTTGGCATTTGCCCTATGGAAGGATATCTCCGTTGATCCCAAGTTTGGGCATTTATGCGGAAAGCTGCTATAAACATTTGCATGCAGGTTTTTTTGTGGACATAAGTTTTCAATTCCTCTGGGAAATACCAAGGAGCACGATTGCTGAATCGTATGGTAAGAGTATGTGTACTTTTATAAGAAACCATCATTCACAACCATTTTTTTTTTTTTTAATCTCACACTACTTGGCATTTCTTAAAAGTCCAGGCCAGTTATTTTGCACAGTGACCCTCAGTTTGGATTTGCCTGTTTAGGTCCTTGTGATCAGTTCAGGTTAAACATTTCAGTGGGAATATTACCCAGGTTGACATGAGTGAATCACATTGGGAGGTACATGACGTTTGTTGTTCCATTACTGGTGATATTCAGGTTGATCGCTTGAGTAAGGTAATGTTCATTTCCTATTTCTCCCATGTAAATGTCCCCTTTCCTCTTTGTAAATAATAATCAATGATAATATAATTAATTACAAAGTAGTGTGTGGGATAGTTCTGTGTCCCAAGCATCTTTCAGCCATGGTTTTAATGACAATTTTTGTTTAAGTAAGTTATCAGAGAGGTACTCGAAATTGATGGCTTTCTAATTCTGACATTCTTTATGTAGTAGCTGGCATTGTTCTGAAAAGAACCTTCTTTTCTAAGGGAGGTGTCACTACAGACTCCTAGATTGTTTTTTATAATTGGAAAGGTACTATCCATTTCTGTCATCATTCTTGATACATAAATTGTCCCAAATTTGGCCAGTGAGAGCCTGTTCATAGTGACTTTGTGTCCCTTTGGCCCATCCCTCTTAGTTTTTGAGCACTTACCTACTTTCTGGCACAGGATATTTCAGGATTTTCTTACACTTTCATGGCTCCAGGCCTGGAATTAGCCCTTTCTCTAAGGATCCCTGGTTCCTGAGGAATAGTTTTTAGAAACTAAGATCTGAGAGCTAAGCACACTCATTGTTACTTGGGTGTCATTGCTTCTAGGCCTTTTCATTAGATAGAGCTTTAGGACTTTTCTTTTTTTTAAGATAAAAAATGATCAATTCCAGCCAAAAGAGCCATGCAGTCTTGAAGATGAACAAAACCAGATGATTTACATTTCCAAATATCAAGACTTGCTATAACACTGTAGTATTCTAGACAGATAAACAGTCTGACCAGTGGAACAGAAGAGAAATCAGGGATAATATTTATCACTTAACTCACTACAAAGGCAACACGGATGTGCAGTGGGAAAGGATGGTCTTCTTAAAAAAATGGATCTGGATTAAATATCCATTGGACAGAAATTTACCTGGAATTCTACACACACACACACACACACAGTCCAACTATGAAAGGTAAAACAATAAACTTATAGGAGAAAACATCTCTTTAACCTTGGAGTGAACAAAAATATCTTAAACAGGACACAGCATGACTCATAAAAGAAAAACTTGATTGATTGCATTATATTTAATAACTCTTGTGCACCAAAAGACATCATTGAGAGAGAAAAGGCAGCCCAGAGAACGGGAAGAGATAATTAATGCATATATTTAACAAAAGATTCTTCTCCAGAACATATAAAGGACTCCTACAAGCCAATAGAATGAACCAGACAAAAGCCTTGACACAAAACTTCACAAAAGAGGAAATCCAAATGGTGCCCATATATATGGACATGGATATGTGTTCATTAGTTATCAGAGCAGTGCAAATGCAAACCTCCATGAGGTGCCCTCCTTAATGTCCATCACTCAGTTACCCCATCCCCCCACCCAACTCCCTTTCTGCAACCCTCAGTTTGCTTCCCGGGGTCAAGAGACTCATATAGTTTGTCTCCCTCTCTAATTTCTTCCCATTCTGTTTTCCCTCCCTTCCCCAATTGTCCTCTGTACTATTCCTTATGTTCCACATGTGAGTGTAACCATATGATAATTGTCCTTCTCTGATTGACTTATTTCGCTCAGCGTGATCCCCTCCAGTTCCACCCATGTCAATGTAAATGGTAGATATTCATCCTTTCTGATGGCTGAGTAATAGTCCATTGTATTATGGACCGCATGTTCTTTATCCATTCATCCACTATTTGTTATCGGGACAGACTGGAGACTGCCCAATTCCTATCTCCAGAAGAATGGCTCAGTAAATTGTGACCTATCACCCAGTGACGTATAGCAACAGGAATCAGTACAGTGCAGCTACATGGAAGAATATGTATGACTCTCACAAAAATAACACTTGAGTACAGACAGCTGGTCACAAAAGAGTACGTATGATTTGATTCCATTTATGAAGTACAAAAACAGTAAAACTGTGCTGTTGTGTTAGAAATCAGGACAGCAGTTACACTGCCTGGAGAGAAGGGACTGGAAGGGAGGCGTAAAGGGAGAGCTCTCTGGGTACGGGCAGTGTTTGATGTCCTGATGCTGGGTTGCCTGAGTGTGTTCATTTTGCAAACATTCAGCGGGAATTGTCCACTGATGACGTGCCTTGTTGGTATGTATATTAAAATTAAAAGTTAAAAAATAAAGTTGAAACAAATAATATAAGGATTATCTGAGAAACCGCAGGGAAATAAATGACTTCTGATCTGTTCCTCCTCCCTCCTCAGTTCTACCATTAATCTGTCACCGTTGCTTGTTTTTGATGGTTCAAAATAAATTGTAAGCATCTGTGCACGTTTCCCTGCAGATGTCAACATGTATATCACTAGAGTTCAGTGTTTATTTAAAATGACCTTATCTTGAGAGCACATTGTCTGTGCTTCTCCTTCTTGCGTGTCTTCACCCCAATCCATTGCCTGCCCTTCTGCCCAGTTGTTCTGAGATGACATCAGTCTCTCTCAGGGCTGATTCTGAAAATTTCTTAAAATAGTATTGTCTAAGACACCTTTGCCTGATTATAAGCCGGCTTTTTTATTATGAAATTATTGAAGTTCTTTATATGTCCTTGATATTTGTCAAATGTATTTTGTGAATGTTCTCCTAGTTCGTGCCTTCCTTATTGATTTTCTTAAAGTGTCTTTGGATGAGCAAAAGTTTTCATTTTTGATGAAGTCTAATTATCAATTTTTTATGCACTTTTTTTTCCCCCTAAGAAACCTTTGCCTACCTCCACGCCATGGAAGTACTCTCCTTTAAAGCCTTCTAAAGGCTTTTAGGTTGTTGATTTTTACATGTATGTCTGTGATACATTTCAAATTAACTTTGATGTCTGGCATGAGGTAGGTGTTGAGGCTCATCTTTTTCCATACGGATTTCTGGTTGTTTCAACACCATTTGTTAAAAAGCCCCCCCTTTCCCCCATTGGACTGCTTTGGCATCTTTGTCTAAAATCCAAAGACCATTTAAGCATGGATCTGTGTCTGCCTCTCTCTTCTGTTCCATTAATCTGTTTCTTAATTCTTATGCCAGTACGATACTGTCTTGATTACTATAGTTTTATAGGCAGTCTTGAAATCAGGTGGGGTAAGTCTTCCAACTTTGTTTTCCTTTTGTAAGAATGCTGTGGATATTCTGCATCCTTTGTATTTCCACTTCTATTTTAGAGTCAGCTTGTTAAAAAAAAACAACTTAGCAGGAATATGATTGGGACTGTGTTGAATCTATATATTAATTTGGGGTGAACTGACATCTTAATTCCAGTCCATCATTGTAATATCTCTCCATTTATATAGGCCTTCCTTAATTTCTCTCAACAGTGTTTTCTAGTTTTTAGTATAGAAATCATGTACATATGGGATACCTGGGTGGCTCAGTTGGTTGGGTGTCTGCCTTTGGCTCGGGTCATGGTCCCAGGGTCCTGGGATCATGTCCCACCAAAAAAAAAAAAAAAAAAAAAAAAATCTTGTACATACATCTATTTTTGACAGTATTATGAATGAAATTAGTTTTTAAATTTCATTTTATATACTCTTGCTTCATGACCTAAACATAACTTTCTGCTCCACTTTGCTGATGATCTTGTAGACTTTTAATAACCCTTTCTTAATCGTTCCATACTAATCTATGTTTCTGTGAAGCATAAGGTGAAAACCCCTTTAAAAGACCTTTCATTCTGCATCTGTTCAGATAAGGACTTATTTTCACCAGAACTGCTAGGAACTCCGTGGAATGAGTTTATTTGTGCCCGTGTGTTATGCGATGGTCTTGTGTGAGTGTGTGTGTACATATGTGTATTTTAAAGAAAGCGACAATAGGTGGCGGTTATGTTGCCATCATTGTGGGTGGATGCATTTTGACATCCCTGGTTGTGTGATCCTTGTTTTTTGAGGCAGCATGTTTTTGTTAAGTGTTGAACTCTGTGCCAAATGCTACGGCTGCACGGGGGAAAGCTACAGTCTCTTCTCTCAAGGAGCAACCCAGTGGCTTAGCTCATTCCACACAGTCACTGATGAGGGTTTATTGGTGTTGTATTTGCTATAGAAACAGAGCAACAAATACAAAGAAATCCAAGAAAAACCCATGCTTATGAAACTATTTCTTGTCTGATAAAAATAGGGCTTCCATACAACTGACATTACACTGTTTGCTTTGCTTTAACTTGCTTCCGTGCGTAAGTATGACCTAGTATACTGTAAGTGAGCATCTCCTCCCAGCAGCCCTGCCATTTGTGACTGAAAATTACTGTCACTGAGCTGACACACAGGTTAGGAAATCTACTCTTTTTTTCCTCCCTCTGATTTATAGTACTGGGACCAAACTCTGGAAATTAAAAGACCTGGCTTAGGCCTGAGAGGGCCCATCCATCCATTTAGGCTCTCTGATGTGCATGAAGCTCTGTGCCATTATGAATTTTCTGAAGTGGTCATAAACGTCACTTTGAAAGGAATTGATGATTGTTGGTGATGCTAATATTGTTGTAAGCTGCATTTAATTAGGTATATGCAGTTTCGTGCTTTACAGATCTGTGTCCAAGAATTTGCCCTGTTATTTTAAGACTATTTCTAGAATATTTTGGTTTCCCAGCCTTTTTTTCTTGGTTCATTTGAAATTGTATGTAGTAGTCATAAAAACAAGGGAGGTGTACTTTGTCATGTTATTTCCCAAGGCTTTCTGTCCTTCCTTACTAAGTATCGTTTACAAAAATGTGTATATGTAAAATCTCCGTACAGTTTGAATACATCTAATATCCCACTTCTCATTTTCTTTTTGAATTTCCCTTATTCATATTTGTTTTCCTGTGTATAGTCTCTAATGTTGTGACTAAGAAAATATTTCTCTTTGACAACGCTTGAGGTACATTCTCCATACTACTTCCTGTTTCCTTTCCTGTTTCTCTCTCCCTCACTAGATGTTCTCACCCCCCTCTTTCAGACTTCCTAACTCCTCCTAAGTTAACATGTTAGTAATCTCCTCTGAGGCTTAAAAAAAATCTTCATGTTTCCAAAATTAAGATTTAGGGAAAAAATTGAAGCTACAACGAACACGATAGTCTGGAAAATAAACCATTGTGATCATATGTAAATAAAGAGCTAATACCAGTTTTTATGAGAAGTGTTTTCATTGTCAGCCATTGTTTGCACTTCTCGTGCTTGGTTTTTCATTTTCTTTGGTCTTTTTGTGGCGCTTGGATATGTAGCCTCCTAGATCTTTTAAAAGTAGTTTGACTGTTCTAAAATGGCAGTAGCATATACTTACAGCAAATTTAGGAGAAAGAAGAAAAGGAGCGACAGAAAGGTTAATACATATTCCCACTTCTCAGATAATCACAGTTAAATTCTGTAGTGTCTCTTTGATCTTCTTTCTGTGTAGTTTGTTTTGGTTTAAAAATGTTGATTATATAAATTTGTTTCCTGGGTTGTTTTATTGTTTTATCTTTTTCAAATTAATATACTTTTTTGTAGTTTTTTATTTTTTGCTTTGTAAGCAACAATGTAATTATTGCATACTGGCTCAAGTGAGTAGATCAGGTATAGTTTAGCTACATCCTTACTCTTGGACACTGAAATTGTTTTTAGTTATTTTGCCACAGACTAAAATCTTTGTATGTAATACACTACCACTTTCGTAGCTGTTAAAATACACTTTACTTGGGGCGCCTGGGTGGCTCAGATGGTTAAGCGTCTGCCTTTGGCCCAGGTCATGATCTCAGGGGCCTGGGATCAAGCCCCACATCAGGCTCCTGGCTCAGTGGGGAGCCTGCTTCTCCCTCTCCCTCTGTCTCTCTCCCTGCTCATGCTCTCTCTCTCTCTCTCTCTCTCTCTATTTCTGTCTCAAATGAATAAATAAAATCTTTTTTAAAAATACATTTTAATTCCATCTATTCAAGTATTTCTTGTGTGTGTGTGTGTGTGTGTGTGTGTGTGTGTGTGTGTGTGTGTGTAACAAGCATGCCAGTTTATTAAATGTGAAATGGAGGAAGAGCTAGGGAACATTTTCTCTTTTTTCATTTTATAATTTAAATTCAGTTAATTAACATATAATGTATTGGTTTCAGAAGTGAAGTTCAGTGATTCATCAGTCTTCTATAATACCCAGTGCCCATTAATGTGCCCTCCCTAATGTCCATCACCCAGTTACCCCATCCCTCCACCCCACTCCCCTCTAACAACCCTCAGTCTGCTTCCTATGATTAAGAGTGTCTTATGGTTTGTCTCCTCCCTCTCTGATTTTGTCTTGTTTTATTTTCAAGTATTTCTTACTTAGTTAACTCATGTAGTCTTAAGATGTATCCTGGCTAAGGGAATGGACTTTGGGCTCTTTGGACAAAGCGTTCTGAGTTTAAGAATCTCAGCCAGTGGGGCACCTGGGTGACTCAGTCGGTTAAGCGTCTGCCTTCAGCTCAGGTCATGATCCCACGGTCCTGGGATTGAAACCCGTATCCTCCCAGCTCAATGGGGAGTCTGCTTCTCCCTCTGCCCTTCACCCCACTCGTGCTCTCTCTCTGTCAAATAAATAAATAAAATCTTAAAAAAGAAAAAAGAATCTTAGCCAGTTACCTTACAAGTGTGTTGGTTTCTTCATCTATAAAGTGGGATGAAAGCATGCTAACTGTTCGTATCTGTCAGGGTAGTTGAGTAAATGAAACGAAACAACATTCTTAGCAGAGTGTCTTACACACAGTTAGTGCTCAGTAAAATATCTATAGTAATTGTTATTGAATTGGTTGTATTTTATAGGAATAAAGGAGTTAAAATGAAATTGAGTCTCATTTATATATTATAGCTAAAATGCTGTCCCCTGTATTTGAGTGGTGCACGGAAATATGTGTACCTGGTAAAAGAGACAATTCCAGTTTGTGAGATGGCAAAAGTCCTCTTGTTGTAAATTAATTTTATAGTTTCAAATTCTGGAATTACTCATATACCATAGACTCCCATTAAAATGGTTTTCTGTAATTAGCATTATTAGACTGCTTTGCCAGAATGTGGCTTTGAGGTTGGGTAGTATATTATGTCATCTGATTGTCCCTCAGACATTGAAACTAGGTGGAATGTTTGTTAAGTAGAAAAGTTCTTTTTTAATTTTGTTAATTCTTTTCAAATGGCTTCACTCTTAATGTTTTAAAAGAAATGTCAGGCATAACTTCTTTGCCAAATAACACAAAAAATGACAATAGTGTGTAATATGTAAGAGTCATTTCCTAGAACGATATCAGAATCATGAGATAAGGAAATACCTATTTTGCAAAATGTCAGAGTATCATGATTTGCTGACAGTGCTGATGAAATAAATTACTCTTTCTTCTCAATTTGAAATTCATAGAAGTGCCTTAAAATTGCTAAGTGCTTTCTCAATGCCTGTCTTACTTCTTTTTATGGAGATATATATTTACTTATCTAGAATTATGATACTTAAAATTTGTTTAAATGAATTACATATAGGCTGTTACTACGACAAGACACTTTGGATTGCCCATTCAAGATATTTTACTATAGAAAATATTTTATTAAGGTTTAGTATTTTTTCATCATAAATATAATGCGTGCTCATTTTAGATCATTTTTAAAATTTAGAAAGATAAAAAGCTGAGCGTGTAAGTAGACTATAAGTCCTATCATTCACAGTATTTTGTCCTGATCTTTTCTCCATTCATACAATTTTTAGAAAGACAAAATGGGGACCACACTGAACATGCATTTTTACGGCCCCCTTTTCTTCTTTCATCTTATAGTGAATATTTTCCATGTTATTAAATATTCCTCTGAAAAAAAAATCACTTTTACTTCTTTGGCTCATTGTAAGCACCCAATCATTATTTTCCAGTTTTGAAACCACTATTTCAGTGGCTGTACAAGATATCATTATATACTTGTCATAATTTATTCACTCCCTTGTTGATTAACATGTTGATTAACATGATCATGACTTTGCTGCTGTGGTGAATGCTGGGATGGAGAGCACTGCACATCAATTGTTTTGTTTATATGTATATTCCAGAATATTTCTTTAGAATAAAGTCCTAAATATTGAATTACAGGGTCAAACAGTTCAGACCTCTTTCTGTATTCTTTACCATAGTTCCATTGGCTTTCGAAAATATGCCAATTGACGTATTTATTGGCAGTGTTTGACAGTACTCACAGCATTCTCCTACTTGAAAAATCTTTGTCATTAAAATTTTCAAGGTTGAGTTATATTTTACATACACTGAAATGCACGGATCTAACATGTACAGTTTGACTCGTCTTCTAAAACCTTATTTTGAAATCATTTCTGACTTACAGGAAAGTTGCAAAAATAGTGCAAAGAATTCCCGAATATCCTTTCCAGATTCCCCAAATGATAATGTCTTAATCACACTTGCTTTATCCTGCTCTTTCCATATCCATACATAATGGTTTTTCCCAGAACTATTTGAGAGTGAGTTGTGGACATACTGCCTTTTTACCTCCAAACACTTCAGTGTATGTTTCCTAAAAATAAAGATATAATTATTTAAATATGTAATTAACATTGATACAATGCTGTTTCCTAACCCCAGACCTTATTCAAATTATGCCAGTTGTCCCAGTAATATCCTTTGTAGCAAAAGAAATAAAAATGTGTTCTCCCTGTTTCATGGTCCAGTCCGGGATCACAGGATTTATTTAATGGTCAGGTTGCTCGGTTTTCATTAAAATGGAACAGTTCTGTAGGCTTATTCTTTGCTTTCTCTTCTTCTTCTTCTTTTTTTTTTTTTTGTCTTTTATGACATTTTGGAAGAGTATGGGTTATTTTGAAGAGTACAGGTCAGTTATTTTGTGGAATGACAGTCAATTTGGGTTCATCAGCAGGAAGACCACAGAAGAGATGTTGTGTTGTCTCTGTAGCAGACGACGTCAGTTTGACCCTTTACTGGTGATGTTAACTTCAGCATGTGGTTAAGGTAGTATCTTCCAGGTTCCTCCACTATGAAGTTACTAATGCTCTGTTTCTAATTTTGTAAGTAATAAGTATATTGTGAGGAAATATTCTGCCATTAAATGAATATCCTGCTCCTTTCAAACCAACTTTCACCTGTACTAAGTAGTTTTAGTATCCATTGGTAATTCTTGCCTACAGCTATCATGCTGATGATTTCCAGTTCCATCATTCCTTACTTATTTTATATGACGCTCTACTTTAAAGACAAGCTTTCCTTTGTACCCCCTGTATTTATGAACTTATATCAGCATGGAATCATGAAGGCTTATTCTATTTATTAGTAAATAATACTGTCTGTTAATGGTAATTCTGTTACTATTATTTATTTTGATGCTCAAATTGTCTTAGATTTGGCCGTTTGGGGGCTCCATCAGGCTGCCTTCTATGTCCTTCTGGCAGGTGCCCGTCACTTACTTTCTGACACAGCAGTATGTTCCAGGCTCAACTTTTACCTTTCCTGCCCTACAGTCAGCCCTTTTTCTTAGGAAGTCTGGTTGGTTTTAGTATTTATAAATGGAGTATTTATAAACCAAGATCCGGGAGCTGGGTGTGTTCACCACTACTATTTGGTCATTGCTTCTAGATCTTCTCAATCGACAGAAATAGGAAATGCATGTTTTGGTTCACACACACACATGCATCTGTATCTATTCTTGTCTACCTGCATCACTGCATATATTAAAAATCAGGCACCTTTACTGACATTTCCAGTTTTATCCAGCACCACAGGCTTCCCTGCAGCCTCCCGCTTTCCGTATTTGTAACCCCCTTATCTGACAGGGAGAAAACTGCTCCCATCCTGCTGCCATCCACAATGTATTTCTAGAATACACATAGTACTTAATCCTAGAATACACATAGTTTTAAAATTGCTAACCCATGCCACTGTGAGAAGTAAATCTGCTGCACTTGAAATGGGCGAACTTTATGGTCTGTAAATTACATCTTAGTAAATCTATTTTTAAAATATTTGCTAATCGGAGTTGAATCTTTGTTTACCTTCTTTTGGTCTTTGGCCCAAAGGTATGTAGTCAAAATATCATATCCAGAAGTTGCTAAGGTTGGTTCTGTCCCCTTTTCAGTGTGTCCATGTTATTTATTTGAAATATAGTTAGGTTCATTTGTTGTGTTTGTATTCAAATTTGGGTGTTCTTCCAACTTTGCTGATTTTGTTAATTTGTTTTTGAGAATGTGGTATGTTAACACAGTTCTAAAAGTCAAAATTATATATAAAAAAGATGTCCTCAGTTAAGTGTTGCTACCAACCACTCTCTCCTATCCCATCCCCACCCCGATCCATTCCACCCTGTTTCCCCACCCACTGAAGGTAATCAGTCTCCTTGGTTTCTGATTTCTCCTTCCTTTCATTCTTTTCCCCTTACATAAACACTCTATATTTTCTTGTTTTCCCTTCTTTCTTTCATAAGAGGTGACATTGATACTGTTTTATAGTTTGCTTTATTCACAATATTTTCTGAAGACTGCTTCATCCCAGTTTATAAGAGATGGTCCTTATTCCTTCTCACAGCTTTGTAGTATTTCATGGTGTGGATGCCCCATGGCTTAGTCAACCAGTCCTGTGCATGGGCATTTAAGTTGTTTAGAGTATCTTGCAGTTACAAATGGTGCTGCAGTAAATACCTTCGGCATATTCCATTTTATAATGTTGGAGGTTTATCTTTCAGGTACATTCCTAGATAGAAGATTGCTGGGTCAAAAGGTGAATGCATTTGTAGGTTTGTTATGTGTCACGAAATTCCTTTCCTGGAAGGCTATACCAGTTTGCATTCGGATCAGCGGTATATGCGAATGTTTATTTCCCCCCCAGCCTCACCAACAGAACATGTTGTCTTGTATTTTTGCCACCAGGTATGTTGGTGTAATTTTAATTGCCTTTCTCTAGCTATGAGTAAGGTTGAATGTTTTCTGGTATGTGTAGGGCTATTTCAGAAACATTTTTAGAGGAGAATGTGAATTAACTACTCATTTCTCAGTCCAATTTTTAAAGAATTCATTTTTATGTTGGAGAGATCAGCCCTTCCTCTTCAATGTGTTTGTTTTGTTTTGTTTTAATGTGGCCAAGATTTACTAGTCTTTCCTTTTATTGCTTTTGGATTTGTGATCACAATTAGAACTTTTCCCTATATCGCAGTTATAGAAGGGTCCCATCAACATTTACTTAAGAGTACTCAGATGGTTTGTTTGTTTTTTTTAACTTTTTATCCCTGATCTACTTTGAGTTTATCTTAATCTCATGAGGCTTCTCCCTCCCCTACATGGTGCTTTTTTTCCTCTGGGTTTTCTCGGTATGCCTTGGGTGTTTTCATTTTTTTTCCCCAGATGAGCTTGTCATATCAACTTGTCTAGCCCCATTAAAAAGCTTGTTGGTGTTTTTATTGACATTGCATTAAATGTGTAAATTAACTTAGAGAAAAATGGCATTTTTATGATGTGATATTATCCTATCCAGGAACGATGACTGTTTGTTCAAGCCAACTTTGGGGTTTTCCAGGAGTTTTACACATTTCTTTACTCCTGAGCATTTATCTTCTTTGTTGCTCTTATTGATGGGGTTTCCTCTACTTATATTCTCTGTGTATTGTTTGTGTGTCTAGAGGTTAGCGATGGCTCTCTGTGTTTGCATGTATGCTACTGGCAGTTTGCTAGGTTTCTTAACTCTGTAAATTTATGTATTTCATCAAATTTGGGGGATTTTCAGGCATTATCTTTGCAAGTACATTTTCTGTTTCATCTTCTCTCTGCCCTCCTTCTGGAACGCCAGTTGCTCACAAGATAGACCTTACGATATCATCCATGGGTCGTGGTGGCTCTGTTCTTTGTTTTTAAAGTCTTTTTTTCCTCTGAGGCACGTAGTTTATTTTCATTCATTTATTTTTACTGATATTTTTAAATGTTTCTCTGATCACTGCTTTGAACAAAAGCCATAGATTCTGGTGAGAAGTCCCTTCATTTCAGTTTGTGTTTTTCCTCTTCTCTACTACTTATTAGGAGATGTTATTAATTTCCAGGTAAACAAGGCCCTTTTAGTTTTTTTTTATTTTATTAATAATTTCTAGTACTACTACATTGAGATCAGAGTGTTGTGTGTTTTTTTTTTAATTTTATGGAACTTGCTGAAGTTTTCTTTATGTTCTGCATGTGATTTTTTAAAAAATATTCCATGTGTAGTTGAGAAGGTGTCTCCTCTGTCATCAGGGTAAAAGTTCACTACATAGCAGTAAGATCTCCTTACTGGTTGTGCTGTATATCCTTTCTTATTTTTTGTCTCCCTCATCTGTCTTGTACTGAGAGAGGCAGATTAAAGTCCCCTCTTCCTTGTGTGTTTCTGTTGGCATCCCATTGCTCCCCCGGGGCTTTCTATCTGTAACAGTAGTCATGTTGTTTTGTGCATAGTCACAGCTGCTCCAGACTCCTGATTGATTATGGCGCTTTGCGTTAAGAGGTGTCCTCTTTGTCACATGCAGTGTTTCTAACTTGAATTCTGTGTTTTCTGTGTTCAGGATCACTACCCCCCACCACCACCATCCTGGTTTATAACACATACGAACGAGTTCACCAAACTCACACATGCCCGTTAGTCACAGCGCACCCGGTCACACCTCTGGTACACATCTGAGAAATCACTCAGTTATCACACATGGGATTCATTTTATTTATTTTAATGGATGAAAGGGCTCGTTGGTGTAAGTAGGGTTTTGTTGTTTTTAAGATTCTTTAGAGCAATTCTGTTGCCCAGTTGTTTTTAGAGTTTAGACACCCACGTAAATAATCTATTGCATTCAAGTTTTGTAGAGACTGTTTCAAAATTATCATATTAACATAAAGGAATTTCTCTGTTCCCATAAGTACCATTGTGGGCTTTTTAAATTTTTTTTTTAATTTATCAAATGTAATTGATATCCAATAAACTGCACATATTTTAAATATTCAGCTTAAGGAATTTTGAATTCACCACAATCAAGATAACATTTTCATCACCTCTAAGAATTTCCTCATACCCCTCTGAAATCCACTCCTCTTTCCACTGCAGTCTCCAGGCAACCACTGGTCTGCTTTCTGTCACTGTAGATTAGTTTGCATTTTCTCGAATTTTTTTTAGAAATAGAATCATAGATACAAGTGCTCAATTTCATTTGGCTTCTTTCAGTCAGCATAATTATTTTGAGATTTATGCATTTTGTGTGTTATTCCGTGGAGTAGTATTTCATTGTATACCAAAACTTATTCATCCAGTAACCTGTGTATGCATGGTTATTTGCAGTTTGGGGCTTTTAAAAATAAAGCCGCCAGTGTGCCTGGGTGGCGCAGTCAGTTGACCGTCTGACTCTTGGTTTCGGCTCAGGTCGTGATCTCTGGGTCATGAAATTGAGCCCCATGTTGGACTCCATGCTGATCATGGGGTCTGCTTTGGATTCTCTCTTCCTCTCCCTTTGCCCCCCCTGCTGTGCATGCCCCTCCTGCTTGTTCATGCCCCTTCTGCTCATGCACACATGTGCTCTCTCTCTCTCAAATAAATCTTTTAAAAAAATTTTAAAAATAAATAAAAATAAAGCTGCCCATAAAGTTCCTTCAAAAGCTAAGAATCTACCTACTATCCAACCAAGCCTTTATACAAAAAAAAAAAAAAAAAAAGGAATTCAGGGACGCCTGGGTGGCTCAGTAGGTTAAGCATCTGACTTCGGTTCAGGTCATGATCCTGGGGTCCTGGGGTCGAGCCCCAGGTCAGGCTGCTCAGTGGGGAACCTGCTTCTCTCTCTTCCTCTGCCCTTCCCCCCAGCTCGTGCTTGCTCACTCTCTCTTGCTCTCTTTCTCTCTCTCAAATAAATAAAATCTTTAAAAAAGGGGGGGGACTACAAATATCTACCCAAAGATTTATATATAAATGTTCATAATAAGTTTATCCATAGTAGCTCAAAACTGGAAACTATCCATATGTCCATCAACAGATGAATGTTTAAACAAAATGTGATCTATTCATACACTAGATTACTACTTAGTAATAGGAAGAAACCAGTTGCTGATACATGCAACACCACGGATGAATCTGAGTCATATCTTAGTGAAAGAATTCAAACACAAAAGACTGCATATTGTATGATTCCATTTACCTGAAATTCTAGGACGGGCAAACTAACCTCTAGTGATAGGAAGCAGATCAGTGATTACCTGGGGCTGGGTGTGGCAATAGGATGTACTGCAAAGGGGCAGGAAGAAACTTGCAGGAATGTTGAAAATGCTCTGTATCTCAAATGTGACCATAATTTCACAGCCCTAAGTCTCCATCAAAACTTGCCACTAATATACACTTTAAATTGATGTATCTTACTGTCTTTATACCTTAGTAATAGTGAGTTTTAAGTGTCTGTCAGAAACAACCAAAGAAATGTATCAGGTAGTTTTAGTGTATTTTAAGGAAGGTGCTTATCATCCAGCCTGGATTGCTGAATGTAAGAATTTAGTCAATTAAGGAGAGGCTTGACCATGTGAACATGATTAAAACACCAGAACACATCTCATAGGAAATAAAAAGATGGATGAGATCAAGTTCCAGTTTTTGAGGACTTGTAAAATCTGTTAATATGGGGAGGGGATATCAGAAACGTGCAAAGTATCAGTAGTTAAAAATATCCAGTCTTTCTCATCCAGGTTCTGTGAGAAAATGAATTCCTACCAATATGATTAGAGTGTCTGTTTTGTCAATTATCCCAAGGATGACATAGCTAATTCCATTTTCGATACATAGGAGGGAAGTTAATACAGTGGACACCTTTGGGCATTAGGGCTTAATTCTCTCAAAGAACCCATTGAGAAAAGCTAGTAGCCTGAAGCCTGCTGCCTAAATTAAAAATCTCTCTTCCCCTCCTTAAACGCTGTGTAGCTGGACGGGTTACTTCACCTCCTGGTGCCTGAGCGGGGAGCTGGAGACAGTAGTGGATAGAGTTCTTGAGAAGAGTGATCTGAGTGAACGTCCGTAAAGCACTCAGCACCACGCGTGATGCTCGTGCTCAGGACACAGTCAATGACCGGTCACCATTAGTGCCCAGAATTGGCAACATCTCATTATCATTCCAGAAGGTTCAGTCCCACGTGACGGGTGCCATGAGCGTTCAGAGTGAGCAGAGGAAAAAGGCCTGACTCTTGGGGGGTGCTGAGCCACATCCTGGAAAGCTTCTGAAAGTTTCTGAAGGTGATTGATACTGCAGCTAGTTCCTGAAGATTGCCTAAGTATAGTCTCCATCAGAGATGGAGAATTTCGGGCAGAAGAAAAACCTTGACTAAAGACAAGGAAAACCCAGAGCATTTTAGGGAATTTTAAGTAATTTGATTTAGCTAAAGTGTAAGAACCATGTCGGGGTTAGTAATGCTGCTCAGGAAAGCAGGGGACGGAGCACTGATGGCTTTAAAGCCAAGCCAGGAAATATGAGCGGAGTTAGGTAGGTAGAGGAGAGGCCGGATGAGTTTTGGTTGGTCCAATGGCATTGATTGATTTATTCAGACAGCATTAATTCAGCAGTCATAGTGTCCTGGACATTGAGGCTGCAAAGACGAGTACGACAACATGGGTTGGCTTTTTTAGGTGCATTGTCTGGAGCTGGGCCAAGCTGAGGTCTAGGCTAGCTCATCACTTGCCATTTGTTTTTGTTGTGTTTTTTTTTTAATCTTTGTTTTTCCATTAAGTCAAGCAAAGACTATCTTATAAAATCATAGATGAGTTAGTCCTGAGTATAACACATAATCTTAAAATTAAGGATATCTTAACTGCAGAAGGAAAACTCACTTAGAAAGTGCCATTTAGAAGGCAAGTGCATGATGATCCGGAGGTAGGGTTTGTGTTTATATGTGCATTGGTGGGTGTTTGGAGTTAATGGTTGGCACCAGTGCAAAGGTTGAGATTAATAAGGGAGAACATTTAGAAACAGAATCTTAGGAGGAATACAAGGGGAAATGCAAGTATCTTAGTAAGTACAAAGCATCCTAGAGGAGAAGTATAATTAATTGATCAGTTTTGTAAGTAGGTGAGAAGGAACTACAGCCCTAAGCAAAGTGTCTGGATTCCCCTTGGCAAGAAGAAAGATTACTTCTTCACCAAAGACAGGAGATAGAATGGGCGTGGGAAGGTGGAGTAGAGCTTATGTCTGAAGACCTCAGTATTAGTAAATCTAGGACCCCACGCTACTTGCTGAGAAAGGTAATATAGTGTGGTCTTGAGGAAAATGGAAATGATTTGAAACAGTGTCACAGTTTAGACTCAGTAAGAGACAAAGGAAACATTATGGAGCATGTGTGAAGGCCTGACATGATTTCCTATTGGATCTGGGTAGTCATCCTGCCTCTTTCATCTCCACCTTTGTCAGGACTCCCAAGATGGCCAAGTAGGCTGTCCAGTCAGATGAGGTAAACAAAGGCAAATGTTTAATTTAATTGCTCAGGATAACGTTGTGGAAGCCAAGCAGCAGAATAAACAGGTCTGCTCACTCCGTTTGAGTTGTATGATGAAGCATGTTTCACAGACTTAAGAAAGTTTAAAACAATTACTAGAAGACTTAATTTTTATTAGTCTCACGTTGCTGAATCACGCACAACCATCAATGAAGTATCAACTTGTGCTTAGGAGCGCTTAAGTACGAAATAGAAATGCTTCTGCATATTATTTTAAAAATCTACAAAGCTCACGAATTCCCATCAGTGTCCGTTTGCTGTGCCATGATGCATTTTTTGCCCCCGTATGACTCTTGCTGGACGCCCCCCCCCCCCCGCCACCGCTGTAGCGGGGCTCCAAGCCTGGGCCGCCTCGGGCCCTGTGGGTGCATTTTCCCCACTGCCCACTCTCTATTCACACCGCTGCCGGCTTGGCGTACATTTCCATAAAGAACTCATCCAAGAATACATCCTTGGATTCCTGAGATGATGTCCTAGCATTTGTTCCACTCAGTTCTCAGACCCTGTGGCCGACAGCATGGCCATGGTCAGTCACCTGGGGGCACTCTTTCTATTTCATTATTCCAGTGAAGTGAAAACGTATCAGCAAGGTCCTCTGCATGTATAGAAATTTCAAACTTAATCTAATAAATGAAATCTAAAGTAGTAGGAAGACATCAGAAGATGCTAAGTGCCAAACCAAAGATCTGTGAACTGTGTCCGCACCCCAGGGTGGTCTGCGGTGGCGGGGGGTGGGGGTGCTAGGAAATGGAGAACACGTGTGTGATTAACGTGCACTTATGTCTGCACATGTGTCTGGCCAGAGAAATCCTAACCTAGCAAACATGCAGCCATGCAGGCTAGCAGACGAGGCAGATCGTTCCAGAAAGGAGTCCGACCAGACTTCACAATTTGGGGAGTGCATGTCATGTTTGTTGTGCCCGGTATCTTATATGTGTCTGTTCTCTGATTTTCATAATCACAGAAAACAGCTATTGTCATATCAGTTTTGTCACCACATTTCTGCAGATGAGGCAGCCATGGCACAGAGATGTGGCTGCTTTTCCAGGATCTCGTGACTCTCACCATCGAATCACGTTGACCTCTAGAGTCATCCTCCTTCCACAAAACCATCCTGCCTCTATGCTTTCCTAAATCCATCTGGGATGTCATCACCCCCCTGAAATTAAATTACTGGTTTTTCTTAATTACATGCCTTTGAAAATCCTATGTAAATTTAGTAAAAAGGGGGGGGGACAAAAAACCTTAAAGGTTTTTGTTTTTGGTGAAAAGAATGTTGGAGTCAGAAAGCCAGGATTAAGGGTACGTGCTCACCACCAGGGTGACTTCAAAATACATTGTTCCATATCTGAACTGCAGTTTCTTTTTTTTTTTTTTTTTTTTTTAATAAAACAAATGTCAGTACATGTTTCCCATACCTCAGAGCTGCTGGGGATCAAAAGATTTTCAGGATCCACAAAAGATATGTTAAATTCACTTGTGATCTAAAAATCATTATCCCAGATGGTGAACATTTGTTATTTTCTCATGGAGGGTTTCCTGCCTATAGTTCACTCTCACTCTTATTACCTTACTGTTTCTTCCTCAGCAAAACAGGACACATCGGCTTTCTCTTTTGTAGATTAAGCATTCTCAGAAGGAGCACAGATTGATTCTTGGGGGAGAGGCAGAAAAATCACACCTTTCATGTTTAAGGCACAGATATACATACAGCACGTAAATGGACATGTAGCCAATCTGTGGTGTTAAAATTTCGTGGAAAATGATGAGGAAAAATTGGATAAGAAAGTCGGGCCATAGGGACGATGACGCAAAAAAGGTGGAGAAACACTCCCGCGGACAGTTTTCTTATCCCACCTTCACACTGACCATGACTTAGCGTCGGGTCTTCCTGTCTTTGCTAGGATGTGCCCCTCCCACTTTTCAGCCCTCCCTTCTGTCTGCCCTTCTCCCTTGTCTCCTGTAACTCAGAGTCCAAGGACACGACTCCGAAGAGACATAATCTAAGGACAGCTCTCTGTTGTAAATCTGCGCGTGTTCATAAGAATCTAGAAAGCTTGGAAGTGGAGAAACGATTTGAAGGACTCCTTTAACGCTGACAAAGTGTGTTGTGTCATGTCTTCATGACCCGTCTTGCGGCTGGGCCGGGTGGAGGGGGGCAGACGTCCCCGGTCACTTGCGTGCAGTCAGAGCACCACGATGGAGGGGTGCCGTCAGATGGTGCCCGCTGTGAAACGTGCCGTCTGCCCCGTCCCACAGGAAGTTCTCCTGGCTCCCCCAGGGCACGGCTCCCACAGCACACCATGGACGGTCCCATCCCGGTCCTGGATGGCCTGGCCAAGGTGCAGCTCCCGTCCTCAGAGGGGAGAGCACGCCCAGCAGGGTCGACCAGGAAGATGAGCGTAAGCGCACATTACCACCCAAGTCGCCAGGCCCTTTTGCCCGGTTGCAGCACTCAGTCATGCTGCAGTACTTAATCGTCCAAATCACTGATGGCCCTTCAAAATCTTACTCTCTTAGAAATAACAGAAGAATGTGGCCCTTCTCCTGAAACAGCGGTTTCCATAGGGCTGATTTGTTCAACTCTTTATATCTGAAGTACTACACATTTGATACCCTGTATTTAAAAAGTAATAAAAATAAAGGACTTTTAAGATATGCTGTCTGATTTCAGAGATCACCCTTTGTCCTTTTTTTACAAAAAAAAAAAAGTTTTAATTATCAGGATTCTTAAATTGGGCTTAATAATTGTTGGGATTTACCATAACCATTTATAGTTGTCTAAAGATAGAATATTTTTATAGTGGTTTTATAATTTTAAAAGGGGTGGGAATTAGGGATCAAATACATATTTTACTAAAAATATGGTACCCGTGGGGAAAACTTGAGGTGTAACATGGATACGTCCGGTCTGGTTGCATAGCTTCTGTAACACTGGCTCAGGCCTCGCAGAGGCAACCCCGCGGTGGGCCCGCATCCGCGCAGCGGGAGGGCTTCTGGAGGGCCTGGTTCAAAGTAGCAAGATGCGGGAGATGAAAAGAAAATGCATCTTCTCTCAGTCCCGTGTCCAGAATGCTACAGGAGAAGCGCAGCTCAATATTTAGCAATCCGTTTCCGTGCTGTTACTGATTATTATATCTGTCCCCCTCGGATGCTTTTACGTTGGTGAAACGTTGCGCAGTTGGTAATATTCTCAGGTCTCCGCTTACAGCAGCGTCATCTCAACCGTATCTTTTTATCAGCAGCTTTGTGAGCATATATTGAGACTGCCAACTTTTCGTGTAGGTCCCTTGAGCCGTGTTTGTTTCTGTTCCGATTCCCTGAAGCCTTTCCTGGATTATTCCTAGTCTCCAAGCCATACAGTTTTTCTCACGCTTATTAAATATCTATGCTTGGAGTACTGGGAAAATTGACTTGATTTATGGAACTCTCTTTCATACGAAAACAGCTCTTTTGGGTGTGTGTACACACAAACACTGTGGAAGCAGACTTATCATAGCCCTAGTGACTTTAATCACCTATCCTTTGAAGTTCAGCGTCCCTCGTGACCACAGAGCCAAATGACACTGAAGATGATATAGCACGTATAGTACAGAACAAGGACAGACCTACTGCAGGCCGTTCATGGGGTAACTGTGGGCTGCAAGTGCCCTTCCTCCCTTCATCCCTAATTCAATCCAGAAGACATTATGGGGGGTGCTGAGCAAGGCAGCTGCCCTGTGGGAGCGAGGGCAGCAATCCAGGGGAAGGCTTCGGAGCCCACTTGGGCTGAGGAGACATCTGCATAGGGTTTGGTACGGCAGTGACAGTAGTGGGATGAACAGGGTATCCGTGAGTGGGGTGGCAGAGACCGTGGGAGACAAGATTCTCGCTACAGTAGAAAAGGGTTACAAATACATGAGAGAAGCTGAGAAAGAACCTTTGGCATTGGATTGGAATTGGAGGCATCAGGGCGAACTTGTGGTTTTCAACATATATATAAATAGAGATGTACATACTTAAATATAGATCTGCATTTACATCTGTTAATACAGAGAGCCATAAATATGTGTGTGCATGTGTGTTCACACACACAAACTCACAGACATATTCCTTAACTTTCTACAGAGGAGGCCTGGGAACACTGACACCCGAATAGCAATGAGGACACCTGCTATTGAGTCCTTGCTTTCTCAGCGGAGCAGGAAAAATAAAAGATGAGCCTGGAATACCTTGTACCAGAAAGTAATCAAGTGCTCAGAGAATGGGTCACGACAATGAGAAACTGAAGCCAGCTTGAAAGGATTCCCACTGGCCAATTCTAGAATAATTTGAGCATCAAACTAAAGGGTAGGAACATCCTATCACCCATTGCATAAAATAGGAATCCATGAGTCCATGGTGATAGAAATAGGTACCATAAACCACATAAAGGGGATTCTTCTTCTTACGGTAGGATGTGCCACTAATAAACGTAGAAGGAAGGATAGAATTTTCAAATTCACCATTTGGTGACCATCCTAGTAATAAACAGTTCAGTCACACAGAATAATTCATTACAAAGAGAAAAACTGACTTTACGATGAAGAAACTTGGCCAATAACATCTTAATCAGTTCATCAGAATAAATATAAGTTATAAGACAAATTGGATTTGTGCACCACCCGATAGGATACAAAGAACACATCCCTGCCCCCGTGGTATTCCTGCCAAAAACGCTCCTGCCGTAACCTGAGTCTGATCATGAAGACACACCAGAAAACTCACGTTGAGGGCAATTCTATGAAATAACTGGCCTGTAATCTTCACAATTTACAGAAAGAAGAGTCCAGAGAGACTGAGGATCTATTAAAAAATGAAGGAACACTAAAGAGAGTTGAAATAACTCAGGGCCATACGTGATCCTGGTTTGGATCCTTTTGCCTTTAAAGATGGTGTTGGGACAGTTAGTGGAACTTGAGGGGAGTCTGTGGTTTAGATGGTGATAAATTGGTGTTAATTCCCTGATATTGATGGTTATTTTGGGGTTTTATAGGAAAATGTCCTTGTTTGTAGGAATTACACACTGGAGCGCTTAAGGTAGTAAAGAGGTGTCGTGTCAGAGCCTTCTCGCAGATAATTCAGGAAAAAAAATGTTCTGTGAATTTGAAATTATTTCACATTTTTAAAAAAAGCAAAATAAATGTTCTTTCAGGCATATTCACCACTAAAGAAATTATTATTTTCTCTCAAAACTACAGAGACAAGACTTTAGATATAAACCCACAGCAGGAAAATGTGTTTCCTTATTGAGATTTTTTTTATATTTATCAGATGTAAAAATAATAAGCTTACAGAGGATCCTTAAAAGAGAACTGTTTTATTTTTTAACATACTCAACACACACGCACACAGTCGGTTAAAAAAAAAAAAAAAGTGGCTGGTATAGCTCTGTATGTACCCAGGTTTCTAAACTTGTGGCCTAAACACAGTTGGGTGGGGTTTAAAAAGGAGCAATGCTGAGCAAGAGAATATTAGGGTTTGTTGTTCTTTTTGCAAAGTAATTAAGAATGTAGGCTCTGGAGCCAGGCCGCCTGTTGGGAATCCGCCACCACGTAGAAGATGGGCGACCTCTGACAAAAATAGGTCAGTTTTTCTAGGCCTCAGTTTTCTCATCTGTGAATTGGAGTAACGTCGAACCCCCGGGCCTGGCAACAGGACACACAAGGTAACTTATGAAAAGCACTTAGACTGGGGCACCCTGCAAGCGCTAAATAAAGTTGGCCATTGCTGCTCTCAGGAAAAGTGGAAATGTTTTCATGAGAGCATTTTAGAATGGTTATGTTGGCCCTCCTTCTCCCGCACCAGGAGTAGAATTACCAGGAGGCCCTAAAAGTCGCGGCCTCTGCTGTTAAAACCTGTCCCAAGATCAAACTAAAGCCTGGAGACAGAGCGTATTCTAGCGGACAGCAAGCGTTGCTGTGCAGTGGGAGAAAGAATCAGCCTTTGGAGAACTCAGACTGGCTGAACTCCAGACCTGCCACGGAGAAACTTTGTGACTGTGGTCCTGGTCTGTAAAATGGCTGTAATGTACCAGTAATCATCAGGGTCAGAAGGGGCTCTTGGGGGTTAAATGAGAACAACTTCGCCAAACTGCTGAAAAGGTGACTGATCTAAAGAATGTCCTCAGAAAACTATGGTTACTTTGCTTACGCCTTTAAAGATGCAGGAACAGTCAGTGTAGAAGAACAGAGGCCTCGGGATCAGAAATAGTAGCAGAGCATTTGGGCGCATTTTCGAGAAGTGTGATAAGCTCAGCGCTGTTTGTTCCTGCGGGGGTGTGGACTCCCAACACTGGGCTTACATTGCTGCAGAAGGAATTTCAGTTGACAAGAGCCATGTCATGTGTTGTGTAATCCCATTCTCAGGAGACGCTGGAGAAGAGTAGTAGATAGCTATCTTTCTAGAGCAGTCCGGGTTGAGTGCACACCAGCCCCAGCACCAGGGACAAAGGACAGAATCTTCACCCAGTCCCCATCTGTGTGTTGGTGGGGAACAACAATATGGGTTTTTCTGGCTTTGACAACGTAAGCCTTTCTTTATGCCATAGAAGGATCATGTCAGATGCACATTCAAAATGTATGTGTATATTTTCTTTTGAAGAGAAAATGTCCTTCCTTTAGAGAACATTTCATCTAAAATTACTAACTATTGGGCAGTGATTGAGGACTTCTTTAGAATTTTGAGTATTATGAAAACAAGTTTTCCTATTGCAGCTTCTCCGGCTTTAATTCGTTTACTTAATCATGCAACAAGTATTTATTGAAAACTAATATTCCAGGCACTCTGCTAAGATGTTGGTCATAAAAAAGTGAACAAAACATATCCCTCATGGAAGAGGATTCCATCTACTGCTCTTAGAACCTCTCATGGCTTTTCTGGGAACCCTTTGCAAAGGAGCATACTTTGAACCTTTTTTTTTTTTTAATCAGCTGCTTTTTGGCTGTAGCTGCGGGTAGATATATATTTGATGTCTCTGAAAACAGGCTCGTCTCCACATTTGCCTGGCGTTTGCCATACCTAGAGATTTCCTCCCAGCAGCATCCCTCATGTTCAGTGGACAGCAGTCCGTGGCTTGCAGGAGACGTGCCTGGTGTCGCTAGCTCACGTGAAATTAAGCTTGGGCTGGTCGCCAGCTGAATCGGCTCTGAACGAGGCTCTCTTGCCATCTCTGCTTTTGAGTACATGGGAGGAGATTTTTCCTGAGCACAATCATGGCGATGTTAAGTCTGTCAGCCGACTAGTGGCACAGAGGGGAAACTGCGGCTCAGGTCTCAATTGATGACGGCAGAAAGCTGCAATTGCAGTACGTGTCCCTGTTACAAAAAGCACTGGCTCTGCCAGGAAGAGCCGGATGCCACAAAAGAACTTTGGGAGTTCGGTGCCTCTGTCGTTAGGCAGTTACGCTGGTAGCATGTTTATTCGGCGTGGTCCCTCTGCTGAGAGAGGACCCGCTTCCTTCCGATGCCCTAGACTGCCGTTTGTTTAGCTGGAGAACTTAATGAGTAATGAATGTGCTCGGCTGGCTGATAGAAAGTATTTCCACAGCCTGCGGCTGTGTTTATAGAGAGCCGGAGAGAGACCACAGGCAGCAATTTGTCTTCTTAGGTATCAGCAAAGTCTTCTCTTTTAACAACTACAGGATTTATTTTTAACTGCTTGACTCAGTGTTTTGTCAGATGATTCGGACCATCAAACTGCAGATGGAAGTACCCAGCACGCGGGGGAAGCTGGAATGGCAAGGGGAAGGGGGCTGGCTGGGAAAAGGGGTGGGATTTCAGCATCGTGCCTCCAGGGCTCTGCCTCCCAATGTGGGAGAGAGTTTAGGGCTTCCAGCGGCATGAGTGTATTTGCAGGTCAGGCTGGGAACTGAGGGGGAATGGCTGCCTTCAGCTGCTTAAAGACATAATTGCCCAGTGATTGGGGTCTTGTGAGGAGGAACCCAGGATCCAGGGACCGGGGACCAGAGTGTGCTGAGCGCTGGTCTCTGCTGCGCGGCAGATTGCGCTTTGCTCCTGCTTGATGCTGCCTGTCTCCAGAAGCCTCTCACCATGATCGATAGCTCCAAGAAGCAGCAACAGGGCTTCCCAGAGATTTTAACTGCTGGGGATTTCGAACCATTAAAAGAAAAGGAATGCCTTGAGGGGAGCAACCAGAAAAGTCTCAAGGAAGGTCAGTCTGTCTGTGGACAGGGGCAAAACTGCTGAATCCGTGTTCCCGTCAGCCAGGCTGAGCGTGTCTGTCTGCTTACCATGCCGTGTGTCTGCTCTCTCTGTTCACTCGTGTCCCTCACACGTTCTAAGTTCTTTGAGATGAAAGCCGAATGCTGTTCTCTGTGGCTCTTGCTAGCGGTTCATTAACTGATAGAACTCTAGGGATTTTGCAATAATTAATACAGCAAGGGGACTTAGGAGGCCAGTCCTCATTTCAGGACTGAAATCTTTCCAGGTTCATTTTGTATATTCTCTCATTCTTTCCTTTTTTTTTTTTTTTTTTTGCCCCGACCCCCCCCCACCCCTTTAGGAGAGGCCACTTCCTTTTCAATACCATTCAGAACACTGTGTGCTTTAGGTTTACAAACACATAATTCCAGGAAAATTATTTTTTTTCCAAATGACACGTTTATGGGTTTTATTGTTTAAAACCAGGAAGGTAGCTAGTGCTTTCTTACTTCTATCTTTAAATGGTTGGTTTAATTGGTTGTAATGCACATTGCATTATTTTGTTTTATTTTTTAAAAACACATTGCATGGTTTTGTGGTCTTTTAACAAGGCAAAAAATAAGCTTCAGAATATTGTCCATTACTGTCAGTAGCCACTGCACAGTACCTCACTGACTGATTCGAGAAAATGGCCAAAGGTATGAGCTTTGCTGTCCCCTGTCCTGGTATATACTGAAGAGTGGCCAGACCAGTGCAAGTCATGCTTTACTGTAGCAGCTGGAGATCAAGGGCCGTGGTTTCAGAAATTCGGGATCTACGGAGATTAAGCTTTTCCTGAATTTGAGATAATGAAGGTCACCCCTCTCAATGCTTGTTTACTTTGGAATTTGATTTTCTAGGGTTCCTTGGGAGGAAAAAAAAACCCACAGTAACCTCTTTTTTATCTGCTTTCAGCTCCTGCCATCAGCCGCCCCTCACCTCTCCACTCGCCCTTGCTCATCTTAGAGACTCAGAGAATAAATGTAGACTTATCTGCCTAAGTAGCAGGTTGAGCTTCTTCCAAAAGGATATTGCTCTTTTTTTTGCTCAGACATTTAGAATATGAGAATGTGATGACAGAGATTGTTATGGATTTGAAAGATAAGAAGAAGAAACAATAGTTGGACTTTGTAGAGTATACTTTTGGGTATGGGTAGAAAAAACATCCAGATCCAAACAAACGACACACAATGAAGTATAAATAGCTGTTGCCAGGAACCAAACAATGGGGTCGCCTCTGCTTGCGCACAGCAATCTTTACTGTAGATTCTTATAAAATCAATACCAGTGGAGTTTTTCAGACACGTTCTGGAGACTCACTGAGGGAACTTAAAGTTTTTAAGTCATTAGCTTAAAAAAAAAAAAATAGTTAAGAATTCCCTAAGCATCGTTTAAGTCACTTTCGGGTGTTAAGCTGTCGTTCATACCTTACATTTGAAACAGTGTTTGTGCTAGTGGAACATTGAGAACGTGGAGGGGGATAGAGTCGTCAGAGCGCAGATAAGGAGCACGGAAGCAAGGATCAAAGATATGAAAGCAGGGTAGAAGCATTACCAACAAGCACAGCAGAGCAGGGTCGACACAGTTACATAACATAGGGTTTGTTTCCCTAACCACTGTGACCGCGCCTTCCATTTATATTTGTGTCATAGTGTAGTGTCAGAAGGGTAAGACCATGGGCTCTCAAGTGAGATGTACTTGGGATTGGGTGCCGGGCGCACCATTCTGCAGCTCTGTGACCCTGGACAGGTTCACTGCTCCGAGCCTTAATCTCATTTGTGCAATGAGAAGCAACACACACTTCATGCTGTTTTCATGAGATGCCCAATTTGATGCCACTCTGTCATCCCTCTGCTTGTCTTTTCTTTTTTTCAGCCCTTTGTTACTTTTTCCTTCTATTTAAATTTTCATTTTTAAAATTCCCTATATATTTACAGCATAGAGAAATATTTTATATGTTACTATCTTATAAATGCATACCTAGGGGTGCCTGGGTGGTTGATTCGGTTAAGCATCTGCCTTTGGCTCAGGTCATGATCTCGGGGTCCTGGGATCCAGCCCTTCATCGGGCTCCCTGCTCAGTGGGGAGTCTGCTTCTCCCTCTCCCTCTGGCCACCCCCACCCCAGCTCAGGCACTCACACTCTCTCTTTCTCAAATAAATAAATACAATCTTTAAATAAATAAATTCATACGTATAAAGAGTTAAGGGGGGAGAACTTTCATATTTTGAAACACTTCACAGAAATGGTTGGATAAAACCAATCTATCTCACCACAGTTGCACTGACCAGGGTTTTGCTTTATGTACCTCCACAGATTGTATTTCTACCCATTTTCTGCTAGAGATAGGGCTGAGGGGAAAACCAACAAAAAACCCCATAGAGATCAAGGATGATCTGTTACCTCCATGTTAGTGATGCTGAAAGAGCGATTAGACGTGGGTTTGATCAGAACAGCAAAAAATAGGAGAAATTTTTGCAGAAAGCCCTTTTTTTATTTGAAGTGGCACAAAAATAACATGATTCCTGTGCAAGATGGGACTTCTATAATTGAGTGTGTCACCGTCACTGCCTGCCAATGAGTTGCCGTGGTCAGCGTAGCAGACTCACAGAACACAACATTGGGATTGGGGACAGTCTGCCCTGAAGCTTCATCTGCTTTTAGGCCTCAAACCGTATGTTAGTTGTATTAACCCGTGAAAGTTGATGGATAAAGCAGCTGTTGTTGAAACAGTAAAACACCCTAGAGTCTGATTAGATCTTATGCTGTTTGTCCAAAGAGACATATGTACCGGTGATTATTAGTGTCCGATGGCTGATGCTCTGTGTGTGGAGGGACACCAAAATAGTCATTATATTTCACATCAGTAGTATTTAATTCTCCACTACTTTTTGGCAATGTTGGTTTTGGTTTTGGTTTGTTTGAAAGAACAGCCCTGGGGATTTTTTTTTTTTTTTTAATATCAAGAACGTAAGTTTCCAGGTAGTGAAGGAAGGCAAAAGTTAGGTCGATTTAGTTCTAACCACTTGGACACGGCTTGGTCTCTCTGGGGTTTCTGATGTGTGTCTACTGTAAGGGTTGGCAGTCCAGTCTGCTGCTCAAGTAGGTGCTCTGTTTCTTACTATTCCTGGGATATTTCAGAATTCCTGTTACTGTTGACAGTACTAGTTAGCCAGAATTATTATTAGGGGGAAAAGCAGACTTTATGAGCCAGTAATCATAGGTTTCAGGAGCCTCTGTGGCACCTTAACAAGAAAATTTAGTAATACCTATTGAAAATTTAAGAAGAAAATGTTCCAAGTGTCAGTGGCCTCTGAATAGTTGTCATCCCGTACCAAAGAATTGTTTGGATAACAAAGCCTATTACCTCACAGTTTTGTCAATGCTTATATAAACTTTCTGATAAATACCAATCCACGTGTGTAGTGGGAGAATTTAATTATTAGCTGCTTTAGGTGAAGATAGCAATGAAAATCAAGAATTCTCCGGATCAAATTCAAGATAGAGAATTCTCCTTAGACTAATTTTCTTTGTCAAAGCAGCAATAGCGAATCTCAACTTTTGGCTTGTCCACAAAAGAAATGGAACATTTTCTAATTATGTGCAACATGGATGAGATCTAAATTTAATTTCTGGTTCTAGAACTAAAGATGGATATTAGAGATCACTGACTTGACAACTGAAGAATTAACAATTACAAATTTTGAGGGAAAATCAAATAAATTGAGGTGATTTAATTCAGATAAGTGGTTTAATCGGAGTCATTATTAAGATAATCATAACACCAGTGCTACCAGCTAGTTATAATTAAAGAGGAAAATGGTTGTTCAGTTTACAGAGCTCTCTCATGGTGAGAATAAAAACCCTAGAAAGAAAACTGGGCTGTGTATTACTTTACTTTGACTAAAACTGACTGCTCTAACAAACAACCCCAAAACTCAGTGTTTTAACCAAAATGCATTTCTTGCTCAGTCCAAAGTGGGTCAGACTGCTACCCTAGTCAGCTGTCCTCTAAGAAGTGACTTGGGGAATCTGGGTTCCTCATTGTGTTGCTTAACCCATGGGTGTGGGGTGGGGGGAAAGAGTTACAGACTTGGGGGGCCACATTCCCACTTCTGTCCCTGGCTGGTAAATAACAGTTGAGATAAAGTATGTGAAAGTTTCTGGTAGACTGCATAGTAAACAGTGGAGTAGATTAACGTGGTGTGCTGGGACATGGCTGTAGTAGATCTTTTTAAGAAAAAGGTGCACATTTGTCTACAATCTTTTGAGCAAGCCAACCTGGGGGAAAACAGATTAAACAAATAGCTTTACCCAAACTTTTCTAAATGTTGGAAATGATCTCATACGTACTCTACCTGCACTGTCCATTAGCCACGGATGGCTGTTTATTTTTTTTAAAAGGCTTGTTAATTTTTAAAATTATTTATTTATTTATTTATTCATGAGCGACAGAGAGAGAGAGAGGCAGAAGGAGAAGCAGGCTTCCCGCGGAGCAGGGAGCCCGATGCGGGACTTGATCCCAGGACCCTGGGATCATGATTTGAGGCGAAGGCAGGCGCTTAACCGACTGAGCCACCCAGGCGCCCACGCATGGCTGTTTAAATGTGAATTTGAAATAATTAAAATGAAATAAAATTTTTTAAATTCAGCTGCTTCATCACATTAGGCACACGTGGTTAGTGCCTGCCATACTGAACAGCGCAGATTATAAAACACTTCTGTCCGTATGGAAAGTTCTGTGAAAGACAGCGCTGCTCTACCCTTCCCCCTCCATGCCTCTGCCCACTACGTTCCTCTCACCCCAGATTTGCAGGTTCAGCGTCGCCGAAAACCCAATCCCAGTGCCATTTCCTGAAGAAAGTCGCTGGACCCTATCAGCTAAAAATAATTTCTTCTCCCCTGTATATTCCCAATAACTCGATCTGCATCCCTTCATGGCATTTTACCTTTTGCCGCTGTGGTACGTATATCTGTATTGCCTTCACTATTAGACCGTAGTGATTTGGGGGGATAGAATCCTTGTTTGGATCATTTTTGTATCTCATCCCCAGTGTCCTGCATCTTACAGACACATTATTATTACGCAACAGGTATTTAAAGAGTGTTATCCCCCACCCTGCCTTCTTTAACAGAATAACTTGAACTCTTCCCTTCGGATACAATTTATAATTCAGTTATAAACTAATAACCCCATGTGATACATTGGTGCCTTAAGGCACTGTCAAGGTGTATAAAATCATTTATCAGTGCACAGAATGACCCCTAGATCATTACTAGATTACTAGCATTGTTATTTATGGTCTGATTTTTGCCGAAATCTGGCCACTCTCCCTTTTCTGATATGCTGCTTCTAAGCTTCTGTGAAGTAAGCAACAAATTAACAAAATGTAATAGATCTTGATTGTATTGTTGACTCAACTAAAATACATTTAGTGAGCCGTGGTGGGAGAAAGGGACAAATGGACGGTTGAAATAAAGAATGCTACAAAGCCTTCTCTGAGCAAAGCACATGAATTTTGCAACATCTATTTTGATTTCTCTGGGAATTTCTTCTTTCTTTGTTTTCTGTCAATGTTCTACAAAATTATTTTTTGTAGAAGTATTGTATGGTGAGATGTCACTAAATTAACATTTTTTAAAAATAAATTTGAAGAGTATGATATAGTCCTTATAACAAATTCAAATAAAATATAGGTTTGAAGGAAAAGCAAAAGATCCCTCTTCCCAGGCATGATTCAGTGTTGTGGTTTTTTTTGTTTTTTTTTTCTTTAATGGGTGGATGCCCTTTTTGAGATGAAGTTCTATAATTTAATTTTTTATTAGAAATAATTTCATTTTGCAGAAATTTGAGTGTTTGTCCTCAGGGTCATGCCAGCATACAAAGAGCTCACAGCCTAAAAAACGAGAAACTAAATGATAACATAGGAGTGAAAACGGGCACACGGAACAGAGAGCACAGAAGACACCCATGTGTGCTTTGGTCCACATGAGGGAGGATGACACCTGTGCGGGCCGGCCCTCCCTCGTGTGCCCTAGACCTGCACAGCCCTCTACTGTGGCTCCAGTGGGCCTCTTCTTCCTGGCAAGCATACTCCTCCAGTTTCCTGTCACCTTTAAGGGCACCTCTGTTCACCCATTGACTCATGCTGGGAACCTGAATGGGACTGATCCGTGACACTGTCGCTGACCTCCTCCTCATAACCTGCTACCAGGTCCTGTCACCAGATCTGTCAGTTCGACCTCAGAAATCTTTCTCTCACCCACAGCACTATTTCACCATGGCCACCACCCTTGCCTGGGTTCCGTTCCTCAAATACAGGGGTCTTCACTCAAGTGGATGTACAGCTGCCTCCTGGTCTCGCCCCACCCACCCAGACCCCTCCATGGAGGGAGGCTGTGCCCCTGTGTCCCGAAGCAAGTCGCATTTGTATGTCCCTCCATCACTCTTCTCTGCCAGCATGCCCCTCCCTCCCCACCCCGCCCTAGTTCATTGGCCTGAGGGGCCACAACTCATGCCTTCCTCTGCACCATCATGTAGAGTCGCTGTAATATGAGGACAACACACAGGTCAGGCCACTTCTCAGTTCTCTTCTTGTGTTGGTGGGGAGATTCCTGTGCGCGTGTGTGTACGTGGGTAACTAGGTAGGTGAATGCATATGTGTGTGTGTCAGTCCCATCTCTGAATCCACACAGTGGGCACAAAAGCCAAGCTACTGAGCCAGGATCAAGGGACCTCAAAAGAGGAGCACATGCTGATGGAGTTAAATAATATTCCACAGTTTTCCTGTTTCATTGTCAAGTTATCCTTTCATTCAGAGAGCCAGCCTTGGGCATTTACATTAAGATATTTCAGGGTCGTTTATGCCACATACATCTTCCCATCTTAGAGGAAGTACGAAAGAGCTTTTACCTGTCAGCACCTCTTAAGTAGAGCTGCAACCTGAAATTCTGATGTGGTGGTGGAATAGAGAATTTCTGATTGCCCCCAACATAGGAAAAATATTATCTTCTCTTGGAGCCATAGAGGGTAAGAAATCTAGAAGTTCGGGTGTAGAACCAGCCTAGTCCTGCAGGTTAAAAATCAGTTGTCTCAAAGAAACAAATCAAGTACTGTTTTAACCTCTTTATGTTGCTGGTGATGAAGCAGTTAAGTGGATGATTTTGCTTTTGAAGTGCCTGTTATTTGTGTTAAACTTCCTTTTATGCCACTGTGTACTTGATTTCCATCACTTTTTAACCAAACAAGATGTTTAAAATTCGTATATGTCGAATATCCTTCTGTAAGTCTGCCACAAACTAATGTCATCCCTGCCGATCTGTATCAGGCCCCTGGCTTGACATCACGTTGTCATACCACGAGAAGCATACTTTAAATTCATTCCAACTTTTGACAAAAAGGAGAAGGGAATTTGTGTGAAGGTATGATCAGTTTAAAGAAACATGCCCCATTTTTAGCAGTCCGTTTCCATGGTAACAGAAGCTGCAGCCAACCATGGAATTATCAAAGTGCCTGTAAATTTCCAAGGCTGAGTGTTGAAAACATTGTTTTCCTGACCTCATGCTGCAGATTAATTAGGAAAGCTATAGTATGTGAGCCCGGGCCGTTAGCATTCTCGTTTTGACTTCACTTTTAACTCCTAATAGAGGGTGGATGGTGCCTTTCAGACCGTGACCTCCTTGCCAGGAAGTTTAGAATTCCAGAGTTTATACCACCTGCCTCTCCCCATGTCCCCCAGCCCAGTGGATTCATAAGGATACAGTAGGTTTTCTGACATTGGAAAGAAAGGCAGTATTTCCTCTGTGGTCTAAGCCCTAACTTTTTCAAACACTAATTTGTGGGTTTTTTAGTTAACTTGATGTTGTCTCTCTTTCTTAAATGGAAAATAATCATAACATAAAAATTCCCGATCAAAATGCTGTTTGCTCTTGGTCCCGTCCGAGGTGGGGATTTATGTGCTCACTGTATGGCTCGCTTCCGCTCCAGAAAGGAAGTGCTAGTAATGGAAGCCTGCTTCATCCACGCAGATAGCTTGACTCTTACAAGACAAACCACGATTTTATTTGAGGCCTCTTTGTGTTCTATTTTGTAGAATCACTTAAAGGAGAACCTTATTTTATAATTGGCAGATTCGACCCCTGGAAATATAACCAGAGGTTTGTGATCTTTGGTTGCTATTCTTTATCATGTGTGAGAGTACTTAAGTGCTTTTTCTCTTCTTTAATGCATCATGAATTTTCCATTAATTATGAGTGGAGATGAAAACAAATTAGTGTCTGCCAGTTTTTCATGGTTTCCTTTACTCCTTTGCCCTTCACCTTCCCTTATTAATCTTCTTATACCCTTTAAAGCAACATAATTAGACTTTGTCTTCTGTTCTACCACCAACATTAATTCAAAAATACCCTAAGACTCAAATTCCTGCATCAAAGTGAAAGTCTTGGTTCTGCCCATGATAAGCACTTGCCCATAGAAAATTCTTCCATTGATTTATTCTTAAATTTGACACAATATTCTCTTTCCTTAGAAAATGTAACTCTGTTATATACTGTAAGCATACCACACAAAATTAAGTAAAACATGTTTATTGAAATTTCTATATTATGAGCACCGTAGAAGGTGCTAGAATATAGGGATGTCATCTAAAAGGGGAAATAGAGGCCAAAACAACCCCAAAAAAACCTAGAGTTCACCGTGACAAGGGAATGTAAGATGTGGCTGTTGCTCTAGTTACCACACCACTGAAAAATAGGTCGTCCTTAGTGGTCCATGGAATTGTGGTGGTGGAGGGCTAGCAAGGGGTGGGCGAGAAATGAGAAATTTGATTATTGAGCTACTAGTTTCTTAAAGTCTGTTGTTCTGCTAGCTTTTTTTTTTTTCTTAACTGAGGTAAAATTGGCATAACCTAAAATTAGCCATTTTAAAAGTGAACAATTCAGAGGCATTTAGTATAGTCACCATGTTGCTCAAACACACCTCTAGTTCCAAAACATTTTCATCACCCCAAAGAAAAACCTGTGTCCGTTAAGCAGTTATTCCCATGCCCCGCCCCCATCTCCATCCCCAGTTCCTGCTTGCCACCAGTCTGAACTCTGTCTCTGCATTTGCTAATTCTGGATATTTTACATACATGGGACCATCTGTCGTGTGGCCTTTGGGTCTGGCGTCTTTCACAGAGGGTAATGTTTTCCAGGTTCATCCGTGTTGTGGCAGTGTCAATGCCACATTCCCTTTTATGGCTGAGTAACATTCCATCGTGTGGACAGGCCACGGCGTTTACCATTCATTCACTGCAGACACTTGGAGTTCCCAACTCCTGGTGACTGGGAATAGCGCTGCTGTGCACACGTGTGTGTGCATATGCACGTGTGAGTGTGAGCCCCCGTTTTCCATTCTTTTCAGTTCACCTAGAAGTGGAGTTGCCAGGCTGCGACTCTTCTTCACTAAAACTTTGTATAATGAGCTTTAGGAAGAACTGCCAAATGTTCTAAATTTGTATCTTGTGGGTCTTTTCTCTGATCAGAATGATAAAGTTCAGAGCCAGTGAGTGACTTGCCAGTTTCCTGACTGACTTCTGTCCCCCAAGCTGTTGCCATTATTAACTGGAGCATTTCAGTAACAAATAACTTTGTTTCTCTTTCCAACTTGATTTTCACAGTCTGCAGGGATTATTTCGAACCTCCTTCTTCGCTGGCCTCACACTAACTTTTCCTTCATTCCTCTCACTTTCAGCAAGTCGCCTTGCTTCCTCCTCCTCAGAGAAAATAACAGCCGTCATTGGGAAACCCCTGGACATCCCAGACCAAATCTAGATACCTAGCTTTACCCAATCGTCTTTACCCCCCTGTTGTCATAGAGGAAATGTGTCTTCACCAAAGCTGTCTTTGTGTGCTTGGAATCCTCTGCCCTTCGGGGGACCTGCTGTCTGTTCCTCTCCTGTGCGGCTTATTCATAGTCATTCTTTCCCGTCCCCACCCCCACCCCCCCTTGATCTTCGTCAGTTATAAACTGGCTCAGGGGTGTTCCAGCTTGAAATTCCACACGGTCTCAAGCTTTTCGCCTTCTCTCCTGCCCTTCAGGGCAACATCTTGAAAACATTTGCTTCCAGTCACCTCATTCACACCCATGCCCCTCCTTTACTCCATAACCTCCTCTAGTCTGACTTCCATCCATCACTCCAAAGAGTAGCTCCTCATGCGCTAAACCCACAGTTGGTCACGACCCTCTTCTGGAAACACTTCTACACACACTCTCCAGGCTCCACTTCCTTCATAGACCACTTTGACCTCCTTTGCTGGATCTTCATCCCCTCACTGACCCATACGTGGGCTTGTCAACTTTCCTAGGAGCCGAGTCTGTGGCTTCTTTGGCCTTCCCTTTCTGTATTCTCTACCTCAGGGAACTGTCATGGCTTGACGACTTTCAAATTTCAATCTCCTGCCAAGATCTACCTTCTGAAACCTGGACCCACAGAGCCAACTATCACTTTGACATCTCTGCTTCCAATTCACACATGTCCAAGACTGAGCTCCCGAATGGCCAACTTGTGCTCTTCATCTCGGTAAATGGTCTGCCCAGGTGCTTAAGCCAGAAACCCAGGTGTCATCTTTCTTGTCTCTTTCTCCTCAAAACACAACATCCAGTCTCTTACCACATACTGTTGATTTTATTCTAAATATATCTTAAATCTGTCTGTTACATCTCTCAGCTGTGTTGAAGGGGAAAAAATGAGATGTCTTGTGCTTAAGGCTTCTACCCAGGAACATCAGAAAAATTCTACCTAGTTTAAAAATAAACAGGAGGTTTGCAAGGGAAAGCTTAAGAGGGGCTTCTGACAACCACTGTAAATGTCTCCCCATTCAGTCAAAAACCTGCCCTGTTACCCTCACTAATGCTTTTGATATCTTTTGGTCCCTCACTGCTTATTACATATATCAAATTTCACCATTATTTTGGCACAGCATTTGCCATTAGTCTTGGGTGAATGGAAGTGATCTTTGTTTTTGAATTTAGAGTTACCTTAAAACATGATGATATACATTGTGGGGAAGGGATGAACAAAAGGGTACTCCCCCACCTCCTTAGTGGGAATACAGATTGTTGAAACCATTTGGATTGCACAGTGCCCCTATCAGAATTTTAAATGTATGTTCCATTATCATACATTTTATGTATATAATCACCATCATCATCATGGGAAGGATACCAAAAAATGAATGAGGACAATCAGTGCAGCATTGTTTATAATAGCAAAAAATCTGAGAACTTACATGTATACGATGATATATCCCTATGTTAGATACAGCCATTCATACAGCCGGTAAGAAGAATGAGCTAGATATTGTGGGGTTTTTCCAAACAAATCCCCAACCTACATGAAGAGTATGATCCTACCCCGTGTATCTCCTTTGCATATTTTATATTTAATATTGCTGGAATAGTCACAAAACACCCTCTGGGGCCATAAAAGTTTCACAGTGGTTACCTTTGTGGAGAAGGACGAGAGGTGTGGAGCGGGATGGACTGACTTTCACTTTTCTTTTTAATGACTTTTTTTATGTGTGTGTATCACTTTTATTTCAACAAATAAATGGAAAAAAAATTCTCATAAAACGTGGATTTTTAATAGAGGTATTGGTGGCATACTGGTATATTTCTGAGACCCAGGCCCAAAAGGAAACCCCCAGGTTGTGGCTCCTTACCCTCCAGCTACAAAAACCCATCCACAGCAAAGAGCTATAAGCATGTGAATCTTTGTGGAATTAAATTTTCTTAATCCTGCTGATGGTAGGGGAGGACTGCATGTATGGGGGCTGGGGGTATGTGGGAAATCTGTACTCCCCTCTCAGTTTTGCTATAAACCTGAAACTGCTTTAAGAAATAATAATAAAAACTGAGGGTTCTAGAGGGGAGGGGCTGGGGGGATGGGTTAGCCTGGTGATGGATATTGAGGAGGGCACATTCTGCATGGAGCACTGGGTGTTATGAACAAACAATGAATCATGGAACAGTACACCGAAACAAATCATGTAATATATGGTGATTAACATAACAATAAAAAAATTTTTAAAAAAAGGAAATAATAATAAAGTCTTTAATAACATCCTCATGGGGGCGCCTGGGTGGCTCAGTCATTGAGCGTCTGCCTTAGGCTCAGGTCATGATCCCAGGGTCCTGGGATCAAACCCCGCATTGGGCTCCCTGCTCGGCGGGAAGCCTGCTTCTCCCTCTCCCACTCCCCCTGCTTGTGTTCCCTCTCTCGCTGTGTCTCTGTCAAATAAATAAAAATCTAAATAAATGAATAAATAATAAATAAATAAATAACATTCTTATGGTTTTATATTTGAAAAAAAAAAACAGTGGTCACTTTTACCAAGTATCTGAAGTAATGGTGGTCGTAGTAACAGTATTAATAACCACCACCACCACCTTTTTAAACATTGATTTTTAAGGAAGAGGAAAAGTTCATCGGTCTTTTGCTCTCTGAATATAAATTTTTTCAAGACTTCAAATTTTTGGCCTTACCTGGATTAAGCAAATGCAGGTGTAAATTTTACCGCTAAACTGCTGCTTTAATAAACCACTGCAACCTGGATTGAATGGGGCCCTAAGACTTCATTGTCCTAAGATGTTACGTAGGGGCCTGATACTCCCTCCCATATCTGTTCAAAAGGTAATATGATGATAACATTGTCTTGTTATTTATAGGATTAGGCCCCTTATTTAATGCAGATTAAACAGTACATAATCAATTTTTGCCAAGTCCAATCACTTTATTCTCTTTACTCAAACATCTGTTTGAAAAAAATTAAATTTAAAAACAGAAACCGGGGCCTGTTTTTTTTGCCTAGTACTGCCTTCACAGTCAATACAGAATCAATTCCAGAGTATTCTTTGGTTTTCCATCATTGCTTTTGTCCCTGGTTTACCCGGCCTTCACTTGACTGCTCAGGATCTTGGGGTTTTTTTCACCCCTCATGATTCTGCATTCTATTCTGCCCGATGTCCTGCAATGAAATAATATGCATTGAGTCCTCTAACTTGCAGACAGCTGCTCATCTCCCCTCCCCTTCTTAACCTACCCTCCTTCATACCCCATAACTGAAACTAGCTATTTGTAAAGAATTTCCAAGACCATGGCTGACTGCCACACCGCTTCCCAGAATGGGTCATTTCTGCCTTGTTTTTATAGTATACAGTCCTCAGATGTCCCCTTGCAAACCCTTTGCACCAGAACTGTGCTTTGCTTTGGCTTGTTCCACTCATGCTAAACTGCCGTGTATTATTAAAATGCTGCATAATGTGGGCTTTTTTTTTTTCCTTTTAGAGTGAAAAAGCACTTTAATTATGTCATATTGTAGAAACATTTCAAATATTCTACATAAAAAACAAAAGAGAAAGGACATATAACCTTGGTTCAAAAAGCGGCTGAAAATTTTGAGGTAGGGTATAAGTATTATATGAAAGACATTATTGCCTTTTAAGATTTTTTTACTATAGGAAACTAATCCTGAAATTTTGTTCTAAAGGCAGTTTAATCCATTTAAGAAGTGGGGGAAAGGAACTAAAAGAAAATACTCTTAAATGTGTAAACTATTTGTGATTCTGAAAAGAGGGAAATTTCCTCTTTAACATTAGATAATAAGCTACCTTTCATTCTCAAATTTTTATTATTTCTTATCTAGAAAAAGAGCAAGTTGCAAACACTTCTGTTGACCCAATATTGCTTTTATCTGTTGTAGCAAAGAATAACATGAAGTAGAATTTTGAAAATTGTGTATTTTTTTTTCTTCGTTGAAATCTAAGAGGAAACTATGAGTGTTAGCCTTAGAAAGTGTTAAGACACATCTACCTTGGAAAAATTCAATAACTGATGAAAATTTTTTTCTCTAAATGAAATGAGTATAAAGTAGTCTGTATCCATGTCCTCACACATCTTCTATAATTTCAAAAGATGCTGGTTTGCACACGAAGAAATGAGTCTCACTATTTTATGGTCATACCTTATATGGACCATAGAAGGATAGTCTTCCTTCTAGGAATTAAGGGTTTAAATTCAATGATTTTAAACTTATGGACTTACTGGGACCATATGTTGGATTATTTAATTCCTACATTTTTCAAAGATAAAGACATTCTTTGAAAGTGTTCACATATGAGCAGTTCTATTATTACTGTGTCCTTTGTTTTCTGAAAGGATGTAGCCACTTGCTGACAGTTTTGAACTATCTTTTTCTCCCTCAGAATTCTCTAGATTTACATGTTTTCTTATCCTGCCTGTAGTATTTGCAAAATGGCCATGGAGAACCCTCCATTTTAGTCAGTTTCCCAATAGGATGGAGGCTGTGGTGTCAGCCCAGTAGCTCAGTTGATCAGCTCACCTCAGCACTGGGGAGAATGCTCTCAGGTTCAGTTTTCAGACACAAGGCCGTTGCCCAAGACACTGGCTTCTCAGGCAGCTGTACCACCACCTGCCGCCAGCACAGGAAAGCATGGCTGGACCAGCATCTGGTCTTGTTTTTGTGGCCACAGAAATGCAATCTTATCGACACATGCAGAGTGGGTCAGGTTTTCCAGAGACCAGCCGGCATAACACTTTCCTCCTTTGTCTTAAGAACAACTGTGCAGCAGGCCCGGTGGTGGCCAGTGGTCTGGGCCTTCCCTGTCTCCATTGGGGACGTGAGTGTGCAGCCTGCCCTGGGGGATGATGGTCTCCAGGCTCAATTCATAAAGGCCTCAGAGAAACTCGAGAAAATATCTTGATCCCACAACCACAACCGGCTCTCTGATCATTAACGGAGTCAGGTCCTCTGTCTTCAGGGCCCCACACCCCTTCCCTGTCCGGGCTAAGCACCGCCGCATTCTGCCGTCTCTGGTCGTTGGAGGACAGTCACCCTGCCTTGTCTTTCCCTGCTTGGACATTCTGCCTTCGAGGTGCAGATGTTGCTTGTCACTTCTCATACATGAACTTGTGTACTGATTTGATGAGCAGGAAGTACTAAAAGGAAGTTTGATATTTCCCAGAATTGTGAGCCTGCACCAATTTGTACTTTTTATAACCAGTAGTTATTCTCAGAGGAGCTCTGATCAAGTTGTGAGTGACTGGTTATAGTTAATATGGGCAAATACGGTAATTGTGTTTTAACACTGACCCAAAGTGGCAATGTACCAGAGTCTCTCTACAGGGCATTGTGCCTGATACTCAATATAATGTGCTCAGCGCCGCCCACCTAGTGCTAGAGGTGAAAACTAAATCAAGCTGGGTAATCAGTCTTAACAGTGTAACTGGTTATTGGCGCCTCTGCCTCATCATCCATTCATGTTCTTGCTGATGCCTTTGCTTTAAAGCAAACCTTGCATTCACAGCTGCAGCTCCTTCTGCCCTTGGCCGTGCATCCCAGACATGCACCTTGCAACCAGGAACAGACACCTAATAGGCGGGCACTTGGTAAACAAACAGGCCTGCAGAAGGCTGCCTGCCGCGCCTGCTTTGAGTAACGCTGTAGTGTGATGACACTGCTTCTTGGGAAAATTCTGGAGGCAATGAGGAGAGGAGAATTGATTGGGAAGATTATCCTCCTACCTTCAAGCAGTAGGACATAAGGAAGTTTGTTTTGCCACATAGAAAACCGGATGGAAAACACAAGTGGTCCGTGTTTGGTGTTTGTTTTATTTTAACAGTTGGTGACATGCATTCACTTTGCGTGTTACCCTCGTGGTAGCACATACCTTTGCATGTCAGCATGAGAACGTGATTTCTAGTCCAAGATCTTCTAGCTGACGGGGGCTGCTATCACAGTGCATGAGTGCAGCTGACCAGGGTCCAGTCAGGAGGCGCTTCAAGGCTAACGAGCTGTTGTCATCACTGTTGGTTTGCAAATGAAGTTGTCGCCAACATAACCGTCATTCCAAGATGCCATTCGCCTTAAAAATATGTATTGTCTTTGATACATTTGTCTCACAAGTATGGTGCTTTGTTTGTTTGTTTTAAACCAAAGAAGGGGGCTTTTGATGTTTTCATTACCCTTTCTGTTTTACACCTTTCTTTGAGGACTCCCTTGTGAGAAAGGAAGGATACTCCTGCTAGAGATGCATCAGCAGACATGGACCACCGTGTTCCAGAAGTGTCAGCCTTTGAACTGGAGATTGTTCTGACCCTTTTCTCCTCTCAGTATTCCTCTTCTTGGGATTCTGCCTCTTGAATGTGACCGTCTCAAATTCAGACAAGCATTAACTAGCATTCATAGAAAAATGTTAGCGTGCAGGCATTTGGGTGCTATCGTATTTACAGGTCATCTCTCTAGGTTATTTTTGTTCCTAGTAAAATACCATGATGGGAACATACTATCCTCAGTAAACTGTAAGTTATCAGGGAAAAAAATCTTTGTGCTGGAGCGTAATTGATTCAAAGTACCACAAACCATTTTAATGTGAGAAGCATGTGTGTTTCTTTTGCTTTGTGCAATAGAATCTTAGGTCATTTGCTTCAGTTCTAAATGGGATGTCAGTGATGCTTTGTGATCCTCTGGCCCCCAAAAGAAGCAAAACCGTTTTTTTCAGTATTTTATGAAGGATGACATTCATATCTAGCAATGAATAAGAAAACGTGTTTAAAAGCCATTTTACAGTCTAGACTATTTTGGAAGTATATCTAGGCTTGCACTCTGCAGTCAGCACAAGGGCAAGCAAAAAGCAAGGATATAAGGGCCATAGGCCCTGCATCTTTAGATCTGAGGGTTTTATTGCAAGTAGGAGCCATCGTGTGCATTGCATTTGAGCCTGGGTACAAGACTGCTCTGAGCTAGCCTCTTGTTCCAGCCATCACCCCCTTGCTAGAACATTCTCTTTCTTCAAGAAATACATAAAGGTAATTTTTTTTTAGCCTCTTGGCAACCCTTACTTGAACCCTTAATAAGCCTAACTTTGGTTTTCATCCACAGATGAAACCAGAAAAATCAAAATAGAAACTTAAAATTGAATGTAAGGTAAACCAAGGATTTTTCAGAGTTATTCATGTATTCCTCTTTTGTGAAATTAGCTCATTTTCCAAATTAAAAAAAAATAGATGCTAGGAAAGGAAGCTGCTTGAGAAATCGAGGGGGAAAATTATTTTTATTAAATTTGGCAAAGTGGATTTTTACATTTTGTGATGTATTCTTCGTTCCCTACAAGTTCTAATGATTCATTTATCCTTTCGTTAAAATGGTAAGATATCAATTGATCTCGGCTTTTTGAGAACTTGTAGAATGAGACATGTGTTATGTTTGTGCAAAGATTATTAAACTTTAAGTTCTTAATGTAGAAATTTCCCTTTGGGTTATTAGTGATATCTCACAGGTCTAATTTTTATTACAAATTTGGCCTTCATTAAAGCTATTTAAAGATTGTTCCAGATGTCACAAGTCTCTCCAAATAAGCCAATCTTAAAATAAAATTTTGTTATTAACTTGCTTTAAAAAAAAACTAATGTCAAGGAATCTCACCTTTCCACCAATTAGAGTTTTTTTATTAAGAAGTCTTAATGTATAGGCCAAACATTTTGGTTCATTGGCTGAGTACTTTGTGATTGTATTTAAACAACACTTAGCTCTTCATTAAATTAAGATTATTAACTAAACAAAAAATGTGCTAAAAGAACTTCAGAGTTCACCAAACAGGTAGAAACTACACACTGATTTTCTTTCTGTAAGTCAGATGGTGCCAGGTGGTATCCTTACTCAGTTATGAATAGAAGGTATTTAATAAAGCTTAGTTGTATCTCCTCTGGAACTTGGGAAGTTGGGTCCCGCCATTGCTTATAAACTCCAATGGTGATTCTTTCCTTTTCACAGTGCTCCAGCTGAGACTGCAGCAAAGGAGGACAAGGGAGCAACTGGTGGACCAGGGCATCATGCCACGTAAGATTTAAGCATCACTGTCACCTCCAGTGTGATGTAACAAAATGCACATGTCTGAGGAGAACCTGGAGCATACTCTGCTTTGGGCTGTGTCCATTGAGTCAATATACAATTACCAAATGAGCTGATAAGGAAAACCAGGCATTAGCATTGCCAACCTAAGAGAATCATCTCAAATACGTTCTGAAAACCATATGCAGCTTAAAAGATGGGCTTGAATTTTGTATTACGTAACAAAAACTGGGAAACTAGGTTAAGATCAGGTCTTTGTGCATGAACATTTGTTTTAGTTTTGAAATAATTAAAGTCATCTCTACGTAATAGGTCCAGTGTGACTTAGACTTGCAAAAGTAACATGATAAAATTAATTCAAAAACCTTGTTCTACTTTAATTCAAAATAATTATCTTTGGTACAATATAGTGTGTGGTCTGTAATGAAGTGCATCTCAGTTATAGGACTAATAAGCATTCTATTTATAATTAATAAACCCTTTCTTGTCCAAGTGCACATAATTTCCAAGTATCTTGAGGCCTCCTTCCTTCATTTTTTAGAGTTGGTTAATTCTAGAATATTTGCCCATTGTGTTCTTACCTTTACTCACTAAGTTTGGAGGTGATTTTATATTTTAGAGGGGAATACTGGTTGCTTTGGTGTTAGGATTATTTATATGGATGTTTAACTAAAAATCGATTTATCCAAAAAGTAACTTATTTGGCTTTAAAAGACTAAAGAGAAACTACAAAATGTACTTATGCTTCCCTGTCCTCTGAATCATTGATACTACTTTTTTTTGGTTCATAGAACAGTTTTTCTCTGCAGTAGATATTTTTCCCAATAAAACTTGTTTCCTGGACTACTAATAATTATCTGAATATTTTCAATCTAGTATCATGATAGACGCAAAAGCTGGTTTGGTGATCTGCCAGATTTCTCTACCACTACATTCCTGACAATGAACCAATCAGATAGTATCAAATTAGGATGTTTAAGACACCACCACTAGTCCACTGTTGGGAGCTGGTCCCTAGTCAAACCCATTTGGGCTGGGCTCCTGGGAAACTTTGTGGTGCTTCAAGTACCAGAGCTGAAAATAATTCTGCCAAGAGCCGATAGGCCAAGTTTTGGAGGTGACAACCCAAGTAAGCATAGCCCAAATCCCATCCACATTATCTGACTGCCCAGAGTTATAAGTGGACATACACACAAAAGGTTTTGCAAAGATAATGGATAGAAATACTGTAGTAAATGATGTTTTAACAAAAGATTGCTTATCCACACTCTGGGATTCTGGAATATTTAAAGTACTAATAGTTAACATATTAAAGAAGCCCTGTCTTTAGAGTAAGTTGTATTATTGTAGTACAATAGGAAGAGCATGGAACTTTGTAATTCACAATTCTAGATTTAAATTCTACTTTGACCACAGTCTAGTTGTATGACTTTAAGAATTCATTTAACCGCTTTGAGCCTTTTTATCTGTACTGGGGCTAGTACCTACCTTGCAAGGTGGTAGTGATGATCAACAGTGATGTAATTGTGATGGACCACAGCGCACAGGGCTATGAGCACTTGGGATCGCAGTGAATGGTAAATGGTAACTCAGCTCTGCTAGACGGGAAGTGCAGAGAGCCCTCGTTTTCAAGATTAGATCACTCCTACGTTAAATGTCCTGAGGATATTTGGGCTTTTTCCAGCATCTTATAGGGCCACTAAGAGCAAAGCCCTGTCAAGGAATCACCACACAGTTCCCTTGGTGGTGGTAATTTGGCCAAACTATTGGCTGCAGCCGTCTGAGCTGGCATTTGCGTTGTCATTATGTATACAGTTCTAGTTAAATGTTCACTTGTTTTATTTGTGAAGACATAATTTTAATTCTGAAACATTTACGTTTTTAAATTTCGCACATCTCCTAAAAGAACTAGTAATAAATGGAACTGTAGATACAAACTAATAAGATTAAGAGGGAACATGGACATAATGTACCCTAACGTTTGACTGAAATATTAACACCTCTATCTCTACTCCCAAAATGATTCCTGTTCTTCTCACAGCTTTGAAGAGCCCAGCTGCATTCCATGAGCAGATAAAAAGCTTGGAACGAGCCAGAGTAAGAAATTTCAGTTTCAAATGTTCTGTGCTTCTCTCTTTTATTTTAAAGTACCTGTGGGCAAGTAGCAGTCTTCCTCCTAAATATTGTCAATAGAGAAAATGCAGTGTAGTTTCAGGACACATGGCATGTAGAGTAATATATTTTGGGATGGTTTTATCTTGGAAGTTTGTAGAAAATGCATGACGTTCACATTTTGTTCATTTAAAATTTGTAACTAGTTTTGTACATAAAGGACAAATCACACCCCACTTTGTTGCTTTCGGGGCATACCAACAGTGTTTAGAATAATGGAGTAGTTCTGCCATTTGTAACCCCTGCAGACCAACAGCCCAGTGATGTCCTGACTTACCCATCTTTAGGTAGTTTCTTTACTGGGCCCGCAGTAGCTGTACATTTGAAGGGCAGGAGGATTTGCTGAATAAAAGAATGTTGTGAGGTTCAACTCTGCTTTACTCTTTGAGAGGTTTCCATCTTATTTGCACATCGATTTCGTGTTTATTACTTTTCTTTTAAAGGACCCTTATGCACATTCATACTTTTTCCTTTGCAATATGAAAATAAGCAGGTTCCAAAAATTTCACAGGAATTTTCCCAGAATGCAATAATGGTCTCTTAGAATCTTATAAAATATAAAACCCATTTGAAAGCCTTATTGTTCAAGTTGAGGATTGTTCTGAATAAGAAAATATGATCAAGGATATGAATTCATCAACAAACATACATTAGGATTTTAAAGAAATTTGTCATTTAGGGGCGCCTGGGTGGCTCAGTCGTTAAGCATCTGCCTTCGGCTCAGGTCATGATCCTGGCGTCCTGGGATGGATCCCCGCATCAGGCTCCCTCCTCCGCAGGAAGCCTGCTTCTCCCTCTCCCACTCCTCCTGCTTGTGTTCCCTCTCTTGCTGTGTCTCTCTCTCTGTCAAATAAATAAATAAAATCTTAAAAAAAAATTGTAATTTAGGTGGATTTTTATTTGACCTGAAGTATAGATGTTTAGCTATTTAAATGATCAAAATCCTATGTCTGTTCAAATTAAGAGCTTTTGCCTTTTCCAAGTTTTAAAATAAAAGTCTGTAAAGGGCTTACTTTATGCCAGCAGGCACTTCAACCCTGTACAGTCTTGAAGTCTGCAATTTAAATTATGTATTGGATAATAGCTTTTCAAAGTACTAATTTCTACTCTTTACTTCCCAAAATCATGACCAAAGAGTATACAATTTATTTAAATGGAGTACCTTGAGAGAAAAATGTAAAACCACAAAAAGTCATAAACAATTTATGGTAAGTCTCTTTCTCTCTCTTTTTTAAAGACTGAAAACTTTTTGAAGCATAAGATTCGGAGCCGACCAGATCGTTCTGAACTTGTCAGGATGCACATTTTAGAAGGTAAAATTTTTATTTCTGCTTATTTTGCTGTGTTTTCTCAAAAAAAGAAGTGAGAATTCCACCATTGCTGTTTATTCCCACTTTAGTAACTTTTTACCCCACAGGCTGACATCCTCCAAATTGGAGAGCAACATGAAGACCCAAAGCTAAAATGTTATGTTAGATACATGGGGAAGGGGGGTTTGATTCTCCAAATAACCAATTTGTGGACTGACTCTTCCCCCACCAACTGGTGCCATAGATGTCTCTACCATCTGTCTGGAAAAACATTTTTGGTCCAGCGGATGTCTTCATCAGTGAGGAACATATGCCCATTAAATCATGAAGGGTACAGTGGCCACGAGTCTAACCCTAGATTTTCACTTTTTTTTAAATTTTTTATTGTTATGTTAATCACCATACATCACATCATTAGTTTTTGATGTAGTGTTCCATGATTCACTGCCTGTGTACAACACCCAGTGCTCCATGCAGAACGTGCCCTCTTTAATACCCACCACCAGGCCAACCCATCCTCCCACCCGCCCCCCACCAGAACCCTCAGTCTGTTTTTCAGAGTCCATCGTCTCTCATTAACCCTAGATTTTCAGCTACCTAGACCCAGTGCAGTGCCCACACTTAATGTCTTCTGTTTGTTGTTACTTACCCACAACAGTCCCGCTTGATCTGACCATTAACATAAATACCCTCCACTCAGCCCCCTGGGTTTTCTCGATGGTCTAGCTTCATCACTTGTGAAGTGACGGTAGGGACAGTTCTGTTCCATCTCTCGTGAGACACGTGGCTTAGGCCTGGATGTTTTTCTCTCTAAGACAGACCATTCTTAAAAGCTGGTTTCCTCACTGTAAGTTCCCAAGTTACATTTTCTTTTGTTGTTTTGCTTCTCTCATTTATTGAGCAAGACCAGGAGCTTGACCCTGTGATAGTCTTGAGTGTTTTCAACCCTGAGATGACACAGAAAGAATCTGAAAATTTTTCAAATTGAGAGACAGTTCTCAAGTAGAAGGAATATTATATTTGTTCTTCTGGCCTAATGATAGAGTTAATATTAGAATTAGGTTGGTATTACGAAGTATTAGATTGTTGCTCAACATAAGAAATAATATCCTAAAGGTCAGACATGTCCAAAAATCTTCTGGAAGTGATATGGTTGCCCTCATTTGAGGTGGTCGTTCATTGGCCAATGAGCTAGACCCCAGAGACCCAACAAGTGAGCCAGATGGATGCCTACCTGCATGAAGCTTACATTCTGGTGGCACAGATAATAAACAGGCAAAACAAATGAATTACAGATCGTGGAAAGTGCTCAATAGGCAAGAAAACAGGCTGCTGTGATAGGGACTAGGACAGTAAGGACATTGTAAAGAAATTCCAAGGATCAAATTGGTATCTATAGCCCAAAGTGGGGTCTCTTCTACTCCAAAGAATTTACCTATCTGGGGTGGGAGGTAAGAGGTCTGTGCCTTTCACTGCTTTCAGTTGTGTTCTCAGAAGTCCAGAACTTTCCCAGAACTGCAGTGTTAGGGTGGGAACAGCTACCTGCTGTCAGGGATAAATGAATCTTCAAGAGGCAAATGTACTGTTAAGTAACTGGACAAATGGCTCCTTCTGTGCCTAAAAAGATCTTGACCTAGAAAGGACATTTTTGAAGGAAAAATGCTGTCTGTTTCAACTTGCCTTCTAACTGTAACAGGCTTTATTAATATCATTAAAACCAGGGCAAATACATTTAACTTGATATCAAAAGGAATCATATTTGTTTTTTTTAAATAAAGATAACCCAACATTTAAAAACCTAACTATGTATATGAATAAACCATAAGTGATGTTTTTAGGACATCTGTTCTCAAGTTGGGATTTTTGAAGTAAGAAAGAATATATCATTTGTAATTTAAAAAATAACTTCAAACCACCCCCCAACTTTTTAACATTATCCCAATTTTGATTGAATTGGATGTTTGGCAGGCAAAGTCTAAATTATTTTTCTGAAGTTCAGCTAAAATTCAGCCTCAGCGCCAGAGAGATGAGGAGATGATAAGACCAAGATCAGAAACATAACAAAATGCCTGCCTCTCTTATTTGCTTTTGGGATATTTTCATTCCAGATGTATTCCTGATATTACTTGGATGTGTTGATGGGAGAGAGGAGAAAGACTATCCTACCTAGATCTTAACAAAGCATTTAAACATCCACCTGAGAGTGATCTGCATGATCATCATCTTTCTTGCATAAACCACAGCTGTCGTACATCATCTACAATTTCCATTTAGTGTGGAAAAAACAACATAAAGACCCTTGAAAAGCAATCTGAGTTGAAAATCCTAGATTTTACCATTTTCCCAAATATTTTAGTTGTTAATTGCCCTAATTTGACAGCGATTTGATTTTTAATGACTCACCTTTATCAAGTCATCCCAAAGCATTTAAATTAGGTTCCCAAGAAATAATTTTATTTTTGAAGTTTATCATTTTCCTCTAACATTTAGTTCAATTATGTATTGACATCAGATATGAACTGATAAGAACTGTTTTGTGGACAATCAAGGTTGACTTTCGGTAAGCATATAACTCAACTGGTGAAACGAAAAGTGTTCAGATGTGCTGGACAGTAGTTTATGGGCTATGGGCTTTTGGCGAGCTTTCGGCTTCAGCCAGGACATTTTACCTGCCAAAAAAAGAACATCAGTGGATGTTCTGGATCACACCAGTGATCCAGAGATCCAGAGATTACTTATTCCTTATTTCATTCTTCTTCTACTATATTATTTAAGAGGCAAGTAACGGTCAACTCAGAATTTTGGGTTAGCACCTCACCATTTTTTATCAGTTATAAACATTATTGAGAACAAAATAATAAAATGTTGGGGGCGGAGCAAGATGGCAGAGGAGTAGGACACCTGGATTTCGTCTGGTCTCAGGAATTCAGCTGGATAGGGATTAAACCATTCTGAACACCCACGAACTCAACAGGAGCTCGAAGAAAAGAATAGCGACAACTCTCTGAACAGAAAAGCAACCACTTTCTGGAAGGTAGGACGTGCGGAGAAGTGAATCCGAGGCAGGAGGATAGACAGTGGGGGATGGGGCCTCTGTTGGCCGCTTCTGGCAAGTGCTAGAGCCATGGAGCACAAAATCGGAACTTTTAGAAGTCAGCTCCGCTGAGGGACATAACTCCAGTGGCTAAGCTGGGGGTGGAACCCTCGCGGGACAGTGTGTGGTCTCAGGACCCTCGGGGTCACAGAAAGACCGGGGGTGCCTGAGTGCAGCAGAGCTCCCAGGTATCGGAGCGGGGCAGCCGGCTGCAGAGATGGAGCCGAGGAGCGAGCTCTCAGCTCGGGGTTCCCATAAACTGTGATTGGCAATCACTGCTCCTCCAGCAGGGACCCGACAAGCGGCAGATCCGGGGAGACTCCCCTCCCTCCCCCGGGAGGAGCGGCACAGGAGCGCACCGCAGGGATCTGCTGGGTTTGGCGACTCCACACGGGGTCGGGTGCCAGAGATAGAAATGCTCGGTCACAGGCCGGGTGAGCACGGAGTACGGCCGGAGACCGGGGAGACAGGAGTGACCGACTGCTTTTCTCTGGGGGCGCATGGAGGAGTGGGGCCCTGAGTTCTTGGCTCCTCCCGGGCGGAGATTGGGAGGCCGCCATTCTCACTCTCATCCTCCAAAGCTGTACCGAGAGCTTGCAGGAAACAAAAGCTCCCAAGAGCAAACCCGGGCTGATTACTTAGCCCAGACCCGGCAAGGGCGGGGCAACTCCACCTCCAGCAAAGACATTTGGGAACCACGGCAACAGGCCCCTCCCCCAGGAGATCAGCACGAACAGCCAGCCAAGACCAAGTTTACCAATCAATGAGAACGGGAGAACTCCAGCGCTACGGGAATACTGCACATAGAATTCATGGCTTTTTTACCATAATTCATTAGTCTTTCAAAGTTAACTTTTTTTAACTTTTTTTCTTTTTTTGAATTTTTCTTTTTCCCTTTTCCAACCAACATCTTATTAATCTCTTTTTTAAAAAAATTTTTATTTTTGATTTTTAGAGTCATTCTATCCCTTCATAGTAGTTACCTTTATTTTTGGCATATATATATATGTAAGTTGTTCTCTCTTTAAAATTTTGAGATACAGTTTCTTCTAACATATCAAAATATACCCTAAATCTCTAGTGTATGGCTTTTTTCCAGTCTCCTGCCTGATCACATTCTCTTCCCTTTTTTTTCTTTCTTTCTTTACTTTTTTTTAATCCTCTTTATTTTTTCAAACACCTTCTGATCAATTCCTTTTTTTAAATTTTTTATAATTTTCAATTTTACAGTCATATTCCATCCCTTCATCGTATCAACCCTTATTTTGTACATATATGTCTTTCTATCTTTTAAAATTTTAGGAGTCACTTTCTTCTTTTTTTTTTTTTTTTCTTCTTATACATGTTTATTATGTTAAGCTTACCTCTAAATCTATTAGAACACATATACACTCTAAATAAATAAAAATAATACTTAAATTTTTGCCCAGGGTTAACCTTGAGTTTAAGAATAAAGAAGAAGATTCATATCACCCTACTCACCCTAGAGCTTAGGCAAATCGCTCAGTCCTGCTGCCCTGCAGTGGGCCAGTGGATTTTTTTTTTTTAATTTTTTTATTGTTATGTTAATCACCATATATTACATCATTAGTTTTTGGTGCAGTGTTCCATGATTCATTGTTTGTTCATAACACCCAGTGCTCCATGCAGAATGTGCCCTCCTCAATGCCCATCACCAGGCTAACCCATCCCCCTACCCCCCTCCCCTCTAGAACCCTCAGTTTGTTTTTCAGAGTCCATCATCTCTCATGGTTCGTCTCTCCCTCTGACATACTCCCCTTTTCTTCCTCTCCTGTTATCTTCTTCTTTTTCTTTTTTCTCAAAATATGTTGCATTATTTGTTTCAGAAGTACAGATCTGTGATTCAACAGTCTTGCACAATTCACAGCGCTCACCGTAGCACATACCCTCCCCAATATCTATCACCCAGCCACCCCATCCCTCCCACCCCCAAACACTCCAGTAACACTCAGTTTCTTTCCTGAGATTAAGAATTCCTCATATCAGTGAGGTCATGAGGAGTCACTTTCTTCTAACAGACCAAAATACACCCAAAATCTAGTGTGTGGCACTGATCTATGCACCAGCCTGATCATATTTGATCATATTGTTTTTTTTTTCTTTTGTTCTGTTTTTGTTTGTTTTTATCTTTTTTTTTTTCTCTCTCTCTTTCTTTTTTCTTTCCCTTTCTTTTCCCCCAGTTTCAGGTCTCTTCTAATTTGTTTAGAGTATATTTTCTGGGGATGTTGTTAACCTGTTAGCATTTTGTTCTCTCATTCATCTATTCTCCTCTAGACAAAATGACAAGACAAAAAAAATGACCTCAACAAAAAGAACAAGAGGTAGTACCGTCTGCCAGGGACCTACTCAGTATGGACATTAGTGTGATGTTGGACCTAGAGTTCAGAATCATGATTTTAAAGATACTAGCTGGGCTTGAAAAGAGCATGGAAGTTATTAGAGAAACCCTTTCTGAAGAAGTAAAAGAACTAAAATCTAACCAAGTCGAAATCAAAAACGCTATTAATGAGGTGCAATCAAAAATGGGGGCACTAACTGCTAGGATAAATGAGGCAGAAGAGAGAATCAGCGATATAGAAGACCAAATGATGGAAAATAAAGAAGCTGAGAAAAAGAGAGATAAACAACTACTGGATCATGAGGGCAGAATTCGAGAGATAAGCGATAACATAAGATGAAACAACATTAGAATAATTGGGATCCCAGAAGAAGAAGAGAGAGGGGCAGAAGGTATATTGGAGCAAATTATAGCAGAGGACTTCCCTAATGTGGGGAAGGAAACAGGCATCAACATCCAGGAGGCACAGAGAACCCCTCTCAAAATCAATAAAAATAGGTCAACACCCCGACATCTAATAGTAAAACTTACAAGTCTCAGTGACAAAGAGAAAATCTTGAAAGCAGCTCAGGAGAAGAGGTATGTAACCTATAATGGTAGAAACATTAGATTGGCAACAGACCTATCCACAGAGACCTGGCAGGCCAGAAAGGACTGGCATGATATCTTCAGAGCACTAAACGAGAAAAATATGCAGCCGAGAATACTATATCCAGCTAGGCTGTCATTGAAAATAGAAGGAGAGATAAAAAGCTTCCAGGACAAACAAAAACTAAAAGAATTTGCAAACACGAAACCATCCCTACAAGAAATATTGAAAGGAGTCCTCTAAGCAAACAGAGAACCTAAAAGCAGCATAGACCAGAAAGGAACACAGACAGTATACAGTAATAGTCACCTTACAGGCAATACAATGGCACTAAATTCCTATCTTTCAATAGTTATCCTGAATGTAAATGGGCTAAATGGCCCAATCAAAAGACATAGGCTATCAGATTGGATTCAAAACAAGACCCATTGATATGCTGTCTGCAAGAGACTCATTTTAGACCCAAAGACAGCCCCAGATTGAAAGTGAGGGGGTGGAAGACCCTTTACCATGCTAATGGACACCAAAAGAAAGCTAGGGTGGCAATCCTTATATCAGACAAATTAGATTTTTTTTTTTTAAGATTTTATTTATTTATTTGAGAGAGAGAATGGTAGAGAGAGAGAACATGAGAGGGAAGAAGGTCAGAGGGAGAAGCAGACTCCCTGCTGAGCAGGGAGCCTGATGCAGGACTCAATCCGGGGACTCCAGGATCATGACCTGAGCCGAAGGCAGTCGCTTAACCAACTGAGCCACCCAGGCGCCCGACAAATTAGATTTTAAAACAAAGACTGTACTAAAAGATGTGGAAGGACACTGTATCTTACTTAAAGGGTCTATCCAACAAGAAGATCTAACAATTGTAAATATCTATGCTCCTAACATGGGAGCAGCCAATTATATAAGGCAATTAATAACAAAAGCAAAGAAACACATTGACAACAATACAATAATAGTGGGGGACTTTAACACCCCCCTGACTGAAATGGACAGATCATCTAAGCAAAAGATCAACAAGGAAATAAAGACTTTAAATGCCACCCTGGACCAAATGGACTTTACAGACATATTCAGAACATTCCATCCCAAAGCATCGGAATACACATTCTTCTCTAGTGCCCATGGAACATTCTCCAGAATAGATCACATCCTAGGTCACAAATCAGGTCTCAACCGGTACCAAAAGATTGGGATTATTCCCTGCATCTTTTCAGACCACAATGCTTTGAAACTAGAACTCAATCACAAGAGGAAAGTGGGAAAGAACTCAAATACATGGAGGCTAAAGAGCATCCTACTAAAGAATGAATGGGTCAACCAGGAAATTAAAGAAGAATTAAAGAAATTCATGGAAACCAATGAAAATGAAAACACAACTGTTCAAAATCTTTGGGATACAGCAAAGGCAGTCCTGAGAGGAAAGTATATAGCAATACAAGCCTTTCTCAAGAAACAAGAAAGGTCTCAAATACGCAACCTAACCCTACACCTAAAGGAGCTAGAGAAAAATCAGCAAATAAAGCCTAAACCCAGCAGGAGAAGAGAAATAATAAAGATCAGAGCAGAAATCAATGAAATAGAGACCAAAAGAACAGTAGAACAGATCAACGAAACTAGGAGCTGGTACTTTGAAAGAATTAACAAGATTGATAAACCCCTGGCCAGACTCATCAAAACGAAAAGAGAAATGACCCAAATCAACAAAATCATGAATGAAAGAGGAGAGATCACAACCAACACCAAAGAAATACAAACAATTATAAGAACATATTATGAGCAACTATATGCCAGCAAATTAGATAACCTGGAAGAAATGGATGCATTCCTAGAGATGTATCAACTACCAAAATTGAACCAGGAAGAAATAGAAAACCTGAACGGACCTATAACCACTAAGGAAATTGAAGCAGTCATCAAAAATCTCCCAAGAAACAAAAGCCCAGGGCCAGATGGCTTCCCAGGGGAATTCTACCAAACATTTAAAGAAGAATTAATACCTATTCTTCTGAAACTGTTCCAAAAAATAGAAATGGAAGGAAAACTTCCAAACTCATTTTATGAGGCCACCATTATCTTGATCCCAAAACCAGACAAAGACCCCATCAAAAAGGAGAATTACAGACCGATATCCCTGATGAACATGGATGCAAAAATTCTCACCAAAATACTAGCCAATAGGATCCAACAGTACATTAAAAGGATTATTCACCACAACCAAGTGGGATTTATCCCTAGGCTGCAGTGTTGGTTCAACATCCGCAAATCAATGTGATACAATACATTAACAGAAGAAAGAACAAGAATCATATGATCCTCTCAACAGATGCAGAAAAAGCATTTGACAAAGTCCAGCATCCTTTCTTGATCAAAACTCTTCAGAATATAGGGATAGAGGGTACATACCTCAGTATCATAAAAGCCATCTATGAAAAACCTACAGCGAATATCATTCTCAATGGGGAAAAGCTGAGAGCTTTACCCCTAAGGTCAGGAACGCGACAAGGATGTCCACTATCACCACTGCTATTCAACATAGTATTAGAAGTCCTAGCCACAGCAATCAGACAACAAAAAGAAATCAAAGGCATCCAAATCGGCAAAGAGGAAGTCAAACTCTCACTCTTTGCAGATGATATGATACTTTATGTGGAAAACCCAAAGACTCCACCCCAAAACTGCTAGAACTCATACAGGAATTCAGTAAAGTAGCAGGATATAAAATCAATGCACAGAAATCAGTGGCATTCCTATACACCAACAACAAGACAGAAGAGAGAGAAATTAAGGAGTCGATCCCATTTACAACTGCACCCAAAACCATAAGATACCTAGGAATAAATCTAACCAAAGAGGCAAAGGATCTGTACTCAGAAAACTATAAAATACTCATGAAAGAAATTGAGGAAGACACAAAAAAATGGAAAAACATTCCATGCTCATGGACTGGAAGAACAAACATTGTGAAGATGTCAATGCTACCTAGAGCAATCTACACATTCAATGCAATCCCCATCAAACTACCATCCACTTTTTTCAAAGAAATGGAACAAATAATCCTAAAATTTGTATGGAACCAGAAGGGATCATGAATAGCCAGAGGAATGCTGAAAAAGAAAAACAAAGCTGGCGGCGTCACAATTCCAGACTTCCAGCTCTATTACAAAGCTGTCATCATCAAGACAGTATGGTACTGGCACAAAAACAGACACGCAGATTAATGGAACAAAATAGAGAGCCCAGAAATGGACCCTCAACTCTATGGTCAACTAATCTTTGACAAAGCAGGAAAGAATGTCCAATGGCAAAAAGACAGTCTCTTCAACAAATGGTGTTGAGAAAATTGGACAGCCACATGCAGAAGAATGAAACTAGACCATTTCCTTACACCACACACAAAAATAGACTCAAAATGGATGGAAGACCTAAATGTGAGACAGGAGTCCATCAAAATCCTAAAGGAGAACACAGGCAACAACCTCTTCGACCTCAGCCGCAGCAACTTCTTCCTAGAAACATCGCCAAAGGCAAGGGAAGCAAGGGCAAAAATGAACTATTGGGATTTCATCAAGATAAAAAGCTTTTGCACAGCAAAAGAAACAGTCCACAAAACCAAAAGACAGCCGACAGAATGGGAGAAAATATTTGCAAATGACATATCAGATAAAGGGCTAGTATCCAAAATCTATAAAGAACTTGTCCAACTCAACACCCAAAGAAATAATCCAATCAAGAAATGGGCAGAAGACATGAACAGACATTTTTCCAAAGAGGACGTCCAAATGGCCAACAGACACACGAAAAAGTGCTCAACATTGCTCAGCATCAGGGAAATCCAAATCAAAACCTCAATGAGATACCACCTCACACCAGTCAGAATGGCTAAAATTAACAAGTCAGGAAACGACAGATGTTGGCCGGGATGCGGAGAAAGGGGAACCCTCCTACACTGTTGGTGGGAATGCAAGCTGGTGCAACCACTCTGGAAAACAGTATGCAGGTTCCTCAAACAGTTGAAAATAGAGCTACCATACGATCCAGCAATTGAACTACTGGGTATTTACCCCGAAGATACAAATGTAGGGATCCGAAGGGGTACATGCACCCCGATGTTTTAGCAGCAATGTCCACAATAGCCAAACTGTGGAAAGAGCCAAGATGTCCATCGACAGATGAATGGATAAAGAAGAGGTGGTATATATACGCAATGGAATATTATGCAGCTATCAAAAGGAATGAGATCTTGCCATTTGCAACGATGTGGATGGAACTGGAGGGTGTTATGCTGAGTGAAAATAAGTCAATTAGAGAAAGACATGTATCATATGACCTCACTGATATGAGGAATTCTTAATCTCAGGAAACAAACTGAGGGTTGCTGGAGTAGGGGTGGGGTGGGAGGGATGGGGTGGCTGGCTGATAGACATTGGGGAGGGTATGTGCTACGGTGAGCGCTGTGAATTGTGCAAGACTGTTGAATCACAGATCTGTACTTCTGAAACAAATAATGCAATATATGTTAAGAAAAAAAAAGGAGGGGAAGAATGAAGGGCGGTAAATCAGAGGGGGAGACGAACCATGAGAGATGACGGACTCTGAAAAACAAACTGAGGGTTCTAGAGGGGAGGGGTTTGGGGGGATGGGTTAGCCTGGTGATGGGTATTAAAGAGGGCACGTTCTGCGTGGAGCACTGGGTGTTATGCACAAACAATGAGTCATGGAACACTACATCAAAAACTAATGATGTAATGTATGGTGATTAACATAAAATAAAAAATTAAAAAAAATAATAATAATAAAATGTTAATGAGAGGTACCAGAAATGCAAGTCATTGACAGAATTACCCAAATGAAAGAGTTACGATATTTACATTACTTTCACATTTGTTGTACAATTTCATCCATTTGTAAGTAGATTAGTTGAGGCTTCTTTATGACCATTAGTTACCTAGTAATTGAATGTTTCAAAGTTATATATTCAGAACTAAACCCAGATTCTTAATTATGAGACACACAGGGATCAATCTAAGAATATGATCTGTAGCTCTTCCCATTGACTCCTGCAGAGAAGCTTATAACCTAAGTAAGATCCAGTGCCCCTGTTTCTAGGAATTTACTTTCCAAGACAGCCAAATCTAAAACTGTATACTTCTTGAGCCATGGACCACATCTCTCTTGTCCATCCTCTATATCTCCAAGACCTAATAAATGTCAATGTAACCCTCCTACCATAAATAAACAATAGCAGTACCCCAGTTTTTGGCTTCAGTTCATGTTAATTTGAGTCTGAGGGCATTGTATAGACAATATAAAGTATCCAGGACTAAAAATATATAAATGTATACTAGAGCATTCTTAGACGGTCATTTTCTCTTTCCATAAATACATTGAGAACACATAAACAAAAATATGTTTAAGCCAGTTTAAATTAAATTCAGTTGGCCTGAAATAACATTATGGAATAGAGTGATTCAAGTAATGGTTAAAACTGTGTTTCCTCTTTTAGAGACATTTGCAGAGCCGTCCTTGCAGGCCACTCAGATGAAGCTGAAAAGAGCTCGACTAGCTGATGATCTGAATGAAAAGATTGCTCAAAGACCTGGTCCTATGGAGCTGGTAGAGAAGAACATCCTTCCCGTAGACTCCAGTGTTAAGGAAGCAATTATAGGCAAGATGCCAAAAATTTACTGTTTTCTGGGAGAAAGAGGAACTTGGAAATTTAAAACAAATTTAATCTAAAAAGCCAGCACCAATTATGAGTGTTGTTTTCTGGGTGAAGTAGAAATTGATTAACACTTGCACCAATTCCCATTATTATTGTTATTTACGCCTGCTAAGACTAGCATCTCTTACCAGTTAACACAGAGATTCCTTTTGTCACATCTGAGGTTGATGTCCTTAGGTTCCAATTTCATTATGATGTTTTCTAAATTAACTTTATTGCATTACACCATTTAATTCCTCTTGTGTTAAGATTTTTACAGACTTCGTTATTTAATTCTGTTTACTTCTAGGAAAGATAAATCACTTGTTCAGTGTCAGTTCAGCAAAGTAAACAGCACATGAGTACAGATGTATTTATTAAGAAGGGTAATATCTGTCCCTTTTACCCTGATCTTCTCACACTTAGTTACTAATGGTTCCACCTCCCCCCGCCCATACACACACAGGCTTTTTTTTCTGGCAAAAGTTTTAGCAGAAAAACAAAAAATCTGGAATAATACCACGTAGTCAGCAAGCAATTTTGAAAAGTTAATATCCTACCATAAAAACCATTATAGTTTCCATTACTCTGGGGACTTCGTATTTTGTACTAGTATGAGTTTAAATCTTAGGCAATTTGTAGTCAGTGATCCTAAGTAGTACATTCACTGATGATTCCATTCAGTCCCAAAGAAATAGGAGCCCAAACGGTAAGGTGTCAGTATCACTGGGCCACTCCAAGAAGTAGGACTCATCAACAGATACCGAGTTGTGGCCCCATTTTCTCCCACGCCTCTTAATGTTTTTTAACAGTTGTATCCAAATCCACACAAGATCTACACCTTGTCTCTTTGGCTGATGTCTCTCTTACGTCTTAATCTCCTGCGTGGGTCTTATTCCTCTTTTCTTACTGTGTATCTGTTGGGGAGCAGACCTTATTATGTTCTCTAGCCTGTCCACATACTGGATCTTAACTGAATGCATTAGCATTCCCAGTGTCACTGAAAACTTTTCTTGCCTTCTGTACTTCCTGAAACCAGTAGTTGGATCCAAAGGCTTGATCTGATTCAGGTCTGACTTTTTCCCCAAGTATTCATCATAGGTAGTGGTGTGTTCTTCCTCTGGGAAGTACATTATGTTCAATTTTTTTTTTTTTAAGCCAGCTTCTTACATTCTTGTAACAAACAATGTTTCTCCTTCCTTATCATTTTAAGCTTGGTATTCCAAGGCCAAGATAAGTTGAAAATCATTTCTTTCTTTAGGCGTTGGGAAGGACGACTATCCTCAGACTCAGGGTGATTTCTCATTTGACGAAGACAGCAGTGATGCCTTGTCTCCAGACCAGCCAGCCAGCCAGGAGTCACAGGGGTCAGCCGCATCCCCAAGTGAGCCGAAAGTTAGCGAATCTCCGTCTCCTGTGACTACAAACACTCCAGCCCAGGTATCACATTTCTCGTTTCTCCCCCTAAACAGAGAGTGCCTTGTTTTTTATATATCAAGGTAACTACGTTTCTTCTTCCAGAAGAAAAGTCTAAAAGTGTGGGAAAATAGAGATTTTTTTTTCACCTGTGATACAAACGCTGTTAACATTTTTCAGTAGATTCTTAGATTTTATTTCTGTCCTGTGTCCACATTTTTATTTTACAAATGGTTGTGTAGTTTGCTTTTTAAAAACTTTTTCTCATAACTTTTGTTGGGGATGTAATTCACATACTATAAAATATACCCTCCCCCTCCTTTTTTTTTCTGCCGTCTTAACCAGTTTAAAATGTGTGACTCAGTCTTGTTAAGTATGCTCACATTGTTGTGCAGCAGATCTCCAGAACCTTTTTTTCTTGCAAAACTGAAACTGTACGCTTTAAACCGCAGCCCCCAACCCCTTTCTCCGGGCCCTGACAATCACAATTCCATTTCCATTTCTAAGAATTTGACTACTTTAGGGTGGGGGGATGTGTGAGGTAGGTGATGGGGATTGAAGAGTACACTTACCACGAAGAGCACTGAGTCAAGTATAGAATTGTTGAATCTCTGTATTGTCCCCCTGAAATTAATATAACATTGCATGTTAATGATACTGGAATTTAAATAAAGACATATATACATACATACATACGAATTTGACTCCTTCAGATGTCTCATATAAATGGAATCATACAATATTTGCCTTTCTGTGACTGGTTTATGTCACTTAACATAAAATCTTCAAGGTTTGTTCATGTTCTGGGCTGTGACAGGATTGCCTTCATTTTTAAGGCCAAATAATATCCCATTATTTGGATATGCCATATTTTGTTTATCCATTCGTCAGTGGACATTGGGTTGCTTCCCTGTTTTGGCTATTGTGAATAATGGTGCTAGGTACATGGGTTTGGAAATATCCCTTCAAGACACTGCTTTCAATTCTTTGGAGCATATACCCAGAAGTGGGATTGATGGATCATATGGGAATTCTATCTTAAATTTATTAAGGAACCACCATACCATTCTCCATAGTGGCTGTACCATTTCACACTCCCACCAGCGGCATGCAAGGGTTTCAATTTCACCACATCCTCACCAACACTTACTAATTTATGTTCTTTTGATAGTAGCCATTCTAGTGGTATGAAGTGATATCTTATTGTGGTTTTGATTTGCCTTTCTATAATGATTAGTGCTGTTAAGCATCTTTTCATATGTTGGCCATTTGTATATCATCTTTGGAGATAGATCTATTTGAGTCCTTTGCCCATCGTTAATAAGAATATTTGTTTTTCTGCTGTTAAATTGTAGAAGTTTTTTGTATATCCTGGATATTAACCCCTTTTCAGATATATGATGAGCAAACATTTTCTTCCATTCTTTGTGTTGCCTTTTTCCTCTACTAATAGTGTCTTTTGAGGCACAGAAGTTTTTAAGTTTGATATAGTGCCATTTGTCTATTTTGGGGTTTGTTACCTGTGCTTTAGGTATTCTACTAAGAAATTATGGCCAAATGCAGTGTCATGAAGCTGCTTCTCTCTGTTTTCTTCTAGGATTTTTATAGGCTTGAATCTTACATTTAGATCTTTAACCCATTTTAATTTTTGTATATGGTGTAAGATAAGGAGCCATCTTCATTCTTTTGCATGTGAATATCCAATTTTCCCAGCATCATTTATTGAAAAAACTGTCCTTTCCCCTTGGCACTTCTGTTGAAGATCATTTGACCACATACATAATAATTTAAGGACTCTGAATTCTGTTGCATTGGCTTATATGTTTGTCTTGAAGTCAGGAAGTGTGAGACCAACTTTGTTCTTTTTCAAGAATGTTTTTGGCTACTTGGGGGTCCCTTGAGATTCCATATGAATGTTAGGATGGATTTTTCTATTTCTGTAAAAAATGGCACTGGGAAAATTCACCCTTTTAAAATGTCTAATTCAGTGGTTATTAGCATATTCACAGAGCTGTGCAACTATCAACACTACCTGATTCCAGAACATTTTCATCATCCCAGAAAAGAAGCCCATACCCATTAGCAGTCATTCCCCGTTTTCCCCTCCACCAGCCCTAGGCCACCATCAGTCTACTTCTGTCTCTGCATTTGCCTCTTCTGGACATTTTATATAAATGGAATCATACAATATGTGATCTTTAGTGATTGGCTTCTCTTATTTGGTATGTTTTTAAGGTTCATCCATGTTACAGCCTGTATCAATACATCATTTGTTATGACTAAAAAATAGTCCATTGATATACCATATTTTGAGTGTCTGTTCATGGACGTTTGATTGGGGCATGTGGCTCTTACGTAGTCACATGTTCTACTCCTGAGCTATAGCCCCTAGACATGCGGCCATTATGAGTAATGGTGCTTTGAATGTGTGTGGCCAAGTTTTTATGTGGACGTGTGTTTCAGTTCTCTTGGGTATTTACCTCGGAATGGAACTGCTGGGTCATGCAGGAACTCTTAGGTCTAAATCACTTTTATACCTTAATCATAATCCTTATAGTGTTCCTTGTCAATAAATTACATTAATCTCATTTTTAATGGGGTAGCTAAGTTCATCTTTTAACCAATTTCGTATTGTGGGTTGTCCAGACTTGTCTCTATTTTTCACTCTTACGAACACAGTAAGAGCCCCTGTTTTATTTAATTTTTTTAAATTTATTAGAGAGAGACAGCAAGAGAGGGAACACAAGCAGTGGGAATGGGAGAGGGAGAAGAGGCTTCCGCTGAGCAGGGAGCCCGATGCGGGGCTCCATCCCAGGACCCTGGGATCATGACCTGAGCCGAAGGCAGACACTTCCCACCGACTGAGCCACCCAGGCGCCCCAAGAGCCCCTGTTTTATTCTCACGTATTTGCTGCACACATTGTTTCTATACATACATTGTTGTGCACTTGTCTGATTATTTCTTTGGATAATAGCCAGATTTTGAAATGGATTTGGACCTTTTGTTAGGTAAAAGGTAGGCACTTGAACTGCCTTCCGGGAGGGTAATACAGGTCCCCACTGTCACTGTGTCTTTCCCACAAGCAGGTAATATCATTACTTTAAACCTTGCACACTGGAGATTTGAAAGTTTTAATTGACTCCTTGATTTTGGTTAGATTGAATTCATTTGTTCAACAGTATTTATGGAGCACCTGTTATGAGTCAGATTGTGTTGGGAACTGAAAATCTAGTGCATGCAAAGAATCTAACAAATATTTTTTGATAATTGCATTGGAAATTCCCATCTCTTATTTTTCAATGGATGTTCCTCTTTCTTTTGGTTATATAAGAACTCTTACGCTAGTTTTTCATCTCCTTATAATGTTTTTGCCTTACTGAAATTTTAATAACTATTTAGTTGTCTTAAAGTCACAGCTATTGAACTACTTAATGGAATTGGTTAGATTCAGTAGAAAATGTTCTTGTTAAAGCCAAGCATCGTAGAATTTTTGAGTTGGAAGGACTTTAGCAATTACCTGGCTTAACCCTTACACCAGACAAGGCCTGGGTTCAGAGAGGTACAGAAATTTGGGGATTCAAAATGTTTGCATATTTGCTTGCAGCATTTCTTCTCATTCATGGATATCTGTTGGTGGGGACTAGGTCTCTCTTGGCACTATGTTCATCATGGCCCTTACCACCATGATCGGAAATACATTATTTGCTTATTGTATATGTGCTTCCAACTAAATAAAATGTGAGCCCCTCAGGAGAGGGACTTTGACTTTTGGAGGACAAGAGCTACTTCAGAGACACAGAGAGAGAGAGAGAGAGAGAGAGAGTGTGTGTGTGTGTGGCCAGCATGTCCCACAGGCCCTTGGTGTGGAAAAAGCGTGCCACAGTTCAGCACCACAAGCACTGACGGGTGCCAGGCTTGTAGAAGCGGTCCGTGTTTGTGTTCTTCCACTTGAGAGTAGAGCCTCTCCAGCTGGGATTCATCAGAGGTTGTGTGGGTACCTAAGTTCATATTCTCCCGTCAGAGTTTCAGGGCAAGAGTGACTGGCCGCTTGGCTTGGCTGGAACCTGGGTTGGAAGAAGGTGGGGTCAGCGACCTGCCCATGGGCTGAGGTCGAAGCTGGCAGAAAGGGAGAGCACGGGAGACCAGCCCTAACTGTATTCTCACATACTGGTTGCACCCTGGTTTTGAGCTTTAAAAATAGGGCTAAAAAGAATGTCAAGTATGCAAGTAAATAGCATCAAAAACCAGTTCTACTTAGCCATTTCGGTTGTTGGTTCTCTGAGTAGGTTAGGATACCAGACAGCTCTTAGGGTGCCCTTAGCTTTCAGTCACACGGGATTTTTGTCGCGTCAGCCATCGACCTGGTAATGGCGTCATGACGGTTCCACCTGTGTGGTAGGAGATGGCATTTTCCCTCTCCCTGCATCGCTCGTATTAGGTTTTTTGCTTTGCTCTTGAAACTTGGTCTCCAGCTAAGTTTGTAAGTGAGGAGCTTTAACCAGAGGGAGTCCCACCCAGTGGGCTGACATTCCCAGAGTCCTTGAAGGAAAAAAAGAATAGCAGTGTTTCTTGAAGAATAAATATGGTCTGTTTATTGCCAGAGTGCAACGCACACTAAGCCCTGGGTCATTCCGGAACTGAAACGCTAGTTTTTATAACAGTACTGTTGCTAGAGCACAGGTTCCGTCTACTACGTGCCGACCACGGACAGTCTGCTTTCTGTCTGTCGGGTCAGCAAGGCCTACAGCGGAAGACCCACTTCAGAGAGTGATGCGCTGCCCACTCACACGGTCAAGGAAACGAACCTAGAACCTAGCTAAGCTGGCTTGCCTCCACTTTACCTGGTGCATAATTTCTGCCCCCTATACCTTGAGACCTTCTTAAATTGTGTGTCCTTTATAAAACTCCCTTGAACTAAGTGTGTTAGTATTTTTAAGTAAGGAATCTGACAGAGATTCTCATTATTACACTTTTATTCATGCAATTAAAGAAGCATCTCCCCATTAACTGTGCTGTATTGATGTAGAAGAAAGAGGATCCTTGAGGAGGATTATAGGTAAGTTGTAGGTTTTGGGTTTTGGTCTTGTAATCAACTGCACAGGCAAATTTTGTGATGCCTGTAAAGTCTTAGGGATTTTGGTGTCATCTAGGGGTAATAATTAGCATTTGAGCACATTTTGTACTTTAATTATTTTCACTGTTATCTAGTGTTTGTTTAGTGAATTTGTCTAGGCATCTCACTTCGTATATATAAAATGTATTTATTTCCCTAAATATAATTACTTTCACATTTGTAGTTCAAGTACAGGAAAATGGCTGAGAACACTGCTTTTCATCAGACATCAAGTTTCCAAAGGGCCGGGATGTCCCCTCATTTTATCTTAGTGACCTAATCCTGAACACGCAGGGTCCAGCACACAGCAAGTGCTTATTGCTTTAATGAATGAAAAACCCTAGGAGATTATCTCTGCAATTTCTTTTTTCCTGCTTTAGTATTATCATTGGACCCCCCCCCCAAAAGTCCGTCTCCTCACCGTTATTGAAATAGCCCACATAAAGACAAGATAACAGAAGAACAACATAAACGTCTTGTATTTGGGGTATTCTTTGAGATTCTTAATTTTCAATCTTTAAAATGAAATTCACTGTGAGAGTATAATGGTGAATTTAGTTACTGTGGACCAGTGGTCCTCAAATTGCCTGTAGCGAAAGACTACTATGTGTTTGTGTTTTATGTAGTGTGTTTAATTTCCAAAATATTTTGGGCTAGTCTTGCAGAGTACAATGAGATAGTGGGGTAGCAAGGTGCCTGGCTGGCTCAGCCATAGAGCATGCGACTCTTGATCTCGGGGTTGTGAGTTTGAGCCCCACGCTGGGTGCAGAGATTACTTAAATTAAAAAAAAAAGAGTAGTGGGATAGCATCAAATTTCCACTGCAGGCAGCTAATAGAGGTCCACAGATCACACTTGGAGTAACTCTGTCACAAATTTCCCTTTGCTTCTTGTTTGCCTGAACCAAGGTTTTTCATATGCTAATAGTCATCATTTTGTGCTGTACATTTAATTCCAGGGCTTAAACACATTTTTCTAATTTCCCTGTTCAGTTTTGTTTGTTTTTTTTTTAATATTTGGCCTAATAGTTCAGGGCCAGTGCAGGGAATTTCTTTTTGGTTCTTTAGAAGTTATATTTACAGGGACGCCTGGGTGGCTCAGTCGGTTAAGTGTCTGCCTTGGGCTCAGGTCATGATCTGGTCCTGGGATCAAGTCCCTCATCCAGTTCCTTGTTCAGGGCTTAAGTGTCTGCCTTGGGCTCAGGTCCTGGGATCAAGTCCCTCATCCGGGCTCAGGTCATGATCTGGTCCTGGGATCAAGTCCCTCATCCAGGAGCCTGCTTCTCCCTCTGCCTCTGCCCTTCCCCCTGCTCGTGTGCAACTCTCTCTCCCTCTCTCTCTGACAGATAAATAAAATCTTTAAAAAATAAATAGAAAATAAATAAAAGTTATATTTACAGATAATTACTTAAGAGAAAATTAGGCTCAAGATACCTTTCTGGCTTGCTTTATTTCCAAAATGTGTTGTGACATATTGTCTCCTGAATTCTTTTTCAGAACACACAGATAAATACCAGAGGATTGAGTCCTATAGGAAAGTATTTAAATAAAAGATATATTCCCTACCAAAAAAAAAAAAAAACATTAACGCATAATATCTAGGTAAAGAACATATTTTCCAGGCTCTTCTCTTTCAATCCCAGTGCTAAAATGCTAATGATTTCACACTGTAGACAGTATAATACACTACCATTGTCCTTTCTTCAAAACATACATTGTACCCCCCCCCAAAAAAATTCTTCTTTGAAATATGTATTTCTGTGTGGTCTGTAAAAGACTAGCACTGCCATTCCTTGGACTTTTTTCTTTTCAATTCTGATCAAAGTACAGCTGGAAAGGAATTTGCCAGAACATTAATGGAACACACATCACATATTGGAGCTCAATTTATTTTATGCCTAAGCAATTCTTGAACAATGGAAAGCCGCAGAAAATTACGAACAGCTAGCCACATGTGGGCACCAGGAGCTGTTTCACTGGTGCTTTTAATCCAAAGATTTTTTTTTCTCTCTGTAATTTCTTAAGCCATTTAATTAATCATTTATGTTAAGCCCTCACACGCTTACCTGTAAGTGTGACCTGACAGAATCTGTGTTCATTTTCACAGTCTCTGCTATGGGGACGACCCCTGTGCCAAATTAGAAATAGTGCTGATAGGAAACCCTGTGGATCCGTTACTCAGTGTACTTACATGAAGACGAGCTTAGGGGAACTTGGTGTACTTTTTCCCTTTGTATCTAGTAACCTTCAGGTAGATGACCTTTTCCAAATAATATAGAAACCTTAAGTTTAAGCGAACGAAGAGGATGAGCAAGGTCTAACAGGTAAGCCATGTACATGCATATGACATAATTAAAATGAGCCTAAATTTTATCACAAATGCTTACCAATAAAAGCCTGAATTAGGACATCCAAGATACTGGCTACAATTTCTCCTGTTAAGGGTAACAGGATGTACCTAATGCTGTAGCTGTTAATGCTTCGATTTTGAGCTGGTTCCAGCATTAACCGTGAGGTCGTGTTCCATCCTAGTGCCTAACTCCGTTCTCCTGTGACCAGAAGGAAAGGGCCTAAAGTGTACATTTGACAGAATAGGCCTTTCCTGTTTACTTATAAATAAATCAAGAATTATTGACTGTAACTGAGATGAGGGATAAAAAAATACTGACCAACATGTGCTGAGCACTTCTTTGGGCCTGGCACTGAGCTACTTACTTCACATGTGTTCCCCGGGGCAGACGTCATCAAGAGAGCATCTGTCTGGCCTGCGCAGGGTTTGAACTAGTGACTTTGTTCTTATTAAGCCAACAGTTTGAGATTCTTCCTAAGACCCTTTTCCAGCATAGCATCCTGTGTCATCCTCTTGTGACTCATCATGACAACTGTTACTTGTATTCTTTCACAAATACATACATAACATTATTTCCTCAACTGTACAGTCTACACAAGTACCATAACTCAGTTACCAAAAATGAATAATGGTAATTCTAATACTTACTTTGCTTTCACATTCTGGCCCCTAATAGTCACTTTGAGACCTAAACATAAGAACTAGAACTATACAGCTCTTAGAAGAAGAACGGGGGAAAGCTTTATGATGCTGGACTTAGTGATGATTTCTTGGATATGATACCAAGGCCACAAAAGAAAAAAATAATTAGGCTTTATCAAAATGAAAAACTTCTGTGCATCAAAGGGCACTATCAACAGAGTGATAAGCAGCCCATGGAATGGGAGGAAATATCTACAAATCACCGGATAAGGGGTTAATACCTAGAATATATACACAACTCCCCCAACTCAACAGAAAAATAACTAACCTGATTTAAAAATGGGTAAAGGACTAGAAGACATTTCTCAAAAGAAGATAGGGGCACCTGGGTGGCTCAGCCGGTTAATCTGCCTTTGGCTCAGGTCATGATCCCAGGTTCCTGGAGTCGAGCCCCACGTCAGGCTCCCTGCTCAGCAGCGAGTCTGCTTTTCTCTCTCCCTCTGCCCCTCCCCCTCACTCATGCTCATTCTCCCTCTCTCTCACCCTCTCTGTCTCTCTCAAATAAAATCTTTAAAAAATAAAAAAAGGTAAATAAGGGGTCCCTGGGTGGCTCAGTCAGTTAGGCGTCTGACTCTTGATTTTGGCTCAGGTCATGATCTCAGTGTCGTGTGATGGAGGCCTGCATTGGGCTTCATGCTGAGTGTGGAGCCTGCTTAAGATTCTCTCTCTCTCCCTCTGCCCTTCCCCCCTTAAAAATTAAGAAAGAAAGAAAGAAGATAAACAAATGGCCAGTAACCACATGAAAAGATGCTTAACAGCACGAATCACTAGAGAAATGCAAATCAAAACCACAGTGAGATAGCACCTCACACCTTTAGAATGGCTACTATTCAAGAACAAAATTAACAAGCGTTGGTAAGGATGTGAAGAAATTGGAATCCTTCTACCTTCTTGGTAGTATTGTGAAATGGTGCAATCACTATAGTGAATGGTATGGTGCTTCTCTCAAAGAGCTGAAACTAGAATTACCATGTGATCAGAAATTCCCCTTCTGGGTATATGCCTACAAGGTTTAAAAGCAGGGACTGGAGCAGGTATTTCTACGGCTGTGTTGAGAGCAACATTATGCACAAAGCCGAAGGTAGAAGCAACCCTGTGTCCACTGACAAATGAATGGCTAAACAAAATGTGGTACATCCATATGATAGAATATTATTCAGCCTTAAAAAAGGAGATTCTGACCCACACTACAATATGGATGCACCTTGAGGATATTACGCTAAGTGAAATAAGCCAGACACAAAAGGAAAAATGTGTGATTCCACTATTATGAGCTACCCAGACTAGTCACACTCATACAGTCAGCTCATACATAGTGGTTGCCAGGGGCTGGTGGGAGGCCAGGATGGGCAACTGTTGTTTAACGGATAGAGAGTTTCAGTTTGGGAAGATGAAAAAGTTTTCGAGATGGATGTTAGTGACAGAGAACAATGGGAATGTGCGTAATGCCATAGAATTATACACTTTGAAATGGTTTAAATGGTAACTTTTATGTTAAATATATTTTACCACAATTTTTTTAAATAATAGATTTTTTTAAATGAGGGACACATGCAAATCCTCACTACTAATCAGGTCGTCAAGTACCAGCTAAATGTCCACCAGATGTTGTGCCAAAAGATTAATTTAATGTTCAACTACGTGTACTAAAAATGAAATGCCTAAACTTTTAACTGTGTGTTACATAAACAGAGTGGTCCATGCTAAGAGAGATTTTAACAAAACTAGAATTTACATAAAAGATCCATTTATTAAATATACAAAGCATGTGTTTTTGATTTGTATTCAGCTCATTCATACTAGTATCCATTTTATTTGTCTGGGAATTGGAATATGGAAACAATATTTAAAGAAGAATTACATTTTGAATTTCTTATTTGCATATTCCCATCTTAATTAAGATCTCTGCTGCATCCTAAATTAAAAACACATTTATTTTAGGTTTAAAATCTACAGTACCAAAAAAGCTTTGTTTTTAAATACCTAATTTCTGCCCTCTAGATTGCATAAAGAAATCTAATAAAAAAGGAACTTACCAGAGAACAGTGATTGGTCCCTGACAAGTGTATTATCTTTACAGAAGGAATGGGTGCAGACACCTGATACATTATAAAATTTTAATCAACTTAAACGTTTACTCTGACTTATTTTTGTCTTTGTAGCAGAACTTTCCCTTAACAGTTTCTAAGAAGAGAACAGTCAGTCTTTAAGGTTCAGAGTGCTTTCTTCTTCAGTTTTATTTAAAGCCTAAATATTCATCGTTAGACAGCAATGTCTTTCTGACATTTCTTGTCATGGTGTCGTGATGACAGTTGAAGAATTGGAGGTCATGAGACCTGTAGCTTGGGAACAGCGGTCAAGATCCAATAAAACAAAACAAAGTTTGCAGCTTTTTTGTTTTCTTGGAGAAAAGATTCTGAATCATTTTGAGACGAAATTTTGAAAGTACAAAAGGTGAACTTAGGTCTCAGTGGAAATTTAAACATTTAAAGCATTCTTTTAAGATTTTAACATATTGCTCACTTTACTGTGGAATAAAGTAAGTGTAGTATCCTTTATTTTATTCTTTTCATCCTTTTTGGAATACTGTCCTTTCAGAAGTACAGATACTTAGATTTTTTTTATTTTTTGTAACTCTAGCCACCAGGATCCTCACATCTAGGTAGGATGTAAGATGGTTTGAGGGGTCGTTTCTAAAGCACATAAAAAAGACTGGCAAAATGTAAAGAAGAGTTTAGACATTTCTCCCTTTTTAACTAGAATTTATCTTCAGAGTAGGTAATATTAATAATCACTGTATCTCAGTGGGGTTATTCTTGTGTTTCCCTGGGGTCTGTGGTTTTCTGGGTAGCAAAGTCACACTGAAATACCAAAAGAGCTAATAAGATGAGAGTATCAGTAATCAAGGCTGAGGTCAATTAGGCAAGGTCTAGAAATACAGGAGAATCATTTTCATACATACTATAATTGATACCACATTCATACTTCTGGATTATTTTTCAGATTATTAACACTGACTGCTCGCAAATGTGTCATTGCTATCATATCAGTCAGTGGGGGCTGGACTGGTAAAATAGCTTGCCAGGTTAGTAGAATTTATCTGCAAGGAAATATCTGTCTATATATTTATTTCTCGTAGATATATATATTCAAATATGTGGTTCTTCTTCATATGTCAGCTATTTAACAGCCAAGGAATGTTTTTCCCTGTGTGAAAATTGACCCGGAGATAAATATCCTCACTTCCAGCAAATGTGCAAAGTGAAAGGGAAACAAATAAAACCACATCCTTTAAAGCAGTGATTAGCTGGCCTTGACCTTCCACTTCATGTCAGAGGTTCACTGAGGAGGTGGCTGGCTCTGCGCCTTTTGGGGGCAGAAGTCAGCCTGGAACACAGGTGTCAAGACTCTCGGATAAAGCCCTTTCTTTCATGTCTGTTTGAATGAAATTGAGTACAGTAGTCTCCCCTTATCCACAGGGGATGCATTTCCAGACCCCCAGGGGATGCCTGAAACCACAGATAGTACGCAGCACTGCGTATACTGTTTTTTCCTGTATGTACCGACCACTGTAAAGTTCTCTTTATAAATTAGGCACAGTAAGAGATTAACAACAATAATAACAAAATAGGGCAGTTCTAACAATATAGTGTAATAAAAGTCACTCTCAAAATATCTTACCATACTATACTCGCCATACTTTGTCTTGTGATGACAGAGGATACAGTGCCTACGTGATGAGATGAAGTGAGGTGAATGACGGAGGCATGTGACGTAGCCTTAGGCTGCTGTTGACCTTGTGACCATATGTCAGAGGCTGGTCATCTGCTTCAAGACCACAGATGCTCATGGGTCCCTGAAAGTACGATAAACTGTGGCTGAGGGGGCTACTGTGTAGCCATCTTTAAAAAGTCAAGTCTTTTTATTGTCAACACTGACTGTTAGTTTATAATTACTTAAAAGCTGAAATCAGTGGCAAAAAGGAAAAGCGAGCTCAGGGAGAGAGCCCACATGGGTGAGCACAGTTCACTGCACACCCACACACATACTCACAGTCCCAGCTGGCCTTGAGAGTCTCACCCCGCATGAGTAAAGCCACAAGGAATTTCCATTCACCCATTACACAAATATTTATTGAGTAACTAGTATCTGCCAAGCTTCATATTTCTTGCTGCTAAATAGCCTCTGAGTTCTCAGGTCATTTATTTTAAGGAGGAAAAATACAGTGTGCTATTCTTAAACCCAAATACATCAGCAAAAGAACTGACTTCGATTCTTGTAATGAATTTGAGAGTTACGTGGGGGAGTGGAAGGGATAGAGGAAGAAGGGATCAAGTTTCCTTAAAACAAGTCCAGTAATAGTTAAGTCCATGTGGTAATCACTGCGCAACATTGAACTGATCCGTTATAATAGGAAGATCTCTTTCCGGTAAGTGACTACTTAAAATCTACTTAAAGTAGATTGTTAGTGGAAGTGGGTTGTTAGGTTGTTGATAAAAGCTATCAAGGCCTGCCATAGGTCGCTTCCTTTGTTAATACGTGACTCCAAATTGAGGTTTCGGGGTTGCTTTTTTGGCCTTGGTAACAAACTAGCTTCTTCCTTTAGGTGTGAGGGTGCATCAGTGAAACAAGTCGATATTACCAGAATGCATTCAGCAGGTGCCCTCCTCTTGCAGGAAATGGGGCGGCGGTGGCGGGGGGGGGGGGTGGGGGAATGGCTAAGGAGAGTACCAGTCAGGCTTGGACACCAGGACATAAGCTGTAAAGTACAGTTAAGGACCCGTACGTGGAGTGGGCCTCCAAGGAATGGGAACTTTCTTACCCACATGCTGCCGGGCCCGGGATCCAGGGTGTGCTGGAGAGGATTGATCAGACCCTGTAACAAAGACTAAAGATCACATTTGAATTCACCAGGATTATTACTGTGATCTGTACAGCAAGAGAACCTTACGAGTGTCATATATTGTTTTGATCATTTTTACAAGAGCCTTGGGACTTTTCTTCTGCCAAAACAGGGCGGTTCTGACCATATTTCTGAGAAAACACTACTAGGGTGGAGTCAATCGAGCCTTATTTAGCTTTAGCTTTTCATTGCTGTTGGGGCAAAGACTAACTAATTGGCTCCATGGAGGTAAAGCATGTTATTCCACCATCTGGGTCTCAGACATCATAGTATATTTTTCTTTTGTTTCTTTTCTAGTGGACTTTAAAAAAAAAAATAATGAGGTCATTCCCTTCTAATTCTGGTTTTTCTAATTTTATGTCATTGAGTTCACCTACTTGTTCCCTTTCTGCCTTTTCCACCAGTTTACTTCACTGTCCCCAGCAGTTCCTGAATTCTTGAAAACTCCTACTACGGATCAGCCCCCCACCAGGTCCACAGCTCCTGTGGTCCCCACGAACACTGTGTCCTCAGCAAAGCCTGGGCCAGCGCTGGTAAAGGTAGGTTCCCTGCACACACGCTGGTTTGAGGTCTTTACCGACACAAAGGCACAAGTCTACATTGCCCAGCCTGGCTTTCAGTCTGAAGCCTTGAAACCAAAACCACAGGCAGACTTGCTAGATCACGCCTCAGTCTTGGAAACTACCACCTTCAACAAATGCCCTATTGTTCTCTAGTCACAGAAGAACCGCACAAACTTTGGTCTCCATGAAGCTCCCAGAGCCCTGCAGAAAGGCTTTAGGATACATTTTATCAGCAGTTCCCAATTCTGCCACCATCCAGGCTGCCAAGATGAAAGAAACACTGGGAGTAGAGTGAGATAGGGCCACTGTAGCACAACGCTGGGGAGTCAGGGGCCTCACAAACAGATGTCTTTAATGGTAACATAATTTTGGACTTTATACACAAGGTCAGGCTCAGCACTGTTCCAGATATATTACATGACAGGTTAAAGGCTTTAGACAAGCGGCTCCGTTTTTTGATTTAGCAGATTTGGCCTGTCGAAGCTTGGTTTGTTCTCCAGATAAGCTGCAGATTGGTGGCACCGTTCCCTACATTTTACTGGGTGCAAATAATCCAGTTAGAACAAGCCCCAAGGAAGATCAAAATCCGTAATGTATAGTACACTTTTAAAGTTTTTTTTTTTTAAGTGTATTTAGAACTGTTGAGTAAAGCGGGGGAGAGGGGTGATAGAGGAAGAGTGTCATCATTTCAGATACGGCTTTGCCAAATGTAGCAGAACACTGATGTCAAACTTTTAGAACTGAAAAAGGACTCTGGAGAGCTAGCCAACCCTCCCAGCACCTTCCAGAAGTGAGGCCGGAAGAAGTAACGAGGCTGGGAAGGATCCAGGCTCCCCAAGGGCAGGCAGGCCTTCTTTCTGCCTCCCCAGATTCCTCACTTCCGTCCCCCGTCTGGTGCTGTCGTGGTCCTCGCCCCTCCTGCAGAGAAGACTCTCTACTCCAGCCTCTCTCTCTCCGTGCAGCCCAGTGTCTATGGCCTCGGGGCACAAATCAGTGTATCTCACCATCTTCCATCACTTAGTATTGGAGCCAGAAATTCCAGAGTGTGGCACGTGGCAGCTGAGCTAATAACATCAGCTCTCCTGCTCAGCCCACATCCCCAAGCATGTGCCACAAATGGCACAGAGACAGTTTGGATGCCGATCCATCTGTCCCTGAGGATGCTGAGTTCTCAGCCTCTCCTGTTCTCTGGATTTCTCCCCTTCACTAGTGTCTCTTTAAGGAGGGCTTTGATTCTAGGGCATTGTTGAAGAATGTGAGATTCAGAGGCTGGGTTGGGGATCCTAGGACAGTGCTAGGAGAGGAAAAGAGAGATGCACACTAGGAAACAGACCGCAGTTCGTGGGGTTTTTCTGTGAGGAAAGCTGTTCCCCACGCTCACTTCGTGAGAGCATGTGCCAATGAATAGGTAACCCTGGTTAGTATGTGCCCGTCTCCCTCCCTTTTCCCGTAGGCACCTTCCTGGTCGGCCAAGTCCGTGGTTTTATCATTACATAACAGAGTGCAACCTCTGGAACTGAGACCCCATCCATTGTTGTAATCACTTTGAAAAGACCAGGAATAAAATCTGTTATTGATAGCACAATAAGCAGATGATGGTGAATTGATTAATACTGTGAGACTGCAGTATTTTATGTGTATTTTCCTTAAAAATACATAACTTGAGGGGCGCCTCAGGGTAGCCCAGTCGGTTAAGTGTCCGACTCTTGACTTTGGCTCAGGTCATGATCCCAGGGTCATGAGATTGAGCCCTGCATGGAGCCTGCTTAAGATTGTCTCTCTCTCTCCCTCTGCCCCTCCCCTTCCCCCTTAAAAAAAATTTTTTTTTTAAAAAAGAAATACATAACTTTATAGTCTGCTCTATTCCAAAAGAAGCATTTTTCTCTTTGTACGTATCCTCTAAAGAATATGTTTTTAATGACTATGAAATAGTCCACAGTTATAGTGAAGTACCCCTCATCTTCTCCCATTTGTATCTTGAGCACGCACCTCTTTTCACTGGCAGGTGCTGTGTGTAAGCCCTTCACAGTGTGTCCGCACGAGACACCCAGAGTAACTGTTGAACGTGAATAGGTATTGCTGAGCTGCATATCCTTCCCTTACTCTAAAGGAACAAGGCAGCACGAGAAGGTCAGTTCTACGGGCCAGGTTTCCTGGTCAGGGGAAGTGTACACACGTTTGCCTCACTCTGGGTACATATTCAGTCTCTCGCTTTCCCAGGCGGCCACCCTGGCTGCTAAGGCGCACCTCTGGTCTTTCTCTCCAGTCCTTTGCGCACACCGTGGAACAGGCCGCCTGTGACAGCATGTCTAAAAACGTTCTTCTCTTTTTCTCAAAAACAGCAAAGCCATCCCAAGAATCCCAACGACAAACACCGCAGCAAGAAGTGCAAAGACCCCAAGCCCCGGGTAAAGAAGCTGAAGTACCACCAGTACATCCCCCCCGACCAGAAAGGGGAGAAGAACGAGCCGCAGATGGACTCCAACTACGCCCGGCTGCTGCAGCAGCAGCAGCTCTTCCTGCAGCTGCAGATCCTGAGCCAGCAGCAGCAGCACTACAACTACCAGACCATCCTGCCGGCGCCACTCAAGTACGGGGCGGGGGCCGCGCGCGCTGCTGACAGTGCCTTGTACCCCGGTCCTTTCACAGGGACCGCTCGTTTCCAAAGGTTGGCCGTTGGGATTGACTGGTGCCTCATGTCACCAGAGCTTAGCAGCCAGTGGCTAGCCCTGGTCCCCGTGAGAGCAGCCTGCATGCCAGCCCGGTTTCTGTCCTCTGAAATCCGTTCCGAACCTTTCAAGTTAGAGGTGACTTTTCACAATAACTCACCCAGGAAAGATTGGCCTGTTATTCACCCAAGTAGCATTAGATGCTATGGTAAAGGCATACAAAGTGTAAGACCTGTTATGAACAGTTAAAAAAAAAAAAAAGACAGATGAGTGTAGAAGCTGGAGTGGTCGAGGAAAGCTTTATGAAAAAGGTGGGATATTTATATGGGAAAGAGCCTGAAACTAGGGAGGGGCCCTTTCAGGCCAAGGGGGATGATCTTGGTGTAAGAACAGAGGAAGGAGTGGGTGGTGCCTAGTTATTGGATGATGAGAAAAATAGCCCGAATAAAAAAGTAGAAGACAAAACTGAGTTGAGCCACTGTCTGGAGGAACTTGCAGCTGGGCAGCCTTGAATCTTGATGTGGCAGGTGATTCAGAAGCCTGTCATGGTGGAATCAAAGCACGAGAAAGAACAGTTTGATGCTGGTCATGAAGGGGAGTCTGGAAATAGGAAAAACAGGAATTTCACAACAAAGTAGATGTGAGAAGATGAAAGGGCGTTGATAACGGGAAGGAAGGAACAGATGAGAGATGTTTCAAAGACAACTAAAGGTCTTGGTGACCAACAACTGTGGAGAAGGAACACATTTCCAGAGTCTGAGCCCAGTTGGGAGGGACAGAAGGAAGTGAGTTCCACCAGCTTCCAAGACTGAATCCGTAGCAAGACATCCATTGCAAATTTTAATTATGTGCTAAAAAAAATTTCTAGATAGCCATCCTCAGTATGCATTTTCTGGGAAACATAGATAAAAATGCAAAAAACCTTATCTTTCATTTCCCTCAGCTTTCAGGAGAAAGGGATATTTACATTCAACTCACAGAAAGAAACTTAAAAAAAAAAGATGCAAAATTTCATTAGAAGAAAAAATTTTTTCGGAGATCAAGCCACTCAGTTTATGATCTGTAGGAACTTGACTCCTGTTGTCTACACGTATGCTAAGCATTCCTCCATAGGGAGTCCTGTTTTCTAGGCGTAGAAAAGGAGTAAGACCCACTAAAAAGCTCCTCTGTTAAGAACCATCTCCTCATATGCTAACGATTATCAGTTCACTTTTTTCTTTTAAGATCCTGGTATCTCGAAGAAGATTAGACCTATTAGTCATTCAGACCTTACTGTAAAGTACTTCAGTCTAAAACATCAGGGCGCAGAGATGAAGAAAGAAAGAATTTGTGTAGACTGTTAGTATTTTAAGAGCAGGCAGGCCTGAGTGAGATGTTGACATTGGAAGGGAACCAGGGAAGACCAAAGAGAATTGGAAGAGTATCAGAGGCAAACGGCCGCTGCTTTACAGCTTTGTCCAGGCCCGAGGGAGGCGTCCTCCCCTGCCGCCGCCCTCCTCTGGCACCGGGCACCAGGGAAGCGAGCTCGAACCCTGGCCCCCATCTCCATGCGCCTTACGATGCCCTGAGCAGCGTGCTCGGCACGCGACGTACCCTCCTCCTCACAGTAACTCCAGGAAGAGCTGAAATGACTGACCCTACTCCCAGGCAAGGAAACCTGTTAAACTGAAAATCCCATAAAGGGATTGTTTTGCTGTGCTATCTATGAAATAGTCTTTTCTGTAATGAAAGAAATTGTGTGGGGCCAGTCTGTAGATGGGACGAGTACATCGGCGGCTGTTGAGGATCTGGTCTCTCACAGTTCCTCGTCTTTCCACGAAGGCTGCAGCCTCCCCCCCCTCCCTAAACATTCCCACCACTGCAGCAGCAAGCCCACCACCCAAGGAGAGCGTCCCACAAAAAGAACGAGGAGGAAAGATCACTTACTGTTCTGTAGTCGTTCACCACACAAAGACCGAACATCACTTCTGTGTAATTTCCTCGTCCTGAAAGTGGAAACGGTTGTTTTCTGTTACAGTGTTTCTTTTCACCACAATTCCAGCACAGGGAACAATGTGGAAGTCTTATAGCAGCCATCCAGTGTGATTCTACCTGATGACACAGCCTTCTGGTACTTCGGGAAGAGCCGCAGCCTTGGGAGACAGGACTGTGGTCCCAGTGTAGCCGCACCCTGGTGGAGGGTCCTGGAAGGTCCCTTCATGTGTCTGAATTTTGGGTTTCTCGTCTGCACTGTCATCTCATTCAGCAGGGTCCCCCCCACACCACCTTTCCTTTCTCTGTCGATTTGGAGAGAAACCTGATCAACTTCTTGTTATTTCAAAGGTTGGAGTAAACACTGAACTGTTAATCATAGTAGCAAGTAGGGTATTATAGAACCTCAACCAAAAAGACAGTACCGATAGAATAATTAATTTACATCGTGCCTTCTCAGGGAGATAATATTGTTCACAAGAGAGCAAAAGTTGGTCGGGAAGAATCGTGCACTTTTTATTTAAGAAAGCGCAGACACACAGTACATAGGTAATTATGCAGTACATCTGTGGTATTAAAATTTCACTGGGAGGTTGATTAGGAAAAATGAAACCTAAAAAAGCTCCTTGCAGGGAAAGTAATGAAAATAAGGTTGAGAAATTCTGATTTAGATTAAATGTTTTCATAATTCTTTTTTTTTTTTTATAATTTATTTATTTATTTGAGAGGGAGAGAATGAGAGAGAGAGCACGAGAGGGAAGAGGGTCAGAGGGAGAAGTAGACTCCCCGCCGAGCAGGGAGCCCGATGCGGGACTCGATCCCGGGACTCCAGGATCATGACCTGAGCCGAAGGCAGCCGCTTAACCAACTGAGCCACCCAGGCGCCCAATGCTTTCATAATTCTTTTTTTTTTTTTAAAGATTTTATTTATTTATTCATGAGAGACAGAGAGAGAGAGAGAGAGAGGCAGAGGGAGAAGCAGGCTCCCAAGGAGCAGGGAGCCCGATGCGGGACTCGATCCCAGGACTCCGGGATCATGACCCGAGCCGAAGGCAGACGCCCAACCATCTGAGCCACCCAGGCGCCCTGTTTTCATAATTCTAATAGAAGATTTTAAAACTGAATTTTTAGAAAGGAAAAAAAAAATGATACATAAAACATTTGTCATTCCATCCAAACTTCAAGAAACCTCATCTCAAATATTTAAAATATTTAACTGCCACAAAATTTAAGCAGATTTTAAAAGACCCCAAAAAGGATGTCAAGAGTTAGCTGTTGACAGGGCCAGAAATGGCTTCAAACACAGTCTTCCTAAAACTCACTTGACAAAGCTCATCTAACTGGGGACCTCTCCCTCTTTCAGAATATGGAATCCAGAGTCTCTTTGCTTCAGCACCAAGGCTTATATAACAATAAAGCCTGGAGCTGTAATGAAATTGGCTCTACAGTATCAACAATCATGTGGACCTTTCTCAAATAGATACCAACCACCCAGAAGAGAAATGCCATTGTTGCCAAGAGTAGCATAGGGGGAAGAAGCTAGATGGGGACCTGGTTTTGATATGGAAAGGAGTTTAGGAAAATGAGTACAGAAGTACAACAGCTTCACCAACATTTCTTTAATAATGTTTTTAAATGAAGTATAGGTTATAGAGAAGCCCATAAATGATAACTGAAAATTGATGCCAAGTAAACACCTAAATCAAGAAATAGAACATCATCAGTATGACCAAGAGGCCCCCTTGCGTCCCCTCTCAGTGGCTACCTGACTTGAATCCCATAGATTAGTCTTGCCTGTTTCTGAACATTACATAGATGCAGTCTTAGAGTACATATACGTGTTTGGTTGCTTTTGCTCGACGTTGTGTTTGTGAGAAGCATCTTCACTGGTGCAGAAAGCAGCAGTTAATTTTTATTCTGTCTAGTGTTCTCTCATTGATCCCACCCATCATCCTCTCGAGGGACAGTTAGGTTGTTTCCAGTTGGGGCTAGTATGAATACTGCCATAATAAACATTCTCCCCTGGTGTCTCTTGGTTCATGTCTGTCTGTCTTTGTCAGGTGTCCTTCTAGGAGTGCCATTGGGTCAAAAGATAGGCATAGGTTTTTCTTTAGTAGATAGCATCCAACAGTTCTCCAAAGTGGTCGTGCCAATTCACACTTCCACCAGCCATGATTGAGAGCTCAGGACGTTCCGGGTACTTGGTATCCACAGTCTTAGTCATTATACAGTACTCTGCGGGGTAGGCAGTGCTATTTTGTTGTGCTCTTTCTTCATTTTCCTCGTATATATTGAGGCTAAGCCCTTGTTCACACATGTATTGACCATCCGGATATACTTTCTTGTGATATGCTTGTTCAAGATCTTCCCATTTTCCCATTGGGTTTTGTCTTTTTCTTACTGATTTTAAGACTTTTTTGTATATTCTAGATATGAGGCCTTGTCAGAAATACGCATTACAAATAGCTTCTCCTGTGGCCTGACTTTTCACTCTTAAAAGGTGTCCCTCTTGGTGCATTTTGTGTCCTGCTTAAGACATCTTTGCCAAAGGACATGAAGATATTATCCTAAGCTTTCTAAAAGCTTTATTGTTTTCATAATTCACATTTAGGTTTTTGAGATGGTGTGAGGTAGGGGTCAGTCAAGGGTCCTATTTTGTTCTGTATGAATACCCAGTGCAGCCCAGCGCCATTTATCATAAGGACTACCCTTTTCCTACCGCACTACAGTGCTATCTTTGTGATAACTCAAGAGGCTGTATATGTGAGGGTCTGTTTCTAGATTCTCCGTTCTCTGCCATTTGTTGTTCTGCCCCCAGCACCACACCATCTTAATAACTGGCTTTGTAATGAATTTTGATATCTGGTAGTATGACTCCTCCAGCTTTGCTTTCCTTTGGATGCCATGGCCTTTCTTGGTCCTTTGTATTTCCATATAAAGCTGAGAATCACCTTCTAAATTTCTACCAAGCAAGCAAGCAAACAAACAAAATTTGCAGGGATCTTCACTGCGATCTAATTTGATTGGTATCTTCAAAATGCTGAGTCTTCCAACCCATGACCGTGGCATTTTTCTCTTCACGAGTTAACAGAAACAATGTTAGCAGAAACAAGGTCAAATTCAGAAGTTATTTTATCATAAACTCTCTCATTTTCTTGTTCTTTTGAAGGCCACTCAATGACAAAAATAACAACAGTGGGAATTCAGCTCTGAACAATACCACACCTAACACTCCAAGACAGAATACATCTGCTCCTGTGAGAAAGCCGGGACCTCTGCCTTCTAGCTTGGATGACTTAAAGGTGAGAATTGCAAGTAGAGTTTTTTCGCTCACAGGTACCACGGAAAGGTAAATGATTTGCCAGATTTGTCTAGTGTGTGTAGATAAGTTTTCTTCAATAGACTTTACCAACATAAGATAACCTCTGTAGAGGCACTTTCTGTTTATGTCCATTAAGTGTCTTTTAAAATGACCAGTAATGATTCTCATTCATTGAGCATATACCATGTGCAGACACCAAACCAGTTCTGACTGCAGAGGCAGGTTTGTTTTTTTCTTCCCTGCTCACTGCCAAGTTTGGGAGAAGCAGGAAAAATGTAACGGTCAAGAATCTGATCTCCCAGGCCAGCCTGCATGGGTTTCCACCGCAGCTCAGTCTTCGGTTATCTGTGGTAGCTCGGACCACAGTGAGTCAACCTCTCTGTGAACTAGGAATTGTAATAATAATACCAACACCTCCTGTGCAGATGAGTTGAAAGGATAAAGCACGCCCAGCTGTGTCTGGCACATGGTCAGTGTATGGCGGTTTTCATCACGATTTCGGTTTTCATCACGATTTCAGTTTTCAGTGCTTGGACATAAATCGTTGCTGTATCAGTGGTCTTTGCAGTGCTTGGGGTCTGTAGCTGTGTGTATCTGTGGGTTAGGAAGAGAAACCCTCCCGCTTGCCAGTGTGTGGTCATGGGGAGCTGACAGACCTAGGCCCTTTTCCCGTCCAAGTGTCCCAGAGATTTGTCGGAAGTCGCAGTGCTGGAGGAAGAGGTGTGACTTGTTTGTACTTGCAGGTGTCAGAACTGAAGACAGAACTGAAGCTAAGGGGTCTTCCGGTGTCAGGCACCAAACCGGACCTCATCGAGCGCCTGAAACCCTACCAGGAAATGAACAGCAGCGGCGTCGCGGCGGGGGGCGTCCTGGCGGTGCCCGCGTCTGCCATAGTCACCAGTAGCCCCGACGTCACCGTGGCCCTGCCCATCACAACACTGCACAACCCTGTGTCAAGCTCGGGCTCCTCCTTCAAGGCAGAAGTGCCGCCGGCGGGCCCGGGCACCGTCTCCCACGCCGAGACCGTCAGCTCCCCTCTGCCCATCTCGCCGTCCCCCTCCGAACAGTCCAGTCTCGGGACCGAGGACACTCTCACCGAGATTATGACCATGATGTCGCCGGCGCAGTTCCTGTGCTCATCCCCTCTGCGCGTCACGGGCCCTGACGACAGCCCGAGCCCCACCAGCAGCACGCTGTCGAGTCTGGAACTGGACGCGGCTGAGAAGGACCGCAAGCTGCAGGAGAAGGAGAAGCAGATCGAGGAGCTCAAGAGGAAACTGGAACAAGAGCAGAAGCTCGTGGAAGTTCTGAAAATGCAGCTCGAGGTGGAGAAGCGAGGGCAGCGGCAGCCTCCGCTGCTGGAAGCGCAGGTCAGCGCTGCGGCCAGCCCTGCAGCCAAGTTAGACCAGAAGCACGGCGGCGGCTCTGTCAAGGACGAGACCTCGCCCAGCGACTGCTCCGCCCCCAGGCAGCCGGGCCCGCCCGCCAGCCAGCCCCTGGCAACGGGGAGCCAGGCCCTGGCGGCCAAAAAGGCGGTAGTGATCAAGCAGGAGGTCCCCGGGGCGCAGGCGGAGCTGCAGAGCGTGGTGCCGCAGTTTTACGTGAGTTCGCAGGGACAGCCACCGCCTGCCCTTGTCGCTCGGCCTCAGGCTTTACTGACCACGCAGACGGCCCAGCTGCTGCTGCCGCTGTCCATCCCAGGCTCCAGTGTCACCTCAGTGCAGCTCCCCGTAGGCAGCCTCAAACTCCAGGTGTGAAGTGTGTCTTCTAACTCCTTTGCCTTACAGCCTGCCGAGAGTGCAAGCTTGCCTCAGCTTTCTCACAAATGCCTCCGCGCCGGGCTTCGGGGTGCCAGGACATGGGGGGCGGGGGCGTAGATTCCAATTGCAAAATGTTAATAGCTAGCACTGTTTCCCTATGGCAGAAACACACAAGCGGTGCTTTTCTACTTTCCATACCTTTTATCTTTAGTGAGCACCCTATCGCGCATGCAGGCGTTTTTAAATACTAGTTACAGCATCATCAGAATAGCTAGTGTCACGGGGCACTTTCTGTGTGCAAGGCACAGCATCAAGTACTGTATTTTTTTTACTTATTTAAGTAATCCCTGCACCGAGTGTGGGACACAAACTCACGACCCCGAGATCAGGAGTCGCACGCCCCTCCAACTGAGCCAGCCGGGTGCCCCGTGTACTTTGAAGGGCTTACTCCCTTTAGTCCCTGCTTCCTCTGGAAGGTCTAAGTGATAACATCCATTTTGAGATAGGGAAACGGAGGTTTGGTAAGTTGCTGGGTAATTCTGACTACAGAGCTTTCACTTTGACGCCCACTCCTATATTCTACCTCCTAAATGTAATTCTCAAAAGACACCAGTGAAGCAAAGATGCCAAAGGCATGTTGGGCATCTAAGGGAAATGGGACCACAAACCCAGGAGTGAGGATGTTGTTGAGAGAGGTGATAAAACACTGGTAGGCAAGAAACCTCCTTTTATGCCTACGTAACCCATGTATTGACCTTAGGCTCTTTTTATGTAAGGCATTTTGATAGTTTTCAACAAAATGTGTGGGCCACAAGTAAACAGAACCCATTTGGGGCAGTGCTCCTCAACTTTGATGCCCCAGACACTCTTAATGGCAGAAAGGAGTGGTCCCATACCCCTGGGGTTAGGAAGCATGACCTGAGGCCCTTGGCATGTGCAAAAATTCCAATTCCCCTGTTTAACCTTTACAGTGTCTATGAAATTGAAGGTCTACTCACTCTGTAATATTGGCTCTTCTGAACATTTTTTTTCCAACCAATTCTTCCAGGAGAGTTGATGTTCTCAGAACAAGAACTGTGTTTTATTCTGGACCTCTGTGTGTCCCAGCGCGTGGCTGACTGCCCCCAGAGGGAGCACATCCTGCAGCTTAGAAGCAGGAGTTTGGGCAGTCGGGCCTCAGAGATTTCCAATTATTACAATCATTACAACACCTGACCTAGTATGTGTAGAGCTCCTGTAGGCTTTTATTTCAGTGTTCCCTTTTCCCAAAATTTTCAAATGAAAATCTTAGCCACTTAAGAAACAATCAGAGCATGAAAACAACTGGTCTGGTGTTTCACTCTCTGGTTTAGAATTAAGGCTCAAATCTATGTGTTGATGAAGTGTGTATCTGTAAATAATTTCATTTCAGATATGACCCCCACATGACCTGTTATTCCACATCTCAGCTCTTTTTTTAATTTATATACATATATTTAGTAATCTCTACGCGCAACGTGGGGCTCAAACTCATGACCCTAAGATCGAGTCACACGCTCTTCCGACTGAGCCAGCCAGGTGCCCCCACATCTAAACTTTTGATTCTGAGATTGATTTTGACAATTAAATTGATTTTTTATTTGCTTCCTAGACTCCAGCACAAGCAGGAATCCAGACTCAGCCTCAGACAGCAACTGCCACCCTGTCCTCAGGCTTAGCCCAGACTGTACCTCAGAAGCAAGACACTTTCACACCACATGTGCTCAGTCAGCCTCAGCAAGTTAGAAAGGTGGGTGAAGGCTAACAGGTGGCAGGCTGTCGCTGACGTGTGCTCTTGTCTGCTCAGCAATCCCGCAATATCTGCAAAGCAGTCTCCTCGTGGGAAGCACCTGTTCTTCTGTGTGATGTTTCTCCCATCGGGTGGGCCTCAGGTCACGTGGCCTCTGGCTGTGGATTACCCAGTTATTTGGGGAAGAGAGTTCTGTATTACTGAAAGCTAGCTCATCTTAACAGTTAAACCCCTTTTCCAAGTAAAGTTTCAAAAGTATGTTTTTAATCCTCATATGTAGGATTTTCTGGGACTTAAATTTCAAATTAATTATTGGGGGGGGCAGTGCTGCTCCCTGAGAAGAGAGATTTGAAGATGAAAAAGATACTTTCTGAAAGGTTTGCCTTGAGTAAGATCTTTGTATATTTAAGAGTTTGCCATCTTGCAGATTTAGAGCCAGAAGACCCAGGCCTGGTTATTCTGGTTCCCCAACTTCCTATGTGGTTGGCCTTATGCAAAATTCACTTACTTTCTCTGAGTGTTATTTTCCTCGTCTTTAAAATGACGGTGTTGGTCTAGGGCTCAGTAACTTGTGCATGTGTTCCTACCAAAAAGTTCTGATGTGAAAGCCCCAAAGTTACCAAAATTCCCTCTTAATCCAGTAGGTGGAGCTATGTGCACATCTCCTTGCGAGAAAACTTTTAAAGGCCTCAAAAATAGGTCTCACTCTTTTATTTTATAAGGGGGCAGGGGCAGAGGAAGAGGGAGAGAGAGAATCTTAAGCAGGCTCCATGTCCAGTGCAGAGCCGACACAGGGCTCAGTCTCACAACCCTGAGATCATGACCTAAGCCGAAATCTGGAGTTGGACACTTAATCGACTGAACTACCCAGTTGTCCCAGGTCTTACTATTTTAAACCTTGAGAATTATTAGCCCCAGAATTTTAATCTTCAGCATAAAAAAACTTGGATAATGAGGTGTACCTGTAGACATGGCCCAACGTGGTGTGTACTGTCTAGGCTAAGACCACTTGAGCAAGAGACAAAAACAATGCCTGGGGTCATTGGTAGTCACATCAACTTGTGCTCTCTTCTGGAATCTGCTCTGGGAAACGCAGTGAGCAAGGACTTATAGCTGCGTATTACTTTGGGCTCAGAATAACATTTTAGTATAGTGATAAGTTTAGTGAATGTTCATATTGTCAAGACAGTTTGTTTTAGGGAGGAGAGAGCAAAACAGGATATAGACAAGAATAAATAAGGGCTTATTCACTTAGTCTGAAAAAACTAGAATCGGGTCATTAATTCCATTTTGAAGGAAGAAATCATTGTACCAAAAAGAAGAAAATTCAGCTTTTTCAAAGGGGAGTACACTTACTTCTAGAAATTCTCACCCAGAGCAGTGGTACCGTTTGTAGGGATATATGACACACACATAAATATACTTTCCCACTTGAGAAATACATATGTATACTTACAACAGAAATATAGGGGTAAGTTTTTCTCTTTCTGAATACGTGGTATAAAGTATATTAGATCTTTTTACGAGTAAATCAGCTCTGTGAAATACAGTTGCAAAAGTCCATAAAACCTTTGGCTCCTAATGGGGGCCAAATACACACTCGGCCATTCCACAGGAGAGAATCCTCACCGCTCACCGACAGAGCGGAAGTTACCTTCTCAGAAGGGGGCAGATTTTAAATGGGGCCTCGTAAGGATCTGCAGAAATGTTCAAGAAACTGGAAAATTGAGTGTGGCCACAGCACGTGTGGCTGTTGAGGTCGGCTAGAAAAGGAGCCAGGTGGTAGAAGGTTCGTGTGCCAGCCAGACAGGAAGGTTTTACCATGAAGGACAGAGGAGCCAGGAGTGTGGGGGCTCCATCAGGTGTGGGTGTCAAGACCGGAACTGTTGTGGAGGGCTGACGGGGGAGGGAGGCTCAGCAGGGAGGCTGTGCCAGTTTTCCAGTGATCAATAGCAAGGGCCTGGATTAGGACAGCAGAGAACAGAGGCCTGATTCAGGAGGCATTCCGAAGCTGTGTGAGCGCTGAGGGGAGAAAGCAGAGGAGACTGACGGCTCCATTTACCAAAGTTTTAAAAATAAATGAAGGTAGAACCAAGAATTATTTTTCCTCAGAGACTGGAGGTGGTGGGAGGAAAGGGGAAAGTTTAGTTTGGAATATATTAAATTTGAGATGTCCCAAATTTATGTTTATAACGGTTATAAATGTGGCTGTGGCACTTGGGAGCAAGGCTGGAAAAGAGGGGTGGGTTGGGGGGTTAATAGCTTAATCGTGAACATGAAAGCCATGAGAGTAGATGAGATCACCCTGGTGAGGAACAGGAGAAATTCAGCTATCGCCTAAGAGAAAAATTACTCTGAGCAAATGCTGATTTCCCGGAAGGTGCAGTCCCCGCTGCCATCAAAGACTGGCCACTGAGTAAGGGATGATTGACGCCAGAAAATCAGGGTCAGCAAACCGTGGCCTCAGGGCCTGTCTCTGTGGGTAAAGTTTGACTGGAACCCAGTGCCACCCATTTATTTCTGGGTTGTGGAGACTGCCTTTGGGCTGCAGCAGCAGAGTGGAGCAGCTACCTTGGAGAGCCGGGGCCTGCAAGCCCTAAACTGAGTACTTGAGGGCTCTTTCCAGCAAACATTTGCTGCCCCTTGTCCGAAGACATGGTTTTCTTTGGTAGGAAGAGCAAAAGAACACACTGAATGGAAAACACTGGTTCATTACAGGTCTTCACAACCTCGGCATCGAACACCGTTCTCCCCTACCCAAGAGCACCCGCTCCAGCAGTCCAGCAGCCCTTTGTCAGTAAGACGCCCACCAGCGTTCTGCAGTCCAGAGGTGCCCCACGTGCCTCCCTGCAGAACGGACCTACCACTTCCAGTAAGGTAATGCTGTGAGCATGGAGTACCAGCAACGGGGGTGCTTCCTGGGGTACAAGAGCATTCCAAAACCCAGCGCTTCTGCCTTGGAGGGACTGAGTATCAGTATACATGGGACAAAAGAGCCAAAATACCGTGGTGACAGTTGTTAGGGGGCAGCTTCGCTCTTACCACAGTGAAGGTGGCCCTTCCACACGAGGTGGCCCCCCGTCAGCCACACGGGTCCTAGGTCCTGAGGCTCGCGAGTTGAGGAATGCCATGATGGGGCTGCCCCATGCAGAGGGCAGAGCCCTGCCTGGCCAGGGCTTGAGGAAGCTCGCTGCCCGGAGCTGACGTGTGTCTCCCTCGGTTTGCCTCAGCCCGGCTCGCCCCCGCCACCCCAGCAGTGTGTCGTCCAGCACTCCCTGTTTGGGAGCCCAGTCCCCAAGACGAAAGACCCTCCCCGCTACGAGGAGGCCATCAAGCAGACGCGCAGTGCCCAGTCCTCCCTTCCAGAGGTAAGTGAGGCCAGTGGCCACGTCCACGGGCTTACATCTGGGGTGTCATCCTCACACAGACTCCCTTGTCGAAGGTGTACTTGGCCGCGAAAGAAACACAAATTTCAGAGCCAGGAACCTCCTTGGCATTTTAAATGCTATTTTTTTTTAATTGAAGTAGGGTCGACGTACAATATTATATTCATTTCAGGCGTACAACACAGTGATTGGACATTTACAGACATTATGGAATGCTCACCAGCATAAGTGTAGTTCCCATCTGTCACCGCACAGAGTTACTCCAAGATCACTGACTGTATCCCCCGTGCTGTGCGTTGCGTTCATGATTTATTTTGTACCCGGACGTTTGTACCTCTTCATCCCCCTCACTTATTTCACCCTTCCCCCACCACTCCTCCCCTCCGGCAACCACCAGGGTCTTTGTATTTTTGAGTCGGTTTCTGTTCTGTTTGTTCATTTGTTATTTTTTAGATTCCACATGTAAGTGAAATCATTTGGTATTTGTCTTTCTCTGACTTACTTCACTTAGCATAATTCTGTCTTAGTTCATCCCTACTGTCACAAATGGGAAAAATATTCTTTTTTATAGCTGAGTAATTTTCCTGTGTGTGAGTGTGTGTCGCACATCTTTATCCCTTCATCACCAGCGGACACTTGGGCTGCTACCATATCTTGGCTAGTGTAAGTAATGCTACAGTAGACATAAGGATGTATATATCTTTTGGAATTAATGTTTTTGTCTTCTTCAAATAAGTACCCAGAAGTGGAATTGCTGGATCACATGGTAGCTCTGTTTTTAATTTTCTGAGGACCCTCCATACTGTTGTCCACAGTGACTGCACCAGTTTGCGTTCCCACCGACAGGACCCTGAGGCTCCCTTCCTGCACATCCTCACCGACACTTGTTATCTCTTGTCTTTTTGATACCCGCCATTCTGACTGGTGCAAAGTGGTCTCTACTGGTTTTGATTTGTAGTTCCCTGATGATGAGTGATGTTGAGCATCTTTTCTAGGTCTGTTGGCCATCTGGATGTCTTCTTTGGAAAAATGTGTATTCTGCTGTTTGGGGATGGACTGTTCCATATATATCTATTAAGTCTGTCTGGTCTGATGTGTCATTCAGAGCCACTGTTCGCTTATTGATTTTCTGCCTGGAAGATCTATTAGTTGATGTAAGTGGGGTGTTAAAGTCCCCTACTATTACTGTATTACTGTCAATGTCTCTCGTTAGTCTGTTAATATTTGCTTTATATGGATAGACAGACAGGTAGATAGATAGAGGCTCCTGTGTTAGATGCATAGATATCTGTGGTTGTTACAGCCTCTTTCTGGATTGATCCCTTTGTCATTATGCAGTGCCCTTCTCTGCCTCTTGCTACAGACTTTGCTTTAAAGTCTGGCTTTCATTTTGCTTTGTTTTGTTTTGTTTTTAAATTCAGTTAACATATAGCATATTTCAGTTAAATTCAGTTGAGTTAACATATAGCGTATTATTAGTTTCAGTAGAAGTGAGTGACTCATCGGTTGCATATAACACCCAGTGCTCATTCCATCAAGTGCCCTCATGTCCATCACTGAGTAGCCCTGTCTGTCATAAATATTCCTACATCAGCGGGTTTTTTTTTTTTTTGGCTTCCATTTGTATGGAATATGTTTTTCCATCCCTTCACTTTAAGTCTGTATGCGTCTTTAGGTCTGAAGTGAATCTCTTATAGGCAGCATATTAGGTAAGTCTTAAGTTTTTCCATCCATCTGGGAACCCTGTGTCTTTTGATTGGAGCAGTTAGTCTGTTTACATTTAAAGTGATAGGTAATTACTGCCATTTTTTAAAATTGTTTCTGGTTGTTTTTGTGTTTCTTTTCATAGTTCTTCTTTTGCTTTCTTTCTTTGTGATTAGATAACTTTCTTTGATGTTATACTTGGATTCCTTTCTCTTTATTTTTTGTATATTAAAGGTTTTTGCTTTGTGGTTACCATGAGGTTCATACATAATATCCTATCTATAGTACGGTATTTTAAGTTGATAGTTGCTTAAGTCAAACACATTCTAGAATTCTGTACTACGTTTTTACTCCCCTTTTTATGTATATGATGTCATATTTTACATCTTTTTTATTTTGTGAATTCCTTAACTAATTATTGTAGATACAACTAATTTTACTACTTTTGTCCTTCAGTCTTCATACTAGTTTTATAAGTGATTGATTTACCTTAACTATACATTTGCTTTTACCAGTGAAACTTTTTCCTTTCATAATTTTCTTCTAGTTTTGGCCTTTTCTGCTTAAAGAAGTTCCTTTAACATTTCTTGTAAGGCCACTTTAGTGGTCACTCCTTTGACTTCTCTTGGCCTGAGCAACTCTTTATATTTCCTATTTCCCTCAATTCTGAATGATAGCCTTGCTGAGTAGAGTATTCTTGGTTGTAGATTTTTCCCTTTCACCACTTTGAATATAGTATGCCTCTCCCTTCTGGCAAAGTTCCTGCTGAAAACTAAGACTCAGCTTTCCTTGTACATAACTAGTTGCCTTTCTCTTGCTGCTTTTTAGAGTCTCTCTTTATATTTTGACATTTTGATTATTATGTGGGCGTCCTTGGGTTCATCTTGTTTGAAGCTATCTGTGCTTCCTAGACCTGGCTGGCTGTTTCCTTCTGCAGGTTGGGGAAGTTTTCAGCTATTATTTCTTCACATAAGTTTTCTGGGTCTTTCTCTCTCTTTCTCTTCTCCTTCAGGGACACTTATAATGCAAATGTCAGTACACTTGTCCCAGAGGTCTCTTAACCTAGCCTCATTTTTTTCTCTTCTTTTTTTTCTTTTGGCTGTTCTGTTTGGATGGTTTCCACTACCCTGTCTTTCAGATCTCTCATCTGTTCTCCTGCATCCTTTAATCTGCTGTTGATTCTCTCTTGTATATTTTTCAGTTCATTTATTTTATTCTTAGCTTTGGTTCTTTTTTATATTTTCTGTTTCTTTGTGTAAGTTCTGAGTTCACCCACTCTTCTCTCAGATCCAGTGAGCATCTTTATGACCATTACTTTGAATTCTTTATCAGGAAGATTGCTTATCTCTGTTTCATGTAGTCCTTTTTCTGAGATTTTGTGTTGTTCTTTCATTTGGAACATATTCCTCTGTCTCCTCATTTTGTCTGACTCCGGGTTTATTTCTGTGTATTAGGTAGGCCAGCTACATCTCCTGGTCTTAAAAGTAGTGGCCTTGTATAGAGGGTGTCCTGTGAGGCCCAGGAATGCAGTCCCCCCTGCTCACCAGAACCAGGCCCTCCAGGGGTGTCCTCTGTCTGGACTGTGTGCACTCCGCTTCTGTTCTGGGCCGAGACGTCTGTGGGTGTGCTGGTGGGCCAGGCAAGCAGTGCTAGCAAGATAAGGATGGATGGACAGTGTCAGAGCTGGCTCCCACCAGTATTTACACTCATACACAGAGTTCCCGCAGATCCCGGCTCTCCCAGCACATGCCCTAAAAAGTAAGTCTCCTACGCATATAACCCAGACACTTTTCCAAACTGCCGCTTCTGTGCTGGGTCTCAGACTGAGTGATAAAATGCACTGGCCCTTTAAGAGCAGAATCTCAGTTCCCTAGAGCCTTCTGGCTCCGGCCCCACTGATTTTCAAAGCCAGAGGTTTTGGGGGCTCATCTGCCCATTGCAGATCCCCAGGGTGGGGCTGCCCACTGTGGGGCTTGATCCCCTTGCTCCTCATGGAGGACTTCCACGCTCATGGGTGATACAGATCACCGTGCCAGGGGGGTGGTTCTTGACCACTTCCCTGCCCCTCCTTCCCTTCCCTGTGTGGCCTTCACTATATCTTTAGTTGTGGGAGAGAGAGGTTCTGTTAGTCTTCAGGTCATTTTCAGAGTGAGTCTCACTATATTTAGTTACATACTTGATGTGTCCATGGGAAGTGAGCTCAGAACCCTCCCACTCTGCCATTTCCCATGCTTCTCCTATAAATGCTACTTTAAACCCAAACACCAGGCACTGGGAAAACTCCCAGACAGCTCTGGCAGCTATGTAACCTGCACTTCCTACTTACTCAGACTCAGGGTTTTCCTTTTAACTTCTCCTTGGGGGATGGGTCACGTTAAGGATAGATGTGATGATGGCCAGGGCAAGTATTTTATACAGGTCTCTCTGTTCTTCTCTTTTTATTCAAGTATAATTAACATACAGTGTTAGATTAGTTTCAGGTGTACAATATAGTGATTCAATAATTCTATACATTTCTCAGTGCTCATCCCCTTTATTTCACCCATTCCCCGACTGACCTCCCCTCTGGCAACCACCAGTTCTCTGTATTTAAGAGTCTGGTATTTTGATCGTCTCTGTTTTGTTTGTTTTGTTTCTTAAATTCCACATATGAGTGAAATCATTTTGTATTTGTCTTTCTCTGACTGACCTCACTGAGCATTATACCCTGTATGTCCATCCATGTTGTTGCAAATGGCAAGAGCTTATTCGTTTTTAAGGCTGAGTAGTATTCCATTGTGTATATATACACCACAACTTCTTTATCCATTCGTCTATGGATGGACGCTTGGGTTGCTTCCATCGTTTAGCTATTGTAAATAACGCTGCAGTAAACATAGGGGTGCATATCTCTTTTCAAATTAGTGTTTTTGTTTTCTTTGCATAAATTCCCAGTACTGAGATTACTGGATCATAAAGTAATTCTATTTTTAATTTTTTTAGGAACCCCCATAATGATTTCTGCAATGGCTGCACAGTTTGCATTCTCATCCACAGTGCACCAGGGTTCGTTTTTCTCCACATCCTTATCAACACTTGTTATTTCTTGTGTTTTTGATTTTAGCTATTCTGACAAGTGTGAGGTGATAGCTCCTTGTGGTTTTGATTTGCATTTCCCAGATGACGAGTGATGTTGAACATCTTTTCATGTGTCTATTGGCCATCTATGTGTCTTCTTCAGAGAAATTGGGGGTTTTTTTGGTATTGAGTTGTGTAAGTTCTTTATATATTCTGCAAATATATACATATATCAGATATATCATTTGCAGATATCTTCTCCCGTTCAGTAAGTTGCCTCTTTGCTTTGTTGATGGTTTCCTTTGCTTTGCAGAAGCTTTTTACCTTGGGTGTAGCCCCGAGAGTTTAATTTTGCTTTTGTTTCCCTTACCAGAGGAGACATATATTCAAAAATGTTTCTGTGACTGATATTCAAGAAATTATTGCCTGTGTTTTCTTCTAGGACTTTCGTGGTTTCAGGTCTCACATTTAGGTCCTTAATCATTTTGAGTTTATTTTTGTGCATGGTGTAAAAAAGGCCTCCAGTTTCCCTAACACCGTTTCAGTGACTGTGTTTACTCCATTGTATATTCTTGCTTCCTTTGTCATAGATTAACTGACCATAGAAGAATGGGTTTATTTCTGGACTCTCTTTTGTTTCATTGATCTATGTGTCTCTATTTCTGCCAGTGTAATACTGTTCTGATTACTACAGATTTTTATCTTGAAAACTGGGATTGTGATGCTTCCAACTTCATCCTTCTTTTTCAAGATTGCCTTGGCTCTTTGGGTTCTTTGGTGGTTCCATGCAAATTTTAGGATTGTTTGCTCTGGTTCTATGGAAATTTGGTATTTTGACTGAGATTGCATTAAATCTGTGGATCGCTTTGTGTAGTGTGAACATTTTCACAATACTGGTTCTTCCAATCCATAAACATGGAATATCTTTCCACTTGTTTATGTCATCTTCAGTTTCTTTCACCAGTGTTTCATAGTTTTCAGACTGTAGGTCTTTTACCTCCTTGGTTAAGTTTATCCCTAGGTATTTAACTCTTTTTGGCACAGTTGTAAATGGGATTGTTTTCTTAATGTCTCTTCTTGCTACTTCATTATTACTGTATAGAAATGCAACAGATTTCTATATATTAACTTTGTATCCTGTGACTTTACTGAATTCATTATCAGTTTTGGTAGTTTTTTGGTGGAGTCCTTACTGTTTTTTATATATAATATCATGTCATCTGCAAATAGAAGTTTTACTTCTTCCTTTTCAGTTTGGATACCTTTTATTTCTTTCTGTTGTCTGATTACTGTGTCCAGGACTTACAGTGCTATGTTGAATAAAAGTGGTGAGAGTGGACATCCTTGAATTGTTCCTGATCTTAGAGGAAAAGCTGTTTCTCACCACTGAATATAGTGTTTTTCATATATGGCCTTTATGATGTTGACGTATGTTCCCTCTAAACCTTTGTTAAGTTTTTATCATAAATGGATGTTGTACCTTACCAAATTTTTCTGCATCAATTGAGATGATCATATGGTTCTTATCCTTTCTCTTATTGATGTGATGTATCACATTGATTGATTTGCAAGTATTGAATCACCCTTTCATCCCAGGAATAAAAACCACTTGTTCCTGGTGAATGATCTTTTTCATTATTGTTGAATTAGGTTTGCTAATATTTTGTTGAGGATTCTTGCATCTATGTTCATCAGAGACACTGGCCTCTTTTTCTTGTAGTGTCTTTATTTGGTTTTGGTATCAGGGTAATGCTGGACTTGTAGAATAAATTTCGAAGCTTCTATGCATCTGTGTTCATCAGAAGACACTGGTCTTCTTTTTCCTGTAGTGTCTTTATTTGGTTTTGGTATCAGGGTAATGCTGGACTTGTAGAATAAATTTCGAAGCTTTCCTTCCTTTTCTATTTTGGATTAGTTTGAAAAGAATAGGTATTAACTCATCTTTAAATGTTTGGTAGAATTCACCTGTGAAGCCATCTGGTCCTGGACTTCTGTTGCGAGTTTTTTTATTACTTAATTTGATTTCTTTGCTAGTAATCAGTCTGTTCAGATTTTCTATTTCTTCCTCATTCACTTTGGGAAAGTGATATGTTTCTAGGAATTCATCCATTTCTTCTAGGTTGTCCAATTTGTTAGCATATAATTTTTCATAGTATTTTCTTGTACTCTTTTGTATTTCTGTGGTGTTACTTCTCCTCCTTCATTTCTGACTTTATTTTTTTGAATCCTCCTTTTTTGATGAGTTTAGCTAAAGGTTTATCAATTTTGTTGGTGTTTTCATAGAAACAGCTCCTGGTTTCACTGATCTATTCCAGTGTGGTTATTTTTAGTCTCTGTTTCATTTATTTCTGCTCTAATCTTTATTATTTCCTTCTTTCTACTGGCTGTGGGCTTTGTTTGTTCTTTTTCTATCTCTTTCAGGTGTAAGACTGAGACTTTTCCTTGCCTCTTGAGGTAGGCCTGTATTGCTATAATCTTCCCTCTTAGAACAGCTTTTGCTGCATCCCAAAGATTTTGGACCATTATGTTTTCATTTTCATTTGTCTCTGTTTATTTTTTGTTTCCTCTTTGATTTGTTGGTTGACCCATTTATTGTTTAGTAGCATGTTATTTAGCCTCCACATATAGGTGTTCTTTCCAGATTTTTTCTTGTGACTAATTTTTAGTTTCGTACCGTTGTGGTTGGAAAAGATACGTGATAGGATTTTGGTCTTTTTTAATTTATGGAGACTTGTCTAACATGTGATCTATTCTGGAGAAAGTTCCACTTGTACTTGAAAAGAATGTGAAATGGTTTATCTTTATGTACTTTAAGTATATATATACTTAAGTTACATAGTTGCACTGATGTGGCTGTATATATATAATATATATATACTTTAAGTTCATCTGGTCCGGTGTATCATTCAAAGCCACTATTTCCTTGTTTTTTGTCTGGATGATCTATCCATTGATGTAAATGGGGTGTTAAAGTCCCCTTCTGTTATGTACTACTGTCAGTTTCTTCCTTTGCGTCTGTTAATCGTTGCTTTCCGTGTTTCGGTGCTCCCGTGTTGGGTGTGTAACTATGTACAACTGCTATATCTCCTTATTCGATTGTTCCCTTTATCATTATGTAGTGTCCTTTGTCTTAAAGTCTGTTTTGTCTGACAGAATAAGTATTGCTATGCCAGCTTTCTGTTCACTTCCATTTGCATGGTAAATGCTTTTTCATCCCTTCAGTTGCAATCTGCATGTGTCTTTAGGTCTGAAGTGAGTCTCCTGTAGGCAGCATATAGATGGATGTTGCTTTTTTTATCCATTCAGTCACCCTGTGTCTTTTGATTGGAACACTTCGTCCATTTACATTCAAACTAATTATTGATGGGTATGGACTTATTTCCATTTTGTTACTTGTTTTATGGTTGGTTTTGTATTTTTTCCCTGTTCCTTTCCTGTCTTGCCCTCTTTCCTGGTGGTTTGATGTCTTTCTTGAGTGATATCCTTGGATTCTTTTCTCTTTCTTTTTTGCATATCTATTACCGGTTTTTGATTTGTGATTACCATTACGTTGACAGATAACATCCTATGCATATAGCAAATATATATTAAGTTGATGGTCGTTTAAGTTTGCCCCCATTCTAAAAGCACTAAAAGTTTTTACTCCTTCCCCCCTGCACATTTTATGTATATGATGTCATACTTTACATCCTTTTATTTTGTGAATCCCTTGACTGATTTTTATAGGTATAATTGATTTTACTGCTTTTGTGCTTTAACCTTCATACTGGGTTTTATATGATTAATCTACTACTTTTATTATGTTTATATTTACCTGTGAAATTTTTTCCTTTCCTAATTTTCTTCCTCCTAATGATGGCCCTTTCTTTCCAAAGAATTCCCTTTAATGTTTCTTGTAAATCTGGTTTAGTGGTGTTGAAATCCTTTACGTTTTGTTTGGGAAACTGTTTTTCTCTCCTTCAACTCTGAATGATATCCTTGCTGGGTAGAGTATTCTTGGAGGTTTTTTTCCATTTAGCACTTTGAATATATCATACCACTCCCTTCTGGCCTGCAAGGTTTATGCTGAAAAATGAGCTGATAGCCATATGGGGTTTCCTTTGCATATGGTGGTTTTCTCTTGGTGCTTTCAAAACTCTATCACTGCCTTTTGCCATTTTAATTATTATGTGTCTTAGCATGGACCTTCTTGGGTTTATCTTCTTTGGGGCTCACTGTGCCTCCTAGATTTGTATGTCTGTTTCCTTCCCCAGATTAAGGAAGTTTTTAGCTATTACTTCTTTAGATAAGTTTTTAGATAAGCTCCCTTTTTTCTCTTCTCTCCTTCTGGGATCCTGATAATGTGAATATTGTTACGCTTAATGGTGTTGCTGAGTTCCCTTAACCTGTTCTCATTTCCTTTTCTTATTTCATTGTTGTTCAGCGTGGTTGCTTTCCATTACTCTGTCTTCCAGCTGACTGATCCTTCTGCTTCCTCTCATCTATGATTGATTCACTCTTGTAGATTTTTAATTTCATTTATTGAGTTCTTCATCTCTGGTTCTTTTTTATATTTGGGGATACATTCCTCTGTCTCCTCATTTTGTCTAAATCTGTTTGTTTCTACATACTAGGAAAGTCAGCTACATCTCCTGCTCTTGAAAGCAGTGACCTCATGAAGAAGAGGTCCCGTAGTGCCCTGTAGTACCATGTGTCCTGCTCACCAGAAGTAGCAGCTTCAGGGGTGTCTCTGACGTGTGTTGCATGCACCCTACTACTGTTCTGGCTGAGCCGTGTTTGCCTTCAGTCCAGTTGGCTACAGTGACCCACTTTGCCTGTTGTGGCAGGGTTTGGTCTCTGTGCTGCCTTGGTCTTGTAGTTGGATGAGACCAGATCCCTGCCTTCAGCCCATTTGCCAGGGCTACGATTGGACCAACCGGCAGGGCACTCTCCCTGCCTTGTCTCCGAGAGCCTTTTGTTGGTGGGTCAGCAGTCAGATCAGATGTCTGCTCCAAGCCCGCTGCTGGGGCTCCAGTAGAATCAGTGTGTGTGGTGATCCTCCCCTCTGCCCAGGGCAGGAGTCACTTTGGAGTGGAGCCGGTCCCCACCAAGGCTGCTTAAAGTAAGGCAGGTTGGATGGTGTGAGTGCCCAGGAGAACGCACAGCAGGGTGTGGTTATTAGCAAGGTAGGTGGAGGGTGTTTGCACTCGTTCCTGCAAGTGTCAGGAGTCTAGGCTCAGGCAGAGGAGGAATGGTGCCCCCCCCCACCGGTGTCCCCCAGCTCTTTCACTCTTGCCAAAGTCTCCCAAAGACCACTGCCTCTCCAACACATGATTAGTAAATAAATCTTCCCTTATATCCCAGGTGCTTTTCAAACTGCTGCATCTCAGCGGGGTTGTTTGTTTGGCTAGGTCTTGAAGGGTGGGACTCAGTTTCCTATTGCCATCCAGCTCTCCCAGAGCTAAGCCCACTGATTTTTAAAGTACCCAGAGTTAAGCCCCATTGGTTTCCAAAGCTTCTCAGTTCAGGTCCCCCATGGCCGGAGTGCCTGATGGAGGGTCCGCTCCCTTCTCTGTGCTTGTGGTATCCCCCTCATTTGTGGCTAGTCTCACCATCCCTACTGCATCTCTGGCTCTCCTGCTCTTCTCCATGTATCCCCCTCTCTATCATTAACTGTGGAAAGTGTGTGGTGCCAGTCTTCAGGTCATTTTCATAGTTGCACTGATGTAGCTGTTATCTAGGTGTGGCCGTGGAACCAGGTGAGCTTAGGATCCTCCTACTCCACCATCTTCCCAGAAGTCCTCTGCAGGTCCCTCTTTTCTAAAGCCACCATTTGTCAGGGTGGCATGAAACTGACCTTGCACCTGGCTGGCCATCAAGACAGCTTAGCACCTACACCTGCCTTGTCCTGCTTCATCTCACTCTCATCCGCAGCACCCCCTGCTCCAGCACACCAGCTCACGCAGGCAACTTTGCTAGTATGTTGAGCAAATGCACTCTGAAGGAGACAGGCCTGCGGTGCTCCTGACTTCACTATGTACTGATACACAAGGTGCGCAAGGTGCTTACCTGTCCTCTGAGCCGGCCTTGTTGCTCCCTATTCCAAGAGATGGGAATAGAGCTCTTGTCTGTAAAGGCATCTGGCCTATGGTGGGTGCCCAACAACAGTAACCTTGTCATACCTTACCCTAAACCTTTCCCCTGGTCTCCCTACCCATCTAAACTGAAACTCAGGTAAGTTTCAAGAAAGAACCCCTGACACACAGAGGATGCAACAGGTGAGCCTCATTCCACTCTGGGGGTACTGAAAGTAGATGACAAGCTAGAGCAGGTCAGAGTAAGACTGTTTAGTATCGCAGCAAATAGCAGGGCTGTCAGCCTAGCTGTGCCGGCGCCCCTGGCCGCCACGTTCTGTGGGGTGACTCGATGTGGCCTGATGCGTCACACGCCACCAAGAGCTGTCAACACTTTTTGCAGCAGGCACCAACCAAGCCACTGCCCTCAACCAGGGAGTGAGTGTCATCCTGACCTACCTGGTTGCCTCGATGAGCAGCTGCAGCAAGTGCTCGGGACCAGGCAGCAGCGTCCGGTTGGGCGCACTCACAAAGGCAGTGCAGGGGGGTTTAGGGCGGACTGCCTCCCTGAGGGAGTAGACGGTTGCCATGTGCTTCACACCAAAGGAGCAGAACCGTGGGAGTTGCAAAAGGTCTCTTCAGTTCCGTCCTCAGCAGGGGCTCTTCTCTGTGAGGGAAAAACCACATTTCAGAAATAGTTGTCAACATTTACACAAAGAATGGGGACAGATGTTGCTGGACTAGACCGGCCTCCCCGTTGGCACATTAACAAGTGATGTCTGTTCTCCTCACCGAGGGACAGAGGTGAGTGAAAGGCAAAGAGCTTAAGCTGCAGTTTTTAAGAGAATGAAGAGGTAGCACTCATCCTTCCTAACCTGGTGCTCATGTCTAGGTCAATATAGCCTGCTCACTTGATACGTGTAACAACGACAAAGAATGATTACTTCACTTTAACCTAAGACAGCTGGTCGGAATCCCTGCCATTTATCTGTCTCTGGTTCATGTTTATAGACTGAGGGCGCCCAGCTCTACATCAGTGTCTGATATTCTTTATACCCCATTAAGCATCAAACTCCGAGCATCCTGAGGTTTTTCAAATACCTTTACTCAGACTTCCAATTCCACTATTGGCAGAGGCAGTCTTCCACAGGTAACAGCTGTACGGCCTGGCAGTAACACGAAGGCATTGAAGAGTGAATAGATGCAGTCACAGTCTGGTGAGGAGTCCACACTCAGAGGAAGGCCGACAGACAGCACGAGTTCCCTCTTTATGCTGCTTTTACTCGGGGGTCAAGCTAAGTGGGAAGGTTACTGGTAGAAAAACCATAGCCTTTATGCCCCAGGAAGTCAGAAAGCCTAGTTGAGAGCAACCCAGAAAGGGAAAGAACTAAAGGGGAGATCCCCAAATCCTGTCTGTCCACATCTCCAGCTAACCCCTAAGCCACAGAGGCATTGAGTGGTCATAGAAGCTGAGCTAAAGATAAAAGATGGGAGCTGTGCTTGGAACTTCTGCCTAAGAAACATTTTGAAGGTCAAGTCCAACCAAGTTAATTGCCTGCTAAAACAAAAGAAACCACTCATCTGAGAAAAATAACAGAATGCAGAGGCTTCACAATTTGATATTCATAATAGCCATTCATAACATGCAATGTGCAAATAAGGAAGAAAATGCAACCCTATCTCAAGGGCAAAAGGCAATCAGCCAAGACCAACTCCAGCTAATCCAGGTGTTAGAACCTGCAGATAAGGATTTTAAAACAACTATTATAATTATCAATGATGTAAAGGAAAATAGATTTCATAATGAATGAAAAATAGCAAATAATAGAAATGAGGAATGATTTTTTTAATGGAAATAATAAAACAAAAATCTCTAAAATAAAAAAAATTATAGATGGTCTTCACAAAATGGAGAGGACAGTGAAAAAGGTAAAAAGATAGGTAAAAGGTAAAAAGTTAGTGAACTTGTAAATCAATAGAATTTATCCACTCTGAATAACAAAGAAAAGATTTTTTTTAAGGAGAAGAGAACCTCAGAGACATGTTATTTAATATCGAATAGTCTAAGATGGTTATGATAGGACTCTGAGAAGAGAATGAGGCAGGCAAAATATTCTAAGAAATAATGGTCAGATTTTTCACAAATGTCATGAAAGACAAGTTTATAACTTTGAGTTGCTCAATGAACACCAAGCAGGAGAAACAGAAGGCCTAGTCATATCATAGTCAAATTATTGAAAGCCAAATATTAAAGAAAGAGCAGATCTTGAAAGCATCAAGAGAAAAGCAACACAGTGCACACAGGATAACAACAATTTGTTTTACGATTGACTTTTCATCAGAAACTAAAGTCAGAAAACAGTGGAACAATGTCTTTAAAATTCTTAGTAGGGAGGAAGAGACTGTCACACCAGCATTCTCTATCAAGTAAAAATGTCCTTTAAGAATGAAACTGAACTGGGCGCCTGGGTGGCTCAGTTGGTTAAGCGACTGCCTTCGGCTCAGGTCATGATCCTGGAGTCCCGGGATCGAGTCCCACATCGGGCTCCCTGCTCAGCGGGGAGTCTGCTTCTCCCTCTGACCCTCTCCCCTCTCATGCTCTCTCTCTCATTCTCTCTCTCAAATAGATAAGTAAAATCTTTAAAAAAAAAAAAGAGTGAAAGTGAACTAAAGATATTTTCTGATAAAGAAAAAATAAGAATTCATCACCAAAAACCTAAAAAGATGGAAGAAGTGGATCTTTATGTTTACAGGGGTTTTATATTTTATACACAATGGTACAACATGAAATAACCTATGAAAAATTAAGGATGTATATTGTGTGCCTACAGTAGCAACTAAAGTAGTACAGCTTCTTTAAAACAGAAAGATTGTTAGAATTCCAAAAATAAATCAAATGAATATATATATTTATTTACTTACTTACTTGCTTAAAGGACAAGAACCTTAGGAGGAACAACAGGGCAAATCAAAACAAAATGGTAAACCCAAACTTAACCCTATCACTGATTGCACAAGACATGCCAGTGGAGTAAACGATACAATTAAAATGCAGAAATTATCAGAATGACTAAAAACAGATTCAACTAACTCTATTTTAAGATGTCTGCAGTTCCTCCCTAAGCTGGACTGAGTGACTCGCTTATAATAGAATGGGCAAAAGTGATGGTGTTGGACTTCTGATACTAGTTCATAAGCGGCATGCCTCTCCTGCCTTGCTCTTTCTTGGATGCTGGCTCTGGAGAAGGGCAGCTGTCATACCACGTGGACCGTCCTGCAGCACCCTGGAGAGGCCCATGTGAAGGGAAACTGAGGCCTCCCATCAATAACCAGGACCAACTGGCCAGTCACGTCTCCGTAAGGACATTCTCCAGCGAAGCCTGAAGACGGATGGCTATAGCCTTGTCCACATCTTGTCTACATCCCCATGAAAGACGCCAAGCCAGAACTACCCATCTAAACTACTGCTAAATTCCTGACCCACAGAAACTGAGAAAATAACTCTTAAGCTACTAAACTTGTCAATGTGTAATACAATAGAGAACTAATGCATGCACCTGTAAGAGTCATACTTTTTTTTTCACTGATACAAATTTTTTAAAGATTTTATTTATCTGTTTATTTGAGAGAGTGCAAAAGCAATCACCGAGGGAGGAGAAGCAGGCTCTCCGCGGAGCAGGGAGTCTGATGCGGGGCTCGAACCCAGGACCCTGAGATCATGACCTGAGCTGAAGGCAGATGCTTAACTGACTGAGCCACCCAGGCGCCCCTAGTTGATATAAATTTGTATTTTTTAAGTTTTTATTTAAATTCCAGTTAACACGCAATGTAGTATTAGTTTCAGATGCACAACAGAGTGATTCAACACTTCCATACATCACCCTGTGCTCATCACAACAAGTGCATTCCTTCATCCCCATTGCCTATTTCAGCCATCACCCCACCCACCCCCTCTTCTGGTGATCACCAGTTTGTTCTCTATAGCTAAGACTCTGTTTCTCGGTTTGAAGAAACATACTTTAAATACAAAGACACATGTTGAAAGTAAGTAATTGGAAAAAGATACAGCATGCAAACAAACAGTATGCCTAAGTCTGGAGTAGGCAAACGATTAGAACAGATATTTCACCAAAAAAAGATACACAGATGGCAAACAAGCACATGAAAAGATGTTCAACATTATGAGTCATTAGGAAAATGCACATTGAAACCACAGTGCAATACCACTACACACCTAGCAGATGCCTAAAATTAAAATGACTGACCATACCAAGTGTTGATGAGAATGTGGAGCGACTGGAAATACCATACATTGCTGGTGGAAATGGAAAAATATGATCACTTTGCAAAACAGCCATTTCTTAATAGCTACCCTATGATTCCAGCATGCCCCTCCTTGACATTTACCCAGTACAGAGATTTGTAACAAATGTCCACAGCATCTTTCTAACAGCCAAAAAATGGAAACAACCAAAACAAACCTCCTGAGCAATAAAAATATTCCTAAGATCTCCTCTCCAACATGGATAAATCTCAGAATTACTATGTTAAATGAAAGAAGCCTCCTCCACTACCAAAAATACACATACTGTATGGATTCGTTGCTATAAAACTCAAGGAAATGTAAAGTCCTCTATCATCAAAAAAGGCCATCACTGGGTTGTCTGGAGATGAGAGAACTATGACAAAAGGCCAGTGAGGAAACTTGCAAGGCAATGGGTAGGTTTGCTACCTTGATTTTGTTGACAGTATTACGGGTGTATACAGATGTCAAAGCTTAACAGACTGAGCCCTCTACATAAGTGTAGTTGATTGGAGGTCAGCTAACTCTCAGGAAAGCTGAAAAAATACAGTATGATCACCTTTATACATACCTTACATTTTTACCTACATGCAAATGAATAAAGTATTTTTAAAAACAAGTATTAGCGGCCTCTCAAAATGCAGTGGTAAAAAGGGAAATGTACAGGTCAGCTGATCTATGTTATTGGCCCCATTCTTGCTGTCAGCTCATCAGCTGTGACACACTGGGTAAACGGCTTAATGTCTCTGGTGACCTCAGTGTTCTCAAAATTATCAAATGATAGAGTAGCACTAGATGTTCTGTAAGGTTGCTCAGAGCTCCCAATTAGATAATCCTTCCACGCCTGTAGGAAAGAAGGCTAATCTCTATTCTCCTTTGTTGTAGATTTCCAATGCACACAGCCAGCAGATGGACGACCTCTTTGATATCCTCATTAAGAGTGGAGGTAGGTCACAAGTCACATCACACCCTGAGTAACCTTTTATGACAAGTGTATGAACATTTTCCTTTAGAGTTCACAGGCTATCTTGGAGTAGTGAGAAACGTAGTCTAATTCCAACCAAGTTTACTGTTTTCAATATGTTCAATTAGGACATTAAAACAACTTATAAATGGAGGAAAAGTCACTGTTTCAGCTTAAAACAATAACATAATGTTAGATTTTTTCCATAGATCTATGCCTGCTGAAAACAACACACCATCTCAAAATAGCCAAGTAGAGCTAAATTTAAATTCCACGTTGAAAAACTTCAAAACCTGTCCCATACATAGGTGATTGTGAGGGGATAAAAGCACTCGGCTGCACACACTAATGTTATAACAACCACGTTACGTAGCACAGGCCCTAGTAGCTTGGTGAAAATTTAAAGGCAGTTTTAAAGCACTTTCTACATGTAACTGAAAATCTTAGACTTTATAGTGTATCATCTTAAAAAGGGATAAAGAATATTAACCACACACACACACAAAATCAAGGATATCTCTACCTCAGCAAAAGTATCTTTCAAAATAAGTATAAAAATCAGTATTTTAAAATTGAAAACTCTGTTTTGGAATAAAGTATTCTTAAGTTACCTTGATGAAAGGAGTTTTATTTAGATTTTTAAACAATGGTCAAAATTTCTCCGTTCATAGCAGGTACTATTTGGTTTTGAAGACACAAGGAAATTCTTGATGTTTAATTATAGCTCTACACGTGCAGATAGTTTTTTTTCTAAGAACTACACTGGCCTCGCAAAATAACTTATGATATATCTATGCTATGGAAGTAAATGTTTCACGGCCTGATTTTAAGGTTTTTTTTTTTAAATGCATTTTGCCAAACCTGGTGAAAATAAAGACTTTCTCATTGATTAAAGGGAGTAATTTTTACAACCTAAACTTAAGAAATTAAAATGTGACAAAGTCATCAAGTGAGTTATTTTCTATAAGGAGTTTTTTTTTAATGGCCAAGTATCCAATGAGGACGTTATATTATTGTGAACTAATACCAATGATAATGAAAACAGAGATTTAAAGAGTTGATTCTGAGACTGGTTACCTAGCACTGTCAGCTTTCAGAACAATTCTAGAGCTGACTACAGGAAGTAACAGACTATACTCAAGACGCACACAGGGAGAAGAATCAGTCCACACGGTCGACACGGTGCACATGGTCAGTCCACACGGTCGACAGCTCACTCGTAGGAGTCAGAGTGTTTCTGCATCCCAGTCACTGAGTTCCCACAGCTCTTAGCAGATCCATTTCTCCTCCCATATTTGCATAGAAATGAAACCAATGAAATACCCATAAGAAAGTAAAAAAGAAACTTTATCCAAATAAATGTATCTAAATGAACGCTGGTATCTAGAGCAGATGGTGCATTCACTTTCTACTTGATCTGGCAAGGAAGAACTCATCATTAGTGCTCATTAATACATCTGCCAGATCTTTACCATTTTAGGTAAACTCAGAAAACAAGACAAAATAGTCAGAAAAATAAGGTAAAGAAGGTCAGAGGAGCTGTGGCTATCTTTAAGTCGGGAATAAAATAAGATGGCTTTGTATCTCTTTAGAACTTTATGCAGAACATGTATGGCTGAACTGGGCACACAGTTCAACTGTAACAGTAATAGGAAAAAGAATATAATTAGATCCGTCATGATATTCAGAATGTACTTCATGTCTGCACAAACGGGACTTACCTTTTGACTTTAAGGGTGGAGACCACAGTGATGGCAGATCCATGGTAACCTTTCTGAAGCCTGAAGTAACTGAGAACAAGGACCCAAAGATCAAATACTCAAATCCACCGACTCCTACCTAGTGGCACATAACTGCGTGTGATGCTTACCACTCTTACTAAAAAATATAGCATATCAGAATGTTATAAATTTAAATGATTGTTTAACTAAAATGAGCCATCACCCTCTAGGTTACCAAGGAGCATACCTGACCAACAGCATTTTCTTCCTCCTACCCCTACGATGGTCTGTGTCTAAGTCCTCACAAAATAGTTAAACAACTGTCCTGGTAATTGATAGAAATGTTTCAAGAGTAGTAAATCATTACTTACTGATCACTTCCATTATTTTGCACAGAGATTTCCCTCCCTATCAAAGAAGAGCCTTCACCTATTTCCAAAATGAGACCAGTGACAGCCAGCATCACCACAATGCCAGTCAATACAGTGGTGTCCCGGCCACCACCCCAAGTCCAGATGGCACCACCCATCTCCTTAGAACCCATGAGCAGTTTATCTGCCAGCTTAGAGAACCAGCTAGAAGCTTTCTTGGATGGAACTTTACCTTCGGCCAACGAAATTGCTCCACTACAAAGCAGCAGTGACGACAGGGAGCCCTTCTCTCTGATCGAGGACCTCCAGAACGATCTGCTGAGTCACTCAAGTGTGCTGGACCACTCACACTCCCCCATGGAGACTTCAGAGGCCCAGTTTGCTGCCAGCACCCCATGCCTGTCACTTGACCTTTCGGACTCAAACTTGGACAACATGGAGTGGCTGGACATTACCATGCCTAACACGTCAGGACTCACTCCCCTCAGCACGCCCGCTCCCAGCATGTTCTCCGCTGACTTTCTAGATCCACAGGACCTGCCCTTGCCGTGGGACTAACGTCACAGATTGTCCTTCGAGTCCATGACGTTTAAGAAGATGAAGATCATTCTCAAAGGTCCGTTTTTAGAGACAGATCCATAGTTGCATTGTTGCAATTACAATACGTTGTCACAGGAAGAAGGGATGGATGGTCACAGCCTGGAAACCGAGTGTGAAAACATTTCACTGCGCTCAGCAGTGAATTTCTACAACTTAACATAGCACAGGGCCTTCTGAAAAATCACTGGTCAAAGAAGACTCACCTGTTTCTCCAGACTTTGGCAAAGAATGAATAAAGACATACAGAAGAGTGACGTGTGCAGGAGCGCGACACGAGGATGCTCTGGTCATCAACCGAACTACAGTTACGCCTCTGCGGTCACTTTGAGACCCCACCTACAAGACAGATAGCTCCACTCCCATGAGAGCGCCCGTGGCGGCAGGTGAGCGGCCCCTGCATGCGGTCTGTCCTAGAACAGGCCGGAGCCGGGCCCCGGGCGGCGGAGGCCGTGGAGGGTGCCCGCCCGTTCCCAGACAGCTTGCAGCTGCAGACTTCTGCTTCCGTTCAGAAACCGACATCGTGTTTCTGGGTCGTAGTTTGAGGTTTGGGGGATCCTACCGGAGCTTCCCACATTGAAATTGAAGTGGAAGATCTTTCACTGTCACCTGATGTCTCCAAAATACTGTCTTAAACCATCCACTGTACAAAGTCCACGTATACTGATAACACTGAAAATTCTATTAGCGACCCTCGCGGTTGATTAGATGGATTTTAATGTGTATATTAGACATTTGTATGTACACTCTGACATTGTGATATGTACAGCCTACATTGGGGTAAGGAATTGGGTATCCAGTGGTCCTACTTGTTTTAGTAACTCAACTATTTCTAGAGTACTTGAGCCATGTGTATTTCCATATTTAAAGAAATGCTGACTGATTTCAGGTAACCAGACCCATCTCAAAGAACCAAGGAAGGCTTTAGTGTAAAATACCCTTCTGAGCTGTTGAGTTGCAAAGAGAGGGCAGAGGAGAAGTGTGCCAGGAGCCCCGAACATTCTTGCAGGGGCTCCGGGTGAGACTCTCAGTGGGCTGGCTGCCGGGCCCCAGCTCTGGCCGCCTCTTCTCAGCCGTTTTCCCAGACGGTCATTTTTCAGGCTTGTAACTGGATGATATACGCGAGCTCTCACTAGATTACCAAGCCGAAGATAGAAAAACTGGAGGTTTTACTAGTCGTTGTTTTAGATAGAAAAGTTATCACACATTTGCTGAGTAGTTTCTTAAGAATTTTCTAAAATGCCAACTATCACAGGATTTCCAGACTTATTTCAGGCTAGTCATTTAAGGATATGACAAAATGTAAATAACGGAAAGAAAATCTACGAAAAAGTGTGAGGGTGTTTGTTAAATAATATTATCACACTCTACACCCCAATTTGTGTAAACCCAAGGGTCAGGTTGCTTTCTCTGGGTCTTTAGATGGTGATATTCCCACAGTGACATGCAAGAGCCAACCTGACCCATTATTCGGAAAGAATTTGGGCATCACCTGGGTTTGTGCTTTGCCTAAGAGCTGATCTTATTTCATATCTTTATCTTGGTTTGTAGATTTTACTCCATGTAAGGAAAGTTTGTTTTTCCAGTATTCAGCCGCCCAGAACACTGGAGCCCTCTGTTAACTGGCATTTCCCAACTTGAAAGACTTCGGAAGGGTTCAGGGCAGAAGCGGTTATGCTCACTGTGGTCTGAGGGAGTAGTTTAAACGTTTAGAAACTGGTAATCCCACGCCTGGAATCCAGTAACCTGGTTCAGCACAACACCGCCGTGTGAGCCAGGCCAAGAGAGTGTGTCACCCCGGGTGGGACGGGCGGCCCCAATCCGTCCCCTCCAGAAGGGCCTGTCTCTGAGGACAGGGCTGTCTACTCGGGCAGGTACTTGTCTAGGGGTGGTCTTGGCTGTGGGTTTTTGTCTGGGGCTTACCGCCTCCACACGTGGACTCATAGGAGGCAAGTGACCAGCTAGCGCTGTTGACTCTCACGGACTTTGTATTTCCACCAGCCTGAGTTATGCACCTGGATGCTTTCCTCGCCCTCGGCTCTCCCGTTGCTTTTTCAAAACAAGGTCTGAAACGTGCCACAGGAAGGGTGCTGTCCAAAAATACACACTTGAGTGCAGAGAATGCCAGCCCACTAGCCTGCTTGCTTTTGACTAGGAATTGCTGAAGTACCCACTTCACACATGGGTTTCAAACCCTTACGTACGGGGCTTCCTCGAAAGGGAGGGCAAGGAGCCTCCCAACCCGAACTCCACCAGCCCTCCACTCGTACCATTCCACCGGGCCCTCCCGTCCTGGCTTGGGTGGCAGGCCGGGCTTGCGTGGCAGGGAGGCCGCCGCCCAGGGTCCCAGCTCCGTGTTCGAGGTTAGCGTGAGGACGCAGATGTGTGCAGCAGGTGACGTGACCAAAGACGATACTGTCATCGAGGCCCCTCTGACGACCTGACTCGCTGTACACAGGGTAAGCGGCGGGAAAGGTGTGCACCACAGAGGACTATCTTTATCATCACAGCCATAAAGCACAGGGCAGGCCGGCGGGATGCGTGCGTGTAGCGTAGACGTGGGAGTGTGGTCCGTCGTCTTGCAGAACATCATATTGCCAAGGAAAGAACCAGCTCCTGGACGTGTGCTCTCTCCCATCCAGTCTGACTTCCCTGAATATTCCCGAAGCACCGCTGCATCAAGCTCGCCTCTCCAGGGTATGCAGGTACCGGCTCATGTCCTCTGGGGTGGGATGCATGGGAAGCCCAGAGCTTCTCCGGGCTTTGCGAGTCTAGGGGCCTGGGGTCACCTTGTAGATTTCAGCAGCATGTGTCTAGGGAGGCCCCTCCGGCGTGTTGCTGGGGGTTCACGTGCTAGCGTTCTTCCTGAATTGTGCAATCTACTGTACAGTATTGGCCACATATTTGTACATAGATATATTCTCAATTCGTGGGGTTTCTTGCTCAGATACTCTGTGTTTTATAGGACTATTTTTATAATACTAGAGAGATCTTATTTAAGTTTCCTTTTTTAAAAACTGCCCGGTTCTGTGATCCATGTAACTGACACTTTAGGAAGTGCGATTTTGGAAGGCAGTCCGGTGCACCCCCGAGTGATGTATCGGCAGCATGTCACCCGTTTGGTCACCACAGTGGACTCAGGCTTCCTCTGCCCTCCCCCCCAGATCATTCCAGGCCACCTCGCTTTCTTTGGCGCCCGTTCAGAATTCCCAGGCTGAAACCAGCTATGCAGCTGTCCCCACAAGTGGTGGGACAGTCCCTCTCCCGTCCCCAGACTGGCTCCTGCCGGCAGTCACTTTAGATAGGGACGGCCCATTTCTCCGGATCCACACAGAACCCTCCATGTTGTGTCACCCCTCTCCTCACACATGCATACTCCTGACCCCTGGCAACAGAGCAGACTACCGAACTGTCCACTGCCCTGGAGGCCACGGAATTAGCCCAGGTGATCCAAGCACATTAACTGGAAGGGCAGCTCCATCGAGGAGCACAGCTTCCGAGGGCAGGTCTGTGTGCTTGGAGAGCATCCTAACTGCGCTTCGGCTCACCTTCTAAGTGGCTGCAGTCCCCACTGGAAAATAACAAGATGCGGCCATTCTTTGCCTTGTCTCCAACCCTGCCGACGCGCGGGTCTGTCCGGGCCACCTTTTCCATTTGTGAAGTGACTCTGCCTGCAGGACCACAAGGAGGCTCCCGTGTGCTCCCCATTCACCCCTCCTCGCACTATCCGAGGAGTATGTGCGTCCCCGCAGAGGCTTTCTAAGCCGCGATCTTGGATTCGAGGCCCGGGCGCCACCCAGCTGCCCGTGTTTACAAAAGAGCGCTTCCCCCTCTGCACTAACACATCGCTCTGTGAATCGTGACTGGGAAATGTCACCATTCCGTGACAGCAGGATGGCAATCTCAGACCAGAGGTGCCGTCTGGAATCAAAACAGGTCACTGGCGATAATCAGCACAGCTAGTCATGTTCAACAGAGCTTTGTGCCAACTACTAAGACAAAGCTTTAACCAAGTTCATAGAATCACCGAGACTCGTAACAATTACCTCTCGACGTTCTGCTGTAAGGAAACTTGCTGACTGGGGACGAGGAGGGAGCATTTAGGAGAGGGTTTAGTATCTACCAAAAGTACTTAACCTCAAGTAACCAAGAGTAATGCAAACTTGCTTTAAAGGAACCAAAGGCATTGCCAAGTATTTGCCAAAAGGAGGCACTTTTTATTTAAAATTTGAGACTAACAAGATCTCAACAGTCAGTCCCAAAAAGGTATTATCCATTTAAGGTTATAATTTTCACAAAGATGTAGATATTTCTCTGTTGTTTTCATGTAAAATAGTATAGATTTGTTTTGTTGGTTTAAGAATAATACATATTTAGTAGTAATACGGAGTTTCTTCCTAAGTGCAGATTAGTTTCCTTTTCTCTTGCTTGCAATAGAAACACAGCGTGATAGGTGTTTCTCTTCTTATTTTCATGGTCACATTATGTCTTAGCATCTCACTTTATGAAAACAAGGAGAAAGATACCAACCTACAGAGCCCCGCTTACTAAAGCACTAGCTTAATAAACAAAAAAATTATGGCAATCGGGGGGTCCATTCATGTATTGCCTTTATGTTGTTTTTTAAAAGAAAACCATGATGCCTTTGTATTTGCTGTTTGCACCCCTGAAATCAATTCCGTATCGTTTGAATGCCATACATTTTGCACATGTACTGTACATAGTAATGCGTACTGTATTTTTACATGTGTGCACATTTATCATCAGATCTTTTGTACATGGTGGCAGTATTGTAGCCGGTCGGGAGACGTTTGATATCTCAGCAATTTTGCATTTTTGTGTCTCAAATAAAAAACATTTTGATGTACTACTGGTTCTTGCTGTGCGGAGGGCAGACCACAGCCTGTGGGTCGGGCGAGCCCCAGCAGAGCTGGGTGCGGGCACGGGCTTCGGAGGGGACCCCACCTTCAGAACACCCCTCACAGCACCTGGCCACAGACAAAACCGAGGCAAACTCTGCAGCTCACACATCAAGGGGACCTCCCTCCCCCAAGCCCAGGAACGCGGGATACAAAATAGAAGCCAGGACTGGCTGAACTTGAATGTGACAACAATGACACCAAAGTCATGTTGATTCTCCTACAAGCGTAAGGAAGCACTGCAGGGAAGGAAGGCCTGATAAAGCGTGGAGCGTGCATCTACGCACGGAAACATGCACACTTTGGTAGCAGTAAAGCCACCAACAAAATTCCCAAAGACCCAGAGAGTCCTTCAATGTAACCAAGTTTCAAAAAGCTATAGGTGTTACAAAAATGGTCTTTAGAATTGGGTATTCTTTTCCTAAAATGGCATTTAAATTTTCAATCTAGAAGCCCATGGCTAAGATAAGGTTTTGAGGAAAACAGCATGATATTTGCCTCCTTGCTCTGGTGAAATAAAATGGCCATGAGTAAGCTGGATTGCCAACCGGGCCTTGTGCATCGCTGACCGTGTCAACCGCAGAGAGGGAGAAAAGAGAGATCACGGGTTACCTAACTACTACAACATGGTCATTAGCTGCGACACGAGGGACCAAGACAGCAGCCTCAACAGATCAGTAGGTCCATGATGTTCCCAAGGGCCTAAAACATTTGGCACCTCACACATTACCAGCCAGTGTCCTCGCCCGGGGGAGAGAATATGCTGTCGGAGCAGGGAAGGTACCCGGCCTTGGAGGAGAGGCCGCGGGACAGAGCAGGGGGCTCTAGGGAAAGTGGGCAGTAGACATGGCGTGAGCATGGAAAGCACGTTCCAGGCAGAGAGAACAGCCTGGCCAAGAGGCCAGAGATAACAAGCGATTGGGGCTCAGGCCCCGCCGTGCACCCGGCCACAGGCTAGATGCTGGGGTCGGGCTCTGGGACCCCCTCCACGCAGGAAGTCAGAGAAACCAGGTCTGCACAGGTAGGGGAGAGCGGGCATTCAAGGATCCCAGGCCCGGAGGGACCTCAGCTTCTCTCGATCATTCTGTTAACGTTTGGGTAACACAGAGCCTTGGAGAGCTTTTCCGATATTGGACACAGTCATCATTCACCATCTTCATAACCCCTGACAGCACATTCGCTCTAGAATCAAGGTGACTATCACATCACCTGTAAACGCAGACACACCCACAGGCTCAGCGACGGAGGGAAATGAACAGGAGCCAATCCGCGTTGCAGTCAAACACCAGCACGGAGCCAAGGGAAGACCGTCTTCATGACAGATGGGACCCACATGTCCCCGACCATTTAATGCGGCCCCACAATCCTCTCGAAGGTTTCTCGTCCCCTCATGACCCCTCCCTCGCCCCTCCTTCCACAAATAGCTTAGCTTCTGATAAGTCTGATAAGCTGTTCATTGGAACCTGCTTTAACTTTCCGAAAGAAACCTCATCTTGATACATCCTGCCTGTCTTCTCTGTTAATGTTTATGGCAAGTTACTAAAATTAAACCCATACTGTGTCATTAGACAAAAAACAAAGATGCTCAACGTTCGGAAGGCCCTCTTGTTGCACAGGACTGTGTCACAGATCATCCCAGGTGGGGGCTGCTACTGGTGGCCCGGTGCGGGGGAGGGAGGCAGTTACCCCAGCGGACTCACCCCTGGGCCACACATACAAGAGACTCAAAAGCATCTAAAACCCACAGGATACAAATGCTGGTGTGGTCCTGTCCAACGCTGACAGGGAACTGATGCTGAGGGGGGGCCTGTATTCAGGTTCGTAGTTAAGAATGTCAAGTGCTTCCCATCTTGGAGAACTTTCGCAGGGCCTCATCTCCCACAGCTGGATGGTCCTCAAGTCCACACTCAGCAGAATGGCAAACGAAGCTCTCCGCCCATGAAGTTCCCGCGACCAAGGGTACAGGTAGAGTGGTTTTGTTACGGCACTTCTTTAAAGCACTAGAAAAGGTCTGCAAAGCCATTCAGACAAGTAGCTTTATGTTCCCTACTTAAATTATGTCTGTCAAACAACATGGAAGGTTGACCAGGACATCACATTCACTAGAGATACAGAAGCCACAGTGGGGACCAAAAAAAAAAAAAAAAGTGCTACAACCAAAAGCTACTCACCCCTCTCCCCACACCCTCAGTACATAGCACTGGCGAACAGGAAGGCAGCCAGGAACAGAAACATATTCAACGCAGCTAGACCCCAGACCCTGCGCCAAACACTTTACACAACCTCAGTGTACCACAAGTCTATGAGCTAAGAACTGTTATTACCCCCATTTTATAGATGAGGCAACTGAGGGCAGAGAATGGAATGATTTGCCTGAAATTACAAAGGAAGCAGAGCCTGGATGTGAGACCACGCTTCCGATACCCCAGAACCCAGACCCTTTCTGCAGACTCAGTGCATACAATACTTCCTCTCCGTTCCAATAGGTTACAAATTCAACTGGTCATGGCTGACTTCATTTACATCAGTCATGAGGTTCACCCCCAACTGGGTGTCGAGATCTCAAGTCCCAAACTCACACATTTTTACCAAGTAGCTACTCCTGGGAATGGTGTGTGGCATTCAGGGGAGGGCTTTGACTGGGTTAGCCAGCCACAACCAGGATTAAAAGACCGGGATGTCATAAATGAGCCCCCGTGGCCAGGCCACACACGAGTGACTCACAACCAAACACTCCCTATCAAGGCTGGGACTTCTGTATCCCCTTGAGCACATCCAGAAGCCCAAGAGTCACAGAACAGGGACGCCTGGGTGACTCAGCCGGTTAAGCATCTGCCTTCGGCTCAGGTCATGATCCCAGGGTCCTGGGATCGAGCCCCATGTTGGGCTCCTTGCTCAGCGGGGAGCCTGCTTCTCCCTCTCCCTCTGCCCCTCTCCCTGCTTGTGCTCTCTATCTGTCAAATAAATAAAATCTTTAAAAGAAGCACCCTTGCCCCCAGACCATCATGTGTGAGAGTGGACACTAACACATCCAGAGCAAATGAGAAACAACCCGTATGCCTTTCAATCTGACAACTTTTAAACACGGCCATTTTCATAAATGCACGAAATCAAAAAGTTAAATATGTCAACATAAAAGAATCTCCAAACAAAAGGCTTCGGGGAAGAAAGTGCAGGAAGAAGCAGAGGTAACCCAAGTCATATTTGTTTAAAAATAAAAAAGAGGGGCACCTGGGTGACTCAGTCGTTAAGCGTCTGCCTTTGGCTCAGGTCATGATCCCGGGGTCCTGGGATCAAGTCCCACATCGGGCTCCCTGCTCTGCAGGAAGCCCACTTCCCCCTCTCCCACGCCCCCTGTTTGTGTTCCCTCTCTCGCTGTGTCTCTCTGTCAAATAAATAAATATCTAAAATAAAATAAAAATAGAAAAGAGTTATAAGGGAATAGTATAAACAACTGTAGGCCAATAAATTCACTTAGATGAAACAGACAAATCCCTAGAAAGACACAACTACTGAAAACTGACTCAAGAAGAAATCGAAAATACGAATAGACCTACAACAAGTAAAGAAAATGAATTAATTTCTAGAAACTACCAACAAGATGGCTTCACTGGTGAATTCTACCAAAAATTCAAAGAAGAATTAATACCAATTTTTCACAAACTCTTTGAAAAATCAGAGAACTTCCCAACTCATTCTATTAGGTATGACCCTGACACCAACACCAGATAAAGACATGACAAGAAAACAAAATAAACAGACCAGTACTGGTTAGGAATATACATACAAACATCCTAAACAAAAGACTAGCAAACCAGATACAGCAACAAATAAAAAGTATTATATGTTGAAATATTTTCACATTCTCAGGGGCTTTGAATGACACATTGGACCAGATGGACTTCACAGAACATTCCACCCTAAAGCAACAGAATACACATTCTTCTCAAGTGCACATGGAACATTCTCCAGAATAGATGACATCCTGGGTCACAAATCAGATCTCAACCAGTACCAAAGACTGGGATCATTTCCTGCATATTTTCGGACCACAATGCTTTGAAACTGGAACTCAATCACAAGAGGAAAATATGAAAGAGCTTAAATACATGGAGGCAAAAGAGCATCCTACTAAAGAATGAATGGGTCAACCAGGAAATTAAAGAAGAATTTTAAAAATTCATGGAAACAAATGAAAATGAAAACAAAACTGTTCAAAACCTTTGGGATGCAGCATAGGCAGTCCTAAGAGGAAAGTATATAGCAATACGAGCCTTTCTCAAGAAACAAGTCTCAAATATACAACCTAACCCTACACCTACAGGAGCTGGAGAAAGAACAGCAAATAAAGCCTAAATCCAGCAGGGGAAGAGAAAGAATAAAGATCAGAGCAGAAATCAATGCAAAAGAAACCAAAAGCACAGCAGAACAGATCAACGAAACTAGGAGCTGGTTCTTTGAAAGAATTAATAAGATTTATAAACCCCTGGCCAGACTTATCAAAAAGAAAAGAGAAAGAACCCAAATAAATAAAATCATGAATGAAAGAGGAGAGATCAAAACCAACACCAAAGCAATACCAACAATTATAAGAACATATTATGAGCAACTGTAGGCCAACAAATTAGGCAATCTGGAAGAAATGGATGCATTCCTAGGGGTGTATAAACAACCAAAACTGAAACAGGAAGAAGTAAAAAACCTGAACAGACCCATAACCAGCAAGGAAATTGAAGCAGTCATCAAAAATCTCCCAACAAACAAGAGTCCAGGGCCAGATGGCTTCCCAGGGGAATTCTACCAAACATTTAAGGAAGAATTAATACCTATTCTTCTGAAGCTGTTTCAAAAAATAGAAATAGAAGGAAAACTTGCCAACTTTTTCTATGAGGCCAGCATCACCTTGATCCCGAAACCAGACAAAGACTCCACCAAAAAGGAGAATTACAGACCAATATCCCTGATGGACATGGATGCTGAAATTCTCACCAAAATATTAGCCAATAGGATCCAACAGTACATTAAAAGGATCATTCACCATGACCAAGTGGGACTTATTCCTGGCCTGCAAGGGTGGTTACATCCACAAATCAATCCATGTGATACACTACGTGAATAAAAGAAAGGACAAGAACCATATGATCCTCTCAATAGATGCAAAAACAGCATCTGACAAAGTTTTTCTTGATCAAAACTCTTCAGAGTATAGGGATAGAGGGTACATACCTCAATATCATAAAAGCCATATACAAAAAGCCCACAGCGAGTATCACTCTCAATGGGGAAAAACTGAGAGCTTTCCCCTAAGGTCAGGAACATGGCAGGGATGTCCACTATCACCACTGCTATTCAACATAGTACTAGAAGTCCTAGCCACAGCAATCAGACAACAAAAAGAAATAAAAGGCAGCCTAGTCGGCAAAGAAGTCAGTCTCACTCTTGGCAGATGACATGATACTCTATGTTGAAAACCCAAAAGACCCCACCCCAAAATCGCTAGAACTCATACAGGAATTCAGCAATGTGGCAGGATATAAAAATCAATGCACAGAAATCAGGTGCATTTCTATACACTAACAATGAGACAGAAGAAAGAGAAATTACAGAGTTAATCGCATTTACAACTACATCCAAAACCATAAGATACCTAGGAATAAATCGAACCAAAGAGGCAAAGGACCTGTACTCAGAAAACTATAGAATACTCATGAAAGAAACTGGGGAAGACACAAGGAAATGGAAAAACATTCCATGCTCATGGGCTGGAAGAACAAATATTGTTAAAAAGTCTATGCTACCTAGAGCAATCTATACATTCAATGCAACCCCTATCAAAATACCATCAACTTTTTTCACAAAACTGGAACAAATAAGCCTAAAATTTGTATGGAACCAGAAAAGGCCCCAAATAGCCAAAGGAATGTTGAAAAAGAAAACCAATGCTGGTGACATCACAATTCCAGACTTCAAGCTCTGTTACAAAGCTGTAGTCATCACGACAATATGGTACTGGTACAAAAACAGACACATAGATCAATGGAACAAAATAGCCCAGAAATGGACCTTCAACTCTATGGTCAACTAAATTTTGACAAAGCAGGAAAGAATATCTAATGGAAAAAAGACAGTCTCTTCAACAAATGGTGTTGGGAAAACTAGACAGCCACATACAGAAGAATGAAACTGGACCATTTCCTTACACTACACACAAAACTAGACTTGAAATGGATGAAATATCTAAATGTGAGACAGGAATCCATCAAAATCCTAGAGGAGAACACAGGCAGCAACCTCTGTGACCTTGGCCACAGCAACTTCTTGCTAGACCCATCTCCAAAAGCAAGGGAGACAAAGGCAAAAATGAACTATTAGGACTTCATCAAGATAAAAAGCTTTTGCACAGCAAACAGTCGACAAAACCAAAAGACAACTGACAGAATGGGAGAAGATATGTGCAAATGTCTTACCAGATTAAGGGCTACTATCCAAAATATATAAAGAACTTAGCAAACACAACACCCAGAGAACAAATGATCCAATCAAGAAATGGGCAAAAGACATGAACAGACATTTCTCCAAAGAAGACGTACAAATGGCCAAGAGACACATGAAAAAGTGCTCAACATCACTCGGCATCAGGGAAATACAAATCAAACCACAATGAGATACCACCTCACACCAGTCAGAATGGCTAAAATTAACAAGTCAGGAAAAGACAGATGTTGGTGAGGATGAGGAGAAGGGGAAACCCTCCTACACTGTTGGTAGGAATGCAAGCTGGTGCAGCCACTCTGGAAAACAGTACGGAAGTTCCTCAAAAAGTTGAAAATAGAGCTACCCTACGACCCAGCAATTGCAGTATTGGGTATTTACCCCAAAGATACAAATGTAGTGATCTGAAGGGGCACCTGCACCCTGATGTTTATAGCAGCAATGTCCACAATAGCCAAACTATGGAAAGAGCCCAGATGTCCACCGACAGATGAATGGATAAAGAAGAGGTGGTATATATATAGAGAGAGAGTGCATACACACACACACACACACACACACACACACACACAATGGAATAGTACTCAGCCATCAAAAAAATGTTATCTTGCCATCTGCATCAACATCGATGGAACTAGAGGGTATTGTGCTAAGTGGAATATGTCAGTCAGAGAAAGACAATTATCATATGATCTCACTGGTATGTGGAATTTAAGAAATAAAACAGAGGATCATAGGGGAAGAGACGGAAAAACAAGACGAAATCAGAGAGGGAGACAAACCATAAGAGACTCTTAATCATAGGAAACAAACTGAGGGTTGCACTGAATGTGTAGATTGCTCTAGGTAGCATTGACATCTTCACAATATTTGTTCTTCCAATCCATGAGCATGGAACGTTTTTCCATTTCTTTGTGTCTTCCTCAATTTCTTTCATGAGTATTTTATAGTTTTCTGAGTACAGATGCTTTGCCTCTTTGGTTAGATTTATTCCTACGTATCTTATGGTTTTGGGTGCAATTGTAAATGGGATCGACTCCTTAATTTCTCTTTCTTCTGTCTTGTCGTTGGTGTATAGGAATGCCACTGATTTCTGTGCATTGATTTTCTATCCTGCCACTTTACTGAATTCCTGTATGAGTTCTAGTAGTTTTGGGGTGGAGTCTTTTGGGTTTTCCACATAAAGTATCATATCATCTGCAAAGAGTGGGGGGAATGAGGTAACTGGGTGATGACATTAAAGAGGGCACGTGATATAATGAGCACTGGGTATTCTGTAAGACTGATGAATCACTGACCTCTACGTCTGAAACTAACAATACATTATATATTAATTGAATTTAAGTTTAAAAAATTAAATTAAAAAATGAAAAGGTCACAAGATGTTAAAAAAAAAAAAGAAGTTCAACATTAATAGTCATTAGGGAAATGCAAATCAGAATCCCATGAGATACCATCTCACACCCATTAGGATAACTACTAAAAAAGAAAACAGGGGTGCCTGGGTGGCTCAGTCAGGCGACTGCCTTCGGCTCGGATCGTGATCTCAGGGTCCTGGGATCGAGCCCCACATTGGGCTCCCTGCTCAGCAGGAGGCCTGCTTCTCCCTCTCTCACTCCCCCTGCTTGTATTCCCTCTCTCGCTGTCTCTCTCTCTTTCAAATAAATAAATAAAATCTTTAAAAACAAAAGAAAAGAACAGGTATTGGTACAGATTTGGAAAAATTGGAACCCTTGTGTCTTGTTGGTGGGAATGCAAAATGGTGTAGCCACTATGGAAAAAAACAAGACTATCCCCTCAAAATATTTAATAGATCCAGCAATTCCACTCTGGATATATATACCTAGAAGAATTGAGAGCAGGCTTTTGAAGAGGTATTTGTGTACCCTTATTCATAGGAGAATTACTCACAATAGCCAAAATGTGGAAGAAACCCAACTTTCCCTTGATGAATGAATGGATAAATCAAAAGGTAGTACATACATGCAAGGAAATATTATTCAGCCTTAAAAATTCAAAGACAGACAATGCAAATTCATAGACAGCAGAATGGTAGTTGCCAAGGGTTGTCATAGGGGACAATGGAGACTTACTGTTTAATGGATACAAAGTTACAGTTTTCCAAGATGTAAATAGTTCTGGAGATGAACAATGATGATGGTTACACATTGTGGTTACACACATTGTTAATGTACTTAGTGCCACTGAACTATACATCTAAGATGGTAAAATTTATGCTATGTGTGTTTTACCACCATTAAACATTTTTTAAGCAGCCGGTGGGGGGTAGACACTTTATGTATAATGGAAAGATGTAGATTATGGCAGACTGCTTGTTGTAAATCATATAAGCTGAAAGGTAGTGGAGCACCCTCTTTAAACTACTGAGAGAAGGGGCACCTGGGTGGCTCAGTCGTTGAGCATCTGCCTTCGGCTCAGGTCGTGATCCCAGGGCCCTGGGATTGAGCCCCGCATTGGGCTCCCTGCTCAGCAGGAAGCCTGCTTCTCCCTCTCCCACTCCCCTTGCTTGTGTTCCTTCTCTCGCTGTCTCTCTCTCTCTCTCTGTCAAATAAATAATCTTTAAAAAAATAAAAATAAAATACTGAGAGAAAAGAAAGCTGTTAACCTATGATTCTTTCAAAAATTAAGGTAAGACTTTCTCAGACATACAAAAGCTGGAACAGTTCATCACCTGCAGATTCTTACAACAAGAAACATTAAAGGAAGTCCTTCAGAAAGAAGGAAAATGATACCAGATGCAACTCTGGATCTACACAAAGAAAGGAAGAGCACCAGAAAGAGTAACAACATAAATAAGTACATGACAATTTTTCTTAGTATTTAAATCTCCTAAAGGATGACGGCAACAAATAGAAAACAAATAGGAAGACGATAAAGATACCATGTCAACTGACTCACTAAATGTAAATGGTCTAAATAATCCAGTTAAAAGGCAGAGGTTTTCAAAATGGCTAAAAAAGCAGAACCTAACTATGCTGCCTAAAAGAAACACCCTTCAATTATAAAGACACAGATATAAGTTAGAAGTAAACATTTGGAGAAAGGTATGCCATGATAATACTAATCAATTATTAAAATGGCTATATTTATTTTTAATGGCTATATTTACCTGATACAAAATTTCAAACATCTCAAAGACTATTACCAGAGATAAAGAAAGTCATTTCATAATGATAAATTCATCAAAAGTCAAAGGAATTCTGTTTATGTACTTAACAACAGATTCAAACAATATGAAACAAAAAATTACAGAATTTCAAGGCGATACAGATAAAGCCACAATTATAGTCAAGATTTTAATATCCTCTTAGTAACTGACAGAATGAGTCAGAAGAAAATGAATAGAATTTTTGTTTAATATTTTAAAATACCAACAACCAATTTGATTATGTATAAAACACTTCACCCAACAGCAGAATACACAGTCTTTTTTATTTAAGATTTTATTTATTTATTTATTTGAGAGAGAGAGCGCATGAGAGGGGGGAGGGTCAGAGGGAGAAGCAGACTCCCCGCTGAGCGGGGAGCCCGATGCGGGACTCAATCCCGGGACTCCAGAATCATGACCTGAGCCAAAGGCAGTCGCTTAACCAACTGAGCCACCCAGGCGCCCCAGAATACACAGTCTTTACAAAGACACATATTTCCCTACCACAATGGAATTAAATTAGGAATCAATAAAAGGAAGATCCTTTTGAAAACCCCCAAATACTTGGAAGCTAAATAACACACTTTTGAGTAAACCGTGGGTCAAAAAATAAGTCAAAAGAGAAAATAAGCATTTTGAACTGAAGGAAAAGAAAAACAATAGATCAAAAGATGTGATATGCTGCTGAAAGCAGTACATGAAGGGAAAGGTATGGCACCAAGTGCCTTTAATAAAAAAGAAGGGTCTCAAATCAATGGCTTCAGTGTCCATCCTTAAAAAAATCTAGAAAAATAAAAGCAAATTAAACCTAAATTATGGGGCGCCTGCATAGCTTAGTCAGTTAAGCATCTGCCTTCAGCTCAGGTCATGATCCTGGGGTCCTGGGATCGAGTCCCACATTGGGCTCCCTGCTCAGCGGGGAGTCTGCTTCTCCCTCTCCCTCTGCCCCTCCCCCCACTGTGCACATGCACGCGCGCTCTTTCTCTAATAAATAAAATCTTTTTTAAAAAAACTAAATTAAGTAGAAGAAAGTAAATAATAAAGGTCAGAAAAGAAATAAATGAATTAGAAACACAGGACAGCAATAGGGAAAAAAAGAAAATCAATGGAAGTAAAGCTGGTCCCTGTGGAAGATCAGTAAAATTGATAAACTTCTACCAGACAAATAAAGAAAAATGAAAAGAAGGACACAAATTACCAATATCAGGAAGGGGGGTGGGTACATCACAACAGACTCTGTAAATATGAAGTGGGTAATAAGGCACTGTTATGAAAAACTTTACATCAGTAATTCAACAACTTAGATGCAACAATTTCCTTAAAAGATGCTAACTACAAAAGCTCACTTAAGAAGAAATAGATAACCTGATTGGCCCTGTATCTATGAAAGAAATCAAATTAATAGGGAAAAACCTTTTCACAAGGAAAACCGCAGACCCAGATGGCTTTCCTGGCTACCCATCATTTAAGGAAGAACTAATACTAGTTCCATGCAAACTCTTCTAGAAAATTGAAAAGGAAGGAATACTTCCTTTACTATAAGAATACTCCTGTACTCTTTATGTCAGTATTATCCTGATACCAAAGCTAGAAAAAGGCATGACTACAAAAGTCAGTTACTGACGAGTATCATTTACGAATGTGCAAATTTTCTAAACAATTTTTTAGAAAATTGGATGCAACAATATATAAAAAGCATAATACATTATGAGATAAGTGGAGTTTATGTGAGGAATGTGGGGGGTGGTTTAACATTTGAAAGAAAATCAGTGTAATTCAGCATATTAAAAAACTAAAAAAAAAATTAAAATCATGATCATCTCAATAGACAGAAGAAAACATGTAATGAAATCTGGCATTCATTCCTGATTTTTTTTTTTAAATCCCTCAACAAAGTAGCAATAGAAGGAAACTTCCTCCACCTGATAAAGGGCATCTATGACAAACTCACAGCAGCTAACATCACGCTTAATATCGAAAGACTGAATGCTTTTTCATTAAGATCAGAAATGAGCCAAGAAGGCCATCTCTCACCACTTCTCTTCAACATTACACTGGAATTTTCAGCCAACAAGGCAAGAAAAATAAATAAAAGCATTCAGGTTAAGAAGGAAGAAGTAAAATTCAGTATTCACAGATGACTTGACTGCCTATGTAGAAATCTGGAGGAATGTACCAGAATACTACTCATTAGCATGTTTAACAAGATGGCAGAATACCAGGTTAATACAAAAACTTAAGTGTTTTTCTAGCTACCGGTAATGAACCATCAGGAAATTGTGAAAATAATATCATTTACAATAGCATCAAAAATATGAACTATTTAGGGATAAATCTGACCAAAGATGTCACAGTTGTGGACATCGACAACTACAAAACACTGCTCAGAGAAATTAAAGACCGACATATATCAAGAGATGTATCATGTTCATGGATGGGGAGACTCAGTACTGTCGACAATTTAGTTCTCTCCAAACTGACCTACAGGTTTAATGCAATCCCAGCAGGTGCTTTGTAGAAATTGTTACTGGGCTCTAAAATCCACAAGAAAATGCAAAGGAACTATAATCATCAAAGGAAAAACAAAGTTGGAATACTAACGCTACCCTGATTTCAGTTATTAGAAAGCTATGATAATTAATGCAGTGTGGAATTGGTGTAAAAACAGACAAATAGATCAAGGGAACAAAATAGAGCCCAGAAGTGAGCCCATACACATATGAACAGCTTATTTTCAACACAGGTACAAAGGAAATCAGTGGAGAAAAGATGGTCTTTTCAACAAAAAACACTGGAACAATTTGATCTCTATACACAAAAAAGTGAACTTCAGTTCATATCTCATCATATACGAAATAAACTCTAAATGGATCACCTAAATGTCTATTTTCAATTAAGAACTTTCTAGAGGAGGGACGCCTGGGTGGCTCAGTCAGTTAAGTGTGTGCCTTCGGCTCAGGTCATGATCCCAGGGTCCTGGGATCGAGCCCTGCATCGGGCTCCCTGCTCAGCGGGGAGCCTGCTTCTCCCTCTGCCTGCCCCTCCCCCGGCTTGTGCGCGCGCTCTCTCTGTCTCTCTCTGACAAATAAATAAATAAAACCTAAAAAAAACTTTCTAGAGGAAAACATAGGGAAAAACCTTTATGACTTTGAGTTAAGTAAAGATTATATATATATGTATATAAATGTATATATGTACATATACACATATATATGTATATATGTATATTTCTTATATATATCAAAGAAAGAATGATGTGCAAAGGAACAGATCAATTGGATTTTATCTAAAGTTAAAACTCCTGCTCTTAAAAGGACATTGTTACAAGAATGAAAAGAACCACAGACTGGGAAAGAATAATCGAAAAATCAAAAATCTGATGAAGTATTTGTATCCAGAATATATCAAGAACTTGCCAAATTCAATGATAAGAAAACAAACAACCCAATTAAAAAATGCATCAGGGATCTGAACAGACACTTCTCCAAAGAAGACAGATGAATAGTAAATAAACACATGAAGGAACGCTCAACATCATCAGTCACTAGAGAAATGTAAATTAAAACCACAGTGAGATTTCACCACATGCCTGTGACGATGGCTAAATTAAGAAGACTGGTAGGAATGTGGAGACGCTGGAACTTTCCTACACAGCTGGTGGGAATGTGTAAGGCACAACCACTCTGGGAAACAGTTTGCCAGTTTCTTAAAAAGATAAACCTATGATCCAGGCATTTTGAAAGCCTTTCAATATCCTGTCAAACATCTGTACATGAATCTTCATTGTAGTTTTATTTGTAACTGGAAACAGCTTCAAAGATCCCTACCACTCAGCAATCACAAGGAGTGAATTCTTGGTATGAAATAGTGTATGACACGGATGAATCTTGAATTAAGTATGCCAGAGTGAAAAAAGCCAGGAAAAAAAAAAATAAAATAAAAAAGAATACCTTCTGTTTGATTCCACTTACATAACATTCCAGGCTCTGCAAGCTTGCACAGAGAGACAGAAAGCAGAACAGGAGTTGTTGAAGGGTGCAAGAGAAAGATTATAAATGGACAGGAAGAAACAACCCAAAACCCAACAGCCCAACTCAAAAGGAAGAAGCCGTCCTGGGTTTCTACAGGTGTTTTTACCTGAATGGGACTCGGGGCTTTTCTCTGAGATAAGCTGAGGTCTGGATGTAGTGTTTGTACATATTTGCCCGTGTGGTATTCCTCAAGAGAGCAGAGGATTACCCAGCACTCACCGATATGCCAAGGACAACCGGCAGAGCACAGAGGTCAACACCTGAGCGGCCATTCTCACCACCAGCGCAGGTCGATGGTGCCCAACAAGCAGCTACAGACCCCAAGCATTCATTGCAAGAAAACACAGGGGCAGCTTTTTAAGAATGGGGAGACAGAACCACCAGAAAGAACAACACCACAAAATGGTTCCCGCAAAATCTTATTCACGTTTCCCAAGGGAAATGTGCATCTGTGCCTAATGGAATGAGGAAAAAGGAAAAAAAGTCCTGTTTCGTGTTTGACCTTTGCACACCTGAGTTTTACATATATATTCATGTTTTTCCAGCATGAAAGTAAAGGCACCAGGGGAAAATGCAAAAGGTATGTTCTGCTCTGTACGCAAATTTATCTTCACGTTTGTTCTCGTTTCCTTCCACCCGTTTATCTTTCCCAGTTGCCAAGAACAGCTCTGGGAGTAATCACCTCCCACGCCAAAAGCTGGGGACATGATAATTGGCGTCTGATGACAGGGGATTACATTTTTAAATAGTCACTTTCAACTTCATAACATGTATGTCATTTTTAACCGTCTATATATACTGCTTCAACTCCTACATTTAAGGGGAGAGGGGTGTCTATGGAAGACGGACCAATGAGAAACATACATTCACCAAAACTTTGCGTGGGTTTAAAAAAAAAAAATTGCAACCCAGAAGATCAGATGTCATTTATGTAACAGCGATCTTAAAATACAAGAGCTAGGAAAAGGTCTCTATCTATCAAAATGACTTCCTGGTTAATTTGAGTAAAGATTTGAGTTTTTGAAATATCACATACTATTAATAAACCTAAGGGAGAATAAATTCTTTTTTGCTGTACTGAGAAACACACACCATGTATCATTCATAGGAGATACTGGCACTACTTTAGAGAAAGGGGCAATTATTTGCAAAGGAACCCATCTGGGACATTCACCTCGCGTCTCTTGCAAGCTCCTAATACTGAAAAGAACCAAAGATATCTATTCATTTGTAATGCGCATCTCAACCAGTTGGGAAAACCTCACCAGCTCCACACAAATGTAAAAATGAGAGACTCCAACAGAGCCAGCAGCGTGGCTCCTTGCAGCCCAGTGGCACAGCCAGCCGGCTGGCTCACCAGCAGGTGGTTGTTTGCTTAAGGCTGCTGATATGTGACAGAAAGGTTACCTTAGGAAAGCAAGGACCCTGACATTTCTGCTAAGGAACCCTCTGTTTGTAATGAAGAAACATTTGAAACAACCTAGGCGGCCAGCAATGGGGGAATTAATAAAACTACTAAATCCCCCAGCCAGCTAGAGCAGTTAAAAGGAATGAGCTAGAGCCACACGCAAGGATACAGCTGGACATCTGAGGCTTTGTAGAGCTTTTAAAAAGACACGTTCCATAATGTTTACAAAAGGATACCATTTGAGGGAAGAAAAATCCCACCACAAACACTGTATTTCCTATGTATAAATAGGGAATCAGCACAAAAGCAAAAAGGAAATGAGATGGAAAGATCCGAAATAAACTCCCAAAAGGAGGAGGGGGAGGGAGGGGCGTAAGAGCTAGGAGCGTAGGGTCCCCTGCTCTATAGAGAACAAAAAATAAGAGAAATAGCAATTTTATTCTGTTACTGTCTACGCCCCCCCCCTTTTTTTTTTACATATACAGGCAGTCAACGCTGCCTGCTAATGTTTGTACCTCAGATAATCTAGTTGACCTTTTTAGAGCTTATCTGGAAAAGCAAAAGAATGAAACTTTTATTATTCATAGCTGCCAACTCGATCTTATTCTAGCTCTGGAAGGAGCCTACTGAAACACATTTTTCCAAGGTTAGAGGTTCTAAGATTGATTTGATGAGGTGACACCAGGGCATTCTGTACAACTGGAATTTTTCTGCAGAAAAAATTTACTTTATGTCTTTGTAACATTTCATGTATGGTTGGCATTATTTGGGAAAGTGTGTTGAAACAGATGATCCCCTTTCTGAGCTAGGAGAGCATTGCTCCTTCTTAATCTTGTTACAGAGATTACACCAGCAACACATCCTGCTTCAGCCCCCAGCTGGCTGTGTTCTGCAGGGACCCCCACAATTCCTACACATGGGTGGGGTGCCAAAAGGAGACGAACACCATTACCACAAGTACCCCAGCTACTCCTTCACTGAAAATCACAGGAAACTCATATAATGAAATGCAAAAGAAATGAATTTAGAATCCAGGACCCACAGGCACCAGCCACAGATAATTGGGAAATGAAATATTCTACTTCCTCCAAATTCACCTACAGATTCAATGTGCTCCCAATCAAGATCCCGGCAGGCATTTGTAGAAAATGACGAGCAGGCCCTAAAAATTATAGGGAAACGCAAATGACTAGAATACACAAAACAATTTTGTAAAAAAACGAAGTCAGAGGATTTACAATACTTGATTTCAGTACTCACCATAAAAATACAGTCATCAAGGCTGTGTGGTAACTGGCATAAAGATAAGCACACAGATGAATGAAACATAACACAAACTCCAGAAACAGACCACAAATACACAGAACTCTGAATTTTAACACAGTTATCACCGCAGTTCCATGGGGAGAGGATAATCATTTCAACAAATGGTGCCGGAACAACTCGACATCCATATGGGAAAACAGGACCATCGAGCCCTGCCTCACACCATACACCAAAATCGACTCAAAACGGATCACAGGCCTCACTGTAAAAAGTAAAACAATAAAATGCTGGAAGAAAACTTTTGTGACCTAGGGTGACAAAGGTTTCTTAGATAGAACACAACAAGCAAGAAGCATAAATGAAAAAAAAATGGATAAACTGGACTTCACCAAAATTAAACGCTCCTGCACTTTGAAAGACGCCTTAAAAGGGCCCACGGACCAGGTGAAAACACTCACAAGCTATGTGCGTATGTGACAAAAGACTTGTATCCAGATTATACAACCAACTCTGATGATTCAATAATAGAAAGACAAACAAGCTATAAAAACAGGCCAAAGATTTGCGCAACCACTTCACAAGAGAGGTGACAAGGGGCTAACAGTCACAGGAAAAGGTGCTTACTGTCGTTAGTCATCAAGGAAATGCAAATTAAAACGAGATACAACCATATACCCACCGGAAGAGCTAAAATTAAACGCCAGAATGTGAAAAATGTGAAGTAACTGGAACTCAGATATTTCTGGCGGGGATATACAGTGGCCCCAGGCCCCTTACACCTGCTCAGTTCACAGCCTGGCCCCCACACAGCATCTGAGGTGCTGAGCCTGCTCTGAAACATCCACAGAAAGTAACGAAGGAAGGCTGTGTTCTCTGGCTCTAACTCTGGGCTCTAACCACCCCCATGACGAACAGTGCGGTCGCTAGGATGCTGCAAGTGGCTAACGGAGCTTTGATTTAGGTTATTAGGAAAAACCTGCTGTGATGAACTCAGGTGACCTAAATATCTAAGCTTCAGGGGTTCCCCCCATCCCACCACATCTTCCTCACGCAAATGAATTTCTCCAAGATACTTGAAAGCAGAGGTTCTCAAACTGAGGGCCAGCAGCATCAGCATGACATGGGAGTTTGTCAGAAAGGCGGCCCCTCGGGCCCCACCTGAGACCACGCAAGTGGGTCTGCGTCTTCCTGAGACGGGCCAGCCTGAGTGACAGGTGCTGCCAGGGCCACAGCTAAGGCCCTCCCAGACTGTAAAGCGCCATTCAAATGGGTACAGTGAGGGGCGTCTGGGGTGGCTCAGTCGGTTGGGCGTGTCTGCCTTCGGCTCAGGTCATGATCTCAGGGTCCTGGGATCGAGCTCCCGCACTGGGCTCCCTGCTCAGCGGGAAGCCTGCTTCTCCCTCTCCCGCTGCCCCCTGCTTATGCTCGCTCTCTGTCAAATAAATAAAAAATCTAAAAAAAAAAAAAAAACAAAAAACAAAAAACAAATGGGCGCAGCGGGCATGAGCAAGGACAGCTGAGCTGGCTGTCGCAGGAGTTCTGCCCGGAAGGGAAGAGGGTTCCAGAGACAACTTCATTTTCTCAAGCAACCTTAACCTGGGGGACAGGCACCGAGAAACAAAAATGTACAGAAAGAAAAAAAGATGTAAAACTATATATTTTTTCTAAGATGCAAAAAAGCGATGGCATTTCAACACAAAAGAAACATAGATGCTCCTGAATTATTCAGACCCAGGCAACTTGATGATTATACAGACGGAACAAAAAGATCCACCGTCTTTCATCATATGGCCCAGCTTTGTCACCAGATCAGCAGGCCCTGGTTTCTCACCCTGGCGTTTGGGGAGGTCTGGGATCAGGTCAAATTTCTGTGTGTGCTATCAGGAGCTACCTGGCCCAGGGCCTCTGCTAGAGGGCAGGAAACGTTTGCTGGATTTCTTTCTGTAAGGGTGAACAAGGAACACCCCTATCGCCAAGGAATTTAAAGTTTCTGCTTGATCCAAGGGAGGGTAAGGGGGAGATTCAGTGCCAGGGCAGGCCTGGAATGGTGGTTGGAGGGCACTGGCCAAGGAGGTTTCACAGAACCACAAAGAGGACCACAATGAAAGGAACCCCTAATGTTAATTCCTTCTACAATATTTTTTTGAGAACCTACCTTGTGCAGGCACCACTCTGAGACGCTGGGGCCAAAGACAGACAGATCCTCCATCCACGTGTCCGAGATCCGTGGGCCCTCAGGGCTTCTTCTGCCTACGGGATAAATAGGGTCAGACCACCCAGCACCTGTGTTCTCTAGTTTAGGGCTCACAGCAGGTGGGAGGGCCAGCCTCTCTCAAGGCCCCTCAGACCCTGGACCCCTGGGGCATCCCACCTCCCTAACAAGGGACAGAAGCCCCTCTACGATTCTGCTCCCTCCCTTCCCTCAGAAGACAAAGCTGAAAAAAAGCACCTGTTAGAATCTGATTCCCAATCCACCTGCCAGTTAGTTCTGGGCTCAGCTTCCATGTGAATTTCTCTCATTTGCTAATTTCTTTTCATTTTTGATAAGCCTCTGCCACTTCCGCACAATCCCTCCAATAGCTCAGTGAACACCCAAAAAAGGAGGGGGACGATGGAACCAATTTTATCATCAGCTAGTTGGAAACATTACTCAGTAATGCATGTTTTAATTCTGAAAAGGTTCTTCAGGTTTTTTTTTTTTTTCTAATTAGGGAGCTGCGGCGAGGCTTGGGGGAAGATCTCACCCACTGTGGGTGCAGTGTCTCAGGGATCGTGTCCCAGTGTCTGTGGAGAGATGTTGGTGCCTTTTCCACTCACTTTCCCAGACCTTGACATTTAAAGCAACTTGGCGAACACAACTCCCTGGTAATTTTAAGTTTTCTATTTACCTATACGTTTGCATGGTGGGCTGTGAACATTCCTAATCTACGTCTCCATATATCCTACAAACATCTCTGGTAGCAGATGGGAGAGATGCATATAGCAGAATGTTCTGCGCAGCAAAAGAGCCGCAGACAAGGCAAAAAGCCTACCTCCCAGAGTTGATTAAATCAATTGCGATACGGCCACTGAATGGGAAACCATGTAGCTATTAAAGAGAATAAAGTAACCCATCGTTGCATAATGGTCATATGATCATATATGCTCTAGTATAATTTACAATATTGTGTTATTATGTATCATATTAATGAAACACAAATTAGTATTTATTAAATAATATGAATCATTTATGGTGATTATTTTGTATTACGCACTGCAAACCACTGTATTAACACATCATACATTAGTTCATGAAAAATCAAAGTGCAGAGAACTGCAGAGTCAGTCCATTTGTATAAAAATAAAAATTGGAGACTATAAATACGTTTGAGTATACGAGTGTGTCTATCAACCGTCGGGAGCAGCGGGGCTCAGTAATTCCCCGCGCATCAGCATCACCTGGAGCTCTCCACCGGCGGGTCTAATTTGGCAGGTGTGGGTGAGCCGGCGAGGATGCGGGGCTGCAAGCTCCCAAGTGATGCTGCTGGTCCGGGACGAGGCACGCTCCCTGGGCTCAACCGCGGGGAGGTGGCGGACAGGGAGCTTTGGGCTTTTTACTTCTTTAACAACTACGCATTCATCCCACCACCCTTGCCGAGCGTGGGCTCCGCACAGGGCAGCCGTGGACAGCCCGGGGGTCGGGCTGGCAACCAGAACCGCCACTTTTCCTCCGCTTCCGGCGTGCTTCGCCCCAGAGGGGAAACTGAGGCTCCGACCCGCGCCGTCCAAGGTCTCGGACTTAGTCTGGCGGAGCTGGGATTCGAACCCTGACTCGGCGTCGCCGACAAACGTTCCGCCCGCTCCCGAGTTCCGGACACGCCTCCTTTGCCGTGGCCGTGGGGACTCGCGACCCACAGTCCCAGCGCACGCGGGAACCCCCGAAGGCCGGCCGGTCGGCGGGAGTCCGGGGGGAGCGTCCGGCGCGCGCCCGCTGGAGCCCCGCCCAGCCCCGCCGGCCGCAGGGACGGGGCGGGGCCGCGCGACGGCCGGGCGGGCGCGCTCGCGCTCGTGTCCGCGGGGCGAGCTCACGGGAGCGACGCCAGGATAGAGGCTCGCGGAGCCGCCATTCCAACGCAGGCGCGGTGGCCAAGTGGTAAGGCGTCGGTCTCGTAAACCGAAGATCACGGGTTCGAACCCCGTCCGTGCCTACTGCCGGTCTCTCTTGGCTGGGAGACTTTTTAGGCTTGGGATCGCTTTTCCAGAGTGGCCCTCCGCAGAGCCCGCCTCCTGTATTCCGCAGCTAGAGTCTCGCCCCTGGGAGCCATGGGTGCAGAGCCGGCCAACTGTTTTCACCCTGTTTGACTTCAAGTTCTCTTCCCCTCCTCGCGGAGAATGAGCGTCTGGGTGGTCTGGCCTCCGCGAGTCCGCAAGCTCGGCCCGCGCGGCACTCCGCTCCCTGCAAACAGCGCCCCCTGCCGCCCCCCAGCGGGACGTGGAGGGTCCCCCGGACACCCGTGGCCCTGGGCAAAAAAATAAAAAAACACCCTACAGCTGCTGTCACTTGACTGGAGAGCCACTAAGCTTTTCCCCTCAACATTAAAGTCCAATTTTACCCTCTCTAACGAGAGGACTGCCGTGGCCTGATGCCGGGCCCAGACCCAGAGTCAGCTGCTGACTGGCTTGCTATTTTTAAAAAGAAATCCGTTGCAGGCACTGCATTCGAGAGGAAACCCTCCCCAGAGGTGCAGCCGTTCTGACGGGAACACCTAAACCGGTGTGAGCCTCCGCTTGCCTTTCTGTGAAATGGGTCTCTGGCCAGCCGCAGGTGTTTATGAAGTCGCTGCCAGACACACTGGCCGGAGAGGCGGCCTCAGTAAACGGAGCTAGGGCCGCAGGGAACCTGTTTTCTTTGCACCACGAAAGGATGCACCACGGGGCTGCTCGAGTGCAGTATGCAGTGACCTCGACCCCAGGGAGGTGGCCTATTGTGTCATCTGAAAACCGGCTTGACCTAGCTCGTGGAAACCTGGGTCAGCCTGACATTCCTAATAGAGTCATGGAGCTCCTGGTGTATGCGTGGTGGAGCTGAACTCAGGGGCTACCTCGGTGAACCAGACAGATCGGGGCGAGCTCTCTGATGGAGAGAGTGGGGTTGGGGATGCGATGGGGGGGCGCGGCGGGGAGCCTGGCAGGAGCGGCCGGGGGTTAGACTCCCGGACTTGCCGGGCTTCATCAGCATCCCCAGGCTTGTGGAAACGCTGATCACTGGGCCCCACCTCCAGCGCTTCTGCATTCAGTAAATCCGAGATGGAGCCTGACCGTTTGCATTTGTAACTACCTCCCACCTGATGCTGATGCTGCCGGACCACACGGAGAACTGCTCTTCGAAAGACAGCCCCATTCTAAAGCCACACTCTAAACCCCGGGGCACGTGTGTGTGCATGTATACAAATGTGGAAGCTCACACACATGAAAGTAGTGAACAACAGGGCTTCTCACACTTCAACCTGGGGCGCGCAGGAAAAGGCAGGTTCTGATTCTTTAGTGGAGCCGGAGACTGCATTTCTGCGTCTTGCTGATGCTGGGGTGACTGGTCCCCGCCTTCCCTGACTGGACATAGGGTAGAAGGATCCACACCAAATTAACAGTCGTTGCCTCTCTGGGGGGGGGGGATGTCCAATCGGGGAGCTGTTGAAAGTCTTCCTTCATTTCTATCCTGTAAATGTTCACATTGTTTGGATTTTCTGGGAGATGATTGTATGACGTGTAATTTTTTTGTTCTTACCAGAATCACTCCAGAACCCACAAACCCAAAGGTAACCTATTAGAACACAGGCATATTAGAATGATCCAGAATTAAGACAGATAATGATTGAGTGTCCTCTTCTCTCCACTGGGGCACCCATTCATTTCTTTTTAAAGAAGTGTCACAAAAGAACACTTGGGCTCTTCCCTTTTAAAAATATCCCAAAATAGGGCGCCTGGGTGGCTCAGTCAGTTAAGCAACTGTCTTCGGCTCAGGTCATGATCCTGGAGCCCTGGGATCGAGTCCCACATCGGGCTCCCTGCTCAGCGGGGAGTCTGCTTTTCCCTCTGACCCTCTTCCCTCTCGTGCTCTCTGTCTCTCATTCTCTCTCTCTCAGATAAATAAATATAAATCTTAAAAAAAAATCCCAAAATATCCCTCCCCATTAAACAAACAGAAAACCACACTGCCCCCCACAGGTAGGCCAATATCTGTGGGGGGGGGGGAGGTTACTTGTCCAGGGAGATTTTCCTGTCCTTCCCTCCAAAGAGTGAATCAGTGCTCCTAGGTGACATCATCCTAGGAAAGCACCCCCAACAATTTCCCCGCCTCACCCTACACAGGGTGCCACCCCCCTCGGCTGCACATGATGAATGGACTTTAGAAAAAGGCAATTTACATAAGGTACTGTGAGTACCATTCTCCACCTCCCCCCCACAAAAATTGCACAAAATATCTAAGGGTATATATTTATATGTGGAGAAGCACATGCTATTTTGTTTTTCGTTCTTAAGCCTGGAAGATTACACATAAATCTCAAAATCATCACCTCTGGTTGAAATCTGGGGATGCCACAGAGCTGTAAAAACCAGTTTGGCACAGGCTGTCGAATCAGGCACCAGTGACCAAAATCCTGAATTTGCGTCCTCTTTACACTTAAATGCGTAGCGCTGATTAGGTGTCTGAATAAGCAAAGCCATTTTATGTTGATTTAAACCACTTGTGTTCATGAATATAGAAAGCCATGTTTGGATTTCTATAACTTTTCTATGAATTTCTGAAAGTCGGCTTGAACTCCGCTGTGTTTGCTCTGTGAAGAATCGTTCTCTGGTCGGCTTTGGGTATGAAAAGGGAAAGATAAGAAGCCCCTGACGCTGAGGGTGGGAGGAGAGGTAACTGAGCCTACATCCTCTGAGACACTGCTGTGTGAACTGGACCACTGGGGAGAAGGTGGGTTTGCATTGAGAGCTCTGAAAGGACAGATCATGAGAGTGAGTAGTAGAAAAAAGGTTAAATAAGAATTCTGAAGCCAAAGAGGGAGCCCAGGATCCTAGCGTTAGCAAGGAAGGGCTGTTTTGTCAGCAGAGGCTGCGCGGTAGTAAACTTCAACAGTGACACCAGGTGGCAGCATAGAGCAAGGGCAGGGTTAGCCTGGCTTCTCTCTGCCCTGCAACTACCAGAAACCCGTGGGAGCCATAGACCCTCCACTTAACCTCTCTGGGCCTCAGTTTCTCCAGTTCTGAAATTGGAATGACACACACTCACTTGCTTCTTGTCTGGTGGAGTCCTCCTGATGACAACATTGTAAACATCCATCAGCCAGGATGTCAAGGGTGGTCCATCCATGTCATGGCATCATGGGCAGCCGTTAAAAGGAATGACTGACTCATGGATCTGGAGATTAATTTAGTAAGAAAAGCTGTGTCCTGCTTTTGGGTTTTGTTTACAGCTTTATCAGGGTATAACTGATACACAAAAGCACCCACACATATTGAACGTATACAACTGGATGAGTTTGGACATATGGACACGCCCTGGAAACCATCACCACATTCAAGGTAGTAGACAGACCATCACCTCCAGCCTTCCTGGGTCCCTTTGCTTTTTGTGTGTATGTGATAAGAACACTTAACGTGAGATCTGCCCTCTCAACAAATTGGTTAACGATAGTCACTCTCTTGTACAGATCTCTAGAATTCCTCCATCTTGTATAACTGTAACTCTAGTGGATGTCTTTGTAAAAAATAAATAGGCATATTTATCCACACATGTATGGATTTTTCTGTTGGTTTCTCAGAATGTGAAGAACACCCACCTCCCACGCGGATGGCTCCCTGTCATGCTCTTGACCATGAAGACCTCCAGGTGGGGTGAGTGGTGGCAGGGAATTACAGAGCCAATGACCAATTGCTTTTCTATTATTGTGACATCAGAGACAGAAGCTGTGTTACTTTCAGGTTCACTATTTTTGCAGCATAAACTTAAAATCTTAACAACAGAAAAAAAGAAAATGTAAAGAGTACACAGATGTCAGGGCTCTGGAGGGCACAGGTGTTCACACTGAGCTCACACCACATGGCTGAGATGCCCGGTCTGCAGGGAGAAAGCCCACTCTTGCCATCCAAACTGACTCCGTCGAAGGAGAGGCCTCGGATCGACCGCCCTGGCGCGTCTCCCATCTGGAGTGACATCATGTGCCTTGAAAACCTACATTAAAGAATGAAAAATGGCCCTCTTAATAAGAGAGTGAGTGATTTGTAGTCATGCATGAGTTGAGAGCCACATTTCAAAACCAGAAGCGTATTTCGGGCATGAGTAGCACTTAAAAGAAAATATTGTGGCAGGCCCCTGGAAGCACCAGACGTTGTTTGTGTCACATCTACTTGAGTTTTGCTTCAGCAAATCACCAGGCTGGCTCACGAGGAACACTCCCCGAGACCGTGTTCCTGTCTGTGCCCTGCTCCCCCATCCTGCCCTTCTCACTCAGGTAGGCAGAGCTGATTTTTCAGTCCCTGTGGGTACAGGAGAACCCCCAAACTTGATGCCTCGCTGGATGTAAGATCTGCAACAATTCTGGAAACACACCCAGATAAGAAACCCCATCTCTTCCTTGGAGAAGCGTTGGCGGGCAGACTCTATGATATCCTGTTATACTTGCCTTCTGGTCTTTGCACTTCATGTCATCCCTTCTTCTTAAGTGGGGTGACCTGCTTCCAGCCAACAGCATCTGGCAAAGGGGATGTGATGCCTCTTCTCTGATTATGTTACATAAGACGGCCACACCCATGTGGATAGCAGACTGTCTCCGGCTGGCTGGACGAAATGAGCAGCCATGTTGGGGAGGCCCCCATGGCGAGGAATGGAAGGCGTCCTCCAGCCAACAACCAGCAAGAAATTAGAGCCCTTGGTCCAATGGGCCACAAGGAACTGAATTCTGTCAGCAGCCACGTGATCTTGAAAGTGAGTCCTTCCAGTTGCTATGAGCTAAACATTTATATCACACACACACACACACACACACACACACACCCAAGTTCATATGTCAAAGCCCTAATCCCCAGTGCGATGGTATTAGGGGGTTAGGCCTTTGGGGGCTAATCAGAAGGGGATGAGGTCATGAGGGTGAGGCGCTCAGGGTGGAATTCATGCCTTATAAAAAGAGGATGAGACACGAGCTCTCTCTCTCTCTCTCTCTCTCTCTCTCTCTCTCTCTCTCCACCATGTAAGGACAAGAAGGCCATCCTAGCGACAAACCCAGGATCCAGGTTTGAGTTGGTTTTCTCCCACCGCTCGATCAAGTTACCCCAGCCTTAGTGACTTAAAACCACCCCTACTTCTTCTCTGTCCGTATCTGTAGGTCAGAAGCCCAGGTGGGTTCTAGGTGTCAGACAAGTCTAAGGTCAAGGTGGTGACCAGCTGGGCTATGATCAGAGGCTCTTGGTGAATCTGCTTCCATGCTCCCGCGGGTGGTTGGCCAGATCCAGTTCCCTACACTTGTAGGACTGAGTTCTGTTCCATGGCACCTCGAGGCCTCTCTTCAGTCCTTGCACACAGTGTCCTGACATCTGCACCAAGTCCTCTGCTCATTTCAAATCTTGCTTTACCTTCTGCATCTTTCCATCTTTCTCATGCAAGCCAAAAAAAAAAAAAAAAAGAAAATTCTCTGCTTCATGCAAGCCAAAGAAAATTCTCTGCTTGGAAGGGCTCTTAGATTTGGATTGGGCCCACCTGGATAATCCAGACTCATCCTCCTTTTTAAAAGTCTATAACTTTAATTACATCTGCAAAGTCCCTTTTGCCACAAAACACAATATATTCATAGGTTCTAGGGATGAAGGTGTGGACAAATTTGGGAGACCATGGTTCTGCTTACCCCAACCCCTTGACTCACCTCTCCTCCGTCACTTGCTCATCCAGCTGGTCAATGCCTAAACCTCTCTCCAGTCACCTCCTGTGTGTTGCTTTAGACCTTCACTGTTCCATCTCTTCTTTGATGACTGGTGCTTGGACTGGTGCAGTAGACTCCTACCTGGTATCCTTTGCTTTCCGTCTTGCCGCTCTTCCGCCCTTCCACTGTCATTTGACCTCTCTCCAACAGAGCAGTGAATATGTCACTCTCATCATTCCGTCCTTCACAAGATGCCCATCACCGCCAGGATAAATCCCAACTCCTCAGCATGGCATTCCAGGCCCCAAGTGTCCCTCCTACTGTGCTCCCTCTTGCTCTTCAATGTTTTACACCAGTCTTTTGTATGCCTTCAATTCGGTTTGTGCCTTAGTCCTCTGGGCCTGCATATATGCTGTTCCCTCTACCAATAATGAATGGCCTTTCTCCATTTCTGGCTTCTGGGAAAACTCCTACTCATACCACAAAACTTTGCCTAACTATTACTAACTTAACTATTATTTTGAATCATCCCTCAACACATTAGTTGGAGTTGCTCTTTCCTCGCCGTACTACCAGCACCTTGGCTTTATTGCTTTTCTAGCACCTACCACAGGATATTACAATTATTGGCTTACATGCCCATGCATTTCCCAAGAGACGACAGGCTGAAAGCTCAAATGCCCAGAGAAGCCAGACAGATTGTGCAAATGTGCGAAAACTTTTGGGGATAAGACAATAAGGACTCGAGGGGCCTGAGAGAAACTTGAGAGTTCACGCCAGGCTCAAAGCCACCACGTTTCCAAAAACCCCGCGTAAATGAGACCTAGGAATCCTCCTCTGGCGGGCAAGCCTTGCGGAAATTCATGTACACAAGGCTGTTCAGAGCGGCATTGCTGGGAAGAGCTAAATGTCCGTCCAGGAAAACAGAAATGCAAACTGTGGAAGGCTCACAGAATAGAATTAAGTTCAGCAGTTCAAAGAAATAAACTATAACACCATCCAACTACATGGAGAAAGCTCACAAAATGTGGGGGAAAAAAAGGCAGAGAAAGATGATGCCATTTATACAGAGTAAACATGGTGCAAACACAGCCCTATTTGTTTCTGGTCACACAGGTGGTAAAAGCGTAAAGACTTGCCCAAGTGTGATGATGTCTATATCCAGGACAACATTCTCTGTGGGGATCCTAGAGATGGCCAAGAGGGGTATTAGCTGAATTTGCATTTGATTTGATTTATGTATTACTTAAGCTGAGTGGTGGCGTAGGGGTGTTTGTTAATTTATTCTCTGTTGTTCGGAGTTGGCCTGAAAGACCTCGCAATTAAAGGCAAAAAAAAAAAAAAAAGTGGCTCTCGTGTGGTCTAACCCACATCATGCCGCCTAGCACAGAGCCTGGCACATGCAGGATGAGGAAAATACTACGTCCATTTTACAGATTGAGGGAAAGAGACAGAAGGTACGTTCCCCAGGTTCCAGAGGACGGACTGGCCTTGGGTTCGGGGCTGGAGGTGTGTGCGCAGAGGTAGAAATGGCCCATCCCTGGGCCTTTCCCAGAACCAGCCCTCCCCGGCTCACATTTACGTGGACATTTGCACAAGGCCACAGCAGTCCGGTATCAGAACGGAATTGAACAGCCCTTTCAACGTCCCCCGTGGCCCTCTAGAAGCTACCAGAGTGGGCATTAGTGGGGAGAGGCTCCAATAATCCAACTCAACGGCTCTAAGAATACTCCCGCTGTCTCTGCAGCCGGCCCATCTGGTAAGCCTCTGGCCTCTCCCCAGACTCTCTCTGCCCCCCACCGCCCCCAGCTGGGATGACTCCTCTCTGACCAGCTCACCACTTGTTACCTACATGATCTATTCCCTTTCTCAGACTCTCTGTCCCTTCCTAATGTATCTCCACGATGTCCAGGTTCCTTTTGACTGGTCCCCTCACCCATTACCCTGACGGGCATATCAAGACCTTGCCCACAAGGCTAACAGTCTTTGGGGACCGGCTGTGGGTATTCAAAAGATTCTACTTTCTTTCCAGTGACAGCCACTCCCACAGACCTGAGCCAGCAACTCTCCACTCTTCCCACATCCCTTGTCCAGGATACGTAGGGTGACCCACCGTCTGGTTTGTCTGGGACTGTCCCAGTCTTTTTTTTCTTAAGATTTTATTTATTTTTTGACAGAGAGACACACAGCGAGAGAGGGAACACAAGCAGGGGGAGTGGGAGAGGGAGAGGCAGGCTTCCCGCGGAGCAGGGAGCCCGATGCGGGGCTCGATCCCAGGACCCCGGGATCATGACCTGAACCAAAGGCAGACGCTTAACGACTGAGCCACCCAGGCACCCTGGGACTGTCCCAGGCTTATCACTGAAAGTCCAATGACCCAGAAAACCCCTCCGTCCTGGCAAACCAGGATGATGGGTCATTCTACCTATCCTTTCTTCCAAAAGAAGCCAGACATCTCAGGGACTCTCTTAAGAGACTTGGAGACAGGCTACCACCACTAGGAATGACCACCAGCCTCTGACCAGCATGAGGCCCCAAACCCCAAGGACATCTCGCAGTCAGTGTCACCCAGGGATTGCTGCATCCTCAAGGCGCAGGTGGAGACCCGGGCCCTGGTTGGGACCATGTGGCCCCAGGCAGCACTGAAAGTTGCACATTGCATTCTCCAGGGGTAGACCCTGGGAAGTTTCTATAATCCAGGCCATGAAGGTTGGGGCTGGCCACTCTGCATTGCAAGAAGAAAGAATTTTAAGTCAAGGGGTCAAAACTCAAATACCTACATGACCAGGCAGATGACCTAAGTGAATCCAGCCAGGCAGGAACTATGCCCTTAGTACTTTGGGTACTTTTTTCTACAAGGAACAGGGGCTGCCCTGTCTCAAACTGCCTTTAAAAATAAGGAAATTTATTAGGCATTTACCAGGATGTCTAGAGGGACGGTGGGTTTCTCAAGTGAATGTTTGAGCAGCTCCAACAGGCCACTAGAGACACAGGTTCCTTCCACCTCTCTTCTCTGCCATCAGCATGTTGGCTTCACCCCCAAGTCTGGCCCAAAATGGTTGCTGCGGTTCCAGGGATCACATCCAAATTCACCATCTCTCATTGGTTGGGATGGTGTCACATGGTTATTCTCCAACCAATAACTGGTGGTTTCCCCTGAGCCAAAGAGCTGAGCTGGAGAGGGCTGTGGAAGGACAATAAGAAGAGAATTTCCATCACCAATTTGAGGAAGGATCTGGGACAGCCACTTGAAACAGAGACACTGTTTCATACGTCCATTAGCTTCCTCTTCCTCCTGGTCTCTGAGCCAGGCACCACATTTCACAGCCCCTTTGGGTACTTATTGGGCCTCATGACGGGTGCTCACCCATGTGAGACACTTCCTAGCTGATGCAGTTAAAAGCTGGTTTGCTTTCCCTGTAAACCACTCCCGCCCCCAGCTCATGGAGAAAGAATGAAGCCCTAGAAGATGTCAGAGTACCAGTTGTGATCTCCAGGTCATGGGATCAGGACCCCCACTGGGCTCCGTGCTCAGTGCAGAGCCTGCTTGGGACTCTTTCTCCCTCTTGCTCTGCCCCTCCACCACCAACCCCCACCCCTGCACTCTCTCTCTCAAATGTATAAATAAAATCTTTAAAATATATATATTAAAACTTTTTTTTAAAGATGCCAGAGCCACAAAATAAAAGGCACCTGGGTTTCTAAATAACTTGTGGGTCCCCCTGCTCCCCACTTCTTGGGCTGTGATCCAAACAAGAAATCAAACTGTACTGTGGTGAGCCGATGAAAGTGTGGGATTGTTTGTTACAGCAGCTAGCTTTCCCTGACTCATATTCTCTTATATGCTGTTCCGCTGCAACCAACTGTTGCCCTGTGGGAATGCGGGCCCACCGTTGCCAAATCTTTTGATCATCTGATTTTTTGTTTAAGAGAAGCCAGAAATCTGGATTTTTTTAAATATGAAATTTCCTGATTTAAAAATGTTGGCAACCAAATCAAATTTATTATTATTATTTTAAATGGTCTGCGGGCCAAATGAAACACATCTGTGGGCTCCACCTGGCCTGGGGCCTGCCAGTTGCAACCTCTGGTCAAAACACTTCAAAGCCAACAGTATTGATTTTTAAGTTGGTACTGGTCTGAGCGGCGGCGCTACGTCCACAGTCATGTGGGTTCCAGAGAGGAGGTCTGTGCAGAAGGAGACGCCGTTCGAGTCCTTCATGTCTACCTGGACTGTGTATGGAACATTCTTCCAGTTTCCTGACACAGCTTGGCCACCCTGCTGAAATTCCAAGACGTTGACTTTGCGATTCTAGGCGACCCGGTCGCACTGAACCAGGCTGACCTACCCACCCAGTCCCTGGTGCCACTTCCACTTTGGTGTCCACAACTCAGAGAGAAGGGAGAACCCCTCGCACCTTTGAATCCATCCCTAGCGTCCAGGGGCATGGCTGGTTCCCCACTCCCATTTAACAGGGATGGACCATTGTTATGATTTATTGAGTACTTAGTATGCACTTTGTGCAAATCATGCCGTTTCATCCTCTTATAAATTGTTGCCAGTGGGGATGCTGAAATTCGGGACAGCCAAGGACTTGTCCAAGGTCACAGCCTGATTGATCTCTGGCTTCTCTTTCCACTGCAAAGCCTTTCTTAACCGGCCTGTGTCATGATGCCCCTAGCAGGCGAGGGTCTGGTCCCCAGCAGACCAGGAAGTACAGACCCCTCGGTCTCACCAAATGGCAGTTTATCTTTCTGTCTAGCCGGGGCCTGGAGTTCTCGGCCTCCTGGGAGCCACCACAACTTCACAGATGGGACACCACTGCAGTCCCAGCACCCACCCCCACCCAGGCTTCTCTTCCAGTACTTTTCCTTCTTTCTTTTATTCATTTTCTAACGAAACTTGATTTCGCCCTGCCATGTGCCAGACAGGGCAGGGTACCAGGAGTCCAGGCTTTTCCCAGAGGCTCCTTCTGCCCAGGGTGGCCACTTTGCACTTCTCGCCTGGGCCTTGGCATCTTTTCCTGGCCAGAAACCTGGGTGCGGGTGGCGCCCCTTCCTGGGAGAAGGCCAGAGTGGGCCTCTGGGACTTCTAGCCAAAGAGTGGGGTGTTTTCCGGAGTCTAGCTTAGCTGGATGTCAGGCTGGCCACTAGCTTGAGTCACGGGACCCTGAGCCAGAATGGGCAAGAGCAGGCCTCAAAGGGATTGGGGGGACATCTTTTAGGGGGCTTTTAAAGTCCAAGGTAAAGGCAGAGCCCTGGTTGCCTTGGGGGGATGGGGTGGGTCTTGCCCATAGGCCCCAATTTTTTCCTCTGACATCCTGTCCTCTAAGTAATAATACCAGGCACAAGCAACCCTCTCGTGAACTCCCTCAGAGGCCCTTCTTTGTCAAATGTTGTTAAAATTCTAGGAGAAATCCAATTCTCCGTTCGGAGCTACCCATGAATTTGGCAAACCGGTGCTGTCCCCCTCAGAAATGAGCACAAAAAACCAGAAGAAATCCAAAACCTAATTCTGAGGCTGTGGGAAGATGAGAGCAAAGAGGGTCAAGAAGCACAGGGACCCCTACTCAACAGAAACATCTTTAGGCGAAGGGTCAGACCAATACGGCAACAGCGTCTCCGGTGGGCCATTCCGGGTGCTTGCCTGCATTGCCTTCAGAAACTGAGTTGACTCTCAATGTTGGGCGCAGACAGTGAAGAGCTGAAGTGCTTGCTATGCAGAGTGATTTGGAAATGCTTATATAAATGTCACATAATTAATTTCCAGCAGAGGCTATATTAAGTAAAATTCTGAAACTATGTCAATGAAGCCAATTTTTGCAGCATTTCTGAATATTTTTTTCACTTGTTAGGAAGTTTTTGTTATGTCTTTTCCATTAATGGGACTTAACACTGCAACTTTTAAACACAAAATAAATAAAAAGAAAATCTTTATAGGAAGCAATGGGAAAAAAAAAAAAAAAAGCCAAGTACCCCCTCCCTGCCCAGGGTATTTGTCTCATTTCAGCCCTGTGAAAGTCCTATAAGGCGGGTACTGTAACTCCCACTTTACAGATGAGGAAGCTGAGGCCCAGGCTCACTCAGCAGTGTCCAGGGTCTGGAGAAGCAGCAGGGGGAGCCCAGCGTCTCGTGCGCCCTACCCCCACAAGAGGGGCGCAGGGGCAATGAGCTCGTAATGGAGACCACACACAGTGGGACCAGCAGGTAGGATGCAGGTGGACACCCCGGCCCAGCTTTGGTCTCTCACAGTGCCCTGACCCAGGCACCTTGAGGCCAGGGACCTGTCCTGTTTGCCACTGTGGCCCCTGCATCAGCTCTGGGCCTGGCACACACAGGGCAAGCAAGCTTTGGATCCAAGAACAACTGACCCGAAGCCTCACTCTTTTCCTCTGGAAAATGGGCAGAGCTCAGTAAGCTAGTATACTTCCCATGCTTGACGCATAATAGGTCTTCAAGAATAAATGGGGATTGATGATTATCAGTGATCAGCCCTTTGCTTTAAGAGGCATCTGACCTGTCCCCCTTTTGCTACATTCCCCTCCAAGTTGCTATGGAAGACACTATCCCCTAGGGGTCCCTCCACCTGGAGTGAACCCGGAGACCTCCCCACCACAGCCTTCCTTGCCTCCCTAAGCACTGCCCTCCAGGCTTCTGGAATTAGAGCCCCACCAGAGAGAAGGGACATGAGACACAAAGCAGTGGAGCAAAGACCAGTGCAGTGACTGCAAACCAGGACTTCCCCTTCTTCCTGCCCCCCCAAAAGTGGGGGCAGGATGTAGGGGTGCACCTGGGAGAGGAGAAGAGGGGCCTGGCTGGCTCACTCCCTCTGGCTGCAGTCCTGGGACCCCCTAGATGGCATCAGGAGGGCCCACTTGTTGGGCAATGTGTTTTCTGAGTGTGACACGTGTTGGCCAACAGAGGACAGCAAATACATTTTTTATGATCCTGGGAGGCTCAGTCCTGTCACATTTACTCGAAAAGAGGCTGGGTAGTAGAGGGGGACAAGTCATGTCTTAGTTATCTGGATCCTCTTGAGGCGAGGGGACACTTGTACAATGATCTGGGGGTCCCTGGGCAAGGGGTGCAGGTGGATCAGATCTCAGGAGGGGCTCAGCTGTAGGGGAGGGCCCCCCTCCTATTGGAACCTTATGTAGCTTATGGAGGGGGTGTCACCCCAGGGGCCAGATCTTTTGCCAAGTGGAGAAGGTACCCTCAATGCCCCACCCCCAATTTCCTACAGATCTCTTGGACCCTGCCAACGTCGGGGGCGGGGGGCGGGCGGGGGGGGGGGGGCCGAGGGAGGACAAGCACAACTTTATGTTTTGGCCTGAAAGTGGGTTGGTATCTGGGGAGTTCTTGGGAACAGAGCATTGTCCGTCCAGTTTCCAAAACTGGGAGTTCCAAGGGACTCCAGTCATCCCAGAGCAGGTTAGAGGCCACCAAGGGGTGGTGACTAGGCGTGGGGACCAGTCTGGGTGCTGCTCCAACTTCCACTATTTGTTCATGGGGGGGGATGATGAAAATGGGAGGAACAGCTAAAAGCTCCTGCTGACACTGTCACTGAGGTTCCCAAAAGAGGCTAGCAGATCTGGGGGCGAGTCTGAATCTTAAGTAGATGTGTCCCAATTCAGGCACCCTGCACCCCAGCTGAGGGATCCCTGGAGCGCATGTGGAGGACTCCTGCCCGCCCCCAGGAGGGAGGCCCAGCCCAGGCTCCCTCCTCCGGCCCACGGGGTGTCGGAAATGGGGAATCTCTTCCTACCCCCGTCCTCCCCCCAGTTTGGAGAACCCCAGGCTCTGCCCCCACAGGTCGAGGCTGACGTCGCCGCCACATTTCTAGGAATGCCCCTATCCGCTGACTATATTTGGCGAGGGTTTCTAGGAAGGCACCCCCCCCACCCCGGCCCCCGCCCCAGCCCCCACCCGGGCAGGCGGGCGCGCGCCGCTTCCAGGCTCTCGCCCTCTCTCCCGGGCCGGGGAGGAGCCGCCCCGCCTGGGCCGCCGCCGCCTCCCCAGCGCCGCCAACCCCGGGCCGGCCCAGCCCCCGCCCCGGGCCGGCCATAGGGCGTGGGGGGGGGGAGGAGCGGGGGAGGGGGGGCCGGGGGGGGCGGGGGCGCGGCTTTGTGGCGGCAGCGGACCGTGGAGGCCGGGTGCAGCCCCGTCGGCTCCGTGCTCTCGGCAGAAAAGGATTTTCTACGCCCCCCGCCCATCACTTGGATCTTGTCTGGGGAGGGGTGGGATCTTTTTCTGGAAGTCCCCCCCCCGCCCCGCGGTGAAGGATTTGAGGCTGGGCTCCAATCGAGGCGGAGGCTGCAGGGCCCGCGGGCGCCCCCCGCCCCGCGCACGCCTCCCGGGAGCCCAGGAAGGCGCAGCCCCGGGGGGCCCCCCTGCGCCCCCGGAGGAGGCAGCGGCGGTGAGTCTCCCCCTCTTGCCTGCATGGCACCCTCGCCCGCGCCGGGGCAGGGGCCGCGGCAGGTGGGTGCTCAGGCCCCCGGGCCCGGGGGGTGCGGGGCGGCCGCCTGGGGGGTGGGTGGGGACGGGAGCGGGGAGGGGGTGGCGGGGGCAGCGCCCGGCTCTCCGGGGACCCGGCGCTAGACGCCTGTCTGGGCTGCGATCCGCCGCCGCTGCCGCCCCCCGAGGCGGCGGGGCTGGGCTACCTCACCAGCCCCCTCCCCGGCTCCCGAGAGGGGCGTGTTAGGCGAGGAGGTGGGATCGGGGCGAGGCAGCCCCCCATCTCCCCGATGCTGGGGCTTGGAAATTAACGCGCGGTTGGAAAGGCAGCCACCCCGCCCCCACCCCGGAAAGCCCCTGCGGGAAACTGACTCGCTGCGTGACCCCGATATCAATGCCGCGCGGAGAGCAGGCCGCCCGCTCGCAGGTCCGCGCCCGTCGCGCCCCGCCACTCCACGTGCGCCCCGGGCAGCGCTCGCTCCGCCCGAGCCCTGGGGACCGCCGGCAAAGCAGGGGAGGACAGTCCCCAGAGAGTTGCCACCTCCCCGAAGTAAAGTTGGCTGCCCCCCCCCACCCCCCGAGGAGCAGGCGGCCATAGCACGTTGGCTTAGCTTTTGATGGGCAGGAGCGGGGGAAGAAAAAAAAAAACCCACACACAGCTAGGTTCCGGGGTGCAGACTGAGGTGCCAGGGCCCGAGACCACACCGTGTTGCTCTGGCAAAAGTTAGGGGGAAAAAGGCATTTTGATTTGGGGACGGGGGTGGGAGTGGCCTTTCTGCTTTCCCCTGCTTCCAATCCGCACCGTGGGGAGCGTTGGAATGTGCCGCTCAGATCCTCTGAGGACACATCCATATTTATAATTTATTTTTAGGAGAAGTTGTGAAAAAGAGAGGGGTTTAAAATGGGGAGAAAGGGTGGGGGGGGTGGCCTTTTCGGAACCCAGAGGCTAATTGAGCTGTTACGGTGGAAATAATTTCCCCCAGTAGGGGCAAGCAGCAAATTTGACTTTAATGAGGGACAATTAAGGGCATAAATAACTAAACTTTAGCTGCTTGAGGGGGGTGGGGTGGGGATTGTATGCCGCACCAAGGACACTCCTTTTGCGCTTTGCTAAGGGACATTTTGGGGGCCCAGCGTCTTCCCTGTGTAGCTTTCGGTCCCAACTGTGGGGCTGGGGTCAGGAGAGGGAAAAAGATACCGGCTTTGGGGTGGGCAGACACCCGCCCCCGTCCCTCCCACCACCATCCTGGCTTGTCGGTGAGATCAACTGTCATCCCTGTAGGAAAACCCAGGATTCCTTTAATTATCCAGGATTCTCCAAAATCCTGCCTCTGAGGCAGCCCCACCAGTGCTTTGAGCTGTGGAGGGGAACACACCTCTTTGGAAAGGTTTTGGAGGCTGTGGTCCCAGAATCGGGGTTTTGAGGGCGAGATGAGTTTATGTTTTATCCAACTGGCCCACAAAGTCCCGCTTTTGGGGTCATTCTAAACATCGAGGGATTCAGGCCCAGCAGTCCGTGGAGAGAGAGCCAAGAGCTGACACCTCCAAGTTGCACGTCTAAAAGCTGATTGGAGAAAGGGGGGGAGGTTTGCTACTTTTGGTAAAAGTGAAAGGCTGTTGGGGGGGTGGATAGTCTTCTGTGTGTGTGCGCACACGCACACACGCACACTGTTTGTTGTTGAACCTGCTAAGTTTTTAAGGGCCTCTTCCCTCGGGAGGCCAGAAAGAGATAAGGGAATTGTACAGTTTTTTTTTTTGTTTTTTTTTGTCCAGTGGTTTAATGAGATGTCGTAGAGGACAGGATTTGAAGGGAATGAGCTGCATCCCGGTTTGACACCTTCCAAATCAAACACCGTTGACGCTGTGAATGGTCATGACGTTAGATTTTTCTTCACATTTGTCAAAGGAGCACCCCTCTGCTGGCTTCCGCGGGGAGTCACGGTATTTCTTTGGTGCCTTGCTCCAAGCCATGTTTATAAGAAACTCAGGATAGTGTGTTCACCGGGGAGCTCTAAGACAGGAGTGGTAGGGGCACAAATACCCTTCCCAGAACATTCACCTTATTACGTTGTATTAATTTCAACACACACACACACACACACACACACACACACACACACACGCATACCCCTGCCCTCCAGCTGTGACCTATACAGACGCCCACGTACCTTAAGTTGATTTACTTGCAAACCTGGATTTCAGTCAGGTGTCCACAGCACCGAATAGGAAAATGAGCTGTACCTGAAGAACTTTGGAACACAGGGTTCTTGATGGCACATTCTCTGTTTAACAGACATGAGACGTGTACACACAGATGACATTTGCGCTCTGGGGCCTTGGCAAAAACAGTTTTTTACTTCCCGAGTTCTTTCTCTTTGTTACGGGACACGATGAAACAGCACAATTTTCAAGAGTCCATAGTCCCAGTGTGGCTCATGGATGGGAAACTGTCACATTGTGACACAAATTGTGTTTGTGCTTTGCTGGATCGACGTCTGTCCCCCCCCCCACCCCCACCCCCGCCCCGGCAGCCCCAGAGAGCTGTCAGATCCTATTTGCTTTGCTAAATAAGGATATCTCGCCAAATTAGCCTTTAATGATACTTGTACGAATCGGGTGTGTTGCGTGAATTAACGAGGCCGGAACGCGGAATAGTGCGCCAAGACACTGAGCTCGCATCCAGGCGGTGAAGCCGTATGTTAACATGACTGGATTGTGAAGTGGGGGGAATCAGGGAGAGTTTGGTGCCGAGTGTGAAGCGAGTCTGCTTTCCTGCGAGCATTTGCAATGGCACAGCCCTGGCTGACACGCAGCCCCCTGAAACGGCGCGTGGAACTCTGAATACATTAAGCACAACTTTGCCCCCCTTCGGAGTCTGGAAACAGGCAGGGTAGTATGGTGAAGGGCTTATAAATCAGGACTCTGCCATGAGAAGGCTTCAGTACTTGGGCAGAGAATCACAGCTCCTGTGCATGTTCCTACCACCAGCCTCTCCCTGTCCTCCCCACAGCAATAAGAAAACACACACGCACATGCACACACGCACACTTGTGCGCGCACACACACACACACACAAATTAACAAGGAACTGCTGAATATGCTGAATGCATTTTGGCTTTTCTCCTTTGGCCTGTCTGTGTGAAATTTCATTAAGCATTTGCTACCCCCCCCACACACACCCCACCTCCAAGACGTGTGGATTCAGAAGAAAAAAAATAGAAACTTGGAATTTAGTTCTTAGCAATATGTAAGATAGAGCGAATCTCATCGGGACACAAATGTTTCGAAGGGGGGAAAAAATATGATCTAGCCAGGGGTGAAATATTTAGAGGGGGTAGTGCAATGAGAGGAATACTTCCTTAAGAATAAAACATGCGTTTATGACTCAAACCAATGAAAGGTGGGAAAGTCCCTACAAGGGAACACTCCCTCTTTTTCTTGCTCCCCAGCACCGCCCCCCTCAACACACACACACACACTCTCCACCTTAAATATTAAGAACAGAAAGATGATTCTTGCCAGGTAAAGGTACGGCTTTCTAGTAGCAGATCAGCTCACCCTCTTTTAATTGGGATCGTGCAGTAAATACAGCTCTTTTGGGCAGTGAGGATAAAAATTAGCCTGATCACAGTTAAGGGAAACTCGGTTCTTAGACTCACGTGCCAGAAAATACGTGCACGCACCAACAAAATAAAACATTGTTCTGGAATTTTCTCTCTTGCCCAGCATCCCAAACTTGGGAACATGTAAAGTCCTTTTTTTTTTTTTTTTTTTTTTTTTTTTTGCTGCTTATGTACCGAACGAGGGAAACAAAACCACCACACGACCATGAGGTAAACCACATCGACTTTGTAGGCCCGGTAGCCACGCAGGCGTTTCAAGCAAAAGGGTGGATGAGGTAGAGAGTTTGGAAGGAGTGAGATTTGGGGTCCCGCCACCACCCTGAGCCCCCAGCCCTCCTCTGGTCTCCCTTCAGAGTGGCCCACCCCGAATCTTGAGTTCTAGGGGGCATGTCCGTATTTACAGAGCCTTCAAGTTTCGGACTGTACGTCATCTTCCTTATATCAAGCGTCTGCATTTAAGGAACCACAGGGCAAACTTGTTTTTCGGGTGTCCCTGAATGGTCGCACCGCTCCACGAAAGGGGGACACACACGTAGGAAGTGGAAACTGCTGCTGGTGTCACAAGAAAGCCATGTTTAAAATGCACCCGGAAGATGGGGGGCAAATGGACCCTTTTGTCCAGGATTTGCTTGGCCCCCGCAGGGAAGGGAGGTGGTGGCCGACTTGAGCCTGAACTTAGCTGTGCAGCGTGGTGTGAAAGTTTGCTCAGAGGCGTGCAGAAAACTAGGCTCTCTCGTTGGAATCGTGCGTGAGATCAGTGCCCGGGCCTGTTGGCATCTCTGCCCGAGGCAGCCTGGACCGCTGCCTGCCCAGGCCTGAACGTGGCCTTCAAGGCGCCACGGGTGCCCAAACGAGCCCCCGGACAGGTGCACGGGGGTCTCTGCTCCCAGGACCCTGCTGGCAGCATTTGTTGGCTAGAAGCGGGGTGTTGGGCTCCTGAGAGTGGCCTCCCCGGGGACTCTGCAGGACTTACTGTCCCATTTACTGCGTGGTCTCGGTGAGGGCAGAGCCCCACTCGGCTAAGCACAGCCTCCCAGATGCTCAGGGGGAAACAGATGAGGCCGTCCGAGGGGCTCCGGGGCAAATCCGCCTGTGCGGGAGCCTAGAAGGTTCAGGGGCAGAGCTGTGCTTTTGCAGGCCAGCCGGAAGTCCTCTCCGGGATCCTCGCATTTGGGGTGGGCCCAGGGGGCGTGGCACAGGGCCAGCAGCGTCTCAGCGACCGACCGGAGCAAGCTGCTCCTTCCCCAGGCCTCTTCCATCGGGCAGCGAGGAGGACCCAGGCCAGCAGGGCAAGGGTTGCAGCCCCAAAGTGGGGAGAAGGCGTTGGAGGCCCATCAGGGGGCCTGCTGGGCAGACGAGGGGACCCTGAGCCGGCCTGGGGGGGAGGGGGGCGGCCGAGAGAGAAGTGGGTGGGCATCCCGCAGTTGAGCTTGCAGGGAAGAAGCCCGCTCAGGCATGCTGCACCCAGCCCCGAGTCAGCCAGTCCCACGGGACTCCCTTTTGGCCCCAGCAACTGGACTCCAGGCCACCTAAAGGCCTCGTGCGTGGTTTCCTGATTGTGTCTTAGAATGGCATTAAAAGGTCCAGACCGGGCGCTCGCAGGCCGTGCCATATTTAGCCTCAGCTTCACCCAGAGAATATTTTAGGTGCCGCTTGAAAGAAGAGATCGGGGCCGGGTTACCAGCTGTCACATGGCGAGCGTAGAATCGCTCCCTTGCAGGCCTGGCCCCGACCGCCTGGTGCTCACTGGCACAGATGCCCCGCGCCCCTGCCAGGGCTCCGGGGCCACGCGACAGGTGCCAAGGAGCCGGTTTTCGGCCGGGAAGGCTTTGCGTCCCGTTTTCGGTCCGATGGCGATAAGGCAGAGGCGGCCTCCATTCACAGAGCTCACAGAGGCTGTTCTCAGCCTCTCTCTCCATTCTCGATGGCCCAGTGTGATATGCCAGCCTGCTGAGTGAGCAGCCTCCTCCTCGGGTGTCAGCAACTGTGGAGGAGGTTAACCCTTTCAGGGCCCAGGGGTGCTGGCCGGCCTGGGGGACCCGCACCTGCAGAGAGCTTGCAGGCCACCGGCCCCAGGGGAGACAACACTGTGCTGGACTTCTTAGTCCTCGATATCTAGAGGCCAGACCTGAGAGATGGCTTCCTGGACCTGAGCAGGGATTCCCCCTCCCCCACCCACTTCTGCCCCATCAGCCACCACCACCACACTCCCCTACCCAAGTCTTCGCACCTTTGGTTGGTTGTGCGGCGTGGAAACAAGTGCTCCCCTTTCCAGGTACTTCCCCCTGGGTTTCCATATTGACTGCCTTTCTCCCACATTCCACACCAGGAGGTATTGATGGATGCGTGGCTCCCTTAGATCGGTAAGGCGATTTCGGGAAGCATCCATCCGGGTCTTGGGGAAGCGTCACAGGTGAATCCTGGAAGTGGCCTGGTCCTTCCAGCCTGCTCTGGGATTCCCGATCTTGGTGTGTTCTGGGCCACAGAGGAGGTGCGTCTGTCTCGAAGCGGCTGCACTGCGACATGTTTAGCCAATTATCGGCCAATAATCATCAGGCTTTTGGGGAGCCTAGGTGGAGCCGCCGCATACCATGAAGGCTTTGGCTTGTTTCAAGGTTGCTCTCACTTTGTACATTTTTTCCTTTTTAGTTCTGGCTCTCGGTGCTCCGAGCACCACCACTTCCTGCCCAGCTGGTTCGTTACCGCAGGGAAAATGAGGGACTTTTGGGGGCAGATGTGTTTCCATTCTACTATCATAATGCCCCTAAAAATCCTTATTGCTCTTGCAGTATTCCTCGGGGGCCCTGGGCTAGCTGGGAAGATGGCAGCTGTGAGGTCTTCCAGCAACTAAAGAAGAGAAAGATGTTCCCCCCAAATTCTCCCAGCGCACACTTCCCTCCTGCACTCACGCTGTGCTCACAGCTGGTTATGGCCACACAAGAAAGAAAAAGGCGCCATCCACAGATAGTATTGCCAATTGTGCTTTTTTGCCCTCCAGGGGCGGGGGTGGGGGGCGGGGGGAGGGGGAAGGGGGACGCGTTGGGGGAAGGTGGGAAAGTTGGAAAACAAGCGAGTGTTACCTGTTTGACCAGGCGGGTGAGGCGATTCTCACCCTTCAGCCTGGTCCTTCCAGCAGGGCCTCTGGGATCTTCACCTTGGCAAGAGGCCCTGGCCAGTCCTGGCCTTCTCCTCCCTGCCCCAATCCCTGAGCCCGGTCACTTTCCCACTCTCTGCCTCAGTTTCCCTATCTGCCAAGGGAGGGGCCACACTCCAGGCTCTGGCCTGGAAGGGATCATGGTTGCCACCCACGGCTATAATGAGCTCAAGCTCTATATGAGCCCCGAAGGCTTTGTGGCGGGCTTTGAAGATGGGGAAGTTAAAGCATTCACCGGGGAAGGGATTAGTACTAATATTTCCTAACACACGTGTTATATGCTGAGGCGACTCAAACAAGGAGGGGAGACCACAGCCCCACAGTGAGCATGGGTTTCTGGAATCATCTGGGACTCCTGCTGTGTTGCCCTAGGCCAGTGGCTCAACCTCTCTGGGCTGCAATTTCCTCCCGCGTGAAACCCACAGCTTAGGATAGCCGCCTCCCAAGTCTGATGCGCAGATCTACCCAGCGATTGTAAGTGGTACCTGGTTCCAGGTATACATTATTCTCCTAGGTATTTCTTTGTACGGCTAATTTCTGTTTGCAGCAAGCAACTGGTTTTCAATTGGGGGTAGGAAGAGAAGGCCCCCTTTTTATACCAATTTATTTAAGTGAAAGAGGGTACGTTGCTTAGAAGAAACATACTAAGCAAGGAACAGTAGAGGTAGCCTGAGGATGGGGCAGAAATCAAGACGGGCGAGTTTCCTAGGCGCACTGAATTAAGGGTTCGTGTATGTCTCAGCAGTTTTTGGCACCCACATCCTCGGGTTGCCAATTCAAATCTGGGGTGGGCTCCACCATGACAGCCAGGACGTCACGCGTCCTCACTTCTCAGGGGTGCCCCCACCCCTTCCCCGCCCACCCACACCAGTGACATCTCCACCCCTACACCTCCCGCCCCCATAGCTCAGATGTGTCTCCCGCCTTAGGGTCACGATGACCCAGCGCCTTCCTCCTCCCCAGGGCACCTCTCTGGGCCTCAGTTTCTCAGTGAGATGGGAGAAGAGAACCCTCTGTCCCAGATCAAGGAAGTCACAGGGCTCCATCGGACAGCTACCGTGGTTCACAAACAGCACCAGCGGCCCTGGGACCAGCAGCGCCCTCAGCCTACAGGGACACTCCTTCGACAGGCCACCCTGTGCCAGGCCCGGGCACCAGCCCCTTCCTGCCCCCCGGGACAGTGGCTTTACAGGGAAACAGCGAGCGCTCGGTCCCAGCCAGCAGGGGCGGACTCTGGTTTCAGTTTCTGCTGTGTCATGGGGTGGGGGGTGGCATCAGGAGCGGGGCCCAGCACGCCAGCTGGGGCAGGCACCGAGAGCCTGGCAGACAGCTGCTGGCCCAGCTGCCCGAGCACAACCCACGCCCCCGCCCCTGCAGCCCACCAGGATGGAGGCTGGGCCTTCAGGCACCCCTTCCATGCCTCTCTCCCACACAGTGGGGAGAACCCCAGGTGGGAAAAGCCAGGAGGGAGAGGGGTGATTCCTTTAGCTACGGGATCTCCCCAGAACAAGTTCTTAAGCCACACAGTCTTAAAGTTCTGAGAATTGCAGCTGTTGATTCTGGATCCGAATGCCCTGGCTGGACACCTGCTTCCTGACTCCCTTTGCTGAGCACACGTCTTGTCAAGGACCTACTGTGTGCTAGGCACTGTGCCAGGGGCCAGGGATGCAGCCGGGAGCAAGACAGCCCCTGTCCGCACAGGGCTCCGCCTTGAGTCAGGGGAGACAGACGAAAGAGAAAGCAAACAAAGAATCCCACGTTATGGAGGAAATCTCACACCCTAGGTTTGGTGTTAGCATCTCAGGGAAGGGGTGTGAATTCCTGCCTGTGTGTGCCCCTGTGTGTGTCAGTCACGTGTCAACTCCTGGGACACACAGGTACATTAAGAACGCAGACCAGGGCCTGGATAGCCCAGGTTTGCATCCGGATGCTTCCACTGACTGTTGTGTGACCTTAGGAAAGCTCCCTCTCCTCTCTGGGCCTCTGTTGCCCTATCCAGAGGTGCTAGAATAATAGTACCTACATGGCAGGGCTGCAATGAGGAGGACATAAACGCACGTCCCTAAAGAACTAAGGATGGTGCTTGGCATTGACCACGAGCTGCCTAAGGCATAACCATTACCTAAGAGTAACAAATGGCCACTATTCTCATAGGCGCCTCATCTCCCTTTACAGCCACAACCAACCCTTAGGTGGGCCTTAACAGGTCCTTGTTCAGATGAGAAAACCGGGGCACAGGGAGGCGCCCAGCTGGAAGAGTCTGACCCCAGGTTGTGGGCCCGGCCCTGGTTTTGATGCCCTGCTGTCGTCATCTTGACATTTTTAATAATTTTGGCACACAGGGCCCTGGGTTCTCATTTTGCAATCTGGGGAGCCAGCCCTGCCCAGATCTGATTGACCCCCAAAGCAGTCACTCTGAACTCCTACCATCCACAGAGCCTACAGCCAGGTCCACAGTAATTGTCCAGTTCACCAGCGCAGGGTTCAGTGTGGAATGGAAATTCTGAGGACAAAAGGAAGGTGATCACAGGGCTGAACTGCTCGGATGCTTATTGGTTTGTTTGTCGCCCCTTTGAGAAGTCAAGGGGGCCACAGCCAAGGGCAGGCCCTGTCATTCATTCACGGCTGTACCCCCAGGACCCAGCATGTATGAGCTGCTCAGTTAATGTCCGTGAAGCGAAGCAAATGAATGTGGAGGCCGCTGTAGATCCTGATCCAAACTGAGTTAAAGGACACCTCCCCAGGAAAGCAGGTCATCAGGGGTGCAGTGTCAGCCCTGGCCACGCCAGCAGGCTTCTGGGTAGCCCCTGAAGGGTGTGGGGATGTGCACCTCGTTCCTCCCTGCCCCGACCCCACCTGCCAACACTCTGCAGCAGAACACTGTTGAACAGCTGCCGGTGGGGAGCTCAGAGACAACACGGATATTTAGAGACGTGGGCCCGGATTCCTGAGCACCTGTTATTGGAGAAGATGCAGAGTTCAGTCGAAAAAATAACTCAGGTTGTAGTTCTGGGCAGGTTCACATCCCAGCCAGGGGTCAGGGAGGCAGCTTCCTGGGCCATTAAATGAGAGGGTTTGGATTTGTGGATCAGAGGTCCTTCTTCCTCTGAAATTAGAGGTCTTTCATACTCTCACAGCTCCAAATTACAAATATTACTAAGAAGCAGAGAATCCTCTCAAAAGCCTTTAGGATATTTAGGACAATAAGAAACATTTGTATATTTTTGCCAACTGTTTTCACGAAACAGGCACTCTCCCCGCTGCTTCAGATAACCCCATAAAGTCAGAGTCGTCGGCCTCCCTTTCTAAATAACACAACTACCAGCATACATTGAGCGCTTTATACATACTAGGCACTCGACACGCATGAAGTCATTGCCCAGGGAGGCACTGTTACTGCCTTCGGCTCGCTGATAAGGAAACACTCAGAGAAACTGACCTGCCCAAGGTCACACAGCCAGCATGTGATGAGCTGGGGTTCAAGCCTGGATCTTCCATTTCAGGGACGAGCAGACTTTCCCCGTAAAGGGCCAGATACTAAATATTCTCGGCTTTGCAGGCCCTATGGTCTGTGTCACAGCTACTCCACTCGGCCATTATAACAGAGACGCAGACACAGACAACCCAGAAATGAACCGACGTGGCTGTGTGTGCCAATAAAACTTTATTTACAAAAACAAGACATGGGCCAAATTTGGCCCACAGGCTGTCATTGGCCTACCCCTGTTCCAGACTCAAAAACCTGCCTTCCGGTTTGGCCCGGGCAACATTCTTTCCCATCCTCTCTCCCCGTCTGTGAAGTGACTTAGTTATGTTTAGGTCAGAGATGCCTGGCTCTGGGGAGATTGAATCGGCCTCTCTTTTCTGGAGGGAATTATGAGGCTCTTGGAATTTACAACTATTAGGAATTATTAGTGACTGCCATAATAGGACACCATGGGGATTTGAAAGCTGTAATTTTAATAGCTGTGACTGAGTAACTTTGAAAGAGGAAAGGGTTATAGTTTAGAAAGATACCCCATTGGGGCACCTTGGCTGTGGAAAGAAGTTCTCCTCAGAGAAGGCAGTTTTCTGAAGTCTGTGAGAATGGAAATAGAATGAAAAACAGCTTACAGCACAAGAAGGTAACTGAAAGGCAAGATAGCTGTGTGTGTGTGTGTGTGTGTGTGCGCGCGCGCGTGCACGTGTGTGCGTGCGTGTGTGCACGCATGTGTGTGCACATGTGCAGAGAGAGGGTATTTCCCAAAAGGCAAGAACCTGAAGACTAAGGATTCCTGGTGGGAGAAGGGGGGGGGGCATGACTTATTTTTTAAACAGCTTTATTGAGATATAACCCACTTACCATCCAATTTACCTATTTAAAGTGGACAGTTCAGTGGCTTTGAGTATATTCATAGAGTTGGGTATTCATCATCATAGTCAATTTTAGAACCTTTTTATCACCTCAAAAAGAAACATCAGTGTCCTTCCCCCCCATCCTAAGCCATCACTTATCTATTTTCTTCTCTATAGATTCGCCCGTTCTAGACATTTCACATGAAGCAGTGTATGATCCTTTGTGAATGGCTTCTTTCCCTGAGCATTGTGTTCTCAAGGTCTTTCCATGCTGTAGCATACCACGGGACTTCATTCCTTCATTCCTTTTTGTGGCTGAATAGTATCCATTTTTTAATTTATCCATTTGTCGGATGATGGACATTTGGACTGTTTACACTTTCTGGCTATTAGGAATAACACAGCTTTCAACATTTGTGTAGGCATACCTATTCATTTCTCTTCGGCGTATACCCTAGAAGTGTGATTTCTGGGTCATATGGAATCTCCATGTTTAACATTTTAAGGAGCTGCCAGAAGCACGTCTTATATTGCCTTTTCCTACTTTGTATTTTCTACTTTCCCGCCACAATGAATGTAAGGAAAATACTGTAATGAGCACTGGAACCCATCATCAACAATTACCAGCCTTTGCCAGTCCTGAGTCATCTGCCTTCCCTCCATCCACTTTGTCACTCTTTGAAGAGTTCGAAGCCAATCCAAGCACTGACTTTATGTTGTTAACTTGGCTGAGGGGTCAACACTTTTCTTCCATCCCAAACCTTCAGAGTGTCCTCCGCCCACATCTTTGTGTGGGTAGAATTTGGGGAGATCAGAGGAATTGGGGCAGAGGACCAAGTGGGTCAACGTGGGGTGGAAAAGGAACAGCTCCTGAACAAAGCAGGACTGGCTACGTAATTTGCACAATGAAAATATGGAGCCCTTTGTTCAAAAATTATTCAGAAGTTCAAGATGACAACAGCAGAGCATTAAACCAAACATAGGCCCTGTGCAACTGTACGTGTCACATGCCCATGAGGCCAGCAAAAGGGTGCCCGAGCAGAACTAATTCATTAGACACAGGAATTTAGAGCTTTGGTGCCTAGGAGAGACATAAGCACCCCTCACCCCCAATCCCTGGAACGTTTCCAAGAGAAGTTGAGTCTCCCATGTGGGAGACAGTGGCATGAGGGACAGAGTTCAAGCCCGTTCCATCTGAATCTCCAAAAATAAGATGACCCCAGCTGACATGTGGGTTATAAGTACTAAGAAAATTAGCCATTTGCCTTAAGCCTTCCTCCCTAAGAAGCCTGCAGTTGTTTTATTTGGGCACACTGTTTTGTCCTGGACTCTGAGTGTCCTCTGACCTCACAGCAGATGACAGGGCTGCAGTCTTCCGAACAGAGGCCCCCTGAGCATCGGCAGGACTAGGGATGCCCTTTTGAGGCAGGTGGTCATGGCAGACACTGGCAGCCCATCATGGCACCCGATCCCTCTCGGCTCCATTATCCTTCTCAAGGAGACCCCCCACCAACCAAAGGAACCTCATTTCTTGTGCTAAACCAGTCTCATCTCAAGAATGTATACTCTTTACTCAGGACACCAAGAGATTCAGAGGCCCCCCCCCCGGCCCCCCCCCCCCGTGTGTGTTTGGATGATGTCCAGCGATGCACTTATATTAACAGGCGTTGTCATGGAGGGGTATACAACACGACTGGGAAGGGGGTCCGGGGAGGAGAGAGGGACTCCTTGAGGAAAGAACAGGTAAGGACCTTGTACCTCCTCCTGTTCTCTGCGGCAAGTTCAATGCGTGAACGCACGTTCACTCACTCCTCGGTTCCCCACCTACACCATAGAAGGGGTATGTGTACTGAGCAGGGCAATGCAGCCCTCAAAAGGACAGGCGCAGTTCCTACCCTTAGCAGAAGCGGCAATTATCAACCAAAGATGGAAAAAAAAAAGATTTTTTAAAAATTTGATTAAAATAATTAACGACAGTAGCAAAAAAAAAAAAAAAAAAAAAAGAACTACAACAGGTCTGAGTAAATCCTGCGGGCAGCTCGGGGGGCTGGGAGGCAGGGAGGCAGTATAGTGGATCTTAAAGCGTCTGACTCAAGATTGAGGCAATTCTCAGCCAAGTAAATGTAGAAGCACAGCCAGCAGATGTCTCTGGAGGAGTAAAATGGTTCTGGGTTTTTTTATTATTTATGGGATTTTTGTTTTGGGGGGTTTGTTTTGCAAGCACCTCCTCCCCCACTTCTGCTCAAACACCTGACACCGGTGAGAATACGGCCAAAGATGGCCACGCACGACACCCATTCCTCCGCTACAGTAGTTGGTCGAAACACGGACACGTGACCAAACATGACCAATTGCAGCAGCCCACTCCTGTGCCAGGTGGCAGTAATTGGTCCAGGTGTTGTCACGTGACCCAAGCACGGCCAATCGAGGCTTGTCCTACCTAGAGCAGGTGGGAAGGTTGCTTTAGCCCCACTCTCTAGCATCCAGAGGTACCCGTGGCCCCGGAGATTGAGGTCAACAAGCAGAGAGAGGGAGCGATGAGAGATGGGATGGGGGTGGGGAGGAAGGAGAGAGGCCAGCGCTAAGTTCTGACCCCACAGCCTTACAGGTGCTGGATCCAGGAGCAGCTCAGCCTTTTCCCTCATCACATCTACCAGAGTGATGAATCCCCCATATTGCCTCAGTCAGATTAACTCTGGTTTTTGTGCAGCTCAGAGCACCCCAACTCAGGATGTGGGGACTGTGTCCTCTCTGTGGACTGTGTGAAACTAAAAGGGGTAGGTTATCCTCAGAACTCACTGTCCCGGCGCGCCTGGGTGGTTCAGTTGGTTAAGCCACTGCCTTCGGCTCAGGTCATGATCCTGGAGTCCCAGGATCGAGTCCCGCATCGGGCTCCCTGCTCGGCAGGGAGTCTGCTTCTCCCTCTGACCCTCCCCCCTCTCATGCTCTCTCTCTCTCTCTTTCATTCTCTCTCTCAAATAAATAAATAAAGTAAAATAAAATAAAAAGAACTCACTGTCCCCTAGGTGTGCCTGCTGTACGTGAGAATACAAGAATCCCCAGACACACGTCCATGTGCTACCCCATCGCCCATTCATTTCCCACTGAATCGGAGCTACGCCCTTGCTCTTGAACGTGAACAGGCCCTTTTCCTGCTTGCCTGTCTCCCCAGCCTCACCCCCAGCGTACCCCCACCTCTCCTCCCCACCCTGCTCTCCACCATGGGCCACACATGCAGCTTATCCTGGCCAAAGCTCCCATGCCTACCACGTTATATTTGTGGTGATCTGTTCATGCCTGTTGCCCCCCATGAGTGAGGATCTTGGGCACGGGGACCCTGGACATCTTTGCGTCCCCAGCTGCTGGCCCACAGTAGGCAGACAACAAACACGGGAGGAAGGGAGGCAGGGAAGGAAAAAGGGGGAGAAGGGTAGCTCATTCCTACTGATTCTGGTCCAACCAATGGGTGCCCGGTAGGGTCAAGTTCTGTGCTCGCTTCCTCTGCTCGATACTCTCCCTTCAGGTGGACACGAAGCCCCTGCCTGCATCTACTCCAGTGTCCCCTCCCCATTCTCCCAGGGTCCTGTCTTCCTTCCATGTTTTCTTGTTCTCTTCAGCCCCTGCCACCATCATGGGTCCTTCTCTCTAGTTACGATCTCTCCTCTCCCGCTTATGTGTCAGCTCCAGTTGGTCAGGCATCTCTGTTTGGTTCTCTGCTGTCTCCTCAGGACCTGGACCTGTGCCAGCCACCAACTAGATGCTCAAGAAATATCTGTCTGTGGAGTGCATGAACGCGTTCTTTGTGTTCCCCCAAACACACAGGACTACCAAACTTGTTTGTAAAGTACCTATGTGCTTCATGCATTTTATAAGGGTTACAAAAACACAGGCCGATGTGTTAGTTTCCTAGGGCTGCTGTAACAAATTGACACAAACCAAGAGGCTTAAAATGACAGGAAGGTAGGATTTCACAGTCCTGGAGGCTAGAAGTCCATAACCTGGCAGAGCCACACCCCCCCCAAGTGCTTCAGGGGAAGATCTGTACCTTGCCTCTCCCATGGTCCTTGACTTGTGCCCACATTGCTCCAATCTCTGCCTGTGTCTTCATGTGTTCTTATTCCTGCTGTGTCGGCCTCTGCTTCTCTCTTCTAAGGATGCACGTAGTACCCCTCTGGATCATCCAGGATAAACTCATCTCAAGATCCTTGACTTAATCCCGTCTTTTGCTATATAAGTTCATATTCACAGGTTCCAGGGACTGGGAAGTGGGCATATCTGGTGTCTCTCTGGGACCACCGTGCACCCCACTCCAGGTTATTTGCATAAAGAAACCAGAAAAGCTGGGCTGCCTGGGTGGCTCAGTCGGTTAAGCATCCGACTCTTGATTTCAGCTCAGGTCATGATCTCAGGGTCATGGCATCGAATCCTGCGTCGGGCTCTGAGCTGAGCATGGAGTCTATTTAAGATTCTCTCTCAGGGCACCTGGGTGGTTCAGTCGGTTAAGCGTCAGACTTTGGCTCAGGTCGGGAACCCAGGGTCCTGGGATCGAGTCCTGCATGGGGCTCCCTGCTCAGCAGGGAGTCAGCTTCTCCCTCTGCCTCTCCCCCTCCCTCCCTGGCTTGTGCTTTCTCTCGCTCGCTCACTCTCTCTCTCTCAAATAAAATCTTTAAAAAATTAAAAAAAAAAAAAAAAGATTCTCTCTCTCCCTCTGCCCATCCCCCACCCCCTCTCTCAAAAGAAAGAAACCAGAAAAGCAAGGATTCCCACCACCACTCCACTGGCTTGACAGATATGTAATGAAAAGAGTATTATCATTTTATATTGCTCCAGAGTGTGGAAATCATATCAAAAACACGAGTTTAGGTTATTTAATTGCCCCAGATTTTGAAAATAATACCATGCTGGTTGTAAGAAAAAGAGTACAGAAGAGGATAATGTGGGAAATGAAGGAACACCCCCTTGGCGATTTATCTTTAATTTCGCTTTCTGAACAGTAACCGCTGGATGCAGTTTGCATAATCTCCATACATTTTCAAAGCCTGTTCAAGTGCATTCACTTTTTTTGCTCATAACATTAAGCAAGCCGGGGGCGTTCCAATATATCCTGAAGACGTGACAGCCCTCAGACCCACCTCATTCTTTCTAATGCCTTCTAGCATTGCACCGTACTTAACCTGTCCCCTACCGACCAGCATTTCAGTTAACGCCAGGATTTTGCCATTATAACATATACTCTCTTTGGCATGTGTCCAAGTATACTCACAGGATACATTCCTAGAAGCAGAATGTCTCAGTCCAGAGGATACGTGCATTTTTTATTTCTACAGCTACTGCCCAATGCCCATCAAGAGCACATGGGTGGGGGAGCCCGTTTCCATGGCCTCGCCCACCCCAGCAAGGACGCAGTGTGTCAGGGGAAAAAAAGTCCCAAATGAGGTAAGCGGACTTGCCATGTGGACCTGGGTGGGGGTGGACGTGGCCCCTTTCTGAGGTGATAAGCTGCTCAGAGTTCTCATCAGCTTGGGTTTTATAAACAAAGGCAGAGTTTGGGGAGGTGAGCCAGAGCCATGCAGTGAGAAGCGTTGCGCAAGTCAGTATTTATTTCTTTAGCGCAGTTAGAACTTAAATATGGTCAAAACATATTCTCCTTTTAATTTACACAAACAAATATGTTCCCCGGCTGACACCTCCAGTGCCAAGTTTCTAGGGGAAATGAAATTCTACTCTGAGATTATAAACCACTAGGGAGAAGAGGAGAATGGAAAAGCCGCTGCAAGTTTGCTTTTCACGTCCAGAACCGGCTGCTGAGAGGTGTCTCTTTCTGTGTTAGTTGCAGATAAACCTGCCAGTAATTTTAGTGAACGAGGCGTGGAGCACATAAAGGCCAGAAGATGGAAAACACTCCGGGTTTGATAAAAGGAGTTCTGCTCGGCTCAGAATCCTCCCTCCTGCTAGTCCCGCTGAGATCTATCCGGAGAGGGTCTGACGGATTGAGGAAAAAGAAATGAGACCAACGTGAGTCTCCTTTCAAGGGCTGTGCTAATACAAAACCAAACAACTTGAAATTGTTCCAAGAGGGGATTAAAGCAACATGTTATTTTGAGTGATTGCTTAATTTATTGAGCTGCGGCTAGATCTGTAACAAAATACAGCCCTTGCAACTGATAACCTCCTGCTGCAATTGAACTTCTACAATTAAGGAACATTTTCCAAGAGTTTCTCTGGAACGGCTTCGAATTTTTAGTCTCTGTGGTGGGGTGCTTCTGAGCACTCAATTTCTGGGCATGTTTTTGTGTTGCTGTTTTTGTTTTTTAAAGAGTGACAGGCTGATGTTAATAAGGAAAGGAAGCAGCCTTTCATTGAATGCCTTGTCTTCACCATGTGCTTAATATACATTATCTCTAATCCTGACAACAGCTCAGCGAAGTAACTCTTATTAGTCCCTATTTTACAGATATGAAGCTTGTAGCTGTTAAGTCATTTTCCAGAGTGGCGCTGTCCAAGACTGTAGCTCCTAGTCATATGTGGCTATTTTTGTGTAAATTAGCTAAGAGTTAAAAAATCTGAACATTCACTGCCTGGGTTGCACCAGCAACTAGTTCACTGGGGCCAGTGGCTACCACATTGCACAGCAGAGATACAGACCATTTTGATTACTGCAGAAAGTTCGAGGGATTGGTGCTCTTTCAGTGATTTCAGAGGCAGGAACTGGGAGTGCCAGGATTCAAACCCAAGCTTCTTCGAAGGAAGCATTATTATCACCCCTGGCTTCTTTCTTCTCTTCCTTTGGCTGAGAAGCAGGGACTAGAGCAGTGATTCGAAACCCTGGGTACACATTAAAATAACCCAGACTGCTTTAAAAAACAATACTGATGTGAGGGTCCCGGCCCCAGGGATTCTGACTTAATTGTGATCGGGAGGGTTTTGTTTTTTTTTAAGTCCTCATGTGATTCAAGTGTGCAGGCAGGATTGGGAGCAGCCAGACAAGAGGATCCACACACAGGATGGGGGAAGGAACTGGTTCATCTCCCGTGAGAACATGGCCCCCTTGTGGACCCAGAAGGGGGCTTCCCCCGGGACCAGCTCTAAACGTCCTCCTCAGAGAGCTCAGGTTCATGTCTGAGCGGACAGACGGAAGTGCTTTCTCACATGCTTCTTGCTCGAGGGGACACACAACAAAGAGCTCTGCTTTTAGAAGCAGCCTTTGTCACACTGTCCTGGAAGAAAGGAGTTGCGAACGCAGAATCAGAGAGACAGAGTGAAAACCCCATAGCCCCAGATTTGAATGGAAAGTATCTGGGTGAAATCCTGTTGTATTTTGCCTGACAAAATGAAGGGTGTGTTTCTGACCACGTCTCCTGAAAAGGGGAGAAAGAGTGACCAGTTCAGCAGCTATCTAAGCACGCCCAGCACGCACATTATGGTCTCTAAACACCACTTTTAACCAGAAACCAGGGCTCTGTGGAGATATGGCTGATTCCAGGTGTGAGGCAGGAAATGTACAAGGTGAGCCTGGAACATCTGGTCACGCGGGTCACACGGGGCTGTCAGAGACTTCCGGGATCATGTCAAAAAGGACACGGGACAGTGTGAAGAGGATCCCACTGGCCAAGGATGGGACAATTTGAGTATCACTAAGAGTAATAACTGTCATGGATTAAAACATGTCATATACATCCAAATCTATGAGGTCACCAAGATATTTAAAAAAATAGAAAAATAGGGGCACCTGGGTGGCTCAGTCGGTTAAGCATCTGCCTTCAGCTCAGGTCATGATCTCAGGGTCCTGGAATTGAGCTCTGCATCCGGTTCCCTGCTCAACAGGGAGTCTGCTTCTCCCTCTGCCTCTGCCCCACCCCCCACTCCTGTGTGCGCTCTGTCTCTCTCTCAAATGAATAAATTTTTTAAAAAAGAAAGAAAAATAGAAAAACATAAACTCATTTGTCATCTCTGGAGGATGCTGAGGAACGAACTCATTATTTTGACAATGTCCAATAAAGGGGAAAAAACCAAGCATTTATCCTTTCTGGTATGAACTATACCTTGCAGCAACCAAATAGTTGATAAGGTCAAGTTTCCCTTTATGGAAGTATTCCAGCTAACAAACAAAGACAGAAGGATAGAATTAGTATGCCACCATTTTGCAACCTCCAGTGGATCTGGACAGTCATCATCAGTGGCTGCTAACATCACAAAGAGGGACAGCCAGACATTATGTACCTTCAAATGGAAATACTAAGTAGCCACTATAAAGTTACACACACACACACACACACACACACACACACACACACACACACACACACACACATACACACACACAAACCAAACATGAATCTAAGTGAGCTTCTAGATCTAGCTACTGATTTATAAGAAATAGAGCAGGGAGAGGAACGCATGTAACAGCAATATGGGAATGAAATAAGCAAAACTCAGTCTGTAGGACATGCCACAGAGCGACCAACCCAGTTTTTTCAACAAATAAATAGCAAGAGATGAAAAAGGGAGGAAGTGAGTACCTACAGATTAAGAGAGACATAAGAGACATATCCACCAGTCACAGTGTATGAACCTTATACGGGTCCTGATTTTAACCACTGTAAAGAAAACATTTATGAGACAACCAGAGGAATTGGAACACCGGATATTTGCTAATATTAAAGCACTACTGTTAGTTCTAGGAGGGGTGATGGTGGTTTAAAAAAAATTTTTTTTGAGTCATATACTAAAATATTTGCAAAAGAAATGGTTGCTGTCTGGAATGTGCTTCAAAGTATGTGGGATGAGGGAGGAAGGGAAGGGGGGTAGAGATAGAACAAAATTAGCCAAGAGCTGGGGATTGTTGAAGGTGGATGATGGGTAGCTGGGATTCATTGTACCGTATACTCTACCCTTGCACTTGCTTGAAGGTTTTCATGATAAAAAATAAGAATTCCAGGCTTTTCCTTCCCTGCTCTCAAGGGTATCAGCTTGGTCTTCTCACCCACTGCTAGCACCTCTGGGGCGAGCCTGGGTAGCCAGCTTGAGGTACATCTCGGCATGCACACATGTACACGCACACATGCACATGCACAACCATCTCCGTGGCAACCAGCCATGTGCGCGAACAGCTGCCACAAGGTTCCTGTCCACATGAGGATCAGGCCAGGCTGCTGGTGTCATGCCAGGCCACTGTAGCTGCTCCCCTCAGAGAATTTCTAGTCAGATCTTCACAGGGGCCCCCTCCCCACATTTACCTGCTTGCACCCCCTTCCCCATCACTTGTGCCCCCCACAAGCACACCCTGAGGAAGTTGAGGTCAATTTGCAGACAGAACATGACCCTGAATCAGATCCAGTTGTAAATTCTGATTTCACCACTTAATGGCAGGACCTTTAACTTCCCTGAGCCTCGATCCTCTCACCTCTACAATGGGCATAAGGTCACCTCAACTAACTCAACAAATTTCTATTCTGGGGGAACAGTGGCAAAAAGGGCCTAGTCTCCACTTCATGGAACCAGACACTCGGAGGTAAAAGGCAATCTTAGCAGAGTATGAATGGTAAATATAAAGTGCATGTCACAAAACTTGAAATGTAAATGTGCTTAATCACATCTGCATTGTTTTGGAAACGCAGTCACGACTTCTGAAAAAAGATTTTTTTAAAGATTTTATTTATTTATTTGAGATAGAGAGAGCGCGAGAGCCAGGAGACAGGGAGAGAGGGAGAAGCAGACTCCCCACTGAGCAGGGAGCCCGATGTGGGGCTTGACCCCAGGACCCTGGGATCATGACCTGACTCAAAGGCAGATGCTTAACCAACTGAGCCACTTGGGTGCCCCTACTTATGAAAATCTTAACTCCCAGTCTTACTTTTAGTTAACCAGAGTATCCAGCTATGCCAAACACAGAATAATTTCCCTTAACTTGATACTCACATTTCCATGAGGTAAGTACTATTATTCTCATTTTATGGAAGAAGAAACTAGAAACAGAGAGAGAGGGTACCTTGCCTGAGGCCACACTGTGGGTATATGGCCCTATCCTCAATGCTCAGTCCTCTGCATTGATTACGCCTTGAAATGCAGCAGCCAAGCCCAGAAATCAGGGCTGCCAGGAGACCAACAGCCTCTCCAGGTCAAACTCCATTTTTGCAAATGAGGAAACAGTGGCCCAGAGAGGCCACGTAAATTCTTCCAGGCCACACAGCAAATTCGCTGCTAAGCCTGTGTCCAGGCTGCCTGGGGAGAAGATGCAGAGAAGCGTCTCATCGTGAGGGAAGCTGGCGCTTTGGCCCCACTTAATCCTGTCCTGGAGTCGGGTGACCAACCATCCTGGGGTTTCCGGGGAATGGGGACTTTAGAGGGCCAAAACCAGGCAGGTCCTGGACCAACTAGGGTATCCGAGCTGGTCGTGAGATGGCAGAGCAAGGCGTTTCAATGGATGTTTTCCAGGACATGAGGCCCTGGGATGGAGCTGGCTGAGGAGAACCATCAACGAGGCCCCTTACAAGCACTGGGGCTAAGGTCCCCTGGAGGTACCGCCCACGTGACATCTCAAAGGCCTCCCAAGTGCTCCATCACCCCGCATCCTTCCTTGCCCCCTCTGGTCTGTCCTCCCCCCTACAGCTAGAGTGTTCTGAGTTGTAAATCTAATTATCCCACGTCCCAGTTTAAAAACCGAAATGGGTTCTCATTTTTCCAATTGCTTTAGGACAAACTCTAAACTCTGCTGGCCCAGAGGCCCCCTTGCTGTTTGCCTGGCTCAGCTGCCTCCCTCTGGAACCCACCCGACAGCTATGATATTCTAGGAAGGACTAGCCAGAGCCCTTCTAACTGCACCCTCTCCGGCCCACACACCCTCTTCCTAGCACCCAGCCTTTCTTGCTCACAGTCAGCCCCAATCGTAATCACATGGCTATTTGTCTGATGAACTGATTAGTCCCATCTAGTTTCCCCCACTCCCAGCTAGACTGTCCGCCTACAGGAGCAGAACTGTTACGTGATGTTCGCTTCTGTTTTATAGCCCCTGTCTCGGTGGTGACACATGAATGGCACCTAATAAGCAGTCATGGAATGGCCCAGCCAACGCCACCATCACCTCTGACTGGGCCTCCATCTGAACCCACAGAAACCATTTATAGCCACCCTGACCTCCAGTTCCCATTTCAGACAGGCTGGCATCCGTGGTGTCACGTGACAGAAGATGATCCCAGGAAAAGATTGCCCAAGAGGCTCCTGGAAGGAGCTACGGCAGCCAGGATCAAGGGTTTGGGTTTGTTTTGTTTTGTTTTGTTTCTGGTTTTTTTTTTTTTTCCTTTAATTATCGAAGTTCTGCCCATTCTTTCTTGGCTCTGTTCCCATTTCTACCTAAGCACCAGCTCAGGGGGAAAAAAAAACCCGAAACATCAGACCCAGTGTTTCAGACAAGATAGCTGGCTGGTTCCCTCTCGGCTGGTAATTAATGCTAAAAATGTTCATGACTTGCCTTGGCCACAAGGTAATAATAAAACCGTGCTGCCTGGTTATTTGCCTACTAATTCCCTTCTCGTTTTTTTTTTTTTTTCTTCCCCTTTCCTTAAATTAATTCCAGAGTTCCTCCAGATTTCTCGTTGCTAAGCTCTGAAGTTCCAGGCCTCGCAGCGCCCGCGCTGATTGGCCAGGGAGGCCCCCGGCAGCTCCAATCAGAGGCGGGCTGCTGAAAGCAGCATCCACATCACTGCTCGCCCCGGGGTTTTGGAATATTCTCGCTGACGTTATGAACCGCAAAGGTTTTTGTCTAACTCTGCAAAACCTGTTCTCTTGATCTTGTCTGCCTCTCCCTCCGGAGCTCAGGCTTTCAGGGGAGGAGAGGGTAGGTGGGTGCCAGAGGTCCTGGAATTTCCCCAGAGGGATAGGGAGTCCCCCGGTTGCCCGGTCGGGGTCAGCGACAGGGCCCATTCGTGGTGGACCACAGATGACTGCGTGATGCCCCACCACAGGCTGGGGGATGCCTCGAGTCCCCCTGGGCTGACCTCTTGGTGAAACACTGAAGAAGGTTGAATGTGGAGGCCACATTTGTAAAGGACTTGAAAACACGTACATGGTTCAGGACACCCAGGAGGGCCATTCTGGTCCAAATCCTAATGCCAGCCGCCACCATGAACGGAGTCCCTTCTGTGTGCCAGAAACTTTAAGACCACTTTATTGAGGGATGATTGACATACAAAAAGCGGTATATACTTAACCTATGCACTGCTGAGTTTGAAGGTAAGTATGCACCCATCACCACAATCTATGCCATAAGCAGATCCATCCCCTCCACAAGTGTTCTCCTGCGTCCTTCATTTCATTTTTCTGGTGATAAGAACCTTTAACACAAAATCTATTCTCTTAGTACCTTTGTAAGTATACAATATTGTCCACTACACACACTGCACCATTCATTAGATCTCCAGAACTTACTCATCTTGCATTAACTGAAGCTTTGGGCCCTTTGACCAGTATCTCCCCATTCCCCTGTCTTCCCAGTCCCTGGCAATCATCATTCTATTCTCTGGTTCTCTGAGTGTGACTATTTTAGATTCCTCATCTAAGTGGAATCATGCAGTACTTGTCCTTCTCAGACTGGCTTATTTCATGCAGCATAATGTCCTCCGAGTTCATCCCTGTGTTCACATATGACAGGATTCCTTCTTTTCTCTAAGCCTGAATAATATTCGGCTGTATGTATATGCCACCTCTTCTTTATCCATTCATCCATTATGGACATTTTGGTTGGATCTGGGTCTTGACTGTTGTGCCAGAAACTTTATATACACATCTCCTCCCATCCCCAAACTCCCAACGGACACATGGAAAATACCACGGACTGCCACTGGGTTTGCTTGGACTACTTCCACCTTTTACTAACGGGGGAGCCATACTAGAAAAGAAATCATGTGATGCAGGTCTGGCCACAGTGATTGGCTCTGGGATGGGCACATGACCAAGCTGGGCCAATCAGAATGTACCTTGGACTTCCTTGAACAGACTTTCTGCGGGAACTATAGGAAAAGACACCACTCGCCCCTGGATTTGCTGAGCTGGTGACGGGTGGGAATGCACGTAGGTGTCTGAGGGTGATGTGACACCCCGGTGACAAGGCTTGAGCCCCAGATGCAGCCAACGGGGAAGTCACATCTACTCCCGGGATTTGAGTTACAGGAATGGTAAATTCTTTTACCTGTTGAAGCCAATTTGCCTTCTGTGTCTGTTGGTTCTGACAGAGTATAATACAGACATTCACTTTCTCCTCGTGGTCCCTGGGTCTGGGTTGGGCATATTCCCACACAGGCTCCTCCCAATCATCTGGTGAGGTATTCTATTTTGCAGATGGGGAAACTAAGGCTCAGAATGGTGAAGGAATCTTGCACAGATAATACTGCCAATATGTACTCGAGGATTCAAATCTGGGCTAATTCCTGGATGTCTCGGTGGTCCCTCTTCGAGAAGCTCTCGCAAATCCAGTTTGCACACAGGGTCCCCATCTCCGGGATAGCACCCCCTTCGGAATAGTGGTGCTAAGCAGAAACCAAGTGTCATCCCTGATCCCTCCCTGCCACACCTGAGCCTCACTAAGTCCTGCCCATCGACCTCCTCCGCAGCCCTGGAAACATTTACTTCTTTCCCCGTCCACCTCTCCACCTTGTCCAAGCTCTCATTTCTCGAAACCTTGGCCTCAAGAATTGCCTCCCACCTGGTTCTTCTGTGCCCATTCTTGCCCCTCTCCTGCAATATGGCTCCCCTTCGCATCCAGAGGAATTGTCTCAAAATGCCCATCTGATCATATCGCCCTCCTGGGGGACATCAGGTCTGATGACCTGATGGCATACATTTGCCTCTGGGGATGTTTTGAGAATTGTGCAACCCCTCAGTTCCACTTGACTTTAGAGCACAAAGTCTTCAACCCAAGAGGTGGGCAAGACACGGCTCTCTACATCTCGGCCATTCCATCACGCATCCCACCAGTAGTTGCTAGCACTTCCCAAACGCTGTTTGCTGTTCTGAGGCCCCAGAGATGACTCATAGGCCACCTGAGTGAACCTCACAGAGAACTCGCCACGGGCCAGGACTGCACTCCGTGCTTCATGCGCACTAACTTGCTCACTCCTCCAGCAGCCCTGTAAAGCAGTGGCTATTCTTAACCCCATTTTCCGGATGGGAAGAAAGAGGTCCCTGTTCTCATGAAGCGTATATGCTAGTGAGAGAGCCTGACAAAATCAAGTTATACACACACACACACACACACACACACACACACACACACACAATATAATTTAGAGAGTGATGGGCCCAAGGGTGATTCTTGGACTCTTGAGCCTTCCAGATTCTTCATCTCACCTTGTAGCCTGTAACATGGACAGGGCCCAGGGCAAGAATAGAAATGAAGGCCCAGGTACTGTATGTTGACAGATTGGAAAGTTATAAATCAAGCTAAGAAACCATATCAATAGGGGCGGCTGGGTGGCCCAGTCACTAAACGTCTGCCTTCAGCTCAGGTCATGATCCCGGGGTCCTGGGATCGAGCCCGGCATCAGGCTCCCTGCTCCGCGGGAAGCCTGCTTCTCCCTCTCCCATTCCCCCTGCTTGTGTTCCCTCTCTCGCTGTGTCTCTCTCTGTCAAATAAATAAAATCTTTAAAAAAAAACATATAAATATAATATGTGCTATCCTCCCTCTTTGACAGATACACCCTCGCTATAACTCGGAAAGTCACAACTAAATTCAGAATTCTCCCAGATTCCTTGGAGTGCGACAGGCCATCCCACTACTCTGCCCACCCTTCTTCTGCATTCTGCACCTTGAGGGCCTTGTGCACCTGCATAGACAGCCCAGCCTGAAAGTGCACGTTCTGTCCTGACCCCCACACACGGATGCCCTCGAACCCCCTAGAGGTGAGGGGCACACATACTGGGAAGGCCTGTCTACCCTCAGCAGGGGCACACGAAGGGAAGACACCTGAACAGGCTTTGGAAATGGCTCAGTGCCTCTGGGGCAGGAATTCTGGAGTTCTGGATCCCCAGAACATGGGCCAGAAGTGGGGACTGTGTGGGTACCAGGTGAGCACAAGCCCTGGTTCCATGGCCCCTTGCCCCATGGGGAAGGGCCTGGCTAGAGAAGAACCAGTGGGAGCCCCCTCCAAATCCTGGGGCCAGCCTCGCCTGAGTCTAAGGCAATGCTGCTCACGGTCTTCTGGTTTATATATAAGGTCCTTGACATTTGCACCTTGACCATCCCATACCTCCCTGTCTGCCTCTGCCTTACTTCCCATACCAGGTTGAATGGTGTCCCCTCACCCCCCAAAAAACATTCATGTCTGCTCAGAACCTCAGTATGTGACCTTATTTGAAAAGAGAGTCTTTGCAGATGTACTCAAGGTAAGGTGAGGTCATACTAGGTTGGGCTGGGCCCTAAATCCATTGACTGGTGTCCTTGTAAGACGAGGAGGGGACACAGAGCCACACACAGGCAGACAGTGAAGGGACACAGCTACAAACCAAGGAGCGCTAAGGATTATGGGAAGCCACCAGAAGCCAAGAAGAGGCAAGGAAGGATTCTTCCCTAGGGCCTTGGAGGGAACATGGCCCTGCCGACACCTTGATTTAGGACTTCTGGCCTCCAGGACCGTGGGAGAGCGAATTTCTGTGGTTTCCTCCCACCAGGTTTGGGGCAGTTGGTTGTGTCAGCCCTAGGAAACTAACACCTTCCTCTCTTCCAGCCTCTCGCATACCCATCTTCAGGCTGGTACAGGAAAAATGTCACCAGCACGTGGCAACATTCCCCAACCCCTCCCAATTCACCCGGACAGCCTCAGAGCCAAAATGACGCGCCATCCTTTCCAAGAAGACCCCCTCCACCCTGTCCAGGCAGCCTGGGGGCAGCCTCCCTCTCCGGGGCAGGGGGTAGGCTGGGTCCCTGAAGCAGGACCTAGAAGGTGCACTCTGCTCCAGGGAGTCCCTCACGGCTGCCTACCTGGGCTGCACCCCAGCCAGCACCCAGAGGAATGTATGTTAACAAACTCCCTTGGGCTCCAACCACATGTGGTTTGCTGCTTAGCTTGCCAGCAGGGAGCTTGGCTGTGTTTGTCACAACTGCTAGTGTTTGGTTCCATTTAACCCAGGCTGAGCCTGTGGAGGTGCGCACATGCCGGACAGAGAAGCTGTATATAATCTTCTGTGCACAAAGCCTGCAGCAGAATTGCCTGACCTCCCCCCTTCCCAAATACAGAGGACGAAAAAGTAAACTGAGCAAGAGGTCAGGTCTCTTTAGATATTGGAGTGTTTGAACTCCCCAGCAGAGAGCTGCTATCTATTCTAAACTCCATGAAATGAGATGACTTCTCCCCAGATGGGTTGTTGGGACTATATGCCATTTGAATGTCAAAAGCCATTTGTCCGTTCATCCATCCACTGACCCACCTATCCGTCCATCTAGCTATCCATCCACCCATCATTTGCTAGGCTCCCACTCTAATTATTGCAATGATGTTACTAACAGCAATAATAATAACAATAGTTCCTCTTCACTGGGCACTTTCTAACAGATATGCTGTGTGCTACGCACTTTGCATGTACAATCTGTTTAATCCCCACGAACAATTCTATACAATAGATGCCAAGAGACCCATTTCACAGTGGGGGGAAAGCAAGGCACAGAGAAGTTACATCTCTGGCCCAAGGCTTCGCAGCCCACTGCATTAGATTAAATGTGGTCAGAAATTCCCTGTTGTTCCCCTGCCAAGAAGTGGTGTCTATCTCTATCCCCCTAAATCTAAGCTGGCCTTGTGAGTTGCTTTGGTTAATAGGATTTGCCAGCAGTAGGACTGAGCCCCAGGCCCAAGCCTCAAGACGCCTGGCAGCTTCCATCTTTGCTGACTAGGAACACTGACCTGAAGCCTCCACATAAGGAAACTGGTCCTACCTCCTGGAACACAAAAGGCCTCATGAAAGAGAATGGAAGCCACCAAAGCCAACAGCCAACACCAGCTGTCGCACATGGAATGGCACCATCTGCACCATCTGACGCTCTGGCTGAGTGAGCCCAAGCATAACCAGCACAGGACCTGCCCAGCTAACCCACAGCACCATAAAAAATAATCAATTACTGTTTTAAGTGGCTATGTTTTGGGTTGTCACTCAGTAAGGCTCACTGAGACACGTTGTATAAGAAGCCAAGATAGGACTCTACCCCATTTCTAGCATCCGGGCCTTTCAGAGCAGGGACTGTGGCCCCTGAATGTGGGGAGCTCTGGGGAATGGGCGCTCCAGCGAAGACCCTGCTGGGTCATCTGTGCGAAGGGAGAGGTGTCCCAGATGGGTTCCCAGGACACTGACTGTGTGTTTCACTCACAGAGCAACTGGGTACTGCACACCTACCCGTGACCATCACTGTTCTAGGTGTTGGGTATGTGGTGGCAAGCAATACACAGGACTCCAATCTCTGGAAGCTTGAGATTTAGGGAAGAAGACAGACGAAAGCAATTATGAATTGTGAAGAATGGGGTATAAGAGACCAAGAGGGACTGAAGAGAGAAAGCCATGGGGTGGGCTAACTTTGGATGAGTGATCAGAAAAGATTCCTCCAAGAAGGCATGCTTTAGCTTGAGTCTACCAGAGCGACAGAGACGTGCAAAGAGTTACAAGAAAAATAATCCATGTCAAAGGAAGCATCTGAGTAAAGGCCCTGGATTAAAGCAGAGCCTGGGATTTTGAGCATGGAGAGAGCAGGGTGAGGAAGATTAATGCAGACATAGAAGGAAGATGGGCCAGACCAGATCACACGGCCTCAGACATTGGCTTAGTGCATTTGGGCTGCTATAACCCAGATACCACAGGCTGGGAGGCTTATCAACAACTCAATCTATTTCTCACAATTCTGGAGGCTGGGCAGTCCAAGATCAAGATGCTGGCCATTTCGGGGTGTGGTGAGGGCCAGCTTCCTGGCTCATAGATAGCCAGCTGCTCACTGCATCCTCACCTGGTAAAGGGATGAGGGAACTCTCTGGGGTCTCCTTTATCAGGGCACTAACCCCATTCATGAGGATGCCACCCTTGTACCTAGTCACCTCCCAAAGACCCCACCTAACCCCACCACCCTGGGGCTTAGGATTCAACATATGAACTTTCAGGGGACACATTCAGTCTATAGCAGAGGTTATAGGAAAAAAATCGGAAATGTTCTCCAAGTGTGCTGGGAAAGCAATAGCAAGGTTTGAGCAGAAGAGGAACACGATTGTATTTAGATTTTAATAAATACCTCTGCTCTGTGGACAACAGATCAAAGAGAGGCCGTGGGAGGAGGTAATGTGAGACAAGAAAGGAAGCCAGTAGGGACATGTCACAAAGTGAGTTACCTCGGTGAGCAACCAGAGCTCAATGCCACTGAGGAACCTGGGGAGACAGTGTTGAACATACACCTCAGAACGGATCCACCAAGAGGTGAGGGAGCTGGGGTATTTATACACCAGATCTCTCCAATCACTGGTTGAGGACAGTTGTCACCTCATTTTCCCATATGGTTTCTATCCACAGTTAGATATTTCCAAACATTCCTTTTTATTATTTTTCCAAGATTTATTTATTTTAGAGACAGAAAGAGAGCATGTGCATGCAAGTGGTGGGGGAGGGGCAGAGGGAGAGAGAGAATCTCAAGCAGACTCCCCACTGAGCATGGAGCCCAATGTGGGGCTCGATCTCACGACCCTCAGATCAAGACCTGAGCCAAAATCAAGAGTCAGACACTCAACCGAATGAGCCACCCAGGCGCCCCTCCAACCATTCTTTACATTAGCCAAGTTCTATTCTGCCCCACCGGGAAGTGAGCATGTTGGCCCAGTTCCTACATGTGACCCAACCCTCTCAGCGCCATAAATGTCCCATACCATTTGCTGAGGCTCTGGAGAGAAATTGAACCGGACCACTGTCACCAGAGCTGAGCCCACTTCGTTGCCCTGCCTGGAGTTGCCCACCTGTTGGCTTGGGACACTGGGATCCTATGGCTGGGTGGGGGCAGGGAGAGGGGGACACCCTGCCTCCCAGACCCACACTGGCATCTGAAAGCTCCTCCCCGGAGCAAGAGAGAGCAAAGGAGTGTGTTGTGCATTGTGGCTTTTCTCCTCCTGGCCGCATGAATGCTGACTGATGCTAAGTTGAGCAGGGAAGACTCAGTCAAACACGAACGGCCCTTCCCTGCCTTCCAAGTGTGGAGCTGCCTTGCTGCTTGGCAGAGTGCAGACATATCTGCCCGCCCCTAGATAGCCCGGGGTTGATCCTTCATCCCAATCATCTGCTCCCGACCCATTCTCCCCTCCATGATAACAGGAAAAGGTGATGTATGCCCTGTCTGGCCGGCTGTGCCTCCTTGGGCAAGTCACTCAACCTCACCGGCCCCCAGATTCCTCATCTACAACATCAGGTGACAAAAGCACTGCCCCATGGTATTCTTACAAGTCTGACTACAACACCAGGCACAGAGGACACTGGGCCAATGCAACCAACCACTGCTGTCAGCATAGAACCTAGCTCAGGACATTTCTAAAAATACGTTTTATTGGTTTTTCCTTCTGAGCTACAGAAGCAACGGAGGCTCCTTAAAACAAGCCAAACAGCAGAGGTAAACAAAGGAAAAGTCCGATGTCCTTCCTGCCCTTCACTGAACCTCACGACCCCCGGGCCCTCTGCCCGCCACACTCCCACGTGCCCTGGAGGGGATGACAGTTTGGCCATATTTTTCCCCGTCTAACCCTTTCTGCTTACAGGCCTCCCTGTATATATATATATATATGTGGTTTATTTGTTTCATTTTTACAGAAATGAGCTAATTCCATCCAGATTTTCCCAAGCCACAACCACAGAAATCGACCTTTTTTTTTTTTTTTTAAGTAGGTTCCTGTTATTTCCCATTGGCGATGAATCTCAATATATTTTGAGGTATTGGCCCCACCCCCCAACCGATGGATATTTAAGATGTTTCCAGCCCCTCACTCGACCAGCCACACTACACTAACACCTTGGATCGACCGCCTTGGAGAGGCTCCCCAAGGTGTCACCAATTTGTGTCCTTGTCAGAGCTTGGTGCTGCCCTCCGAGCTCAGTCCCTGTTTGGTTAGCTGCGCCCTCTCTGGGAGGGTTATTTAGGGGGTGATGGGCAGGAGCAGCTGGGGCTGAGGGCTGCAGAGATCCTCCAGAGGGGAGACTGCTCTGGAAGTCTCCAGGTGCTTCCAAGGGGCTGGGAGGGCTTGGAGGGGGTCCCCTGGAGGGAGTCCCACACTCCAAGGATGCCCCTGGTGCTCTCGGTCTACCCAGGGTGAGGGGGAAGGAGCCTTCACTGGAGTCCAAGGCTACCAATGACCCCCAGGCAACCATTTAAGGGACAAATGGTTTGGGGAGGAGGTGGGGCAGGGTGAAGGGGACCCAGTCCTCCATCCTGGCTTGTGCAGCGCACCCACTTCAGAATGAATGACACACTTCCCCAGCACCACAGGCATGCAGGGGGAGGGAGGCTTGCACGTGGCATCCCTCGGGCCTGGAGGTGGGATTGGGGCCTGGCTAGAGGACCCGAGGCAGGTGGCTTGGCAGGGAGGGGGCTCCAATGTAATAGTCCTAGCAGACTGATCTCCAGAATGTGTTCCAAGTAAGCCCACCTCGCCAAGTCACTACCCACACCCCTCACATGCCCTTCCTCCTGGCAGATGTCCCTGAGGCCACCTCCACTGGCCAGTCCTCAGAAATTCACACTCACTGCGCCCAGAAACCCGCCTTGACCCTGCCTCTCAGAGCCCAGCTCCACCTGGTCTGCAGGGCTGTGGCCTTGGCTCCCACCTTGATCTCTGCCCCCCTGCCTTTGCCTCCGCCGTTCCCTCTGCCCGCAGCTGCCTCCCAGACTCGCTGCCTCGCTGGCGCTTCTGTCCTGCAGGGCCTGGCCGGGATGGGACCTGCTCAGAGGGGCCTGGGGAGCCTGGCCCAGGCTGCTCCATCCCCCATCGCCTCACTGTAGCATTTACACAGCATTCTGCTCTCTCTGATGCGGACCTTGCCGAGTGTCCCTCAGGAGCGCAGGGATCCACCCGGGCTTTTCGCTGCACTGTCCCTGGACTCGGCAGGGTGCCTGGCATGCCGCTGTGGCTGGCAGTTAGCATCACCAAAAGAAAAGCCATCCCCCAGCCCACTGGAAGAGGGCCAGGGCCTTAGGGCATGACCTCCAGCTCAGTGGGCCGTGGTGTCCCCTCCACAATGGCACAATCCCTTTGCCATACGTCCTCAGAGCAGGGCACTGGGATCTCCAGGTGGCCTCACTGCTCCAACTACCACCCATCCCCCCCCGAAAACAGAGGAGGGGGGACCCTGGTGAAGAGAAGGTGAGGGCACAGGGTGGGGTGGAAAAGGAAAGAACCACGTGTGCCCTCTTACTGCGCGGCCAAGGACATTCAAGGCCATCAGGAACACGGGGCCAACTTGGCACGGTCAAAGACCACCTTCTATGGGCTCCAGTCACCTCGGGCCAGCTTCCCAGCGGTGGCTGCCCAACCCCTGGCCAAAGGACTGTGGATGCAAGCAGAGGTCAGAGAGGAGAGAAGATGCTACACTGCTGGCCCCGAAGATGGAGGAGGGGGTCATGAGCCAAGGAGCACAGCCACCTCTAGATCCTGCAAGAGGCAAGCAAACGGACTCTCCCCGCGAGGCCTCTAGAGAAGGAGCACAGTCCCAAGTTCCCAGGTTAGACTTCCCACCTCCAGGACAGCAAGATACCAAAATGTGCATTATTTTAAGTGTTCAACTTGCAGTAATTTGTTGCAACAGCCACAGGGAATGAACGCAACGGTCTGGGCGGGAGGGGAGGAAGGTGGCCGGTGCTCTGCTCCTGGATCCCACCAGGACTGGCTACATCCTTCCTGGAGGGCCCAGTGCAAAAGAAAATGCAGGGCCCGGGTTCAAAACTTATTAAGCATTTCAGAATGGTGCCGGCAGAGCATTCCACCAAGCGTGGGGCCCTTCTGAGCATGGGGCGGCATGCACGGCAGAGCCCGCCCTGAGTCCCACAAAGAACCATCACGTTACACGGTGAGCTCAGGCCAAGAAGTGAAAGGACAGGGGCCCCTGAGAGTGTGTGACAGTGGATGGGGCCCGAGAGCTCTTTGAGAGGCGACACTTGCTTTGGCCCAGATTAAAGGGAGTGGGTAAGAGTGTTCCAGGTGGGGGAGGGTTTGGTTCCCTGCTTCCTCACCGAGAGACAGCTGCTCCCTCAGTGAGGAACTTTTCTCTCCAAGGACCCAACATTCCCCCTTTCCCCGCCGCCCCCAGGGCACCTTGCCTTGACTCCCTGGACTCAGCACCTCCCTTCCCTGTTTAACTATAGCTCCCATCCTTTTTAATGTTTGCAAACAAACTTTATTTGGGAAAGATTATGGATTTACAGAAGAGTTGCCAAGAGAGGAGAGCATCCGGCACCCCTTTGACCCAGCTTTCCCTAAACCTAACGCCTCGTGGAACTTTCTCAAAACTAAGACCTTAACATTAGGACGTTACTATTAACTACACTCCAGACCTCATTCAGAGTTCCCGTTTTTCCACGAATGTCCTTTTTCTCTTCCAGGACCCAATCCAGAGTACGACACTGCATTCAGCTCCCCTTCGCATCCTGAAAATTAGTACCCGACTGTTACAACAGGTCAGGCCCTGTGCCTAGGACTTCATACCCTTCGCCTCCTGGAATTCTCATCATTATCATGACCCCCGTTTTGCAGATAAGGAAAATGAGGCCGATTTTAAGTAACAAGAGGGCCTTCAGGGACCCCCCACTGAATCTGGCTCCTAGCTCGCCATTGCAAGTCCCCCCACCATGTTCCCCTGTCAGGCTCCTACCCTATCTCAGGGCTTCCCAAACTTGAGTCCTGTGTGGTGTTTCCTCCTGTGCTCTTTCTTTGCTTTTTTCTTTAAACCAACTCATTTTTTAAAACAAAACAACATCCCTAAAGGACATGCCACACATCTATCATGGTGGAAAGCCTCAGCTATTGGCCAGAAAGAGATGTTAACTGTGCAAGGAGAGACAATGAAGAGCAGGCGATGTCATGCATTCCAGCAAATGCTGGTGTCCATGCTCGGGGCGACTGAAACCTCAGCAAAGGACTTCGCTGCTGAGTGACCCAGGGATGGCGCACCCTCCCTGCCCCCACCATGACCAGGCAACGCAATCACGGGAAAACCTGGCGGGTGAACCCAGCTGAGTCTACATAGCCCATGGCAGCGAGGAAGGGACTCAGCAGAAGCAAACACCAAATAGCTCCCCATTTATTAAGCACCTCCTGCACACCAGGCACCATGCCACTGTCTCACGAAGTTGGTCCTGTTTAATATCCCTGTTGCCCAGATGCGAAAACGGAGGCTCAGAGAGGTTACATAGCTAGCCTATGGACGCACAGGAGTCAGGACTATGTCTCTAAGTGGGTGCCTCAAGTCTCTTCCTGAGTTGGAGCGTGTTGCTGGGTGATCAGTTCCCATTCATTAAACACCCACCTCCGGGCAGCTGACATTGTGTCATGTGGGTCTTGGGATGACTCTGAGCCTAGGTGCTGGGAGTTTTCCCAGTTTACAGATGAATCAACCAAGGATCAGAGAGGGTGGATATCTTGCCCAAGGCAAGAAAGAACGTGGTATGACCAGGCCTCTACCCCAGAGCAGCTGGACCCCCAAGCAAGAACTGCCTGAGCCACACATCTGGTGTTCCTGGAACATACAAAAATCTCAGGATGTTCAAGAAAGAGATGCCAAGAGTCTGATGGCCCCCAGCAGCCTCAGGCACAGGTAGCTTTGGGCCAATCAGGGTAGGAAAAAATGTGTCTTCCCCTCCACAGGTAAATTAGGGAGTGATATTTGACTTAACAAAAGTCTTCGAGAATGAGCTGGGGTTTGAAGATGAATATCTGATTCACTTTTCAAAACACGAACATTTTCTGGGCCCCTGAGGTTTTGGCTTCCAAGGGCTTAGGCCAGGGGGCAACCAGTTACAGCCTGGGAGCCAGATTCAGCCCAGTGCACTTTTTTTTTTAATGTGGTAGCATTTAATAGAACATGAAATCTACCCTCTCAACACATTGTTCGGTGCACAAGGCACTATTGTTAACTCTAGGCAGGATGTTGTACAGATTTTTAGAATGTACTCATTTGGCCTGACCGAAAATTTATAGACCCATTGAACAGCAAATTCCCCGTTCCCCGGGGCCCCAGGCCCCGGCAACCACCACCCTACTCTCTGCTTCTGTGAGTCTGACTACTTTGATGCCTCATATGAGTAGACTCACATAGTATTTGTCTTTCTGTGACTGGCTTTATGCTATATAGCACACTGTCCTGCAGGTGCATTCAAATCGTTGCATATACGCCAGGATTTCCCTCTCTTTGTAAGGCTGCAGCTCACTCCATTGTATGTCTACACCACATTTTTTTTTTAAAGATTTTATTTATTTATTTGAGAGAGAGAATGAAAGAGAGAGAGAGAGAGAGAGCATGAGAGGGGGGAGGGTCAGAGGAAGAAGCAGACTCCCTGCTCAGCAGGGAGCCCGATGTGGGACTCGATCCCGGGACTCCAGGATCATGACCTGAGCCGAAGGCAGTTGCTCAACCAACTGAGCCACCCAGGCGCCCTACACCACATTTTCTTTATCGGTCCATCGGTCCCTTGGGGAGTTTCCACATGTTGGCGATTGGGAATAGTGCGGCCATGAACAGGGGAGTGCAGACAGCTCTTTGAGATCCTGGCTTCAATCCCTTTGGATGTATATATGCCCAGAAAGGGCATACTGGATCAGGTGGTAGTTCGATTTTTAATTTTTTGAGGAGACTCCAGACCATTTCTCCAGCAGCTGTCCCATTGTACATCCCCACCTGCAGTGCACAGGTTACAATTACTCCACATCCTCGCCAACCCTAGTTTTTTGGTTTTTTAGAGCCGCCATCCTCGTGGGTGCAAGGTGATACCTCACTGTGGTTTGGATTTGCATTCCCCTGCTGATGAGTGATGCTGAACATTTTTTCATGTATCCGTTGGCCAGGTGTGTCTTCTTCGGAGCAATGTCTACTCGAGTATTCTGCCCATGTTTTCATCGGGTTGCTTGTTGTTTTGCTATTGAACTGCAGGAATCCTTATGTATTTTGGATATCAGCCCTTATCAGGTATGAGGTCTGCAGACATCTCTCCTGCTCTGTAGGTTGCCTTTCCAGTTTATTATTGATTATTTCTTTGGCTGTGATATTTTTGAAAATAAAGTTTTAAAATGTTTTTTTAGATTAAAAACATTCGGGGGGCTAGAAGTGACATATAATATTGTGTAAGTGTAAGGCACACGGGTGCTGGTGTAACACGTTCCTATACTGCAACAGGAGTACTACAGTAGCCTAAGCTAACCCCTTTATCACATCACATATTTCTCACTTCTTTGTGGTATTGATGTTAATAAAGTTTTATTGAAACACAGTCACACCCATTTTTGTACACACGCTCTCTGCGGCTGCTTTGGACCTTCAGTGGCAGAGTGGAGTCTTTGCTACAGAGACCATACAGCTGGCAAAGCTTGAGATATTTACTATGTGGCACTTTACAGGAGGCTTGCCAACCCCTGTCCTAGCCCTCCGGGGCTTCAGGGAAGTGAGGCCAGGGCACCGTACTTGTGCTAAGAATATGTTCGAAGCCAACAGGGTAAAGTTACACTGAGTAGGGGAAGAACGGAGGAAGGGAACACCATTCTGATTCTTGAGCATCAGAGAGACTTCAAGAGAGAAAAAAGAGGGACCCTGAACACAGGGTCCCGTTCCAAACAGCCCCAACTTCCAGAACCTCGAGGGGGCCCCTGATACCCACCCCACATCATCTGTTTCTGTCAGGGCCAGCTGACCACAGCATCGACTCCTCCATCAGCCTGACAGGATTTAGGCTTAAACAGAAATTAAATAAATTTATAGAAAATTTGAATTCCAACACACCTGAGTCTGGCTCTGTGTCTTACACACACACCCACGTCCACCTTAGTGAAAGAGCAATCGTGTGACAGAAGTCATGGTGACTCGTATTTCAGGAATGTCTCCACAGAGTTAAGGCAGACACACAAATGAGATCCTCTGCTCCCTGTTCTCTCCAAAGCAACCACCAACCTCATCTTGTCCTCACCAGGAGGAGGCAGGAAGGTTATCATCCCCATTTCACAGGTGAACAAAGTGAGGCACAGGGGCTGTTTATTCAGTAAAACCAGCCCCTAAAGCCATGGTGAGTAGAACCTTCTAGAAAAAGCCCTCCCTAGGCAGGAAGTGAGACAGCCTCTGAACTGAGAGCTAGTGTCTGGCATGCTGTTTGTTTTGGGGAGGTGGTGTCCCTCTCTGCTGGTGTCATCCGTGCAGCATGGGGGGCGGGAGGCAGTCGTGGGATGGGGGATGCAATCCTGTGGACTACTATACTCTGCGGTCCTCACACTCAGGGCTTCCAGGAAGTGGAGCCAAAGATTCAGGCAGTGCAGGAGGCCCAAGTTGGCTCCAAGGGGGCTCTCCATTCGGCAACCTCATGCACAGTGCCAGGGATCTAACTGATGCTCATGTATTTTAAGGCAACCCCTCCCCCCCACCCAGCTCCCAGCTGATGCACACTCAGGACTCCAGCGTACCAGAGCTCCCCTTGCTGCCCGCCCTAAGCCATGGGCTGGGGCGTGGCAGGGGGATGGGGAGAGACTCCACTGTGCTCAATGAGTAGCTTCCATCAGACCAGGGTCCCTGCAACAGAGGGAAGACAGACGCCAGACTGACCAAGGAGGGGCTCCTAGCGGCTCTGGGGTTCACACGCTGCCACCTGGGTCCTAGTCCAGACTCGTGCGCTTTCTGGAAGCCCACTGACACCACCAACTCACTCTTGTTGCTTGCCTACTTCATGCCAGGCCCTGGGCACAGTTGTAATGTAATCCTCCCAACAGCCCAAGGTCGGAGCTATTATTACCCCTGTTTCATTGATAGAGGAAATGAAACAGAGACGTTGAGTAACTTCCCCAAGGTCACACCGCGAAGAGAGGCTGAAGTGGGACTCAATGTGAGACTCAAGCCAAAGCTGCTACTTTAAAACATGCTTTGTTTTGAAGATGCTACATTTCTACTTACTTTGAAATTTTGGAAAAGTAGTAAGTTCACCTGGGTCGAAAAGAAAAAAAAAGGAAAAGGGCAATGAACAAATCTGCATCCTCCCCAAGTCCCCCATCTACTCTGTTTCGCCCCCACCTCCATAGGCAACACTTAGCCATTCAGTGGGTAGCTGCAGTTTCTTTATGTAAAGAGAAGCTAATACAAATGTAGACCTATCTTGCTCTTTTTACGCAAAAAGGTATATACCGTATGCTGTTTGAACCTTGCTTTACTCACCTAATAAAGCTTAGAGATGGTTCCTCCCTGTTCTTTACCGCTGCATATACAGTATTCCATTATATGGACTGCGCCAGTTTCTTTAATCAGCTCCCCACTAATGGGGCTTTAGGCTGTTTTCACGCCTTCGCTTTTAGAAACAATGTGGCAAAGGATAACCTTGTACATAAATAACGTGCCACAAGTCTCCATTTATCTGTAGGACTGCTGCTGGGCTGCAGCCCAGCTGGGACAGAGGGTTTCTGCATTTGTAATTGGGACAGATGCTGCCAAAGGAGACCAATTTCCAAACACAGCGCCGTCCCAGCCGCAAAACCCTCAGGAGCCGAGCTCTGGGTGGGTGCGGAGAGCTGGGGAAGTACCGCCTCCAGGGGGCGTGGCCTGGGGCGTGGGCGGGGCGGGGCCTGGCTGTCGAAAGACCGCCTCCCCGCTCTGATGGGCGCCCCCTGGCCCCGCTACCATCTCACCAGCTCAGCAGCTCACCCCACCTGCTTCCTCTAAATTTTCCTGTGATGGCTTAACTGTCATGGTAGCACGTGGCCTTAAACGCACACGATGAGCTAGCACACAGCCACGACAGGTGAGCAAGACAGCGGGGGCGAGCGCCAAGATGTGTTACAAAGGGAGCCAAATGGGAAAACACGTGGCCGGGAAAGGGGAGCCTCCGCCACCCTGTGCGTCCCCCAGGGATGCTCTGCAACGGGGCGAGGTGTCATTTACTGGACTTTCCCTGACGAGCTGAACCATTAAACAAGAACACCGAGCCGCCTTGCCACGTACCCTGGACACTTTCTAATCAGCAGGGCATTTGTGGCAGCTCGTCCCTGGGCCAGGGCCCCATGCAAAGGGTTTCACGTGCATTATCCCAGTTAAGCCTCCAGCCACCCATGAGGTCAGTTCTATTATTACCCTCGTTCTCCGTCCTCCGAAAGAGGACACAGGTGAGGTAATCGCCAAGCCCCATACTCCACAGAAAGTCTGTTTGGATCATCACCGCCACAGATCATTAGCAGGACATGCGAAGGGGGTGGGTAATGGGGCTAAAAATATTTATTTGGAGCACATTCTTAGGGCAGGTCAAATTCCCATCCAGACACCCACCTCCTGTTACAGTAGCTTTGGGGACAGGGAAGGCTTGGTGAGTGAAGGGACATAACATCCCAGTTCCTCTTTTATGATATGCATGGGTTTACTATTTGATAAAAGTAATTCATGCCTATGGCAGAAAAATTGGAACATATGGGGAGAAAATGAAATTGATCCATAAACCCACCACCCAGGGGAAGCCTCTATTAACCTCATGGTAGAGCAGCGGCCAGGCTGTTTTCAGCACGTGCGTATATGATAATACATTAATGGGAGTATAACACATGTGCAGAAAAGAACATGGTTCAGAAATGTGTAGCTTTCTGAATTTTCAGAGCTCAATCTCCCACGTAATGAGCATCCAGATGAAGAGACACAACATGACCATGCGTGTGTTTTCTAAACCAAATCAGTATCCTGTGGGGTTGTGGCTTGCATTATGTCCCCCCAGAAAGATATGTTGAACTCCTGACTACAGGTACCTTATTTGGAAATAGGGTCTTCGCTGATAGAATCAAGTCAAGGTGGGATCATCCTGGATGAGGGTGGGCCATGATCCAGTAACTGGGATCCTTCTAAGAAGACACACAGAGGGAAGAAGCCTCATGTTAACAGACGCAGAGCATGGAGGGATGCAGCTACAAACCTAGGAACGCTAAGGATTGTTGCAACCCCCAGAAGCTAGAAGAGGCAAGGAAGGATTCCTCCTAGAGTATTCCGAGAGCACAGGCCCTGCCAACACCTTGATTTCAGACTTACAGCCTACAGAGCTCTGTGAGAATCAATTTCCATTGTTTTAAGCCACACTGTTTCTGTCAATTTGTTATGGCAGCCTGGGGAAACCAACACTTGTGGTGTGTGCTGTTTAATATTGTTTCTGGTTATGAAAGTCATACGAGTTCGCCGCCTCTCACCTGAACACATGCTCCAGCTCCTGGACTGATGATCTAAGAATGTCACCTGCAGCTGGGTGACCAGTGTAGACATACTGGATGATGTCACCACCGAAAGCACTTTGGTGGCTCCCCAGTGTCCCAGTGGCCTGGCTCCTGCACCCTCCGACTTCATCTTACACCTTGCTCCCTGCCCAGCCACGTGGGCCATCTTTGGCCCCTTCTCCTTTCTGTTTCTGCTGCCACAAGGCCTTAGTACATGCTGTGCCATCTGCCACAGATGGCCCCACTCTCCCTTGACACGCACCCAGCTCATCTTCATCCTTCGGATCTAAACTCTTTCCTGCCCCCTACATCATGTACGCTTGGAACCCTAGTGATCCTGTGACCTCTCCTTATGGTGTTTGGGGAGGGGCTCCCTGAGAGGACACCCCCTCTTTCATCCTCCACTGGCCCTGGGTCCCCAGCGCCCCTTCTAGACTTCTCCCAATCTCACCCCTCCTCACCACCCAGGGCCACCTGTTGGCATTGCAGGAGTGCCCCCCAGCCCTCCATTCCTCACACTGCCAAGAGCTCTGTATAAGACGCACCCCCCTCCCTTACCTCACCTGTGGTTTTCCCAAGCACCACCAGTAGGGACTTGCTTTAAGTTATGTAACCCAAAAGGTCACTGTCGGGCTCTGGGACCAGGTGGCATGTTCAATGGGCAGCATGAGCATTTGGAGTTTAGTCTGGAAACCCAAAGGCCTGGGACAGGGAGACAGAGCTGAACACATCATCTGCTGTGTGTTCAGGGTTCAAGTGTGCCCAGGGTTTACATCCCCAGAAAGGCAGTGAAGGGTGGTGTTCTTGGCAGAGGTGAATGGGAAGCCCATGTCCTGGGTAGCACGCAACCATCTGTGGTCTGGGTTGATTTCCTCACTCTCCATCTGCGGAGGTGACGCTCCCAAGAGCAGATTGTCAGGGACAGTTTCCCAAGCGGAGAGGCAAGGGCCGCCTCCCTCCAAACAAGATCAGGCAGCCTGGGAGAGGGAGGGACTCCAGGGACAAGTCTGTGCCCGTCTTGGGCAGGGCCCCAGTGGAGTAAAGCAAACCTCAGCCCACATCTGCTCATCACCTGCCCTGTGCCTCTCCAGGGAAGGCTGTGCCCAGCAGGGCCTGGCACATCGTCAGCACTCAATAAATACCTTTTGGATGGCTGACTGCCTGGCTGGACCTAGATATGGCTGGCTGGACAATGGACAGACAGAGGGACAGATGCATGGATGGATGAATGGATGGGTAATGGATTAATGATGGTCGGATGGATGGACAGAGGGGTAGATACATGGATGAAGAGATAAATGGATGGATGATGGACAGACAGACGGACGCATGGATGGATGAATAGATGGATGAGTGCATAGATGGATTAAGGATGGATGAACAGAGACGGATGGATGGACGGACGGATGAACAGATGAATGGATGGGTGGGTGGATGAATAAATGGATGAATGGCTGGCTGGCTGGCTGAGGAATGATGGACAGATGGACAAACAGACCGATGGATGCATGGATGACATTGTAATCTTTAAGGACAGAGAAGGAGAATATGCAGGCCTAAGGTGCAAACCAGGTGAGATGGCAACAGCCCAGTCTTAAGGGAAACCTCAGCACCTGGCTGGCAGCCCACTGTAGAGAGTGATTTGAGCAACTCACACCTTGGGGACAGATGGACGTTGAGGGGGGACGTGCTGCTTCATCTGGAACACCTTTCCCCACTTCTTTGCCTGCCCAACTCCCACTCGGTCGTTTTTTGACTCCCCTGGCACATCTGTGTCTCACGGAAGCCCCCCGAGGGGCCCTCCTCCCTCTAACCAGGCTAGGACCAGCCCCCCCCCACCGACCACAGCACCCCTCCAGTGCCGCACAGACCACCCTATTTAGTGATGGTCCATTCACTCCTGCCTCCCCCGTGGGCTGTGGGTCCCTCGAGGGTGAAGAACACACCAGGCTCCCTGTTCCATCCCCAGTGCTAAGCCTGGCACACGGCAGTGCTCAGAAAATGCAGCTGAACCAAGCCAAGTGCACAGAGGAGGGCATCCTAGTCTCCATTCCTGCAGCCGTAAGGCCATGGGGGTTGATCAGAAATACACTCACCCAACTCGGTGCTGTGAAACAAAATCAGAGCCACAAAAGAGAGGCAGGCTCAGAAAGAAAAACACAGAGCTCCCAACATGTGGCTCGATAGACCAGAAAAGCTTCATTATTTACGTAGGGCATCATGAACACAAAGGGCTGTCAGAGGAGTCAACGCAGCGAATCCTATGCTGGGAACGACCTTTGCTACGTGAAACAGGGGCCCTGAGCTGAAGGGACTTGCCCAGGGTCACACCAGGTCCTGGGGCCGGAGCCAGGGCTGGGACCCCGGGGCGGGCGCCTCGCCCGCCAGTCCGCTTGTCTGCCTTCTGACCACCAAGTGGTTTTCAGGTTGGGGATCTGTTGGCCAGGCCTGCCCAGGTCGGGGAAGACTCATGCCCCCGCACAGAGGGGACAAGAAGGCTCAGAGAGCCCAAGTCACCTACCCAGGCTCACACAGCTCACAGTAAGGTAACAAGGGACTGGCTGGAGAGAGGAGCAGGCTCTCTGAAGTCTGGAAGACTTCAGGCCAGGCAGAGACATCATCTCTAGGGTCCCTTGGACCAGCGCCACCCGGACTACTTGTGAACTGGGTGAGCCTCGGAACGCGTATCTCTCAAGTGGTGGTAATAAAGCCTGTCTGCAGGAGGGCCATGCCCATCACACGAAATCCCACAGTCTGGCACCAGCCACGGCACCCAGGAAAGAGAAGGTATGGCCATTCTCACCCCCCAGTGGCATCTTCATGACACCAAAGCACAGTCAAGAGGCCAGAGGCTCAGAGCTTGCTGCAGGGAAGGGTGAAGAGCAAAGACCAGGTTTTCTGTGCATCACCCACAGCTACCCTGGCTGATAGGGGAGGAGTGGAGGTTCCGGGGTGCAGATGGGGCTGAGTGGGGAGTCCCCCCCCCCGCCCTGTGCAGGGACCCAGGAGGCAAGGAAGGCAAGGTCACCCACTGGGGTCAAGGTGACCCAGCTAACAACAAATCACCGGCTCCATCCATCGGTGATGGAAAGAGGAAGGGTGTACCACAAAAGTCAGCCTGGCAAGGAGAGAGAAGCCAGACCTTAGGCAGGCCCTGTCTCCTCTCCTCTCACCAGGGGCTGTGCTCCCCACCCCAGCCCTGCCTCCCCGACTCCTCTGGTCTGCTCACTGCTCCCCCCCAAACATTCAGCACCAATTTCTGTCACCTGACAACGGGGAGTATCAACCCCACAGACTTTGGAGGCAGACGGGGCTGGATTTGAATCCTGATGCTCCCACCTACTAGCTGTGGCCTCAGATAAATGGTCTCTGAGCTTTGGATTTCTCTTCTGGAAAACAGGAACTGTACATCCCCTGTGGGAAAGGAACCTCGGGCAGAGCCTGGGGCAGATGTGAGGCATGGGCAGGCTGCTCAGAATCCCCGGGCCAGCCCTACTGAACTTCTGCTAATAGATGCTTCCCTTTCAAACCATAAGCCTGTACGTCCACTCCAGAAAAGAGCTTGCCCATTTCTTAAGCACTGAACATAAATGTAGATATTTATGCAGACCCTGAGTGGGCAGTGACCCCAGAGAAATGAAAACTTACATCCACACAAAAGTCCATAGCAGCTTTATTCATGATAGCCAACAACTAGAAGCAGCCCAGACATCCCCCCACCGCCCTGGCAAACAGACGACCGGTTAAACAGACTGTGGTACATCCATTCAGGGGTTACAACCCAGCCACAAAAAGCAAGGAACTGCTGATACACAAAACAACTCAGCTGGCTCTCCAGGGCATTATGCTGTGCACAAAAAAAGCCAGTCTCCAGGGGGACATGCTATAGGATTCCATCTATATAACATTCTCCTATGACAAAATTACAGAGATGAGTCCAGACTCAGCTGCCAGGGGCTCAGGGCTAGGGAGACAGGGCAGCGGGTGTGACCATATGAGATCTTTACAGTGAGAAAGTAGTTCTGTTCTTCACTGCAGGGGTGGCACGGTGAATCTACACACGTGACAGAATGCCATCCAACTACGCACGCATATACACCTGACCAATGTCGATTCGAGGTTCTGATATTGTAGCAAAATCATGGGAGGTGTCACCATTGGGGGAAACCGGGTGAAGGGTGGTACACAGGGGACCATGCCGGATTATCTTTGCAAGTCCCTGCGACTCTCTAATTATTTCAAAATTAAATTAAAAAAAAAAATGACATGCACGGTACAATGTCTGCAATTTGCTTTCAAACACTCTAGCCAAATGGGGAAAGCAGCAGCAGAGGGAACCCAGAAGGAGGGGATAGAGCCGTGAAACCTTGCCAGCGAGGACGCTGCAGGGCGGGGAAGCCGGAATCACTGTCTGGTCTTCCCCACTGCTGTGTGTTTTTGAAATTTTCCATAGTAAAGATGTTAAATTAAAAATGCTGATATGCACGGGTGAGTCCATGTCCGCCCAGACAGCTGCGCGCAGGCGTGAGCCCGGGGCACTGACTCAGCGTCCGGCCACAGCCCGGGAACGCTTCCAGACGGCTGTGTGTGTAGACACGCGCACCCAAGAAAATAAATAACGCTTAACCACCGTTGTGGAATCCGGCCACGCCAGGTCACACGTTTGTCAGGCCATCTGCAGGGCAGGGCCGGAAGGGGTCCGGGGCTGTTTGGAACTCCTGGAGAGAGAGAGAGACCTTTCTGGAAACTGGGGTGGGGTGGAGATGGCTCCTAATGGGGGAGGGTGTGGGGGGAAGAAGACTCCCAAGAAGAGGCTGGATCCACAGCACAGTTTCCCCAGGTGGTCCCCGGGTCTGGGGACAGGGTGGGAGGAGGAGCTGGCTCCGAGGCAAGGGGAGGCTTGGGGAGGGGTGGGGAGGGGGATGTCATTGCAGGGAAGGGGGACGTGGTCCCTCAGTGTGCCTGGGGGATGGGGACAGCCGTGACTGTCCACCGCACCTCATCTCCTCAATGGCATTATGACTTCAGGAGATTTTTAAAGGATGCCTTGACCTTGGGGGAGGTCACTTCTTGCTCTGAACTTCACAGGTCCAACGATGGCATGAATGTCACGGTGTAACGGTGAAGGCCGAGCAAGGTGGCCCCGGACATGCACTGAACATGCTCAGTGCCAGGCGCGGCCCTGAGGACTCTATGCATACCACATCCTTCAATGTGGGGCGCCGTTACCTCCCCCATCTGCCCAAGGAGAAACCAAGGCCCAGAGAGCTTGAGAAACTTGCCCAAGGTCACAGAGGCATTCGGTTGAAGAGCTGACTCAAATGTGCAGGTAAAGCACCAAGTTCAAGGCCCTCAGTCAATGGTACGGGGATGATTTTAAGTTTTAAAACATGTTCATCACTGAAGCATGTGTTGGGAGGGAAAGAGAAAACCTCTCTCTGTTCCCATTTGAGGGCCTGCCCAGCCAGAGCCGGAAAGGGGAGGCCGGGCCCCCAACCCCCAGTTCCCAGCCAAAGACCACAGCTCCTACCAGAAAGAGTCAGATTTAGCAAGCTGGGGTAGGGGGAGCAGAGAGGAAGCCCCACCCCCAGCCCGGCCCACCACAATGACCGGCCTTCTCCATGTCACATGTCACAGAGGAGCTGAAGGGTGGGTGGGCAGCAAGGGCTTCAAAGGGAAGGGTGGGACTCCTGCCTGCCAAGCTCAGAAACAGTGCCTGTCCCTCATCATCGGGCTCTCAAGCCTTTACTTGCCCCTCTGTACAATGGGGCTAGCCAGGACCACCCAGATGCATTGAGATTCGGCCAGCGCCCATAACGCTCCCCAGCCATCCAGGACTCTCCTTCCCTCCTGAAGCATTTCTTCCTCACAAAGAAGAAAAGAAGGCCGTACCACACAAGAAAGAGAGGGCGGTGTGCAAGGAAGGGATGAACAGCTAGAAGCATCTAGAAGGGACATCCCCAGCCCTGAGGCTGGTGGGGACAAGACCATCCGTGCTCAGGGCGAGACTCACTCCCTCTGTGCCCCCTCTGCAGTGGTGCAGGGGCCGATGCCCACCTGGAAATTCCATCGTGGGCCCTACAGTGTCCTGCTGAAAAGCCCCAAGGCCCTCTGGTTCCACGGGCAGGGTCAACACGGGGTGCTGAGTCACCGAGGACCTCGGTCAGGGGTTCACGAGTAAGGAGGCAGGGTGCACACAGGCGCGGGGCAAACGCAAGGAGAGGCCGTGGGGACGGTGCAGAGACCTTCCTGCCACCCACACATCCTGAACAAAGGCCCCTCCCGCGCCAGCGGAGCCCCGGGTGGGGTGGAAAGCCTCTTATTACTGCTGCTGACAACCTCCTCGCCAGCTTTATGGGGCAGTTTATGGAGAGTCCGATCCAGATGCGAAGAGGTTCTTTGCGGGATGAAAGGTCAGCTGGTAGGGCGTGATATGACAGGGATGGAGGCAACGGGGAGAAGGAGACAAACCCACAGGCCCGTCAGCATGAGAAATCCAGAAAGACCGGTCTGGGCCAGAGGCTGGCATGTGCCATTCCTCCATCCCACACCCACCGCCTGTGGCCAAGGCTTGCCAGCAGCCACGGGTGGGGTGACCATGACACCCTGGGCTCCTGGCACATCTCGTCCCCCTCCAAGCCCTGCCCCAGCCTCAATGTGCCCCCCCCACATCGTGGCCTCTCATTGCCCCCAGCTGGAACCGTAGACTCCCACGCCCTCAGGGACCCAGTGGGAGACCCAGAAGTGCAGGAGGGCAGGTGGGAGACTGGGGGTGGTGGGGGCCGAGAACAAGGGGGCTCACAGGCCCCCCCTGCCCCACACGCTGGGTAGCCCTCCCTCAGCTCCAAGTGGTGCTTGGTATGCGGGAATATAGGTCCCGGGCTGCCAGAGTTTTCTATTGCTCCAGCAAGTCAGAAACCTAGATTATTTTTTAATCCTGATTTCTAAACATTGCAATTCCAAAAATACAGAGAGAACCCTAGCGGCTGTACGAGCCCCGCAAAGCTTGTTTGGAACGTGCTCTGCCCCTGGACTCAGATGAAGCGGACCCTCCCCTCCTTCTCCTGCCCTCAGGGAATCCGACAGTAGCAGTAGCTCCTGGACACAGCCAGGGGTTCCCAGCTCCCTCCACCACCCCTTGCCCTTGGAGCCTCACCTTGCGGAAAAGCATCCCGGAACTCCCCAGGCTTGGGGGGACTCAGTTCCCCGGGACCCCCAAAGAGCCTCTTTTTAAGTCATGCAGCACACAGGGCTCAGTTAACTGCTTTCCTCCATTCTAAGCCACTGCTCATCCGACAAAAGCATCTAGGGAGACAGAAACTATTCGCACAGTGGTTCAAATCCCAACTCATCCCTGAGAGGCGTGCAGGTAGAACATGATGGGGCCCCCGGCAACCCCTCTGAATTTCACCCCCTCCCTCATTTCCCTCCACAATAGCCTCGCTAAGCTTTCAGCCCCCAAATGCGTCAAACTCCCTCCTGCCTCAGGACTTTTGCACGTGCCATTCCCTCTGCCTGGAAGGCTTTCCTAACAGATCTTGCCATGGCTTGAGCTGGGGCTGTACATGGGTGGGGGACACACATCTCCCAGCAGACCCCAACCATACTCCCTTATAAAGTGACACCTTAACTGGCTTCAAGCCACCCAATCAGGCTGATATCACAGACTATTTCATATCTTGGGGTCTCGGCCCAGGCAGATCCCTCAGCCAAGGAAGCCAGTTTCCACTTTGTCCCAAGCCCGGCTCCTTCTCAGACACTTCCTCCCTCCCCTTTCCACCTCCCCTGCTGCTCCCATCCCCTCCTCTCTCCAGTAGGATTAACCCCTTGGAACCCTGCCTTAGTTTCAGAGTCACCCTCCCTCCCAAACTCTGCAGGGCAGGTCTCCCCAAGACCCCGTCCCGGTGACTCTCTACCCCTTTGCATCACTTTATTTCCTTCTGGAACTCACAGCTTCCTGATATCAACATGCTCCTTTCTCTGGTCTCCCCCAGTGGATGAGAGCTCTACCAAGTCAGGGGCTTCATCTGTCTCCTTCCTGCTGCATCCCCAGAGCCCACCAAGTGACCAGCCATCAGCAGGCGCCAATAAACACGTTATGTCCATGCCTCTTAAACAGGCATGCTATTTGGAAGGCGTCCAGATTTTGGAAATTATTCACATCTGAGGGGGGGTAGAAAATACACCTCAGAGGCAAGAAAGTACCATGTCTGAAGGATGTGCCTCTTCGGCACCCTTGCACCCCACAAGGCCATGCCCGTGTTGTCCGTTTCTGGGTGTCCAGCGCCAGGCCTGGCTCTGTGCTGTGACCCCACTTTCCAGGTGGTTCCCTCTACAGAGGCTGAATATGGAGCATGAAGCAGGGACTCCAGGGCCAGCTGCCTGGGCCCCACGTCCAGCTGTGCGGGTTCCCAGCAAACAAACCCTGCTGCTGCTAACACACTCTGGCAGGAGGTGGCATCTTTCTTATCTTTCAGATGAGGAACCTGAGGCTCAGGGAGGCTACAGGGGCTCACATCAAAGTCACGTATGAGAAAATGCTCATAGACCAGCTATCTGTCCCCTGGGCTGTCATGGGGAAGAAGTGGGGGCAGGAGAAATCAGCTGGAAGCCAAGAAACCTCAGCTCGGGGTGGGGGGGGCACTGCAGGCCAGGGAGCAGCTTCCAGTGGCCCTGCCCGGGGAAGGGGGGAGCGGGGGGGGGGGGGCGGAGGACCTGCAGCAGTGTTTTCATCCACATACATAGGCGGTGAATCAGCAGGGCCTGGCTTAGGGACTGCTCTGCTGGCAGGCCCAGCCGCTAGGGGATGTAACCTTTGCCCCCAGGCCCGAGGAGGAGTTGCCTTTCTGGTTGAGCCCCAAACTCAGGAAGCACTAGGAGGGCTAGTCTTTGCTTCTTGAGACCTCAGACAACAGCGTTCCTCAGACAGAAAGAAAGGCATGGAGACATTTTCTGCAGAAACCAGCGATTCTGTGAATGACTTGAGCTGGAGTCAGGGAGCTACATGGTGCCCAGCACCCCAGCAGGGCAGCTCGCCCATCTCTCAGTGGACCTCAAAATTACCCCATCTTAAAAGCACCAACGGTTTGAGTGGCTTCAAGCCGTACAGTTAGGCTGACATCGTGGCTCTTTCATACCCCAGGACCTTTGCACAGGCTGTACTCCCCCACTCTCTGTGAAGCACAAAGAGGGTTGACCCCTTCCCCCTGGCCAGGGCTGACCCTCCTTTGATCCAAAGGGTCTCTGTCCCATTTCTCTGTCTTCTAGATGCCACAGCCCATCTCCTTGGTTCAGCACAGGCCAGAGCCAAGGTGGAGTGCAGGGTGGATGGAAACACCATCCTGTCACCTCCTGTCCCCCGAGCATCGCGCCTGGCTCTCTGCACACAACCAAAGACAAATGCCTGATGTCTGGAGAGACTCCCAAAATGTGTGTGAATGAAGAATGAAGGAAGACCCACAGGTTGAGTGTCCAGAGTCTAGACAACAGCAAACCCCAAAATACACACTTAGCTGGCACTCACTGGATGCCAGGCCTTGCTCAAAGTCCCTTTCCATTTTGTCCTTTATTTCTTTCTATTATTTTTGTGAGACAGAGCGAGAGGGCGTGAACATGAGCAGGGGGGAGGGGCAGAGGGAGAAGGAGGCTCCCCACTGAGCAGGGAGCCCAATGTGGGACTCGAACCCAGGACCTGGGATCATGACCTGAGCAGAAGGCAGACGCCTAACTGACTGAGCCTTCCAGGTGCCCTCCATTTTGTTGTTTAATCCCCAGGAAGCCTCAGAGAGACTCGGTGAGGAGGTGGCAGAGCTGGGACACCAGACCCCAGCAGTCCAAACTCTAAACTTACTTCAGACACACCAATGGGTCAAGGATCATCTGTAAAAATGGGTGACAGCTCCCACACCCTTACCCCTGGAGTCCTGCCAAAGAGACGAGAGAACACCCCGCACCTGGGCCAGGCCGAGGCCCATGCAAGCACTGGGGAGACCCCATGGGGAGCTGATGCAGACCCTGAGGGCTTCCCCGGATGTCGGCAGAGTCTGCTCTGGGCAGCCCAGGGACGGGGAGCCCCAGGCCCCAGACCCACATGAGGGCCACAGGAGCTGCCGGCCAAGCCGGGTGGGTGTGGCTGAGTGGCAGGCACGGGGCCCAGCGCACGGTCACCCTGACCTCCAAGGCAGGCCAGCTGGGAGTCACTCTTTCCAACCCCATCAGCAGTTTGGCTGCAGCCGCCGTGGGAAGCCCAAGGTAGAGGAGACTATGGGTTTTTGCTTCTAGCTGCTTCCAGCAAGACCACATTTGCCAAACTTCATCCCTGGCTCCCCAGCCCCTTTGGGTCTACTCTATCCTTGCATATTATCCCCACCGTCACTTACCTAATACCTTTCATAATAGGGCCCCTTATATTTGTTATTCATTTGATGTGGAAATGTTCTAGCACTCCCTGGTGAACTCCTAGTCCAAGGGGCTACTTACACCCACCCTCACATCTTCCCGGGAAAATAAATAACTATAAAGGTGAAACATCGCTCACCCGTATACCCTTATACCATCCTACATTCACCAGGAGTACAAATGCTCCATTCTGTCCAACTTCTGAGAAAGGGTCTCAGTCACTCCCCGCTCAACCCCCAGACCCAAGAGGCCCCATTCCCAGGCTTTCCAAAAGAAAAAAACAAAACAAAAAAACATGGAGCGTTCTGGCACATTCCTTTAACCCTCTGCGCAGTAGACCTGAGATGTGGGGTTACAATCCTGAGTGCCCCCACATGTTCCCTGGGAAGAGACCTTGAAACCCCAGGCCAGCTGGTGTTGAGGTGTTGAGTAGAAAGAATTCTGCCTGGATTAGAAGCCAGGGGCCCCGGGTTTGAGCCATAGCCTGTGGCTAAGTCTGCATGTGACCCTAGCCTGTCCTTCCCCTCTTCTGGGCCAGCACAACAGGCGGGGGTAACCCTCCCAGAGGGGATTTCACCTCCCTAAACCTCCCGGGATGGCTGGCGGCCCATCTTGGGCCCCTGGTAAGGCACAACGATGACTAGCAGTGCCCTCCCCATTCCTAGACCAAAGTGGGGGGTGTTTGCAGGTCACAGCTGAGGGGCACAGACAGAACCATTCCCGCCCTGGAAAAATCCCAGATGCTAACAGATTCGGAGGTGCCAACGGGCACTGCTCAGGAATGAGGGGTTCAGGGGTCTCTCACTGTCGGATGGGACACCACTGTAACCACCTAGCTGGCCACCTCCCTTCCCGGGGTCCCTGCCTCCGTCTCTCCACCTGTGAAAAGGACAAGACTCCTGTTTAACTAGAGAAAACAGGGGGGCACCTGGGTGGCTCAGTCATTAAGCGTCTGCCTTCGGTTCAGTTCATGATCCCAGGGTCCTGGGATCGAGCCCCGCATCGGGCTCCCTGCTCGGCGGGAAGCCTGCTTCTCCCTCTCCCACTCCCCCTGCTTGTGTTCCCTCTCTCGCTGTGTTTCTCTCTGTCAAGTAAATAAATAAAATCTTAAAAAAAAAAAAAGAAAACAGGGAGGGATGGGGATTCAAACACTGCCTGCATTTGGGGATTTTTCATTCTGGCAGTGTCTCTCTGGGTGGGGCAAGGGAAGGACACACAGTTACTGGCAACTTCTCAGTTGTGGGGAACCGGGGGTGATTTCCCCAGCACCCCCTTCAGCTTGGGAGTTAGAAGAGGCGGGCCCAAACCCCAAGGGGAACTCTGACTGGCTTCAACCAATCCCAGTCCTGCACACAGTGGCCCAGACCTAAATCAGTCAGCCTGAGGCTGACACAGGGCTCAGGGTGGGGGTAGAGGGTGAAGGGTGGAGGGCGGGGGGGTGTTGTGCAATCAGGACTATGGTTAACAAATGAAAAGACAAGATGCCAAGTTAAATATGAATTTCAGACCAACCTTTTTAGTGTAAGTATAGCCCATGGCATGTTTGGGATATACTTATACTAAAAAATTTACTCCTTATTCATCTGAATAACTGGGTGTCTTGTATTTTCTGTGGCAACCCTACTTAGGACTCTTCCAGTCAATTGTGGGTGGAAATTCTACCCCAGCCCAGGACAAGAAGCAAGCCCCCTTGCTGGGGCTGCCCCCCTCATATCCATGGGGGTTGGGGGGGTGGAGGTGGCAGCCAGCGCATAAAGGAAGCCAGGAGGAAGGCTCAGGGAGCAGGGCTTTGCTGCGTCTGATGGAGTGCTCACTTTCTTGCTGAGCATTCGTGGACTAAGTACATTATCTCTTTGTGTCTTCACAAGAAAGCAAGGCCAGGTAAGGATCTGAAGTCAGAGTCACTTGGTAACTGTCCGAAGCTGGACTCGAACCCAGGCAACCCGGATCCTGGGGGGGGCAGGGTGGGGGACAGCCTCCAGCACAGCACTACCCTTTGTAAATGTCTTCACGCCCCTTACCTGCAGGGAAGGGTACAGGGTCACGAGGGTGGTGACTAGTAGTGATTAATATGTATTTAACCTAAACTTTATGGGTCAGGAAACACAGAGCGGGAGGGTTCCGTGATACCCATTGAGTTTGGGACGGGAACAGGGAGGCGGGCTGGCAGCCCGAGGTTGCCCCTGGCTCCCGGAGAAGAACACCAGGCCTAGGGTGTGAACTCCCTGTCCTGGTCCCCCTCCCGCTAGATTCTGTTCCTTTTAGGAACTGAAGAGTCAAGATGGCAAATCCCACACTGGGGTGGTTCAACCCCATTGGGAACCCAGTCTGGCAAGGAGGGGGTGTGGGTCCCTCCCACCCCCAGCCGGGTTGGGTGAGAAATCCGCATCAGCACTTGGGGGACAGACACAGCCCCCTGTCCTGAGTGAGTTGGCTGAACAAAACAGTCTCGTTGCCTCTGGGCAACCGCAGCTCTAAAGCTTGGGGGGAGGGGGAGAGAAGGAGAATGGAGAAACGGATGCTCTGGAAGCTCATGGCTCCCAGCCTGGGGTTGTGTAGGTAGGCATGAACCCCAAAGGCCACTCTGAGGCCCTCTAAGGAGAGCCGGGATCTAAGTCAGGGATCTAATTGGTCAGGCTTGGAGGCTCTTGAGGTAGACAAGCCCAGGGTTCTGGAGACCCCCCCAGCCCACACTGGAAGGGAGAAGGGCCAGGGGTCAAAGGCCAGAGTATCTCCACCCTCCCAGGCAGGTGTCAGAAGAACAGACCCAGGCCCCTCTGCTCTGACTAGAATCCCAGGCCAGAGGGAGGCCAGAGACACCCGAGAGCCCTGAGGTTCCCTCCAGGACCTCCACAGCCTGGTTCCAGAAAGAGCTGACTCAGTGGTCCAGGCAAAGACCTGCTGTGGTCTCACCAGCCGGGGGCCTGTGCTGGACACAGAGACACCAGATGCCTTCCTTCCACTTGGATCCAGAATATATAAAGCACTCTTACAACTCAATAATAAGATGACAAATAACCCAGTGGAAAAATGAGCAAAATACTGGAAGAGACAGTTCTCCGAAACAGGTGTAAAAAAGTTCAATGAGCCCACGAAAAGATGCTGAGGCATGGGAATGACTGCAAATGGGCAGCACGTTTTGGGGGAGGTGGCGGTGAAAATGTTATAAAACTAGATTGTGGTGATGGTTGTGTAACTGTGAATTTACAAACATGCGTGAATTTTATGGGGCATGAAGTAGACCTCAAGAAAGCTTGTTAAAAACGAAGGCCTCCTAGAGGTATCCGAAGACCCCCCCCCGACTCCCCCAGCCCCCCCCAGGAAGACCCCCTCCCGGTGCATGACCCCCACCAGCAGCCTGTAAAGCAGATGAGGGGACCTCCCTGTTGGGGCGGCCACGGTGAGGCAGGGCCTGGCCACCTCCCCTCCTCCCAGGCCATCTAGCGGAGGACAGACCTGCAGGGGGGAGGCCAGCAGGGCTGCGGAGGGAGGGAAGGAGCACCGCTGTTTGGGGAACCACCTCCTTTTGATGCTGCCTGGGCTGTAGCCACAGTCATTCAGCTAGATGCTCTGGGCCTGGGTCCCCTTGGAGGGGCAGGGGTGCAGGGGCAGGGACAGGACCACTGGCAGTAGGCCCCCTCCTCAGCCCTTCCTCCCCCAGGGAGGGAGTGCTCCATGTTGAACCTCCACCCCCAGGCTCCCCGAGCAGACAAGACCTCCACCCTTTAGCCACAGAGTGCCAGAGGGCAGCATGGCACCTCAGCCCCCACTCGCTCAGGGATGTGAGGCACAAGCCGGGCAGACTAGTAGGGAGTGAGCCCAGACCCCGGAGTCAGACCTCCTGAGTTCAAATCCCAGCTCAGCCACTACGTGGTTGTTTGATATCCAGCAAATTCTGTCACCTCTCTGAGCCAAACTTTTTTTATCCAAAAAATGCCCGTAATACAGTAAGAGTGCCCGCCTGGTGGACTACTGCGAGGAGGAAGGAGATGGACATGGAACTCCTCTCTTCACATCAATCTCCTAAACCGAGGATTGCCCTGTGATCTTGCAATCCCAGTCCTGGCGTACACCCGAGAAAACAGGTCCACACCAAAACTCTGACGGGAATGTTCTCTGCAGCTTTATTCATAGGAGCCAGAAATTGGCAACAAGTCAAATATCCATCAACAGCTGAATGGATCAACAAGTCCGTATATCCGTGCGTGGAATATTATTCAGCCACGAAAAAAAGCATCAAGTCCTGAGACAAGCCGTGGCATGGATGGATCCTGAAAACTCTACACTGAGTTGAAGAAGCCAGCCAGAAAAGGTCACATATTCCATGAGTCTATTATATGGAAGTCCAAATAGGGAGATCTAGGAGCCCAGGGGTAGGTGAGTGGTCATCTCAGGCTGTGCAGGGAGGGTAGGGGGCGGGTAGGAGGGGGCGAAGCTAACCAGTACCAGGTTGTTTGCTTGTTTCTCTGAAGTGTTGAAAATGTTCTAATAGTGATTATGGCGATGGTTGCACACATCTGGGAGCTTACTAAGAACCAGCGAATTTTACTTTAAGTGGCTAAACTGTATGGTATGTGAATTATAGCTGAATACACTCTTTAGACTCAGAAGGACCTTCAAGGCCACTGGGCCCAACTCTGTCCCTAGAGACTAGCAGACCGAGGCTGGGAGGGGAAGCGATGTGCCCAGGGGAACTTGAGCCTGGTGGCCCAAAGTGGGGGGGAGGGGGTAGGTGTGCTTCCCCCAGGCCGGGGGAGCGCTGGGAAGACAGGAACAGTGGGTGTCCCTTGGTTGAAGGCAGGTGCCCCGCCTCTACTCCAACCCTTCAAGCAGCCCAGGGTCCTTCGCCTCTGCCAAGATGAAGGCACAGGAGGGAAAGGGTGTAGATGCCCTGTGTACAGAAGGTGGGCTCCCAGGCATGCCAGGTAATCCCCTCATTTTACAGAGGCCGAGAGAGACTCGCGGGGGCGAGGGGGCTCCCCGGGCCGAGGTCACAGAGCAGGCAGGCCACAGCCCAGAGCGCAGCTGGGTCCGTGGGATCCAGATGGGAGGGGCCCCCTGCTCCCAGGTTGGGTGAGGGGAAGGACAGCCGACCACGGGCTGCTGGAGCGGGAGGGCCGGGGATTTTCTCCGCTGAGCCAGCGCGTTGAGTCACAGGGGCCCCTGCATCTGGGCAGAGCCCCAGCAGCCCTCTCCACCCCCTCAGGTCTATTGGAACAGCCATGGGATTGGAGCCTGGGAGTCCACATTTCTCCAGTCCCCTCCACTTCAGGGGCCTGAGGCTAGTCTCTTTGCACTCACTCTCCCTACGGGACCTGGGCCAGTACCCAGGTTTAGGTCCTGTCCCTGCTTAGTGCACCCTCAGGTAGGTTGGAAGGAGTAGCAGTGACGTCACGGGGGCAGGTAGGGGTTGGATGGTTCCTCCTGTGTCCCCCCCCTCCCCACCCAGTGCCTGAAGGGCCTGGAGTCACACCCCTCACCTCACAGGGATGATCCAGTGAACCCATCCCCAGGACACATGTCAAGGCCTCTGCCAAGGAGTGAGGAGGAGGTGTGAGCTTGAAGGCAAAGTCCCCACAGTTGGGCACATCATTTTAATCAGGCCTAGATCTCTCTAGAAGTACAGGGAGGTCTTAGGGTGGAAGATGGGGGGAGGAGGGGGCCCTCAGGCCCCAGGGTGGAGGGCTGCCTAACCCATCCCAGGGGCAGGAGGGGAGAGAGAGACCTCCGGACCCACCAGAGTTGCCCTTGACTCTGAACCTAAGAGCCCAGAGAGACTTTGGGGAAATGGGGGCACCTGTCAGATAGGTCTTTGCTGTCCCTCTTAGCCACTGCCTGCCAGCCCTGTATCCATGTTACCAAACCAGACCTACAAGGCCACTCTGCCGCTAGCAAGCTTCAGTGGCTTTCCAGCACCTGACACTGGGGACACCCCTCTCACTCTCACCCCTGTTTCAGCTCTAGGGACTTGGCCTGGAACTCCATCCTCTGATGCCTCCTTGCTTCAACCCATGCTTTTCCCAACTGCCCAGAAAATTCTATCCAGTTATCACAACTCAGCTCCAACCCCATAGCAGTCACCCTTGAGGGCCTTGGGGAACTTGCCTTCATCATCTTTCTTTCTTTAGCCTAGAAGATAGTGTCTGGACAGAGGTGTCACCTGAATATATCATCTGAATGGCTTGGGCACATGGTTTAACTTGAACTAGACCCTCACAATGTGGGTCCAGGATCCTGATTCCATAGTCCAGGGAGGAATTTAGAGACCATATGACAGAGAGTGGGCAGTAAGTCTAACAACGTGAATCAACAGATCCATGGGCTAGAACAGAGTCCAGAAAGAGAATCAGGTCCTCAAAAGAATTTAGTCTGCAGGAGGGTGGCCTCTCCAAGCAGCCAGTAAAGGATTGATCATGCAATCGGCCAGTTTGGAAACTGAACAGTGAGATTTCTACTTTGTCTAGAAACGGTTACTAAGAGTCCATTAACTGCTTAAATAGACACACTATAAAAGCTGAAAGAAAACACATACACCAGGGACAATGAGCACACCTACCACTCAGGTCTTGGTTTCTAACTACCATCTGTTCTTAGCTGAGGACTGAGGCTCTTTGGAGAAACGGTTGACTCCAGATGAGCTTAGGCTATCTTGTACCAACAAGTGAGAAAGCCATCAAAGACAAAATGAGTCAAAATGGAGCTTTTGAACATCAAAAAGAATAGTGACTATAATGAACTGTAATATATTCAAGAAATAAAAATCCCTGTGTCCATACTACGCCTCATTACTCACAGATTTGGTATTTGCAAATTGACCTACGTGCTAAAATGTATTTGCAATCCCCAAATCAGTACAGTACTTTCAGTCATTCTTGAACATGCACGGAGTTGTACAACATTTGAGTCATCTGACACACGTGTTCCCAGCTGAGGTCGAACAAGGGAGCACTCTGGCTTCTCATTATGGCTCTCATTGCATAAGCAAAAGTCCTTTCTGTGGTCTCTTTAGTGCCATGCTTTTCACATTTTTGTTGGGTTTTGTTGGTGATTTTGCTGCTTAACATGGCCCTCAAGCCTAGGATACTGAAATTTTGTTCTTGAGGATAATAATGTATTCATCTCCCACAGTACGGTGCACTTGGCATCTAGATAGGCTTCTGTCCAACTCCTGGTCAGAACATGGCAGCTATGGTTCCTACCATGTTAGGAAGGGGCATTACGCGCATGCTGTCCAGTTGCCCAGGTTTGCACCTGCTGGCTGGTGATGTGTGACCACAGGGAATTTGCTTAACCTCTCTGCACCTACCTGTGATAGGATTATCATGGTGATAAATCATAGTACCAAACTCCAATAGGACCATTTGAGGATTAAAGGAGATAAGGCCTGGGAAGGGCTCAGTTTAGATAGGCAGAGAGCAAGTTCTCAATAACGTTATAGGTTTAGAGATGCAGAAAGAACAGGGCAGCTTTCTACAGGCTACTTCCGCCCAGTGGCTGAGGGCAACACGGCTATGAAGTCCTCTTTCTAAGAGGGATGGGGCATAAACATATACACACACACACACATGCATATTTATATGAGGAATCTATGTCCGGATTTATGGACATCTACGGACACACACACAACCAGTCCTCATTATTTAGTAGCAGATTCTGTATTTGTAAAAGTGCCTACTCGTTAGAATTTACTCGCGAGCCCAGAATCAATACTCCCGTGGTGCTTTTGCGGTCATTCATGGACATGTGCAGAATGGCAAGAAATTTGAGTCACCCCATGTGCACACTGCCAGCTGAGGTTGAACAAAGCCATACGCTGCCTTCTTGTTTCGGCTCTTATACTGTAAACAAATGTCCCTTTTTGAGGTCTATTCAGCACCATGGTTTTTGCATTTTGTGTGTGTGTGCTTTCTTTTGGTGATTTCAGTATTTTAAATGGTCCCTAAATGCAGGGCTGATGTGCTGCCTAGTGTCTCTGGGTACAAGCAGGTGGGGATGAACCTCGCAGAGAAAATACTTGTTAGGTAAGCTTCATTTGGACGCAAGTTACAGTACCACTGGCACAATGTTAATCAATCAACAATGTATATCAACTAGTGAATAAGGTGTCTTTAAACAGAAACACACACGAAACCAGGTTACATGTTGATCTGTCGACAAAAATGTAACCAGAGGCTCAGAGGAACCTAACCCCGTATAACCCCTAAGAGCAATGGCTCTGGATTGGCTAATCCAGCGTTTGCAGTAAGTGGATAGAAACTAAATACCGTGAATAACAAGAACCAACTGTGTATGATTGACCATTCCTATTATGCAGATGAGAAAACAGGCTCGGAAGAATTCACTCCCTTTCCAAGGTCGCGGGGCTAGCTGTCCTCAGACATGGGATTCAAACCCAGCTCTGCGGATGCCAAGTCTGCAGCCCCAACCCCAGAGCCCAGGCATCTGGAACCTTTAGAGGGTGGGGTTCCACTTGACTGCTCAACTGCGCTGCTGTCTCCATCTGGAAACAACTACAAGGTGGCGTGGAGCCTTGTCCCCTGGCCCGGGCCACTGAACAGGCTGCAGTGAGGGTTGGGGGCAGCTGCCGGTTGGTGGAGAAGCAGGTGCCGGCAATGGGAGCCACACGGGTGGCCAGTCACATATCACTGACTCACAGAGGGTGGCTGAGGGTGGCCAAGGGTTAAGGGAGGCTCAAAGAGGCCCTGCACTCCACTGGCTTGCTGTGAGCTCAGGCCAACTCCTCCATACCCCGGGTCTCTGGTCTATACAAGCGGGGCTAACTTCACCTCTCTGAAGGGCTGAGAGGCACACCTGGGACAGTTCACCTTGCATTTTAGAGGCCAAACGACACGGTGAATCGTGTGCACCTCTGAGCGAGCTCAGGGAGAGGTACAGGCCTTCACCCCGTCCATTTCACAGATGAGGGAGCCGAGGCTCAGTGCCGTGTGCCCACAATGTGCAGCGCTGGGGTTCCAGGTCAGGACGCTTCCCACTGGCTCTCAGCACTCCTGCTGGACTCTCATAGTGTGAACACAGGATGGGGAAGAGACACTGGGGGTACTGAGACCCCCCCCGGGGGACAGAGAAGACGACCGGAGGGGGCCTAAGTCTATCACAAACCCCCTTTTAATTTTGCCAGTTTCTAGCTAGAGCACAGAAAATAGGGCTGGGCATGGCCTTAGGGGCATCCGTTCTGCAAAAGCGTGCCCTTCCCCTACTATGACCTAAGCACTAGGCTGGGCAAAGTGATATATATGGTCTGTAAATCCCCATGTACGGGGGGGCGGGGGGGCCTCCTGAGGCCAAACAAAAACACACTCATTCCAAGTACAGCCTTAGAGCAGTTTTTACCTGCAGAATTAGCAAGCCACCTGGGAGGAGACGGGTTTCCGAAAGGTCATGGTCAGGGAGAGTGTCTGTTAGCCACACAGCAGAGGGCAAATGGGAGGAGTCAGGTGAGGGGGTGTGCATGTGGGGAGCGAAGGCATTTTCGAGAACAAGGGTCAGCAAGCTACGGCCCCCAGGACAAACCTGGCCCGCTTCCTGTTTTTATAAGTAAAGTTTTATTGGAACACAGTTATGCCCAATTATTTACATGATGCCTGGGACTGCTTTTCTGTTTCAACAGCAGAGTTGAGTCATTAGTATTGAGACCATATGGCTCAAAGAGCTTGAAATATTTACTATCTGGCCCTTTCTGGAGAAGGCACGCCGACACCTGTTTCAGAAGGTACAGGAGGTTAGGGCTTGGTCAGTGCTGTTCTCTGCCATCTCTCCAGCACCTAACCCGGTGTCCAGCCCAGCAGAGACGGTTATAAAGTGAGAGGAAGCTGCTACTAACTTCATTTTCTAGTTCTGTTAATGGGAGCTCTTTGCAGGCACTGATTCAAAAACACATCTTCCAGGCAAGTCAATAAGTATCCAACCCTTGACAGAACGTTGGGGGATAAGGAGGGGCCTCCACCCGGCATGGCCCTCACCTCCTTCTCGGCCTGCCTGTCCCCTGGTGTGGCTGATCTCCTGCCCTGCCCTTGGTGGCCTGGGGCTGCCCTGCAAGCCCAGCCAAGCCTGTGAATCATCAAGGACTGACTCACTCTCTGTCTAAAAATACATATTGTCTCATGTTGGCGGGCACCGCTTTGATCACTGTTTGCACTCAATCTGGTCTTTTTCTGCTTGACTTTTGAGCTGTTTGCAGGCAAGGCCCGGGTTTTCAACACTCTGGGTTCCCAGGGTCAGGTTCTGTCTGGCCTGTGGGAGGAAGAGCTCGGGTCCTGGGTGCACATTCTGTGCGGCGATTCATTTGCTGTGTGACACTGGACACATCGCCCAACCTCTCTGAGCTCTTGTGGCATCATTTGTGGCCAGGATGGAATGAGAAAAGCAGGCATGGCTGATACTTTATGACCTTTTCCTACCTGAGTCTGGGAAGGGGAAGGGACCTGCCCACTGACCCCCCAGCTGGATTTTTCTCTGCCAATGAAATCATTTGACATCATTTCAGCATGCAAGGAAATCGGGGACCTGAGCCGACACCAAGTCCTGGATGTCGGTGCCAAGCACGGGGGAAGCTCCAGTTACAGAAAACAAGTGGAAACCGCAGGCCCTGGGCCGAACATGGAACTAATTTGGAAGGTAGTGAGGAACAGTGGAACATAACCCGGAGCCCGGGAGGCAGATCTACCCCAAGCCAGGCCCCGAGGTTTAGCACAGTGCCTGGTACCGAAAAAAAAAAAGGCCCCCAGTAAGTTAGAAATGTTGATACACAGCATGCGGGGAGGAGGAAAGTGAGACCCAGAGAGGAAAAGTGACTTGCCCAAGGTCACATGGTGAATTAGTCCCGTTCATTCTTCTATCCATCTGCCCAGAAATCATTTGCTGAGCGCACGCGCTCCGCCCTGGATGAGCACAAGAGAAAGGGTGGTGAAGGGTGGGACATGGTCCTTGTCCTAAAGCCGCCCACACTCCAGAGACGAGGCTGTGGAAACGGACAGAGCAGCCTGCTCCCCAAATCCTCCATCTCCCAGCCTGGCCCCAATTTATCGCCTTCCCCTCCCCCAGGCCTGCTGATTTGGGGGTTTTGTGTTTGGGGGCAAACAGGTCACATTTCCCCCCGCACCCAGATGCACAGACATTGCCCCATCCTCCTGCCTTATCTCCAGGAGCCTGTCTCAGATGGGGAAGTGGAGCTGGGGACATAATGTGTCCTAGACAGAAGGACAGACGGAAGGACAGATCGCAGCAGTAAGCCTCTCCCATTCACCCCACCTCACTCTACTTCTCCACTGGGGTCATCCCCTATGACACCCTCCAATAGGAGCCTGGCCCATCGCCAGTTCTCTAGTCGGTCCAGCCTCCACTCTATAGCTGGGCAGGTGTCCCCCCTGAGAGATGCCAAATTTACTAGTGGAAGGAAACCCTGGGGGAGGGGCATTTAAGGCACAGCTGGAGAGGTCTCCCGAAAGCTCCATGAGCAGGGTGGCAGCAGGGGGAGCAGGTAAGTGGGTGGGAGCCCCTGTTGCCACACGTCTATCTCAGCTGTCAGACCCTGACCAGGCGGGTCAGCACGGGGATGGGATGGACCAGCCCTGGGGACAGAACATCTCCACGATGGTTCTAGCATGGACGGCACACACCTGCACCAGCACCATCTGCCCCTCCTCCTGCAAAAAGGGAGCTCCCTGGCTCCCACCTATTGCCACTGTCCGTCCCTCTCTCAGCCCCAAGGTCCAAGTTCAGGGGCAGCAGGAAGTTTCTGGGGTGAGTGACCATACTCATTTCACTGGGACTAAGACTTCCTGGGACATGGGAATTTCATTGCTAAAACCAGGACAGTCCTGGGCAGAGCAGGACCTTTGGTTACCCTAGCAATTGCCCTCTGGTGAAATCTGAGATTTGGGCAGAAGGTTCCCGATTGACGTTTGGCCCAAATGAAACATTTGCTAACAACAAGTATTGGCCTCCATGTTGGGAAATGACCCTTCAAGTGTCAAGTGATACGTTCAGGACGGGAGGCGACGCATGCACATCTACGCCCCAGCAGCCCCTCTTCTGGGAGTTTTCCCGGAAGAACACAAAGAACATTTGCACAAGGAGACGAGTAAAGGGATGCCCCCTGGGTGTTGGATCCTGACACACACCACAACACAGATGAACCTTGAAATCAAGATGTGACGTGAAAGCAGGCAGACACATGAAGACCCATGTTGCATGGTTCCATTTACACGAAATACCTAGAATAAGTAAATCCACAGAGACGGAAAGCGAAGGAGGGGTTGCCACATGCTAGGGGATAGGAGGGAATGAGGAGAGACTGCTCAGCGGGTACAGGGTTTTCTGGAGGGTGATGGAAATGTCTTGGAACTAGACAGAAGTCGTGGGTGCACAACATCATGAACGCACTAATGGATTGTTCACTTTCAAAGGAGTGGCTAGGTTATTTTTAAGATTTATTTATTCATTTGAGAGAGAGAGAGAGAGAGAATCTCAAGCAGACCCCCCGCTGAGCACGGAGCCCAACACGGGGCTCGATCCCGGGACCCTGAGATCATGACCTGAGCCAAAATTGAGAGTCAGACGCTTAACTGACTGAGCCCCCCAGGCGCCCCTCTTAGTCTTCTTCTTCCACGCTGGGGCTAAGCCAATCCGCCCAGCCCCGGCCAGGCCCTGGGAGCCCAGTTACCTAGAGATAACCAAAGAGGATTTGACGTTGAAACTTTTCATGAGGAATTTCCAAGTGAAAGAATACAGCGTCTGGGATTTGCTTAAAATCCTCCAGAAAAAAAACAAAACAAAACAAAACAAAGAGGACAAGGAAGACAGAGAAAAGGAAAAAAGTAACCTGTTGACCATGTGGAGGCTGGGCTTGGTAGAGCTCATTGCATCATTCTCCGTGTTTGGTGTTGGCTAGAAATTGCCCAAATAAGAAGTCCAAACAATGTACCAAAATGCACCAAAATAGGATGCATAGATGCGTGATAGAAGAATGAACAGGGCAGGTGAGAAATGGAGTGTAGAAAAGTGTTAAACGAATCAATGCTGTAGGTCTGACAATTGTCATAACAAAATATTGGGGAAAAAGCAGCAAAACAAAACAATTTTAAAAAGAGTAAAGCCGCAAAGCCTTCGATGGGCCTCATTGCCTACGGAGCACCTCCAAGGGCTCAGCCGGGCGTGCACCCTCCACCTGGCCTGGCCCCCAGCCCCCCTGCCTCTGCCTCGGGGAAGTGAGGGTGCCCCTCCTGGGGGAGTCCAGAGGCCTAGCCATCAGGAAATGCTGTCTGCCCCTGTCGGGGCTGGAAGGCCACTTCAGCGACTCCCAGATTCGGGGGGGAAGGCCTGGTCAACCAGCATTGCCCGGGGGCTGCCCTGTTTGCACAGGGGGCCTCTCAGTCCCACAGATCGTTCATTCACTGGTCCAGACATATTTCCTGCGTGCAGGCCCTGTGCTGGGTGCCAGGGGCTCATGTACCCAATCTAACGGGTCCTTGCCTTTAAGGAACCCCTCCAGGGACAGTCTGGATCAAGTGCTCCGAGGGAACCAAACCCAGGACCCAGAGCAGCAAAGCCAGCCAATACCAGACTAGTCGGCCGCATGCTGACTCCCCACAAGGCCCAGAGGAGGCCCGGGCCTCCGCATAGGAGCGACCTCGGATTCTGGAGCGCCAAGTTGTTCTCCTTAAGCACGGCCCGGGCCCAGGGTTATGCTCAGACTCTTGGTGCTGTCATGACCCACCCCCCCCATCAGCGTGTAGGTGGGGAACCTCAAGTACAGAGAGCTTTAACCGCTTGCCCAAGGTCCCCAGAGCCAACCCTAGGCCACTATCTCTATCCGGATGTCATCAAGCATTTGGAGCCACTTTGCCTACATTATCTCGTTTAAGCCCCAAACTGCCCCAAGGAAGGAAAAATTCTCGTCTGCATTCTACAGAGCAGGAAACTGAGGCTCACTAACACCAGAGACAGCTCAGCGTGGGGGAGGGAAGAGGAGGCTAGCAGGCCGCCCACACTCGAGAAGCACCCACAATGATCACGGCCATGAACGGTGGCTATTTCAGCATCGTCCTGCCATTTAACAGCTTCCACAAACTTAGTGACTTAACCCAAGACAAATGTATTCTCTTACAGTTCTGAAGGTCAGAAGTCTCCAGCCGAGGTGTGGGTGGAGCTACGCTCCCCGCAGGGGCTCCAAGGGAGAATCTCTTTCCATGCCCTTTCCAGCTTCTAGAAGCTCCCGCATGGCTTGGCTGGCAGTGAGCGCCTTGCTCCATTTTCAAAACTCATTCTTCCAGCCTCTGGTTCTGTGTTCACGTCTCCCTCCTCTCCTCCCACCCTCCTGCCTCCTCGTCGAAGGACCCCAGTGATGACATCCTGGGGCCAGGAGGATAACCCAGGTGTGCATCCTTATCTCAAGATCCTTAATCACACCAGCCACCCGGCAACACCCCTTTGACCAGGTGCATTATCCTAGCCACAGGTGCGGGGAATTAGAGAACCCACAGGCACCCCGGCAGATAATACACCTCACACTTTTAAGGGCATACAAATCCCTGGGGAATCTTGTTCAAATGCAGGTTCCAGTTCAAGAGGACTGGAGTTCCAACAAGCGTCCAGGTGATGCTGATACTGGGGTCCAGAGGCCACACAGAATCTAGAAGGGCCTACCAACATCTGTGTATAAAGGGCCTGGTCATAACCATTTTCAGCTTCACAGGTCCTATAGTGTCTGTAGCAACTACTCAACTCTGCCATTACAGCCGAAGCAGCCACAGACGATGTGAGAAGGAATGGGCGTGGCCGTGTGCCAATAAAACTTTATTTACGGACACTGAAATGTGAATTCCGTATCGTTTTCACATGTCATGAAATGTGATTCTTCTTTCGCTTATTTTCAGCCATTTAAAAATGCAAAAACCATTCTTTGTTTTTGGTCCGTGCAAAACCAGATGCCTGGCCAGATCTGGCCCGATAGTGATCTGGAATGTTCGTTCGAGGAGAGCATGGATTTCTGTCCTGTTTGCCTAGCACCTAACTGCTGCTCCAAACATAGTTGATGCACGAAAGAACAATCCTCTCATTTGGTCCCCAAAGCTACTCGACCCAGGAGATAGCTCTGCAGCCGGCTTGCACAGGATGAACTGATGTGAGTATTTTCTCTGGATTTATTGCCAGGAAGAACGGCACAGAGATGGGGTGTCCCAGGACACACAGCTGGCCTCCTGAACAACCTAAAAGCACTCCAGCCCCAGCTGTGGCCTCCCCGGTGGCCAGCACCACCGAACTGCCTGCAGGCTGGCTCCTGCAAAGTTCTGCTCCTGGAAACGGCGGGTCGGGGGTCCTTCACACAGCCACACCTTGAGCCAGGCTGCACGGAAGCTCTCTTCGGGTAATGAAAGGCAGCAGAAAACCCTCTCCTTTGTTGGTTAGGACCAGCAAACACCCAGGCACTTCCAGCTCCCGGGCAACCAGACCGAAGCTCTACCAGGTCAGAGCCTGGTAAACAGGTTGCCTTCAGGGGTCAGGCTGGTAGCATCAACGTGGGGACCGGGTGAGGTTGAAACCACAAGCACCACGTTGTTGCCACTGCCACAAGCAGCGACAACCTTCCAGCTGGGTGTCTTTTTAAAGCTCTCTGTGGCCCAGAGAACACATCAGCTCGAAAGCTGCCAGGTGTGTCTCCTCTTGATTTTACAGAGTGAACTCCCACCCCAGGACCTTTGCCCATGTTGTTTGCTCAGCCTGGAATGCTCTTCCTGCCCCATTAGTGACCTCCTTCTCGGACTTCGAGTCCCAGAGAGCCCTTCCCCTGCAGGTACCTTACGTGTCCCTTGTCACACTAGCTACTTCACATTTTTGTGTGTGATGATTTGATCCATGTCTGTCTCTTCTCATAATCGTTTCCTGGGGCCGCTGTAACAAATGACCACAGTCTTGGTGGCCTCACATAGTGGAAAGTTATCTCTCACTGTTCTGGAGGCCAAAAGTCCAAGATGAGGGTGTCGGCAGGGCTGGTTCCCCTGGGAGGCTCTAGGGAGGAATCCACCCCACGACTCTCTCCCAGCTTTTGATGGTTCCTGGTAATTCATGAGCTTGTGGACACATCACTCCAAACTCTGCCTCTGTCTCCTTCCCTCTGTTTATCCTCTGTGTCTGTGTCTGCCTCAGATGCCCCTCTCTGTTCTAAGAGCATAAGTCATTGGCCTTAGGGCCCATCCTAAATCCAGAATGACCTCATCTAGATTTCTTAAATTAATTACAACTGCAAAGACCCTATTTCCAAATAAGGTCACATTCACAGCTGCCTGGGTTTGGGATGTGAGCGTATGTCGTGGGCCGCTGTCGAACCCACTACACCTTCCTACACGGTCAAGTCCACGAGGACAGAGACCATGTCCGCCAGCATATCCCTGGGACCCGCCATAAGAGTTTGGCAGCCTCACATACCTTCAATGATCAATAGATCATCAAAGGCAGGATTGGCTATGAAATTTGTGGGGCCCAGTGCAAATGAAAATTCAGGGTGTCTTTTTACAGAAGTAACAGGGATTTCAAGATGGCGACAGCAGAACATTCAGCCAATGTCAGGGCCCTTCTGAGGGGGAACCCCCGTGGCACAACCATGAAGCTGACCCTGGCTGAATGAACAATGACAATATCTCGAGTCACCCTGGGAAGACTGGTGAAATCCTCTCCAGCCCAAGATCAGATGTGGAACCCGATCTGTCCATTCTACAGGTGGGGAAGCAAAGCCTGAGAAGTCAAGGATGTTCGAGATCAGATGGGAGTCAAGCTGGACCCAGGTCTCCCAACCGACCCCTCATCCCTCTCCCACATGAACTGTTCACTATCTGGCAGGAATGTTCTCTGCTCAGCCCTCTTAACTGCCCCCAGCACTGGTCCTCACACAAGCCAAGGATTCTTCAAACCATGTGCAGTGGGGCCCCCGAAGACCAGAAGAAAAAAAAATTGTAGGAATTTTGCCCAGAATTAAAATTATTCACAGGCTTGGCCTGAGCATCTGTGTCCATCAGAGCAACGTTTGATGGGCGCTCACCCTGGAACCCTATGCAGAAGTGCTGCCTTATCCCCATTTCACAGACGGGAGGCTTGAGTGCAGGATCCAGTGCCCCAAGGTCACTGCCATTTGCTTCCAGTTCCAGCTGACTCTAGAAACTGAGGTCAGCACCTCACTACTTACAACCCCTCCACAGTAATGTCAACACCTGGGCTATATAACCCACGTGGCCCCTTACCCCATCTCTTAGACAAGAAAATGAGGCACAGAGCAGTGACTTGCCTAAGGTCACACGATTGGCAGGCGGCTGATTTAGAATTCGAACACAAGCAATGAGCTTCCCGGGTCCTTGCTGCTTGTTAAATGTGTGGCGATGCCACTCATGAGACTCAGGTGGGGTCACATGCGAGGGCCAAGCAAGGGAGATGCTACTCCCATCTGGAGGAGACACTGATCCAGTAGGTGCAGAGAGGGTCCGGGAGTCAGCCTTCCCCACAAGCGCCCCCTCCAAGGCGGTCCCAGGCAGGGGTAAGGGCACAGAATGAGGAAGGCGCCTGGGCCATGGACAAGCTGGGGAGGGCTGACAGCAGGGGGTGGCAGGTGGGGGGACAGTGAGAATGATGCTGGCCACCTGTCCCGAGGCAGTCGAGATACCGCCTTCCCTTTGAAGCGGCCCCAGCTGCAAACATAATGTGGCCTTTTCCGCTAAAGCCTTCCATCAGCTGAGAATTTCTTCTCCTGGAAGGGGGCCAGTTTCCCACTTGAAGCCTTTGGGGGCTGGACGAGAATGACGTCGTTCAGGAATCGCCCTGCCCTGGATTCCTAGGGCTGCTGTAACAGTGTCACAGACAGAGTGGTGGCTCGTTCTCTTCCACCTCTGGAGGGAAGAATTCCTCCCACTCCGTCCAGCTCCTGGTGCTTGCAACAGCCCTTGGTCTGCCTTGGCTTATGGCAGCCTCCGGCCCGCTGTCTGCCTGTCGTCGGTTGGCGCTTCTCTCTGGGAGTGTCTGTGTCCAAATTTTCCTCTTCGTATAGAGACACCAGTCCTTGGACTTGGGGCCCATCCTAATCCAGCATGACCTCCTCAGAACTGGATTCCACCTGCAAAGGCCCTCTTTCTGGGTCAAATTGACATGAATTTGTAGGGGGACCCTATTCAACCCAGTAGAGCCCCCCACCCCCGCACCATGCGTGGATGGTGGGTCAGAGGCTGGGCACGTCCCCTGCCTTGGGCTGTGCTGTGGTGGGTGAACCCAGGCAGGAGGAAGGAGGAGCAGTTAGTCAAGGCGGGCCAGTGGCCAGGGCAGGAGCTGACGGTGAGGGACGACGTGATGGCGGTGTTACAGCCCCCCGGCCTCCTTTTCTCCTCTTCGTGGGAATGGGCTGAATGTTCCTTGGAGAACTTGCCCCCTGCCCACTCTTGGCTCATGAAGTTTCGGGAGAGAACACCACTCCTAGCTCAGGGTGGCCGGGCCAATCAAAGGAGTACCTCCCATTTGACACAGGAATTGGCTCAGAACTGGATAGAGGACCCAATCAGCACCAAGGACACTCGACCTGGGCTTCTGTTGGAACTTACCCTTGGGCAGCTGAGAAGGTGGCAGCCATCTTGCCACTATGAGGATGGAACCTGCATTTGTATGAAACCACCTCAGAGAAAACTAGAGCCAATAGACAGGATTTCTTTACTCTTTCTTTCTTTCCTTCCTCTTCCTTTCTTTTTTTCTTCTTTTTTCTCTTCTTTTCTTTTCTTTCTTTCTTTCTTTCCTACTTTCAGGCTCCATGCCCAGCATGGGACTTGAACTCACAACCCTAACATCAAGGGTTTCATGCTCTACCGACTGAGCCAGCCAAGGCACCCCAATAGATAGGGTTCCCAATGCCACATTTGAGTACCTGGATCCAGCTATTCCTAAAGCCACATCTATGCTTGCACTGCGGAAGAGAACAGGAGCTGGTGTGAAAGCATCTTGAACCTCAGTATTGAAATAGAAACCGAGGTTTGGTGTGGCTGGGCAACTTTCCCAAGGTTACTGTTTGGACTCTGTAGCAGGCACTCGTCTAGACAAAGTTTGGTCCCTGCTTAACAGGAGATAAGGAACAATTACAGTGTCAAGGAACAGGGCCACTTGGAGCACTTCAGTCCCCAGGCATACCCAGGAAGGTAAGAATCAAGAAGATGGACTCAAGGCTGGTCCTAGGCAGCAGAGGGAAGGGAATGGAGTGGGAGTGGGGGGCATAGAAAGGGACAGGCTGAAGAGAAGGTTGGGAACAGTCCCCCAAGACTGGGGAGGGGACTGGGGCTTGGCAGAGGCCCCTGAGAGGAGAGGCGATGGGGTAGAGTGAGGGCCCTCAATGTTAGGAACACACTTTCTGGTCCCCACACATGTCTCAGGAGCCATGGAGCTGCCACCTTGGAGGGCTCCTGGTACTTCGAATCAGAACACAGAGCAGTCTCAGTGTGGATTCAAGACAAGAAGGCCTTTCCATGCATGTTCTGACTCCATTTGGTCCTGAGACTTCCTCCCAAATATAAGGAGGGCAGGAGCCCCAGTACTGAGCAGATGGTGGCCTGAAACACATTCCACTTGATTGAGAGGAATAAAGGATTGACATTGCGTCCACGCTACCCAAAGCCATCAACAGATTCTATCATAACCCCAATGGCATCTTTTATAGAAATAGAAAAAAGCAGGCGTAAAAATTCGTATGGAACCCCAACAGACTGCAAAGAGCCAAGGAATCCCGAGAAAGAAAAAGCTGGAAGCATCACGCTTCCTGATTTCAAACCACACTGCAAAGTTATAGGAATCAAAATATATAATCAAAAAATATAATGCGGGCAAAAAAGAGACACATAGATCAATCCAACACACTGGGGAGCCCAGAAATAAACCCTCCCATACACAATCAATGAATACTGGACAAGAATACTCAACGGGAAAAGGATAGTCTCTTCCATAAATGGTGTTGAGAAAACCGGACATTCACACGCAAGAGAATAAAACTGGAGCCTTATGCCACACCACTCACAAAAATGAACTCAAAACAGATTAAAGGCTTAAACATAAGAACAGAAACCATAAAACTCCTAGAAGGAAACACAGGGAAAACATTCCTTGACACTGGTCTTGGCAATGATTTCTGAGATACAACACCAAAGGCACAAGCAAGAAAAGCAAAAATTACTGAGCAGGACTACATCAGACTAAACACGTGCACAGCAAAAGAAACAATAAACAAAATGAAAAGGCAACCTATATGGAAGGGGGTGGGAGGGATGGGGTGGCTGGGTGATGGACATTGGGGAGGGTATGTGCTAGGGTGAGTGCTGTGAATTGTGCAAGACTGATGAGCCACAGACCTATACCCCTGAAACAAATAATACATTATATGTTTAAAAAAATTTTTTTTAAAAAAAGAAGAGAAAAGGCAACCTATAGATGGGGGAGGATATTTGCAAATGATACATCTGATGAGGGGTTAATATCCAAAATATATAAAGAGCTCATACGACTCACTTTAAAAAACAATCTGAGTTTAAAAATGGGCAGAGCGGCACCTGGGTGGCTCAGTCGGTTCAGTGTCTGCCTTTGGCTCAGGTCATGATCCCAGGGTCCTGGGATAGAGCCCCGAGTTGAGCTCTCTGCTCAGCGGGGAGTCTGCTTCTCCCTCTCCCTCTGTTCCTCCCCCTGCTCGTGCTCTCTCGCTCTCTCTCAAATAAATATTAAAAGATAAAAATGGGCAGAGGAACTGAATAGACGTTTTTCCACAGAAGACATACAAATAGCCAACAGGTACATGAAAAGATGCTCAACATCACTGATCGTCAGGGAAATGTAGATCAAAACCACAATGAGCTATCACCTCACACCTGTCAGAATGGCTGTCATCACAGAAGACAAGAGATAATAAGCGTTGGCAAGGATCTAGAGAAAAGGAACCTCCTGCACACTGTTGGTGGGAATGTACATCGGGGCAGCCAGCATGGAAAATGGTACGCGGGTTCCTCAAAAATTTCAAAATAAAACTACCATAGGATCCAGCAATTTCATCTCTGGATATATACTCATGGGAAATGAAACAGGTTATTGGAGAGATGTTTGCCCTCACGTGTTCGCTGCAGCGCTATTCACAAGAGCCAAGATAGGGACACAACTGACGTGTCCATCAACAGATGAACAGCTAAAGAAGACTTGGGCTATATCCACACAATGGAATATATTCAGCCATGAGAAAAGGAAATCCTGCTATTTGCAACAACATGGATGAACCTTGAGGGCATGATGCTAACTTAAGTCAGACAGGGAAAGACAAATACTTCATGATATCACTTAGAGGTAGAATCTAAAGACAAGGAACTCACAGAAACAAAGTAGAATGGTGGAGCCTAAGGGCTGTGGGTGGGGGGACTGGGGAGACGTCAAAGGTTATGCTTCTAATTATAAGACGAACAGGTTCTAAGGATCTAATGTACAGCATGGTGATTATAATTAATAACACTGTATTACATACTTAAAAGTAGCAAAGAGAGTAGGTCTTTAGTGCTCTCGACACAAAAAGCAAAAGGTGACACGTGATGCAATGGGGCGCTCAACGCAAAAAGCAAAAGGTGACGCGATGCAATGGGGCGCCATGCAGGTGTTAGCGAAAATATGGGGGTAATCATTTTGCAACCTCTAAGTGTATCAAGTCAACACATTGTATACCTCAAGCTTCCACTGCATTCTATGTCAATTCTCTTTCAATAAAGTTGGTAACATTTCTGAAATAAAAAAAAGTTTTTTAAAAAGGATGTGACACAAAAAAAACGCACGTTGGTGGAGTGAAATACATTCATCTCACTAATGCTGGAGGATCCCAGCAAGGAGGCTGCTGGCTACTCCCTGCCCTGCCTCTGGACCCTTCCATTTGCCTGTTCTGAGCCAGGAGTCAGCCATTAAACACACACCAAGCACTTAGAACAATCCCTGGCTCACAGCACAGCCACATAAACGCCTGTCTTTATTATTACTGCTATGATTCTGTCTAGCACTCTACAAGCCTCAGGTGAGAAGTCCTAGTTTTGGTAAAACACCAGCACATCCTCCTGGGACAAACATCTTTTAGAGTGCTGAACATTAGCCAGAAAAAACAACAACCTCCTTGGGCCACTGACTGGATGGACACACAGGCTCCCTTTACCATCACTCCCTTGCTGGGTGCCACTGCTTTTAGAAACCACATCCGGTGGCTACCCACTTCCTCCTGGAGTCCCCAAGATGGTGCTTCCCTTAGAAACCTGCTTCGGGCCCTCCAGCTTCATGCGGTAAATGCTGTGACCCACCCCACGAACAAGATGAGTCCACCATGTTGTCTTCTCACCAGATTCCCCATCCAGCCCCAAGACAGCCATCCACCCAGATCCCTGCTACCTTCCAGTTGAGGTGGAATCCCGTGACAAAACGTAAGAAAGAAGAATATTCATGCTTCACGGCAAACACGTGGTCACCCATGATATTGAGAGATGGGCAGGCGCAGAGCGTGGGGTGAGGGAAACCAGGCTGAGAGGGGGAGAACATCCCCAATGAATCCTGGTATGCGTGGGGTCCCCCCACAAGGGACACACTTTGACCAATGACTTTTGTACGTGCAGCTTTAGCTCTGGGGGTTCAAGGCCACCCTATGAGGTCAGGAAAGGGGAGGGCTAGGAAGTTGCCACCAGCTAAGTGCAGATGCCGGGGTCATAGGAACGCAAGGTAATGTTGCCTACGCATGACACAAGAGGCCCATTGTTAGCCAACAGCCAACTCACTATGTCTTTTGATCACATCCAATTCCTAATAGAGAATATAATGGCAGAGTGCAGTGGAAAGAAAAACAATCACCCAAGTACCAGTTTGTAACTCTGTCGCTAAGCCAAAGAGCAATTAATTACTCATCGGGAAGACTCAAGCGAGACACATATCCAGCTCCCGACTGCTTAATAAATGCTCCTGCTCTTTATCAGAGCAAAAGCATTAATATCCTCTTGAACACTCCCCTCCCACCCAAAGCCCCCCATGCACCTGAGTGCGTGTGTGCGCATGCACACACACACACACACACACACCCACTTATTCACCCACAGTGCTTTCTGCCCAGTCTGCTCTGCCTTCCAAGAAAAGAGGGTGTTAAAACACTCCATGCATCATTTTGTTGTGACAACTTTCTAAACTCAGAGTGCGTGGCCTCTGCATGCTTAATCTCCCCGGTGCACACTGGACTTCTCAAATTAGGTGCACACAGAGACATTAGTGACAAGTCTTTGCTCACACAGTGCTCATGTTGGTAGAGTTCCTCTGCATCTGACAGGCAAGAACCTGGTAAGCTTTTGCAACATCATGCTCAAAATGTATTTAAGTCAATTTTTTTAAATTTAAGAAAGCGTGTGAACACGGTATTAAATACGAATGGTACTCCACACAGGCACCCATCTCGCTCCTCCTAGTGATTTTAAAGAGATCACTGCTTTTATAAATTAAAAGGACTGGAAAAGAAGATTTTTAATAATACAGCTGAGCTTTCCGTGAATGTTTTACTAAGTTCTCGTATATCCTGGTTCACTAATAAAAATAAAGAGCAAGAATATTGGCATATTTTATCTTCCATTATTATTGAAGGAGATTAAGAAAAAAAGTCTTGGGATTTGTCTCTTTTTTCTCTCTCTCTCTCCCTATAATATTTGTTTTCACTGAAAGGCCTTGGTCATTGTCAACCCATTCTGAAAAATTGAGATTTCATTTTATGTGAAATAATTTGGGAGTCCACCTTCTTCCACAGTGAAAAAAAAATCCCTACATCCTGGGGCTTATAATGCAAGGCGGGGACTCAATTCTTGCCCTAGTGAGGTGCACATATTACCGTGGGACCCAGAGGAGCACTCTCTAGATTTTTCTCTCAGTTACACCCATGGGGGTTAAGCTCCTGGGGGCACTGTAAGGACTTTAGGTCTCTCTAGACAGACAAGGGGAAAGGTCCCCAAAAGCCCAAAGGAAAGCCAGGAAGAAATATGAAGCTCATTCACTCAAAAACCACCTCATGTCCCATAAACCTGACCTCCACTCCTCTTGAGGAGAGAAAATTGGGTTGAACTAGTACAATTTTTTTTCTTTTTAATTGGGAACTCTATAAATGCTCCAAACCCTGGGCTCTGCCTCAGCAACAGCAGTGCAGAAAGATGGTAGAGCAGAAAGCTAGGATATCACTCTAGAGGGGTTCACACTGTAAATAGGGGAACTGGATTACGCCCCTTTCCCTCTGAAATCTTAGTGTTTTGTGAGCCCACTGGCTGGCTTGGGCACCTTTGGTTTTGTGGAAGTACTCATACTACTGGCTGGATTTGATGGAATTGGTGGGGGTCTGAACTGTGAGAGGGAGAGGGAGCCTGGGAAAATCACATAATAGACACACCACCACTGCATCTCCTGGAAGATTTTGGTGAGAAGCCTGGGACTTAGACTCTGGATGGTGGCCCCTCACTAATCACATCTGGCTGACTGTAGGTGGGCACTTTATACACTTACCTTGTTTCATCCTCACTGCAGTCCTGTGAGGCAGGCACATGCGGCAGTGACTACTGATTCTTCCAATTCCATCTTCCCTTCCTTCTTCCTCCTAGAACCCCAGGAATGCGTCCACTTGGGGAACTGTATGAGTTGGCTGTTGCCACGTAACAAATAAGCCCAAAACGTAGCAGCTGAAAACAACAAACATTTTGTTTCTTTGAGTCAGTTTTGGGGACTTTCTAGATCAGGTATCTCAAGAAATGGCAGTCAAGATGTCCACCAGGGCTGGAGTCATCTGAAGGCCCGACCGGGAGGATGTTCTTCCAAGCTCACTTGTGAGACTGCTGGATTGAAGACCTCCGGTCCTCACTAGCTGTTGGCCAGAGACATCAGTTCCTTGCCACGTGGGCTTCTCCATAGGACAGCTCACGTGTCAGCTGGATTTCCTCAGAGCAAGAGAGGGTACCCAAGATAGAGGTCATCATCTTTTCGTAACCTAATCTCAGAAGTGACCTCCCATCACTTTGGCCAGATTCTATTGATTAGAAGGAAGTTACAAGGTCTAGCCCATACTCAAGGGGAGAGAATTATATAAGGGGGTGAATTCCAGGAGGCAGGGATGATTGTGGCCATTTTTATTTTTATTTACTTATTTAGCTAGTTAGTAGGCTCCACACTCACTGTGGAGCCCAGTGTGAGGCTTGAACCCACGACTCTGAGATCAAGACCTGAGCTGAGATCAAGAGTCGGAGGCTGAACTGATTGAGCCACCCAGGCACCCCTGAGGCCATTTTAGAGGCCACCTCCCACAACTACCTTTCCCAGACTCCCTTGCAGCCAGACATGACCACATGACTACATATCAGCCAATGAAATGTAAGTGGAAGTTTTATGGTGGACATCTGGGATGACTTCTAAAAAGGTGAGTCAGGATGCACTTCCTCTTTCTTGCAGACTGGAATGTAACGGCTGGAGCTCTGGCAGCCACCTTAGACCGTGGAATGGAAGCTAGCACAGGGAGGCTGAAGGAGCCCAGGTCCATGATTTCACAGACCCATCCTGCAAGCCTTCACTGCCTGCCTTGGAAGTCTTTTTTTGGTTTTTGTATATGTTCTTTTCTTCTTTTTTAAAGTAGGCTCCATGCCCAATGTGGGGCTTGAACCCACAACCCAACGATCAAGAGTCACGCGCTCTACCAACTAAGAAAGCCAGGTGCCCCTATATCCTTTTTCTTGACCAAAATTTTTAAAATTCGATTTGAGTTAAAATACACATAACATAAAATTTCCCATCTTAGCTATTTTTAAGTGTACAGTGCAGTGGTATTAAATACATTCACACTGTCGTGCAGCCATCACCACCAGCCATCCCCAGGACTCTTCTCATCTTATAAATCAAACCTCTGCACCCACTGCACACTAACTCCCCATTTACCCTCTCCCCAGCCCCTGGCAACCAGCATCCTCAGATGTCTTTTACATGAGTGTTTTAAGCCACCGTATTCAGACCTCTATCGCTCACAGCTGAGCCAGTCTTCAACACAGCAGTATTATTATCCCCATTGTACAGAGCAGAAAACTGAGGTTCAGAAGCACACAAAACTTATCCACGGTCCAAAGCAAGTTAAGTAGTTGAGCCTGGGCTTGACTTCTAATATGTTTCATGACAAAACATGTCCTTTTTCCAATGCTTCCAGCGAGGGATCGGTGGGGGGGAAATCATTTGAAGTTCCTGCCCCACTTTCTTGACAGTTTTCACCATGTGAAGTCATATGGAAGTTAGAAGTGGTATGTGATTGCAACCCAGCCAAACGGTCCCTTTGCTAGGCAGGGAGCAAAGATGGAAGATGGCTGGTTTTATTCATTGTGTTCCCTGTCTCTCCTGTAGGGACACTCAGCAAGGAACACCATGGACCGGGTTTGATTGATATTTTGGAAGATGTTCCCAATTTCAGAAAAAGCAATAGAGAAGGTTGGAAAGAGCAAGTCTGACCAACAGATGGTCCGTGTTTGAAGCCAGTGCCCCAGGCTGTGGGCCCCGTGCAATAACCCCCTCTCAGCGCAGGGACAGACAGACTCAAACACTCCAAGGCACAAGGCCATGTCTTCTGGAGAAGATCCTAATCAGACTCCCTTCCCTCAGAGTCTAAGGGAAGGCTCTGGCTGATAGGAGGCATGCCCGAAGCAGGGAACTCCATTTCAAACCCCAGGACCTGCCAGAGAAAGCTGCCTTCCGTCAACTCAAAGTCTCCATGGACTTTTCTTGGGTAAGAACTTTCTCCTCCTTTCATTTGCTCCCCCAGGCAGGATACACACCGTTAATGAATCTTCCTGGACGAATGGAGGAGGATTTACCATCAGCCTATCAATGAGCCATAGGTCGATGAGAGCTGCTGAAGGGGCTGAAAAGTCTTGACTTTCTCAAGCTAAGCGGCACCAGTCTGTTTTACTCTTTGCATCAGGCTACGATGAGTCTACACACTGGCAGGCTATTTTCACAGACTGTGGGGTCCTTCTTGTACCAAATATTCCCTGTCCTGGTCAGGGCTTTTAAGGCGCAAGGGACAGACATGTAACTCAAACTGAGATAATCGAGAAGGAGGAAGGAGGTGGCTTAGTGATGGACTTCAGTGGAAGGGATGGGGTGGATCCGACATCAGGAGCAAATGGATCCAAGACCCCTGTGCCACCATCTATATTCACTCTCAAATGGGGTTATCTTTCTCCACTATTGCAGATGGGTTCTCCCTGGGCACAGGAAAACAGTGCAGCCAGGCCCAGGTCATGTTCTTCCAGCACAGTGCCCCAAAACAGGCAGGGGACTCTTCCCTGCGACACCACTGCCCAGGGAGTGATTGGCCCATCCCAGGGAGAGGGGGAGGGCACTCTGCCTGGCCAGGGTCATGTGCCCACCTCCTGTGCCCTGCTAGGTGGGAGGGGAGCTGTGAATGGAGGGTCCTACCAAAAGTACAGGACAGCTCAAAGAAATGGGGTGCTTCCAAAAAAAAAAAAAAAAGCAACCCATTTCCACATCAGTCCAACATTGCAAATCCGTGTAGGAAGGTTTGTGCACGCTTGCAAAACCAAATGCCCTTCTGACCCCGGCTGGCTGCAGATGGACCTCTCAACATGCCGCCACTCCTGAACCAGGTGGGGGGCTCACGCCTCCTCACCTTCCTCTACCCTGTCTTCCTGACAGTCTGTCTCCCCTCCTCCTCCTACCCGCCTTTGTTTGCATGGGGATCTTTTTTTTTTTTTTAAGATTTTATTTATTTATTTGACACAGAGAGAGAGAGAGAGAGAGAGAGAGAGCGAGCGAGATCACAAGCGGGGGGCGGGGGCGGGTGCAGAGGGAGAGGGAGAAGCAGGCTCCCGGCCAAGCAGGGAGCCAGATGTGGGGCTCGATCCCAGGACCCTGGGATCATGACCTGAGCCGAAGCCAGACCCTTAACTGACTGAGCCACCCAGGCGCCCCCGTTTGCATGGCACCAACTATGTGGTTCCCGGGGCAGATCCTGCCATGCTCCCTGCAGGTTGCCCCAACTGAGGGTGGGCTTTGTCTGTTGGCAGAGAGGGAACCCTGCGTCTAGTCCCCACCTAAGCCTTCCAATAGCTGTTCCTTGTGCCCTCTGAAGACAGAAGAGCTGCCTGTAAGCTGGGCTGCTAACTCTAGATGACATTCCACCTTTCCACTCCTACCACTAACTCCTAACACAAAGCCACATAGGCACATCGACAGCTCAAGGCCATAAGGAGAAAAGGGAGGAAAGTGGAGACCCCATCCATCTCCTGTAGGTAGAAGGGGCAAGCGGGTCTGATTTGCTTGATGGAACCCAGTTCTAGCCCAGGAGACACAGGATCTACACTCCCGTCGTTTGTTTTGCCCCAAACTGCTCGGGCCATAAACTAAAGTGCCCCATTCCAAGGAGACCTACTCTACTGTGACCCTGCATGATCTGCTCACAGCAACCTTAGCGTGGCCGGGAGTCCAGGGCAGGAGAATGTCAAGGGCCACCCAGACAACACTCGGGCTTGGCTCCACCGTGGTGGCGGGTGGTCGATCGACCCTGACAGCAGTCACTGCCACTCCCTCGCTCTCCCAAGACAGTGTTCTCTGTGCCCAGGAGGGGAGCATGGAACAGAGAGGTGGCGGTGACAGGCTTCCAGAGTCAGGATGCACCTCAGGAGTCTATCCTGCCTCATTTCCCTCATCCATGGTCACATCCTAATCCTGCCAGGCTGTGAGGCTGGTGTTTTAAAGGAGGGTCTTCAGACCACCTCGCTGAGCGGTCCTGCCTTTTTAATACTGCCAAGGTCAGCGTTTGCCGTCTAGCCATGCTCCCTCCTGCTGCATGCTCTACCCTATTTTCTTAGCCCTGTCACCCACTGGGAGGCAAAGCCAAGAATGAACAGAGAGAAGGGGAGCTGGTCCTGCAGACCCAGGGAGAGACGGCAGCCCCTTTCACTTTCCAGGTACTGACTTGAAACCTTCCACTGGCCCTGTGTTTCCACTGGCCCCATACGCAAGACTTGACTTTTGCAAACGCTGAGCTTTTCTTGCTCTCTCTCCTTGGTGCTGGGGGCTGGAGGGAAGTGGGGGGAGAGGAGGGAGAGGGGCAGAGCCTTCTGAAGTCTCCGCTCCAGCTCCCTTCCTCTGCGGAGGGACATTTGCTTCCAAAACTGAGCCATTCCTCAGCACGTCGGTCTATTTTTTGCAGTAGGGCTGGCTGCCCTGTGCCAAGGCTTCTTACTACAAATAGAACCTCGGGAAAGGGCTCATTGGTTTTCTCTCGGCTTTCTGACACTTCTTCACATTTCAGTTGGCTTCCCTTCCGTGGCCTCAAAAGGGAATATTTGGAGTCCCCTCTGTTTTGCTGTGATTGCAGGCACCTCTCGAAGCTCTCCACGGGGATGCCTCCGGGCCAGTGGCGAGCCCGGCCTGGCTCCTCGGGAGTCGCCAGAGCACCGGTGTAGGTCCCAAGCTGTAGGCTCACCCCTCAGTCTGATGGTAAAAGACAAAGCACAGGTGCCTCCACTCAGTGTCCCTGCCCCCTTGGACCCCTGACCTCCCAAGCACCTCTAGCTCCCACCTGTCATTTGAGATAGGATTTGAGAGCTCATTGCACCAAGTGTCATAGAACTCAAGTGATCTACCACCACTTACCAACCAGAGGATGTCTGCAGTCCAGACACTCGAGAAGCCGTCCCTCAGGAGTCAAAGCAAAACAGGTAGCAGTAAATAAAAGATCACCTCACTAACCTGCTAGGGATGGTCAACCAGGCCAGAGTGATGTGTGCCCCAGACGGGCTTTGGTGTGTCAAAGCACGAGGCTAACCAGAAGCAGGGGAAAGCCACTTCTCGAGACACTATAGAGCTTCAGAAGATTCCAGAACAATCACAAACCCAATCATTTGAAAGACTCCACCTTATGTAAGGATCTCAGCTCCTTCTCTCAAGCCGTGGGGCCATGGAGAGCTCATTCTCTGGCTCACAGACTGGCTTCAAATTTAGTTGTGCCTCTTACAAGTTGTGTGAACTTAGGCTGTTTCTGAAGTGCTCAAAGCCTTCCTTTTCCCCTCCCAAGGGAATAAAAGGCTAATAATAATAATGCACCTGGCACATAATAAACCTCTAAGTACTGATGACAAGTGCCTACAAGAGCTAGACCCTTAACGTGAGAGTAACGTTCTCCACATGGTTCTAATTATGCACCTAAAGATGCGAACCAGCTAAGAGGTGATGACTTCTAACGCCAACTAGAGATGGAAATAACCTTGCCCTTGGATTTGCTCCCAGCCCTCACTGATTTGGTTTATAAAGTGTGTGCATTTCCCCTGCAGTGGATGCAGCTTTCCCAAGACCGGTGGCTCCCAGACCTGAGCAGGCACCAGAAATACCCGGAGGGCTTGTTTCCAGACAGCTGGGCCCCGCCCCTGGAGTTTGTGACTCAGTAGGACTGGGGTGAGGTCCAAGAATGTGCATTTCTAACAAGTTCTCAGGTGATGCTGATGCCACTGGGAACAGAGAGCTTCAAAGACCAGGGCGTGTCTTCCAGCTCTGGGTGCCCCCAGGGCTGCGTAAGTGAAATGACTGGCTGGCCCACCAGGCAGGTGGGCGTTCTGGACACCGCTGCTCCGAATGCGGAGCATGGAAATCGCTTTGGCCATACGTATGTAGAGCCTTTATGAGGCTTCTTCTCCCCGATGCTGTAATCCCCTTTCTGGGAAGCTGTCCCTTAAGTTGTCTGAGATACGGACAAAGCCTTATGATCACCTGTGGCTTTGAGAAGGAGAAGGCGACAGGTCTGTGTCGAACTCTCTATACCTGGAGCTGGGGATGGATGGAAGAGGGGTGAAAAGGGGGGGAATCTGGCCGCACCCCAGTGCACTGACTCTGGGCACAAACAGGCCATGCATGGATGAGACGGCCACCCTGAGTCCCTCAGCACGTGTACGGCTGTCATTTCTTCATCCTCCTTCCACGTGATGCCCTTCATATGGACACACGGCAGTGTCAAATCTTGGCTAGGCACATGGGCTCTGAAGTCAGACATCCTGGGGTTCAAATTCCAACTCTGCCACTCCAGGGCAAGTTACCCAACTGGCCTGGACCTCGGTTCTATCTTCAAGGGAGCATAAGGCACCTACCTACGCATCAAAACACCGCAAGCACTTAGGAGAGTATGCTCTCAGGCGCCTGGGTGGCTCAGTTGTTGAGTGTCTGCCTTCGGCTCAGGTCACGGTCCGGGGGTCCTGGGATCGAGTTCCGCATCGGGCTCCCTGCTCGGCAGGAAGCCTGCTTCTCCCTCTCCCACTCCGCCTGCTTGTGTTCCCTCTCTCGCTATGTCTCTATCAAATAAATAAAATCTTTAAAAAAAAAAAAGAGTATGCTCTCATATACATGTCCCGTTACTATTACAGAAAACCAGAGTGGAGTAGGAAGAAAATTTTACTTTCAAAAAGCCAGAACTGAGTACTCGAGGAAGAGCTGACTTTGAAATGGAAAGTTCTGGAGAGCAGGGGTTATGTGTTTCCAAGGAGGAGACTCTGGGTTTTTCCCAGTGTAAGTGAATGATGGCAGCCAAATGGGCAAAGACCTGTTATCAGGGAGTGGGTTGGTGGTGGTCCAGCCTGACCCACAGGAGACTGAAAATGAGCTGCCATCCTGGTCCTGGTGGTAAGCTCGGGTCTGGGCAATCCCCGGGTGTAGACGCTGTACCCCGCAGCAGGCTGCCTTGGGTGTGTGGCTTCTCAAGCCCAGGTGTCCATGGAAAGACTTCCAAGTCTAAGTGGGAGGGAGCAGATTTCAGGGGGAGACATTGAGGGCTCTGAGGCTCCATGAGGTGGGGCACACCTGATTCACACCCCACGTGAGAGCAGGTGCAGATGGACCATGCAGAATGCTGGGGGTTGTAAAACCGAAACATCCCCAAAGAACCTCCATGTCCCCCCACACAGAAGCAGCCTTTGAACGTGGACACAAGCCTAACCTCCTGGGCCACGATCATTTGTCAAGGTGACTTGTAGGCACAGCGTCCCATTCAACAAATGGAAGATAAGCTGCTGGGTCAGATCAGCCCTTCCTGAGTCAAAGGAACGGTGCTGGGTTTCCAGATTCTGGGGGTTGAAAATAAAAGGCCGGGCCCACAGGGCTCCCGCGTGTGCACGAGTCACACACACAGGCCAGGTTCTCTGGCTCCAAGCTTTCTGGTCTAGTATTTCCCTGTGTTCTCACTTAAAAGAAATAGGCATGGAGGTTCAACCTCCTTTCTTCTGAAACACAGTTTAAAGAAGACTCCCCCCGCAAAAAAAAAAAAAAAAAAAAAAAAGAGGGAGGCTCTTTCTTTTAAATTGTCCCTCCTTTTTTGACAGGACTGTCTTGTCTAAACCATTTCCATTTTCAACGCCCCTCTCAGCTTTTGGGAATGTTTCCAGCAGGCACAGCCACACCGAGCACTTTCTCAAGGCCAGGTCCACGGCCGGGCCGAAAGCAAAGGGGCCAAGAGGCAAGCGGCAGAAGACAGACTGAACCTCTCTCATCGGGGACCAGACAACCCTGGAGGACAGGGTGGCCTGCAACCCGGGGAAACACGATCTGGCCTCCACGGATCTTATTTCCCCTCCTCGACAAAATCAGACGCATCGATTTACCCCATGAATCATTTGGGGGGAAAAAAAAGATTTCAATTGAAGTCATGAAACTTAAGTCGTGAGATTAAAAAAAAAAAGAAAAGACGGCACTATTTTTAACACTCACTAGTTTCCTGGGTCAAGAGTGAGTGGCCCGGCCTCAGCAGGAGCCAAGGGTCAGGGCATGTTCCCCTCCGTGTCAAGGGAAGGGCTGCAAGACATCCAAGTGGGAAGGGCACACACAGAAAGGATGTGCCCCTCTCTGTGCTGCTGTTCGGCCAGAGTAACAGCTGCCTTTAAAAGTACATACACCGGGGTGCCTGGCTGGCTCAATAAATAAATCTTAACAAATAAATAAATCTTTAACAAAATTAAAAAAATAAAAGCATACACACCAAGACCCACCCCTGTTATTAGGTCAATAGATTTTTGTGCAAGGCACCAAAGCAATCCAATTGGAAAGGTCTTCTTCACAAATGGTGCTGGAATAACTGGATATCCACATGGAATAAAGGGACTTCAACTTCCACCTCAGGCCATACATGCAAAAATTAACTCAACATGGATCGCAGACTGACTCACAAACCCTGGAACTCTAAAGATTCTACACAAAACATGAAAGGGTATCTTTACAACGTGTGGGTTTCTTAGAAAGGACAGAAATACGGCACGGCATCCCCACAGACAGGTCCCAAGAAGGAAGGGAAAAAATGTACAAAATAGACTTCATTAAAACTAAAATTCATGGGGCACCTGGGTGGCTCAGTCGGTTAAGCGTCTGCCTTCGGCTCAGGTCATGTTCCCAGGGTCCTGGGATCGAGCCCCGCATCGGGCTCCCTGCTCAGCGGGAAGCCTGCTTCTCCCTCTCCCACTCCCCCTGCTTGTGTTCACTCTCTCGCTGTCTCTCTCTGACAAATAAATAAATAAAATCTTAAAAAAAAAGAAAAGAAAAGAAAACTAAAATTCTGCCCCGTGAAAAATACTGTTAAGAAAATAAACGAGTTTCTGGGAGAGTGGATCCTGAATGTTCTCACCATCAAAAAAAAAAAAAAAGTGATCATGTGATGTGATGATCCTGTTGCCTATCACTATGGTGGTTATTTTTTTGCAGTGTATGAGTGTATCAGGTTAACACACTGTACATGTTAAACTTACATAACGTTACAGGTTAACCGTATCTCAGTGAAGGCTGGAAGAAAAAAAAAAGAAACAAGCAAGTCAGAGTGGGACTAAAGGTTTGCAAAGTAATTATCACACAAAGGTGTCTGAATATATAATGAGCATCTACAATGTAATAACAGAGACACAACCCAATACAGGCAAGAGAACTGAACAGGTAATTCAGAGAGGAACATATACAAACGGCCAATAAGCATATCATCATCCATCATCACAGAAATGCAAAGGAAAACTGCAATGAGATACATTATATACCCACCAGGACAGGCAGCTAAAGACAGATGACACCAAATGTTGCCAAGGATGGGAGCTACTGGAATTCTCCTACGTTGCTGGTGAGAGTGTAAATGGTATGACCACTTTGGAAAAAGACCTGGGAATTTCTAGAACGTCCCCAGCAGGTTTATTCACAGTAGCCCCAAACCGGGAACAGCCCAAGTGTCCATCAGTTGGGAGAATGGATAAACTGACTGTGATATATGCACGCTGGGCCACCAAAAAAAAGGAGAACTTCTGACACACACAACAGCATGAATCTCAGAAACATCATGCTGAGAGAGAGGCCTCATCAGAGAGCATGCACTTCATGATTCTATTTCCATGAAGTTCTAGAACAAGTCAAACTGATCTGTGGTGAAAAACATGCAGGCTGGTGGTTGCCTCTGTGGGGTGGGGTGGGGTGGGGTGGCAGTGGGGTTTGGGTTGACTGCGAAGAGGCAGAAGAGAATATTCTGGGGGTGATGGTGATGTTCTGCATCCTGACAGCTGAGTTTGCATTTGTCAGAACTTCTTAATTGGTACATTTAAGATTTAAGCATTTCAATATAAATTTTATCCCCATGGACCCCCATCGATAAACTAATATTAAACTCTGGCTAATGACACAAATGCTGAAGTATGTGGTACAGGGAGTACACCCGTGTTTACGACTTAGAAATATATCACAAGGTAGGCTGAATTGATGGATGGAGGGATGGCTGGTTATGTAATAATGCAACTATAGCAAAATGGGGGCTAGGCAATCTGGGGGGGGGCTGGTAAATGGGTGTTCACTGTTCACTGAACAATTCTTACAACTCCTCTGCATGTTTGAAATTTTTCACAATAAAATGTTGGGGGCGTTGGTGAATACAAAGCTATAAAAAAGGACAGAGCACAGCACTCAGTCTCCACCCCAGCTCTGAAATCAGAGGACAACAGAATGATTTGCAGGGAAACACAAGGCCCCACAGCCCCATCATCAACATATGCCCCTGGGCCTCTGTATCAAAAAGCCAAAGCACCATTCTAGGGTTTTGTGCCCAAAGAGACGTCGAGAAAGCCTGCGTGTATGTGCGGAGAGGGTTGACAGCCAACCCACTTTAACTGTTTTAAGTCATATGATCCAGGTGGGAAGAAAATAGGGGTGTGGACGTGGATGAGGGGTCCCCCAGGTAATTAATTCTAAGCCCAATCCCACGTGACTATGCCTGTATCAGCTCCAGTTGACAAAAGAAGGTACAAACGGGGCTTCAGATCAAAAGGGTAATCTTCAACTATAACTGCAATTTATTGGGCGCTCGTGTGTGCTGGGCATTTTATGTGATCTCGTTTAGTCCTTGCAACCACCCCATGGGGCAGGTTTATCGTCCTGGTTTCATGACTGAGGAAACGGAGGCTCGGAGAGGGTAAATGATGTGTCCGAGAACCCCCAGCTGGAGCCGGGATGCCAAGAAGCCTCCTTTCCAGAAAGTCCTCCTCCCCCTGAGCCCCTCCCTGGACCAGGAGACAAAGGGATGCAACCCGTGTGTGTCTATAAAGCTTTCTGAGCAGGGAGAATTGGGCTTCAGGGGACAATGTGGAATTTCATTCCCTTAGGCCAAGAGGCCCCACCCCTCTCCCACTGCAGCCCGGCACCACACGGAAGGTGGTGGAACACCAGAGGCTCTGCGTCTCCATGCAGGGTGCAGTGCCCCCGTGTCTACCCGTAGGTTTCAGTGACTCAGCACCGTCCAGCAATGCCCTGTAACCCCCAGCCTTTGTCTGTCTGTCTCCACCTCCCCGCGCACCACCCCACGGAGCTGTGAGCAGGGACAGCTCTGGAAGGGGTGGGAGCTCGTTCCCGATGGGTTTGGCTTTGTAACTCTGCCACAGACTGCTTGGCCAGGGGGAGGAGGGGAAGTGGTCAGAGGCCCATAACTGGGAAAAGTGAGTGTCTCACTCATCTGAATTCCCATGCCACCACGGATTCCCAAAGGGCTCCATTCCACCCACCACGAGAGAGATGCGGACCCTCCTCCTACGCAGCCATTTTTCCACGGGGCTCAACTCCAGCTCTGAGCATCTGACTCATTCACGCAGGTATAGGGGTCAAAGGTCAAAAAAAGAAGAAGAAAGGAAAATCCATACACACCAGGCTTCGTGACTTATCAAAGCTTTTTAGGGGTGATCTTTCGAGAGAAACATATCTATGTAAAGATCAAATACGTCATTCACTTACAAAAAAAGGAAAAGGAAAAAAAACCCCAAATCCTATGAAAATTCCTTTAATTTTCATCTTTTGGAAATACATGTTTCATTTTTTATTGATCCATGATACAAAAAAATGTTCAATATCTAACAATGATCTCTATGAAGCAGATCTCCTGAAAGCAGATCCGTGAAATTCTGTCACTGTTGGGATCGGTGTCAACAGAAAAAGGGCTGGTACGCGTCCTTTGTGGTTGCACGTGCCACCTCACCCCCAGACACACACTCAGACAGGAAGGGGGCACAGCACTATGTGTAAAAACAGAAGATAACTTTTCGTACTCGTACAGTCCGCCGTGAGAAACTCACATCTTGGGGAAAAACGACGCTAAGTAAATACGGCCCCAAGGCCAAGGCAGAAGCGAGGTGAAGCTCCTTCACGGGTGGACAGTGGGAGACCGTTTCCTTCTGGAAACACAGGCTTGAGCGCTCCGTATTTTCAGGAAGCCGCAGCAAGAAGCGGGCAGACGCTAGTGGGCTCTCCAAGCCATCGGGAGACGAGCCGCAGGCCGCGGAGACCCCCGAATCCGAAGAGAACCCCTCGGAGCGGAAGAGACTTCAACCCCAAACTCATGATCACGGCGCCCGAGAACGTCGGCGGTTTGCTGGGCTCACAGCCCACGTTCCCCGCCGGGTGGATTCTGAAACACGCAAAAATACACGACAGGAAGGGCTGCACGCAAGCGACAAGTGATCAGCCGGTTAATAGTGTGCACGTTCACGACCCCTACAACCGTGCTGAGCAGCAGCAGTTTACATTAAAAGGGAAGAAAAGAGACTCAGCCACAAAAATAAAAACTGGGTGGTGGTGGTGGTTTTTTCCCCCCAGGACACACACTTGGTTTCCAACACCTCCCATACCACATTTTATTAAATTAAATACAGTATGGCTTCCGAATGTGCCGGCTGCTTCCGCCTCAGCCACAGCACCAGCGACGTGTTTCCCTCAGGCCTCGGTTACCACGTGTCGGGAACCTCGAAGAGCTTGGCAGGGCTGTCGGGGATGCCTCCTGGGGGTAGGGGGGTGGACAAAACAAAACGCGGTGAACAAGGAGAGGACAGCACCCAGGGGACTGAGCGACCAGCGTGCCCACCGCAGACAGGGCAGGGCTGGGCAGAGCATGTCCACGGGCGGCAGGGCCCAGCAGACGGGGGCGACCCCACCGAAATGCCCCACGGAGGATCAGTGACCTGCCTCCCTGCTTGGACGCCTCTGTTTACTTCACAGGGGTTAAAATGTGGATGCGCGCATCTCTCTCTCGGGGGGCACACACTGTATCCTTTGCTAGCCACCACACTGGGCACTCCGTTCAGTTCATTCTTTTTTTTTTTTTTTAATTAAGAAAGCTCTATGCCCAACGTGGGGCTTGAACTCACGACCCCAAGATCAAGAGTCACATGCTTCACCGACTGAGCCAGCCAGGTGTCCCTCAGTTCATTTAATCTTCATAAAAGCCCAGCATGGTGTGGGGTGCCTGGGGAGGTACGGTCAGTTACACATCCGACTCTTGTTCTCGGCTCAGGGTCGGGAGATCGAGCCCCACATTCGGCTCCACGCTCAGCACACAGTCTGCCTCAGAGTCTCTCTCCCTTTCCCCACCCCTCCCACTTGTGCTCGCTCTCTCTCTCTCTCTCTCAAATTCATAAACTAATTAAAAGAAAGAACCCAGCAGAGTGGTATCAAGATGCAAGAACAGGCTCAGGGCAGCCAGGTAAAGTGACCCATCTCACAAGGGCAGCACGTGGCTGAAGTGGAACCGGATCCTTCCACAGCATCCAGAGCCCTGTCGCGTCCCACGACACCAGGTTTCTCTGTGCTGGGAGCTCTGTACCAGCACCCAGAAGAGAAACCCAACAGGCTGGTGGCTTTTTTAAAGAAGCTGACCAGTGGGGGTTCAGAGACACCCTCCCCACCCCACCCCCCCAAAGGGGCCCAAGTAGAAGCATGCAGCCGTTTCAGAGTTCAGCAACACTGGCTAAGTGTTGACAGGCCTCTTCGGATACAAACAGTTTCGCCCAGAAGCTGGAAGCCCTTCTCTGGTTCACGCCACTCTCTCTAACAGCCGTGGCAACAGTCAGGTCGGGGCCTGGACCAGCCGTGTCCCGAGCCGAGTGAAGGGGAACTAAGTCAGAGAAGAGCGTGGCCATGATGGAAAGCGTGAGAGACCAGGCGCTCCTGCATTGGTGGTGGCATGCATGACTCAAGCCGGGTTGGCAGGGAAAACCGGCAAAGCTAACCCCAGCTGCTAACACTCCAAGATTCCAAAAGGGGAGAGGGCGCGGCCGCTGCCTAAAATGGTAACTTTTAAAACCGGAGGAGGTGCAAGGTCCTGCAAAGTAGGAAATCACTCAGCTCAGAGTGGCCACCTCAACGGCAGGAATGTCTAAAGATAACTAGGTCTGAACACATGAAATAACACGGGATTTCAGCCAACACGAGAATTCCCCCACTGGTGATCATTTACTGAGATGAAGTCCAGACGGAGAGGATGAGAAGACTGGGAGAGGGTTACTTGGGAGGCTTCTGCCCCGGGTCTCATCGCTGTGTTGGCACTCCCAGCAAAGACTGTAAGGCCACTCCTGAGAAGTGAAGATGGACAGGAGATGCTCCCTGTGACAGACGCCCAAGATCCAGTTAGGTTATTAAAGATCAACACACACACACACACACACACACACACACACACACACACACTCCCCTCCCCAGAGCAAGGAAATGCTGCAGCTGGGCCATGAAGAGACATCACTAGCTTGACCTTCTCAATCACACACATTCATACAATACCCGATTGTAAGGAGGAAAAGAAACATCCAGAAGGCCATTTTTATAATACACAGATCAGAGAAACATCACAGCAGCCAATAAGCCATTTTTAAGTTTTTTTGTTTTTAAGATTTTACTTTTAATTTTTTGAGAGAAAGAGAGCATGAGTGGAGGGGCAGAGGGCAGAGGGAGAGGGAGAAGCAAGCTCCCTGCTGAGCGTGGACCCCAACGTGCGGCTCGATCCCAGGATCCCGGGATCATGACCTGAGCCGAAGCCTGAACCACCCAGATGCCCCACCAATTGGCCATTTTAAAGGTAAAAGCCACATGCTGAATGTGGGGAACTGAAATAAACTCAAACTCACCGTGAGAGAAATCAAACAAACAAAAAAGCTAACTGGCTGAAAGCAACTACGCTGCCATACTTCTAATAGCACCTGCTGTTGGCTGGATGGGGCTGTGTGTGGCGGTGGCAGCAGGCCAACAGACACACAGGAAGTGACTCGGTGAAGAGCTGGTGAGAAATAGTGGAATAAGCAAAAGCTCTGCCTGAGCAAGCCTGGCCGGGCCGTTTGACTGGCTGTATGGCTCTGAACAACGCTCCCTGGCTCATCTAGCCGCTGAATACTAATTTCTGCTGCACACGCCCGCCGTGGTAAAGCAAGTTTTTCATGTACGTCCCCCTATCAGGAAGGTGGCCCACTGAACATGGTTGTTCCCCAGGAAGCTGACAGCCTGCAGTCAAGAAGATCCTAGTTTTCAATGCCTAAAATGTGCAGCTGCTGAGCAACAATGATGTGTCCAGAGCAATCAGAACTGTAGGAATTATCTAAAGGAGACTTAGACCAGAGGGGCCTGGAGGTCACTGCTGGTGTTCTTTCTAGCACTTTCCGGAAAGGGAGTGCTGTAGATTGAAGGATCAGTCTCAAAGCTAGGGGATAAGGAGCTAGGTCAGTGTTCCAGGGAGCTCATTTTCACAGCCCTGTTTTACCTGAGCGCAAAGAATTATTCTGGAACAATTTTCTTTTTAAACAAATATTTCAGGACGTCTGCTTCCTGTTAGGATGGATCTCAATGCATACGTTGCACCGTATGCGAAAATTAACTCAAAATGGACTATACATCTAAATGTAAAACCTAAAACCACAAAACTTCTAGAAGAAAACACAGGAGAGGGGCGCCTGGGTGGCTCAAGTGGTTAAGCGTCTGCCTCTGGCTCAGGTCATGATCCCAGGGTCCTGGGATCAAGCCCCGCATCAGGCTCCCTGCTCAGTGGGAAGCCTGCTTCTCCCTCTCCCAACCCCCCGCTTGTGTTCCCTCTCTCGCTGTCTCTCTCTCTCTCTCTGTCAAAATAAATAAATAAAATCTTTAAAAAAAAAGAAAGAAAGAAAAGAAAAGCAGAATCTGGAAGAATGTGCAAAACACCCAAAAGGACTTGTATCCAGAATATACAAAGAACTCTCAAAACTCAAGGAGAAGAAAACAAACAACCCAATGAAAAAAATGGGCAAAATATTTGAAAAGACATTCCGCCAAAGAAGAGATCTGGATGGGAAATAATCACATAAAGGATGCTCAGCGTCATTAGTCCTTAGGGAAATTCAAGTTAAAGCCATACGAGGCACTACTAACAGGCCCACTGGAATGGCTACCAAGGACTGGACCAGTACCAGTGAAGGCACAGAACCACTGGAAGGCGCAGAACCACTGGAAGGCGCAGAACTCACTGGACAACACCAGGAACGCACAATGGCGCAGCCACTCTGGAAAATGCTGTGCCAGTTTCTTAGAGGGTGAAACATGCACTTACCATATGACCCAGCAATTCCACTCTTAGGTATTTACCCCAAAGAAACGAAAACTTAGTTCCTATAAAAACCTATTGGCGAATGTTTATAGCAGCTTGATTCTTAGTTGCTAAAAAGTAGTAACAACAACCTAAATGCCAACTGGCAAAACAGCAGTATGTCCATAAGGCAGAATACTACTCAGCAATAAGAAGGAATGAACCACTGGTATGTGCAATCGCAAAATCAATCTCAAACGTATTAAGAAAGAAGCACATCAGTGGTTGCCAGGTTCTAGGGGTGGGAGGAGGGATGAGGCATGAGGGAATCTTCTGGAATGATACAACTATTCTCTCTCTTTTTTTAAAAGATTATTTATTTTTAGGGGAAGGGCAGAGAGAGGGGGAGAGAAAATCTCAAGCAGACTCCCTGCTGAGTGCAGGGGAGGCTAGATCCCAGGACGCTGAGATTATGACCTGAGCCGAAATCAAGAGTCAGAAGCTTAACCGACTGAGCCACCCAGATGCCCCTACAACTATTCTCTCTATTGATCACAATGTGGTTATATGGCTGTATACAAATCATTGAATTATACACCTAAAAGCGATGACTTATTGTACATAAACTGTATCTTAATAAAGCTGACCCTGCAAAAGATATTAGGAACGTTGTTTAAAAATCCAACAAAATTTTAATATAAAATATTATGCTGATAGTACAAATATAACCAGGATTTTTTAATGGGGAAAGAACAGGATACCAAATTGTCTATGAAGTGTGATGCCAACTGTGTACAAAAATGACAGGCATGGGCACCTGGGTGGCTCAGTTGGTTAAGCGACTGCCTTCGGCTCAGGTCATGATCCTGGAGTCCCGGGATCGAGTCCCGCATCGGGCTCCCTGCTCAGCGAGGAGCCTGCTTCTCCCTCTAACCCTCCCCCATCTCATGTACTCTCTCTCTCTCTCTCTCATTCTCGCTCTCTCAAACAAATAAATAAATCTTTAAAAAAAAATGACAGGCAGAGTAGAAACACTTGTTAACAGAGTATCAGGCAACCATGGGGTTTAATTTTCTTCTGTTTTTCTTCATTTTAAAGATTTTCATGTGAGCATGTTATCTTTATTAACAAAACGACAAAAGAAATTAAAAAGTGGTCAACACAAAAGGTGACCGTTTGGGTTTCTTTACCTTTCTTCTCTCCAGAGCTGAAAGGGAGAGATTCTGTGAGGGAAGACATGTCTGCCCTCAGGTGAATCCAGAACAGAATCTCAAACACTGGAAATCTGCCATCATTATCATTTCCTAGAGTGAAAATCTGGAGAGAGAAAGATCCTGTGGGTGCTATACAAACGTATTTAACTGGGAGATGCTCCAGAGAGCCTGGTGAAGGGGTGGTTTCCTACATCAAGAAGGCAGAGCTTCCCTGGGTGGAAGGCCACTGGGGGGGGGGGGGGGCGATAGGGACTGGGCAGCGGACGGCCCACCGCACAGCACAGGGGCCACACTGAGGCTGTCAGCCACATTTTAATTGAGGAATTAAAAAGCTCCTTGGCGGGAGCCTGGGTGGCTCAGTTGGTTAAGCGACTGCTTTCGGCCCAGGTCATGATCCTGGAGTCCCGGAATCGAGTCCCACATCAGGCTCCCCGCTCGGCGGGGAGTCTGCTTCTCCCTCTGACCCTCTTCCCTCTCGTGCTCTCTATCTCTCATTCTCTCTCTCTCAAATAAATAAATAAAATCTTTAAAAAAAAAAAAAAAAGCTCCTTGGCTGCCCCTCCCTCACCTGGATGGTCAGCAACTGCAGCCTGCTGCTCAGATCCTAAATTTTCACACTGTAACCTTAAGGATACAAGCTTGAAAAGTTCAACAGATTACTCAAGACTCCAATGATACTCCTGGTTCCTGGTGAACATTTAAAGGTCTACTGTGTTGTGTTTTAAATGTGAGGAGGAAAAAGACTTGCAACAGCCTCTCTATGACATGACACACAAAATCATCAGGAATGGTCAGCGTCTCCGGGCACTCTTCCGTGAACACTAACAGGGCTTGACAGAACTTCTGGCTGCTGGATTGTCCGTTAATATTTTGGGAGTGGTCAGTCTGGTCAGCAACAGGACACCGGAACACAATCCATTCATCAGCCAGAACAAGTGTGCTCTGGAAATCCCTCCATTAAACACTGTCTGGGGACCACTTCCTCGAGATACTTTAGTCCAGACTAAATGGCACGCAGAGCTCTGTTTCTTTATGTACCAGCTGAGAATGTACCTTGAATTCCCCCGAGGAAAAGTAGATAGCACTACCAATCTACACTAACCCTAATAAATATAAAAGGAAGGGACTTACATTATGTTTATAACCTGAACACAGGATAGAAACAACACTGAGGAGAAAAATATTTGCCAAGTACATAATATGTACACAGTAAGCTTCAAAAGAGAACAGTTGCTTGGCTCACATGACTTCATCACAAGAAAGTCCAAGTTGCCGATTGTTTCTGCCCTTGACCAGCTGCCAGAAATGCTCATCTTTGTAAAGAGTCCTTTGCTTCTTCTAAAGTTTGGATAAATTTCACATACTGCAGAGTGATCCAACGTGAACCCTGGATCAGACGGCCCTCCCCAGGGCCCCCCAAGACCAGCTATATTTGACTTTGCAAGTCTGAATTCTTTGAGCCCGTTTCCTCTCTAGAAATTGGAAATACTGGTATCTATACTTTACTGGGTTTTTATAAGGAACCGACAGTAAAGGATGTTCCTGGCACAATGCCTGCTACATGATATAAACTCAATAAACAGTCATTTCTTTTGCAATTTAAGTCATTTTGTTAGCGAGGAAGCGGTCTAGCGCTCTTAGTGCATCTTCGATATTAAAATGTATAACTAAGACAGATGACACTGTTTTGTGTGGGATTTACTGAGCACCAACTGTCCCAGGACTGCTCCAGTACACAATATTCTGTGGTCCTACTTTTTGCTACTTCCTCCTTAGAAAACAGAAATCTCCCTCAAAGGTTAAACAGTCTCTTTTATACTTTTCATGCCTTCATTGACAGTGCTGGGCATCCCACACACCTCGGTGAATCACCTGCGGCCCTGTCAAGATACTCTTGCCAGGAAGAGAGCTCAGACAGGATGCCCTAGAACCTGTCTCTGCAGGTCAGACTTTCCCACGCCCTACTAAAGCATCCCATCCGGTTGCTGCCAACACCCCAACCAGGTCTTCACGCTCCTGGTACTCTTCTGAACCCTTGAGCGCTTAATACCCTTCACAGGGTCAGACCTTTGTATTCTCACTCACTATAGGATTTTATGAAAGGCACTGAGCAATCGAAATTGGTCAACTCCACAGGCTCAGAGCCTGGTTATCTCAACCGACATCCTGCTGAGAATATGAGCGCTAAATGCTTACAACAACACAGCGAAGAAGAACCCGTGAAACTTCCAGCTTTGTGCTGCTGGAAGGCCTCACCCGGTGAATGGTGCTCCCGAAGCCCAATTATCTCAAGTTCTCTGATTCAATTAAAAGCTGTCAAGATGTTTCTTTCTCTTTTAGCGGGACTGACAAAGAAGGAGAAAATCTATCATTTTTTCTTTTTTAGCTCAAATCTTGACGCAGTGACAGCTTTACTGTCAATGGGAGGAAAATAAAAACCTATTTTAATGACGGTATTATACATTCAAAACCCCAAATAACTCACAGAAAGTTTTCCCTTAGAATGATGAAAGTTATAAAAGGAGCTAATCTATTCAGGCAGTCTATTATTAGGTATTTTAATGTTAATACCAGTAAGATTATGCTGAGATAGAGGGGAGAAAAAACACCTGTCATCTTGCCCCTGAGAACCAACAGATAAGCTGAAAAATTCAGAAGAGACTGAGATACGAAGGAAAGGAATACAAGAGGGGACCCCGCCCCTCACCACGCTAGCCGTGATCTCTAAAAGTCATGCCGACTTTCAATATGAACATTCGCTGAGCAGATACAACACAGCAGTCATAAGAAGGTATCACAGGTGAAGATTAAGGGCGTTACGGAATAAAAGCTTCTCTGGGCACCTGGGTGGCTCAGTCGTTAAGCGTCTGCCTTCGGCTCAGGTCATGATGCCAGCGTCCTGGGATCGAGCCCCGCATCGGGCTCCCTGCTCAGCAGGAAGCCTGCTTCTCCCTCTCCCGCTCCCCCTGCTTGTGTTCCCTCACCCGCTGTGTCTCTCTCTGTCAAATACATAAATAAAATCTTTTATAAATAAATAAATAAAGCCTGCTCTCCAATGCTCAATTTAGGGAACGGAAGGGAGGCAAGTCAAGGAGAACAGCGGGATTCAAGGAGGCAGCTGAAAGAAACAATCCGGGCTTCAAACAGGAAGTTTAAGTTTTCAGTTAAAGTTAAGCCTCAGCATAACATATAAAAACATATGCAATATTTTTGCTGCTTCTTTGATTTCATTAGTATCAATGAGATTCAGAAAACTCCCCGCCATCAGATCAGGCCACATGTAAAAGGAAGAATTAATTTGAAACATGGTGAATTCTTAGCTTGGGTATGGATCAAGTTCCATGGTTTTCCTACACCTTCCTTTGATTTGACTATTGGTTCTGCTCGCCGGGAGACCGTCAGGATGTGAGACAGGCACACTAGAGGCTGGGTCACAGCCCTCCTATCCCAAGCAGACAGTCAGTGGCATAACCATGCGGGGAGAGCACGGGCTCTCTTGTAAAGGACAAACTGAAGGACTCTGGGCCTTGGGCGGGTCCCATTACCCTTCAGGCCTCCAATCTCTTAACTGTGAAATGGACCTGGAGGACCACCTCAGAACTTTAAAGGAAAGAACTCCCACCAAACATGAGATGCCGCGCCGGGCCCTGAGCAAGCAGCAGTCATGGAGGGCTGTGACTCTTGTCACCGTGACAGCCGTGGGACCCAGCAGGTGACGGCCGGACCTCCCGAGCAGGCAGCTGGCCTGGCTGACCAGTGAGCTCCTCCCTTGTGTCACAGTCCAGCATTGTAGTCCGTTCACAGACCCCCCCCCCACGGCATCCGGGTGACGGAGAGAACGTGGGATTTGGCTTTGGGCAAGAAGGGGATTAAATCAGGAGAGAAAAGGCTCCTACTACAGCACCTCACACATACTAGGCGGTTAGCTTCTGGTTTCCTTTGCTCCTTATGTAATTCTTTTTTTTTTTTTTTTAAGATTTTTTATTTATTTGACAGAGAGAGACACAGCGAGAGAAAGGAACGCAAGCAGGGGGAGTGGGAGAGGGAGAAGCAGGCTTCCTGCCGAGCAGGGAGCCCGATGCGGGGCTCGATCCCAGGACCCTGGGATCATGACCTGAGCCGAAGGCAGACGCTTAACGACTGAGCCACCCAGGCGCCCCTCCTTATGTAATTCTGCGTATGAGAGAAATCTAGGCTGCCTGGCGTTTTGCTGGAACGGTGAAAACTCTGCCACTGAAAATAACATGTGTAGGAGGAGGCCTCTGTGCAAATTTAGATGCACATTTAAGATACTGAGGCTACTTACACACATCAGCAAAACCTCTAAACCATAGAGGAGAGAGAGAGGGGATTACCAAAATGGAGTAACCATCTTTAACTGAGAAGGCCCCTGCCAAGCCTTCCTCTATCAAGAGACAGGGCTTTTTAGGGATTCCTCAAATTAAATGGATCCTAAAAAGCATCTGGTCCCGTGGAAAACTACAGCAATCCCCCTCATCTGCGGGGGACATAGTCCAAAGCACCCAGTGCGTGCCTGAAACGTCGGTAGTACCAAACCCTATAGACTCCATGTTATTTCCCTATATCACATCCATAGCTGTGATAAAGTTTAATTTATAAATGAGGCACAGTAAGAGACCAATCAAGAGCTAATAACAAATGAGAACAATGACAACAATGGACTGTAATAAAAGTCGTGTGAATGGGTTTCTCTCTCTTAAAAAATCTTACTGTCCCGGACTCACCCTTCTTTTATGATGTGAGATGATAAAATGCCCCCCTGACGAGATGAAGTGAAGTGAGTGACATAAGCATGGTGACCTAGCATTAGGCTACCACTGACCTTCCGATCGTACATATGTCAGAAGGATCCTTTGCTTCCGGGCCAAGGTTGACTACGGGAAACTGTGGATAAGGGGGTGGGGGGGGGGGAGGCCTATTGTACCTGGGCTTTGCCACCAACCGAAGCCCTGCTATCACTTCTCCCCGCAACTATGAGCTTCTAAAGCATTAAAGAGTACACAACTCCAGAATTCTACTAAGATCTTATACAAACCTGCTGGTGAAAGGTCCTTCTTCATTCTTTTTAATTTCTTGGCCTTTTTCCTTCCCTCGGAGAGGGGTTCTGCACAGGACTCTGTCTGTTCGAGCTCAGGGTCAGAAATATCCCCCGATATTCTGGCCTCCAAGTCAGCTTCTGCTGGGCTGGGACTCAGGTTTCTCTTTCCTACGGCACTGGTCGCTGTAAGACTGAAACACGAACAGTGGAACGACATGAAAGGTGTTGAGATTAACAGGAACACCAGCCTATAAAATGTCTCAATACTCTTAAGTCTGTTACCACTTAACTATCAGCCAGCAACACGAAGAGCTGCCACCTGTACATGAAAGTCAAAGACCTTATATAGGAACTGAAGTCTAAAGGTTTCCCCGTGATGACAAGCTTATTCAGAGCCAAGTTCTACGTTATGCTCGTGTATAGACACATACGAATCTAAGCTGTTCTTAGTGCTTCGAAGAATGAAATTTTTTTTTAAAGATTTTATTTATTTGAGAGAGAGAGTGTGTGTGAGAGAGAGCATGAGCAGGGGCGGGAGGGGCAGAGGGAGAAGTAGACTCCCCGCTGAGCAGGGAGCCTGACAACGTGGGACTCGATCACAGGACCCCGGGATCAGGACCCGAGACACAGGCAGACGCTTAACCGGCTGAGCCACCCAGGTGCCCCTTGAAGAACAAAATTTTAAAGAAAATTCCTGGTTTCTGTTTTCGGGGAGCTACTATAGCAGAAGAGGAGAACGGAATAGTAGGGCTGCTACAATAAAATAATAGTCTTGGTGGCGCTAAATTGGAAGACAGCACTGTTACCTTCACGACTGCCTGATGGATACACAGCACAACAGAAGAATTCTTGAGTGTGTCAGCTATCACGTGGCTCATCATCTGAATACACTTACAAGGCATGTCCCACCTTCACAGAGTTCTCTTCTATTCCAAAACAGTGACTTGTCAAATTTATAATTAAACCTGGCTTCACTTTTAAAGCTTTATAGGATGTGACATGTTGAATTAAATCAAATTACATGTCCTGATTTTTCCTTGAGAAAATATGTTCCCTGAAATATAACTTGATAAAAACAGAGACCGCACGGCCAATGTGAGTCCTGTCTCCTCTAAATGGGTCTTATAAATAGATTTTTTATTACAGCCCCCAAGTTATGAGAAACATTTAAAAAACAAGTCATTCCACTCAAGGGAGGCCATTCAAGTACAGAGAGGGGGCGGAAGGGGAGAGAAAGAGAGTGAATGCGCACATACCCCTATTTAAGCCTCTTCTGTGGAAGCGAATACTTAGAATGTTACATATAAAAAAACTCCGGCTACCCATCATCCCAGTTCCTCCATGTGGGCCCTGCACTCACATCTTCTCTGTACTTTACACCTGTTCACTCATGTGAAGAAGGAGAGGAATGAACTGTTTTCCATGGTGGTTCTTAGCAGCCATAGGAGGCAAAACACATGGGCTCTTACGCCTGGCTGACCTTCCACCTGTCCTGTTCTTCACGTACATCACACGCACTTCTCTGAAACATCTCTTTTATTGAGGGGATATAACGAAAAGGGGGGATACCGGTGGTAATATGTGGGGGGTATTATTAAAGATTCATGCTCAAGTTTCCTGTTTAAAAACTGATAATACCTTTAAAAAGTTTTCTTTTTAAAAGTATTTTATTTATGGGGGGGGGACAAAGGGGGAGAGGGAGAAAGAGAGAGAGAATCTCAAGCAGACGCAGGGCTCCATCTCACGACCCTGAGATCATGACCTGAGCTGAAATCAAGAGTTGGACACTGAACCAACTGAGCCACCCAGGCGCCCCACCTTTAAACAGTTTCCTGAAAGACAAAAATAATTTTGTCTGGTTTCCAAAAATTGGGAAAACTCAAAAAGCGCAGGAAAATAATAAGGACCCACTCTTACACCACAAAAGGGGAACAGCCCTAAAAATTCCTCTGTGTTGTAAATCCTGGAACCCGGTAGCCTCTGAGATGTAAATGTTTAATAAAAACTCAGTTGGGACTTCGAGAAAGACAAAGTCCAGAAATAGCCCCAACTGCATATAGAAATCTAGTGTACAGTAAAGATCGTATCTCAAATTACTGGGGCAAGGATGAACTTTTAAGAAACAGTGTTGGGACAACTGAAAAAGGGTAAATTAGACCCATTCCTCACTTGGTACAAAAGCATAAACACCAAACGGGTCAGATACCTACATGTAAAAAATGAAACTCTACAGTACTACAATAAAACATGGGTGAATTCCTCCAAAATCTGGGTGCACAAAAAGGCTTTCTCACTATGACTTGCAATCCAGATGCAATAAAAAATTTACAAATTTGATCTCATAAAAATTTTTTGTATGGCAATCAGTAAGATGAGCAAAGTCAAAAGACAAATGGGAAACCAAGAAAAAATATCTGTAGCATAGATCACAGATAAAAGGTTAATGTCCCTGATATGCAAATAACTCTCAAACCAAAGAGAGTCATGGCAAAGCCACCAACTCACTGTTATGGAACGGAATGTGGCAATATCTAACAAAACTACGTATTCATTTACTCTTGGAACCCGCAATCACAGTTCTCGGAACTTTGAAGACACACCTCCAGCAATGCAAAAATATATTTGCACAGGTGATTCCTTGTAGCTTTCTCTGTAATTACAAAATACTGCCAAGCCAAAATACTGCCTAAATGTCTAAACACTGGAAATTGGTTAAATAAACTGTGGTACATACAATCAGTGAAGTACTGAGCAGTTATAAGAAAGAATGAAAATCTCAAAGAACGGATAGGGAACGATTTTTTTTAATTTAAAAAAAAAAAGATGAGGGCGCCTGGGTGGCTCAGATGGTTAAGCGTCTGCCTTCGGCTCAGGTCATGATCCCAGGGTCCTGGGATCGAGTCCCGCATCGGGCTCCCTGCTCCTTGGGAGCCTGCTTCTCCCTCTGCCTCTCTCTCTCTCTCTCTCTCTCTCTGTCTCTCATGAATAAATAAATAAAATCTTAAAAAAAAAAGATGAAAAAAAGCAAAGTGCAAAAGAGCCATTTATAAACCCAGTATTCCCAATCTTCGGTAGGGTTCAGGGGGAGAACTCAAATCCTGAGCTCTTTAGGAGGTTTGCTTCTGTTGTTGAATGAGTGAAGCAATTCTGAAAATACTTAGATGCCTTATAGTACTGAGCAAATTGGTGAATACACTGATGTTGTTGGAAGCCAGACACACAAATATTAGAGTGGGTAAAGACAAGGAAGAACCCTGTGGAGACGAAATGAAACTGGAGACAGGGCTTAGGCTCATGATTTAAAAAATAAGTATGGGTATACATGTGCATGTTTATGCATCTACATGCATATGCATGTGTGTTCCCTCATGTATGGGGGATGTACGTGTGTATATCCATGCACTATCCACTGAAAGGGCCTAGGAGCAAAGAAACCCCAGTAGCAGTGAGCACATCTGGTGTCGACATCTTAATTTCTAATACCGTACACCCTAAAAAAAAAACAGGGCTTCTCAAAGAACTGGCTGATTCCAGGGCTGGGGTAAAGGAGGCACAAATTGAGCCTGGAACATCTTGCAATACGAGAAAGCAGGAAAGTGCTCAAGATATGAGGAGGTGTGTTGCAAAGACAGAGGCCCAGCTGGGGAGGGCTCTCACCGGCCAGGTATCTGAGCACCAAACAAGAGGCAGTAACAAATTCTAAACGACTGAAGAAAGAGGAATCCACGGGTTTCCATAAGACATGACACAGAGGGAGGGAGAGAGAGAGGGAGGGAGAACGGAGAGCTCTCACAGCTGAGTACTAACTAGGAATTGGTCAACGGGGAAGAGAAATGGAACTGGCAGATGATTCCTTTGCCATCCTCACATGAAGGATGGTTGAGGCAAACATCCTCAGCAGCTGCTCCACCTGGGGAGATGTTCTGCTGGAGAGGAGGATATCTGCACCGTCTGAAAGTGTCTCCCCACACACTGGTACCGGCATCACGTGCGCAGTATTGCAGGCAGGCCTGAAATGTCACCGTGAAAAACATCAGACAAACCCAAATGGAAAATATCTTACTGAAAAAGAGTGGTCGGGGAGGGGCTAGGGTTCCTCAACAATGTCACTGTCCTAAGAGACTAAAGAGATATGAAAACTAGATGCAACACATTATCACAGACTAGGCCTTAAAATGGAGGGGGGAAAGTGGTACAGATAATACTAGATCAAATACTAACACAGGGATATGACCAGTAAAGCATCCTATCAATGTTAAATTACTGAGGCTCGTAACTGTACTGCAGGTGTATAAGGAAATACCATTACTTAGTGGACTTAGGGACAAAGGACCATGATGTATTTAACTTCCTTTCAGATGGTTCAGAAAAAAATAAGTAAGTTGGGGGGCAGGGAGAGAAAAAGGGAGTGGGGCGCCTGGGTGGCTCAGTTGGTTGAGCGCCTGACTCTTGGTTTCGACTTGGGTCATGATCTCAGGGTCCTGATATGGAGCTCTGAGCCTGGGTGCTCAGCAGGGAGTCTGTTTGAGATTCTCCCTCCCTCTCCCTCTGCCCTTCTGCCCTCACCACCCTCTCTAAAAAAAGAGAGGGGAGGGGAGGGGGGGAAAGGAAGAGAAAGAAAGAAGAAAAAAGAAAAAAAGGAAAAGAGACGGAGGGAGCATGATACAGAGTGTGTGTGTACACAGATGGGGCAGGCAGGGAGAGCACGTGCACAAAAGCAAAAAATAAACAGAGCAAAGTGTTAACAACAGACTGCATTTTCATAATTTTTTCCAATTAATTTACAACACATTTCCTAGTTCCTAGTCTGTAGTTTCTGTGCTCAAGTAAGAATCCTTTGCTTCCTAGGAAGGTCTGTTGTTTATGGGACATCCTGCCTGCAAAAGCCCTCAGATAGTGTGGAACGAGTCCATTTCATAGGTTTAGATATGTATGTGGATGTAATATGCACGCCAACAAAAAATTTCCTCAACCATCATTCTCTGGATAAAAATAAAAGCTGTGACTATGCCCCATGTAATTTAACTAAAGCAGTTCTGGATCAAAACCAGTTTTTGTTGGGGCGCCTGGGTGGCTCAGTCATTGGGCGTCTGCCTTTGGCTCAGGTCATGATCCCAGGGTCCTGGGATCGAGCCCCGCATCGGGCTCCCCGCTCGGCGGGAAGCCTGCTTCTCCCTCTCCCACTCCCCCTGCTTGTGTTCCCTCTCTCGCTGCGTCTCTCTCTGTCTAATAAATAAAATCTTAAAAACAAAAAAAACAGTTTTTGTTATACATGGAAAACCAGATACATGAAGTAGTGGCTTTAAGATTGTTACTATTTATACATATTTCAAGGTATGGCTGTGTGTGTGTATGCATATACGTATGAACACTCTCGATTCGTGCATGCTGACAAGATACTCCTCTACAGACTGATTTTATTTATTTTTTAACATTTTATTTTGTTTTTTTTGCATCATAAGTGTACTATTTAATCCCCATCCCTTACATCCCCCAAAACCATCTCCTCTCCGGTTACCATCAGCTTGTTCTCTAGAGTTAAGAGTAAGTTTCTTGGTTTGTCTCTCTCTCTCCTACAGATTGGTGTCAAAGGTCAAAATGAAAATCAGGCAAAACAACCTTCCGTTAATCTGAGCTCATTTTCCAAGTGGAGTTCTAAGGCACAAAGTGAGCTACTTCATAATGAATATGAAATGCACATTTAAATCCACTGAAGAAGTGGTAATTAATTAAAAAATAAAATGTTAGAGACGCAACTTGGTGTGTCACAACTAAACGTTAAACCTTGATTAGCATTTATACGGGGGATGCAAATGATAAACCATGCCAGTTACAATGACTATGAGGTCAAACTCAGAATTTTGCTAGAAGTGAAGGTATTGATAATGCAGCAAGTGCAAATCAAATTCTTCTAGGCTAACCTGTCTCCATCAACTTCTTCCTTTTAGTAGGAAAAAAAATGTTTGCTAATGGGTTACATTTACAAGTTCCTACAAATACCTTTTTCTGTAAAAGCACAAAAATCTGGCTGCCCCATGAAGTGTCCCCCTCTTTATTTTAAATGAGGGTATTATTTATATGCAGTGAAATTCGCTCATTTCAGGTGTACAGCTTGGTTGATTTTTGGAACTGTATACAACCATGTAAACACTGGAACAATCAAGACACAATACAGTTCCCTTTAAGAAGATTCCTTGTGCCACTCTGCACTAAATTCTCTTGTCAGCAAACACGGGTCAGCCTGCAGACCCTATATTCTGCCTTTTCTGGAAGTTCATATGAATGAAATCGTACAGTATTTAGTCTTTTGTGTTGGACTCTTTCACTTCATATACTGCCCTGAGAGCCGGCCATGCAGCTGGATGTCTTGGCATTTTACTCCTTCTATCACTGAGTAGTGGTATTTCCAAGAATGGCTATACCACAGTTCATTTATTCGTTTGCCAGTTGATGGACATTTGGGCTGCTTCCATTATTTTGCTATTATCAATAATAACACTATGAACATCTGTGTAAAGGCTTTTCTGAAAAAAATTTTTTTAAGATTTTATTTATTTATTTGACAGAGACAGCAAGAGAGGGAACACAAGCAGGGGGAGTGGGAGAGGGAGAAGCAGGCTTCCCGCTGCGCAGGGAGCCCGATGTGGGGCTCGATCCCAGGACCCTGAGATCATGACCTGAGCCGAAGGCAGTCGCTTAACAACTGAGCCACCAAGGTGCCCCTGAATTTTTTTTTTTTTAAATCATGGTAAAATACACGCATCACATAAAACTTAACCATGTTAACCACTTCAAGTGTTCAGTTCAGTGCTGTTAAGTACATTTATAATGTTGTGCAACCACCAGCACCACCACCACCATCCATTTCCAGAATCCTCTCCGTCTTGGGAAACTGAAACCCTGTACGCATTAAACAGTACCTCCCCATTCTCTCTTCCCCCCAACCCCTGGCAACCACCATTCTTTCTGCCTCTTTGATTCTGACTACTCTAAGAGGTACCTCATATAAGGGGAATCAAAGAGAATTTGTCTTTTTGTGACTGGCTTATTTCACTTAGCACAATGTCAAGCAAGGTTCATCCACGTTGTAGCAGGTGTCAGAAACGCCTTCCCTTTTAAGGCTGAATAATATTTCATCGTGCGGATATACCACATTTTGCTTATCCACTCATCTGTTAATGGACACCTAGGATGCTTCCAGATTCCAGTTGTGAAAAATACTAATATGAACATGGGTGTACAAATATCTCTTCAAGACCCTGCTTTCAATTCCTTTGGGCATATACCAAGAAGTGGAATTGTTGGATCATATGGTAAGTTTGCTTTTAGTTTTCGAGGAACCATCATACTGTTTTCCTAGCAACATTCCCACAAAGAGTGCACAAGGCTCACATTTCTCCACATCCTCGTTAACACTTGTTCCGTTCTGGGTTTTTGATGGCAGCAATCCTAACGGGTATAAGGTGGTATCTCATTGTGGTTTTGATATATATTTCCCTAATGATTAGTGATGTTAAGAATCTTTTCATGAGTTTATTGGCCATTTGTATATCTTCTTTAGAGATATATCTATGTAAGTTCTTTGCCCATTTTTGAATCAGGTTGGTTTTTGTTGTTTTTCTTGAGTTTTAGTTTCCTATATATTCTAGATAGTTATCCCTTATCAGATATAGGAGTTCATTTTGTACATGGTGTGAGGTAAGGGTCCAACTTAATTCTTTTGCATGTGGATATCCAGTTTAACCAACACCATTTACTGAAAAGACTATCCTTTCCCCCATTGAATGGTCTTGGCATTCTTACTGAAAGTCATCTGGCCATATATGTGAAGGTTTATTTCTGGGCTCTCTATTCTATTCCATTGATTTCTATGACCTGTCTATAACCACACTGTTTTGGTTACTACAGTTTTGCAGTAAGTTTTAAAACTACAGTTTTGCAATAAGTTTGTTAATCCTCCAAATCTGTTCTTCTTTTTCAAGATTGTTTTGACCATTTAGGATTCCTTGAGAATCCATATGAATTTTAGAATGGATTTTTCTACGTCTGCAAAAGATGTCATTGGGATTTTGACAGGAATTGCACCGAATCTATAGATCACTTTGGCTAGTACTGAAATCTTAACAATATCAAGTTTTCAAACTTTTCATTTATGTAGATCTTCTTTCATTTCCTTCAGCAATGTTTTGTAGATGGTAGGAGAGAGCCATCTCTCCCCATCTTCCTCTTCTTACAAGGGCACTAATCCCATCATGAGGCCTCCACCCGCATGACCCCATCTAACTTTAACCACCTCCCAAAGACCTCATCTCCTAATTCCATCACACCTGGGGTTAGGGATTCGACATATGAATTTGGGGGTGGGGGTGCCATGATTCAGACTATACCACAAGGTCACTAATATTTTTTTCCATCTTTTCTTCTAGAAATGTTATAGTTTTAATTCTTACATTTAGGTCTATGGGTCATTTCAAGTTCATTGTGTATATGGTGTGACTTAAGAGTAGAAGCTCAATTTTTACATACCACTATGCAATTGTTTCAGAATTATTTGTTAAAAAAACTAACTTTGCCTACTGGATTGCCAGCACTTTTGTTAGGAATTTAAAATTTTTCCAAGTTCCTGACAGTTATTAATCTTTAAAATCTGAGACCAAGAAATCAGAATTCCTGAATTGTAAATTAGTCTATATTTTTCATAGCACTTTACTTCATGTTTTTAAATAATAATGAGTTATAATCATAAACAGTGAATCACTTTTCTGTGACAGGATTATATTTAAAGTTTCAGGGGTTAGCTCAGTAAAGTAAGATATAATAATAAATGTATGGTTATTATTATGAACCATATACTACAACAAAATTATATACTTCAATAACATACAAAAATAATCTCTACCTGATAAAGGCATTTGGTAGTAGAAAACACTAAAAGAATAAAATATTAGCACCAAATGGATGCCCAAAAAGCATCATTTAAAAACTGAAAGATGTCACAAATATTTAATATTTAAAAGTTATTCTTAAATGAGATTTTAAAACACACTAGTATTAATTGCTTGTATTAAGTATTAATATTTGTCATAAGACAAATATTCCAGATGTAGAGAAGTTTCTTTCATGTTGTGCTGATGCTGGTCAAATTGTTCTGAGTGTGTCCAAAGCAAATACAAGTTGGGTGTTAGACTACATATTGCTTCATATAAGCTCATTTCCTCTTTGAGGGATGAAAATATTTTGTCTGCTTGCCTTGATTTTGGTTTTGCTGTTAAAATTGATACTGCTTGTCCTAATTCAGATTGCAGATGAGCTGATTTCACATCAAAGTATTCCACAATGCTATTTACATCTTGCTTTTGCATTTCTTCTGTAAAAGTAATTACAAAGAATTATAGCCTTAGAGCAAATATTCAAACACTAAAACACCATTGGATTCTATTAAGATAATGTAATATTTGAGTATCCCAGCAAGGTCAACAGCACTATTATTACAAAGGAACATGTTTCAGAACTGCCAATTTAAAGACTGCTCCCAAAATTTATTATTTCTTGGAACGAGATTTGCAGGATTTTTATAAAGTGTACTGATGTGTGTAAACTCATTAATATGCTTTTATTTATAAAAACTGACTCATCGTGAGGAACACGTAGGGCTACATACACTTAAAACATGGCGGCAGTCACAAGCAAGAATGACAGATCTGATCATGGCCCCTTCTCTCCCATATGCTCCGTCCTGGTTTCAGAACTGTTGATCTTAACCTTTGACACTGATTCCACTCTTGCTTTCAACTTCATGTCAGTGGATTCCTTTGAACTGGTAATACCTATGTTGATGTTTAAACTTTAATTCCCACAGATTTTTTTTTTCCTTTATCCTGATTTCTTGACTGATTTTTCTCACAGTTTGGAGTAACATAAATGTCCCTAGAAATATCGGGAAGGGATTCCTGCATGGAAACGCTGCTGGAAATCAAGAGATCACAAATGTGTGGCTGTGCTGTGGGGCACTCAATTCTGTTTTGTTATCTATTCATCTTTCCTATGTCAGCACCACACTGTTATTATACCTGTAGTTTATAGCAAGTCTTAAAGACAGAGGGTAAGTCCTTCAGTCTCCGCTGCTGGATAAAATAGCCACCTTTCATTTTAAAGGGTCGCCCAGTTTACAAAATTCTCTTGTTTGATACTTCAAGATGACCATTTTAAGCGGAACGTGGATTTTCATTTCCATTTTACAGGCAAGATCCCTCACCCTCAGAGTAAGTGACTTGTCCCCAGTCAGGTAGCTGGTTGGGTAGACCTGAGGCAGTCTTCCAGGTCTGGGCTCTTGGAACTTCTCCCCTGGCTCCCCACCACCCAGCCCCATGTTCCCAGGGCCAGTTCTTCTTGTGCAGGTCTCCCCTGAAAAAAGACCCCCCCTCAGAAAGGCCCCCTGCGGAGGGGCCTGGGAAAAGCAAGCAGCCCCGACCCTGTAGCATTTATCCCTCTATCCTGTTTTGTTTTCCTGTGACTCATCTCTGTCTGCGCTTATTTACTTCTTTACTTGTCGATTCTCTTTCTCTCTGCCACTAGAATGTAAGCTCGGTGAGAACAGGATCTCACACTCCTTGTGGAGCAAGGGGCTTCTCAGCACCTGGCCCAGGACCCACAGAGTCAGTCAGGCCTCTGCAGTCAAGGTCTGTGGAGTGGATGGAATAGATGAAATAAGTGAATGCTTCCCGCCTCCCCTCAAGAGCAGTAAGGCAAGTGACAAACACCAAACTGCGTATTTCCTCCTGAATTGTATGTGATATTAATATGGTTTACATTCTAGTATGTAGTCAACTTCCCCACATTCCCTATTTGATATAAGTAAGGGAAAGAAGGAATGTCCCTCTGTGCAAACTACCTCACAAAGCAAAATGAACTGGAAAAATCTGGGGAAGTGGGAGCTAGAAAATGCATTTTTATTGTTTTCACAAACTCTCGTACTGAATTCAAATTCCACGAGTACGACTGTTTCTGTGTCTGTGGGCATGATCTGGGTAGATAAGGGGAGGATGTTAGCTATAGCCTATACTCAATTCAGAAGGCAAGCCCGTGGAGATGGCTGACAAATGGTGACTTTTATGTCCAACAAAGAATTTGAGTCTGAAAAGCAAAATTAAGATCAAATAAGGTATATGTGTATGATAGCTACCCAGGAATAAAGGATATCTCTTGCAGAAGGAGAGCTGGGGGAAGCAGGGGGAAAGAGAAGACATGAGTACATTGTGTAAGTATGTGGGTCAGTCCTAGGTATAAAGTTTATTTTTAAATAATAAGAGATTGGCTTAAATAATAAGAAATTGGCCTAAATAAAAGAAAAATGGATTCTGGGTTACAGAGAATCAATGGCACTCAACTGGAACTTTTTAGAAGAACCCGATTTGAAACTGGCTACACAATCCCCTATTGCTAACTCACGTTAATGCAACACAGCAAAGATTAATGGATGACAAACATGAGAGAAATTAATACTAATTCCTAAATAAGGAACTTATACTCAACACATAATTAGCTAAAGCTGAATTCAGAACACCTGAAATTTTCGGAGGCTGGGAGGAAATTTACTTTTGCACTAAAATTTACTTTTGTCTCTGATGAACGGATTCACTAATCAAATCAGTAATATAATCAAAACAAAACAACTCCTCCCACAGCAAAAGCCCAGCTATTTCAGAAAATAAACTGCTTTTAAAATTTTCCAGGAAGTTAACCATGACCAGTTGGACACACATATTTATCCGTAGAGGGATATAAATAACTTGACAAAGGCACAGAGAACAGGAGAGGCTACATCAGAGGACAGGATGTCAGCTCACTTTGGAGACACGCTTTGGAGATGACAAGTAGAAAGAAGAGTGCCAAAGAACTTTGCACAGAGGAGGAAACAGAAATCTAAGTGTTGTATAAAAGGCTGATGCACCCAATAGAGCCCTGCAAAGTCTCAGCAAATAACAGGCACCGGATTCCTGAAACAAGGAGGTGATAAGGACTGGGGCAATGTTAACAGAAGAAAGGGCTGTACTAGGATCCCCACCCCCAACCTTGGGAAGCCAGGAGACCAGCATTCCCCCAGGTCAGCAGCAGCTGGACAGGAGGTTTACTCTGTGGAGAAACTGACCCTCTCATGGAGGCACCAAGTCCAACAGTGAAGAGTGGGATTGAGTAGGGGAGTAAGAAGTGATGAACTAGGGAAGCAGCATTCCCCACATACTGAGAACTGAGGCCTCCAGCTTCCTTTTGCCAATCAGTACCCAAAGCACCAGCAGTTGGGCTTACCTTCCCCAAGCTGCAAATCAGAAAATCAATGTCTAAAAAACCCTGAATCCTTAGTTAATATCACACTTAATGCAGAATGCTTTTGTCCTAAGATAAGGAATAAGACACATATGCTGGTTCTCACTATTTCTACTTAACACTGTATTAGAGGCCCTAGCCACTGCAATAAGAGAAAGAAATAAAATTTATATGGTCCACTGGACAGTGAGAAATATAGTTGCCTTTATTGGCAGCATATGTCATTATCTAAACAGAAAATACCAAATAGCCTATAAAAAGTTATTAGAACTGGGATGCCTGGGTGGCTCAGTTGGTTAAGTGTCTGCCTTCAGCTCAGGTCATGATCCCAGGGTCCTGGGATCGAGTCCCACGTTGGGCTCCCTGCTTGGCTGGGAGCCTGCTTCTCCCTCTCCTACTCCCCCTGCTTGTGCGCTCTCTCTCGCTCGCTCACTAATAAAGTCTTTTTTAAAGATTTTATTTATTTATTTGAGAGAGAGAATGAGAGAGAGAGAGAGCATGAGAGGGGGGAGGGTCAGAGGGAGACGCAGACTCCCCGCCAAGCAGGGAGCCCGATGTGGGACTCGATCCTGGGACTCCAGGATCATGACCTGAGCCGAAGACAGTCGCTTAACCAACTGAGCCACCCAGGCGCCCAAAGTCTTTTTTAAAAAAGTTACTAGAATAAGCAAATTTAGTGAGGTTCAAGGATACATGGTCAACATATACAAATCAACTGTATTTCCTTATATTAGAAATGAACAACTGGAAATTGAACTTTAAACTATATGAATTTATGGGATGCCTGGCTGGCTCAGCCTGAAAAGCATGAGACTCTTGATCTCAGGGTCATGAGTTCAAGCCCCATGTTGGGTGTAGAGGTTACTTTAAAAAACAATAAATAGGGTGCCTGGGTGGCTCAGTTGGTTGAGTGGCTGCCTTCGGCTCAGGTCATGATCCTGGAGTCCGGGGATCAAGTCCCGCATCAGGCTCCCTGCTGGGCGGGGAGTCCACTTCTCCCTCTGACCCTCACCCCCTCTCATGCTCTCTCTATCTCATTCTCTCTCTCAAATAAATAAATAAAATATTTAATAAATAAATAAATAAATAAATAATAAATAAAATAAAATAAAATAAATGACTTACAATAGCATCAAAAAGCAAAATACTTGGCGACAATTCTAATAAAGCATATGTCACTTTTGTATGCCAAAAACTATAAACTGATAAGAAAATTCAAAGAAAACCTAAATAGGTGAAAAGAAACACCATGTTTGTGAGTTGGAAGATTCAATACAGTTAAGATGTTAATTCTCTCAAAAATGGTCTACAGATGCAACATAATCCCAAAGTCCTAGCAAGCTTTTAGTAGAGATGAACAAACTGGCCCTAAACTTTATGTGGAAAAGTGAAAAGCAAGGATGAAAGATTTACCATCTGATTTCAAGACTCCCTGTAAAGCTATAGTAATCAAGACAGTGGGGTACTAGTAAAAGGATAGACGTAGGGGCTCCTGGGTAACTCAGTCAGTTAGGCATCTGCCTCCAGCTCAGGTCATGATCCCATGGGCCTGGGACTGAGCCCCACATCGGGCTCCCTGCTCAGCAGCGAGTCTGCTTCTCCCTCTCCCTCTGTGATCTTGCTCACTTTCGCTCTCTCTCAAATAAATAAATAAATAAATAAAATCTTAAAAAAAGGAGACAGATGTATAGAGCAATGGAAAAGAATGAGTCCAGAAAATTTTATATATATATATATATATATATATAAAACCACAGGTTTTTGACAAAGAAGTCAAAGTAATTCAACACAGAAAGAACAGTCTTTTCAAAAAATGGTGCCAGAACAAATGGAGATCTATATACAAAAAATGAACTTCAAATAGGTCATACACCTAAACATACAACAAAAAACTGTAAATCTAATAGAAAAAATAAGACAATCTTTCTGACTCTAGTTTAGGCAAAGATTTAAGTAGATCACAAAAAGCACAAGCCATAAAGAAAATCAGAAGCCTCAGAGAAAATATATGTAATAACAAAGCCAGCTTCTCACCTCCTACTCTACAGGGAAAAGACATCAATAAAATTAGCCTCCACACCCACAGCTTCTTATTCCTTTTTAGTTCATTCTTAAATAATAATAGACAGCTGAAAATAGTCAAATATTTGAAGAAAATCTTCCACATAGGATACAAAACCCAAAGCAGACCAACATACAGAGAGAGAGAACTCTGTGGAAATGGAGACAATGTAAGGAGCAGGGAAAACTTTAAAAACTACAGGCAGTCTGCTTTGCACATAATATAGATCCACAAAAGTGACCGGACAAGCCTACTGTATTAGCAAGTCAATGGATAAACAGAAAACCAAGACATGGCAATAATTATATTACTTGGAAAAAGTAAGTATCAAAAGAAAGAGTTGAAAGTGGTTGCCTCTGAGGGGGACAGGATGAGGGTAGCAGGGGACAGCTGCTTTTTATTATAAAATTTTTCTATTATTTGGCTTTAAAAAACAATGTTCATATATTTCATTGAAAATATTCTAAAAGAAAAAAGCCAAGGACTTCACAAAGATTTACTTAACACGGTGAAAAACCCTTATACCGATAGTAAATCAGTACTTGTCTGGCTATGTAAAATGGGCATACTCCGCTCTGTTAGACTCATTGGCTTTGTGACTCCAAATAAGACCTGCTTTTCTGACTTTCCAGTTCTCCTCTCTAACTAGAGTCAGGGAGGGTGGACAAGATCACCTCCAAGTGTCTTCCAGCTCCGTGAGTATATGGCTTTATCAAGTAACACTTTTGCTCACACAGTTATAGATACAACTGATTCTGTAAAAGAATCTATCTCATTTCCTCACAAATGTCCAACAATCTAGTTTTCAGTCTGTACTTCCATTCATCTGAATTAGTGTGGCATTACTGTGTTCCACAGTTACGAGCTTTTGCAAGTGGAAATGACAGCTAAGAAAAAATTCAAAACCAGTTACTTAACAACATTTATAGCATCAATATCTTAATCCTACATATTTTTTTAAGATATCCCATCTCTTTGGGAATTGCTGTTTTTGGTGGTTTCTGTTTTTCTTATATACCCACCAAACCCAACCTGAGAAGGAAAAAACTCCATAATGTCAACTGAGCATCAGGCTCAAATTTGGAAGTGAACTGTTTCACAAATGATGTAGAAGAAAGTAGGTAGGTGGGGCTATCCTATTCATGAAGAACCCAACTCTTCTTTGCTTCATGGGCACTCACCTTTCTCAGATGCCCACCATACAGACACCAAAATACAGAGAGAAAAAACTCTGAGGAAACAGAGACAATGTAGGGAGCTGGGGAACTTTAAAAACTACAGGCAGTCTTTGCTTTGCACGTAGTACAGGACCATAAAGGATCTGAGCTAAAGGAGAGGGAGAAACTGGAGATGAAAGAAGAAGATTAAAAAGAAGAAGCTACTGACTACCTGGAGAATGCCAATCTAAATTCTAATAGTTTCATTATATCCATCAATTTAGCCATCCTAAATGGACATTTACAGCAATTAATGAGGAGATGACATCAGTAGCACTACCAATCGGATCTGATGAATCAGCAGGGTATGATGGCTTTACCAGGAGAAGAAAACATCCTTTCTGCTCCCTCAGAACAGAGGACCACCTACCAGAGGATGTTCTGACACCAAGAAACCACATGCTTCTTGCATCTCGGTTTGGTTTTTGAAGACCCTCCTGGGGGACAGTTTGTGACTACAGCACAGTAGACACGAATCTCTTCCAAGAATTTAGAATCATTAATCTAAGACGATGAGCTAATGTGCCTCATGGTCGTTCCCAAGAATTCCCCAATTCTTTGTATCAGATAGATGACAAGGGATGTCATACTCAGGAAATGGTGGTCTGAACACTGATTTCTGTAGCATAATGTAAGATTAATTTCCTATTTCCCTTAGAACATGATGATAAGGCAGGCATGAACGGTCTTCAGACTTGATATTCCAAGGATCCAGTCAATCTACTCCCACCTTCATATGGGTCTTTTAGTCTAAACAGCAAGTAAGACAATAAAATAAGGTAGATTCTGGTGTAATTATAAAAGAATGTCATTCCTTCCTGCCTTGTCTTTAGCAAAGCAATTGAAAGTATTCTTAGCCTGACTTTATGTTGTTCAAAAGGAAAAAAACAGTCTTCAGGGCCTTTCCCAATGGGAAACTCAGTAGGAAGATATGTTCCCAGGGAGTTCTGAGTTCTCTTGTTCATTCATTTATTTAAACCTTTCTCTGAGCGACCATGGGGCATCCTTTGTTAGGTGCTGCAATGCGAATAAATAATATCGTTTCACTTTCTACAGGAGTTCCCAAGGCAGAGAACTCCTAAGGATCCCAGGTGGCATGGAAGGCCTCTCAGAAGGCATTTCTGATGGTGGGGAAGGATCACAAATGGGTAGATGAGGAGGGAGCAGACATTCTGGAAAAAGCATACATGGAATTTGGGATGAGAGAGATGAGGACCTGAATCCGGGTTCTGTCATTTACTGGTTTCGTGACTCCAGGCAACTTCCCGTACTTCTGTGAGTCGCAATCTCCTCGATTAGTAAGTAGGTTGTTATGAGGATTAAAGAAGAAAATGAAGCGAAACAGCACAGGCTACAGTGCGTGGCACGTGGCAGACACCTGAATGACAGCGCCTTCGCTCTTCCCTCCCTGGCCTGCAGTGGGCATGTTCTTGGAGATGATGTTGAGCCGAGTCTTCAGAGGCAGGGGTCCAAACCTTTGAAAAGCATCCGGAAAGGAGGAGAAACAGAGAAAAGGAAGGGTGTGGACGGGAGGCGCAAGCAGCCTGAGTAGGTTGTACGGGCTGGGCCTGAGCTGCGGGGCAAGGCGAAGTAGGGGAGTTTTCCAGTAGCCTCCCCAGGGTGCATGAATCCATCCGCTAACCGCCATTTGTGAATTCATGGGTGTCTGGAACCTGCAGACCATCAGGACCCACCCCAAATGCCCTCCTCTGTTGGAAATGTATATGAGGCTTCTGGAAGACATGGTTCCATTTTTTTCCCATCATTATAAAAACTTCAAATATACAGAAAAGTTTAAAGAAGAGTACGGTAAACATCCACTTAGCCACCACTTAGGTTCCATAATTAGTTCTATGCTGGGATTGAAGATTTGAAAATATACAGTAAATTTTAGTTCTTTTGCATTTGGGAGAAGGGGCACAAAAGGGAGGATGTGAACGTGCCCATCTGGCTAGCATCTATTTGGCTCCTGTAAGACCAGCAGTGCAGCTGAGTGGACAAAAGGAAGCACCTCGAGTCTGTCAATGGCATTTAAACATGGAAGTGCCTGAGCACAATGACAAACCTGGTTCTGGGGCACAGCAGTCATCCACCCTTATACCTGACCTCCCCCAAATAAACACGAACCTCCTATTGCTTCTGCTCACTTAGGATGGCCTAGCAGAATTAAAAAGCATACAGTGTCAAAAAAGAAGTATCAGAAAAATGTTAAAAATTTCTACCTCTAAGCAATTAATCTATACAATTTACACATTTCGTATTTCATTTCAGCTAAAACTACTACAGAAAACATAGAAAGAATCCTAACTGCACTGATCTGGGTAACTCAACTAGGAAAATTTGTTTTTGTTTAGTTAAAGGACATGTAAAGCATGGAGGACCTTAGGAGAAGGAAGGGAAAAATGAAGGGGGGGAAATCTGAGGGAGAGACAAACCACGAGAGACTGTGGACTCTGAGAAACAAACTGAGGGTTTTAGAGGGGAGGGGGGTGGGGATGGGTTAGCCCGGTGATGGGTATTAAGGAGGGCACGTACTGCATGGAGCCCTGGGTGTTATACGAAAACAATGAATCGTGGATCACTACATCAAAAACTAATGATGGGTATTGTATGGTGACTAACATAACATAATAAAATAAAATTAAAAATAAATAAATAAAGGACATGTAGAAAGTAGCACCTCACTGCCCTAAGTGTGTTGAAGGCAAATTCAATTGTTAGCACCCTTAAAAAAAATTACATTCTTACAAACACAGATAATCACTTTTAATTATGGTGGCTCAAATAAATAACGGGAAAATATGAAAAGAAAACATTAATCCTCAAATATCACTGCTGTGAGGAGACGTGAATGCATTTCAAGACGTCAGAAGTCATGTAAGTGCCAGGTGATACTCAATGGAGCTTTCATGTTATTTAAAATAAAATCTTGAGATGACATTCTGCTTTCAACTGTGAGGTAAAAGAAGGCTTTTCCACTTTCACTTATGTGCTTTTGTCAGTTTCCGCAGCACTGACACTTCATACTCTAGATCTGTAAAAGCAGACCTTCCTCTAAAACTCAATCCATCTGGGTGCCAGACATGTGACATCCCATCTAACAAATGAAAACGGGAGGGCCAGATCTTAGCAGCATATTCTACTCAATTTACCAACCTCTCATTTTATCTTGAGAATTTTTACATCTACAAATGCATTTAAAGTCTAAAATAGACTAGTAACTGAAAATTATGAACCCATCAACTCTTTTTCTTGATAATTCATCATTTTCTATTCAAATTTTTAAAGTATTCTAGGTCTGTCACCTCCCTTTCCCAGTTACTATGAGAAAGGCTTCGAATGAAACTCTAAGGGGCGCCTCAGTCAGTTAAGCGTCCGACTCTTGGTTTTGGCTCAGGTTGTGATCTCAGGGTCGTGAGATTGAGCCCCACATCCTGCCCTGTGCTCTGTGGGGAGCCTGCCTGAGACTCTCTCTCTCCCTTTGCCCCTCCCCACAACTTGTGTGCACCTGCTCGCTCTCTCTAGAAAAAAAAAAAATCTATAAAAAATGCATTGAGTTGCCTTCATCTTTTTAAATTTTTTTCATTTTTTAAAAGATGTATTCATTTGAGAGAGAGACAGAGAGAGCACACAAGTGAGGGAAGGGGGCAGAGGGAGAAGCAGACTTCCCGCTCAGCAGGGAGCCTGACACAGGGCTCGATCCCAGGACCCTGAGATCATGACCTGAGCCGACAGCAGACACTTAACCGAGTCACCCAGGCACCCCTAAAATCTTTAATTGTGGGACAATACACATTACAAAATTTACCATCTCAACCCTCCTAAATGAGTTCAGTAGTGTTAAGTACACACACATTGTGGTGCACCAATCTCTAGCACCCTTTTCATCTTGCAAAACAGAAACTCTACACCTATTAACCAACAGCTCCTCATTCCCTCCCGCCCCTAGCCCATGGCATGACTTCACCCATGTGGCAGCGGGCGTCAGAATTTCCCTTCTCCTTGAAGCTGAATAATATTCCACTGTATGCGTCAACCACCCTCTGTTTATCCAAGTTCCTTGCACCTCTTTTTATATTATTCTCAGGAATCCTACTGACATATCTCCCATGAGAGAAAGCGGTGGTGTCCTGATCTGCAGGCCGCCAAGAAGTCAAAGGGAAGAGACAAGCTAGATCAGTTCATCTTTCCCTGGCACAGGCCAGGTAGATGGGACAGGGGATACTTGTAAGAGTTGTTCCTGTACCTTGATTTAAAAGCTCCTAGGTTTTATGTCTTTAGGGACATTCTGTGGGAAACCCAATTTGCCTGGTTAATTGTTTCATTTTATTAGTAACTACACACTTTCAAAATCTGCATTTTATTTTTTTTTAAAGATTTCATTTATTTATTTGACAGAGAGAGACACAGTAAGAGAGGGAACACAAGCAAGGGGAGTGGGAGAGGGAGAAGCAGGCTTCCCGCTGAGCAGGGATCCCGATGCGGGGCTCAATCCCAGGACCCTGGGATCACGACCTGAGCCAAAGGCAGACGCTTAACCATCTGGGCCACCCAGGTGCCCCAAACTCTGCATTTTATATTAACCAGACCCTAGTTCAATGTTTATTCCAATATCTTAAAATACTCCCTTCAGACCAGAATGATCCTTTCTTCCAAATGTTCAGCTGTGGAAAGGAGTTAAGTGGGAGGGCTGAGTGGAGGACCGTGATCATTTCTCCTTAGCTATTACCAAAAATCACTTAGAACAGATGTTAAAGGTCTCCACCACCTTCGCAGTCTGAAAGTAGCACAGCCCTCAGAAGATACTTAGGCCTGGCCAAAATCAACACAGAAGAGGGGAAGGGAGCCGATCAGCAGAAAGAGCTCTGTCTACGGCAGCACCAGCCCTATGACGTGGAGCAAGACACGCCCCCTTCCTCAGTTTTCTTATGCGGGATAATGCTACTTAAGCCCCCTTCGGGTTCTTCATCAATCCCCTGTGAGGGCAGAATCACTACTCCTCTCATCATGACATCTTAGGATCTTAACTATGGTTCCTACTGACTTTCCCTCCAGCTGCTGTCCCAGGCTGAACACACTCAACACGTGTCCATCTGTTCTCACTGTGAAGTCCTCCTCCTCTGGACTCGCTGCAGTGCCTCTACTTAACATCAACCAATCAACCGATCAAAGCCCAAGACTATGGGGCGCCTGGGCGGCTCAGTCAGTTAAGCGCCTGCCTTCAGCTCAGGTCATGATCCCAGGGTCCTGGAATCGAGCCCCGCATCGGGCTCCCTGCTCAGCGGGCAGTCTGTTTCTCCCTCTCCCTCTCCATCTGTGCACTCTCTCTCTCTCTCTCTCAAATAAATAAAATCTTTAAAAAATAAAAAAGCCCACAACTATATTCTACTAAGGGGATGACCAGTGCTGAGCAGAGGTTGACACTTCAGGATTTTTGGTATTCTCTTGTACATCCCACTATCATTTCTGTTCTTTGGGTTTTTAAAATTTTTTTTAAAGTTAACCATTTTATAGCCAAACTGTGGAAAGAGCCAAGATGCCCATCGACAGATGAATGGATAAAGAAGATGTGGTATATATACACAATGGAATATTATGCAGCCATCCAAAGGAATGAGATCTTGCCATTTGCAACGACGTGGATGGAACTGGAGGGTGTTATGCTGAGTGAAATAAGTCAATCAGAGAAAGACATGTATCATATGACCTCACTGATATGAGGAATTCTTAATCTCAGGAAACTGAGTGTTGCTGGAGTGGTGGGGGGTGGGAGGGATGGGGTGGCTGGCTGATAGACATTGGGGAGGGTATGTGCTATGGTGAGCGCTGTGAATTGTGCAAGACTGTTGAATCACAGATCTGTACTTCTGAAACAAATAATGCAACATATGTTAAGAAAAAAGAAAAAGAAGAAGATAGCAGGAGGGGAAGAATGAAGGGGAGTAAGTCGGACGGGGAGACGAACCATGAGAGACGATGGACTCTGAAAAACAAACTGAGGGTTCTAGAGGGGAGGGGGTGGGGGGATGGGTTAGCCTGGTGATGGGTATTAAAGAGGGCACATTCTGCATGGAGCACTGGGTGTTATGCACAAACAATGAATCATGGAACACTACATCAAAAACTAATGATGTATTATACAGTGATTAACAATAAAAAATTTTTTTTAAAAAGTTAACCATTTTACATTGATGATGCATGGGACTAGACATCTAAACCCTCACCTCAAAGAAGGTTGAAATTCAGAGGTTTTAAACTCAGGGTTTCTTTAATACAGGTGTGTGTGTGTGTGTGTGTGTTTTAAGAAAACATAATGTTTTAAAATGAGACAGCGTCTCTCTCAAACACGCAAGCTCACAGGCGTCGATGTGCCATGTCCCGAAGAGGCAACTTCATGCACGGAGCTATGGATCCCAAACACCCATAAGTACGAATTCTGTGCAACTCTAGCTAAATTATTCAGCTTCTCTGAGATTCAACTTTCTCATACATAAATTAGGAATATCACCAAGGGTTTCACAGCGTTGTTAGAGAGATTTTCTAAAAGATGTAAAGCACCTAGCACAGTGCCTGGAATGAAGAATTTGCTCTAAAAATAGGGGCATTCTCTCACTTTTCACATTGCTCCAAAAAGCAGACAGTGTGTCCGTGAGCTTTACACCTTCATACTGACAGGACAGAGGAAGAGATGGGAAGGTGAGAGGGGGTCGAGGAACGATCCTCCTCAACAAGAGCAGGGGTCATGAATTAATTTTTCACAAAGCGTACGACATACAGCGTTCATGAATTTCACTATGAGGTTGATCATTTAAACTAGGATTCCGGGGCGCCTGGGTGGCTCAGATGGTTAAGCATCTGCCTTCAGCTCAGGTCATGATCCCTGGGTCCTGGGATCGAGTCCCGCATCGGGCTCCCTGCTCCTAGGGAGCCTGCTTCTCCCTCTCCCTCTCCCCCCCTCTGTCTCTCATGAATAAATACATAAAATCTTTAAAAAATATATTAAAAGATAATAATAAAATAAACTAGGATTCCACACCCAGATTTAGCTGGTTAGTACATTTCATTAAGAAGGTTCAAGAGCACTAAAACCATCTGCAGTGTAAAAGAATCATATTTCACCAGAAGCAGGGTAAGAGTGGCTTCCGAGATACAAGGTTAAATGAAAAACAGAAGGTAGAGAAAAGGGTGTGTGGTCCATTACCATCTACCTAACAGGAGGGGAGGGCATATATATGCAGTTGCTTAATAAATTCGTAAAAACAGAAGGACAGACTAAAAACTAATAAATTTGGTCGCCACGAGGGAGGGAGGAAACAAGCTGGAGAAGCTTGAGAGATCGGACTCTGGAACCACACAAATGGTCTACATAATTACAAAGCAAAACTGATTTGAAAAAAGGCAATCCCTAAAGTTACAAACACAACAAACCTAAATCTTTATTGAGTTGGTAGCTTAACCACACAAAGAGGAATTATTCCAAGGGATTATAAAATAAGGTAATTTGTTCATCTCTAGTCAGATATACTACAGGGGAAAAAATTACTGCAAAAAAATTATTTTCAATAATTACATTATTTGTAATGATACTGTTATAGTTATTCTGAAATTATTATCCATAGTAGTATAAAGCAAATAAATACTTTAATATCATTAACAACCAAAATTTTCAGCATAAGAAAAAAAGAAACTAAAAGAAGTTAAATAAGTCCAGGAGTCTAACTGGAATTGGAAGTATCGGTATAAGCTAATCTTTTTATTTTATTTATTTGACAAGGGAGAGGGAGAAGCAGGCTCCCCGCTAAGCAAGGAGCCTGACACAGGGTTTGATCATGATCATGACCCGAGCCGAAGGCAGATGCTTAACCAACGGAGCCAGTATAAACTAATCTTAAAAAGAAAAAGGAAGGAAGGAAAGAAGGAAGAATTCCTTGCTAGCCCTTTTAACTCAAAAACACTATAAATAACAATGAATCCATCATCAATAAACACCCTTAGAACCCAGATTACAGTTTCTAAATACCATTTTCCATCAAAAGGAACAGGCCCTTTGGAGAAATGGCTAACTCTAAATATAAGGTAGGAAATGTAGAGAAGAGCCTGGAATAAAGAATACCAGAAGTCAAATAGGTTATTAAAGGCTACTGGGATTGTCTCAGAGGACTCACGAGTCACCTCAAATTGTTCCCACTGCTCAGAAACAAGATAATTAGAGCATCAAAAAAAGAACAACTGTAATATACTAAAATATATTTAAAATATATATATTTTTAAAACCTCATGATAAACAAAACAAAATCACATTGCTCACTGTTAGGTGACAGGAAACCAATTAACTTATTCTGAAGCTGGTTTTTAAAAGGTGTATTGAGGGGAGAGGTTAAAGAATTTATTCTGCTTTTTCTATGTGAACTGTATCTCCAGGTAACTAAAGAGATGAGGAGAAGCCCAATGTGACGCAAGAGGAAATATACATCACTATCTATGAAATATTCTTGCCATGATGTCAGTCCTAAATCTGATCAAGTTTACAGATCTTACTACCAGTTAATTATAAATAGAGTAGTCAGGGAACATGTTAAACAAACTTAAAAGAATGCTCCAGAAAATGGGAAATTCTACAGAGCTAACAACCTAGTTTCTGAAGCACACTGAGGGCTGTGGGAGAATCCAGTGAGAGAAGGAGTTCATAGACTGAGAGAGATGAGACGCATCAACCAAATGTAATATATGAATTGTTTGGAAACCACAGCTCAAACAAAACAATTATTTTAAAAAAATGTGTGAGCAGGAAATTTGAACACTGGCTATCTGATATTAAGGAGTCAGTTAATTTTTTGTTGTTGTTAGTGGCATTGTAGTTTTGTTTTTAAGTGACTGTTTAATCTTTATACGTACAGAGACCTACGGCTGAAAGGATATGCCATCTGTGATTTGCTTCAAAATTATCTGAAGGGAGAAGGAGAGAAAGAGTACTAATAAAATAGGACGGGCCACATGCTGACTGGTGACATTCTGTGATAGCTAGCTAGCTATGACTTTGTTATATTATTTTCCCTACTTTTGTATATGTTTGAAATTTTTCTGTAATGGAAGCTTTGGGATCTTTTAAGCAGAAATCCAAAAGGGCCTCTCTTCTGCTTCCCAGGATATTGCTTTTAAATGAAAAGATACAAGCTCTCAGAGGTTTTCTTAGGTGATGTGGTGACTATAGTCAAGACAATTATCCCCTATATGGCATGTACCTAGCTGCAATCTGTTTGAGTACCTTCCCTTGAGAACAGACCTGGGAATATGGGGGGGGGGGGAGGCATGGAAGAAAGAGCAGAGCTCTGCAGATAAACCTGGTATCAAACCCATGTCTTTGCCAAGAACTTTAATCTCCCTGAGGCTCTGGGAGATGTGGACAAACCTCACCTCCTTGACAATGCTGCTATGAGCATCACAAGAGCTAAAACATGAAGGACCAGGGCGCACCTAGGTGGCTCAGTCAGTTAAGGGTCCGACTCTTGATTTTAGCTCAGGTTATGATCCCAGGGTCATGAGAACGAGTCCTGTGTCGGGCTCCACGCTCAGCATGAAGCCTGCTTAAGATTATCTTTCTCCTTCTGCCTCACCATCTCCCCCACCTGCACATGCTCTCTCTCTCTCAAAAAAACAAAAACAAAAACATGAAGGACCTAGCCCAGAACCCGCACTTAAAACTGGCGCTTGCCTATTTATTCATTCACCAATTCACCAAACATCTGAGATACAACTCTGGGTCAGACTCCAGGTTAGGTGTGAGAGATAACAAAGACACAGAAAACACGAAAGCAGATTAATGATGACAGTGGGAAGAGCAATGTATTTAAGGTTCTGAACAGGTAAAAATTTTTGGATCTAGAATTCTATATCCAGCAACATTATCGATTAGGGGAAACAGACACATTTTTATAGCATTTATTAACCATACACTACATATGCAAAAAAGGAAAGAAATCAAAGTCACCCAGGGAAAAGTACTTCCCTCAAAAAAAAAAAAAAAAAAAAAATTCCACACAAGAAAGGCTGGGATATTTGGAAGATTCTCAGTTGGGTAACGAAGTTTTAATGACACAGGAATACACTTTCTTCCCAATGGGCCCCACCATGCAACTTCTTTCCTTCAGAGAACTGCATTAACACAACCATAAGATTATACATGCTGGACACATGCTGCCATCTCCTAAAATCGACTTCTCAAGAAAGCAGAAAAGTACAGATTTACAAAAAGACAGTTAACAGTGTAACTAATCATGGTGAGAAGAGAAACAGAGAGATATGGAAGGTAACCAAGATAGTTAACAGTGTAACTAATCACGGTGAGAAGAGAAACAGAGATGGAAGGTAAGGCGCCTGCGCTAAATTTATACTCCTTTACAGAACTGACCCAGATATATTGGTCAAAGTTGACAAGACAAGAAATGTATTGGTTAAAGGAAAATGGTCACAGTAGCTAGAAGAAGAGCCAGGGAGGGAGGGGCAAAGATTCTTCTCCCTTCATTTTATATTCTCCTGTTGAGGCAAAATTTTTAAAGATTATGTGCATTTCATCACTTGAATGGTTTAAAAAGTGCCACAGGAAACACCTTCTCTGCTAAAATACACTTAACCCACAAGATGGACACTGGGGTTTGCCAACATTCCTTTCCGGAAGTGGAGGCTCTATCCAAGGGAATATGTAGACTGGAGAAACGTCACGTGGTTAAGAGAAAGACACAGAAGTGAAGCCTGTTCCTAAGCTTCCTAAGCTATAGAACCCAGGAGCAAACAAGAGTGACCCAGCAGGACATTTTCCCCAGGAGAAGCAGCAACAGCTAAAGCTGAATGGAAGGAACCACTGGTGGCCAGAGGGGTGGGGAGAGGGGGAGGTGCGAGGGAAGGGGCGGGGGGGGGGGGGGGGGGGGGGGGGGGAGGGGGGATGGGCAAAAAGGTGAAGGGGATTAAGAGGTACAAACTTCCAGTGACCAATCAGTCACAGGGATGTAAGGTACAGGGTAGGGAATACAGGCAATAATACTGGAACAGCACTGCACCGTGACAGATGGTGACGACAGTTAGCATGGTGAGCCCTGAGTGATGTATAGTATTGTTGGATCACTGAGTCGTTGTACACCTGAAATTAATCTAATACTGTATGGCAATTATACCTCCATAAAAAAAAAAGTTTAATAAAAAAAAAAAAAGACAAAGCTGAATGAGGATTTCTGCAGGGATGTCATGGAGCCAGGAGGGGCAGAGAAAAGCAACAAGACATGGGCAACATGGAGCTTCAGAAGGCATTCCTCAATTGCTGAGAGAGTGAGCTGCAACCAGGCAAGACAGGTGGTGCTCAGGCTGCAGAGACATTCTGAGATAGTGGGGGGAGGGCGGGGGGGGGAAAGGTCTGAAAGCCAGAGGCAACCCCCTCTACGTCACAGAAGCAGGAAAGCAATGAAGGTGTTAACAGAGGACCAAGACACAGAGGACAGAAAGGCTGGGTCCGAGTATGTTCTGCCACAGGCTAGTGGTTTCTAATCGTACTGAAATCACAGGGAGAAGAAGCTTCTGAGACATTCTAGTACAGAGATGGCTGGTGGGAATTTAAAAGGCAGTACCCACTGAAACAGTCAAGGATCTTTTCTTCATTTGGTGTGCTGCTTTATTATTTCAGTGCAGTATAAGGCTTTCACGGGTTCACTTGTGACACTGGTTTACCCAATCTGATTTTTTTTTAAATTTTATTATGTTATGTTAATCACCATACAGTACATCATTAGTTTTTGATGTAGTGATCCAAGATTCATTGTTTGCATATAACACCCAGTGCTCCATGCAGTACGTGCCCTCCTTAATACCCATCACCAGGCTCACCCATCCCCCCACACCCCTCCCCTCTAGAACCCTCCGTTTGTTTCTTGGAGTCCATCGTCTCCCATGGTTCATCTCTCCCTCCTATTTCCCCCCTTCATTCTTCCCTTCCTTCTCCTAATGTCCTCCATGGTACTCCTTATGTTCCACAAATAAGTGAAACCATATGATAACTGAATTTCTCTGCTTGACTAATTTCACTTAGCATCATCTCCTCCAGTTCCAACCATGTTGATGCAAAAGTGGGGTATTCATCCTTTCTGATGGCTGAGTGATATTCCATTGTATATATGGACCACATCTTCTTTATCCATTCGTCTGTTGAAGGGCATCTCGGCTCTTTCCACAGTTTGGCTATTTTGGACATTGCTGCTATGAACATTGGGGTGCATATGGCCCTTCTTTTCACTACATCTGTATCTTTGGGGTAAATATCCAGTAGCGCAATTGCTGGGGACAGTGTAGCTCTATTTTTAATTTTTATTATATACTCCCTATCTAAAAATTCTCCAACCATGGGCATTTTCAAAACTCTCAGCCTTAGGTTGAGAAGAAACTACTTATTACCTGAGGAGAGAAGCAAAGGATCTCTAGAGAGTGTATCAGTTTCCTCCGCATGCTCTGCCCTGCATATGGTGTAAAAACATCTGGAATTTAAGAGCCAGAAGGGACCTTAGCACTTTTTTCCCAACAAAATGCCTCATTTAAGATGAGAAAACAGAGGCAGATACTGGGCCCTGGATGGGTATTTACTGAAGGGAAGAGTGAAAGGGCAGCTCCCCTTTTTGCTAATGTAATATGCTCATTCAGTCACTTTGAGAAAGCACTAACTTTCTATGACAACCATGTGGAATCTGAAAACCGTAACTTTGATATATGCTTTAGCGTTTCCTACATAAGCAGGAATTCCCAGGAGCTACTACACTGTCAAGGAAGGCTGAAATGGAGTCTCACAGACAGAAAACAGGAGAAAGAAGAGACTAGCCAAAGGGTTTTTCCCAACAGTTGAAAAAAAACGCAAATTGTAAATAATCCAGAGACACGACTGACCAAAATCTCTTCAGGGCAAAGCATCTTTGGAAAACCATTTTCTTTAATTAGAGAACATTCTTAATAAAATGAGAATGGTAATAGCACCTGTCTTTCGGGAAGGTTTCAAACTTCAGGGCTTATTTATGGGGACTAAATACCTAGTAGGGAGATTTTAAATATTTTTGCATCCACTGGAAAGAAGGATTCTTTAAACACCATGCTAACCTGTATTTATTCAGATTTCATGCCACTCAAGCAAATTTATGTCTGGTCCAGTTTCCCAGAATCTAAGCCCTAGCTTTGTCCAGTTATCAACTATAGGCTCCTTGAATATTCTGGACACTGAATCCATCACAGACAAGAAAAGTAGTATGTGCCACCATATGAACACAAACAGCCAAAGGAGCTGATGTCCATTTCCGTCAACAGCCCGGGGCAGAAGCTCAGCTGCTGTGAGAGCGCTCCCAGGGTCTTAGAGTCCACTCGCTAAAGCTAAGAGAAGTGAGGTTCAGGGCTGCGGCAAACTTCCCCTCGACCACAGGGCCCCCGCACGTCCCCCCAGTCTGCACTATACCTTTCATGAGGAAGGCCTGCATGTTTGTGTTTATACTTAATGCCATTTTCACCATACTTCAGCCCCTTATTTTCTTTTTTTTTTTTTAAGATTTTATTTATTTATTCATGAGAGACAGAGGGAGAGAGAGAGAAGCAGAGGGAGAAGCAGGCTCCCAAGGAGCAGGGAGCCCTATGCGGGACTCGATCCCACGACCCTGGGATCATGACCCGAGCCGAAGGCAGACGCCCAACCATCTGAGCCACCCAGGCGCCCCCCTTATTTTCTTCACAAGCATTAACTGTTTAAAAAAAGAAAAGGAAAGGAAAAGAACAAAAAGAACACCACTGTATCAAGTTTACAGCATATGGAGAAGTAAAATAGGAGACAAAAGATCACAAAGGATAAGAGGGAGGTAAATGGAAAGAGACTATTGTAAGAGTCCTCGGTGGTCCATGAAGCAGTGTGATTTTCACTTGAAGATCCACTGTGATACATGGAAGAGGCACCTTATAATTTCTAGAGCAGTGCTTGGACAACAGAAATATGTGAACCACAAATGCCATTTAAAATTTTCTAGAAGCCACCATTTAAAAAAAAAAGTGAAAAGAAACCAGTGAAGTTAATTTTAATAATATTTTATTTAGCCCAATATACCCACAATATTATCATTTCAACATGTCATCAATTCTTCAAAATCTGTTGTGTATATTAAATCGACAACACATCTCAGTTTGGACTAGCCACACGTGAAGTACTCAACGGCCACATGTGGCTGGTGGCTACTGTACTGGACAGGGTAGTTCTACATCAGGAGTCAGCAAATTGTTCTGCAAAGGGACAGACAGTACACAAATTGAGTTTTGCGGGTCACAGGTCTCTGTCAAACTACCCAAATCTGCCACTGTAAGGCAAAGCAGCCAGAGGTAATATGTAAATTAACAAGCATGGCCGCATTCCAATAAAACTTTATAAAAACACGTGGACCGGAGTTGGCCTATGGGCTCTAGTTTGTCAACCACTACTCTGGAGCAATGACTAAAAAAATAACACCAAGAAGTAAAAGCCAAAAAGTCAACAGAGAAGATAAACAGGATGCTAAAATATCAGCAAATACCAACTAATATACAATTCATTCAAAAGGCAACATAAAAGAAGAAAAGAGGGACAAAACCCAAGCAGGACAAATAGAAAACAAATACCAAGATGGAAGGCAGACCTATCTGTATCATTCATTAGATTAAATGTAAAAGAAAGGGGTTGTGAGAATGAATAAAACAGCAAGACCCAAGTATATGCTGTTTATAAGAAACACACTTTATAAAGACAAACAAGTTACCAGTAAAAGGTTGAATAAAATTTTCTATGCAAACATCAAGGTTAAGAAACAAGAGCGCCAATATTAATTATCAGATAAAATACACATCAAAAAAGATTATTACTAGATATCAAGAGGAATATTCCATACTGATGAAAGGGGCAATTCATTAAGAAGACACAGTAATCCTTAATAGGCACATGCCTATCAAAAGAGCTGCAAAATACATGAAACAAGAAATTGATAAAATTAAATGAAAAAACAGACTTACGACCACAGTTGGAAATTTCAACACCTCTCTCAGTAGGTGAAAGAAAAAGCAGAACCCCCACCCCCACCGCCAACTCCCCAAAAAATCAGTAAGGATATACATTCGAGCACCACGAATCAATGTAACCTGAAATGACAATAATGAAATGTTACACTCATTCAAGTGCACGTGGAACATTCACCAAGACAGACCACATGCCGGGCCATAAAACCAGTGTCAATAATTATCAAAGAAGTTCTAAATAACTTCCTGGTCAAAGAAAAAAGCACAAGAAAAATTAGAAAATATCTTCTAATAGACAGTAGTAAAAAGACAACCTATAAAAATCTGAGGGATGCAGCTAAGCAGTCTAAAGGAAAATTTACAGCTTTAAATGCTTTTATTAGAAAAGAAGAAATGTATAAAATCAGGAAGTTAAGTTCCCACTTTAAGAAGCTAGGCAAAGAATAACATTAAAATACAAAACAAGAGGGCGCCTGAGTGGCTCAGTCATTAAGCGTCTGCCTTCAGCTCAGGTCATGATCCCAGGGTCCTGGGATTGAGCCCCTGCATCGGGCTCCCTGCTCTGCAGGAAGCCTGCTTCTCCCTCTCCCACTCCCTCTGCTTGTGTTCCCTCTTTCGCTGTGTCTCTCTCTGTCAAATAAATAAATAAAATCTTTAAAAAAAAATAAAATACAAAACAAGAAATAATAAGAACAAGGATATAAATAAATGGAAAAAAAAAGAAGACAAAAAAAAAAACAATAAAAAGTTGGTTCTTTGAAAGAACTGATAAACACCTAGCAAGGAAAAGAGCAAGTAAACACATATTACCAGTATCAGAAATTTTTAAAGGGACACAATTGTAGATTCTACAGATATAAAAATTATAAGGGAACGTTTTGAGCTAATAATTTTATGCTAACAAATTTGACAATTTAAATGAAATGAAATATTCCTTAAAAAACACGAATTACTAGAAGTGATCCAAGAAGAAACAGAAAATCTACACAATCCTGTATCTATTACAGAAATTGAGTCCATAATCAAAACCATTCCACAAAAAAACTTTATGCCCAAATGTCTTCACTGGTAAACTCTACCAAAAACTTAAAACAAAAACAAAAACCACCCTATACACACTGTTGGAAAATAACAAAAGAGGAACTTCTTAACTATTTCTATGAGGTCAGCATAAATCTGATAACCAAAATTGACAAAGATTTAAAAAAAAAGAAAAAAATTTCAATCTAGTATTTCTCATGAACAAAGATATAAAGATACTTAACGAAACATTACCACATCAAGTCCAGTAGTACATAGGAAGGATCATACATCAGGACCAAGTAGGATTTCTCTCAGGAATGCAAATCTGCTTAAGCATTCAAAAACCAATTGATGTCATTCAAAATATTAAGGAAATAAAGGACAAAAACCATACAACCTAAAGATACAGAAAAGGCATGTGAAAATATTCGACATCTATTCAAACTTTCAGCGAAGTGGAAATGGAAGGCAACTTCCTAAACCCAAAAGAGGACTAACTGGACAATCGAAGAGCCGGGTTCCTGGGGAAGCAATGGACTTCCCCTGTCTATTACTGGAAACAAGACAAGGATATCCACCCTTCCCACTTCTATGTGACAACAGACCAGAGGTGCTAGTCAGTGCAAATAGGCAAGAAAAAGAAAAGGCATAAAGATTGGAAAAGAAATAAAACTGTTGTTAATAGCATACCAATAGGATTGTGTGCATAAAAAACCCTGTGGAATATTAAAAAAAAAAAACTATCAGAATAAGTCAATTTTAAAAGGTTGCAGCATAGAAAGTCGATATACAACAATTCATATGTCTATACAGAAGCAACAATTTGAAGATGAAATTTAAGTAACAGTTCCATTTACAATAGCATCAATAATATATTTAAGAAGAAAATTAACATTAGATTTGTAAGACTCCTACAGTAAAAACTACGAAACAGGCTGAATGAAAAAAGAGGTAAGAGGACTGTAAAATTTGTGTGGAATACAAAGGATCTAGATTAGCCAAAACAATCTGACAAAGAATAATAATGTTGGAGGGTTTATGCTACCTGATTTTAAGACTTACTATAAAGCCACAGAAATAAAGTGTGGTATTGGCACAAAAACAGGCATAAAAATGATTGGAACAGAACAGTCTAGAAATAGACCTAGACATACATGGTCAATTTATTTTTGACAGAAATGCCAAGTCAATCCAACGAGGAAAGAGAAGTCTTTTTAACAAACGTTGCTGGAACAAGTGGATATCCATATTAAAAAAAAAAAAAAAAAAAAACTAAATCGTGACTCGTATCTCATTCCATATACAAAATTCATTTGAAATGGGTCACGATTTAAATGGAAAAACTAAAACTATAAACCTTCTGGAAGAAAACCGGTGCAACCTCAGAGTAGGCAAAGATTTAACTATAAAAGAAAAAAAAATCATAGACATGACTCCATCAAAATTAAAAATATCTGCTCATCAAAATCACTAACAAGATGAATATGCAACCCCAGATTCGAAAAACACATTTGCAGCCCATACATCTATATGACAAAGGACGTGTCTCCAGAATACATAAAAGAACTCCCACCGATCAACAGTAAAAAGACAAAAACCCAATTAGAAAATGGGCTTACACACCCACCTCAAAATGAAGATATCTGAATGGCCAACCAGCACACAAAAAGGTGGTCAACATCATTAGTCACCAGAGAAATGCAAATTAAGACCACAATGCAATACCCATCTTGTACCCTCTAGAATGGCTGAAATAAAAAAGACAGCACTACGCGTTGGCAATCACGCAGGGCAACCAATACATTCACACAATACTAGTGGGGTATAAAATGGTACATCTAGTTTGGAGAACTGTCTGGATGTTCTTATAAAGTTTAACACACACACACTTACCCGGAGAACCAACAATGCTACTCTTAGGTACTGACTCAAGAGAAATGAAAACATATAGCCACAAGACATTTTTTATAGAAATGTTCATAGTGACCTTATATATAATAGTCTCAAACCGGAAACAACCCAAACATCCACCAAAAGGAGAGGAGGTAAATGTTGTATATTCACACAGTGGAGTACTACTGAACAATGAAATAATAACAAACTCCTGATACACACAATACAAGGGTGAATTTCAAACCCATGGTAAGTGAGGGGCGCCTGGATGACACAGTCGGTTGAGTGTCCGACTCTTGGTTTCAGCACAGGTCATGATCTCAGGGTGGTGAGATCAAGCCCCAGTCCTGGTTCCACGCTCAGCATGGAGTCTGCTTGAGATTCTTTTCCCCTCCCTTCCCTCTGCTCCTCCCACAACTTGTGCACTCTCTCTAAAATAAATAAATAAAATCTTTAAAAAAAAAAAGTTAAGGGAAAGAAGCCAAGCACAATACGATTCCCAATGTGATTCCATTTTTTATAAAGTCCAAGAATAATCAAAATTAATGCATAGTCACAGATATGACAAATGGATGCTTAGGGCAGCAGAGGCTTGGGGTTGCTTGAAAAGGGATGCAAGGAAATGTGAAGAGACAGAAATGTTCTATGTCCTGCTTTAGATGGTGGATACATTGCTGCATATAACTCTAAGAACTCTGAACTAACATTTTAGATCTGTTCATTTTATTGTATATTATGTCTTAATAATCAAGACACCCATCACACCCATCACAGAGCCCAATGAGGGGCCAAAACACATGACCCTGAAATCAAGACCCTAGCTGAGATCAAGAGTCAAAAGCTTAACTGACCAAGCCACACAGGTACCCCATATCTCCATTTTTTAAATCTCTAAAAGGCCATTTAAAAATCATAGAGGGCAATCCAAAATATTAACAGTGATTCTTCTGGGTGATGGGATTATGGCTAATATTCTTCAGTCAGTTCACACTTTTCTAATCTTTTATCATTTTCTGTAATGAACTTTCCCCCATTTTCTTACCCACATTTTGTCGTTTCACAGAGATACAAGTGACCACTACGTATCTTCTGAGGGAAGGATTTTGGGTAATGAGGGGAAGTATGTCAAGTTCTCTTTCTACAGCAGGCATGTGGTTCAGTGTCTCCAAGGGATCTGAAACGAGGTCGGAAGCCCAAGCAGGAGCATCAGGGCGGACTGCGGGGAGGAGGAGAGGGTGGATCGGACCCAGATGACCCTGTTCCTTCACTGAACTTATGCGCGGGTCACAGAGCCTCTGCGTCCACACCCCTGAAATGGGAATGAGACGTATCCTGTCTGCCTCAAGGGGGTTTTACATGTTTAACTGCAAGAGCTGCGAGTCTACACGGCACAGAAGGAATCTGGGTAGCAGTAACTTCTGATATTATGTGGAAAGTTAGAAAAAAAGTCTTTCTCGAAAGTCAGATTTAGGACTTAATCCTGTGAGAAGAGGGAAGAAAAGCTATTGCTAGAACAACTCTGCCCTTTTAATTCAACAGTCGAGAGCTCTTACCTATTGGTGTGGTAGTAGTGATTCTGCAGAGCATAGGATATGCACTGAGTGTTTAACCGTTTTCTCTCAACCTCCTGCCAAGTATCTTCTGTCCACTTTCTCTTGATCTGCTTCTCCTTGTGTTTTTTCCCCACATATTCGGCGTAGGTCTGGATCCGATAGCTTTCTGCATATTTGCTGGTATTGACAGCTACAAGGAAAAGAAAAAAATCCGTATAAGAAAGTCTAGCCTAGTCCCGGAGATGTCACTTTTGAAAAGTGGCCTGAGGTCATCAAAGAAACCGGAAATTCGGGTCTGAGTTCTGACCACAGCTCCACCACTGAGAAGCTGGGGGGGGGGGGGGGGGGCGGCAGGGGTGCAGGGGGGGGGGCTTGAGGATGTCCCATGGGCTCTCCCCAGATCTCAGTGTTTTCATCTGGAGAAAAGAAATCACTGTGCCCCAATCTTCCTGATGGCCTGAGAGTGCTCTATAAACTATAAAGAACCATAATGGTGGTAAGTGAAAGGTATTTGCAGGTAACATTACTGCTTGAAAATTACTCATTCTCAGTGTAAGAAAATGGGGAAAAAAAGAAACCACTAAGGGGATAACTGTAAACCCTTGTTAAAAATGAAAATGAAAGCAACACTGACTACAGAGCTGACCACTGTGTCAGAAACTAAAGGTCTACCCTGTCTGTGCCCAGGATTTTACCCACGTGGTGTCTCATCTCACAGTTCCTCCATCTGCAAGGGAGGAACTGCCTCTACTCATGAGAAAGCGGGAGCACGGAAGAGGAGGGGCTGCCACGGGCCATACCGTGGGTCAGCAGCAGTGCTGGGGTGCAAAACCAGGCTGCTCTGACCCGAAGGCCAGGACCTTTCCTGTCACTCGGCACTTCACTTTGAACTCTGCAAATTCAAGATATCCCCACCATGCTTGAGACATGGCTCTTCTCCTTCCGCTTTTAAAGACTGCTAATTCTCCGTAATGTGCTTCTGGCTGGCAGGAGCACTTGAGAGCTGGAGCTTATTCCCTCCCTGGTGTTAACATTTCACTAGGGCCAGGTCGGTTTCCTTTGAGTCCTTGCTGCCTGCTCCTCGGAGACTACTGGAAAGAATGTGCTGGGAGCATGGGAGTGAGGATCCATGGGAGACCTGCTGGCAGATGGGCAGCCATTCACCGGTTCTGGCTCCTGCAGTTTGAGCATACACTCTCTTAGCCCACCATCACTACCACCGCTTACTAGCCACACTGGCGGCGAGACAGTGAGCATCTGGCCATGCTGGTCGGGGCCATTAGGAGCAGACTTGGTACCTGGGCATCTGATGTCTAAAACACAGAGTCTGTGTACCCACTCCTAGCAATGTTCTTGGTACAGAGTCATTCTCACTAAATACTGTGTGAATGAATGCACAGCAGAATACAAGTGGTGACAAGAATTCAGTCCTTAAGTATATCAGCGCCAGACAAGGGATCTGGTCCATTGGGGACCTTAAGTCAGAGGGCAAGACAATTGTATGAGAGGCAGAAACTCCACATATCCAACACCTGACGTTTTTCATCTTTGCTCCAAGTGGACCAGATCTGCCTAAAACTTCCAAGCACAGCCGTGGTTTACAGAATATCATGCCCTAAATGTTTAGCCATCTAAGGAGCAAAACATAACAACCACCACCACAAAACAAGAAAACAAAAACAAAAACAAAACTCTACTCTTCAAAAAAATTACAAATTTTTACTAAGAAGCTTGCGTAACTTTTCAAATATCCATTCTAGAGTTAAAGAGAAAAAACGGGGGTGGGGGACCCCAGAATATTACAGAACTTCCCTATTATACAAAGTCTCCCAAAGAAGGAGAGTGAGTTACTGAATTGTGAGCTCAAAGCAGCGTGCTCTGACTCACTCCCGAGGAGATAAACAGAAAAAGCATCCAGTTCTGGAGATGTGCGACTGACCAAAGTCACTCCTCAGCACAGAACCACAGAAACAGGATCCTTTCTCGAAAATTTTACTCCTTGGGACAGCTACTTTTCTTGCTTTCAACGGTCCACATTTCTGACTTTCTCCATTCATTTAACCAGCTGACCATTTAAATATCCAACAAGCAGCACCCACCCATCTCCGCCCGGCAACTGCTCACTGTCCCAGGGACCATGTTAGATATTCGGTAAAACAAGACAAGATTTCCACTCTTAAGATTATCCTGTCGCCTGCAAACTTCATGTAGGGGTAATTTCCCTGTAAGCATAAGACTATCTTACTACTACAGGTTAAACTATCTGTGAGATCCATAATAAGAACCCACAGATTCTACCATTATTATTTGGTCAAGATTGTTGGCAAATAAGCACCTCCTGGATTTTCCTCTTTAAGATCCATTCTTTATTCCAGCAGGTTTATTCTGCAGGCAGGCCCCAGAGGGATGCCAACTGCAATAATCCCTCTCTCAAGTTTCACTTGGACTCCCAAGTAAAAGAGGAGGCTTGAGTCAATATTCCCCATGAAAGCAAAGGTGATGATAGGGTCATAAAGGAGCCAAGATGATCTATTTAACAGTATCCGGTTGTTTCCAATAATTGAGCTCGCAGCCCCAGGGACAAACGTTGCAAACAACTCCCTAACCACGGTGGGGAATTTATCAGAGCACATGTGGAATTAGGATCACTTAAAAGGGGAAACAAATAACAACCCACTTTTCACCGCTGGGCTTCACATGGCAGTCATTCACCAGCATTCCTTCACATCCCAGCAGCTCTGGAGCTCTCGGCCTTTAATCTGGAAGCCAAGCTCTGGCTCCAAGCCACCCCTCCTCGAATGGATGAATCAGCAAAATGAATTGGCTGTCAGCTGTGTCCTCCAGTGATTCCAGCTCGCCTGTCAGAAGCAGCATGGAGCAGGCTGCCTGGCAACACTAACCTTCTCCAAATTTGTCAGGGAAATGATTCAAGACCATCTTTCGGTCGCGCCACTTGGTAAGAGTCTCTGGGGCAATGCACATATGCCAACGGCCCTCCCAGCTTCCCGGCAGGTGAGCGAGGGCAGCTGCCCTCACGTGGGCTCACCCACTCACAGCCTCCCCAAGCCAGCTCTGCTCACTCTGCACCCATTACAGCATTTCATCTCCACGAGGGCCCCGCCAGGAAGGGATGCTCTAGTCACTGAGATCAGGGCAGCACGGCTGCTTGCCCAAAGTCTTGTAGGTAAGCCACAAAGCCGGTTTGGAACCAAGACATGATTTTTTTTTTTTTTTTAATGTAATACTGCCAGGTGTCTGCCATATTTTTTTTATGTATTTAGAAGACAATTGTCTTCTAATGGATCCTTTACTAGGAGTTTTAAAGACTTTCTTAAAATGTTTTAGACTTTTTTTCCTAAAAATTAAATAAATAGATGAAAAATCTTTGTAAAAAAAATTAAGAACTTACCATTACTGTTAGGCAAAGTCTCTCCAACTAAGTTGACGGAGATACGTTATGATTATGGACAAGAGGACTTCAGATATAGACTCCTTCCTAAATTGACCTATAGATTTACTGCAACTCCAATAAAAAGAAATTCTACATTTTAATAGAACACTGAAAAAATTAAAAATGAAATTTTAAAAAGTCTCAATAAAAAACAGAGCAGGGTTAGTCAGGGACTGGCGTAGAAGGTCAACTGCAAAGGGGATGAGGGAATTATGGGGGTGATGGAGCCATCCTGTGTCTTCACTACGGTGGTCGTTACATGATTGTACGCATTTCCTGAACAAGAGCTGTACAACAAAGAGGGTATCTTTACCGTACAGAAATTATACCCCAATTATTCAGTGGAACTGGAAAGGTTAACTCCAAAAGTTAAATGGAAGAACAAATGGGCCAACAATGGCCCAGACCTTTCTGAAGAAGAGTAAGCAAGGGGGACGTTGCCTTGCTAAGCTATAAAAGCTTACTGTAAAGACAGAGTGACTAAGACGGTGGAGCAATGGGAGAGAGATCAACAAACTGACCAACAATATAGAAGCGCCTAGAAAGAGACTTACGCATCTGTGAAACTTTGATTTTTGACAGAGACAGCAAGACAGAGAATGTGGAAAAGGAAAAGCTGGAAAAACTGTTTATCCATAGGAAAAAAATGAAATTGGACTCTTAGTCACACCATGCTGAAAAATCAACTCCAGATGGATGGAGAACTGAAATGTCAAAAGCAAACTTTGAAAACTTGAAAAGAAAATATAAATGAGTATCTTTCTGAGCTTGAAGCAGGAAAGAATTTATAAAGACACAAAAAGTGTTAAGCATTCAACAAAGGTCAATTAGTATGACTCCATTAAATTAAAACTTCTGTCCATCAGTAGACACTTCAGAGTGAAGACAATCCACAAGCTGGAAGAAGATATTTGTAACGCATGGAACTGGTGAAGGATTAGCACCAGAATACATAAAAATGCCTACAAAACAAGAAAACCCGCAACAACAAAAGGGGCAAAGACATGAAAAGCATGCACAGTCATTTCATAGCAAAGAAAGTATATAATGCCAATAATTATATAAAGAGACGCTCAAGCTCAGGCAAAGACAAGTTCTGAGAACAATATCATTTTGTGTGTTTTCCTGGCAAAAAAATTTAAAAGACTGCTAAGAGCAATGGCTGGGAAGATGTGGAGCAATGAGATCGCTACCGGCATAACCACTGTGGAAAACAACTTCACATTCTCACTTAATGTTGCCCATTCACACATCCTATTGCCCAGCAGTTCCACTCTTACACATATATTAATACATGAGTATTATGATGTAAATACAAGAACTTTTTTTTTTAAAGATTTCATTTATTTATTTGACAGAGACACAGCGAGAGAGGGAACACAAGCAGGGGGAGTGGCAGAGGGAGAAGCAGGCTTCCCGCTGAGCAGGGAGCCCAATGCGGGGCTCCATCCCAGGACCCCGGGATCATGACCCGAGCCGAAGGCAGACGCTTAACAACTGAGCCACCCAGGCGCCCCATAAGAACTTTTTTTAAAAAGAACACAATGTTTACACTATCCGAGAGAGAGGAAAGGAAAGAAGCAACCCAAATCTCTACCAGCAGGTGAATGGAAAAACTGTGTTATAGTCCCACAATGGAATACTGTCTCAGAGTAAACACTCTTTTTAATACGTTATATCCAGGGAGAGGGGTGTGTGTGTGTGTGTGTGTGTGTGTGTGTCAGAGAGAGAGAACAAAAAAGCAAGAAAATGATCAATACAACTTTCAGGAGAGCGGCTGCCCCTGGCAAGGAATCAGGAGGATGGGAGGAGGAGGAGCAACAGAAAGATGTAATTTATCAGCAATAGTTTAGTTCTTTGGTTCAGTGGTTTCACAGATGTTCATTACATCTTAAACAAACCAGTTCTTTAGGTTTTCTATTGTTTACCCTGTCCAAGCACTAAGGGCCATTTCTGGTACAGTCTAAGGTGGAAGGTGATTGGAAGACAAGGTAAGAGTCTCTCCAGGTTCAATGTCCTCAGTGACACGGTGGTGCCCCTGAATGGTGTGTGTGGTGTGAGCGACGAGCACTGTGTCTCGGACCTTCCTCAGGAAGCGAGGCACGTCAGCGCCGTCTGGCCCTCTGCAGGCTGTGATCAGTGGGGGCAGGGTCACACCCTCAGCCCTACGTGCAGTGTCTGCAAAGGCCACCCACAGCCGACACTAAGTCTCAGTGTCTGATGCCGACATTCCTAGTAGTCCAGTTGCTACAGGAAGGAGAAACATTTACTGGAAACTTACTCTGCCAGCCATGGGGTTATCCTGACCGTACAGGTAAAGGCAGGGAGGCTCAGAAGAAGGGACTAGCCCAAGGTCCCAAAGCTGACGAGTGTTTGGGCCAGGAGCCAAAGCAAAGCCTACATTCTCTTCATGACACCACATGCACTGGAAGGGTCCCGGACCGTTGCCATTCAGCATTGACGCAGGCGTATACATCTGTCTTCGAGAGAATCTGTCTGTCGTCTCTCCACAACAGTTCTGTGTACCCAGCAGTAGGAATCTCCACGTGATAACCCGGTACGTTAGCCCACCAGCAGCACGCTGGGTGTCAGCGGGTGCTTTCACGCTCAACCCTGCGTCCTTCAGACCCTCTTGATGCCTCCCCTTCCTCCTCCCACAGCCAAGGCTCAGGGCCCTGCACCATGTGCTGTCACTTTGGGTTTTCACCCCACACCAGGGTGATGCCGAATGCTGTTTTCTGTTGGCTTGTTTATCTAAATAGGAACATACTGAATACGAGTTTTGTCATGTTTCCGTATTATTTTGATCAGGTTGGGTTGATAACAGATTGACCACTTCTTGACTTTTACCAGATAGAGAATGGCAGCTTTTATCTTGAATTCTAGTGAAAGCAAACTTTAAAATCTTTAAAGAAAGGCGTTCACAACAAAACACACTGAACCCTATCGGTCACTGTGAACGTTCTCCCGTGCTTGTGACTGCACGTCCCCGCAATCGATCCGAGACGCAGGCAGAGCCTAAGGGTGCTGCAGTGAGGCTTCTGTCCGGCCAGGTCAGGGCGAGCCGGCCAGCCCCACAGCAGCACCCTCTGCTTTACCCTCCACCGTCCCCCCTTCCCCCCCCGAGCCGGTCCTTTCTCGAGTCTTGCTGAGAAGGCTAGGGTGCCGTCGAGGCCCTCAGGAGCAGCCCAGCTTGGCCTGGAACCCACCACAATGCTGCCTCGTTCCCCGCATTTACCCAACAGACCCAGTGCTCTTGGAGGCCGGGGCCCGCGCCCTAGCCACGTTTGTAGTGCTGGGGTTCTACCTCGGTTCTTTTGCAGGAGGTTAATCTAAGATTATGGTGGGAAAGGGGGGTGCAGAAGCACAGCTTTTGTATCTGTTGGCAGCTTGTGTCCACCCAGGAGAGAAAATTCAGAAACTCTTCAGTTGAGAAGTCCGTGTTGAAGCCTGATCTGGTGCACGAGAGCCCTGGACTGCAAGCGAGGAACTGGCGTTGACTCTAATTTAGACAGGCTCCCTGGGGCAGGGACAATGGGTGGTGTCGCCCCACCTGAGCCTCACCATGACGCTGGGAAAGAAAGGAGACTCGGGAAGCTGGCCGGCTTGCCTCAGTCACCTAGTGAGGACTCAGGACGCTGGTCTCCTATGCTTCCTTTCATGCGGTGGGCACGGCTCCAACAGAGGGTAATTATTTTTTAAAGATTTTTTTTTTTAATTAAATAAGCTCTCCACCCAATGTGGGGCTCGAACCCACAACACCGAGGTCAAGAGTCGCAGGCTCACTGACTGAGCCAGCCAGCCGCCCCGAGGCTAATTATTTTTTTAAAAGCACTGAGGCTGAAAGAGTGAAAACGAAGACACCCAAATGCACTCCTGGCCCGTGAAGAGATCGGACAGCCAGAAATAACAAAGGAAGAGGCAGAAGGCATGTGATCCCGTCATCTCTACCTCCCGGAGGGCTCCCCCAGAGTGCCTGACACACAGGAGGCCAGGCCAGAGATGTGCAGAGCGCCCCCGAGCCCCCCTCCCCAGCTCCTCACAGCTGAGGGCAGGTGGTGGCAGCCCTGCGTGTTGACAAGGCTGAGAGGAGGAAGCACGTGTGACCCAGGCCCCGCCACCTGCAGGTCACACCCATGATGGCATGCTCCCTCCACTCACCTCCACAATTAGACCCTCGTTTCACCTCCCAGTTCTCTAACAAAGGCCAAGGAAGTGGCAATGAAAACTCTCTCTACAAAGTGGATAAAGGCTGACATGTAGATATGATGATGTTTACTTAAAACCTAGGCCAAGAAAGAGACAACAAAGTCAAGTGGGAAAACCACAGGTTCCGAGGCCACAGAGGCCTGGGTTCAAATCCTGCCCAAATCTTAACTCACTTGCCTCCGTAGCTTCGTTTCTTTATCCATAAAATGGGCTTATCTACCTGCTTTTAAGGCTGCTAGGAAAAGTGGACAGCGTGCATGCAGCAAAGCTTTAGCACAGGGCCCAGCACACAGTAGGTGCCTAATTAACAAGGCTACTGCTGTTAAATCACAAAACCTATAGTTCAGACAAAAAGAACTGTGCCCGAGCTAACAAAAGACGTTCTGCAGCTGACACAGAATCAGCAAGCTAGAACTCACCTCACCTTGGTGAGCCCGAAGGGAGGGGGGCCTCCCATAACCTGAGTGTGCAAGAGCTCAGAGAATACTGCTGTCATGTAGAATGTGGATGCAATCTAGCAAAACCTTTCCCATGCAAAAGTGAAGAGAGAAAATGGAAAATACAGGGACCAGTACATCACCTGTACTCGACAAGTATAAAATCAAGAAGTCTTTAAGTATCATTTTTCAAAATTGTACTGAGGCCAAAGTAAGTCAAATCATTTTCACGAACTCCACTGACAACACCATAGTCAGCCTTACAGACGTTCATCTCAATCATTCATTCAACAAACCCTGGGGCTCCGTAATGTGCAGGGCACTGGGGCGTGGCAGAAGAAATGGGACATTCTCCGCCCTGAAGAGGCCCACAGTCTAGAGGAGAAAAAGGAAGGGTACAGACTGATAGCAAGCACCAGGCAGGCTAGCACCTAGGCATGCTGCTTTTAACATGAGGGGGGAAGGACAAATCCAAACTAGCAAAAGGTGGACTGTGAGGGAGTGGTTGCTAGCAAGGCTCTAAGTCCCCCCAAGGCCTATGCCAACCACCTTAGCGTCAAATGAGTGATGTCACTAAGGAACACTGCTTCCATTAACCAGCCTGCTGGTGCGTTTGTTCTCTTTTCATAGTTCCTGGCTGAAAAGTCGATGAGAAGTAAATAAAGCTACCATTTACTGAGTACTCACTGTATGTAAGAACTAGGCTAACTGCTTTACAAACAAAGGTACTTAGATCTCACTTGGTCGTTTATTCGTCCATCCATTAGTTTATGAATACAGACACTGATGTATTAAATTCTCATCTGTTCATTCATTCATCTATCCATTCATTGAGGAACAAACACACCATCTTCTAAGCCTCGGCAACTGGGGCTGTGAGGGTGGGTCAGAGACACAGGCCCTATGTTCGCCGGGAGGGGACAGTGTACAGAGCGCCACACGTGTGCTGAGGGTTGGAAATGGAGAGGCGCTCTGGGGGCTCCCTGGGGAGCTGGTCAAGCCCAGGATGCAGGGACCTGTTCCCTAAGGAAAAGACACTGGACTCTTCCTGCGACTTGAAAGTTGGGAGAGTACTGGGGGTGGGGACTGTGTTCTAGGCAGAAGCAACATGAAGTGACCAATCTCTGTGTGAGGAAGCATGGCCATGACCAAGGAAGGAGGACCAACATGGCAGAGACAGAAAAGGGGGTGGAGGTGCTCACGATGAAGCTAGAGCCAAGGGCACAGCACAGAAGGCCCGTGGCCATGCAGCATGCAGTGGGAGCCACCACTGGGTGCTTAGTCAGGGGGAGAACATGATCTGACATGTGTTTCTGCAAGACCACTGTCCCTGAAGGGGAAGGAACAGGAATAGGAATGAAGATGGCCCAGACTAAGAGAAGAAGTCCTAACAGAACTCCAAGGAAGGCCAACAGTTAATCATCATACACATGGGGAAGAGCAGGCATGGGTGCCTGGTAAGCCACAGGCTGAGGAGGCGGGGGGCTAACCTAGAAAGTACGGTGCTGGGGCGCCTGGGTGGCTCAGATGGTTAAGCGTCTGCCTTCAGCTCAGGTCATGATCCCAGGGTCCTGGGATCAAGTCCCGCATCGGGCTCCCTGCTAGGCGGGGAGCCTGCTTCTCTCTCTGCCTCTGCCTCTCTCTCTCTCTCTGACTCTCATGAATAAATAAATAAAACATTAAAAAAAAAAAAGAAAGTACGGTGCTGTGGAATTCAAGGAGAAGGAACGGGCCGATATACTGAGTGACAGGCAAGAGGAAGGGAGAGTCTGGTGGCTTTATGGCACAGAAGTCACAGGGACCTCAGCAAGAGTAGGTCAATGGTGTGAGACCACCACTAGATGACAGAGGTGACATGGCGCAGGTGACGCATGCAGGGCATGTGACTTTGCAGAAGGAAAGACATAATCAGGAGCAAGGGCAAACTGGGATCTTGGGAGTTTTTTGAAAAGATGGGAGGGATTGAGTAGGTTTCCACACTGTTGGGAAGAAGTCAATGGATGGGCACAGGGGTAAGGGGCAGTGCGAGGCCCCGGAGAGAAGATGGGGCCCAGAGCACGTGGGTGGGATCCACTTCTGAGAGAAGAGAGGTGTGGGTGCAGAGCTTTATGAATCTGGGGGTAGGAAGCTGCCCCTGGAAGTTGGCTGTATCCTGGGCGGGGGGACTGGGTCTTCCTGAGAGCCCCGGGGCTGGAGACGGAGAGAACAAGGGAAGGAGAACAAGCCATGGAGCCAGTTCCTGACAAGACCCAGCCAGAGAGAGTGGCCTTCTGTGTGTTACCCATGTGCCCGAGCTGCTTCTCCTCAAAACAACCCCACAAGCTGGGCAGTAAAATCTATTTTTACAGGCCTCCCTGACTTTGATGCCATGTTCTGACTATTTTAACCTGCCCCTCAAGGTCAGCAACAAAGTAGCCGCTCTAAACCTAAGCCAAACAAACACACAAAAGAAGTTCTCAAGGGCCGACAAAGCTCCTTAAAAGATGGCGTTGTGATGTGCAGAAGTTAAGAAGGAATTTTAGGATGGAATCAAACAGGAGCAGAAAGACTTCCAACAAAGTTTAGAAATGAGAATTACCTTGAAGGGGAGAGGAGAGAGAAAGAGAGAGAGAGAAAGAGAGAGAGAGAATGCCCCCCCCTTTTATTTAAGACAAAACGCACAAGTGAAAATAAGAATTGGGAAGCAATCCCATACTTACCAGTCCCCCGTGAACCTGACAGACAGCAAAAAGACCTAAGTAATTTACACTGTGTGCTTCATACTTTCTGGGAGAAAATCAAGATTGATGTCTCAACTACACGGGAATAATTTAAAGTAAAATAAAATCTAGATTCTACAAAACAGCAGATCCAAACCAGCAGATCCTAAAAGTCAAGAACAGTGAATAAATTCTACTCTACAGAAGACCAGTCTGCGCCTTAGTTGTGCTATTATATATAACAGTATCTATTTTTTAAAGATTGTATTTATTCATGAGACAGAGAGAGACAAAGAGGGAACACAAGCAGCGGGGAGGGGTAGCGGGAGAAGCAGGCTCCCCGCTGAGCAGGGAGCCGGATGTGGGGCTTGATCCCAAGACCCCGGGATCATGACCTGAGCCGAAGGCAGCCGCTTAACCGAATGAGCCACCCAGGCACCTTATATAACAGTATCTTTAAGGTCTGCCTATATATACCACAAAGGAGTAGAAGTGAAAAATAATCATGCTTTATAGCACGGTTACGCTGCCCAAAGTGCAGTATTAGCTCTTACCCTAATATGCTATCCTCTATTCTGTAGTAACTTAGTATTTTCATGCTCTTCACACATGCTCTCCCAGCTCTAATCCTACCTCCACAAAACAGCCCTATCGTGAATATGACAAAACGGAGCCCCAGACAAGTGCCTTGCCTGACGTCACAGTGCTAGACAGTGGAAATGGCCAGATTTAAGGCACCGCAGGCACAACGCCCCTGCAGGTCTTTCAGGCTCCAATGGCAGCACACCGCGTGCAACAGGTTTTAAGCTGCAAGAGCATCACCAAACAGCACCCACCTGAACTACACGCAACCCACTCTGATGCCTTCTGTTCTGTTTCTTCCTACCTTCTTTTTTCATACTGCGGTCCACCAGCATTGCGTTCCTGACCCACTAAGGGGCCCTGACCCAGAGTCTGAAACATGCCACAGCTCGCTGACACCCACCATTCAACATGGCATTTCTGTGGGACAATGTGCTTTGTGTTCTAAAAGGTTAATCAACAAAAGAACTTTTAGGACATAACCGATTCACCAACCAGAGCCCCCATGTAACTGAACCGCTGGCTGGGGGGAGCGGCTGGGTCCACAGTCAGAGTGAAGTGGGTCCTTTAATCCAGACTAGTTCTCACCAACGCCACTCGGGATGCCAGATACAGATACGCACCCGATAAAAATGTACACCGTAGGCACAAGACAATACTTCTGGCGCCTTGTTGAGTTGGTGATGAAGCATTAAATCTGCCACAATATTAGTGCTATGGTGAAAAAGCATCAGTGCCCCATCTTTTCTCGACTTCCCATGGCCACGGCTGCAAAAAGCCTGACAGAATAGCTACATTTTCAGATTTAAAGGTTTCAACAGTGAAAAGCTTAAAGTCTGTTTATTTATTTATTTTTAAATTTTTATTTATTTGAGAGACAGCGAGAGAGGGAACACAAGCAGGAGGAGTGGGAGAGGGAGAAGCAGGCTTCCCGCTGAGCAGGGAGCCCACTGCGGGGCTTGATCCCAGGACCCCGGGATCACGACCTAAGCTCAAGGCAGATGCCCAGCGACTGAACCACCCAGGCGCCCCAAAGTCTGTTTGCTTATAAGCCAACCAGATATGGGTGATGCTGTGCTGCAATATTTACACTTTCATTAAATGTCTCTGCTGGATGTTTTGATGTGGTTTTCATTTGATAAAGGAATTTACTTACACCTCATGACTCAGCTTATTTATTAACCAAGGGAAACCAGTAGGGAAGGAGGGGACCTGGAGAGAGAAGAATGACAGACCCTTATCAGCCAGGCTGGGCAGAGCTATCTCACCTGCAAGGTGAGTCATCCCCCCTGGGAAGGGGGGGTGTCAGCCACCAAAAAGCAGCCTCTCCCAACCTGGTAAGGGAGTCGCAGCAATTCCATATAAACCCTGACTGCTCTGTTTTTGGTTCCCTATAACGTTCCCAGCACGCCACCAGTCTAGCCCCGTTCAGCACTCTCAGGATAGCACCATGATGCCACCCTGTGACCCAGAACCCTCTCCTGGGCTGTGCCTTTCGTCTCCTCCACTCTCCACCCCTGCAATGCATGTAAAGATGGGGAACATTCTGAAATCTACTCGCCTCTTCAGTAACCCCAGGAAACCCAAAAAAGGATCTGTCACCACCAGAAAGTTTCACCAAAAAAATGCCAACACGACCTCACTTAACATTGAGGGCAGCCACCTCCAGACCTCCTGGCCTTGTGATTACCCTTTGTGGAGAGAGGATCAGTTCCTAACAAAAGGAATGAAATCGGCTCTTCGGATATAGGTTGCCTTGGGGCAATGAAATGCATTTTGTTAGAACCGGCAATGTTTGACCTCAGAAAAGAAGTATCCAATAAAAACCACACACTTCTCCAAAGGAGAAGTCAGTAATTAAAGTTAAGTCTCATTTTCCACATCAGTTTGACTCTTTACCTTGCTGAGATGTGCCCAACGACTAGACTAATTTATTTCACTGGCGGGTCCAATCTGTAGGCTACACACTAAAACCCTAAGGATTACCAAACATTCCAAAGGGCAGCATGAAACTGGATGAGGGTTATTTTGATTTTAAAGTCCCATCCCACCTTGGCATTTAATACAGTCATCCTATGCCTGCATCATTTTTCTCCCTTTAATGTTACCCAACCACTTCCCTCTAGACGTCACGATTTTAGGGAGACTATTCACCTCTTTATTTTCTATGTAAGTTTATTTCCCTGGTACGGAGGCTGCCGCTGCCAAGACTCCATGGTCAGAACGGACAGCGTCCAGGTCTGACAAGGGCACATTAAGCCGTCAAAAGCTGCTGAACCTGACTCAGTGACGTTTCTCTCGTCTACACACAGGAGAGCGAGCGGGAGAAGGAAAGAAAGGAAAGAGAGGGCTAGAGGGACGGCAGGACAGGGAGAGGAAGGGGGCGGGAGCGCACGCCGCCAGGGAGAGGAGCTTTCCCCATCTGGTAAGTGTGTTCAGAAGGTGGTGCCTCCCCAAATCCAGAGAAGTAACAAGTTCTTCACTGCTCCTCAACACTTAAAGAACCTGTGAAATTCTTCTGCTAGCAGGAGGAAGAGGAAGATTTTTTTTAAGTGATTTGGCACTGCTAAGCTTTCCTGCCTCGAGTTGCTAATATCTCTCAAGTTGTTCTAAATATTCATTTTGTTTTCTATATCCCGAGGAAAAAGTAATGTAGATCTTTTTTGTCTATTTGGACGTCTGATGCAAAATCCAACTGGTTAGATATGGGAATCAAGTCTTACATTTAAAAACATTTACATGAATAAAAAGAAAAGAAAAAAACAAAATACCTGCGTAAATAAATAATAAAACCATTTACGTGAAAAAAGTAATAGAATGGCAGGTGTCATGACCTCACTACATTTTAAAGAATTTTGGAATGTTCTGTAATGTTTTATCCTAAAATACCCAAGGGTTTTCGTGCAACGTCTAAATACTCGACACAAACTAGGAAAAACTGAAGAACAACTTCTGAAAATCATATATCGGTAGAGAACACAGAACGCTTGCTAACGCAGCATCCATGGATTTTAAAAAGTACTCTAGGGGCGTCTGGGTGGCTCAGTCAGTTAAGCATCCAACTCTTGGTTTCAGCTCAGGTTGTGATCTCAGAATTGTGAGATCAAGCCCCATGTCAGGCTCCACACTCGGTGTGGGGTCTGCTTGAGATTCTTTCCCACCTCCCTCTCCTTCCCCCTCTGCTCCTCCCCCTGCTTGTGCATGCACTCTCTCTAAAATTAAAAAAAAAAAAATCCTTTAAAAATAAATAAATAGGGCACCTGGGTGGCTCAGATGGTTAAGCATCTGCCTTCAGCTCAGGTCATGATCCCAGGGTCCTGGGATCGAGCCCCGCATCGGGTTCCCTGCTCGGCAGGAAGCCTGCTTCTCCCTCTCCCTCTCCCACTCTCCCTGCTTGTGTTCCCTCTCTTGCTGTGTCTCTGTCAAATAAATAAAATCTTAAAATAAATAAATAAATAGTACTCTACAACTACTTTTCCCTAGAAAAACACCTCCATCCTTTAAATGATAGCACAAGCCACCTCAATTTAAAGCATGTAAACTCAAGTTTATGTTTGTGTAGTGACTGAATTTACTTAACCCTGCCTTTGCATAGAATTGCATTATGATTTTAATGAAGAAAAACAGGACTGTGTGATAGCAACTTCCCTGGGACCCAGGTGGAAAGCTCCAGAGAGCACATTTTTTCCCAGCAAGCTGACAGACAGTGCCCCGTGCCAGGATGGGGCAGCAGTGAGAGACCTTCAGCCACAGGAGAAGAACAAGCCCGGCTTGCTTCTAAGGCTACAAATGGATTCGTCAACACCAACCCCACAGCAAGGAGGTGCACGGCTCCAGACCGCAGCTCTACATCATCCTCAGGGTTTAACAGTCCACAGGCCTGAACCACAAATGAAGTAATGCTGACTACCATTAAAAAAAAAAAAAAAAAAAAAAAAGAACATGTTTTCAGTACCTAATTCCCCCCCAGGACTTGATTTGGTAGTCAAAGTGTCCAGTTTCTACTTTCAAGTGGATACACGAAAGAGAACAGAAGAGACAGCGAATGTTACAATGCAGGCAGAGAGCCAAGTGAACCTCCTACCCTACCCTGAGCCACCGGTCAGCCACGAGCTGAGAGAGGGCTTCCTGGTGAAGCAGGTAGAAAAAACAATCCCCACCGACTCACACGCCACATTTTATGAGAATCCTCAGAGGCCTGGCTGGAACTCTGTGTGGTGTCAGCTCACAGCTGGTGGCCTCCCCCTGCACACGCTCTCCCTACAAACCCACTCCCTGGGGAACTAGGAGGAGTGGCTACCTGACGGCAGCCCGAGAGTCACAGGCAAGGAGCAGAAGGCCCACTGGTCGGGCATGTTCTTTCTCCAGCTCAAACCAGAGAGAGCTCAGGCCCACCCTGTCCTTGGTTCCCTGGATGCCTTGACTAAATGCTGTTTGGATTACTTAAGGAGAGAAAAAAAAAAGTGTGACTGCTTCACGAGTTAAGATTTTTTTTAAGGATTTTATTTATTCATTTGAGACACAGATACAGAGAGAAGAGAAGAGAAATCATGAGCAGGGAGAGGCAGAGGGAGAGGGAGAAGCAGGCTCCCCGCTGAGCCAGGAGCCCGATGTGGGGCTCGATCCCAGGACCCTGGGATCATGACCTGAGCCGAAGGCAGACGCTTAACCATCTGAGCCACCCAGGCGCCCCACGAGTTAAAAGATTTTAATGAAACTGTACGAGCCAAGTGGCCCAGTGGGATGAGGATGGATTCTGGGGGTGGGACACTTACCGCCGGACTGAGGGACCACCACTTCACCTCTCTGGACCACTGTTTTCTTATCCTTGAGCCGAGGTGCTTCCCACACTGGCTGCAGGGCAAGCAACCTGCACGGGGGAGTTGCAACAGCACGCACGTGTGTGGGGAGACTAAAGGTGAAAACTGCATTAGTCCCAGTGACCCTTGAAGATGCCCTCTGGAGGCGCCACCCTGGCATCCCTTGTGGCTGCGCCTCCCGCCGGGGTCGGAACACACTGCGTTCCTTCGCTCACACACCAGAGGCAGAAGGCGGCCAGCACGGGAGGCCCACGCTACTGAACACACGTGCGTGCACGCCCACGGTTTCCAGGCGGCGGGAGGCTCACCACCAGCAGAATGCGAGGACTGATGGTCACGTGGCCAAAGCGGATCTGTATCTCCCATCTCATCTCCGACTCACTTGGATGCACACTTTCACTGACTGGAGTGACAAGCAAAACCAGTCTCGCTACCGAAAGAGTACCTCCTCCTCCTCCAAATGAGTACATCTGAATCCACTCCAGCTGAGAAATGGTAATGAGGTAACTGTGCCCGGACCCCCTTACGCCTTGTGCCTGTCCTCCGATCACACACACACCAAGGCCAGTCCTCGGAAGACCAGGAGCATGCTTCAGTCATCTTGTGTCACCAGTGACATTTCTCCAGGAGACAATATCTAACAAGGCTATTTCCCTGCTGCTTCCGAACAGCCGTGCGCCTGCCATCACAAGCCACTGAAAAATCAGGGCCGAACGTCCTAGAGCATGGATTTTACTGGAGATCGGGAAGAAAAGCTAAATAATTAACCTGATGATTTAAAACATTTAATATTAAAATAAAAGAGGGGTATTAGAGAGTGGAATTTTTTTTAAATTTGTGAGAATGGTTTAAATAAAATACGAGCCGACACAGAAATTCCAACCTCCTCCTTTCTCTCTCTTTCCACCCCCCCTCCCCACCCCTAATGCCCTTGAGCGTTCCTATCTGCTCTCCCTTGGTGTTAGGGGTATTTAGTGAAAGTTTAGAAGTTTAAGAATAATGTTCTCCTGCAGAGGCCCTTAGTAATAAATATTAGCAGAATGAATGACCAATTCTCTTTTCTGGGAGAGTGAGAATATCAGAAGGAGGAAGAAACCCCCACTTTCTCTTAGCAGCAAGGAGGTGAATGTAATGTACACACGGAGTAATTTACACAAGACAATTTGTACTCTAGATTCATAAACGACATTCACGGAGCTGTAAGGAGTTCTCTGTAAGTTAGAAGCAGTCCTGGAAAGAGCTGACTGGTACGAGAAAAGCGTAATGCAATTATCTCTTTTTCCAGCAAAGGGGCCAGAAATGGATGTATCGGGGACAAGCAAGGAAAGGCAGGGGCAGCCCATGCTGTGAGGGTGTGCTCTCACAGTTTAAATAAATCTGTCCGAAAGGGGTTCTAACCCACATATGTGTGGGTATGATGGGAAGGTGGGAATCCTGTCCTGCAAGCTCATGCCCTGGCCCTCACGGACTTGACAAATATGGGCCCGAGGGAAGGTCCCCTAGCATCAGTCAGCTCATCTGACTGGTCTGGACCAGGGCCTGGGGGAGCTGTGGGCAGCAGGGGCCCCGTGCACCAGAGCAGCACCTAGCACGTGCTGAGGTAGACTACGTCCCACGTGGCGCACACTGCCGATGCTACCCTCACGGTATAGAGGGGAAAACTGAGACCTGTTGACAAACTTGCCCAAAGTCAGATAGCTTATATAAGGAGAGGAACTGCATTCCAACCCGAGGCATTCAGTCACTTTACCAACCAAGGAGAATGATGTCAATGAAACTGCTGCACACTGGCCACCTACTCTCACTTTTCTCGGAAGCAGGGAACACGGGGCCATGGTGTCAATTCCTTCTGTGTGCCTTTTTCAGCAGACAGTCCACAGAATGTCAGGGAATGTTCTGTCTACACGAGAAGGGGATTAGAGACACTCTTATCCTTTGACCTAGCAATTCCTCTTTTAGGAAACCAATCTAGGAAAACAATCTGAAATAAGGACTTATTTTTTTATGCACAAAGAGGTTTGGATCAAAATGTACACACGTACATTTAAAAAACCATAGGGGCACCTGGCGGCTCATTCGGTAGAGCATGAGACTTGATCTCAGGGTTGTAGGTTTGAGCCCCACACTGGGTATAGAGATTACTTAAAAATAAAATCTTAAAAAAACCCACAAAATCACAAGCAAACCTCCTAAACGTTCCTCAGTAAGGTAATAACTAATATGCTACTCATATTCATTATTCACTCATACTCATATTCATTAAAAATTATGCTTTTCAAGGGGATTATAACCAAACAATAAATAATCAGTAAATCCTCCAGCTAGTTATTTGGACAAAAGTAACCTGAATACCTAGCTTACAAATTATAACACTGACGCACTACAAATATGTGCTCATCACCCACTATATGTGAGGTACTACTTTAGGCATGAAAAGTCTATTTAGAATTAAAATCTCTGCCGTGCTGGATGGGGATTCTATGGGTATGTGCACTTCGAGATAATTCACTGAGATGTACATTTATGTCACATGCACTTTTCTATATGTATGTTAAACCTCAATTTTAAAATTAAAAAAAAAAATTCTGACTCCATGGAGTTTACATTCCAGTGGAAGAACACAGACACTAAACCAAAAACTGAAAATACACCGTGTCTCTATAGCGCTATGGAGAAAAAGCAAATAAAAATACAGAAAACTCAGGTAAAGCTGAATTTCAAATAAGCGACAGACCATTTTTTAGGATTAGTACATTCCATACAGTATTTGGGACACATTTATGCAAAATCTGTCAACCCTATCTGCCGACGGGTGTCATTTGAGCAAAACTCATTCCTAATACAGTAAATACTTGATTACATTACATACTGCTTCTAAGTAAGACCCCAAAGGTAGAAACTATAAAAGAAAGTCATAGCTGTTACTACAGAAAAATGTAAAGCTCTGGTGTAGCAAACAGACCTATATGAAGAAGGAGACAACAAATTGGGGCAAATATTTGCCAAAACAAAACCCAGAATTAATCTCTTTAGGTGTCCACTTCTTCTGTGAAATGAAGGGGAGGAAATCATATGTGTCTTTCACAGAGCTGTTAGGAAGATTTTAGAAAAGCATTTAGGGGTGCCTGGGTGGCTCAGTTGGTTAAGCGACTGCCTTCGGCTCAGGTTATGATCCTGGAGTCCCGGGATCGAGTCCCACGTCGGGCTCCCTGCTCAGCAGCGAGTCTGCTTCTCCCTCTGACCTTCTTCCCTCTCATGCTCTCTCTCTACCATTCTCTCTCTCAATAAATAAATAAAAATCTTTAAAACATAGAAAAGCATTTAGTACCTAATAAACTACTGGCTCACTAAATACTGAAAATAAATCATCATAATGAAAGTATACTTACAAATCAGTAATAAAAGCACACAATTCACAAAATCAGATGCAATGAAGCTTTTCCCAGTAACTCTAGTACCGCTTTGACAATGTATACTGTGGATGAATGACATCCTCACATGACGCGGCCCGCAGAGCCCGCAGAGCACTAATCACAAAGGGGTAGAGCTACAGTGGAAAGAGCAGGGGTCACTGTCTAAGTAGCTCATCTAACAAAACATCAGTAAGAGTGGGACAGACTGATGTCACTTGCCTCTCGGCATGATGTGCTGAGAACACATCACCTATGCGGTACTCCCCCCCGAAAGCACTTCCTCTGAATCTCATCATGGGACAGACAAAGCCACACAGAAGGACCCTGCAAAACGACAACAGGCCTGAGCTCTCCAAAAATTGTCCACGTTATGAAAAACAAAAACCGGCTGGGGGACTGTTCCAGATTAAAGAACATGGAAGAGCCATGGCGATGAAATGCATGATTTTTACTGGATCTTGGATAAAAAAAAAAACAACTGTAAGAGACATTAACTAGGACATTTGAGGAAATTTAAGTATGGCCTGAACATGAGACCATACTAATATCATAAATACTCTATAAGAGAAAACATATATACATGTTGATATATGTATATGAATGTGTGTGCAATGTGTGTGTGCTCACGTCTGTGTGCATGTCTGTGTGCGCATGACGGGGAGATAAAGCAGATAGGACAGGGCTGCTATCTTATCTATAGGTTTGAAATTTCTCAAAATAAAAAGTTGGAGAAAACAACAAAAACAAAACAAAATAAAATGCATGAGGGTCCATTTGTAAAGAAAAAAACCAAACAAAGAAAATACGTCTTTCCTCAGTAATCAAAGAACTGCTGATAACATTTTTTAAAAAAACAAATAACTAACACTGTATGGATTGCAAACTGATATAACCTTTGCACAGGGCAATCTAACAATATGAGAAATTCTGATTTTTTTTTTCAAGATTTTATTTATTTTTTGACAGAGACACAGCGAGAGAGGGAACACAAGCAGGGGGAGTGGGAGAGGGAGAAGCAGGCCTCCCGCGGAGCAGGGAGCCCAATGCGGGGCTCGATCCCAGGACCCTGGGATCATGACCTGAGCCAAAGGCAGACACCTAACAACCGAGCCACCCAGGCGTCCCAGAAATTCTGATTTTTAAACTTTTTTTTAAAACCAAAAATCAGGGGCGCCTGGGTGGCTCAGGCGTTGGGTGTCTGCCTTCGGCTCAGGTCATGATCCCGGGTTACTGGGATCGAGCCCCGCATCAGGTTTCCTGCTTGGCTGGAAGCCTGCTTCTCCCTCTCCTGCTCCCCCTGCTTGTGTTCCCTCTCTCGCTGTGTCTCTCTCTGTCAAATAAATAAATGAAATCTTCAAAAAAAAAAATTTTAGGTTATTTAAAAAAATAAAAATAAAAAAAATAAAACCAAAAATCATGGGGTTCCTGGGTGGTTCAGTTGGTTAAGCATCTGACTCTTGATATCAGCTCAGGGTCATGAGTTCAAGCCCCATGTTGGGCTCCAAGCTGGGCGTGGAGCCTACTTGGAGGAAAAAAAAAAACAAGAAAAAAAACCCCAAATTATGTCATAGACAGGCCAAGTACAATTACAGAGACTTATAATTCTGCATTTGGAGTTCCTTCTTCACACAACATTCTTGTGCCCAAAGAGGGCTGAGGGTGTTAATTATAGCACGATAATTGAAATATAACCTAAAAACTCTATAATAACAATAATGTTGGGTAAATTATGGTATCTCGACCTGACGACTTATTTAACTAATGCAGCCAGTTTTCATAGTTGAAATAACGAAAAAACTTCTCACGACTACTAATGAAAAAAGCAAAACCTAAAGTTCTGTCTATAGTATGATTATACCCACACAAGATAAAGAGGCAAAATACAGGAAGAAAATATACCAGAAGGTCATCATGATTATTTCTAGGTGATTTTTTTTTTTATTCTGTAGTTGATTATTTTTTTTTATTCTGTTGGTGTGTTGTGTGACTCTCCTCAATCTTCTACAATGAGCATGTATTCATTTTATTTTTTTAAGTATTTTTTAAAATAAGGGATAAAAAAAATTGGCATTCTTAGACCTGAAACAGTGAAATTTTTGTTACTGTAGTTACCCAGTCAGATGATCTGAAAGCTGAGTGCAAGGACCACAGGCTCATATTCCTACAGTGCTGTCCTCTGTAATAACTAGGAGAGAGCCCTATTTAAAAAGAAAACTTTTTAACTGACCGTGGTATAGCAAAGTTTCTGAAAATTATAGAGGAAGGTTATGAGTTATGAATAAGTTTACACATATCATTAATATGCTGAAATGCTATATTCAAAAGGATTGATTTAATGCCAGCCAAGACCAAAATAAATGCAGTCCTGAGATTTTATTTAATTAATTTGGTGTTTGGCTATAGCTCAACCTCAAAAATCCTAATTGAGGCACAACCAAAATTCCCCAATTCATTTCATTTATGACTACTGGCTTAAGAGATCACAAAGTGAAAGGAAATCTATCATTTCTGACTGTATGCACATCAACATCTTAAGCTGACCAATTTCTAACTTGTGAGAGAATTTAAAAATTACTCTTGGAAGTAAACTGTTCTGAGAATAATAAAATTATTTGGAGAATCCAGGAGGTAAAAATTCCAAAGAATAAGCTCAATTACAAATAAGTAAAAATTATCCTGAAATAATTACATAAAATGTGTGAAAAAATAAACCACTTAGTGGACTTGGCCTCCTGAGCCTGACCTCTCGAGAAAGCCCTCTCCACTGAGAAGGGAGCCTCTCCTAGCAGGCTGTAAGCTGCCAAAGAAAAGAACAATGTGTCGACCTGCTTGTTTGACCTCACGGATCAGCGCCCCCACCCCCATGCGGGATCTAGACAAGGGCACCACCACAGAGATGGGCTCGGACTTCCAGCCTGCACCTTGGGAACGTCCCCGTTAAGGTGGCCATGCTGCTTCCCCACAGAAGGAACGAACAGTGTGCACCAAAGAGTTACTGAATCAGGGGTTGAAAGAAGGGGGAAGAAAAGGCTTTACTCAAAAAATGTGATTTACTGCATTATTTAGCAACCTTTCCCTGGGCTAGAAGAGATTATTTTGAAATGCTGTCACAAATGGTAAAGCAATAACGTAACTACCAATCCACTTCCGTGGGAACAAATATTTGAGGGATGAAAATTTTAAACCCTCAACCCCACCCATCGCATAAGATCTATCAAATGGATATCAAATTATAAACTCCAATCACTATTGTTATGATTATTTTTTAAGATTTTATTTATTTGACAGAGAGAGAGACAGCGAGAGAGGGAACACAAGTAGGGGGAGTGGGAAAGGGAGAAGCAGGCTCCCCACTGCTTGAGCAGGGAGCCCGATGTAGGGCTCGATCCTAGGACCCTGGGATCATGACCCGAGCCGAAGGCAGCCGCTTAACCGACTGAGCCACCCAGGCACCCCACTACTGTTATGATTTAAAAACTCACAAATACGAAGCTCAATACTTGGTCAAATATCACCAATATCTAAGAACACCTGAAAAGCATTTTTATTTATAATACTAACTATAACATTTAAGTGTTAGGGTACAATGTATTAAAACAAATTACAAAGATTTGTATAGCTAGAGCAAACAAACAAAAAAGCCTACAGAAGCTAGTGTTTCAGGCAGAAACCCATATCACATGAAAAAGTGCCTTTTCCAACTCTTGGGGGGGCGGTATATATATCTATTTTTCTATTCTTGAAGGAATAAAGACTCTGGCAGTGAATTTCTTTAGTAAGGAAGAATATGGTTAAGTGTCCTTGTTACTTCTGACCCCTAAGAAATGGGCTTCACTACTCTCCAGAGTTGAAATAGACAACTAATCACGCTAACATATTCCTAAATTTTCTTTCAGTGGAAAGGTCTAAGTCCTCATCCAGAGCCAATAAACAAAAACATCCCAACAAAACAAAGACAAGAAAAACTGGTGGAAACATTTCTATTCAGAGAAGATTCCCAGAAATTCAACGATTACTAATTTAACCTACTTGGTGTTGTTGCGGGACATTTCAAGCATCTTTGAAGCCTAAGACTCTTCCCCATAGGACAGAAGAAACAGCAGAGGGTTGGGGATACGTTCATTCGTGAGGAAAAGAAAAGGTCAGGGCCAATTCCAAACCGTGGGGGTAATAATGGGTTTCACCAAACAAATTTCAACAAAAACTGCAGGAAAACAGATACTCTCCTAAAACTATAAAATGCCACCCAGGGTAACTCTTAATACATACACAATAGCCAATTTAATTAGTTCTGTGTGTTTCTATCATTTTTACAAATTCTAGATGAAAATGAAGACTGGGAAAACTATCTACTTAGGGATAATTAAGTCCCTGTGTAGAACCACAAATGATGTAGGGATTTATAGAAATTCACTTTCTAAAAGCACAAGAAGAAAAATAACTCTGTATGATGTGAAGAAGAGGAAAAAAGATGATCAAGGCAAGGAAATATTGCTTAGTTAAAATGACAAAGAAGGAAACCCAAACCTACGGTTGGACTCTAGTTTCTTAATCTATCATTCTGCTTTTCCAAAGACCACTGGAGGTCACTGCATTTTAAGCCTTGGGTCTCCACTGACAACCGCAGAGGCACAGGGAGCACACCACGCAGTTACCACCCCTCTGTGACATGGTGCTTTGACTTAGCTACGCAAACAACGCTTATCACCTAGCCAAGCTTGCTCGACTGTTATGATAAGCCAGGAAGGAGGAAAGATAGGAGAAGAAAATAAATCTATACATAGAGCAGAAAAGGTAGAAGAGAACTGAACCACAAAGGAAATAATCTATTCATCATTTTCAAAAGTTCTGGACGTCATCCAATCAGGAGATTGCGCAATAAAGGTAGTTTCTGGATCACTGCCCATTTCAAAAATCAGATCACAAGTTCTTACCCTTATTTTATCTCCAATCTATACAAGTATTTCCTTTAAATTGTACAACGGTCTTCCCTTATATTAAAAAAAAAAATTAAAAATTCACTGCAGCTCAGATCCTAAAGCACAGAGCTTGCTTATCTCCATGAGTTAACACAGAGTGGTAAGTCCAAGGTCCTGTTATCTTTTAAAGGTCAAGGATGAGATAGCTTGGCCTGTTCTAGGGACGAGGTCTGTACCCCTAACACCCTGCTTGGAAATGATTGCTGTTGTTCACAAAGGAGGGGGGAAAGAGAGTCTAGACATATTAACACAAATACATTCCCACTGCTGTGAAAATTCCAAGCCACATCCTATTTGATGGTTCATTAAAAAAATAAAAAATAAAATTTCTTGGGATGCAGTCAAGCAGCAGATGAATTACAACAGTAGTCAGAGAGGGTAGCTGATAAACACATCACACATAACATAAGCTTGAATCAACGCACTGAAATCAAGACAAAAATGAGATCGAGATCTCTCGGCTCTTCTCTGCCTCTGAAGTTACTACATTTAACAGATTCAAGTTGAGATCCATGGACCCAAAGGGTTAAATGCATCCAGAAAGTAATTCTGAAAAACCCTCAGGGTCTAAAAATAAGTGATTTTCTTTTTTCCTTTTGGAATACATAAATTTAGAAGCCATTAACTCTGTACAAAACCCAGGAACACAAAGAATTTTGTCTTCCATTCTGCAGCTAAGAGCTACCATTTAGCTGGGCCAGGCCTGTGCTGAGTGGGCAGTAGTCATCACCTCACTCATCCTCACCGATCTTCCAAGGCCCAAGAAAAGCAGCTACTGGGAATGGGGCATCCCTGATGTGCTACAGGTGGGTGGGCAAAGTAAGATTTCATTTCACACGGGAGGAAACCCAGGCTCAGAAAGTCTGGATAAGTAACAGGCTGACATCACACAGCTGGTGAAAACCAGGCCCCAGAGGTCACAGTGAGGTCTCTGCCACCTCACAAAGGCCTGTCCACTCTGCCTTATTGCCTTGGATACTTTTTTTAAACTACATATATATATATTTTTTATTTTATTTGTTTGTTTATTTTAGAGAAAGAGAGAGAGCACATGTAAGCGGGGCAAGGAGTAGAGGGGGAGGGAGAGAGCATGGGGGAAAGAATCTCCAGCAGACTCTGCGCTGAGCTTGGAGCCCGACGCAAGGCTCGATCTCACAATCCCAAGATCACAACCTGAGCCAAAACCAAGAGTCGGACGCTCTACTGACTGAGCCACCCAGGTGCCCCTTTATCCATACATTTCTATAAAACTTGACCTTTCCAAGTGAGACTAGCAATAAAAGCAGCCGAGTACATTTTAAAGGTTTTTTTCCTTTCTTTTTTTAATCTTACAGCTAAAATAAATGCTTCTCTTCCAGGAGCACTTAAAAAGTATTTTCCGAATTTCAGCAAATAAAGTGTACTATTAAGAGGGTACATCGCAACGCTGTAACCTTACTAACACACAACACAAATATGAGCCATTTACTGTACATATATTCATTTTATCTGAGGTCTCAAAATCCCAATGAGGAAACCATTCATAGGCCATGAAGAACGGATTCCATCATTAATCATAATTCCATGCTGGATGTCCTATAAAATCCTGTATTTACTATACATCTTGTGATAGACTGTACTGTCTAAATTACCACCCAATCACCAGCCACTTACGTGGCTGTGACTGACAGACGTTTGAGGTAGTTCAGGACAGCTTGGCCTAAAAGGTGCTGCTTGGTGTGGCCCTGCGCAGCTGCCCACTCACCTCTCTCCTACTCCCCGCCTGGTGCTCCAGCTTCACTGGCCTTCTTCCAATTCATTGAACTGAACATGTCAGCCTTGCTCTCTCTGGCCACCGAGCCTTGGAAAAAGGTGCTCTGTCTTTCTAGAACACCCCTCACCACAGTCACAAAGCTCATACTCAACTGTTCCTTCCCTTTTTAGCTCAAAATTCTCTTTCTCAGAGAAGCCCACACTGACTGCCCTAGAATAGCTCAGTGTCTCCTGCTCTGCTCTTTCCACACTTTGACTAATTTAATTTCTCTCTCCCACTAGACCAAAAAACTCCAAGAGGATGGGGCAACTGTTGCTCATGACTGTATCCTCAGCACCTAGGTCAGTGCCCAGCATATAGGCACTCATTCAATAAATCTCTGCATGCTTAGTGTGTCAGGTGCTGTTCTAGGCTCCAGGGATCTTTCATGGACCTTAGATTCTATTAAGGGGAAACAGACATGGGGAAAGGGCTATAGACAAAATGAAAAACCAAACAGTCATGGTGCTTTGGAAAACAATACAGAAAGGAAGGCGGTAGGGATGGAAGAGTTACTTCTAAATGGACTGAGGCAAGGTAAAGCATCATAAAGAATTTTTGAGCCCTGATTTACAGGAGGGGAGGTGAAAGTGTGAATCACCAAATATCTAGACAAAGATCCAAGTGGAGGAAGGAGCCAGTGGAAAGGCCTGCAGCAGAAGTGTGCCTGGAATAAGCAGATGTACAGTGTGCACTCAATAATCATGTTCTGTATAAAAGAAATGGCACAAAAGAGGTATGTTAAGTTGGGACACCTGGGCGGCTCTGTCGGTTTAGCGTCTGCCTTAGGCTCAGGTCATGTTCCCAGGGTTCCAGGATCAAGTCCCACATCAGGCTCCTTGCTCAGCAGGGGGCCTGCTTCTCCCTTTGCCTGCCACTCCCCCTGCTTGTGCACTCACTCGCTCTCACTCTCTCTCTCTCTCATTGTCAAATAAACAGATAAATATTTTTTTTAAAAAAAGAGCTACGTTAAGTCAAACTTAATTATCACAGCTGCCAAGGTGAAGCAAAGTCTTCATCACAGAACTCTTCTGCTGGTCATAATACGCCATGTGGTCCACAGAACAAATGTCTTTACAGAAGGCCCAAATCGGCACTTCCCCGTTCCTCACTGTCCCCTCAAACCTGTGTCACTGTGTTGATCAAATTCTAAAACACATACATGCTCCTGACTCTCCCTGTTCAGACATAAGCCTTTCATACCTAACTTGAACCCATGTACTTGCAGATGTTCGCTTCCCCTGTAAACCATGTCCCCAGTATAAACATGAAATGGCTGTAACTCACCTCAGGTAGCGAATTCTAAGGTACGCTTCATTGCCGTTAGATCACTGGGATTGACAACCGAGCTCAAATATGTGTACAAAAAAGTATTTTATTGCCAATTTAATGTTCCTTCAGGGGTTTTAATAGTAAAAAGAAAAAGGAAAGTACAGCCAAAATGAGTAACAGAAGAGGATTGTGTTCAAATCCCATGGGAGGTTATTATAAAGAAGCAGCAGAAAAATTATCCCTATAGCCGGTGAAAGCATGCCAGAAAGACAGGCCTGCAAAAGACATGAAAACTGTACCGAATATTTTGAAAGGAACTAAAAGAGTTTAAGAGCACGATATAATACATAAGGGCAAAATCACAAGCAGAAAAACTGAGAAATGAGGTGACAGCACTCAAAAGAACAGAACTCAGGAAAGAATTAGATCCAAAAGAAATGCTTTTGTAAATGAAGGCTAAATCAGAATACAAAAATGAGTAAATGCAGTGTGCCTTAGGAGAGAAAAGATGAAAAGGAGCTAAGATTTTAAGCCAAAAAGAAACACAGAGATCAAAAATGATATGGAAGAAAAGTGACACAGAAGACCCAAATGGCTTTAAGTTCACACAGACAAAAACAAAGGCAATGGAACAGAACAGTGCTCAAAATTTTAATTCAAGACAACTTTGCTGAAGTAACCGAAAAAAAGACTCAATATTTACTGCACACTGAAAGCACACACCACATGCCTGGGAAAACAGATCTCACACAACTAGAATGAAAATATATTCTAATAAAACTAGTGGGCATTAAAGCAAAAAATCTCTTGGGCACCCAGTCAAAAAGAATAAGTCATTAGAAGAGAAAAAAAAGCCGGTTGCCCTAACACTCTTGAGAGAAGCACTTCAAGCCAGAAGTAAATGGAATACCATATTTAAAACACTCAAGGAAAGAATATTTGAACCAATGCTCTTTTATATACAAATATGTATCTAACTAAACTGGCTTTCAGGGCGCCTGGGTGGCTCAGATGGTTAAGAGGCTGCCTTCGGCTCAGGTCACAATCCCAGGGTCCCGGGATCGAGCCCCGCGTCGGGCTCCTTGCTGAGCAGGGAGTCTGCTTCTCCCTCTCCCTCTGCCTCCCCCCAGCTTGTTCATTCTCTCTCCCTCTCTCTCTCAAATGAATAAATAAAATATTTAAAATAAAATAAACTGGCTTTCAAGTATAAAAGCTATAGACAAAGCAACACACAAGAATTCTGCCAGCGTTCCTCCCATGACTTCTGAAAATCCATACTAGAGAATAAGCTTCAGACAACCCAACTGCAGGAGCAGCTTTATAAGTACTGAGAGGGAGCACTACATGGAGAGTCACCTGTAAAACTAAGACTGATTGATGGTGATGGAGGATAGAGTATCGTGCATAATGGCTGTTTGCTCTGACAATGAAGATATAGTACAGTCACAAAAAGGTGCTACAAGGGAGGGCATGAGAGCAGAAAAAGAGGGCTGCCTTCCTTACACTTGGCATTGGAAAGTAAAAGAGTGTTTCTTCAAATCAGATGCAGGGAAGAGTGAAGGCAGGAAAAATAAAAGATTAGTAGCTAATTTCAATATTGCTCACAGTAGGAAACCAACAGGCAATGACTAAAAATAGGCCAGATATAAATATTACATAGTGTTAGTGTGGCAGAATGTAAAATGGCCAAAAATCCTGCCTTTTTTTTTTCTTAAAGATTTTATTTATTTATTTGACAGAGAGAGACACAGAGAGAGAGGGAACACAAGCAGGGGGAGTGGGAGAGGGAGAAGCAGGCCTCCTGCTGAGCAGGGAGCCCAATGCGGGGCTCCATCCCAGGGAAGGTGTATTAACAAGCATAGTGGACACAAAGGGAACTAACAGATGATAAAACAAGGAAGTGGCTAAGGCACTAGAATAAACAAAAATGCTAAGTTGCTCTAAACACACACACACACACACACACACACACAACAAAAAACAAAACCTAAAAACATACTAATTAAAGGAGAGAGAATAAATAAAACAGACCATATAGAGAAAGACTGTCCCTATAAAAGACTTGTACACATACATATTTAATATAAAATAATGAAAGAACTGAGGAGGCTTTAAAATAGCTATCAGATAACACATCCCTCGGGCGCCTGGGTGGCTCAGTTGGTTAAGCGACTGCCTTCGGCTCAGGTCATGATCCTGGAGTCCCGGGATCGAGTCCCGCATCGGGCTCCCTGCTCAGCGGGGAGTCTGCTTCTCCCTCTGACCCTCCCCCCTCTCATGCTCGCTCTCTCTCTCTCTCTCTCAAATAAGTAATAAAAATCTTAAAAAAAAAAAGATTATACATCCCTCAAAGGAGATACCCTAAGCTCAAAAAAAATGCAAAAAAAATAGTGAACTGTCATACTGTTGGTGACTACATTGGTTTGGTTATTCTGAGACTCCTGCTATATATCATGGGAAAATGCAAATTAATAATTCCATGGTATTCTATTTCTACCATTCCCAGTACCACTGAGAACCAGGATTCTTGGTATGGGAGAAAGAAGATATGTATGTAAGACAGAAAGGGGTTAAATAAAAAACCTGTAGTCCTAATGTTGAATAAGAAAATCAGTTTGAACTCATGACGTGTTTTTATCTGAAAGAGAGAGCAACACAGAAAAAAGAAATTTTCTTAGCTCTGTCTATTGAAGGCTCAGTGACCAGCCCAGGACTGTGAGCACTCTAGTACCCAGACTGTGGTCTTGAAATAGTATTTTTTTTTTTTAAGATTTTGTTTATTTGAGAGAGAGAATGAGATAGAGAGAGCACGAGAGGGAAGAGGGTCAGAGGGAGAAGCAGATTCCCCGCTGAGCAGGGAGCCCGATGTGGGACTTGATCCCGGGACTCCAGGATCATGACCTGAGCCGAAGGCAGTCGCTTAACCAACTGAGCCACCCAGGCGCCCTTGAAATAGTATTTTCATGAAAAGTAACCAGAGCTCCTTGGAGAAGTACTGATTCCAGGTCTGGGGCAGAAAACGTCCAAGATGAGCCTTGGAACATCTTATCATATCACAGGACAAGTCAAAAGGACTCAGCCAACCTACAGAGGCTCTCCCTTGCAAAGCTGGGACCACTGGATCATCAGTAAGGGTCAAAACTGCAACTGATTGCATCACACTGAAGATATTCACATACCATACATCAGTGAGTTCATAATGATACTAAAACAAAATGACTAACTTACTGGTCACCATTGAGAATTGTAGTAAATCGACTCACTTTTTCAACAAGCAATAAACAAAAGGAAAGAATCAAATATATTCTGCTTTTCCTATGCTAACTGCAAGTCACAGAGTAGATAAGTCAGGGTTTGTCTCTATAGATGCATTCCAACAAACAAAGGAAAAGGAATGCTAGAATTACAACATCGCCATAGAGCAACCATTAATGAAAATAATGGATCTAGGTTAAAGAGGAGGACACAAGAATACATAAAACAACACAAGGGGATACAATCGGTAAAATAAAGACTGGAGGAACCTGCAGACAAATGACCCTGTTTTTTGTTTTTTCAACAAATGAGAGGAGGAGTCTATGAGAGAGACCTATAAATTAAGAGACATAATAGACATTTCAGCAATCACCATGTGTGGCCCTTACATGAATCTTGACTCAAACAGAAAAAGAAAAAGTCACGATAATTGTGAGATCATTGGAAATATTAACAGTAACTGAATATTTGATGATATTAAGATATTAACTTACTTTTTAAGAGCAATAATAATATTGTGGCTATGTTTAAAAAAAGAATCTGTCTTGGAGACATACACAATGGAATTTTTTTTTTTTTTTTTTTTTTTTACCAGTGACTATGATATGGTATCTAGAACATGCTTTAAAGTAAGACAAAAAAGGGACAGAGTGGGTGTTGGTAGAGATGAAACAGGATTGGCCATGGTAGTGGTTCAAGAGGGAGGGGGTAAATACACAGAAGGATTCATTATGATATTGTCCTTTTTTCTTTTTTTTTTAAAGATCTTCTTTATCTGAAAGAGAGAGAGAGAGAGCAGCAGCAGAGGGAGAGGGAGAAGCAGACTCTCTGCTGAGCAGAGAGCTCGATGCAGAACTCAATCCCAGGACCCCAGGGTCATGACCTGAGCTAAAACCCAGGTGCCCCATATTGTTCTGTCTTTTCTGGGTTATCTTTAAAAGTTTTCTGAAATAAAAAGTTCACCCAAACAGACAACCAGACCACAGGAGCCTCTGCCCTCCCCTCCACAGGCCCCTCAGAGAACCTATAAGAATTTCTCTCCAGCCCAAGACTCACCATCGTATTGACCTCTCCCCATGCTGCTCTTCAGTTTTCCAGTCTAGTTCCCCAAACAGCTTAATTAGCTAAGGTAAAAGATTTGTCAGAACGTCATTTTTGCTTTTTAGCTCTCCCAAGAGCTGTTATAACAACACATTTGGCAAACCAAAGCATTCCCTTTTCTTTTTCACATGAAAAAGGAAAATAGAGCACTTGACATGCAATACACTAAGTTCGTCTATTTTTTTTTTTTTCCAGAATAATCCAGGCGAGGCCTAAGCAACAGCTAAGACACCCCGACCAGAATTTGGCTCCCCTGGAAAATTAGCACTTGTGGGCATTAGGAGTTCAAGTAATAAATGGAGTCAACACATCCCCAAAATCAAGCTTTTGCAGCTTTTTCTGAGAGCAAACCAGGGTTGCCAAAAAATTCAATGGCCTGCAGGTCCCATCCCCCGTCGATCCTCCAGCATGGCAAATATCTGACGTGTGGTAAAATCTGGACAGTCACACATCAGTAAATGAGCACATGGAACCACTGAACGTCCGTGCACAGCAAGAGAGAAATACTGCTGTTTTCCATTCGGAATTTCTGTTAAATATTACACAGGGGTTAAGGCACAGGTAAAAGTCGTTCAGCAGGTGAGAGCGAGAAAAGCCCAACATCAACATTATAAGAAGATCTGTAGCCACGGACATCACTTACAGTCCAGGAAGAAACAAAGAGAACTTGAGTGCCGGCGAGGAGGTGGATGGAGCTAATGCACAAGGCAGTTTCCTCCCGCCAGAAATATATAGGAGCATCAGAGAAAGGAAACTATCTTTTTTTTTTTTTCCAAATGTATAGCTGAGCTAAAAAGAAAGAAAAGGAAATCCTTAGGTGTCAGAAATCAGAGAACTTAAAGCCAGGGGTGAAGAAGAGAAGCAGCAGAGGCAGTGCTGGGGGCGGGGGGGGGGCCCGAGACCTGGAGAGCAGCCCCAACACCCAGAAGCCACACCCAGATCCAGACGTGGGTTCAGGCGTGTGCGGGGCAGGAAGCTGGACCGAGGGGCCCACAGAAGGGCTGCTTTCTCACAGAGAAGAGTGGAGCGGGAGAGCGAGGTTCTTGTCTCTCGGAGTTCAAAGAATGAATCTCGGGTACAAAGGAGAGTGAGTAAAGCTGTAGAGTTTTATTCAGCAGGGATACAGGAAAAAAAGCTCTCAGGAGTGAGAGGGATCCGGACAGGGTTGCCAACGTGGGGCCTCTACTGACAAGTCTTTTATTTAGAACTGACCAGGGAGCTTGTGGCCTTATCAATCTTGTGATGTCTTGGTCTGAGTCAGGACCGGTGATCACATCTTCAATGGCTTACTTCTTTCTAGGGTCTGGTTATTCTTTGTTGGCCACAGGTGACTGTCATAGAAAAGACTCCCCACCCCAGCCTCCCCCCACCACCAACACCTAGGGCAGGGTGGCCTGGGGTGTTCTCTTATCTCTGGCTTCCTTACACCTCCAGTTTGGGGATTTCTGTGAGCCCGATCCTGTAGCCCCCCCACTTATCTCTCCCTACCTGGCCCCGTCCTGTCCCTTACGCAAGAGGACAAAGGACTCACCAACGGGCCTAAAGCAGTGGCAACCAGGTCTGTCCCTGCCTAAAACCGCAGCTGGGGAGAGAGGAGTCCGGAAGAGAAACTGTACCCAGCCTGCTCCACAAGTGGGTCTTAAGGAAAAAGAAACAAGCATGGTAAATAGTAAAGATAAATTGACCAAATTCACCATTTAAAAGACAAACATCCTCAGACTGAAGAGATGCAAATTTCATCTGTCATTCACAAAAGACACATCTACAGCAGCAACTCAGAAAGGTTGAAAGTAGTAAGAGGATGGACAAAGATTTGGCAAATACCAGCCAAAAAAGCAAAAACTTGGTAGAAATGTTATTTCAGACAAAACTGAGTTCTGGGTGAAAAACAAAACAACAAATCAGTAATCAGAACAAAAGCATTCAATTATCTGAAGCAAAACCTGACAGAATTACAAGGAAAAACCAACAATGTCAAAACCACAGGAGTTAAAAAAAAAAAAATCCGAACTATACATTTATAGATCAAGCAAACAAAAATAATTAGAAAATAAATAAAAGATTAGAACTACAAATTTAACAAGCTAGATCTCTTGGACATGTGGAACCCTATTATTTCCCAATTAGAAAATTATACTTTCTTTCCAAACACACTTGGAATTTTTACAAAAACGAACCAGGTCATAAAGTAAGACTCAGCTAATACCACAGACTATCTTAACCACCTTCTCGGACAGGATATGAACAGAGCCAGCAACTCCGCGGTGACGACTGGGGTACAAATTAGAATATTCTTCACTTTCTGCCCCGTTTCTCTGAGAACAGAGAAGCCTATCTTCCAGCCAACCTAAAATGAATATTGTATCTATGTAGCGAGGTAACCTACCTACAGGGAAGGCTATACACTCACACCCAACAACAAGGAATCATTATGACAAAGTATCAAAGACAGAGCAGCTAACCACAGGAGGAAAACAAAACCAGCCCGGCCCCCAGGGTCTCCTGGGAGTGATGCGGCAATAAGGAGACAAAGGACTAAATCATTCCAGGGAGCCCAGAGACAGCCTAAGTAGCTGGTTCTAACCTGTGAGTTTTATTTAAATTCTTTTTTCTCAACCTAAGACACATAAAACATTTCAGGAGCTGTTGTTTCCCCAAGGCAACTACCTAGTTAAGAATTCTTTGTTTTGTTTTGTTTTTCCTTATCAGTAAGCACTCAAAGAAGGGCTGAGGCCTGAAGGCAAACCAGTATATTATCACAGCCGAGGCCCATCTCTGGCAGTTTAGATAATCAAGATTCATTACCAGGTACACCTTCCTGTCCAAACATGAATTATGAAAAAAGATCTTTACTCCTAGGGGCAACTGTTCACTGCGGCTGCTAAATTGCAGCATTAAGAGGATTCGATTTATCAAGATAAGAAGCCAAAGATCAAGCTCTAACATAATCACTTTTCAAAACGCTAGCAAGCATGGCAGGGGAAAAGTTCCCTTTATTCAAATTAGAAATCCAATGAAAATTTAGAGCAAAGTCTTTAAATTCACTTAAAATACGGAGCCAGCAACTCCACGGTAACGACTGGAAAACCTTTTCTCTCCACTTATATGTAATTCCCCAAACATTATTCCCTTAAAATGTCTCTGAAGCAATATTAAAACTGATTATCAACTGGCTGTAAAAATTTCTCCAAGCAGTGAACATCAACAAAATATAGCCATCGGTGCCATTCAGATCCTGGCCTGTGGTTCTGATGTGTATGTATCTTTCCTCGTTCAGATCCATTAAATCTTTCTATTACCAAATACCGTGATTGTATTCTATATATGTATATATTAATCCCCCCTTTAAATATAACCCAACGCGGCCTATGTAATGGCAAGGAAGAAAGATCTAATTTCATGAGAAAGGACATAAAGGAGAATTTAAACAGTGACAGATTTTAAGACAGTCTATGACAGATATTTTCCAGAACAAATACTACTAGTAATTTTTTTTAAAAACCAACACATGGGGCTTCTTGAAGTATTTCCTTGTTTCTACTTGTCTGAAGTTATCCAGAATACTTACTGATAATGGAATTTCAGTTTGAAGACTCCCGAAGAAAAAGCATCCAGATTAAGTTCCGATGCCACTCTTACTACAGATGAGGAAGCAAATGCACCAATGGGTAAACGCTGTTCTCTGCCAAGAAATGAAACAGAGGACGCCCTCCCCTCTGAAAGATAAGGATGCGTCTGGAAAATGCAGGAAGCCTGGCTTGAAGTTGGCCAAGGCCTGTCAGTGTCAGTACTTAATACTGATAATGGTCCTGCCAACGCTGTGGGCACAAAAGGGGCACCATCCCCCCCGCCCCAAGACAGCAAGACAGGGCACCCCATCATTCTCAGACGGAGGTAGGGTGCTGAGACACCCCATTCAAAAGAAAGTCAGGGCAGCCGTGTCTGTGGAACAGACTTCCAGGCACATGAGTGAAGGAGGTGGCGAGCCGGCCAGTGATCACCGGGGTGGAGGGTGGTCCAGCATGGTGCATCCAGCACACACGAAGCTGCCTCTCCTCCTTATCACCGACCTGTCAAGGGGTCCTGAAGGCCAAAGGACAGGTCAGAGCTGCGCGGTGAATCCAAGGATTTGATTAGCTCGACAGACCTAAAAACAACACTTTCCTTAAGGTGTAGGCTCCACTAGGCCAAGGCTTCTGTATGTTCCAGGTACACAGGTAAGAAGAAAGACTGCGTGGGCGCCTGGGTGGCTCAGTCATTAAGCCTCTGCCTTCGGCTCAGGTCATGATGCCGGGGTCCTGGGATTGAGCCCCGCATCGAGCTCCCTGCTCGGTGGGAAGCCTGCTTCTCCCTCTCCCACTCCCCCTGCTTGTGTTCCCTCTCTTGCTGTGTCTCTCTCTGTCAAATAAATAAATAAAATATTTAAAAAAAAGAAGAAGAAGAAGAAGAAGGGACACTCGGTGTTCTCACTTTGATTTCAACCAAATTTGCCACGTGTTCCTTTCCCGACTAGAACGAAAAGAATCCTCCACTACTTTTTACTCTTCTCCCAAGGGCCAAGGCACCAGCTAAAATGAGGCTGAAACAAAGAGGCTGGCCAGGAAAGCCACACAGCCCTGCTCTTCCCAAGGCTCACTTTGCAATGGAAACGTTAAGGTAGCAGCTGATGATCACAGGACTGATACCAAGAAAAAGAAATAAAGACAACACCATCTTTGATTCAAGTCAAATTAAAGGCACAGAATTAAAAGCAAAGACGTTCAATGTACAACTGAATTTAACGACTCTCCATCCTTTAGCTAGACAACTATAATTTTTTAAAAATGATCAAAGTCCTGATAAACTGAGGATATAGCTCGATGTTCTCATCTCATCCAAGAAAGACCCTATGTCTCCATTCACCTACGTGTCTATGCACACTGCTAGTGTGCGAGCCACCTGCTAGGCTGCGTCACGGCGACAGCCCAGTGTTCCCACCACGCAGGAGCCAGAACGCTCTCTAGAAGCTCTGCAATAGGTACCTGTCCCTGAAAAATAAAAAAGCAGGCAGCCCAGAAATCCTTCTCCTGGGCTGAACCCCCTGAAGGCACAAGGCAGGCAAAAAGGAACAAATAGTAGAGTCTCTGAACCCCGGCTCCTGCAGAAAACCGGGGTTAGAGACGGGAGCCACATTTTCATCAACCAAACAACACGCACTCTTGCTTTGTGTGTGCTTCTGTTTCAAGATACCTTATTTAATCTACATTGTTGATTCCTTAATATTGCCCTTGCCAACAACAGCACTGTAAGTCGTGCCTGGACGAAGTGTATCTGACAGCCATATGTTCTCCATAAGGCACATCACAGTCTTTTCGTGCTCCGGAACACTGGACAGCATTTAGGCACCGTGCCCCGGGGGGGGGGGGGGGGGGGGGCTGTTGCAAAAAGCACAAAACTACATAAAACGTGGCACTACACAGGCTGTGAAAGGGCACTTGTTTACAGTCTGAGAGCTACAATGTGAAGGCAGAGCGTCGCCTTGTTCCACCTCAACTGGGGACCGTGTGCATCGGGTAACTCAGATTTTTGGCCTTCTGCGCATGTCCGTGAATGACCACAGAAGCTCCGTGAGTGCTGATTTTGAGGTTACAGAAAAATTTTAATGAGTAGGTAAATGCACAAACACCGAATCTGTGCAGAATGAGGGCTGACTATACTTCTAAGACCATTCCCAAACCAGCTTCCCAAACCAAGTCTGAGAATAGATCCACAGACCTACCTTAGAGCAATCTTACAGACTTCTCTGTGTCTGCAGAATCCAGAATCCTCCCATTACTGGTGACCCTTCTCAAGAGCTAACCCCCATAACAGAGAGCTGCCCCCTAAGTAGTGAAGTGGACCCACCGAGAAGGCTCCGAGGGAGACCCCTAACTGCAAGGATAAGAGGTGAATTAGAACGGCAACCCAGCTGTCGGGAGCCACGGGAAAGAAAAGGGCAGACAACTGAAAATCACTGTGGCAACAGTTTTGGTCTTTTGTTCAGAAGGTGCGGGCAGGGAAGATTTCAACTGGAAGTCACTTAACGGCAACAAGCATGGCCTCACCTGAGGGCCACGTCATTCTGCAAGCTGAGCAAACAAACACCGACAGCTTTCGCATTCAGTTTCCACAGCGCTGCCATGCATACTTTTAGTAAAATCAAGTTAGCAATATTATTTTAATGTCTGAATTGCAGAAAAGGGGGACAGAGGGGAAGAAGTGAACACTGACCGAGCAGCTCGTGCCTTTACTACCTCCATCAATTTTTCCCAGCCCTGAGCGGCAGATTTTCCCATTGACATCTTACGGCGAAAGGCCCGAAGAGGTAAAGTCAGGCACCAAAGATCATACAGCTTTACCCCAAGTCCATCACACCATCTGGGTTTCTTCCAAGTGGGCAAAATAAACTGAGAGATGGCTCAGGTATTTCAACTTGGCTGAGTTGTCAATTAAGCACTGAATTGTGCACAGAATTTCTTATAAACTTAATTCATGAGTTTTCCTCTAGGTACTCAGATCTTTTCCAAAAAAAGAACAGGAAAACAGGTTTTCTGTCTATGGAAATGTCTCTCAATCTCATTGCATAAGTCTTCAAACCAAATCATGGAACACTGCACAGAGATCAAACCCACGTTGGAGAAGATAATGGTGAGGACGTGACCTCCAGCTGACCCATGAGCTGGCTCCGGGCAATCAGAGGATCCTCACCCCCTTCCCTGTCCTTCCCTGCCTACCGTTCCCACAGTGGGAGCTGTTCCAAGGACACAGCCTTGAGACAGTAAGGTGGTGTGGCGACCATCTGGGCAGTACACGTGACTTAACCCCATGAAGGCCTCTACATAAACTTTGAATATTCTGGCCAGCAGGTGCAGAGATCTATTCATCTTGCAGCGCCCAAGACAAGCCTGGTAAGTAAGTTCCCTTGCTTTATTAAACCTGCTGCCTACCCGTCTGGAGTGGTCTGCCTCTTTCTTCAGTCTTTCCTTGTCCTCTGTGAGTACGGGGGCCAGTATAGGAACAAACACAGCACGGAAAAGATGTTTTCGTCTGACTCCAACAGTGTCACTTTACCCCAAGTGCAAAGGTGGCCCTGAGCAAGCACCTTAACCAAGGCCCCAGTGTCGGGTTTCCCTAGCCCCAGATTCTGAAGCTTTGGTCCCACGAACGTTCCATGTTGCCTATCTGGTGACACACTGCACGAGGGCTACGCTGTGAACACCACATGCTAAATCTGCCCACATTACTTAGCATGAATAAGCATTTAGATCCAAGTCTGACTTGCCGAGGGAAAGGTGGGTCGGCTGCCAGCACGACAGCACCACCTTCTGGTTGGTGAAACGTTAATTAACACACCGAAAGTCACATCCGGAGCTAAAATGCACTTTTAACTGTTTGGTAATTAACGCAGAAGGGTGGCAAACCAGAAAATTTCGTTTTCACAAAATCTGAACAATGTCAGTGGTAAGTAAACACCCTCAGAGACCAACCCCGGAACATAAAAAATGTTAACCGGAGGTCACTCCTGATTGTCATTCCGCTTTTGGACACAATACAGCCACACCCAGCCTCTAGCTCTCCCATCCTGCAGAACCTGTCATGCCCTGTCAAAGAAATTCCTTATGATGCCACCAGAGTCACATCCATACCCCACCGGGTGTGCAAAAGAAGCCTTCCGTTGCTCACACACCACAGGGATAACAACGGCAACCAAAGCCCTCTGAACCTGACCCTTCCCAACCACATCTCCCACGGGTAGGGAACGACAGGTGGGGAGCATCATCCTCTCTTATGGGTCCTAACAAGCTGAGGTAAAGATGGGAGAGCTAATGATGACACAGCATCACCTTTATATTCCCCCCAAATAGAGGAGTCTTTAGCAGATGATGCTGGAGATGGATCTTGGGCCTGAGGTAAACGGGGCTTCCGACTATAGCTGCTGCCACCGCCTAAGGAATCCAGACCAGGAGACTCCATCAGTGAAGAGACGGGACAGCTGCAAGAAGCCTCTACACTCTCAACGATTTCCCAGTCTCTGCTGCCAGAAGGGACCCCAGAAGCTGGTTTCCAGGCCTGCCTTTTTCAACACAATGGCCCTACCCCCTGGTCAACAAGGCCCTTGGGTGTCAGCTTCTTCCTGACTTTATTCATCAGATATGACATTTGTCTTCCTTCCACAAGGAGGCCCAAGCAAAGCGGATGGAGAGCAGGGTGAGATGTTTAACCATAATGTCCCCTTCTTGGTGAGAAGCATGGAAGTCTCCTCCTGGCCACTGGAGAAATAAAGGAATTAGCATTCCTCCCAGGTGCCATCCACATGAATCCCCGGCCCCAAACTGCTCTGGAGACAGGAAGCACCTGAGGATCAAGATCTTTGTCAGAGCTACCCTCACTTCCTTCCCTACTACTAACACCTGCCACAGTGTTCGGCATACATGGAAGTTTCCTAAAGCATGTGAGTTCAAACCTTTGTGACCACGGCCTGCAACGAGACATTTTCATTACAACCTGGGGCGCATACACGTACATCCACATGTACAGATTTATACCTGAAAAAGGTTACATCAAAAAAAGCAAGCTCACCTTTAGGACATGGGACTCACTCGGAAAGTTTCTAACACCTTCCTTTTATAAAAATGCTGGTCACACTCACAAAAACGACTTCACAACCCACCAAGAGAGAGCGTGAACTATTGTCTGAGGAACACTGTCACCCACAACCACTTTGATTCCTATCTCTTGTGCTTGCACGCCCCTCCCTCTTCTCAGCCCTCTCTCAAGGACCACACCCAGGCCTCTGGTCCAAGCCTCCCCAGCTCTGGCCTAGCACCTTCCCAGATACCAAGGATGTAAAATTACGACCACAACGATTCCCCACCAGCCTCGTCTACTGAGTGAGGCAAAGCGAGTGGGATAAGATTTGGCTCAGTCACCTCCCATTCCCCTGAACACAAAAACACCTGCCATCTGCATTCCTTCGGCCGGTCATTTACTCCCTACCTTGACTCGCTCCAGCAATGTTTGTGTCAACATTTAACTGTTTATCAAAAGATGGATCCGTCAAGCAGAACTTCTTTTTTTATAACCTTGTTTGTCAAGGGATAATTTTCATGAACTCTAAATTAGGAACTGAAGTGCACTGTCACCAATTCTTGGAAGCCAATGGCCCATTTATTACTCTGTGTAGCATTTATAGATGTGGCAGGTTCCCAGATAAATTCAATTTGGCCTCAGTCTCTTAGAGAAGGCTATGAACTAGAGAAAATGCAAAAGCAACCTTCTAGACCTTTAAAAATAAATAGAACTTGCTCAAATATGTACATCTATTTTTGACTCGGTGCTATAACACCACCATACGCTTATGGAAGAGTGCCACAGGGCTGGGGTGGGGGCAAACTCTGACAACAATCCGGCTCTCCAAAGGCAGCTCCTTGTTTGGTCAACAATCTTGGCACCCAACACCTGGAAATTCTTTCAAAAGCCCCAGACTTCTAAAAGAAAACTAGTTAAATGTAATATTTTATTTTTAAAACTTGATTTAATTAAAAAAAAAAAAACCCAAACCAACATTACAGCAAGATTTATACAAAGGATGAAATTCAAACTCTTATTTTTAACACACAAATTCTGTGTTTCTACCTTCAAATCCCCGCCCCCCAAGGCAATTCCACCACACAGACCCTCTGCTCCAGTGCTACCAAACGATGTACTGGTTCCACTCTTCACTAAAGCTTTCTCAGCCTTCCTGTCCGGGCCACCTCCTGGGATCGGCATAGGCATCACCTGCTCCAGGAAGCCTTCCCGGTTGACCCTCCTCTGCATCTTCATGCTAGTCTGGGTGAGTTCTCCCTCCCTTGTCACAGCACTGAGCATGCGCTGATGCACCCACTGTCTAGATACCCGTCTGCATCATTAGACCATGAATTCCTTGAGTGCAAAGACTATTATTTCATCCCTATTCCCCATCTAAATTTAGTCCTTCTGTTTCTTCAGCAGTAGACAAATATTTATGAAAAGATTAACACTGCAGATTTCAAAAGAGAACCATCTTGTTAAAAACCTTGCAAAATCCCTTCATAATTACTCTCTTCTCCGTTACTATAAATAACACTGAACACAGACACATAAAGGTACCTAGCAATATACAGTGATAAGTCAGGAAGGCTTACACACCATCTGAAACACAATTACAAAAATGCACACCTAAATGTGACCCTGCTCATGCTTCAAAGTGATAGAAACTTATTTCGGGAATTAACAGTTACTAAAATCAGTAGGTGCCCTAAATGTAGCTCATATTTCTTTTTGCTATATAATATGCCGTCATGATTTATTTCCCTTCTATTACCTCTATAATAACAATATAGGATTTGTGTGTAGGGGGGGAAATCCCAGTTTCAAAGTTTTATTTTACTGTGTTGTCTTTTCTATTTCTTTTCCCAACACCATAGCAGTTTGCTCCCTGGCCTTTGATGCAATTGGAAAACAAATCAGTTCCCCACATTTCTCCAATTAACATACGGAAAGGACAAAGGGCATTCCTACTAGTGTGATTTATTTTAAGTTTTTTTTTAAGATTTTATTTATTTATTTGAAAGAGAGAGAGAGCGCGCACAAGTAGGCAGAGCAGTAGGCAGAGGGAGAGGGAGAAGCAGGCTTCCCAAACAGCAGGGAGCCCGATGCAGCACTCGATCCCAGGACCCTGGGATCATGACCTGAGCCAAAGACGGACGCTCAACCGACTGCGAGCCACCCAGGCGCCCCTGTTTTAAGTTATTTTAAGCAATGTTTGCTTTTTATAATCCTACAACATGAAAAACACCAAGTAATGCCTCAACATACTGACGTGGGGTATAGACATTAAGGTAAAACCATGGTCTGAAGTGCTAGGGTCACCACCACCAACACTCCAGTGGTCTAGCATTTTCTGGCACTATTGCTAAACATAACGAAGTGACAGTCATCCTGTTTATTAAGGTGATATTTGGGCTTCTTCCCAGGACAAAAGAGAAAAGACAGGTTGTAAAAATACCCAACGGTGGAAATATTACCAATAAACAGCATATTTCAAAACAGTTTCATACTCACCTTTTCAGAACAGGAGGTTTTTTTTTTTCTTTTTAAGATTTTATTTATTTATTTGACAGAAAGAGACACAGTGAGAGAGGGAACACAAGCAGGGGGAGCGGGAGAGGGATTCCGCTGAGCAGGGAGCCCAATGAGGGGCTCGATCCCAGGACCCTGGGATCATGACCCAAGCTGAAGGCAGACGCCTAACAACTGAGCCACCCAGGCGCCCCCAGAACAGGAGGTTTAAACCAAGAAGTTGAAGGAGGAAAATCCAGAGAAACTAATTCCGTAACTTTCATGATTAGAAAAAAGATACCACAAAATAACTATGGTCAACCATATGAAGGACCAACCCTGCCAGCCATCGGAAGAGTTTCAAAAGCAAGACGTCACCCTGTGCTGTGCTCCTACACACATAAAAAGGCAAGTAATAATATTTTTGTCTTAACTTTAAATATTTTAACACCTAGGTCATACCTGTCACTCGAAAAAAGTCCAAAAATGAAAAAAACCCCAATAAAGTAAAACTACCTGTAATCCCACCACCCCAAGAGATTCACTGGTAACATTTTTAGTAACAAGATAATATTTTTCATTAGCCACTGAAGTGCCCCCAAATCAGTTCACTTATACTATTTCAAATTCGCTAAAACCAGATTTATTTCATTTTTAAAAACTGTCAGGTTGTAAAACATGGAATCACGGATGAGAAAACAATGCAAACGTGTAAAGACGGACACAGCTCACCTACTTAATCAGCCAGTTCACTATTTCTGATGACAAAAACAACACCAATTGGCCCTGGAAGCCTCAGGAATAAGAATCAGAGACACAACATTTACACTGAGTCCTCAAAGGTAGTCGTCAGGGGCCTGAAAGCAATTAGGCAGATCGATCTCCGCTTTAAGTCTCCTACTACCACCCACATTCCAACAATTTGCCAAGAGCGAACTACGACTGTGGTACTAAGTCAGGCACAATGGTCCTTGCTTTCCAAAGTATTCTGCATAACCCTAAATAGTATGCACAATAAAAATATCAACAATCAAACTTACCACTGCATTCAAGGATACACAAGATTATCTAAGTGCGTACGGAGACACATTATATTCCTGGTCATACAGATTCAGTATGTCCAAATGAAGACGTCAATACAATTAATTTGTTAAAATGTCAGTGAAAAATCCCAGGGGGCTTTCTGAGTGACCCTAACGAAACAATTCTAAAGCTCAATCAGAAGAATAAATAAAAGCTTATTTTAGAACAGGAGTCGAGAGTCCTAAAATTGCTTAAAGTAAATGTCCACAAAGAGAACTGTTAAAAGAACTGTAAAACAATATGCAAAATATACATTATCTTAGATGAAATATACACTTAAATACCACAGTGGAAAGGTAAATCTCAAATATTACTGCAATTATCTTCACTAATAAAGAGAGGGGCACTGGGCAATTTTTTTAGTTTTCTGGTAGTTTAAAATTTTTCTATTAACAAAAATAAATCATCCCTGTTTAATAAGAAAAAAATGAGTTGTTTTTAGGGTTTTTTTTCAAGATCATTTGAATCTAATGATTTTGCTTCTTCAGAATTTATTTTTAAAAATGAAAGATACAAAGACTAAGGTACAAAGATGCTCTTTAAAGAATTCAGGGCGCCTGGGTGGCTCAGTCAGTTAAGCGTCTGCCTTCGGCTCAGGTTGATCCCCGGGTCCTGGCATGGAGCCCCATGTCAGGCCCTCTGCTCAGCTAGGGGCCTGTTTCTCCCTCCCCACTGCCTGTGCTCTCTAGCTCTCTGTCAATCAAATAAAATCTTTAAAAAACATTAAAAAATTAAAAAAAAACTAAAGAATTTGAAATAATAAACACCGGTCATCCAAAACAGGTAGAGTTAAATAAGTTGTGTGAAATGCAATGCATCCATTAAAAGAAAACTCTTCCAGAGAACCGTGTGACAGCATGAGAAATGCTCATGACCTAATATTAACTAAAAAAGCAGATCCAAAAATGTATCTGAAGTCTGATCCCAATTGATATTAGAAAGTTATGAAAATACTCGTCTCTACAAAATAAAACTAAAAAAAGAAATACGAATCAAAATACTACTAGTATTAATGTCTAGGTTGTGAGACCGTGATTTTCTTCTTCATATTTTCAAATATTTTTCAAGTTTTCCAACAATGAATTTGATTTACTTCTAAAACCTGGGGCAGGAGAACACAGCATAAGCAGTTTGCTATGAATGATATTACAATTAAATATGACAGACCTACTGAATATTCAGATAGTGCAACATAAAGCTGACATTCTTAGATCCAGACAACATGGCCTCTAGAACACAAATATCAAACCCAATGCTCTGGACCAGAAACAAATTAACAGAACACAAAGATTGAGCCTCTAGAGCACAAACACTGCGTTTCTTTCACCTGGCTAGGTTCTCACTGCCACAGAACTCATTCTGTCACTGCTGCTTTAACGCTGGTAATTATATTAAGAAATTGGGACGCCTTATCTGGAAGTCAGGAAGCTTTCTGCCCCATTCTCACAGCAGCTAATGCCCTAAAGAATACTAATTAGGGGGAGTCCAAGTTATTGTTACTCTCAAATAAATCTGCCTGATAACAGATTTCACAGGACAGATGTGTAAGACTGCTAACTCTCAAGATTAAACACATGGGGGAGTTAGGAAAACAAGAAGGCTCTTAATAAATACTGTTAAAATTTTCCACAGTGCTTTTTGTGGATTAAGTGACTTAGAGGAGTTTAAAAAAAAGTCAGCTGCTTTAAGTTTTCATCAGAAGATATATACACAAAACACAGACATTCACACATCTTATTAATGTTTTTCCTTTATCAATAAGCCATTACTATAAAAACCTTGCGTGTATAAGAACCAATATATTGTTTCCAGGATTCAGCACTTACAGTATGAAAATCATATATACATTTAAACACACAAGTAAGTTATCAGCCCCTTCCTCTAAAACAAGCTTATTTAATAGAACCCTTATAAAGTCACATCACAGTTGAACTCATTTATCTATTGCTATATTTATAATTCAAAATAATTGTTGTAAACCTACACTATGCAAGGTTTAAGATTAGGAAAATTAACATGAAAGGAAAAACATTCTTTTTTTGGTTCTTTCTTGAGTGTTTTGTACATTTCCTCTTTGACAAGAATAAATATACAATAACATACTAGCCAACTATGAAAAAAGACCACAAATAGAAACAAAAGATACCAAATACTTTGTCTGGATTTTGTCTGTTGGTATGCATGCTTACCCAAAAGAAACTGAACTGAAGTCAATTTGAATTGGTTAAAAGAGGTAAGTCACATGGTTTGTTTTTATTTTTAATGCATTAACATGCTATTTTCTTAAAACGTTATTTAACAAACAGAAAGAGGTAGTTTAAGCATGGTATAATATGGCAGGAAGTGGTGCATCGAAAGCAGAAACTATAAGAGCAACAACTAAAAAGCAAAGGTAAAGGTGTTCTGCCTCCAGGATTGGAGGCATAAGCAAACAAATCAACTTTTCTGCTGATAACAACTATAAGCTCTGGGGAAAAAATGCAAAAAAAAAACAAAAAACCAAGTATCTAAGGGCTCTGGAACATGAACAGAAACAGGTAGATTTTGCAAAGGGGTCAAAAACTGGAGGAAGCAAGCTGGCACAAAGTGAATTTCCTGGGATCTTTTTGTGTGACTATGCCCGAAGGGGAAATTGCAGGGACAGGGGCATGAAGCAACTAAAACTGTAAGAGAAAAGTCCTATGTCTTCCTGGTAGGAGGAACCAGAAGCATGAGGCAACCAGTGGCAACAGAGTGGGAAAGGAATCCTAGAACAAAGAAACCAGAAAATGGGAATTCCGAATTGGGTGTACAGACTCAGCCCATGTGTCTGGCTGACCCTTTACTTAACCATGCATGTGTCAGACTGATGGCAGTCTGAGCTCAGAATCTGAGCCACCTCCCACCACAGACATGCAAGAGTTTGTAGTGTGAGTTTAAATAAGTTAAATGCTTGTTAAAACTAAAACAAAAATATCAACACTTTTCTGAGGGAATGTAAGTGACTACAGAGTATCCACAAAAGAACATTCACAATGTCCAGGAAATACCACCAAGTTATTTGACATATGAAGAGCCAAGAAAACATGACTCATTCTCAACAGAAAAGTGATCAACAGGTGCCAACACCTAGGTGATACAGATGTTGGAATTATTAGACAAAGACTTTAAACAGGCTATTCTAATTATGTTCACTGAGGTGAAGAAACAAATAAGTAAGTAAATAAATAAATAAAAACTTTTTTTTTTTAAAGGTTTCCTACATATATGTAACTGGAGTCCCCAGAAGGAGAGGCAAGAGAATACAGGGCAGGAAAAAAATATTTGAATAAAGTCTAAAAGCTTCCTAAATCTAGTGAAAGACATAAATTTACAGATTCAAGGGGTGGCTGGCTGGCTCAGTCAGCAGAGCATGAGACTCTTGATCTCGGGGTTGTGAGTTTGAGCCCCATGTTGGGTGTAAAGATTACTTTAAAAAAAATAAAGTCTTTTTAAAAATTTTAAAAATTAAGTTTACAGATTCAAGAAGCTCTGTCAACCCCAACATGATAATTACAAAGAAAGCCATGCCTAAGTACATCATAGTCGAACTGCTGAAAACCAATAATCCAATGACAAAGAGAAAATCTTGAATACCTATATTCCTATATGGCAACAATGAGGCAAGGGCGCCTGGGTGGCTCAGGTGGTTAAGCGTCTGCCTTCCGCTCAGGTGACGATCCCAGGGTCCTGGGATCGAGCCCCACGTCGGGCTCTCTGCTTGGCGGGAAGCCTGCTTCTCCCTCTCCCACTCCCCCTTGCTTGTATTCCCTCTCTCGCTGTGTCTCTCTGTCAAATAAATAAATAAAATCTTAAAAAAAAAAAAGACAAATTACTGTAGACCTATCAGAAACCATGGGGACCAAAAGATAGTGGAACAACATCTTTAAAATGCTAAGATAGAAATCCAGAATTCTATATAGATAGCTAAAATATCCTACACAGATAAAGGCAAAATAAAGACATTTTCAGATAAAGGACAACCAAGACAATCAGCTGCCACCATACCAGCACTAAAAGAAATACTAATGGAAGTTCTGAAGGCTGAAGTGAGATGATACTCAAAAGAAAAATCTGGATCCTAAGGAATGAATGAAGACACCTAAAATATCAAGGTAAAGAGAAAAGAATTTAGCCTTTTAATTTCTTAAAATACTTATGACTGTTTAAAACAAAACTGCAACACCACTTAGTAGGATTTATAACGTGTGCACATTTATATATATGGCAACTACAGCATGAAAACCAATGGGGACTGGAATAAATGGCCCTATATGCATATAAGGTTTCCTCATTACATGTGAAGTGGTATAATATGAACTCTAAGTAGACTGTGAAAAGTTATGGATGGATGTTAAAATTTCTAAAGCAACCACTAAAAAATAATGCAAAGAAATAGCATTAAAAAGGCAAGAGAGAAATTAAAACGGAATTCTTTAAAAATTTCAAACAACGCAAAAGAGGACAGGAGAGGGAGAAACAAAGGAACAGAAACAGAGGGAACAAAGAACAAGTTTTAAAATGACAAAAGCATGTAAATAATTACACTTACATATACACAGATAAGTTGAAAGAAAAGGACAGGCAAACATAAACACAAAAAGGAAAGTAGAGTGAGGACATGAGATTTGTGGGATGCACCGACGGCAGTGCTTAGAGAATAATTTGTGGCTTGTAAATGTTTGTATTAGAAACAAAAAAAGGGCAAAATCAATGAGTAGGAAAGAGTCTTGGCTACATCCAGAACGCTAGCTTGGCAGGGAGGGCTGGCACACCCACACAGGAGACGAGAAGGTACAGCTGACAGTAAGAAATGGGGAAGACTTGCAAACTGCTTGAATGCTGAATGTCTTCCCCAACCCAGCTGGCAAAGGGTGGAAGCCTCACTGGTTTTCAAGGTGTTTAAGCACATACTGGACCAATCACTGGCTGACCATGAAGCTATACTGACCAAGGGGCAATCTCTAGAAAGCCAGGCGTAAAATATTAAAAAAAAAATTTTTTTTTTTTTTTTAAGTAGGCTCCATGCCCAGCATGGAGCCCAATGCAGGGCTTGAACTCACAACTGTGAGATCAAGACCTGGGCCGAGATCGAGAGTAGGACACTTAACTGACTGAGCCACCCAGAAACCCCTAGAAAAGTTTTTAAAAATCAATCACATATGGTTCCACCTCAAGCAGTGGGAAGAAGGAGGGCAAAGTAAACCCAAAGCAAGTGAAAGGAAGGAAAGTGGGTGCCTGGCTGGCTCAGTTGGAGGAGTGTGTACCTCTTCATTCTGGGGTCGCGAGTTTGAGCCCCACGTTGGGTACAGAGATTAAATAATCTTTAAAAAAAGGGGGGTGCCTGGGTGGCGCAGTCAGTTAAACAGCCGACTCTTGGTTTCGGCTCAGGTCAGGATCTCAGGGTTGTGAGATCGAGCCTCTCATTGGGCTCCACGCTCAGTGCAGAGTCTGCTTGAGATTCTCTCTCCCTCTCCCTCTGCTCCTCCTTCTTGTGATCATGCACTCTCTCTTTCTCTCTCTCTGAAATAAATAAATAAACCTTTAAAAAAGGGGGGGGAATAGCAGAAACCCAGTAAATAGACAAAAACAAACAATACAGAAAGTGAACTAAACCAAAAGCTGGTTCTTTGCAAAGACCATCAAAATCAGTAATCCCCAGGGGCACCTGGGTGGCTCAGTTGGTTAAACATCTACCTTCGGCTCAGATCATGATCTTGGGGTCCTGGGATCAAGCCCCGAGGCGGGTTCCCTGCTCCACGGGAAGTCTGCTTCTCCCTCTCTTCCTGCCCCTCCCCCACTTGTACATGCTTGCTCTCTCTCTCTCAAATAAATAAAAATCTTGGAAAAAAGTCAGTCACCCCCATCTAGTGTGATCAAGGAAAAATGAGAACACAAATCACCAATATCACATGTGAAGCAAGCGGTTATCACTACAAATTCCTCAGACATTAGAAGGAAAACAAAAGACACAGATAAAGTTTAAAGTTATAAGCACCTTTTAGCAAAACCGCTGAACAATCGCCTCGAGTCATATTCACAACTCTAATATTCATCTGTTCAGCACAAATAAAAGCTATGCATCTAAAAGTACAATTTAATATAGACACAACCATACCCTCGACCGAAGTGAAGCAAGTTTCTCCCTCCGTCCCCACACATCGTCCTGAAGAAGCTCCTAAGGCTGCATTATCAGGAACTTCTACAACTACCTGAATTTGTGCTGCCTTGACAAAGTAATTGTCAGGTTTCTACCTCTTCTAAAGTGCCTTTATCAATTTTTGCTTTTTAAAACTTTCTGGTAGTGTGCTGCATTTCCAGCTTTCAAAATAAATGAAAAGGTTATTTTTCTCAAGCTATTCATATGAAAATGTCTAATGCATTTGGGACACTCAAAAACACTCAATGTCTAAACATTGAGAATATGACTAGAAGGTTCTCTGACTTTTAAAATATTGCTGGGGCTCCACCCCCATTTAATAAAACTACATTAGGAATATAAAAATCTTAGGAGCGCCTGGGTGGCTCAGTCATTAAGCGTCTGCTTTCAGCTCGGGTCATGATCCCAGGGTGCTGGGATCAAGCCCCATGTCGGGCACTCAGCTCAGCAGAAGCCTGCTTCTCCCTCTCCCACTCCCCCTGCTTGTGTTCCCTCTCTCACTGTGTCTCTGTCAAATAAATAAATAAAATCTTAAAAAAAAAAAAAAGGAATATAGAAATCTTAAAAATGAATGAGCTATGCAGATGTGACCCTTAAAGGTGATTTCTTGGGCGCCTGGGTGGCTCAGTCATTTAAGCATCTGCCTTCCGCTCCGGTCATGATTCCAGGGTCCTGGGATCGAGTCCTGCATCGGGCTCTCTGCTCAGCGGGGAGTCTGTTTCTCCCTCTCCCTCTTCTCCTCCCCCCTGCTCATTTTCTCTCTCTCTCTCTAATAAATAAATAAAATCTTAAAAAAAGAAAAAGAAAAAAAGGTGATTTCTTACTCTGCTACTTTGAGGAAAATTCTCAAACAGTGGGACTAGGTAACGTTCTCTATGGTCATGTAGTATCTTACCTGAAGAGCTACAAGGGAACAATGCTGAATGTATGGCTGGCATGGGCTATCACCACCTGAATACCCCAAAGCCACAGGAACCCTTGCCTCACCTCTTGCAAACAAACAAAAAATCAGCAATCAAACCAAATGGCACTCGGTAGAAGGGTTTTTTTTTAATTAAGTTTTTTATTTCAATTCAATTTAATTAACATAAACTGTATTATTAGTCTCAGAGAAGGGTTTTAATAGTATAACAAGGTTCCCTAGAAAAAGAGAACTTTCATATTCAAGATATGGAAAACGGCTTTTTAAAAAATCTTGATTAGATTTAGTCAAAAGAAAAAAAAAGTGTCAGGTAAGAAGCAACTTCTTAAATGTAAATCAAAAATTAGTCTGTAACAGCGCCAAAGAAGCCATTATAAGCTGCTATATAAATAGGCATTTAATGATTTTTCCAATGTTACATTATTGATCTAACAGGCCCTCTGTTTCCGCTGAAATGAGTAAGTAATTTGTTTAAGATAACATTAATAGGGTTTGCAGCACTTTAGATATGCTGGGTCTCTCTCATCTTTAGAATTACCACTATAAAAAACAGATTTTACACTGTCTTTCAATGAAACATCTGCAGAATTTTAGAAATCACGACAAAAGACCAGAGACATCAGATACATTCATCCCATTTAAGAAGGCATTTCTAAGTCCTAATACCTTGAGTATCACTTACTCAGCTCAATAAACATTTAACATCCTCGCTAGTGTCAGACGCTACTCAGAGCACTGAGAACACAACGGTGAACAAGAGGTCTAGTCCCTGCTCTCGGAGAGTTTACAGTCTACCAGGGAAGACAGTCCAACAGGGTGTGTCGGTAAAGGATGCCAGGCCCGCACAGAAAATGGGACCCAATCCCCTGCACAGGGAACGGGGGAAAGCAACCAGAGAAATGGATGTTTAAGCTGAGATGAGGAGGGAAGTGGGACACAGCCAAGCTCTGGAGGAAGACGAGGGCAGAATCAAAGGTGGCTTGTGGCAAAGAGAAGTAGGCTCACAGGCTCACAGGCACAGCACACGCAAATGGCCAGGTATTTATGTGAAGAGTTGTCTTTGGGGGGCACCTCGGTGGCTCTGTCAGTTAAGCGTCTGCCTTCGGCTTGGGTCATGATCCTGGGGTCCTGGGATCGAGCCCCAAGTCAGGCTTCCTGCTGAGCTTCTCCCTCTCCCTCTGCCCTTCCACCCCCCCTTACACCCACCCCACTGGTACACGCTCTCTCTCTCTCAAAACAAACAAACAAACAAAAGCATTGTCTTTTGTGTAAGAGAGGATAGTGGAAACTTAGACTTTACCAGTAAAGCTGCATCTATGGAGAGACAACAGTCATCTACTTCATCTAGGAGGAAAAAGGTAAAAAGCTCACGATTCCATCTTGGCCTCTTCCCTGTGTTACCCGCTCACACAAACACTGAGTTACTTCAGCCACGGTGCACTCCAGGCACTAGAGAAGGAGTCAGTGGGGAAGACGATGGACTCAATGTTGCCTTCGGGGAAGCAACACACGTGGGCAAAAAATCACACGGCAGGTGCTTCTGTGGCAATGCGATTCTGCAATGCAGCTCCCAGATGTTGGGTATTGAGGACTGAAATACTGAGCTGGAAAGCTACCATGTGAGGCATCTTTCAGTCATAAGTGGGAGAGCAAATCACTGGACAGCAGATGTGGTTTAGCAGCAACGTGAAAAGAAGCACTGACACCCATATGCTTGTATTTGCAAGCAGACACCACCAGCTAGCGTCTTAGAGATTTCCAAGCACTTTTACACACTCTCATTTGTACTGTTCATAGCAAGGGAGACCAAGCAGGTATTTTAATAACTCCCCAGCATTTGTCAAGCCCTGCTTGTGCAGCGCCGAGCTCCCTGCTGGGCACTAAATGTCCGTGATCTCATTTCACAAAGTACCCATCACCACCTCCACCTCTCAAAGGAGAAGCCTGTGGCTTAGGGAGTTTACGTAACCTGCCCAAAGACACATGGCTGACAGGTGGTGGGGGCAAGGTTAGTCCGTGGGGCAGTCTGGCTTCGAAGCCCGTGCATCTCCTTCCATCCCACTGCAGAGTTTCAATGTCACCCAAGTGTGACCAGCAGGAAGGCTGAACAGTGATGCTGAGCAGAAGGGGTGCAACCAGACCTCCAGCCGGGAGTTCTAGTTCCGTGTCCTTGCGGCCACAGGACCTCTCACTTTGCTCTCAGTCTCAGCGTCCCTTCCCCCTCCCTGAAGTTACCTTTAGCTCTCTAATAATCAGTCCCTTTGGGTGCCATCTCAATGGTCTTTCCAAGGATTGTGGGGGAGTGGATCAGAGAAATATGCAGACACCAAAACATTTAACAAGCGACCGCATTCACGCCCAGCATCCAACACCAATTCTTGGTGTCACGTGCTCCCAAAGTACCTCTCACACTGCAATCCACTATTAAATAACTATCATAAAAGTTCAAAGCTAGGCCAAGCTTTATATATATATATGTATGTATAATACATACATATATATATATATAATCCCATGGAATCCTAACAATAACCCCGGTAAGTCCGTACTATCATCCTCAGTTTACAGAGATAAGAAGAAGCTTCTCAAGGTTTAATAACCTGCTCAAGGTCACACAACTATAGGTAGAGTAGCAGCATGATTCCAGAGCCTAAGCTTCTCACTACAACATAGCCTATATTCCTGCAATGGCCACAGCATTAAGAAGAAACACCAAAATACTCTGATCTGAATGTGTATATTTGTGGAAGTTTTCCTGTAATAATTACTCATGTAGTTACATTCTCAGAAATATAGTTTTAGTATGTGGCACCTTTGGCTCAGTCAGTTAAGCATCTGCCTTTGGCTCAGGTCATGGTTTCAGAATCCTTGGACGGAGCGCAGTGTTGGGCTCCCTTCCCAGTGGGGAGTCTGCTTCTCCCTCTCCTTGTGCCCCTCCCCCTCATTCATGCTGCCTCGCTCTCTCTCAAATAAATGAATAAAATCTTTAAAAAAATTTAATTAGGCATACCACTTTATAATGTTACCCCTCTTACATTATCAAGCACCAGAGAAACTTGAAATCTATTTGAATAAGTAGCTGAACAACACATATTTTATTCAATAGCTTTTCATCCTAAGGAAATAGAACATTTTGAGATGGTTAATAACAAATTTAGGGCCCAGTAAGAGATGTGGTGCTCCATCTTTCTACCATCCTACTTTAAAAGCAAATAAAATATCTTTTGGTTTAATGAAATGAATAGAGCACACAAACTTATAAATAAATGGAAAAAGGATGGAGACAAGCGAACAGCGGTGTTCCCCATTCCTCTCAATTTGCTACTTCTAATTCTCCAAGCAAATCTGCAACTCATTTTAGAAAAAGTGCCATGGGAAGGGAACAGAAAGGAGGTAAGTGAAGCAATGTATTACATAGTATATCTAATGAATTAATAAATTGGTCTTTTTTTCTCACCTACACATGATACTCACTAATTATCTCCTTTATTTTAGAGACAGCTCTAAACCACCCAGGCAGCAATGCTTGTGAATCAGCTGAGTGAACCCACAGTATAAGGAGGGCGAGCTCCCACTTTATTAATATACAAAACAAATGTCCAAAGCACTTACCAATCTGCACTTGTTCGGGCTGGCTGAGAGAAACAAATGCTGATGTGTCATCAATCCAGGATATCTGAATGTTACCTGCAATGTTGAAGTAAAAGTAAAGAGAACATATGGCCAATTAGATCACTACCAGACTTCATTTGCATATCTGATATATTTCAGAATATGCGTTAATTTCAACAGTGATGAGGTGCTGGTTTAAAATGTGATCAAAATCTAGGCACCACAGAGAGCTAAAACTTAAATCTACCACAGAAAGTTATAGTGAACCCTTCAAGAAAAGAGACAAGCCAGGAGGGAAAAAAAAGCAGCTTTAAAAATGTGCTTTAAAACCAAAAGAAAGATCCTTCTGGATTAAATCCTGCGGCACTTCATCTTTCAGCCCAATCTCATGCCAGAGCTGCAATTTCTTTCCTATCAAGATCACAACAGGAGCACCTGCGTGGTGCAGTCGGTTAAGCGTTGACTCTTGGTTTCAGGTCAGGTCCTGATCCTCATGGGTCGTGAGACTGAGCCCCACGCCGAGCCCCACATTGGGCTCTGCACTCAGTGGAAGTCTGCTTGGACATTCTCTCCCTCTGCCCCTTCCCCTGTTTGCACTCTCTCTTCTCTCTCTCAAATAAATACATAAATCTTTAAAAAAAAAAAGAAAAAGATCACCAAAAAAATCAGAGACCACATAAATTCAAAAACACATCTTTCTAAATTTTCAGAGACACAAACTTTGGAAATTACGAATGGGAAACATAAAATAAATCAATGTAGCAAAAAGTACAAAAAAATTCAACATTGGTGTCAAGGCCAAGTGAGGAAAACAGCAGAAGAGGAACAAAGGAAAAGAAAGCATCAGAGAGAGAAAACCAACAGAGACTAATAGAGAAAAGCCACTGAGAGGGGCAGAAAGCAGTCTAGTGAAACAGAACGATTTTCACATGAAGAGACAAATCTTAAAGAAAGGCTAACTAGGGACGCCTGGGTGGCTCAGTGGTTAAGCCTTTGGCTCAGGTCATAATCCCAGGGTCCTGGGATCGAGCCCCGCATCGCATCGGGCTTCCTGCTCCGCGGGAAGCCTGCTTCTCCCTCTCCCACTCCCCCTGCTTGTGTTCCCTCTCTCGCTGTGTCTCTCTCTGTCAAATAAATAAATAAAATCTTAAAAAAAAAAAAAGAAAGAAAGAAAGGCTAACTAGCTGCAGACACAACAGAACACAGGAGAGCACTAGGGGCAAGGAAGGAGAGGAGTGGCAGGGCAGAAAACCAAAGGGAAAGCAGAGGCCTAATTATTTGGCTACCACTCTTCTTGAAAAAACATGAGAAGACTAGAATTAGAAGTGGGTCAACATCACTGGAATTTAGTAATGAAAAAATATTTTAATTCCTACCAAAATTTTCAAAGGCTATGAATGCTTGCAAACTGCTCTGTCTCACTGTCACAGGACAATACCTCACTCCCTGCTGCACAGCAAGGTGCCATAATGACTTTCTCAATTACAAAAGTCACTCCTCCACCTTGTGTATTTTAGATAAATAATAATAGTGAACATGCCCTAAGTAGTTAGTATGCGCCACATACTATTCTAAATGCCTTCCATGAATCAGCGCATTTAATCCTCATGAAATGCTTATGTAGTAAGGGGTATCACCATCATCACTGTCATCGTCTCTGATGAGGACACAAAGAGAGAGAGAGGCTACTTGTCCGATATCACACAACTGATTCTTTTTAATTAAAATGAAAACAAAATTCTACTCAGAACATTCTACTTAATTTAGCCAATTAAAGGGTGACTACATAGGGGTAAGAACTTAATAATACAAGATGAGAAAAAACAGCAACAACATCAAAAGCTCTCAAAAGAAATGAGCTGTGAAATTCAACTGCATTTCTAGATCTGTATTTAAATTAAAAAGTAGGACTAGAATTTCAGAAGTTGTTGAGACCATCTGCAAAGACTAGGATAACTTTCCTGAAACATACCTGCTTTCACTTTTCTAAAAATTAAGTCTGTAAAGTGTTTTGCTTATAAAAGCAAATAAATAGATGCTTATTTTAGAAAACACAGAAAAGCTGGGGCACCTAGGTGGCTCCGTTGGTTAAGTTCTTGATTTCGGCTCAGGTCACGATCTCAGGGTCATGAGATCGAGCCCCTTGTCAGGCTCTGTGCTGGACATGGAGTCTCCTTAATATTCTCTCCCTCTCCCTCTGCCCCTCCCCTCTTCTTACTCTCTCTCCCTGTCTCTCTCTCTCTCCCTCCCTCCCTAAAAAATAAAAATACAAAATATAAAAAAGCATAATAAGGAAGGAAAAAAAACTTATCTAAAACAATCAGTGATAATAGCATGAGGCCTCCTTTCAGTCTGATGTCTATACAAAGTATTAAAAAAATATTCGTTATATAGGAACTCTACTTTGTATCTGCTTTTTACACTAAATGTTAAAACATAAACACTTTACCATCTTTTCATAAACTCTTCAAATATTTTTTTAAATGGCTACATACTACCCTGTTTTGGCAGTATATAAACATTTACTAAACAGTCTAATTACTGGCCATTTAGGTTTGTGCTGTCTTTACTTTATCCAAGAATTTCCAAAGAGAACAGCTTGAATATTTGTTAAAATAAACAGGCACTGCTAAGACTTACAGTCAGAAAAGTCTTTACAAACCCTAATCAGAAGATGGTTCATTTCAACCTATCACCGACCTGATAAAAAGGAATTAGAAGAACTGCCCTACCGCACACATAACTCATCTGTTGGCCCTCTCGAACATCTGCGTTCGTCTGCTTGGACTATTCAATGTCAAGCAGTGACCACCTGCCCTTATGAAATGGACCTTCTCTCTGAACTTAATCTTAAAAATGATTTATTCTCAGCCTAGGTTTATTTTCCATGGTCAGCAGTAAGGGCAGTCATAGCAATAGTATTCTGCTTTCCGTGGATTAATAACAGCACTCTATTATGGGGTGCTATTAAAAGTGCCTCAGATCATGTCAGTACGAAGATACCAATATACTAAACCCTGAAAAATTCCACGAGTGAGACTAAACCCTTGCATAGTAATATTCTTTCATATCCAAGTTGAGGCTGTCATATATACCTACAGCCACCTGGACAGACCAAAAACATAGCAAAATTCTAAAACTACATATGGACTTATGATTTACTTACCAAAGGCACTAAAAAGCTGGTAAAGGTCGCTGGTTTTCCACTCTTTGGGGAAAGTCACATGGAGAACATGATCACGTTTCGGTTGCACTATGGGGCAAATTTTTGATAAGAGGTTGACAGCTGAAAAGTGAATGATACACCAGTGGTTCTTCAATGAAACTAATCCCCAGCTAACCTGAGAAATTGCTGGGAATGACTCATGATTACCAAACAACTCCTAAACGTATTTTTAGGAATGGCAGGACTCTGCCATCTTAGCCTCAACTTGGGCTCTGATACTTCCTAGAACCCACAACGGTTTGAACCCTGATAATTCTATGCAGACCGTCTTTGCTCATGAAGTTCCGGTGAAAATTATTTCAAGGGAATTAAAAAAAAAAAAAGACTGCTTTGTTCAAGACATTTCACTAAGTGTTTTTCTCCTATTAATCTAGTTGTCCGCATGTTTATTTAGTGCAACGTCCAAATCCAATGGACTGAGGTTAAGGAGAGGCAGTCCTGAGTCAGTCTTGTGTTCTAATCTCAGACCCGCCGCTTAACTGTGCACCTCTGAGCAAGAGACCAAACTGCTCTAGCCACTCGTGGCTATCAACTGGGAATGATGGTATTTAGCTTGCAGAACTGTTGTGAGAATAGTGCATCAAAATAGAAGTCTAATCTGGAGTGCAACACATGTACTCCGCATATCACTGCAATGACTATTATCATCAGGTACAGATCACCCATTTCTACACCCCTGTGGCATGGATTTTAAGGCAAATAAACCAAGGCTAGAAAGAGAGCAATGGAAAAGAAGAGTGGGACAGCGAGGAGGAGAAAATAGAGAATAATCCAAAGCAGCAGCAACCACCTCCCAAATAGACAGGCCTTCCAAGGTTTTCAAAGAGGAAAAAAAAAAAAAAACCCTCTACCCAACTCAAGTATATACATACTCAAATGACTGGAAAACAGAGAACTTATGGTTACTGACATAGCTAGCCATCTCAAAATTTATTGTGTATTTATAGGAAATTAGGAATTTAGAGCTCTGAGTGAAAACGAAATAATGAAGAGAAGATATATATTCTTTGAAAATTCAACTCATGCATAAACTGGAAAATGTAAGTACAGAGATGAGTTAATCAAGACCCAAGGGCACCATTAACTTGCATACTATTCATATCAACCACAAAATCACTGCCTGTTTTTAAGTGAATAAAGCTCTTTCTTCAGTAATACTTTTCCTGTTATCCCTTCCAGACCACACACTTCAATGTGCAGATGCAATGAGAAAATAAAAATTCACTTACAGTCTGGTCCTTCCAAGTTTAGATAGGGGATATCCATGACTCTCATAAGAAATAACCTACAAAAAGAAAAGAAAAACAGGTAATGGGCTAACTTCTATGAAAAACCCGATACAAGCATCTATTAAATTCTTTACTAGATGCTTCTTATTTATATCATTCCATTTCTGAAACCATTTTAAAAAGCTCTTATGAGGGCGCCTGGGTGGCTCAGTTGGTTAGGCGACTGCCTTCGGCTCAGGTCATGATCCTGGAGTCCCGGGATCGAGTCCCGCATCGGGCTCCCCGCTCGGCGGGGAGTCTGCTTCTCCCTCTGCCCCTCCCCCCTCTCATGTGCACTCTCTCTCTCTCTCTCTCTCTCATTCTCGCTCTCAAAATAAATAATAAATAAATCTTTAAAAAAAAAGCTCTTATGATTTGTCTCAAAGATTTTTTTTCTCGAGGACTAAATATTTATCATAAATAGAAAAAAATCAATCTTTGGTATCCCCAAAACCTACAAAAGTTCCTGGCACTCAACAGCTACTCAATAAATTATTAGCTAAATGAATGAAATTAGTAATCAAAGAGTCAAAACAAAGTCCTCTGCAGGTCTGCTCATTGGTCAAGGGAGACTGAGAGAAATCAAACGTTACAGAATGCTAACTATCTTACAGACTTCTGAACTTTTCCTACAATTTATAAAGGGAACCCCTATGATTGGTGTTTTGTGAGCTGAGAATCACAGCACAGATATCTTTTTTTTTTTTTACTGAAATGGAAAGTCACTGGATAAATACCAATCTTACTGGGTGAATTACACAGTCTGAAATACGATACCATCTGAGAAGCTCACGCCATTACTGTTGTTTCAAACATATTAAAGCACAAAGCAAAACAACACTTGGTAAAGAAAGCTATTCACTGATATAAAACATTTAGCAGTCATTTTATGTATACCTTCCAAAGGAAAGGATACAAAGGCTCTTAAAAAGGAGTACTTGTAAATTACAACTCTCTGTAATGCCATTCGATTTTTTTTTTAATTTGCAAGATTATGGACAAAATATCAGGCATTCTGTTGTGTGCAAGATGATTTTAATAAGTTTTACTTAGATGACAATACATAGTGCGTTTCTGGTAGAGACTGCATTATACAGAAAATTAAAACAGCAATCCAAGAGCCCAACAAGCAATTAGTTTGGCTTCACTGACCCACAATTAAGGCACATTATTACCAGGCATTCAAAAGCTAAGCAGGGCATGATCTAGTTTACAAATGGAACCATCAGTGTAAAGAACACTGTTCGGTTAATGCCAAAAAAACGAAGTCATGGTACTCTGTGGTTTAAGAACTTGTTGCCTGGCCTACAATTTAATCAACCAAATCCTATGGCTAAGAAACCTTTTTTTTTTTAATTCAGGAGACATAGAGAGAGAGAGAGAGGCAGAGGAAGGAGCAGGCTCCCAAAGAGCAGGGAGCCCGATGCGGGACTCGATCCCAGGACCCTGGGATCATGACTTGAGCCGAAGGCAGACGCTTAACCATCTGAGCCACCCAGGCGCCCGAAACCAATTTTATTTTTAGTTCACTGACTTAGGCTCAAGCATAATGTTCTGGTTCTAGGATCTGTTTCACCCAATTAAATCAATAATACTGGTAATGCTGGAAGACACACTCAGACATACAGAGCACCCGGCACAAAGGAGTTTCTCCGCGATGGCAGCTATGACTACTATTGCCAACCAGAACCTATGAGGTTATTCCTGGGTGAAAAGGCTCCATATTTTTACGCTTCATAAAATTTCCAATTTTCCATTTAGTAAATTTAGAGATAGTCCCCAAATTCTAAAAGCCAAATAAATTTAAAAAACACCCTTAATTTAAAAGTTAATGGAACATATCAAGCACCATAAAAATAATTTAAAATTTTTACCCTAATTTCAACAGAGGAATAAAAGCTGAATCAACAATTTGCTCTCTGATATTTCATCTAAATTTTAGCCTGACTAAAATAAGTAAAAATCTGTTCTTAACTAAAAGACTCAATAGATTTTTTTTTTACAGTTAATTCCACACTATCTTGTTTTGCTTGTTTATTGCTATACTGTCAAATACCTCCCAAATCAAAATCGACCTTAAGGTTCAATAAGATGGGGGGGTGGTCAGTAAATTATAGTTCATCATTTCAAAAGAGTATTAAACAATCCAAGTAACTATGAAAACTTCAAAACATTTTAGGATTTTCTTTCTACTTCTGTAAAAGTGACATTGGAATCTTTTTTTTTTTTTAAGTTTTTATTTAAATTCCAGTTAGGGGCACCTGGGTGGCTCAGTTGGTTAAGCGGCTGCCTTCAGCTCAGGTCACAATCCCAGGGTCCTGGGATCAAGCCCCGCATTGGGCTCCTTGCTCAGCGGAGAGCCTGCTTCTCCCTCTCCCTCTGCCTGCTGCTCCCCCTGCTTGTGCTCTCTCTCTCTCTGTGTCAAATAAATAAAATCTTTAAAAAAATAAAAATAAAATAAAATAAATTCCAGTTAACATTCAGTGTTATATCAGTTTCAGGTGTACAATATAGTGATTCAGGGCTTCCATCCATCACCCAGTGCTCATCACAAGTGCACCCCTTAATCCCCATCACGTATTTCAACCATCCGCCCCCTATGCCCACCCCCACTCTGGTGAACATCAGTTTGTTGTCTAGAGTTAAGACTGTGTTTCTTAGCTTGCCTCTTTCTTTTTCTTCCCTAAGCTCATTTGTTTGTTTCTTAAATTCCACGTTTGGGTGAAATCATATGGTATTTGTCTTTCTCTAACTGACTCCACTTAGCATAATACTCTCTAGCTCCATCGTGGGAATGCAAACTGGTGCAGCCACTCTGAAAAACAGTATGGAGGTTCCTCAAAAAGTTAAAAATAGAACTTCCCTATGACCCAGCAATTGTGCTTCTAGGTATTTACCCAAAAAATACAGAAATTCTAATTCAAAGGGATACATGCACCCCGACGTTTACAGCAGCATTATCTACAATAGCCAAACTATGGAGAGAGCCCAAATGTCCATCAGCAAACGGATAAAGATGTGGTATATATATACAATGGACTACTATTCAGCCATAAAAAAGAATGAAATCTTGCCATTTGCAACTGGATGGAGCTAGAGTGCATTATGCTAAGCAAAACAAACCAGTGAGAAAGACAAAAACCGTTAAGATTTAACTTATATGTGGAATTTAAGAAACAAAACAAGCGAGCAAAGGAAAATAAGAGAGAGAGAGACACAAACCAAGAAACAGACGCTTAACTATAGAGAACAAACTGATGGTCACCAGAGGGGAGGGGAGATGGGAAGGATGGGGGAACAGGTGATGGGGATTAAGGAGGGCACTTGTGATGAGCACCGGGTGAGACATACAAGAGGTGTATCACTATACTATATACCTGAAACTAATATTACACTATATGTTAACTGGAATTTAAATAAAAACTTTCTTTAAGGTCCCAAATTTTATACTATGATTACAGCTTTGTAAAATATTTATCATTAAACTAAGAAATAAAAATATCCCTCCACCCTCACTAAAAAAAAAAAAGCCAAAGATTTTGGGAAACTGAGCTTCATTTTTTAAAATTCCTTTTACTATTATCTTTGAAACTCAAAAAAGAAAATAGGGGCACCTGGGTGGCTCAATTGGTTGAGCGTCCAACTCTTGGTTCCGGCTCAGGTTGTGATGTCAGGGAAGTGAGTTCGAGCCCCGAGTCAGGCTCTGCACTGAGCACAGAGTCTGCTTGAGATTCTCTCTCTGCTTCTGCCCCTCACCCCGCTCATGCTTGCTCTCTCTTTCTCTCTCAAATAAACAAAATCTTTTTTAAAAAAAGAAAGAAAGAAAAAAAAGGCCACCAGAGCCGAGAGGCCAAGGGGAAATAGACTCTTTTAGAGACACATGACTAAAAATGCCAGTTAAATCAATCTCGTGTATCCTGTGCACTATCTTACCTGTCACAGGGAGAGGAATATAAGGTAAAATCACATGTCTGAGTCTGCAATTGCTTGATTTCTTTTTTTTAAATACTGTTTTATTCCTAAAATCATGGGACCTAAGAAACTGAGAAAACCTATTATCCTATAAACAGCAAAAGAATTACACTTTTAAAAGGAGACCTCCCTAACTGATCTCACCATGTAAGTGTCTCAAAACTTTTTTTGAAGGGTATCTTTTGTCACCCAACAGACAATTTGTTCTCTGATATTTCATCTGAATTTCACCCCTGACTAAAATAAGTAAAAATCTGTTCTTAGCTAAAAGACTCAATAGATTTTTTTTTTACAGTTAGTTAATTCCACACTATCTTGTTTGCCTGCTCAACACTGTCACTAAATAGAAACCCCTTTCAAATAAATTATTAATAGCACTTCTCACTCTTCTCCAATGCCTCCATGTCTGGGCTTTAGAGAAAAATGAATAGCCCCCAAGCCTGGAGGAACACGCAAACCAACTCTGTGTGTGCCTTGGCAGCCTGCATCTCTGGAGAAAGCCCTGCAATTGGGAAACCGACCCTAAAACTGGAGCTGAGCGTCGCTGGAACTGAACCAAAGTCAACTCCCCAGTGGCCTCCCACCCCCGTATGCCAGGCTGTCTGCAAGCCGCAGCTCTGGTCACATCTCTGCCCTTCTGAAGTAAAATTACAACATTTCGTTATATGCATGCCTCCTACAAACTGGCTGTCAAAAGGCTGACACCTCCCTGAGATGATCTGATGAAAGACTTCATCTGCACAACAGTGTTCATTCTCACACAGGAAGGAATGCACTGGGCAAGCAGCAATGCTGATAAACACACGCAAGGGTGCTCCTTCCCTGAGAATTGTACTGATGCATGCTCTTGCAGAGGCCTTCCTCTGCAGATATCAAAGACACTCAGACCAACACCTGCACAAAACGGTATTTCTATTTTAGTAAAGATTCAAGATGGCTGCAATTCAGTGAAGATGTGACAGGGTGGGAGTCTTGCCACATTCCCACAAGCCTCCTTGAAGAAGTATTATTTCAGCGCTTATTGGCTAAAAGGGTTGACACTAACTCTGTCAAAGATTAAGATTAAAACTTTTATTCGATACAACCACCAATTTTACACCAGGATTCTCTCCTAAGAAACCGTAAATTCAAGTTCACATCCTAGATGCCTCGAAACAAAGTTTACCCTTTTTGGCATCTATCAGGTTTTTAGTTTCTACAATTATATGACTGATGATGCCGTTAATGTCTGTTACCTCACATGTCTGGAATGATCCAACAGTAAAGCACAGCAAACTCTTTTGCTCATCAGACTAGGTGACTTCAGGTCAGCCTCTTTAATGGGCTACACAGCGTAAGCTGTGCACAATGCGTTTATCTCCAAAGAGTCCCTCATATGCTGTGTGGCACTCACAAAAAGCCATCCGCCAACATCCTTTTCAGACCTGGGCAGTATGACACTGTGGCCTAGACTGTGTGAGAAGGCTTGCTGGTCACTGAAGAATTCCATTCCAGATATAAAACTTCTTAGGAACCCAGACTCTTGAGCCCTTATCAAAATGCAGTTCCCCAGATCAACAACATCAGTACCACCTGGGAACCTGTTAGAAATGCAAATCCCCAGGCCCTATCTGAGACCTGCTGACTCAGAAACTCAGGAGACTGAGAATCACTGAATTAACAGAACACGAAAAGAGCATGTTCAATGTTGTGCTGCCATTAATAATGATGCATTAATCGGGGGTGGGGGGATGGGTTAGCCTGGTGATGGGTATTAAAGAGGGCACGTTCTGCGTGGAGCACTGGGTGTTATGCACAAACAATGAATCATGGAACACTACATCAAAAACTAATGATGTAATGTATGGTGATTAACATAACAAAAAAACTTTTAAAAAATAATGATTCATTAACCAACCAGCATAATAATGACCAATATGTGTGCCAACTTCTCCAAAAAGCATTAGTCTCAATGATTTGTTTACATTAAATGAGTCTGGCTTAGAAAAACACAAAACTATCAAAACATATACCAAGGACTACCTCAAAATCCAGGAAGCAATAACTTAAGTCTTCTACCACTCCCTGAAACCAGGAGCTCAACCGTGGCAAGCAACTAGCTTCTCTGCAAGAGATAAATTGGGGGAAATCACTGCTGACCACTATGATTCTTGTTTTTAAGGAGACAGAGAAAAAAGATTACTAATACTACTCTCTTACAACTCATTGCAAAAGCCCAACCTGGTTCTGTGAATTGGCTTCAAATGATCACCTCTAGCATCACACATTATTTAGCACTAACGCAGCACCAAAGACCAGCAAACACTTGCGTGATGACAGGCACAACACACTGAATCAGCTACCTCTCACCTTATCAAAATTCTCTGACCTTACCAACAAGTTTCAGACACTCATTCTGGCAACCACAAAGCACACAAGGCTGCTCTAAGAACTACACTAAGATCAAAGGTCATTCTTTGATGACACAACAGCTTGCCTTGGACTATGGCTTATCTGAACCATTCCCCCGTTGTCTAGTGAATAAAAAGGGATTGCACAAGGATGCCAGTGTTAACCCATTTTATGCAGCTAAGCTCAAAAAACACAGAGGGCAAAAGTGATATTCAAAACACACGCAGGAAGTCCCGAAGGTGATTCAGGAACACTATTCACAAGAGGCTCAAATCTCTGGGAACTGAAAAGACCCTTACAGTTCTTTAAAATTCTGCATTACCATATCTATATATAAAAAATCAATGATTCTGGGGCACCTGGGTGGCTCAGTCGGTTAAGCGTCTGCCTTTGGCTCAGGTCATGATCTCAAGGTCCTGGGATCGAGTCCCGCATCGGGCTCCCTGCTCGGTGGGAAGTCTGCTTCTCCCTCTCCCACTCCCCCTGCTTGTGTTCCCTCTCTCGCTGTCTCTCTCTCTCTGTCAAATAAATAAATAAAATCTTTAAAAAAAAAATCAATGATTCTACTCGGAAATGAAAGAAAATATTTAATTCTGCTCCCACAGCAGCGTGCCTTCCAGTGCTATGTCTGAAGGCAGAGAAAGAGAGCGAATCAGAGTGGTGTGTCAATGGCCGCTTATAAGAAGCAACTGGCAAAAAATGGTCATGCCCGTTGCAGTGCAGGGGAAGTGCTTACTGACGACAGGTCTAACCACAAAGGTTATGTTATAAGTGGACCACTCTATAGCCACCCTACAAACCACTGAACATCATCCACATGACATTGGCAACTAGTTTTAATATCTTTTGAAAATTCATTATTGTATTTTTTTAAGTTAACAAAATCATAGAACTAGTATAATCTCAATCAGTAAATGAATAATACTAATCTCAATTAGTAAATGAAGTAGACACAGAAAACACACTGCTAGGACATTCATTAAAATGAAGTGATTTTTGGGGAGGGGGGCTGGTGGAATTATGAGTGGGTATTTTGTGTTCCGATCAGAAAAAAGTATATATATATTTTTAAGTACAAAATTCCTGAATAAAATAACAATATTTATCATTATATGTTCAGCTTATTTGATCCTCTGGCGTCTGCAGGACAGGTAGATAAGCACTGGCCTCATTATACCAGGAATGAGAAAGCAGGTTTTTCCAAGTTCAGTGGCTTATATGTGGCCAGCAAGGGAGCAGAGACAGGACGGAGACCCGAAGCTTCTCACTACTATATCTACAATAAAGGCCGCCCCCGCCCCTCCTTCTGCTGGGTGCACCTCTCACATTTGACTTTTAACCTGAGCTGTTTCCAAAGCCTCGATGTGAAATGGTAAGCCTGGAGGAGTTCCAGCAGGAGCATCCAGGGACAAGTCAGCTTTTTAATCCTCAATCACTACCCAAGCCCCTAGTGGGTATATGTGAAGCAAGAGCTTGAGATACAAGCCTCCAAAAACGTTTTTATGGGGGGAATGCTCTAAGGGCTGATTAAATCATAGCAGAGCCCAGACACACAACATGAGGCTGCCGTTTGAGCAAGAGCTTTGGGTAGGCTGAAATTTCAAGGCAATGGGAATGACAGGCAGCAAGAAAAGCCTAGCTGTCAGAGATGAAAGGGACAGCCTTCCCACGTTTGCGGTGCAGAAGGAGCTGCTACCCTGGGGTGTGTGGGCATCAGGCTTCCCAGGCACACCTGGCCCACACACTGTGATCGCCCTCAGGAAAACCAGTGAATTGGCACATCCCAGGTTGGGAGAGATCTAGAGGTGCCGGAATACAAGAGTGTATCTTAGGCGATGTCAGATCTGGGCACATAAAGCCAGGCCTGAATGATCCCGAAGGATTTCTAATGTCATGGCAAGTCTGCATAAAGAACAACAGTGCTTATCTGGTCTCCTTCCCTGGCAAAAAGAAAAACCTGAAGTCACGAGACTCTTCATTCTTCCTCCTAGAAACACACTATTTCATTCGAAGAGCAAAAATTTGCATTTGTTCATCTGCTTTCTTCCAGACGACACTTCTGTTCCTAAAAAGCTTTATCTCAAAAAAAAAAAAAAAAAAGAAAAAGAAAAAGGAGAGAGATTTCCAAGTAAAACTGCATTCCTCTCACACCACTGAAGACTGGGATACAGAGACGTGAAGTAAAATCTCATCTCAACACAATCTGAGCAGTGAATTAATTTGAGGCTCACCCCAAGTCCCAAGCCTTCCCAAGGAAAACTGAAACCTTTAATGACTGCCAGCCCTACTGTACTTGCAAATGGTCTTGGTACTTCCTTCAAGGCACAGCAGTAAAAGCACTTCATAAGAACCTTGTATGCAGGGCTCATCATTATACATATTTATGTGCTATAAAAAACTAATTTTATCATCCAGGGTAGGAAGCATACAGACATCTCTCACAAAACAAGCTCATTTATTTTGCTCACTAAAGCACTTGTATAAAATACGAAGGCAACCACTGGCCGGAGGGGACTTACTGTGGCATCAGTTATTTTAATGTCACCCGGGAGGGGGGCACACAGTTTTCAGTGTAGTCACTTGATGTTTTGACAAATAGAGCGTTACCCGACATCTGTCCTGAAGCCAACCCATGGCCTTTCTTAAACAGATAACAATACTAGAAACAAGGGGAGGGGGGAGAAAGAAAGAAAACCAGCAGCTCATCTGAACAATCCCCATCAAATGAACCATATCAAATTACATCAAATAAAAATGTTAAACTAAGCATTATACAAAGGCAATGTCTGCACAGCCTGTGAAACAGCAGACTGTAAACTGTCAGGGGAACCCATCCCCGCACAATCCGCTGGTCGGAGTCAACATCTTTTACGACCACTTGCTCAGCCCAAACACCAAGAGAAAAGGAAATCTATGAAAGATGCTAGCATCGTCTCCTCAGAAAACGTGCAACCCACCGCAGAACTGTCTCTTTAGAAACTGGGTGCTTGGGGGGAAGAAACCATTCCCGGTCAAGGACAGACCTGGGTTATCCCTGACTCTGCCATTTCTGAGACCCTTGGCAGACAGCCTTAGCTTTAAAATGGGGACATTACTGGGGTGTCTGCTTGGCAAAGCACATGACTCTTAATCTCGGGGTTGTGAGTCTGAGCCCCACACCAGGTGTAGAGATTACTTAAAAGTAAGATCTTCAAATGGGGACATTATTATTTACCTCTGAGGGTTGCCAGCAGCAATTACAGTAAATGCAAGGAAACTCACTGGAGTGGAGGGTGTTCAGTAGAGAAGACTTTGGTGTATGGTGGTACCAACCTGGTACTATGGCTAGTACCAGATTTTTGGTATCACCATACACTGGTGACCCTTAAATCGCATGAATTAAATTTTAAATAGTCTTGGAAGTAACTATCACCTGTTTTTTTTCTAACCAGAGTCAAAGCAAGGCGAGGAATACCTAAGAACACAGACTTTACTAACAGCCTATATAGTGCACTAAACGATGGTCTCCAAAATGCACATTCTAATCCCCAGAACCTGTCAATGCTGCCTTACTTGGAAAAAGGGTCTTAGCAGATGTAATTAATAATTAAGTTAAGGCTCTTGAGAACATTATCCTGGACTACTGAAGGGGGCCCTAAATGCCAGCCCAAGTGTCCTTGTGAGAGAGAGGCAGAGGGAGGACAGACACACACACACACACACACGGCAGAAGCCGCAATGTGATCACGGAGGCAGAGATCGGAGAGAAGCCAAGGACTATCAGCAGTCACCAAAAGCTAAAATAGGCAAGCAACATACTCTTCCCCGGAGCCCCGGGAGGAAATGCAGTTGTGCCGACACCCTGATTTCAAACTTCTGGCCTCCAGAACTGTGATGGAACAAACTCCTGTTGGTGAAGCCACCAAGCTTGCAGTGATCTGTTAGGGCAGCCACAGGAAAACTAATACAACACCCTACTGTGGAGGAGGCGAGCTATTTAAATATATATCCAGGGGTTGACCGATGTTTTTTTTTTACCTCTACAAATTACTTGTTCATCGTCATGATAAACAAGTCATGAAGCCAGGGGGAAATCTATCTTTAAAGTAACTAGAGCCAACACAAGGCTGGAATGGCTCAGCAGGTGCACAGCCCCTGTAACACCCCCGGGGCTAGGCAAGCCAAGAAGAGGTGTGCACGGTCTGTGCCCTTGAAGATTTCTTTAAAAAGCAGCCTTTTGAAAAAGCCACAGATGCAGCTCGCCTAATACATGTCTGGCAATCAAGACTGCAAGGTAGAAATTAGACAAGCAAAACCAGCTTGAGGCAAGCACCCTCCTTCCTGAAGAAGTCATGATAACAAGCACTGGTTCCCAGTCTTAAGAAGCCGGACTAAAGGCCTGAGAATCATTCAATGTGCCCTGGACTCATCTGTCTTTTGCCTTTCTGAAAACCAGTGTACTACAGAGCTTTCAGGGTAACCAAACCAAGTCAATTCTTGGAGATTCCTTCTATCCTAGTAACTTGGGGAACCAAAAGTGAAGCGAACATGACTCAGGCTAAAATAAAGGGCTTTGGCTAAGGCACGCGAGGATGAAATACATCCTGTATACTGGGGGCAAATACATTCTGCAAACCAGGGAGAAACCTTCTGGAATCTGGGAGGCTGCTCTAAGCATTTGCAAAGCTGTGATTTTACTCCTCATGGCGCTGGACTCCAAGATTTGCACGATCCAGAGAAGGATGAAAACGGACTCCATTTTTTATAAGAGGCATACTTCTTGGCTCTCTATGATTAAAAAGTAATGTCCACAAGAGCACCACAGTCCACTTCTAATCAGTTCAGAACGAGTGGTAGACGATGCTCCCCAGCCCTGGTGCAAAATCCATTCTGGGTAGAAGCGAAGGGGCAGAGGACATCACCCCTTCATTCACGGACCGCAAATATAAAATTAAAGGATACCACTACCACGTTGTTGGCAAAGCCAGCCAGTCGGACATGGAAGGTCCCACAATCACCACCATCACTGTCTGCCTCCATCCTGCCTCCCTGAGCCCTCGGTTCTAGGATCTCCAGGGGCTCCTGTGGCACAGCTGCTCCTGGTGCAGACAACTGGAAGAGACCGTGCCCTTCACCTCGCTGTCTTACCAGCATCCTAAGGCTCAAGACACACGAGTGTGACCGGCACACAGGCAGAGAGTCTCTTCTTCCCATTCACAACCCAACCTCGCAGCAAGACCTTTTTCATTAAGACACAGAGACACTCAGGCAGTGTTTTCTTAAGGGGATTCCAGGTCGCTGTTCTCTATAAAAAGGATTTTATTGGCATCCTGCACTTCTGCCTCTTTCCTGCTCACAACAGAGACTGCCATCCATGAAAACCGGCTAAGTACACACAGCCCACTTTGTTCATCTAGCACTGTCCCCAGTACCAGGAAAAAACGAGAATCACATTACTTTCTTGGAAGTTCACTGTGGTGAAAGCCACAGCAACTAGACTCCACAACATGCCACACCCCGTGCTGACCGGCCTAATCGAGGCTTCTCTGCAACCTGAGGTCTAGCCTCCCAGGGGCCCCTTTATGATCTGCGTTTCACAGATGTGGCAACCCAGCTTCAGAGAGGATGAAGGTCCCACCTGAGGGGCCCAGGCTAAGGCCTCTGCTCTACCCATTATGCTTCTGCAGCCCTGCAAACAAGCAAACCCCAGCCAAGGTCCTGGCACTGGTTCGCAACCACACATCTCAAGGCTTATTTGCCTAAGAAGTGATCTCAACCTCAGACGGCCAAATAGAAAAGGAAAATGCTCCGGGTGTTTGCAAAGTATCAGTCATTCTCACAGATTAAGACCTCACGGAAGCAGTGAGTTGCCCAAAAAGGAAGAGCTCACAGGACAAACATACAGAGACCGAAGAAAAGTAGATGAGAGGTTCCCAGGAGCTGAGGGGAGGCAGGAGCAAGGAGTTATTGCTTCATGGTTACAGAGTTGCTGCTTGGGGTGAGCAAGAAGTTCTGAGGACAGAGAATGATGATGTTGGCACAGTGCCGTGAATATCATTAGTGCCCTGAATCGCAGACCTAAAAATGTTTAAGGGGAGCCTGGGTGGCTCATTTAAGCGTCTGATTCTTGATTTCACCTCAGATCATGATCTCAGGGTCGTGAAATCGAGCCCTGTGTCGGGCTCTGTGCTGGGCATGGAGCCTGCTTAAGATTCTCTCTCTCCCTCTCCCTCCCCCTTCCATGTACTCACTCTCTCCCTCTCAAATAAATGAATATTTTTTTTGACAATGGCAAATTGTGTGTTACACATATTTTATGGTCATTTTTCAAAAGTAATATTGTCATACACAAAAAAGGTTGAACTGTACACTTTATAATTGTATGAATTATTTGGTATGTGAATTTACATCCCCATAAAGCAGTTAAAAAAAAATAAAAAGAAACAGCTTCCAACAGGTTACCAAGTAAATGCCATTTCTTTCTTCCCCTCTCTCAGTAAAAATCTACACCTGGAAGGGCTACACAGCACAAACACTGAGAAACCACCACATGCCTCCAAGTGCAAAACCAACAAGCAAAGAGAGAAATCCCATGCAAATCTTCTCCCTGAACACCATTTAGTTACAAGCCGCCTTTCCTCCTCCCCCCACTCCCTTTTCTGATCAAGGCTCCTGATTGAATAGGAAGCCCCGCCTTCAGGGTGTGTGCAGTACAAAAGGTATGATTAGGCCGCCTGGGTGGCTCAGTCGGATAAACATCCAACTCTTGGTTTCAGCTCAGGTCCTGATCTCACAAGATTGAGCCCCATGTCAGCTGAGCGCAGAGTCTGCTTGGGATTCTCTCTCTCCCTCTCCCTCTTGCTCCTTCCCCACCCCTAAAAATAAATGGGTAAATAAAATCTTAAAAAAAAAAAAAAGTTATGATTATAGGGTGCCTCCTATGAAGGCACAATAGCCTACCGTGTGCTCCCGGCACCTGGTCAGAAATGCACATCGTCAAAGTATAAATGTCCCCAAGGCAGTGGCAGCAGCGCCGGGCTGACTGACAGCCACCTTGTGCCAGGCACTATGCATTTTACAGACATGCTCGCATTTTACCCTCACTACAACCCTATCGATTGGGTATGAATGTTCTCTGTTTACAGAAGAGGAAGGTGAGACACAGGGAGGGTATGTAACTTGCCCAAGATGGCACAGGTGTAAGAAGTGGGACTGGGATTCAAACCCAGACACCTGACCGCAGAGACCACAGCTACCCTATATTACATGATACCCCAAAGTGAAGCCATTCTACTGGAGAAGCTAATCAAGTGATTTAAAAATGTTAAATGCGGGGCTCCTGGGTGGCTCAGTTGGTTAAGCGTCTGCCCTCGGCTCAGGTCACGGTCCCAGGGTCCTGGGATCGAGCCCCGCGTCGGGCTCCCTGCTCCGCAGGAAGCCTGCTTCTCCCTCTCCCGCTCCCCTGCTTGCATTCCCTCTCTCGCTGTCTTTCTCTGTGTCAAATAAATAAACAAAAATCTTTAAAAAATAAAAATAAAAATGTTAAATGCACATGGAACCCGTTCCGCAGACGGTTGTGACATCCCCAGCTGCCCTTACCCACGGCACAAACTGTGTTGTAACTCTTGCTTATGTTGGGACCACGGAAGGCTCATGGTAGGGAAAAAAATCACTGTAACACAACAGCGGACTTACTCTATACCGAACCTGAACAGTGCGTAAAGACCCATTTGACCCATCACCCAGGATGCTGAAAACCGACAGCAAACACCGGGCATCAGAACAGATTAGCCTCACCCTCCTGTTAGTCCAGTGCCTTCTGTAGGAGGGCCCAGCAGGAGAGGAGAAGAATACCACTCTCCAGAGACAAGCAGGGTCTGCACTTGCAGACACATGGGCCCAGGGCCAACTCGCTAGCGACCCGTCACTCCACACGGCTCGGCATGAATGCCGGTCGCTCGTCAATGGAGCAAACGAGCTTTGCTCTCCCCGTGATCACTGCCAGGGCCGGGAAGACAGGAGGTATTTTGTTTTCTTATAATCCTTCAGTTCAAAATCTCTCTGATGTCAAACAGGACACACATGCCTATATTATACCAGCACATGACGGCTTTCCATGGAGGAAAAGGGGAAAAACTCGGGTGCTTTAGTTCAGGTATCGTAATGATCCCTCCCCCTCTATGCTGATCATGGTTACATGTACCTACAGAACCTTCTGTAAACCGCTGTATTTGTCTGAATGAGAAAACTTTCATAAACGATCGAAACCAAGGGCAGCTTGTTCCGTTACGTCCCAAATGGACGCACTTCATCAGCACCTGATTTCTCATAAGCAAACGGTAAGAGGTGGGTACCAGCAAAAGTGAACCCTTTATATTTGTTACAATTTTATATCCACACGGTATCAAATTTCCTTCCTGATCATGAAACTAGAAACACAAAACACATTCCACTACCAACATCTACTTTTAGAATCCACCGGCATGTTAAATTCTCTTCTGTTTCAAGAAAGGGAAATAATAAATACTGGGCAATGTCCTTTAGCATGCGATATTTATAACTTCTGTGGGAGGCAAATAATTTTATTCCATTTTATAGAGGAGGAAACAATGCGTCCAAGAGTGTATCACTCCTTCTTATGGCTTGTCTCCTCAGCTCCAGCGCAGAGACAACATCCAGCAATGTCCATCCCAGGAAGGCCTAAGATTTCTACAGGAATCCTGTTCCTACACAGGACACTTGTGCGAAGACCAAGATGGCCATCCTCTACAGAGAACGGCAGGCAATTCTTCCTTTTTAATTCCCTTACTTACAGAGATGAGCCAGAACAAGAGACTTGCTCATTTCCTTCCTCTAAGACATGAGGTAAATGGAAAATAACCTTCCCAAAAACCTTCAGAAAAGGTTATCTATGAGAGAGTTTAACCGACACAGATGACTATTAATAAAACATAAGGCAAAAGCTGATTTTGTGCTTTTCTGTGGTACGAAAAAAATGAAAGCAGAGAGTATTTTTAGCTCTTTCCAGCCTAAAAGAATTTGACCGGAGGACCTTCTCCAAGGCTGGTTTTCCATGCATTGATCAAAACTGACCAAGTTTAGGGACGCCTGGGTGGTTCAGTCGTTAAGCGACTGCCTTCGGCTCAGGTCATGATCCTGGAGTCCCTGGATCGAGTCCCGCATCGGGCTCCCTGCTCAGCAGGGAGTCTGCTTCTCCCTCTGACCCTCCCCCCCATGTGCTCTCTTTCTCAAATAAATAAATAAAATCTTGAAAAAAAAAAAAACCGACCAAGGTTATAAAAGAAGGTAAATTACTTCCTGCCCAGAGAACCTACAACATAAACAAAGGGTACATTCCACACACAGCCAGTCCTCAGCAGTGGTCTGATCCGTATTTCTATTGCTCAACTCCCTTGCGACGCTCCTTCTGATTCCAACAAAGGAAGGAGAAATGTAGGAGGTACCCAGGCCAGGAAAGAGACAAAATGGCAGCATGCAAAATCCTCACAGGACATTCTTCTAGGCAAATATGGCTCAGAAAGCACCTTATACTCCATGTGGTCTTTGCAGAGCACTCAAAAGCCAGCTGTCCGGGGATTTCTCAATATCTCTCAATACAACTTACCAAAAAAGCATAACTAATGCAGCCAAATGCTAATTCAGAACAATGCAGAAATAGGTGGAGTTTATTTCCCCCTCAAGGTTTACTTTCTAAACATAAATCTGGTAAGAGAGGAACAAAAAGTTATTTGCATATGTAGGCAGTCTGATTTCCACCCAAATTTATGTTAGGACTATGCATATTTGGTTAAGCTCATACTGAGAAAAGGCTGGTGCCAAACAAACTCTCAGAGAAATTTACAGATTTTTCTAAAATCAACCACTTGAGAAAATGTTGATGGCCCTTTCTGAATGTTTCTCTACAAGGGTAATCTTGAAAAAAAAATGACAAAATCAAGGTTAATGTCACAAATCAAACCTGCATGAAGTAAGAATGAGGTCAGTATTAACACAGAAAGAGATGTTGAAAGGTGCAAGTGCTTTCCCCACTTTCTAAATGGGTTGAGAAGAGATGACCACATTTCATAATGTATACAGATATCAAATCACTATATTGTACACCTGAAACTAATATGATATTGCATATCAATTATTTTTCAAAGAAAAAAGGGACGACTGTACTTGACCAAGCTATTCCAATGTAGAATAAAAATAGTTCTTATTTTGCATTTCAAATCCTGCTGGACTTTTTTCCTTCAGAGATGAAGAAAATATTCTTCCTTTACAGATGGAAGGAAAAATGGAGCAAAAAAATCAAGAATTTTCAATGTGATATCATAGGAGGATTCCCAAATCTTCAATTATTTTTGGTATGCATCTAGGTTACAGGGGGAAAAAAAATGAACATTCCAATGTAAAATGAAACTATGTGTTTACTGTCCAGTTCCTTTGAATTGTCTTGAACATTATTAGCAATAATAAACTGATCTATTAATACATAAAGTCTTTGTTAAGCTTCTTAATTAAAGCTAATTTTGATTGCTCTTCGTGTTGGTCACACAGGTTAATGATAAACTAAGATGCAGCCTATTATCGAACCCAATTTGTATCTATCACCTGATTTTATAAGGAGTTGATTTCAGTGGAGAAGCAGGCTTGTTTCAAATATTTAAAAATGAGGGGTGCCTGGCTAGCTCAGTAGAAAGAACATGCAACTCTTAATCTCAGGGTTGGGAGTTCAAGCCCCACGCTGGATGTGGAGCCTAGTTAAAAAAAATTTTTTTTTAATTAAATACTTAAAAATGAGTAAACATGTCCCAGTTGAAAAATACTGTTGAACAATGAATGGACTTAACATCCTACACATAAAAGTGCAAGGAGTGGCCATGCTCCGAACAAAAATTAGGGTCACCTGCACGTTCCATGGTCTGTGACATAAGCTGCCCTTCCAAAGTTTTACAAAGATAAACACTACCCCCAAAATAAAAGTGAAGAGCGAAGAAAATCCTGTTACCCATAAGGAAATGGACAGACAGGCAAGGATTCAACTGTTAGCTTCTAGAATTAATTTTCCACGCCAAAAAAAATTCAACTTTGTATCCTTATCATGATGCACACTGAGTAATGTATAGAATTGTTGAATTACTATACTGTACACTTGAAACTAATAGGACACTGTATGTTAACGATACTGGAATTAAAATAAAAAACTTAATAAAAAATTCAACTGTATTTTCAATATATACTATACTGTTTTCCGTTCCTCTCTGAAAGATGTTTTGAAAGTCAAACACATTTACCTCTGAACTTCCACAGAAAAGAACAAAGATTAAAAAAAAATAAGAAGCCAGAGTGTGATAAAACTTACTAACTCAGACTACACAAATTCCAAACCTGTAGGAATCCAGATGTTTGGAATTAACATCTGTCTCTGCAGCATGTCACCTAAGTACAAGCACTGTGATACTAGAATTTACATAGACATCCAAAGGAGTCAGTGTTCTTACCCAGTAAAGCACTGATAGGATTGTAAAGTGCTGCACATAATGTAAGGAAATGATGTAACCAAGCCAACGCTGAAACAGTTCTTTCTCCCAGCAGTAATGACCCATGTGGGCGGCCTTGTTCTGTCTGGCTCCCCCAGAATCTCCTAGAACCAATCCTGTTAAGAGAGCTGGGGTAAAGAAGGTTTAGGGCTCTGGCACAGAGCCCAACTGTGGCCAGCTTGAGGATCACATCTATAACTTTCGTCTCAACCGTGCCAAGAAAGCACAAACCACACTTTGAAGTAATCATCTTGAGAGTCTTTGAAAATGCTCTGAACTTAGACATCTCCCTAAATCACACAGACTTCTTGCAACAATGAGTACATGAGCAAGCTTTTACTTCACTGGATCCATTCAGATGAAAGCCTGGGATAAAACGACAATCAAAACTTCTCCATAGATTATCTTTAAAAGCCATTTGTGTATCATCTTCTAAAGAGTATTATTTAATGAGATAATAATGCAAGTATAAATAATAACCTCACGTGTAAAGTATGTTAGCAGTGTTAGGTCCAACTACGTACACACACACACACACACACACACACACACACACACACGCACACTCACTCACACGGTCTCCCTTGCAGATAATTTAAATGCCAAAACCACCAGTTCTTTGTCTTGGAAAAGATGCACTACCTTTGGCAGTGTTTTCTTTTCTTTCTTTCTTTCTTTCTCTCTTTCTTAGCCAATAGATTTAATAAATTATTTCCCAGGTCAATTCCTGTTTTCAAAACACATCTGAGTCACTTGAGATGAGAAATAACTTTATCTAAAAATGCACCACAGCTCCCAATCATCCCTACCTGACATCCCAGATACTGGGCTCTTCCACAATGAGAGAACATGGGCACTGGGACGCTGATTACTTACTTGTTAAAAAAAGGTTCAATGAGTTTTGATCTGGCAGACACATGAATTTTTGGAGGGCTAAGGAAAGAACCTAATGAAGAAAAGAAGCACAGTATTACATACAGTCAAGGAGACAAAGCCTGAAAGTTCAGACAACAAACCAGGTAAATCAATAGCACGGTTCATAAGGGTAAGAGGCACTCGTAAGGGCCAAGTGCCACACCAGGCAAGGGTCAACAGGTCCTCCTGTGGACTCTGCACGCCCCACCCCACACCCCTCCAACGCTGACCTCCAACCCTCCCACTTCGACCTGGGTGAGTGGACCCCAGGGAAATGGTAGACAGGCAAGATCCACCCCAGACCATGGTATGTTTGGTGAGTACCTAGGTAGTTCGCCATGGAGATGAAGCACAGCCCTGTGATATAAGCATCATAGCCTGCCTCGTGGAGCTGTTCAGTAGCTGTGTCATAACTTGGAAAGCCTTCTGCACTTTCTAAAGAGAAAAAAGAAAAAGAGTTTCCCCAAGGATATCACAAATCGTGAAGACGGGCAGGCACACCGCCCTACCAAATTGCATTGGTATATGCCGCAGACATATCCTAGACAAGCAGGCAAAGGCTATCTACTTCTTAATTCTCTCCACACGGGACCTTGCAATGTGAAATAATAGGGTCACTGAAAACGAGGGCTCTAGACTAGAGAAATGGCTCAGTGACATCATCAAGACCCAGCCACAGGCCTCCTCGCTGCACACTGGTGGGTACTATTTACGATCATGCATAACTTGCCCTATGATAATGATCCCTCTTCTGACCGTTTTCTGAAGTCCCAAGGAGCTTCTTCCCTGATGACGTGGGACATAAGTATTTCAGTCATGACTAATAATACCATGGATTTGTGTGTCCCACTGTCTGGGTCTGAATCTATGTTCCACCATCTATCTGCTATGTGATCTTGGGCAAGTCACTCCCCCTCTGGGCCTCCACATTGGCAAAATGGAGATGAAAACCAAACCTCCCTCATGAAACTTACAGGAGGATCAAATGAGCTAATGCGGTAAAGTTCTCACATGGTGCCGGGTACATGGTCAATGCTCAGTCACTGGTATCGATCAGTACCCCAGGCAACCCTCCCAAAAGGCAAAAGACTCTCTTCAATATCGGCAGCTCAATTCCACAATGCCCTCTACTGTTTCCAAGCTAACGGATCTAAAGATGAAGGCACAACTAACTCCAAAAATAGACCAGAACTTGCTGTCACGCTGCCTGTGGAACATGGGGCCACTTCACAGGATAGAGCATTTTACAACATGATTCTTACGTCACACTGACACACACACATGCTGAAGACAATGTCTGGGAAGAGCGACCAGCTTTAGAGTAAATTCTCTGCCAGGTACCAGAATATTACATGGAAAGAATGGTATAAAACTGTAACTCATAGGGGTGCTTGGTTTCGGCTTAGGTCATGATCTCATGGTCATGCGATGGAGCCCCGCCTCCAGCTCTGTGCTCAGCAGAGTCTGCTTGAGATTCTCTTTTTCTCTCCCTCTGCCCCTCCTGCTTGTGCTCTCTCTCTCTCTCTAAAATAAATAAATAAATCTTTAAAAAAAACTTTAACTCATAAATATTTCCCAGAACCATTCTGAAAATGAATATCAAAAACACTGTAACCGGGGCACCTGGGTGGCTCAGTCAGTTAAGTGTCTGCCTTTGGCTCAGGTCATGATCCCGGAGTCCCAGGATCGAGCCCCATGTCAGGTTCCCTGCTCCACAGGGAGTCTGCTTCTCCCTCTCGCTCGGCCCCTCCCCCCACTCCTTCTCTCTCTTCCTCTCTCACTCTCTCCCTCAAATAAATAAAAATCTTAAAAAAAAAAACACTACAACAGAACCAAAAGTATGAATGGAAATTAACAACAAAGACTTTATTCTTACGTCAATATGAGGCTGTTTAAGCACGAATTTTTAACCTCCGTATTAAGTATTAGACTTTAAGCTTTAAAAAAGTCTTTTAACATGATAGCCAATATCCTCTACTCTACCACCAGCTGAAACACATATTTCCAAAATCAATTATTTCTATCATACTGTCATAGAAAAGGTCTAGGCTTTCTTCCCTCACCCTCACTCCTTTTCTTAATTCCTTTTTTGGACTATTACCCAGAAAGGGAAGCAAATAGCTATAATCTTGGCTGCTTTAGTACCTTCCATTGTCAATTTCTGAACCATTAGTCCAATTATCAATGTCTTCAGAAGTTTGCAGGCTGCAGCTAATGGAATGCTAATTACAGTGTCAGCAGCAAAATGAGGTGTACAGGAACCAAGGAAGTAACACGTGGCAGGTTCACCAAACACCTGCGTAGGAGCCATGACCAGACATGGCAATACATCTCTGCCCCAAAAAACATTCCTCCCTACTTCTGGTTTTCCTTGCTGCTACTGTTCCACAGCTAAGCCACCTCTGTTGAGAGGCAGGCCTGGAGACTCTCCTTCCTCATCTGGAAACCCAGGTCTTGGGCTTTTCGGAGACAAAAAGTGTATTTTCATTCGACCTCTGGCAATTAATCACCAAGTCTTTGTTCCTGCTTCAACAATGCATGATAGAGAAGAAAGACACATCAAGTTTTGGGAGAATTCCAAGCATTAAGAAATAAAAGCCCTGAAGCTTGAAGCTTAGCAATTAAAATCTACCCCAAATCTATAAACATAAAATAGACGTAAGATTATGAGAGCATCTTTATTCAGAAAGCAGTAATTCAACACAGGGCGTGAGCAAGTTAACTCAGCCAAAATCTGTAAAGGTGCATGATGGTGTCTAGAGCAGTTTCATCTTCCTTCTGTGAGATCCGTGATCACAAGCACTTGGGGCACTATCAGGATCACTTTATTTTCTTACCAACTTTAGGAGGGTTGAAAGGCGTCTCTTTTAACCGCTTTTCCAATTCTGCAAGGGATGTGTTGTTAATGATATCCTGCAAACCAGAAAGCAGAGAATTATGAGCTTTAATCATCTCAGTACAACATAGAGGATTCACTGAATGTCAGGACCAAACAAAAAAGGTCTATCTAGTACTGCCCCCTTGTGTTCTTTAAAGAAACACAGGAGTCACAGTTTCTTCAACGTGAGAGACAGCAAGTGTCAGGTTCACCATGCAGAAAGTATCACCATAGGAAACATCTTTGGAGATGTGTTAAATATCTACAGAACTTGGGCCAGAAAGCTACGCTGTTCTGGCATTCATTTCACTCAGTTATGTAAAGTCACTTCACAAAATAGCAAATGATTTCACTTTTACCTGAATTTTCCCAATTAGAAAATATAACCAAAATATATAAAATCAAGAAAATAATGAAGTGTGTGCATGAATAACCTATTCAGAAATGCATTCTATATATATGGAAATATATATATACCCATATACATATATATATACACACACACACACACACACACACACATATATATATATATATATATTTTTTTTTTTAAGTAAGCTCTATGCTCAACTTGAGGGCTGAATATATGACCCTGAGGATCAAGGGTTCCATGCTCTACTGACTGAACCAGCCAGGCGCCCCACTCCACCCCCCAAAAAATACATTATATATATTAATATTAAAAATGTTTACATTCAAAGAGTATAGGAGAGAAAAAAATAATTCCAACACCCAAAGACAACCACTAATCACATTTTAATATATTTATCTCTAGTCTTTTTCCAATTCTTTTTCTTTTTTGGATATATTTGAAAATAACACTTAAACTAGACCAGAATTCCAAGCTCCTAGTAGTGAGTCAGAACAACTGAAAATATAGTTTATCAGTGACAGCTCCAATTTTAAAAATACCTTAAAAGGTTGTGTGCTGGCCATCAATTTTGTATCCAAGAGTCTAAAAACAAAAGAAATGTTAATAAGGTAAACAAAACACACATCAATGTCCAAAATGTATTTTAGTAAAATGAAGAGCCTGCCTCCGGTCCGAAAAGCCAACAAGAGAGCCAGTTTGACCTAGCACAGGTACTGCTGCAACATGAGACTGGGGCTCTGTCGTCTCAACCTCTCTTGATCAAGAGGCTATGGGGGAGGGCACACACTGCCACACTCAGAGCACATGCTCTAGAACCGCCTGTACCCCGACTGGGTGTGGGCTACATCCATTCCAAGAGGAAGGCAAAGATCTTTGTTAAGTTTTTCTACGGTTCAAATACTGCTGTAGGTCTAGTACCCCAACGCCGTTACCAACCACTGTATTACCCAGATTTGCACAAAATAAACTCTTGGAGGTCAAAATCTGCATTTGGTAGTTTCATGCAACATCAACTGTGGGAGACACTATCAGGTAAAGGCACCAACTTAGAGATGAGGGGAAAAATCTCCAGCCAGACAGTTCTTGACTGACTACACAACACTCTTAACTGGACGCTTGACTAGGACGAGGCACGTGCGGCGTACAAGAGAGATAACAGCCAACTCAAGAAGACTGCGCCCACTCTTCAGACAGCAGGCTGTGAGGGTGAGGAAAAAGCAGGTGCTGCCTATTTTCACTCTCAGTTCAAATTCTGGTTTATAATGCAATCAAAAGCAAGTGGTGGGCGCCTGGGTGGCTCAGTTGGTTAAGCGACTGCCTTCGGCTCAGGTCATGATCCTGGAGTCCCGGGATCGAGTCCCGCATCGGGCTCCCTGCTCAGCGAGGAGCCTGCTTCTCCCTCTAACCCTCCCCCCTCTCATGTACTCTCTCTCTCTCTCATTCTCACTCTCTCAAAATAAATAAATATATCTTTAAAAAAAAAAGCAAGTGGTCACAGCTGGACCTATTAAACCATTAACTAGCTATTATCAACTGGATTGTAATCATATCAGATAATTACTATTATTACTATTTATTACGTGTTTGTATCTTATACAGTATGAGAACTGTTTTGAATGAAGGATAATGAATCCTCAAAGAAAGCTTACCTGGGGAAAACACATGTCGTCATCTCCTTAAACTCATTTAGGTCCTAACCAAAAAAAAACAAAAAGACAGACAATGACTTGCTGCGATTTTACTAATACGCTCACAATACTACAAACACACATAATATTTCAAGCTCCACAGCCATCTCAAACTGTGACACCTCACACAGGCCCTTTAAGCTAAACTGCTGGATACATCTCTAGCTAATAATTACTTTCTAAAAATCGTCACAATTTCCTCAGGGAATCATATGATCTGACATAAAATTTTTCCATAACCAAAACAGACAAACTTGAGCATTTTATGGCTGAAAGAGAGGAAGGGGGGAACGTTTCTATTATATGTAGAAAGCTTTCAGTAATAGCTCTATCAAATGAATCCATCATAACAATGAGACTAGCAGAGTTATGTAGTAAATAAAATGGTTTATACAGGATATGGACATACTATAAACTAGGTTATACCTTTACTGAGAACATCTCTGAAATGCTAGGTAAAATGGCCACTAAAACGCAGACTTTCCAATATGCACAGTGCATGCTTTAACTACTCAGAAAATTGCTAAAGAAGCACCAGTAGCAAGTGCCTAAATTAGACAATTCATTTCCCAGTTTATTTTGATCAGGAAGTCTAAAGCCGAAATGAGATGGATCTAATTTTGAATGAACTCATTTACATACATAATTGCCACACCAGACTGAGTAGTCATACTCCTGACCCTTTTTAACTACGCTTCTCTTCAGCGTTATTCATGCTTCATAGCAAACTGCCATTTCCAATTAGCTTTCCAAGCCTGTAAATACAGACTGTTATTTATGTAGTTTGGGATATTTACCAGCTTTTCAATGGCTATCATGAAATTAACGGACAATACATGAACAAGTGGTTTCCGTGCTGAGGTCAAACAAAAATGCAATAATGACTACCGTCACCTCACAATACCATCACAAAGCCTCACAAGCAAGAAAAAATTAGAATTATGGCTACTTCCAGGGCTAGCATATAGCAGAGCTCTAGACCCATGCCTTCTAAAAGGTCACACTGAAGTACCAAGAAGATTCTTCAGAAGAGAGTCTCCCCTAAAAGACAGCTCCAAAATATGGATTCTTTAGTATACTTTTAAATGCAAAATTTGGTACCAGTGCATGTAAAAAGTTCTACCATCTTAAATATGTTTTCTCATTTATTCTCACCACTTCTTCCAAAACTAGTTGGAAGAAAACCAATTTTCTCCCCCTGACAATGGCAGAACACAAAAAAGCTCATTACTGACTCGGGTCACCTCAGTAATAAAGCAAGGGATGAAGCCGTGTCTCCTAACCCACATCCTACACCACAACAAATCTCAAGCTCTTTCTACGAGAACTGGATTCAGAACTACAGTAGTTTCGTTCAACGTACCATTTACTGAGTGCTTACATACGATGTGCTATGCTAGGCGTTTAGACACAGACAATAAAAAGGTTACACTCCGGGCGCCTGGGTGGCTCAGATGGTTAACCATCTGCCTTCGGCTCAGGTCATGATCCCAGGGTCCTGGGATCGAGTCCCGCATCGGGCTCCCTGCTCCTTGGGAGCCTGCTTCTCCCTCTGCCTCTCTCTCTCTCTCTTTCTCTCTGCCTCTCATGAATAAATAAATAAATAAAAAATCTTAAAAAAAAAAAAGGTTACACGCCTTGTCCGAGAAGCTAATCACCTAGAAGAAGGGGACAGAGGTCAAGAAAAACTGTATACTCAAGAGCTACAGAGTTCTGTAGGAGTTCAGAGAAAGGGAAGATAACCTCTTGGGCAAGACAGCAGGCAGGGAAACCTTCGTGGAAGAGGCATACGCTAGATCTTGGTAAGACAGGTCAAGGTGTACACAGGCAAATGTGGAGAAAAACCAGAGAAAATTCAGAAAGGAGGAAATTGTATACCAAAATCACAGACAGGCAAAAACACAAAGCGGTCCCAGGAACACATGAGCCAGTCCGGATGGGAATAAGGAGGGTCACAAGTGACTAGAAGACACAGGGCTGGCTGGGCCAGATCACAGAAAGCTTGCCATGTCAGGCTAACAAGAATCAGCTGTATAGGGCGCCTGGGCGGCTCAGTTGGTTGGGCGACTGCCTTCGGCTCGGGTCATGATCCTGGAGTCCCGGGATGGAGTCCCGCGTCGGGCTCCCTGCTCAGCGGGGAGTCTGCTTCTCCCTCTGACCGTCCCCCTTCTCATGCTCTCTCTCTCTCTCATTCTCTCTCTCAAATAAATAAATAAAATCTTTTAAAAAAATCAGCTGTATAGAAAAGCAAAGAAGACAGGATTAGGTTCAGAATTTTGAGCACTGTCGGTGATGTGAACAGAACCATATATCAGATTATAAATCTGGCACAGTTGGAAGATACTCATTTTTTAAATCGATATTTAATGCCCCCTATGTGCCAAGCCCTGTTTGGTGTTAAAAACACCTATAAACGCGGCATTTAATACACTTTCCTCTTCCCTTACCAGTCAATTCCCTGGTTTAAACGTCAAAAAATCATGAGAGGAACTGCTATGCTGGTCGACTTGGCCAACAGAAGCAGCTGATCTGAAGTAAACATCAGCTCTTCAGATTTGTACACTGCACATTCATATCCATCATGTTTGAGACTCACCACCATGAAGTCTTTGAGTCCCAGAGGGGGTGATACCGTTGTCATGGGAAGCAATGACAACCTTGAGGCTGCAGAAACAGAACAAGGGGAGCAAGAGACCCACGGTATTCACAGCTGGGCTTTGTTGGACTTTTCCAAAGAAAGACATCAAGATCCTGATGGAACAATGTCTCATAAGACATGTGACGTAGGGACGCCTAGGTGGCTCAGCCAGTTACGTGTCTGACTCTTCATTTTGGCTCAGGTCGTGATCTCTGGGCCATGAGACTGAGCCCCACGTCAGGCTCTGCACTGGGCAGGGAGCCTGTTTAAGATTCTCAAAACAGAGAGAGCAAATAAAGGAGGGGGAGGACATGGTGATGGGAGGCAAGCAAGATGAGGCCGTGTACACAGGGAGCAAAAGAGGAAGAGACAGAAGAGAAACTCTTTTCCTGAAGAGCCAAAGAGGCTTGTGCCTTGGTGCCCTGAGCCAACATGGCTCCAAGAGCAAAAAAACACCAAGGTTAATGGAGAATCTAAGGGAAGCAGCCTAGCAAGAGGTCGGCAAGAATTCTAAATTTTGTAGGACCTGATCCAGTTCAGCTGACCTGAAGTACTACTCACCTTCAATGGCCCCATTATGGCTAATGTTAGCAGCAACCAACTAGAAGACCACGCCTGTGGCCGAGAATGCCTGCCCAGCACTAAATGAGCAAACCACTGGCATCAAGTCGAAACAAATGTCCAACTCTGCTCTGGCAATGGCAGATGACTGAAGATCCCTTACAACGGCTTGTAAGTACATCTCTTCAAAAATGTACACCCAAGCGCATGAGACTATCTCTGGGAACGTGCTGCATACAAGGAAACAGCACTCGTGTAGAGAATGCTTTCTCGGTAATAAGCAATTATAAATTTTTCTTCTTTTTTTTCAAGTTTTTATTTTAATTCCAGTTAACAGTGTTTTATTAGTTTCAGGGGTACAATATAGTGCTCATCACAAGTGCACGCCTTCATCCCCATCACCTGTTTCCCCCTTCCCCACTACCCGCCCCACCCCTCTGGGGACCATCAGTTTGTTTTCTAGAGTTAAGAGCCTGTTTCTTGGTTTGTCTCTCTCTCGCTCGCTCGCTTTTCTTCCCCTTTGCTCGTTTGTTTTTTTTGGTCTTCAACTCCACATATGAGTGAAATCATATGGTATTTGCTGTTCTCTGATTGGCTTCACTTAGCATAATACGCTCTAGTTCCATCCACGTCGTAGCAAATGGCAAGAAGTGGTGAATTTTTAACACAGGCTAGCAGGCAGGTCACTTACCACAGGCAGAGGGCAGCAGAACTGATGAACAGTGTGCATGACATCCAAGAGCATGTTGTGTCCAATAACGAGTTTTCCCTAAAGAAAGTCGGGGTTAAGGAGAAGATTTCTTGGCACAAAATTATACTGGGGCTTGAGAGTGAAATGTATGGCTCAGATTCTATGAGGATTTTGTACTAAACTTACTTTTTGATATTAAAAAATATATTTATGCAAATAAATAAGTTAGGGCTAGCTTTATTCCTCTACTCTTAGAGTGTTAAATCCATTATGCAAAGTAAAAGCTCCAATGACTTTGATTTCATTGATCTTCTCTGCTTTTTATTCATCTTGCCACCCTCAAGAATCAGAAGTAGTAAAATTTTTATTGAAGGGCTCAAAAAAGTAACTGAAAAGGCTAAGTACCTTGAACTGTCTGTCAATAATTTGTGAACAGGCTCCAAGTATCTATTCTAGGAGTGTATTCCTTAAAACAACTCATTGATTTTTAAAAGACATATTTGTGACAACGCTGAAAGGTAAAAATAATTAATTTCTAATTCTGTCAAACAGAATGAATTCTCATTCCCTTCACATCTATGTCACAATTCAGGGGCCATGTTCTTAAATACCATTTCCAATGCAACTTATTGCTTTTCTACCAACTGAAGTATAATATGTGTTCAGTACATCACTCCATTGTGATAAAAAATAAACTACCAAAATGCAGCATCGACTTAGATTTAGCCAGCCAGGTGACAGCATTTTTAACAGAAAGCATCTGGTCATCACAGTGGAGCTTCTGACTGTGTCCCAGTAAATCATCACAGTGAGACTTCTTGACTCATAGGGCTAAACGTAATTCTTAGAAATAAACAGTTCTATACAAAATCTTTCAAATCCAACACACAAGCTGTCCTTTTGGCTCGGTAACACCACAGTGGTACCCAGTGCCAGATCTGGGTTTCTAAAAACCATTATGCAATAAAAGGAACCAGGGTTCCTTGGAGAACTCATGGATTCTAGAACTGAGGCAGGGAAAATACAACGTGAGTCTGAACATCTTGTGATGCCAAAGAATGAGAAGGTGCTCAAAACTGGGTGGGGGCCGGGGCGCTGCGGGGCTCAGTCGGTTTAGCATGTGACTCTTGATTTCGGCTCAGGTCATGATCTCAGGGTTGTGGGATCCAGCCCCGCATCAGGCTCTGTACTTTGGCACAGAGTCTGCTTCTCCCTCTCCCTCTGCTCCTCCCCTGCTCGTGCTCTCTCTCTCTCAAATAATAAAATCTTTAAAAACAAAAAACAAAAACACTGAGATTATAATAGACAACGAAAGACGGCCCAGACTGCTGAAGACTGAGGAAAAGAAACAAGTAAATGCAACGTGGGGTCCTGGAAAGAACCATGAACTCAGTGGGGAAAGTGATGCTGTTCAGGTAAGGCCTACAGTTTGGTTCATAACATCATACCAGCATTCACCTCCTGGTTCAGATAACCACATGGTTATACGAGGCATCAGCAGAAGGGTAGCGAGGTGAGGGATCAGTGGAAACTCTGCACTATATCTGCGATTGCTGTGAGTGTAAAATTAGTAGAAAATGAAGTTTTTTTTAACATACAGAAAACACAGATTTACCACTAAGAGTGGCAGGGAAAGAATGTGGTGTGATATAAATATTTAAGAGTACTGAGTATTCATTGGCTTTTTAGAGCTTGACTCTGTTTTTAAGGTATGTGACTTCTAAATTTTAAATGTCTGGGGGCGCCTGGGTGGCTCAGTTGGTTAAGCAACTGCCTTCGGCTCAGGTCATGATCCTGGAGTCCCGGGATCGAGTCCCGCGTCGGGCTCCCTGCTCGGCGGGGAGTCTGCTTCTCCCTCTGACCCCCTTCCCTCTCGTGCTCGCTGTCTCTCATTCTCTCTCTCTCAAATAAATAAATAAAATCTTTAAAAAAAAAATAAGTAAATTTTAAAATGTCTGGGTCACTGATAAAGGGGACTTGTCTTCATAGTATGCTCTGTCTCATTAACTACCAACGGTCAGCAGCATGCTGTAAATTGTTCTGTAGGAGACAGACAACAGGAAGAGGGACACAGCAGCTGCGGCATCCGAGTATGAACCAGGCAAACAGACCCAGCTATCAGGACGGCCACAAGAGAGCTCAAAGCCCAGTGATGCCCCACAGGTCTGTATTTCAGGGCTGGCCTCAGTGAATTCAACCACTTCTCTGAAGTCTGCTGGCTAAGTGTGGATGATATAAGCAAATGTGACCAGAAATTCCCCCTTGCTTCTCTGGACACCTATGTCTTAGCCATTCATGAACAGATTCTCTCGCCTTTGTTTTTCTCCAGACTCATGCGACTTTCTATCCCGTTCTGGTTACCTCACTGACTTCTTCGATGGGGCTCTGTAACTTGCTGTTCATCCCCACTGAAGGAGAGTGGCATGCCCCCTCTCAAGTGCTCCTGTTCTCACAAGCCTGCACTTGGGAGGAACACAGAGGGGATCTCTACGGCCTTAAAGTGTCCTAGGTGCAAAGCTCAGCACCTAAGCGACAAGACAAGATGATTCCTTCTCCAGGGGAGATAATTCCTTCTCTCATGGCCAGCTACTCTAGGAACAGAAAGTGTTAGCCTCCAGGCTATTGAGCGTCCCAGCAAGCTGTCTGACTCGGATGTGTAATCCACAAAACCACCAGCAGCCTGGCCCAATTTATCTATGCCAAGACGTGGAGGCCTCTTTTCCAACGGGACTTAGAAAACAAGCAAAAATGTCCGCCATACCAATCACGGAATGCTCTAGCATATTTACACAAAAGGTCAACACCATTTAAAACTTATCAAATATCATCGAGGCTATCACACACAATTCAGTTACAGTTATGCAGAAGAACTCAACACAATTATTTTTGTCCTCTAGATTCTTCTAACTATGGAATAGAACACCCTCAGTCAGATACCCGATTATTTCTCCCCATACTCCCTACTTGCTTTTTCTACTTCTTGATGGTTTTGAGAATAATAAAGGTAAGTTTCATGTAGCCATATAAGGAAATCACAGTATAATCTTCCTATGCATTGTACAAGAAACCCTTTTTTTTTTTTTTTAGGTAATCTTTATACCCAGCGTGGGGCTCGAACTCACAACCCTAAGATCAAGAGTCACATGCTCTACTGGCTGAGCCAGCCAGGCGCCCCCACAAGAAAACCTTCTGGAAAATGGTGTGGATCCAATCGACAATTATAATGTCACTGAGCGCATTATAACCAAAGTCTCCCTCCATACCAGGTAAACATTCTACACGTGACCAAATGGGTAGTTGTCAATGATGACTATACATTTCACCTTAAATGTTATGTTCAGGAATCTAGTTAAAAAGAAAAAGCCTGGTTCACTTACCGAATTGGCAATGGCATGAATGACTCTAGAAAATCCCACAGCATCATTCAGTTCTTCCTGATTTAGAGAAACAAACCAAGAAAACTACTGATGTACACATATTCCTTATCTGAATGGGTTAAAATGTAGCCCCCCAAAACACTTTAGTGTTATATTGAGTTAGATAGCTTTAGTTTCCCTGTTCTGTCTCCATGATCCCAAAAAACTGCATCTGACCTAACTTATGTACACACCTTTCTTCTGTTTTAGAACGTGGAATGAGCAAGTCCCAAATTATTCATTAGTTACTAAAATAACGGCACCTAGGGTTTACCTATCACTTCACATCATTTGTTGAAATATCCAAGTCCAGCAAGTGGCCTTAAAAACACAAACTTTTCAAAGCTGCCACCTGCTGGCCAAATTCAATACTGCATTAAATTCTGAGGAAGCCCATCTAGCAGCTGATTGATCAAATCAAGCATCCTCATAATTCCTGGCTTTTCTCCTTGTCAAATGCATTTTTGTACATTTAGAGCATAGCACTCTGAGACTCAGCCCCACCCAGTTTCTTCTCTCCTTTCCTCCCAGTGATGTCTGAACAGGCTCAATTTCTCTCCAATCTTGATACCCCGTCCTCAGTGCTAAGCTGGATGAACCTGCTGCCCCTTCCTGTCTCATCATAGCTACATTACTCGAGACTTCTCTCCACTCACTAGCTCCTTGCAGCCCTGTGCTCTCTGGCCTCACCCTCACTGAAACTGCTCATCTCTTTAAACTGCTCCCAAGGCTAACGAGTGATGACGGGGATATGGAGAAACTGGAACACTTGTGCCCTGTTGGTGGGAATGTAAAGTGGTACAGTCGCTAAGGAAAACAGTATGGCAGTTCCCCAAAAAATTAAATATAGAATCACCACACGATCCAGCAATTTCACTTCTGGGTATATACCCAAAAGAACTGAAAGCAAGGACTCCAAGAGATATTTGCACACCCATGATCATAGCAGCATTATTCACAAGAACCAAAAGGCAGAAGCAACCCAGTGTCCAGGACAGATGGATGAAGAACATGTAGTCTCTACAGACAATGGATTACTATTCAGCTTTAAAAGGAAGGGAATTCTGACACCTACTACAACACGGGTGAACCTGGAGGGCATTATGCTGAGTGAAATAATCCAGTCACAAAAAGACAAATGCTGCACAATTCCACTTACATGAGGTACCTAGAGTAGTCAGACCCACAGAGACAGAAAGTAGAAGGGGAGTTGCCAGGGGCTAGGGGTGCAGACAGGGAGTTAGTGTCTAATGAGATGAGAACAGTTACAAGGATGGCTGGTGTGGCTACACAACAAGGTGAAAGCACTTAATCCTACAGAACTGTACACTTGGAAATAGAGTAAATTTTCTGTTATGTGTATTTTGCCACAATTAAAATTTTTTAATTTTTAAGAATATTTTTTAAAAACTTCATATCCCTATGTTTTAATGACATTTTTAGCACTTTCTCCCAGATAGACTATTAACTCTTAGATAGGAAAGTCATGAATCATTCGTTCTGGGATGCCTGGGTGGCTTAGTCGGTTAAGCGTCTGCCTTTGGCTCAGGTCGTGATCCCGGGCTCCTGGGATCCATCCCCACGTCAGGCTCCCTGTTCAGTGAGGAGTCTGCTTCTCCCTCTGCTTCTCCCCCCCGCTCGATGCTCACTCTCTGTCTTGCGCTCTCTCTCAAATAAATAAATCAATCGTTTGTTCTGATGCCCTCTGCACCTACCATAATGCTGAAACATATGGTGAATATGCTACAAATGGTGAATAACTAATTCAACCTTAATTCCTATACCAAAGTGTTCACTGTTCCTTGTGACCAGAGGTCTTTCTTGTCAGGTGGATGAACAGCTGAATTCCTGGAATGATGAGTGCTGTGCTGGGGTCCCTGCTAAATATCCCAGTTCCCTTGGGTCTCAGATTTCTATCTTGTTCTCCTCTGTCCTCTGGGTTGGAATGCTAGCTCTCAAAACTGTTACTAAACTTTTACTGCAACACTTAAAAATAATAATTCTTATTTAAAAAAAAAAAAAAAAGGACTCCCAAGGCTAAACCCAGGGGCCACATCTCCGTCTTTATCCGTTAACTTCTCCTCTGTTGACATTCCCCTCTTCAAACATTCTCTTCCCTTGGCAGCTGGTCACAAGACTCTCTGGGTACATTTTTCTGCTTCTGCTTATCATTTAGATGCCAGATCCTTCAGGAACCTACCCCAGGCCATCTTATCCTCATTCTTCAGCACACAGTGGAGGCTCCAGCCCAGTCCCGCCAACGACAGCCACACCTAGCCCTCACCGCACCCTCTCTCCGGCACTCCAGGACAAACCTGCCACAGGAAACCCACCCGTGGACGCCCCAAGACATCTAAAATGTCATCGGGTCAAAAACAGAAGATAACATCCTTCTCAACTTTGGGGGGACAGCTGTGCCATGGTGCCCTGGTGACCTTGCACGTATCCACACAGACCACACGGGCAAAGGCCTGAGTCACAACCCATCTCTGTGTCGGTGGAACACCCCGAGAAAAGCAGGTGGGAGGCAGAGGCCTGTGAGGAGCTGCTTTGAGGTCCTCTCCCGCCTGCCTCCCTCTTTCTCCTGGGAGGCTGTCATGAGGGATTCTCCCTGCCTCCCAGGTTCTGATGAGGCAGGGGGCTTTCTGCCCACCCTCCTTTGCAGCATAGAGCTAGAGCACAGAAAAGCGCTCAGCTGCGGTCTAGAATTGGCTCCTTGGTAATGGGGTAGCCCCAACTCACACAGCAGTCCCCGGGCCCCTTTGGCTTCAGTGCTGTCTTTTTGGTGGGTGGGACCACATGCAGCTGGTACCTCTGGCTGATCTTCCTTCTCTATTGAAGCAAGAAACTGTCTCAATCCAGCAGTGGCTTTTTGCATCCTTAATGATTAGACCAGTCAGATGTGGCCCTGCCTTATGTATGTGTGAGCTCTTGGCCTCCTCCACCTGTCCCCCTACCAGTATCACTCTGGCCCACCCCAGCTGACACCAGTCTACCCAGTTGCTCAAATTCCTGGCTTGACTATCTTTCTTTTCTCCCTTCCACTTTCACCACCCACACCCAATCCCAAATTCCATTGAGTCTACCTTCTAAACATCTCCAGGGTCCACCTAAATTGCTAGTCACTATCCTATTCCAGCTCACCGACATCTCACAGCGAGGTTACTCCCCAGCCTAACTGGTCTCCCTGCCTCCGGTCCTCCTCACTGGAATCCACTCTCCAGACAGCAACCAGGGTGATGCTCTAACCATGCAAATACCACCATGTCATCCTAATCTGTCGAATCACAGGTTCCACAGTTTGTTTCAGGAAAACCAGCAACTGTGCCCGAGGCTAAACACAGCAGAATTAGCTAATGGGCATGCGGTTCAGGGACACACAATCTGAATGATGACCAAGAATACATTTTCTTAGAGGCTGATTCACATAGATGATTCACATGTCAGACTCACTTTGGTGGCTATGTCTAAATTCTTAGCCTTAAATTTCCCTTGTTCTGTTCTAGGTGTTTCTGCCAATTCAATGCTGCTACGGTAGGGCACTATTCATTACGCTGAATGTGACACAGGATCTACAAACATGCAGGAAGGCCTAAATCAGTACCGAGCTGCCATTTCTCACCCAAAAGACATGAACATGACTCAGTCACCTGTTCCTTAGCGAGTTTCTGCTGCTCCTTCCTCTTACGCTCTTCTTCATTTACTTTGCTGATGACGATGTAGCGCTCTTTCTGAAAGACATAAAGCAGATGTACAACTTTCCAGAAGCAACCTGACCTCAAACAACTCAGATTCTGCTACCATTCGAAGTTATATGTTTTACCAACGCAGCCTTTCATGGGCTAACCTGCTGAGAGTATTTTGAAACGCTGCGAAAACTGAGTTGGTATGTTACAAACCAAAATTCTGCCTCTGCGCATGTGCAACATTTGCTCGTGGTTTATTAATTCACCCCAACAGAGGTCACTTCAAAGTATCAACAGACTATGAAAATAAGACACTTCCCACGATGAACACTAAGAAGTTACGCTGCATGTGAACGTGAATTTCTAAACAATTGACTTTAAAATAAAATTTCCGTATCCTATTTAACTGACACAAGAAAAAAATCCTGGCTTTCCTGGTCATGTGTCAGAAAACCAGTCCCTTCTTTCTCACATATTCCATTTTGTATCAGTTAAGCACATCACATCCTATGTCCAAGTTTGAGATTTACCTTCTAGCAAGATTTTTTTAATTTACTCCATCTCTCATTTCATCAGACATCCGACTTCAGAGCAACAACGAAATTCTAAAATTCTGAAATTTTGTTAACAGAGCCCACCATCAGCCTCCCATTACCCACCACGGGTCCAAGAGCACACCTCAGGAATACATGATAGCGATACTTATGCCCCAGATTCTGTCATTTAATTTCACGTGCCTGCCTAACAGGAAGCTATTTTTTTCATGCAGAGCACTACAGCTTTCTGCCATAATCAGCATGCATACTAACATTTGCACATTTTCAAGTTTACAAAGCATGTTCATGTCCGCTGACCCACTTGATCACCACAAAACAGCTGTGAAACAGGCACAGACCATCACCATCAGGCTCATCCCCAGAGTACAAATGAGGAAGACGAGGCTTCCAGAGGTGAAGTGACTTGCCCAAGGTCACCCAGCTCACAAGAAGCAGAACCACGAGTCAATCCTGACTCTCAGCACGTTCAATGTATCATTGCATGGGTTTGGCCCTGGACAGTTCTTGGGGTTACCTTTTCAGTTTCTAAAGTGTCAACGTGAATGCCTTTGGGATACCTAAAGAAAAGAGAGACAACAGGACATCACTAGATGAGACAATGAGAGTTAAAACCCTAGGTATTTTCAAAGCAAGTCTATAGCGAGAATTCAGTAAGTTTTATTAAATATAAAATAACTATTACAATGAATACTTTATAATAAGTCTAGTCCATAATATTTCAGCTGCCAAAGGTTTCCCTGTATCTGCTTTTAAAAGGCAGGAGTGTATCTGATTTCAAATTAATTTTTTACGACACAGGCATTTACTGAGATGTCATGGATCACCTAATACAGTCAGCTCATTACCACACAGTCAAATCTTGTTTCCAAATATAGTAACATTTACTTCCTAAGTGAAATTGTGAAGGTCATTTTAAATGGTATGGGCATACATAGAAGAGGTTTGAGAAAAGTAACTCTGCTGTAATTTGTCAAGGTAGCTTGCAACAGCCAAGGAGAAGAATCTGGAACCCACATGGAGTACACTGCAAGGGTAACATGACAGGAAAGGAGCCTAGTTGGAAGACAATGGCCCTTTTCCTGTTTTGTTCAAAGTAAATTCCTAGTACATGTCACAGGTAGATTCTAATGGGAGAACAAGAGCCCCAACATCAAATACAAACAACCAACTGCTCAACACTGATGTTCAATTTTTGGGCTAGAGAGCCCCTTGAAAATCCAGAGATAGGGTGCCTGGGTGGCTCAGTCAGTTAAGTGTCTGACTCTTGATTTCGGCTCAGGTCATGATCTCAAGGTCATGAGATCAAGCCCTGCGTCAGGGTCCATGCTCAGCATGGAGTCTGCTTGAGATTCTCTCCCTCACCCTCTGCCCCTCTGTACCACCCCCTCACATGCACACTCATACACTCTCTCTCTCTCAAAAAAAAAAAGGGGGGGTGACAATACAGAGAACCCAATGGAAACACCTCCAGAAAAATACATGCACAAAATTATGAATGTGATTTCAGGGGATTCAGAGACCCCCTGAAACCCACCCATGGTCCAACCCCTGCTTTAGAAAGAGCATTCATCTAGGTATTTTCTAGATCTTAAAACCCCATCTGTATCATGTACCTTCTAAGAACAGAACACTATACATCCAGAACTTAATGGACTTAAGGCCAAAATGACAATTAAAAGAAAATTTTAAAGGCTTAAAAGCACCTGCTAAGAAATAACAAAGAAAATTAGTGGGTATTTAAGGAACTTAACAAGTAGGGGAAGTAGCACGATAAAGCACTGCCCTAGAACGTGGTATGGTCAAATCACCAAAAGCTGTAGAATCTCTAAAGTGAAAAAAGCTAAAAGATTATATTTAGTTTTAAATCCTGGGTCCCTCACAGAGTTCTCACATATAATATAAACACTTACTTCCAGCTCAAAGTCTGATAAATTAGTTTTCTTTGGAACCTATAAAAACAAAAAAGAAGGTACTGATTTGGGCTCATTAAAAGAAAATTCTAACCGAGCAAGCACTGGTTGGAGAAATACATTTAATTTTTAAAAGCAACTCTATGAGAAGTGACAGGTAATATGCAAACAAAATACAGGCGGGACATCTGAGGTGGCAGGATCCCTCATCACTTGTCCTCATCAGAATCTTTAATATTATTATACCGCATTTATCCAAGAGGTAAAAGTTCTTGTCCAACCACAGTATCACTTCCTGTGGCTGTCCAATGACTCTGAAGTAGACACATGCATTAAAACACTTTTGTGAAGCTAGTCACAAAGTAAAAGGGAAGTAAGGTGTTTGAGTCTCTGCCTCTTGATGTTTTTTACTGCAGAGAGAAATTAAAAGGATAGAGGCAGCCTGATGGTGAATTCTTCCCTTTAAACCTTCATGTATTAAGCACTCTCCGAGACTAAAGTAATTATGCCACCCTGGAGCATAACTTACAACCAAAGATGCACAAGGGTTTTCTCCCCTCCAGGATAGGACAAACCGTTCATTTTCTGTCTCCATATACCATTGTCCCCACTGTGTTAATGCTCAAGTTAGTGCTTACATCATACAAATAATAACAAGACTATGAATGTGTGTTTCAAAGACCAAAATGGAGCATATGAGAATATTCAGGGCAACTAACCCAGTACATGGCTCTAAATCCAAGTTCTTGTTTTCTTCACTTTGTAATAAATCTTCTATTTTCTCTCTGAGGAATTAGAATGAAAACATCATCAATATCTTTAAGGAAGTCATCAACCAACAGAATAATCATACTCAGAAGCAAACTGACTATAAGAACATAGGACAATGTAACTGTACCCAATCAGGTTATAAGTTTTTAGCTACACTTAAGTTACACGTGGTTACACATAAAAATACTTTATTGGGGGGGCGCCTGGGGGGGCGCAGTTGGTTAAGCATCCAACTCTTGGTCTCGTGCAGGTCATGATCTCAGGGTTGTGAGATCAAGCCCTGTCTGGGGCTCCCTGCTCTGCTTGGAGTCTGCTTGAGATTCTCTCTCCCTCTCCCTCTGCCCCTCCTGCTCATGATCTCTCTCTCTCCCAATCTCACCCTCTTTCTGCCTCTAAAGCTAAATAAATAAAACTTTTTACTTTTTTTAAAGATTTTATTTAGTTATTCATAAGAGACAGAGAGAGAGAAAGAGGGAGAAGCATGCTCCCTGCTGAGCAGGGAGCCCAACGTGGGACTCGATCCCAGAACCCTGGGATCATGACCTGAGCCGAAGGCAGACACTTAACCATCTGAGCCACCCAGGTGCCCTAAATAAATCTTTCTAAAACATACTTTATTTGGACATATTTTTTGTTCTTGTTATTCATGAGTTAGGAAACTTCTCAAGGATTTATCAATACAAGCAATTTAAATTTTTACTTTTCTAGGGGAGGGGGAGTAGGGGGTTGGGCAAAATGGGCAAAGGGGAGAGGGAGATACAGGCCTCCAGTTATGAAATAAGTAAGTCACGGGGCGGGTGTGATGGGGTAACTGGGTGATGGATATGAAGGAGGGCATGTGATGTAATGAGCACTGGGTATTATATAAGACTGATGAATCACTGAACTCTACCACTGAAACCAATAATACGCTGTATGTTAATTGAATTTAAACTAAAAATAAACAATAAAACCAAAAAAAATGAAGTAAGTCACAGGAATAAAAAGCAAAGCATTAGGAATACCATCAATGGCACTGTAATAGTGAAGTAATGGGACAGATGGGAGCTACACTTGTGAACACAGCATAATGTATAAACCTGTCAAATCACTATGTTGCACACCCGAAACTCATGTAACATTGTGTGTCAACTATACTCGAATAAAATTAAGTCACTAATTAATTTTTACTTTTCTAGTAAAGCACTTTACCAAAAACTCAGGAAAACCAGACACTCCTCCAATGGCCTGTGTGCTAGTCAGAAACTTCATTCAAAAAACAAAATAAAACAAAACAAAAATGTGGATGTGTTGCAAATATCCGCGCGGGCCTGTTTCGTTCCTCTGCCTTCAGGGAAACCGGACAGTGTTTATGGGGCCCTTGATCCACGCAAGAGGTATGCACACTGGCTGAGTCTCTTGCCCAGGACACATGGGAAGTCTAAGTACAGTACACAGAATTCTATTTTACAATGTGCTGTGATTACACAAATTCAGGTATGACACAATGAAATCCTGCCATTCACCCTATCACACCTGCGTGCGCTGTGTGTGTGCAGCTCAAGCTTAAAATACAGATGTCAGGGGGCGCCTGGGTGGTTCAGTTGGTTGGGCGTCTGCCTTTGGCTCGGATCATGATCTCAGGGTCCTGGGATCAAATCCCATGTCAGGCTCCCTGCTCAGCGGAGAGTCTGCTTCTCCCCTCCCTCTGCCCCTCCCCACCATTCATACTTTCTCTCTCAAATAAATAAAAAAAATGTTAAAAAAAAAAAATACAGATGTCAGTTCGGCCCCAACATACATTACATAATGCACATTTGGTTTCAGTTTTGGAACTTACACCACTTGGTCAATAAACTTCTTCTGGTCTTCAGGAATTGTCACAGGACATTTGGAAGTATTTGGTGATACATAAGACAGAGTTCCTGCGCCATTGGACTGCAGACGTTTTTCATCATACTGTTCTCTTAACTGTCTTTCCTCTTCCTGATTTAAATATGGGATTCCTAAATGTAGTTTTAAAAAGAATGCATTAGCAGAAGTAACTTAGCACAAAAATTTTAACATAAAAATTCTTGAACAAACCAGTGAATCTAAAACACTCAGGAAAGACTTAACATATGTAACCATCCCCCAGAAAGTCAACAGAAAAAGCAAATGATTTTGAAATACATCTGTCTGTTCATTCACTCCCATCATTCACTCTTCTTTCAACAAATGCTTATTTGGCACTTCCACTGGGCCAGGCACTGTATCGGGCACAAGGTGTCTAACCGTGAACAAAGGAGACGCATCCTACTCTGTGGTGAAGGGAACGACTTCCAACCAGATGATCAGACAAGGTCACTTCGAGGGAAGACCCAAAGAATGAACTAGGCCGGCAAAAAGCCAGGCGAGGAGTATTTCAGGCACGGGAACAAGTATAAATGTGCAGAGGATGGGATGGTGCAGACTGCGCCCAAAACAGCAAGGAAGCTGGTGTGACCAGAACACAGTGAGCAGGAGAATGGCACAAGGCCGGCATGGAGAGGCCAGGATAAGAATTTATTTTATTCTGGGTGCCTGGGTGGCTCAGTCCATTAAGCGTCTCCCTTCGGCTCACGTCAGGATCCCAGGGTCCTGAGATCAAGCCCCGCATCAAGCTCCCTGCTCAGCGGGGAGTCTGCTTCTCCCTCTGTCCCTCCCCCTGCTTGTACTCTCTCTCTCTCCGCCTCCCTCCCTCCCTCACAAAAATAAATAAAATCTTTCAAAAAAAATTTATTTTATTCTAAGAGCAATGGAATGCCATTAGAAGGTTTTAGGCAAGGGGTGCCTGGGTGGCTCAGTCGTTAAGCATCCGCCTTCAGCTCAGGTCATGGTCCCAGGGTCCTGGGATCGAGCCCTGCACTGGGCTCCCTGCTCTGCGGGAAGCCTGCTTCTCCCTCTCCCGCTCCCCTGCTTGTGTTCCTGCTCTCGCTATCTCTCTCTCTGTCAAATAAATAAATTTTAAAAATCTTAAAAAAAAAAAAAGAAGAAGGTTTTAGGCAAGATAATTACAGTATCTGCTTCTTGTGTCTAAGAGATCACTTCGACTCCTGTGAGGGTTGAAGTAGGGAAGTCAGCTAAAAGCAACTGTCCAGGCAAGAAGTAACTGCTTCCATCAGAGGTCAGTAAACTTTCTCTTAGAGGGGGCACACACAGTAAATGTTTCAGGCTTGTGGGCCACCGGGGGAGCTCTGTTACAACCAATCAACTGTGCTCTTGCAACATGAACACAGCCATATGCACTGGGTAAAAGAACAGGCATGCCTTTATTTAAAATAAGACCTTATTTTGACAAAGTAGGCAGTGGGTCATAGTTTGTGACCCAGCTTAGACTACAGAGATGAAGAGAAAGACTAGAGTGACAGGAGTGAGAGAACCTGCTGATATACTGGCAGGGAGGGATAAAGGGAAGAGCAAGACCAAAAACGACACCTGGCTATTAGGTGTAAGCAGTTGGGTAGATGGCAGGTCCACGTATGGAGGTGGGAAACACTGGGTAAAGAACAGTTTCGGCCCAAGGAGTGAAAATCAAAAGTTATCTCCTGGATATATAAGGGTATACATAAATTATACATTATACATAAATTAAGGGTGGTAGATAAAAGCCTAACATTCAGGAGAAAGGTACTGAGATATCTATTTAGGGATCAGCACGATATGGGTGGCATTAAAGGTCATGGGACACTAATGAACTTTCCACAACGACAGAATTGGAAAATCACGACTGTAAGCAATACTAATCGTTCCAGGCAAGAATCATCAGTCAATGCTAAAATTAACTGGTGAAAAAGGTGATCGACATTGTTAACACCAACAGCTGCATGACACGAACATCCTTAGTATCACTGAACGCAGTACTTAAAAATGATTAAGATGGTAAACAATGTGTGGCTTTTTCCACAATGGAATAAGCAAGTTAACATCACGGGTAATGAGACGAAGCAGAGAAGGACAAGAGGCAGTGCTGTCAGCGTGAGAAATGCTGGAGGTGGGCACAGTTAGGGGTGATAAGACCCATGATGCGTAGAGGATAGAGATGGCTAAGGGGACGTACGAGGAAAGACTGCTGTGCGCCCGGTCAAGAAACAGACAAGATGCAGCACTTGCTGGTCATCCCTGTGGATGCTGATGTCACCCATAATGAGGAGGGAGGTAGGAGTCAGAGAGAAGACAGTAAGCCAAAGCCAAGGCTGTCCCGAATGCCACGCTCATGAAATGGGCAGAAAGAGGAGAGATATGAAGTGGTGGCACATCCCTGCCAACAGGGGCTCCTGGGCAGAGGGAACCCAAGCGGCTTGCAAGTAGCGTGGGGGAACAAGGAGACCAACGGGATGCCTGCCTGGACAAACCAAATGAGAGAGGTAAAACCACCTGTGTTCCAGAGGGCCGCAGGGGCAGGGGAGCAGAAGAGGAGTCCCCCAGTTCCACTCCAGGCCAGGAAGTCAAAGACACTTCCGAGAAGACTATCAGGAGAAAAGGGTCTGAAACACTTTTCAGGAAATACAGGAAGGAAAAGCACTCTGGTGGGGACGTGAATGCCCAATATTCACTCACAAATGTTAGGGTCACTTCCCTGACACAGCAGAGGACTCATGCTATACACCGGGGATTTGAAATGAATGAGACACAGTCCCTTCCCTCAGGGTGTCCGCACAACTGTCACACCACCCAGTTAGCTGCCATGACCATGCTGTGCTGTCTACGCAGACTTTTTTTCTCCCAGGAGAAACTATCTCCAATTATAACACAAGCACTGCTTGAAAAAGGGGGCTTTTCATTAGAGAATTACTAGCATACAGCTACTTGTTAAAAAGTACTCTGCTGCCTGTTTCACTGGAAGAAACAGGGCAGTGCTCCCCACAGGTGGCCTGTTAGGGCCACGAAGTCATACCAGTGGGAGAATAAACTCCATTCAATAAGATCAGGAGTTGGTGAGGCCTCGTTAGAGCAAAATGAAGTAGCGTCTACTCTTCCCATTCAGTTCATGGTAGACCAGGCTACACTTTTTAAAAGGCACAATAAAAGAGTTTTTTAAAAAATTCTAAGGCTGGGGGCGCCTGGGTGGCTCAGTCATTGGGCGTCTGCCTTCGGCTCAGGTCATGATCCCAGGGTCCTGGGATCGAGCCCCGCATCGGGCTCCCTGCTCTAAGGGAAGCCTGCTTCTCCCTCTCCCACTCCCCCTGCTTGTGTTCCCTCTCTCGCTGTGTCTCTCTGTGTCAAATAAATAAATAAAATATAAAAAAAAAAATTCTAAGGCTGCACATGGTAAGCCAGGACTCTGAGATTCTGTCTCAGATGGCAGGCACAAAAAGATCATTCTCAACCAAATCCAAATTTACAAGCTCTAAGGATAAGCCACATATAATCTTACCATTGCGGAAAACTTTATTAAAATCAAATCCTTGGCTTGCTAGAAAGTCAATGCTTGAGCTCTGAAACAAAAGGGAACAGAACATACATTTTGGTGATGTTGGTGGCAGATACGTGAACAGAAACAGAGAGGTAACTCACACACATAAACAAAGGCAGACAGCCAAGGAAGTAGCATGCCAAAAGTCAGAAAATTAGCATTTCTACTCCAAGGCTGCCAAATAATCCATTCATTTAAACTATCTGGGCTCTTCTCCTTTAGAGCTTATAAAACAAATATCCTTCGTTTCATAATATTTAAGAAAATTGTAATGGGTTAAACACATATTCTCCCAAAAAACAGAAAACTCCTGATCACTGTACTGAGTAGGAAACAATAAAAAGAAATAAAATGTATTGCCAGTCTCTCACCACCAATTCAAGTTTAAAGTAGCTCACATGTGCAAGTCATAACACATCAACATCCACCCCAAGGTTGATTCTAAAAACCCAAAATCTTCACTGGCTAGCCTTTACGTTCAAGATCAAAAACAGAGAAAAGTTCCCAGTAACAAGACTGATTACACAAATACATCTGAAACCTAGAGTGAGCCGAAATATAGACATTTAAATGAAAACATTAAGAAAATACTACCATAGGGCACCTGGGTGGCTCAGTTGGTTAAGCAACTGCTTTCCGCTCAGGTCATGATCCTGGGGTCCCAGGATCGAGTCCCGCATCGGGCTCCCTGCTCAGCAAGGAGCCTGCTTCTCCCTCTGACCCTCCCCCCTCTCATGTGCTCTCTCTCTCTCTCTCATTCTAATAAATAAATAAAATCTTAAAAAAAAAAAAGAAAATACTACCATATATGGTACACATGAATGGCAAATCACAAAGTTCTTGACTCGATGTGACTAAAGAGCATAAAATATGACCGTAGCTGCTCTAATTTCTTGTTTTAAGTCAGAACACGAGAGGGTGACACACCTGAGTCATTTTGATCTGGTTCCTCAAAGAACTACCTTTCCTGAACTGTACTTTGACAGGATACCATCTGCCCAGATGAGGGACGTTGTACCAGTCCCGTGACACTCGTGATGGTATTCACGTGAGACAGGTAGCCAAAGACAAGGTTTTCTACATTCGTGATTTCTTTATGGTAATGAAAGGCGCATGTTCTGATTCTGTGCACCACAGAGCTGTGTGTGTTTCCCCCATCTTAGCTGCTAGGAGACGCACAGACAGTGGAGACTTTCTTTGGCACAAATTCTGTGTTCTAATCATACCATACTAAGCACATCTTCGTTTTTCTTTTCTTCCCATTTTTTCCTTTACTCATTTTTTAGGGTGTTGTGTTAAAAGATAAATACCATACTTATCTTTATTAGCCAACACAAATTCTTTTTAAAATATAGCAGGATGTAAAAAAGACCATTTTAAGGGCGCCTGGGTGGCTCAGTCGGTTAGGCGTCTGCCTTTGGCTCAGGTCATGATCCCAGGGTCCTAGGATCAAGCCCTACATCGGGGCTCCCTGCTCAGCGGGAAATCTGCTTCTCCCTCTCCCTCTGTTCCTCCCCCTCCTTGTTCTCTCTCTCTCTCAAATAAAATCCTTTAAAAAAAAACTACTTAAAATGCTGAATTTTGTCATGTATTTCTTACCCTAATTAAAGAAAATCCTTGAACCTACAAAATCTATTTGGGTTTAGTATCCATTAGTCTTTGATTTGTCCTAAATGTACCAATTTTAGGATTCAAAAAATGAGCACAGCTATTTGGAAGAACAATTTCAGGCAGCTATCAAAATTTCAAATGCGTATGCCCAATGAGTCAGCAATTCCCCTTTGAGGAAATCTATAAAAAAATCCTATAGGGTGCCTGGGTGGCTCAGTGGGTTAAGTGTCTGCCTTCAGCTCAGGTCATGATCCCAGGGAACTGGGATAGAACCACGCATTGGCTCCCTGCCCTGCTTCTCCTTCTCCCTCTGCCCCTCCCCACCCCACCCCATGCCCTCTCTCTCTCTCTCACTCTCTCAAATAAATAAAATCTTTTTTAAAAATTCTATAAAAATATTCCTACATATATGTGGCACCTGGCTGGCTCAGTCAGTAGAACTCTTGATCTCACAGTTTTGTTTTGTTTTTTAAGATTTTATTTATTTATGTGACAGAGAGAGACACAGCGAGAGAAGGAACACAAGCAGGGGGAGTGGGAGAGGGGGAGGCAGGCTTCCCGCCGAGCAGGGAGCCCGATGCGGGGCTCGATCCCAGGACCCTGGGATCATGACCTGAGCCGAAGGCGGATGCTTAACGACTGAGCCACCCAGGCGCCCCGATCTCAGGGTCTTGAGTTTGAGTCCCTCAATGGACATAGAGCTTACTTTAAAAAAAAAAATTCCCATACATACACCAAGATATACTACACACGAATGTTGACTGTAACATTGTTTAAAATAGGGAACCTTTGGGGCACCTGGGTGGCTCAGTCGGTTAAGCATCTGACTCTTGGTTTTGGCTCAGGTCATGATCTCAGGGTCGTGAGACTGAGCCCGGTGTCAGGCTCTGCGCTAGGTGCAAAGCCTGCTTAGAATTCTCTCTCCCTCTCCCTCTCCCGTCTCCCCCTGCCCTCTCCCCCTGCTCTCTCTCTCAAAAAAAAAAAAAAAAAAAAAAAACCTTTGGAAAACTTCTAAATTCTAATTAAATAAATTACATACATCCACACTGTGAAATATGAAGAAACTGTATTGAGTGGAAAATACAAGTTACATTAAATATGAATATCAGGGGCGCCTGGGTGGCTCAGTTGGTTAAGCGACTGCCTTCGGCTCAGGTGATGATCCTGAGTCCCGGGATCGAGTCCCGCATCCGGCTTCCTGCTCGGCAGGAAGTCTGCTTCTCCCTCTGACCCTCCCCCCTCTCATGCTCTCTCTCTCTCATTCTTTCTCTCTCAAATAAATAAAATCTTTAAAAAAAAAATGAATATCAGGATTCCGTATATATTTTTTTAAAAAGGTAAAGTTAGATATACCTGTGTAGACCTATGGATACAGATGGCCCCCGACTTAATAATGGTTCAATTTAGGATTTTTCCACTTCACGGTGATGCAAAAGCAATACGCATTCAGCAGAAACGATACCGCAAATTTTGAATTTGGATCTTTCCTGTGCTAGTGATCTATACAGTACAATATTCTCTCATGATGCTGGGCAGAGGCAGCTCCCACTCAACCATGCAAACACAAGTGCTTACAACCATTCTGTACCCCTACAACCATTCCTTTTTTTCTTTTTAAAGATGTCATTTTTAACCCAGCATGGGGCTCAAACTCACAACTCTGAGATCAAAAGTTGCATGCTCCAGACTGAGCCAGCCAGGCGCCCCACCCATACAACAATCCTACGTTTTATTTTCAATATGGTATTCAATAAATGACATGAGACTTTTAACACTGTATAATAAAACAGGCTTTGTGTTAGATAATTTTGCCCAAGAACAGGCTACTGTCAGTGTCCTGAGCACGTTCAAGGTAGGGTAGGCTACTCTACGATGTAAAGCGGGTTGGGGGTATTAAAAGCAGTTTTACAATGTTTTCAACTTACAATAGGTTTATTGGGACACGCCACCATCATAAGTAGAGGAAAACTGTGTATGTACACAAGTATATAAAAGTTAGGAAAAAGGAGGGGCGGGGCGCCTGGGTGGCTCAGTCGTTAAGTGTCTGCCTTCGGCTCAGGTCATGATCCTGGGGTCCTAGGATCGAGTCCCGCATCGGGCTCCCTGCTCAGCGGGGAACTTGCTTCTCCCTCTCCCTCTGCCCCTCCTCCCCACTTGTGCTCTCTCTCTCTCTCACTCACTCTCTCTCTCTCTCTCTTAAATAAAGAAACAAAATCCTTAAAAAAAAGTTAGGAAAGAGGAATGAAACAGGGAAGGAGATGGAAGAGGATATTTTTTAAAAACTCAATTACTCTACAAATAGCAGCAATGTTTTGATATTTCACCATCATTTATGTATTATCTTCAACGAATTCAACATTTGATGCTCAGCTAGGATAAAAGAGAAGAAAAAGAGATGAAAACAATGTAAATGCCTAAAATACAGAGAACAAACTGATGGTTGCCAGAGGGGAAAGAGGGAAGGGTATGGGCAAAACAGGTGAAGGGGAGCGGAAGGTACAGGCTGCTGGTCATGGAATGAGTAAGTCATGGGAACAAAAGGTACAGCATTGGGAACATAAATTTCATCATCTCGTACAGGTGGTGACAGGTGGTAGCTACACTTGTGAACGCAGCACGACAAACAGAAATGTTGAATCACCATGTCGTACACCTGAAACTAATGTAATATTATTTATCCACTGCACTCAAAAAAAATTTTTTTAAGTAATGTAAATGCCTCCCATCCCACTGGATGGGAACACCCCCTGGGAGTGTGTGATTCTGAGTCCGCCTGTTCTTCCATATCCTGCCTAGTGTGTGAGCATCTCACTGTGTGTACAGACACTTACTTTACAAAGAGCCTATTACACGTTGCTCTACTCCCCAGCCCTACCTGTTTTAAGGGTGAGAAGAGCTGTCCAAGAGTGATTTTTGCCTAGACACAATTTTCGCCCCACTCTCTGACTTTAGAAGCTAACTTCCTTGTAAGATGCAACTCTGCTGCAGTCCTAGAATTTTTATTTTTTAAGATTTTATTTGTCAGAGAGAGAGAGTATGTGCACACAAACAGGGCGAGCAGCACACAGAGGGAGAAGCAGGCTCCCTGCTGAGCAATGAGCCCAATGTGGGACTGAAGCCTGATGTGGGACTTGATCCCAGGACCCTGGGATCATGACCTGAGCCAAAGGCAGGCGCTTAACCGACTGAGCCACCCAGGTGTCCCAACAGTCCTAGAATTTTATTTTATTTTTTTAAAGATTTTATTTTTATTTATTTGACAGAGAGAGGCAGCAAGAGAGGAAACACAAGCAGGGGGAGTGGGAGAGGGAGAAGCAGGCTTCCTGCTGAGCAGGGAGCCCAACGAGGGGCTCGATCCTAGAACCCCGGAATCATGACTTGAGCCGAAGGCACATGCTTAACGACTGAGCCACCCAGGTGCCCCAGTCCTAGAATTTTATTTTATTTTTTTTAAAGATTTTATTTATTTATTTGAGAGACAGAGAATGGGAGATAGAGAGCACGAGAGGGAAGAGGGTCAGAGGGAGAAGCAGACTCCCCGCCGAGCGGGGAGCCCGATGTGGGACTCGATCCCGGAACTCCAGGATCATGACCTGAGCCGAAGGCAGCTGCTTAACCAACTGAGCCACCCAGGCGCCCCCCAGTCCTAGAATTTTAAACAAAACAGAAACCACCTTGGATGGAGAACAAAACAAAACAAAACAAAATTCAAAGATATTATCGTTCACCTTATCCATACAATTCACAAGTTTACATAGTAAGTCTAAACTTTTTCTCTGACTTTGCTTTTCCAGACTAAAAAAACTGTAATGTTTATCCCACTGTCCACTTTACCATTGTTTTTTTAAGATTTTATTTTTTTACCTATTTGAGAGCGAGAGAGCACATGAGCACACATGTATGCGAGCAGGGGAGAGGGGGTGGGGAGCAGAGGGAGAAGCAGGCTCCCTGCTGAGTGTGGAGCCTGACTTGGGGCTCAATCTCATGACCCTGAGATCATGACCTGAGCCACAACCAAGAGTCAGATGCTTAACCAACTAAGCCAGCCAGGTACCCCCCATTGTCCACTTTAGACATGAGTCTCTGGCCTGTTCAAATCTATCATATCTTTTTTTGTTTGTTTCTTAAGGAGGGGCTGGCAACCGGAATTGCACTGAATATTCCAGGTGTGGCCACAGAATAGCTTTGTACGACAGCCAGAGTTCTTCTGATCCACTTCCATTGCATCTCTAGAGTATCTGTACTTGTGTTGGTATTTAGAACAAAGCATCATCCCTAAGATGTCTCATTGCCAATGTCTGCTTTTGCCCGACTGACGCCCAGCTAACGTCATGGAACCCACTTACATTTCTGTCTTCTCCTGGTATTGCTGGAAAACTTTATCCACCCAAACTGCCAAATGGAGCCTATTTTTTTTCTCAGTGAGAATCTACAAATACTGTTTAATTAGTATCCCCTATTAAGGTAATTCGTAAATAGATATTAACTGAATGCAGAATAAAGACCTACTGGCTAATTTAAGAAACCAGGTTACAAAACCAAAACTACCTTCACCTTTCCTCTTCAGCCCCAGGCATATGATTAACTCGTAATTTCACTTGCCTTATTACAGAAAGAATCTGTCATGGCTCAGTCACTCAGAAGCCTACCCTCCAGGCTTTCTTAACCTCATTACTCCTTACATGCAGAAGGGAAGAATGGCAAGACTCAAATGAACTAACTTTGCTGAGAGAGAAGCAAGGACACAAGATTCTAAGGGAAAAAAGATCATCCCTCGTCTCTAGTCACATATCCATACACTACACGACTTATTCACAACCTCCTTATCCTTTATAATAGGTTATTAAGAGAACAGAAAGAGGAAACTGATATTTACTGAGGTCTACCAGATAAGCCACAACTCTAAAGGCGATGTTCTAAAGGGCAACCTCCCTGAATCCTTACCTTGGCTAATAAAGTATGCCCTGTCCTCCTCAGGAGGAAACTGTGGACTCTCTTTCTTCACTAGGGAACGAGGGAAACAGAAATGAACACATGACTTTAGCCCCTTCTGGGTTCTCTTTTTTGAAACAGGATACACACATACTCTGTTCCTCTAGAAAATAAAGTTCTACCCTCGGAGATGAGTACAAAGAGAATGGGGTGGGAAGAAGCCTGAAGGACCTGATCTGTAGGTTCAAGTCAGGGGTAAGATATTAAAAATCCCCAACAGAAACACATTACAAAGCCATGTTCCCAAAGTCAGCTGTGCTAATAATAAACCTCATGTTCTGGTTTCCATCAACCTGTCTCTTGCTCTTACCCTGATTCTAAAGGAAAGAGGAAAAAAGCAGTGTCATTAGTTTGCCACCCTAAAACTGAAAGTCGGAGAGGTGAAATGGTTTGCTAAAAACCCAGTCAGTGGTAGCACCAAATTTTAAAAAGAATTCTGATTCCACATTTCCACACTGCCTCATCAGCACTTCGTAACAGAAGAAAATCAATTATGCTACCAACCTGACAAACAAACTTGACATCTGGTGAGGATCTATTGAAGGGTTTCGGGAATACATAGAAGTTAAATGACTTTGTTACATACCTGCGGGAAAGATGACAAAAGGAGACTTAGTGGGTTACATTACACCAGGAAAAAAGAAATCCACTGCTTATTAAAACAACCTACTTTGAATCTGTGTGGTCATACTTAAAAGTGCAAAGGCCAAACTGAAACAGCAAAAAGTCCATGGAATGCTGGAAAAGGGAAACAAAACACCTGTCAAATCAGTGTTGTATATTCAACGTGAGCAAGAGTACTCTCAACCAGATGGGCTTTCTAACTACTCAATTTGACTTTTAGTAGAATACTTCCGATTACAACAGATTACACATTATGTATCATAAGCGTTATTAATTTACATTAATTAATGTTTCTTAATACTTTTCCCAGTTAAGCACCTATCCACCAACCAGAGCATCATATTGGGCCTATTTCCAAATGATTAAAATAACCACATCGTATTCCCTACAAATCACATTAACACTGAAAATACTAAACCTTCCCCAAAATGTTTTCCAGCAAACAATTATTTTTGCTGTTATTAACATTACTAAAATATCATTTCACAGCGGGGGTAGAGAAGTTAACGTGCAAGTTTAATGAAAACATTTCTTTATAATTCAACGTAAGGAAGACCAATGTGGGGGGGGGGGAGATGTTCGAGCACATCCACTTACCTTTTTAAGCTTCTGATACCTTTCTTCTGGAGTGTCAAAACCATTTGTCAATGCCGTGACTGAAGGTCCATCACTGATTCCTAATTTTAAGAAATAAACTTTTTTGTAACAGTCATGTAAAAACATCAGTCAACTATTCAATGGCATGGAATTTCATATTTTTATGAATTAAAATTAATTGGAAATGCTCCTGACTTCACTTTTTCAAAATGAGAATTAATTTCACTGGCCACCAAGCTAAACACTGTAATAATGAATTTAGAGATGCGAATGCTTTAATTTGATGATAGTGCTAGTGTCTAAAATAGGTTTCGAAACACAATAATGATTTAAGAAAGCAATCTCTGTGATTAATAAGATTTGTTGCTTTCAAAAGGATTAATGCATAATTAGACATCCAAGAATCCTGAAGTGTATTATTGTTAGAGTACCAGTCTTGATCAACAGTTTGGAGTAATATTTATACAACAAAGGAATTTTGAAAGTCAAAGAGAAAAATTATTTCTGGTGAAAACTGAGCTTCCCAGGGAACTGACTCCAACTAGAAACCTCATGCTTAAAGATAAGTATCATATTTACCCGAGCATGGATTCCTTCAAAAAGGCTTAAGTTTTTTAAACACATAAAATCAGGTAGCAAAAATGGGTATCTACACCAATTGTACATACTGTCTTCAACAACTGAGAAATTAGTTTTCTATCCAAGGGAAAATAAACTTTGCAATCGTAAGTGTTGACAAAGTGTGACACACACATACACACCCATGCTGAGCTATGCAATGAACACTTCCACTAATGCATAAAGAAATGCCTTCATTTACCTGCAAGAACCTGACCTTAAAGTCAATCACAAAGGAAAAATATTCTATGAATCCACTTATAGGGAAGTGCCTAGAATAGTCAAATTCTTAGAGACAGAAATAATAGCTGCCAGGGGCGCCTGGGTGGCTCAGTTTGTTAAGTGACTGCCTTCGGCTCAGGGTCATGATCCTGGAGTCCCAGGATCGAGTCCCGCGTCGGGCTCCCTGCTCAGCGGGGAGTCTGCTTCTCCCTCTGACCCTCTTCCCTCTCGTGCTATCTCTCATTCTCTCCCTCTCAAATAAAATAAAAATAAACAAAAATCTTAAAAAAAAAAAAAAAAGAAATAATAGCTGCCAGAGGCAGTGGGGAGGGAAAAATGGAGTTACTGTCCAACTGAAAGAGTTTCAGTTCAGGGAAAATGAAAAAGTTCTGGAGATGGATGCAAGATGATGTGAATGTGCTTAATGCCACTGAACTATAAAAACCACTTCAAGAGGGTTAAAATAGGGGTGCGTGGGCGGTTCAGTCATCAAGCGTCTGCTTTCCACTCAGATCATGATCCCAGAGTCCTGGGATCGAGCCCCCCATGGCGGTCCCTGCTCCACGGGAAGCCTGCTTCTCCCTCTCCCACTCCCCCTGCTTGTGTTCCCTCTCTCGCTGTGTCTCTCTGTCAAATAAATAAATAAATTCTAAAAAAAAAGACGGTTAAAATAGTAAATTTTATGTTATGCATATTTCACCATAAACACACAAAAAACCTGACCTTTACCCTACCACGTGCATGTCACAGTTTAAGCCGCACCAAAACCATGATCTCGATCTGTAACCCTCAGAGCTCGAACAATCACAAACCCACGGCACCTCTTCAGGCCTTTGAAACGTGTAAGAGGAAACGTAGAGACTCTACAACGCCCAAGGCCACAAACAGGGAGGAGCGGCCAGCAGGCAGGGAGTCAGAGGGTCAGGAGGAGCCTTAGCTATGCATTGCTAGCCCCTAGCTTGCAAGCGAGGGATACCTGAAAACTCCCCATCGATGGCGAAGAAGTCGGCCTCCTCTATGGCCTGGTACACTTTGTGAAGATTACTCTTAAAATCTGCGGAGAAACCGAGAAGAGGCTCAGAGACGGTGGCCTGGCTTCCTGCCCAAGAGCTCCTAACGGGAGAGGAAAGAAGGGCTGGGGAGATCCTGAGACCTCGGGCAGGAGGAGGAGGAGGACAAGTCCCAGAGGGATAAACAAGACGGAAGGCATTAAGTCCCCGACGGGTGCACGGTTGGAAGGGGTCGAGTCCCGAGTGGGTGCATGGGCCTTAGGAGGACAAGTCCCGGGGGGCGCTCGGGCCACAGAGGCACACGGCCCTGGGGGATGCCCGGGCGGGAGGACAAGGCCCCTAGGGGTGCACGGGACAGAGAGGGACAGGGCCCCCCAAAGCTCAAAGACTTAAGAGGAAGCAAACCCCTGGGGGGCTGCCTCAGTCCCAGGCCCCGGCAAGCAAACCGGCCCTGGTCTGGGCCTAGCAGGCCGGGTGAGGGGGGCCGTGGGGCTCGGGGAGGTGCACGGAGGACACGCACTGCTCCTGATTATCTCCATTCTGCAGAGTGGCCGGAACCCCGGCCCCACCCGGGCCCGCCTCAGCCGTTCTACTCGCAAAGTTCCACGGGGACCGCAGTAGCAGCGGAGGTAACAGCGGCGGAGACCGCGGCGGCGACTTCCGGAAACAGCGCGCGCCCGCGCGCATCACGTGAGCCTGCGTCAGCGACGGGGGCGGAGCCAGGCTGGGCTCCTTTCCCTCCTTCCAGAGACAGGGGAGGGGCGTGGCTATGGGAATCCTCAAGACGTGGCCTAACTGGCGGGGCCAGACGTAAGACCGTAACTTCCAAAGAAATGTCCCTGTCTTGACCCCCAGTTGGTGAGCATATATTCCCTGGCAATATTATGTGCCAGGCACTCTGAAACGGATGGGGATACGGTGATTTACAAAGGAGACAAAGTCCCTAACCCGTTGGAGCTTAACTTGGGGTAAAAGGGGAAAGTCAAGGCAGGAATCAAACTGCCACTTTAAAACACAATCAGCGCTATGAAGAGAAAGAGCCCGGTGCTGCAATAAGAATAATGGGGGGGAGGGGTGGAGAAGAAGAAGAAGAATAGGAAGGAAGGTTACTTAAGAGAGGTGAAGAGCATGCGAAGTTGAGACCGCACTAGTCAATGGGACTGGGGAACGAAATAGATGAGATCTTGCTGTTTTGGTTGGTTGGGAGTATACCATTGATCCTCAGAGCCTACAATGGTGTTGATGCACAGTAGATGCTCAATAAACATAGTTTGAGTGAATGAATTCACTTTCATCTTTCGCAAAAGCCGACTCTGAAGTTGATTAGAAGGCCTGCTTTCAAAGGCTAGGTCTGCCATTACTTAGGTCTGGAATGTATTCAAACTTATTAAACCTCAATTTTCTCATCCACTAAATAAGGTTGAAGATAATTGGTGATAATGTTTGTGAATTATAGAGTATTGTATAAATAAATGTAAGATATTAGAGTTCTGACTTGTCACAATTCCCCTGCATTCACACCTCTTAGTTTGAGATTTATTGAGTACAAAATCCATGTTTTTGAAAAAAAAGATAACCATTTTCCCCAAAAAAGAAGTATTAGGTACTCTAAAGAACACAAAAGAGTCTGGACATATTTTCCCTACCACGTCCCTCCACAAAGTTCATTTCCCTTGCCTCATGCAATGGAAATTTACATATAGGTAATCGTTCACCATCCCTAGTGTGAACAGCAAGGAATGAACGTGAATTCTAGAGTTCAGATGGAATGGGAAGGAGAAAAATATGATAGGTAGTCAAATATCAGGCTTGAAATATCTCTGCCTTCTTGTTTCAGCTTAAAATGTCTAATACAGAAAGTACTAGACACATGGCCACTTAAATTTAAATTTTAAGTAACTTAAATAAATTTAAGTAATTTAAATAATAAAACTTACTACAAAGCTATAGTAATCAAAACAGAGTGGTATTGGCATAAAGAAAGATCTAGAACCCAATGAAATAGAGACCCCCAAAATAAGCCTTTGCATAAATGGATGTATGATATACACCAAGTATGCAGAGATCATTTGATGGGAAAAGAACAGTCTTTTCAACAGTAGTATTGGAAACACTAGATATCCACATGCAAATAATGAAGTTGGATCCTTACTATATAACATATAAAAATTAACTCAAGGGCGCCTGGGTGGCTCAGTCGGTTAAGCAACTGCCTTCGGCTCAGGTCATGATCCTGGAGTCCTGGGATCGAGTCCCGCATCGGGCTCCCTGCTCGGCAGGGAGTCTGCTTCTCCCTCTGACCCTCTTCCCTCTCGTGCTATCTCTCATTCTCTCTCTCAAAAAAAAAAAAAAAAAAAAATTAACGCAAAATAGGCCAAACATCTAAATGTAAGAGTTCATGAAACTCTAAGATTGTTAGCATAAAACATAAGGCAAAAACTTCACAATATTGGATTTCGCAATGATTTTTTTTCAAATATGATACCCAAAGCACAACTAACAAAAGAAAAAATAGATGAATGGGACTACATTAAAACTTAAAATATTTGTGAATGAAAGGATTCTATCAACAAAAAGTCAACCCATGGAATGGGAGAAATCATATATCTGATGAGGGGTTAATATCATTAATATATAAAGAACTCCCACAATTCAATGACAAAAAAATCTGATTAAAAAATAGACAAAGGACTTGTATAAACATTTCCCCAAAGAAGGTATACGAATGGCCAATAAACACATGAAAAGATGCTCAACATCACTAATGTGAATCAAAACCATATGAGATAACCTTTCACATCCTTTAGTTAAAAAGTAAAAATCCTTGTGTGCTGTTGGTGGGAGTGTAAAATGGTGTGACCACTGTGGACAACAGTGTGGGGATTCCTAAAAAATTAAAAATAGAATTATCATATAATGCAGCGATTCCTTTTCCAGGCATACACCAAAAAAAAAAAAAATTTGAAAGCAGAGGTTTGAATAGGTATTTGCACACCCATGTTCTTAGGAGCACTATTCATAATTGCCAAAGGGTGGAAGCAACCCAGTATCCATCAACAGATGAAGAGGTAAACAGAAAGTCTATATACTTAGAATGGAATATTATTCAACCTTAGGAAGGAAATTCCAACACAAGCTACAAGGTAGATAAACTTTGAGGATATCATGCTAAATGATATAAGCCCATCACAAAAAGACAAGTAAGGTGTGATTCCATTCATAGGAGGTACTTAGAGTAGTCAGATTCACAAAAATAGAAGGGTGGTTCCCAGAGGCTAGAGAGAAAGGGGGGTGGGTGGGGAGGATGGGTTGGTGTTAAACGTTTAACAAGTACGGAGTTTCAGTATGGGAAAGTGAAAAAGTCCTGGAGATGAATGTACAACCATGATGTCACTGAATTGTACACTTAAAAAATGGCTTAAATGGTAGACTTTGTTATGTATCTTTTACCAAACACACACACGCTGACCACCTAGTGCCAAATTATTCTCCAGAAAATGAGTTCACACTCTTATCTGCACTAGCGCAGGACCAGTCTTTTAATTCTTTGCTAATTTGATCTGTAGGGGGTAAAAATGTCATCCCAAATGATCAGTTTATCAATCTCCAGGCCAGCGGTTTAAAACAGATAATCAGCATGAGTTCTCAACGGACCAAGACATTGGGAGAAAAACATTGGTGATAAAGTCATTTTAATTCCGGTTCTTAATACTGCAGATGGAACTTCACCCAAGGTCCTGGGATTTTTCTGCATGAGATACTAAGGCAAAAAAAAAAATATTATGGGGACTACAGTGCGGTCTTATAATATTAATTTCTGGGTAAAGCTGTTTCCTCCAGACACAGAAATAGCCCACCGGGACGACCCGACCCAGACACCAGCCACACCCTCGGCGTGTAACGCTTCCGCCCCAGGTCTGTCCCTGGAGAGTAAAGGGCGGGGACCAGAGGCGGCACGCATGCGCCAAAGTCCTCGGCCGGGGAGTGGCCGCTCTAGGCAGCGTGGAGGTCGCGGGGTTGAGAGGGTTGGGAGAAGAGTGAGGTTTCTCCTCTATGGTCGCGGGCCCGGGGCTCGCCTCTCCTCAGTCAGTCCTCTGCTATTTCCGGAAGTGAAGTGGCCGCCTTCTCCTCTGCTTCCGCGGGGGTCCGGGAGGCGGCCGGCGGCCGGCGGCCGGGTGGGCCCGGAGGGAGCCGAGTGGTAAGCCCCCGCATGGCTGGGGAGGGCATGGGGGAGGCCCGGGCTCGATTTCGGGGCGGCGTGTGGAAGACGGCTGTGGCCCAGGGTTCCAGACCCAGGCCCGGGTCCTGAGAAGCCACGTTCTCGGTCACTGGGCGCGGACCCCCGGGTGGCCAACTTCCCCCGTCCAATCCCGAGAGCACCACGTCTGCACGGCCGGTCGCTGGGCCTGGCTTGCGTCCCCTTGGGGGTCCGGGTCAGAGCTGGCCGCTCCAGGACTTCCCCGGGGCGGGAGGGAGGGGGTATCGTTCCCATACACCTTGGAGGGGGGACGAAGAGACCCTCGCCCCGCAGGAGTCCCTGACGCAGCCTGTGGCTGGCTGCGCGTCCAGAATTGATCAGGCTCCTGATAGACTGAGCTTCGGGTCTGATTCGGGAGGCAGTTCCTGCCCCAAAGCGGAACGATTGCTCCCGTTATAAAATAGGGTAACGGACACGCACAAAAGGGACAGTGAAATCCCAAAAGACGCACTGGGGTTAGGCTAGACCCCAGCTCTTGTGATTCCGTGCTCATGGCTCCTAATGGGAACTTGTGCAAAAGGGAGTTTTCTTTAAAAGAAAAAATAAAAAGGGGTACATGAGAATCAGCTTGTGTCTAACGGAGAATCTTTGGCGGGGCAGGAGGCGGCCCTGTCAGTGCCCAGGGCGGCTGCCCCCCAACTTTCGTGGAGTGGAGAAAGAGCCCAAACGCTGTCATGCCCTGAGCTGTCGCCGTTGGGTTCTCCCCGCTAAAGCCTATTGGTCGGTCCTTTGGGGGGGTGGTCTCGATGTCACCCTCGGAAAGGCCAATAGGAAGAAGGTTTACTCTCCTCTGGGCACACGCCAGAGCCGGCACCGAGCGCACGTGCCGAGATAGATGGTTTGGTTTGTTCTTGTCGGGGCTGTTTTGTAAACAGCCAGTCTGGGTGTCTGATGTGTTCTGCGTTTCCCTGCCTGTCTCCATAAACGTGTTGGAAAAACTGTTTGCTCTAGTGCTTGGCGCTGACGCTACTAAGTCTTATTATTCAATAGACTCTTTGAGTACCTATGGATAGAGTTTGTCATTTAAACCTCCTTGAAAGTAGATAACTATTATCTTGAATTTATGAGTGGGAAATAGGAGGCTCAGGGAGAATAAATGTGACCTGTTTGGAACCCACGTCTTTCTATTCCTAAGAACATAACGTTTTAAGTATACAAGCCTCTCCAGGGAAATTACAGTCTGGGAAGTGAAACACACACAAATAAATGTTATATTAATGCACAGAGGCAGGAAGGGTTAATTTGGACGTGAGAAGAGTTACTCATTAAAGACTTTAAAGTGACAGGGGATTTGGATCTTGTCAGTTGAACACTTTTGACCCAGTGATGGTGTAGAGCTGCATTACAGATGACGGGAACAGTGTGATAAGGAAAAATGCCCAAGGAGCAGGAATTAAGAGATGGGACCAAAGTGTCGTCTGTGACTAGATGAGTAGTAGGAGATTATCATCATTAATAGTAATAGCTAACATTTATGTTGCACTTATGTGCTGGGCACGATTCTGAGTGTGGTGCATATATCCATTTAATCCTATCAACACCCCTATTAGTAATGTGGCATTAATATCCCCATTTGACAGATGAGGAAACTGAAGCACAGAGATTAAGTGACTTGCCTGAGGTCCCACTATGAATTGGTGGAGCTGGGATTTGAAACCAGTCATTCTGGCTCCAGACTTTGTGCTCTTACTAAAAAGTTGTGCTGGGGCTCCTAGCTGGCTTAGTCCATAGAGCATGAGATGCTTGATCTCAGGGTCATGAGTTCAAGCCCCACCATCAGCGTGTAGCCTACTTTAGGAAAAAAAAAGTTGTGCTGTTTTGTTAGCAGGCCATAAAGATTCTTAAATGACAGGCTTATAACTATGAGCTTTAATTTCTTATGGTCAAGAAGGTTTTGAGCAAAGGAACTGTTTGATTAGAATTTTGCTCCAGGAGGATGATTCAGGCATTGGACAGAGGAGGTACTGGAGAGAAGAGGAAATGAGATTAGAAGTGTTTTATTTTTTGCTCGCACCTTACCCATACCTTGTCTGAAACATATATTTAGGTATATACATTTATTAGTATGTAACAGCTCTCTAGGCCCCAAACCTCTGTTTGCATAGAATCTCCTAAGGGGCTTGTTGAAAATGTACGTTCCTGGGCCTCTCTCTCAGATACCCTTATTCAGGTTCACCAAACTTCAGGTGTTTCTGTCAGATGTTCTACAGAAATTACTGTCATAGGGAGTCAGATACTTGTTGATTTGATTTTCATCTACAAATATCCAGAACCCATCTTTGTGCCAGCTTCTTCAGGAACGATGATAGAATTCTGTGGCTTGATACCTGATCTCAAGGAGCTCAGGATGTGATTTGGAGAGGGAAAGACTGCTCAAACTGATAATTGCAGTATGCTTGCTAACCAGTATTTTTATCACAAGTTATTGGACATCTACAGCATTTAACACAGGACAGGTCGTTGAGTATATGCCACATAACAGAAACGAAAGCGGACGGTCTCACGGAGAGCCAAGACACCTGTCTAGTGTGTTCTCTTGCCCAGCACCACTCAGGAGCAATAAATCTTGAGGCCTCAAAGTTCAGGCAGCAAGTCAACCTCCTGTGAGCTAGCTAGCTACCTTTGCCCTAGTAATTATTTCTGACTCCTTCCCAAAAGAAAGTCTTGTCTAGGGGTGCCTGGTGGTTCAGTCGTTAAGCGTCTGCCTTCGGCTCAGGTCATGAACTCTGGGTCCTGGGATCGAGCCCCATATTGGGCTCCCTGCTAGGCAGGAAGCCTGCTTCTCCCTCTCCCACTCCCCCTGCTTGTGTTCCTTCTCTCGCTGTCTCTCTCTCTCTGTCAAATAAATAAATAAAATCCTTAAAAAAAAAAAAAGAAAGAAAGAAAGTCTATTTGGACAAGAGTTGGTAAGAGCCCAGAAATGCTTCTCTTGTATTAATGAAAGCCAATTTCTGCCACCTACAAGAAATGCACATAATATTCTCTCTTTATTGCCATTTCTGACCCTTGCCTTGCTTACATTTGGGCACATTTCTTTTTATTTAACAGTCACTAGATGTGTGCAGTCACTCTTTGGACATTTAAAATGTCTATAGTATTCTATCAATGTTTATAGTGTTGTCCCCAGAAGTAGACCCGTGGTGCCAAAAATAGGCATTGCTATTTCTTTCTTTCTTTTTTTTTTTTTAAGTTTGTGTGTTTATTTATTTAAGTGATCTCTACACCCATCATGGGGCTGGAACTCATGATCCTGAGATCAGGAGTCACATGCTCTTCCAACTGAGCAAGCCAGACACCCCCCCACCCCTGTTTGTGTTGTGACTGTTCCTGCCTATTTATCTCATGGAAACCCATGCTCACCCTAACAGCCATAAGCTGGAGTTTATGTTCCAAAATGCAGTGTTGTCATATCCTAGTTTATTTCCTTCAGTTTGGACTTCTCAACTTCATAGTAGCAGCATAAAGGAGCAAATTAGTCCTTTGATCCATTAGCTATTACTGATTACCTTGTTGGAATAATGTAGTGTTACAAGGTCAGGCTTTAACTCAGACCATGATTCAACACCTGGCTCTGCCCTATATTAATGAGGCCTCCATTTTCTCTTATGTAAAATGGAGATGAGCGTAATAATTATCTCATAGGATTACCTTTCACATTATAGGGACTCAGTAAATATTAGCATTGTCATTAATCTTTGTTGTCAAGAAATAGGTAATGAAAAGAAATAAATAGCCTAATTAAAGGCGCATATAAAGCCAGAATGTTTGTATTCTTGCAGTGAAACATCTTTGCTAAGTAATGATTGAGATATTTTCAGGCTGCAATTCCAATAAATTAGCCCTCCAAAGGATTATTCCTAAAACCTAAAACCATACCGACAGGTATGTACTGTCGTCACAATTAATGTTTTGTTGAATAAACAGGTAGAACTGTAATTATATACCACTGAACAAAGCAGTTGGAAGATTATAACTTCTGAAGAGTTAACAATTGTTACGTGAATTCTTTATAAGCTAAGGTATAAAAATTCTCCACTTAAACTCAGAATTAATGGATTCTTTTTTGATAAATTCAATGCAAATTATTGTATTAACTGCTGTTGGGGTGACTAAGGAATCGAACAGGTGACAGCAGTGCCCCCTCCTCCTTCCAGAGAGTAGCCCTCTAGATGAATCCACAGATAAGTACTTGACCAAGTCAAACAGTTGTCCTTCCAAGGGAGCAGTAGTGAAGTTCCTTGCAGGTTCTTTAATCGGCCAGAATAATTGGGAGACTATTTGTATCCCAGCCCTTTTTCTTCCTGCATAGAGTTTTCAGATAACTATAGCCTGTCGGTTAGGTGTTTCTTTGGGGAAACACAGAAAAGGTTACAGTGATAGAGATCTTGGAATTGCCCAAATAATCAAACTGTGATCATTGTTTCCTATCAGTTGTGCCAACAGACCATGCCCATGAACATTTTCGAAAAGGTCAACTGTACAGTTTTTTCATGTCATATTTCACATATTCATGTTTTCTAAAACTTTATGCCATTTCTTGACACTGAAATTTTAGAAATGGTATTTTCCTCAGGAAGTAATATCTTTCCAGGTGTTTTAAAAGTTACATTGGTGAGATGTCAGAACAAGTTGTTGATTATACGGCATGAGCATGAGAACAACTTTTGAGATTCCTCACTTACACGGTTTGAAAAGTGTCACACACCTGGACGTGGAAGAAGAGACCACATTTACTGAACACTTCCTATGTGCTGGTGCTTACTTAACATATGTCTCCTTAATGCTCATGACAGCTTTGTGAGGTCGGCGGCGGTGACCCCATTCCTTATGTATGCTAATGGGAGACTTAGAATGACTGATTTGCCCACAATCTCATGGCTCATAAATAGTGAGACTGGGACTCAGAACCTGTCTTCTGAAACCGAGGTGTATACGTCATTGTTATATGGTGCAAATAAACCTTAGCTATTATCAGGAAAAAAAAATTACAGTTTCTTAAAACCAGGAAGTAAGTAACTCCAAAACATTAAAGCAGGTGTCTTAAAGGCCTATACTAAATATTTGATAGATAGAGGAGCCCACAAACTCTCGCTTCATTCATTTTGACCTAAGTCCCTGGGGATATGATGAGACTAAAGCCAACTTAGAATTTTTAGACTTGCCCTCAGATTCATCCAGAGCCTTTCACACATGGAATCTACTGAACAGGGGTGTCTGGCCTCTGATTATAAAACAGAATATAAGCAGTAATTTAGAAAATTTTGTGGAAGACCTCAGAGGCACTTTCTTAGCAATGATGGTAAACAACCTGCCTGCAGATCAAGAGACAGGAAAACTATAAGCTGATAGAACTCCTTAAGCTTGCTAGCCTAAGACCAGTTAACCTAGAAACCTCATACATTCGTCAGTAGACTCTGAAGGCATCAACCATGGGAGAGGTCATAAAAACACAGATATTCACACAAATATGCCCAAGGTCGGGAAGGAAACAGAAATTGAAAACAGATGGGTGAGGACTAGCAAACCAGAGCGGACATGCCCTATCTGTGCAGCTGCTGAGTTTCTCAGCTCGAGCTGTTTCCTGTCACTCCATATGACATCCCAGTCTTGCCAGGTCTTCTGACTTTTTTCAACAGAAGCCAGGAGTCTGGATTTTTATGTGGAATCAGTTTTTTTTTTTTAATACCAGCACTAAATTCAAGAGAAGGGAGAGAAGAGGAGGAAGGAGAGAGGGGATTAGGGAGAGAGGGAGAAAGAGCAACACCATATGAAAGCCTGTCCAAAGGCCAGATGTCACCACAGTGGAGTGGTGGCTGCCCGTGTGGAGACTGTTCCAAGACACAAAGGGTGGAAGCTCATGGCAATAATATTTACCTCACCTTGGAAAGGCTCACCTGGGTTCATTATAACCACTCTAGGAAGCAGAGGGCTGTAGAACATTTAAAAAGTCTTTATCCTGGGGGCACCAGGGTGGCTCATTCGGTTAAGTGTCCAACTCTTGATTTCAGCTCAGGTCATAATCTCAGGGTTGTGAGATCAAGCCCCACTTCAGGCTCTGCGCTCAGCGGGGAATCTGCTTGAGATTCTCTCCTACTCCCTTTCCTCCTGCTTGCACTCTCTCCCTCCCTCCCTCCCTCCAAAATAAATAAATCTTTAATGGGGTGCCTGGGTGGCTCAGTCAGTCAAGTGTCTGCCTTCGGTTCAGGTCATGATCCCAGGGTCCTGGGATCGAGCTCCACATGGGGCTCCCTGCTCAGTGGGGAGTCTGCTTCTCCCTCTGCCCTCTGCTCATGCTCCCTCTGTCTCAAATAAATAAATAAATAAAATCTTTTATCCTGGGGCTCCTGGGTGGCTCAGTCAGTTAAACCTCTGACTCTTGGTTTCGACTCAAGTCATAATCTCAGGGTCATGAGATGGAGCCCTGCATGGGGCTTCACATTCAGCAGGGAGTCTGCTTGGGATTCTCTCCCTTTCCCTCTCCCTACCCCTCTGTTCCTTCCCACTGCATGGGTGCGCTCTCCCTCTCTCACACACACACAAATAAATAAAATCTTTAAAAATTAAAAAAAAAAGTCTTTATCTTGGTGGATAAACAGTAGCTTTTAACTTTATTTGGATCTTGATCCTCTTTGAGAACCTAATAAAAACAATAGATTTCCTTCAGGCAAGTGCTCATGTTACTCACTCCTGTGCACAAACATAAGCCTGGCATGTAATTTCAGAGCACACACAGACCCCTCGACTCGCCTCTGCAGATAGCAGTTGAAGACCCAAATTTTTATTCAGACACCACAGCTCTTCAGAGTGACTCAGGCCCCAGAGGTTTGCCATACTCTTCAATTCTGTGCCATTCAACCTGTCATTTTAAACTTGTCTCTGTTTGCAGTTTTGCAGACTTTTCCAAACTCAGGCATTCTTCCATCTTAGTTTTGAACTAGGTAATTAACACTTGTCATTTCATGTGACGCTTGTACACAAACCAAAGTGTATCCCTGTGAACAGGGCACAGGGGGTAGAGAATGGACTGAATCTCCTCCCCCAGTCCTCTCCAGAGCCTTGGGAGACAGAGAAAGAAGACAATAGGCCACAGGGACATTCTAATGCTTCCTTGTGAAGGAACCCGGAAAGAGCCAGCAAAACCCTCTCCCAGCTCCCGCTGTGGGCTGAGTTTATAGAGAACATCTCTTAAACATCCTCAAGAACATTGGCTTTCTCAAAGAGGCCTTTAATCATTGCCAGCACAGGAGGGTGTGTTGACCCACAGCTTGGAACTTTGGTGTCTGCGCTACATTTTATCATTTAAGAGGTACTTTCTTCCTCTGAAAGTGCTGTTTTCCTTCATGGAAGTAACCCAAAAGCAGACAGAAATAGCAAAAGATCAACTGACTTTGGTTAAGATGTGTACTCTTTCTCTGTTAGCGTTCACATTTTGAATGTAGGGTAACCCGAAACTAGCCACGTTCCTAAGAGGTAATCAAAGTCTATGCAGTTTCTAGTTTGTTAAAGACAGTTTTGAGACAAAACTAGTGGCCACTTCAGCTTTTCAAAATAGGACTTAAAAATACATTTCAGATGCCATTGTGTGGTTTGTTTTCTCTCATAAGAAATAAACTTTCAGAGCTGGTAAGGTAGGGAATGGCTTCTAGTGTTTGTTTGTTTTTTTAATATTTTATTTATTTGGCAGAGCACAAGCAGGTGGGAGGGGTAAAGAGAGAGGGAGAAGCAGACTCCCCACTGAGCAGGGAACCCGATGCAGCACTCGATTCCTGGACCCTGGGATCCTGACCTGAGCCAAAGGCAGACACTTAACCAACTGAGCCACCCAGACGCTCTTACCTTCTAGTTCCAAAAGGCTAATTGGTGAGGGGCTCAGTCTGTTAAGCATCTGCCTTTGGCTCGGGTCATCATCTCGGAGTCCTGGGATCGAGCCCTACATCGGGCTCCTTGCTCAGCGGAAGAGTCTGCTTCTCCCTCTGCCTGTGCCTGTGTCCCCCACTCATGCATTCTCTCTCTCTCTCTCTCTCTCTCTCTCAGATAAATAAAATCCTTAAAAAAATAAAAGGCTAATTGCTAAGAAATGTATTTCAATACATATTGTCATTTCTCTGCAAATTAGTCTGAAATGTATACACTTCGCCTCATTCTTAACTCCCATCTACAGTTTTGTATCTCCAGCTGCTCACTCAACAATTGTACTTTGAAGTCTTATCATCACCTCAAACTTAAGTTTTCTAAAATTCCACTTCTTTCTGAGATCAGCCCCATGCGCTCACAGTGACCCATTTCTATCACAAGTACCTTTCTTCTTCCCTAGCTCTGACACCTAGGCAGCATCTTTGATCATTCTTTCCCTCTAGTCACTGGAGCCCATAAATTATTTTCTTAATGTCTCTCAGATACATTGATCCCTTTCTTTATCACTTTTCATTCCTTTGCTCTTTTCATTTTTTGTCACCTTAGTCCTAGAAGTGACAAACATTTTACTTCTAAGTTATCCTAGTGTGGTCCTCCTACCTGAGGGGATTTATCGTACTCAAGCACAGCTTTGCTGATCTGATTGTCCCTGAAGCCTTTATGTGTTCCCATTGGCCCAGCTGTCATTAACTAGGCACACAAGACCCCCATATCAGACCTGCAGCTCTGGGTCACTCGCTGCTCCCCATGAAAATGCTGACAGCAGTGCCCAAGTCAGGCCCCTCTTTTCTGACCCCATTCCCAGCTCTCACTGGGAGCCTCAGGATCTTTCCTCTGACCCTGAATCCAAATGAGATCCTAAATGTACCTAAAGGGCCTGCACAATGCCCAGCTCACAGGAGATGCCTAATAAATAGCAGTGGTTCGGGGCACCTGGGTAGCTCATTTGGTTAAGCATCTACCTTTGGCTCATGTCATGATCTCAGGGTCCTGGGATCAGACCCCATGTCTGCCTCTGCTCAGCGGGGAGTCTGCTTGTCCCTCTCCCTCTGCCCCTCCCTGCCTCCACTCATGCGCATGAACTCTCTCTAAAATTAAAATCTTAAAAAAATACTGATAAGCAAATAAATAAATAGCAGTGGGTCAATTATTATTTCCTGGGATAATGTTCTCATGGCAGCTGTTTAATCAGCATTAGCCAGATAAAGGAACTACTTTATCAAAATGATTCCTTTTTCTAAAAACCTATGTAAGATCTCCCACATCCTTAGCAATTTGAAGAGACTGCCCAAAGGAAAGCAACTTAGGAATTTTTTTAATGTTCCTAAACATACAAATAATAAATATGATTGATTATCAGAAATGATTTAAAGTTTGTCATTAAGAACATTTATTTGAAGTCTTCCAAAAAGAACAGTTTTTGGTTTTTGTTTTTTTTAAAGATTTTATTTATTTATTTGATAGAGAGAGACACAGCGAGAGAGGGAACACAAGCAGGGGGAGTGGGAGAGGGAGAAGCGGGCTTCCCGCCAAGCAGGGAGCCCGATGCGGGGCTCGATCCCAGGACCCTGAGATCATGACCTGAGCCAAAGGCAGACGCTTAACGACTGAGCCACCCAGGCGCCCCCAAAAAGAACAGTTTTTTGGGGTTTTTTTTTTTTTTAAAGATTTTCTTTATTTATTCATGAGAGACAGAGGGAGAGAGAGAGAGAGAAGCAGGCTCCCAAGGAGCAGGAAGCCCGATGCGGGACTCGATCCCAAGACCCTGGGATCATGACCTGAGCCGAAGGCAGATGCTTAACCATCTGAGCCACCCAGGCGCCCCCAAAAAGAACAGTTTTTTGGGGTTTTTTTAAGATTTTATTTTTAAGTAACCTCTACACCCAGCATGGGGCTCAAACTCATAACTCCGAGATGAGAGTCTCATGCTTCACCACTGAGCCAGCTAGGCGCCGCAAAAAGAACAGTTTGGGCCTCACAGAAGGTTATTCCCCTCTTTACTATTACTTATTATTATGAATAACATTAATTTAATTATTATATTTTAAAATTGTATCTTATATTTAATCTTTTAACTTTATCTTTGCCTTATTATCTTTTTAGTACTGATGAGGAATCTCTATTCCTTAACTTTAACTTTAACACTGAGTTTAAAATTCAGTTGTTTATTCTTTGCGTTGAAAATCCCCCACTGGTGTTGGGCCAAAAGGAATATAACTTTTTTTTTTTACTATTTCATATATATTTTTACGATTATTGTAACGTTATACATTTTCATTAAGAACAACCTGATAAATACGGAAAACCAGAACCAAAAGAATCACAACCCTCCCCCACCCAACATATCCAGACCTGCTACAAATACTTCATTGTATTTTCTTCTAGTCTTTGTTTATAGATTTGCTTTTTTTTTTTTAAGGTTTTGTTTTATTTATTTTAGAGAGAGAGTAGGGGGAAGGCATAGAGGGAGAGGGAAAGAATCTTAGGCAGACTCTGCCCTGAGCACCAGCTGTCACTGGGGTCAGTCTCCGGACCTGAGATCAGGACCTGAGCAGAAACAGAGTCAGTCGCTCAACTGACTGAGCTACCCAGGTGCCCCTAGGTTGGCTTAAAATATAGTGCTCTATGTAAGTATAATACATCACTTTGTAAAAGGTGATACAATGCCCGTGGCTCAGTCAGTTGAGCATCCAGCTCTGGATTTCGGCTCAGGTCATGATCTCAGGGTCTTTAGATCCAGCCCCATGTCAGGCTCCAAGCTTAGTGCAGAATCTGCTGGGGTTGCTCTCTCCCACTCCCTCCTCTGCCCTTCCCCACTCTCCCTGTCACACGCACTAGTGTGCACACGCACTCGCTCTCTCTCGCTCTCTCAAATAAATAAGTAAATCTTTCAAAATAAATAATAAAAGGTGATACAATTTTCATGACTATTTTTTTTTAAAGATTTTATTTATTTAGAGAGAGAGAGAATGAGAGATAGAGAGCACGAGAGGGAAGAGGGTCAGAGGGAGAAGCAGACTCCCTGCTGAGCAGGGAGCCCGATGTGGGGACTCGATCCCAGGACTCCAGGATCATGACCTGAGCCGAAGGCAGTCGCTTAACCAACTGAGCCACCCAGGCGCCCCTCATGACTATATTTAAAAGCAGGTAAACTGCTACCATATATGCTTTACTTACCACATGCTAGACTCTGTGGTCAAATCCAGACACTTCACTTGCATTCTCACGTTTAATTCTTAAACCCTCCCAGTGGGGGTAAATGCTCTTACCACCCCCACTTATACATGAGGAAGCTGAGTCTCTAGGAAGTCCAGTCCCCACAGCTACTGAATGGCAGAAATGGAATAAGACCCCAGGCAACCCAGACCTGGAACCTGTTTCTTAACCACTGTACCTGGAATGTGTAAAAACTTGAGCCCTCTCTGCATGACCACCATGGGTGATGAAGAGTGATTGACTTCCCTTGTCTTCACAATAGCGAGGTGGAGAAACCCTTACCCGTCAGCGCCTCTACTGTAGTAATACCAGGAATACTGTGAATAATCATTTCATTAGCCCCTGTTTATGCCATATACCATCCTTGCCACTTAACTTTCAATGTCTCTAATCTTTACCAGAAGCCTTGAAGGTTTCTGTTAACCACCATTTCGCAGTTGAGAACACAGGACTGAGAGAGCTCAAGTAACTTATGCATAGTCAGAGCACGTGATTGGGGAGCTAGGATTCTAACTCCATGGTGTTCTGCACCATACTTCCACTCCATAAAACAATCTAAGACCCAGATAAGAACGAGAAGAGTATGGTCCTTTGCCCTTTGCTTGCTACCAACATTGGCATGTTTCTCTGGCACCAGATTGGCCAAATCCAGAAGGCATGACGTGTGTTTGGATTGAAAGGGTATATCGAGCCCCAGGGGACTTGTTCTGGCACAGGGCACCTCAGAAAACGAGGTTTCACTCACTTTTTGGTACTTTATTCCTGTGGGAGCCTCTGCAATCACATGTTTATGAAATAATTACCTAACGAGAAGGCAGATTTGTCTGGATAAAAAAGGCATTATTTACATGAAGTACATCTGTTACTGCCAACTCCAGACATTTTACTGGCCCAAAAAACTTGTTTTGTTTTGTTTTGTTTTGTTTAAATCATACACACGAAAGGACTTGAGAAATTTAATTGGGAGAACTGAGGCCAGAGGAATTACATTTTCCAAGTAAGTTAGTGAAAGAGAAGGATCCAGGATTCTCCACTGCCCCCAAGTCCATTGAGCTTTCCACTACATTGTTTTGCTTCACCTAATTTTCAGAAGTATGACAGTGCAGAAAAATTCAGCAAGGTTTATTTGGTTTTTGGAATGTGAATTTTTAGACATTAAGTTCGTCCCGTATAAAAATCGCCTTTATGAGAATGGCAGTAATCTCGAACACCTGCTAAACTATTTGTCCCAGTTCTGTTGTCTTTTTTTTTTTCTAGATTTAATGATGCTTTGCAACAGTCTATAAGTCTGAAGCTTTCTGTGCCTGTGCATCCCAGAATTTGCTAAGATATGGAGGAGCCTCCGCAGAACGATCTGAACACGATGACCCACGAGAAGGATGACCCTCTCCAGAGCACCAGCCCTCAGATTTCTGTTAGTGAATTTTCTTGCCACTGCTGTTACGACATCCTGGTTAACCCCACCACCTTGAACTGTGGGCATAGCTTCTGCCGGCACTGCCTAGCTTTGTGGTGGGCCTCTTCAAAGAAAACAGAGTGTCCAGAATGCAGAGAAAAATGGGAAGGTTTCCCTAAAGTCAATATTCTCCTCAGGTAATGCTCAGTCCATATGGGTAGCCCATGCAGCTAGCACAGTGTGCTTTCTCTTCATGGGAGCAGCCAAGCTTGAGAGGGCCAGAGGCAAAGAGCCGCCCCCCTCCATGGTCATTCTAGATCTGCTGGTGTGTGAGTTGGGGAGCCCAGGGACTGCAAATCCAGACTCCCTTCCTCACAGGTGATCGTGATCTGTTTGTGATTGTTTATCATAAAGGAGAAAAAGAAATTCTGGGTATCAGACCATTGCTTATAATCCTTTGTCATATAACACTTTTTATTGATTTGTATCTACCGCGGACACCCTAGGTCTAATAGAGAAAGTGGTATAACTGCACAATTCTGTACAAATCAGTTTGATGCTGATTTTCATCATCTTTGACTAAATTCTGTTCCAGTTTTCATAGCAATAGAGGTAGCTTCTCATGCATAGTCTCATACAACAAATGGCAAGACCTTTCAGATAGTAGGTTCTTTTCTGCTTCTGTCCATAATATTTATAATGTACCTGTGAGGTCTTTGAGGCTAAAATCCTCGCTTTTCTTCTGTTGCCTTCTTGATACCAACAGAGTACCAGAAAGCTCTATGAAAACATTAACCTAACATTCTCTTTTTCATTTGAGATATATTTACAGATACTTTGCTCTCATCTGTCAGCCTGGTTTACCTGAAGGTTGCTCTTAAATTGAAGGAAGATTCTTTGATTATGTGTAATTGCAAATGGAGAGCCCTATAGTAGGACCTAATGGTCTTCCTCTTACTACTCAACTCCACTTGTTTTCTTTTTTATGAATTAATTTTTAATAGCATACGCAATATATAGATACCTTCAATTGCTTATATTCTTTTTAAAAAATTAGAATTATTACTAATAAAGTTAAAGACCCCGTTGACCTCTTTCCCTATTTGCCATCCTTCCTTCCTTTTTGCCCCAGAGTCATTTCAGTTATGACTTAGTTATGATTTCCTTCAGATTTTTAAAAATACTTTTATACATATGTGTGCCAATAGGAAATCCAAATATTTCCTCACATCTGTGGTGTACTATCTGTATGGTTCTACAGTTTACTGTTTTCATTCAACGATATGTATGTCTTAAATGTACCCATCTAGATACACGTGATACCCAGTAAATTCATTTTTAAAACCATGTAGCATTCCATTGTGTGAATAGACCATGTTTTATTTAACTATTTCTCTAACCATCGACATGTAAGTTGTTTCTCATTTTTTGCTGTTACCAACAGGGCCATAACCAACCTTCTTGTCCATTCTTCTGAAGTGCTTGTATATTATTAAATGTTGACTGTTAGTTTGATTTTAACCTCTAAACATTATTAGATTTAGGCAAATAACTGTCTTGTGATTTTTTTTTTCCTATTCTCCATAGGGATGCCATTGAAAAATTATTTCCTGATGCCATTAGAATGCGATATGAAGACATTCAGCACAATAATGACATAGTCCAGAGTCTTGCAGCCTTTCAGAAATACGGGAATGATCAGGTTCCTTTAGCTCCAAACACAGGCCGAGTGAATCCTCAGAGAGGAGGGGGATTCTTTTCTGGAGTGCTCACCGCTTTAACTGGTGTGGCAGTAAGTTTATCTCTGTGTTTCTCTGCCCCCCGCCCCCCCCCAGTTTCCACTGAAGTCAGTTCGTTTGTAATTGATGGCGTACCTGTATGCGATGATTCACTGCGTGCATGGAAATCTGCTGGGTCGTATGATTCTTCTGGGATGCTGCGTACTCAAGTAGTCAACGTCATATTCAGAGCCCAGTTATTGTTAGCTTTATTCCATTTCATGCTCTTCATAACCTCTGCGATAGCCACCGTTATTAGTCTCATTTTGTCTGTTTATTTCTTTTTATTATTATTTTTAACGTAAGCTCCGTGCCCAGCATGGGGCTTGAACTCATGACCCTGGGATCAAGAGTCACGTGCTCTACTGACTGAGCAGCCAGGCGCCCCTACTGTTCCCATTTTAGAGGTGAGGAGACCAATGCAAGGAGGTGTTAGAACTGGAATTCGAGACCATGTCTACCTTGATGGTCCAGTCTCGAGCACGGCACTTTACTAACATCCCATGGAGAGGTTATTTTCTTTTCAGTTCCATGCTACAACAATTTAAAGGTTACACATTTTCCAGCAAAAAAAAGGCACATGATAAGTCCATTATACCGGCCAAGATGTTGGGGTCAAGGGTGCAGTGCCCCCAGATGCTCTGCACTGAGTCCTGTTTCTGACTCTGTTCCCCAGCAGTGAGAGGCCCCCCCCCGCCGAGAGTTCTGCTCCCCCGCTCTCTTTGCTTCCTCGTACCAACGTGGCATCATTCCCTTCACGCTCAGCCTGACCTTCCTCTGTGTTAAGGGCTCCCCCTCTTCTCCAGGTGGTCCTGCTCGTGTATCACTGGAGCAGCAGGGAATCTGAGCACGACCTCCTGGTCCACAAGGCTGTGGCCAAGTGGACAGCGGAAGAAGTTGTCCTCTGGCTGGAGCAGCTGGGCCCTTGGGCCTCTCTCTACAGAGACAGGTTTTTAGCGGAAAGAGTAAATGGAAGGTAAGAAGCAAGATCTTCTGACATTTTTTTTTTAAGCTGCTTTATTGAGATAGAATCCACATACTATAAAATTCACCTATTTTTTTTTAAAGATTTTATTTATTTATTTGACAGAGAGAGACACAGCGAGAGAGGGAATACAAGCAGGGGGAGTGGGAGAGGGAGAAGCAAGCTTCCTGCTGAGCAGGGAGCTCGATGAGGGGCTCGATCCCAGGACCCTGGGATCACAACCTGAGCCGAAGGCATATGCTTAACATCTGAGCCACCCAGGTGCCCCAAAATTCACCTATTTAAAGTGTACAATCCATGATGTTCAGTATATTCACAGATGGGTGCAGCCATCACCCCAGTCTAGTTTTAGAACATTTTCATCACCCCAAAAAGAAAGCTCTTACTCTTTTGCCATCAGTCCTCATAACCCCCTGGCAACCACCGTTCTCCTTGCTGTCTCAATGGATTTGCCTATGTAGACCACTTTGTATAAATGGAACCAGACAATATTCATGACCTTTTGGGTCTGGCTTTTTCACCTCACAGAATATTTTCAAGATTCATCCAAGTTGTCGCAGGTGTCAGTGCCTCTTGCATTTTTTATTGCTGAGTAATATTCCAGTTGGTGGCTAAACCACATTTTATTTATCCACCCTTCTGTTGATGGACACTTGGATTGGCTCCGTTTGGGGACTGTTACGAGCAGTGCCACCGTGATCCTCAGCATACAGGTTTTTGTGTAGATCTGCATTTCCAGTACTCTCTTGGAGTGGAATTGCTGGGTCATAAAGTAAATCCTTGTGTTTAACTTTTTGAGGAGCTGCCAAACTTTTTCCAAAGCCACTGAACCATTTTATGTTAATGACATTTTGTTTGTTGCTTCTTGATTATAAAAGAAGCAGGTATTTACTAGTTATTTAAAAATAATAATGTAGGGCGCCTGGGTGTCTCAGTTGGTTAAGCGACTGCCTTCGGCTCAGGTCATGATCCTGGAGTCCCGGGATCGAGTCCCGCATCGGGCTCCCTGCTCGGCGGGGAGTCTGCTTCTCCCTCTGACCCTCTTCCCTCTCGTGGTCTCTATCTCTCATTGTCTCTCTCTCGAATAAATAAACAAAATCTTTAAAAAATAATAATAATAATAATAATAATGTAGAACTATAGGGTATTGGAAGTGAAATACCCTCATAATTCTACTCTTTAGGGAAAACCACCATGGTCATCTTTCTGGACATCTTTCCAGAATTTTTTTCCATGTTTATACAGAGATACACATAAATGTATTTTTTTTTTATTTATTTATTTATCTGACAGAGAGAGACACAGCGAGAGAGGGAACACAAGCAAGGGGAGTGGCAGAGGGAGAAGCAGACTTCCCACTGAGCAGGGAGCCCGATGTGGGGCTCGATCCCAGGACCCTGGGATCATGACCTGAGCCGAAGGCAGACGCTTAACGACTGAGCCACCCAGGCGCCCCTATTATTTATTTGTTTAAACTGAAAATACAATTATACTAACCAGACCTGTGTTTATATATGTATATGTATATACGCGTGTATGTGTATACCCGGAGTCTATTTGATCTCTCCCAAAACAAATCTGGGTCGTTTCCTTTTTCCTGTTCCAGGCAATTCCAAGCAATGTTGTAGCAAATGCCCTGATACAAGGAACTCCTGTATCGAATTGTCCGGCTCTAGGGAGGCCCGCTTATGCCCATCAACATTTCCCCTCGCCCCCTTCCAGAGCCCTGTCCATCTTTATTGGAGTCTTTCCTTCCCCGGAGGGACTGTGGAAGGATAGTACCTAGGGCACCACGCAGTGCCAAGAGCAGCCGCGATCCACTTGTCCTGGACGGCCGTCTACTCACTGCCCCCTGGAACTGGGCTTTCAGCACTTGACCCTCCTTTGGGAAAGCCAAATGCTCCCACTCGAATCGTCTGTTTTTTGTTGTACCTCTCCCCAATTGTGGTTAAAAAAAATTTTTTTTTCTCTACCTACCTAATACATGTTTGAGTAATTGCCTTCCTTCCGGAAGATAAATTCCTAAAACTAGAATTTCTGGGTCAAAGGACATAAACCTTTACAACTTGGATAAATGTTTCCAAATTCCCCAGAAAAGGACATCAGCCTCCATCCATCCACCAGCGGTCATGTGCCCGTGGGGCTCTCAGCTACTGCTGCACCGGGGTGTTTTTAACGATGAATGATTGTTGAGGTGGAGTCATGTTTTCTGATGAAAGGGATCAGACAAGGGAGCTGCCATCGTTTTTCTTAAATTACTACCCCCAAACAGCTACTCTTAAAATCATAACATTTTATTGGATTTCTTCCCAATTTTTTTCTTCTATATATACACATTTTGAAAAATAGGGCAGTATGTGTGAGGTCAGCCTGCGTAGCTGGGAGATCAGAGGTTAGGAGCAAAAGAGACCAACCAGGCTGTGCCTTGGCTGAGCCATTTGATGTCTCCAAGCCATTTTTTCAGCCACAAAATGGCCATCATGCCACCTACTGGGCAGAATTGTTAAATGGATCTGTGGTGACTCCCGGAAGTCATTTTAGAGAGTCACGAAGATTCAGTGGTTTGCTGTTATTACTGTTATGCCGTATACTAAGTGTCTTAACTTACTCAAGCCTAAAGCGTTTGTGCTGATAGGATGCAAGCCTGACTGTGAAGAGTTTGCCTTCAAAAGAAATCTCCTCCTGCTACTCCCCCTCCCCGACAGGTTGCTTTTAACCCTGACAGAGGAAGAATTTTCAAGGGCGCCGTATACCATAGAAAACAGCAGCCACAGAAGAGCCATCCTCCTGGAACTGGAGCGTGTCAAAGCCTTAGGTGTGAAGCCACCCCAAAATCTCTGGGAATATAAGGTGAACTCTTTATTTATTTTTTTAATTGAGAAAAGTATAGAGAACAGCCTCTCCGTCATCTGCATGCCCACTGAGTAGGAAAACATCACAGACCCCCCTGAAGCCCCCAGCTCTCCACCCTCTCGAGAGGTACCATGCTCCTGCCGCTGAGCTGGGGGTCCCTACTTGTGTCGGGAGTGTGCATACACAAGCACTAGGAGCGTTGTTTCACGGGTCCCTAACCTTCACGGAAGGGGCCTGAGCTGAGCATGTCCTTCTGCAAGTAGCGACCTCTCTGGCCCCGGTTCACTCATGTTCGCTTTCAAGCACGTGCTAGTTGAGGCCTTGTCCTGTCAGTGAACCCTGAGATCCTTTCCCTTTTTGCTATTAGAAACAGTGCTGCTGTGGAAATTCTTTGGACATTCTTATGCTTTATGGTGTGTACTGCGGAACGGGATTGCTAGCTCACAGGCAATACACATCTCCAACTTTATGAGTTGAAGATAAGTTACTCTTCACCGTGACTGCACCACAGATAAGATTTAGCAAATACTGTACCGTAAAACGAATATTTTTTATTATAAAATATCTGGAATAAATACCGACTTGTATCCTAGAAAAGATAGCATGGAGAAAAGTAATTACAAATGACCCATAAGTCCATAGGGAAAAAATGCTCACTCATAATTAAAGAAGTGCGAACTGAAATAAGCAGATGGCATCGTTTTCACCTCTATGGTCTTGTCAAGGACAAGAGCATCATAATCTAAGGAAAGAGACACTTGTGTGTTCTGTGGATCCTAAATATGGTGCAGTCTCCGTGGAGAGCAGTTTATCAATAACTATTAAAATTTAAACTGCCCCTACTGCCTGACCTGCAGTTTCACTTATTAGCGCATAGAGCATACAGGTAGCATGTCTAGGGGTCAAGGGCAGGGCAGCTGCACCCCTTGCCGGGCTCCTCCAGGGCACGCTGGCTGTGGAACAGCAGCAGGCCCTGGGGCCCCGTGTGCCCATCTCCTCCTCGGTAATCACAGAGAGAACCGAACTTGAGTCCCCAAACGTCACCCAATGAGACACTCACCGCAGCATCGTTGGTAATAGCAGCAAATGGAAATCAAGTGAAGTGCCCACCATGAGGACAGGTTACATAAAGAGGGCGCACCCATACTTATAACCAGTACAGAAGAAAATAGAAGGTGGGGACTCCGGGTGTGCCAGTAAGGAAGGATGCCCAAGTTGTACTGTTAACTGCAAACAAAGAAAAGCGCATTGGAAAATAGACACATCAGTATGTATCTGTGTGTTCGCATTTGCATAGAATATTTGTGGAAGGATACACAAACTGTTAGTGTTTTCATCTAGGGGTTGGGACTTGGACAGAAGGGAGAATTTTGTCAATACATTTCTGTGCCATTTGGAAAACATTGTGTTGACTTTGTACACATATTATTTTAAAACTAAAAAAACACTTGTTTCAGAATTTTTGAAGACGGGGCATGGAGAAGGTTTGTTGTTTTGTGCGTTATTGCGGACTCTCTATTTAAAATACGTAGAAGTAATCTTAATATTAACCAGAGCAAATGGGAACGCGATTCTGGACCCAGGCAGAATCTTATCAGTTGGCTCCTTCAGGTCTTCTGAGTGGGCAGGCCCTCCCAGAGGGTGGCCATTTGACAAATCACCAGTGAGCCAACAGGTCCAAAGGTGTGTGATAAGATTCTTCCAGCCCTGCTGTCCGGGTGCAATTCTTGTTCTCATTCAACATGAAAGAAACAGCTCCCCACTGAAGTGCTATCATCATAACCACCTTACCGGGTGGTTGCTTTTCCTCCTTTTCTGATAGGAAGTAGGCAAGCACTCACACTGGTTCAGCACCCACACTGACACCAGACCCACAAATAGGTCACCTGCTCATCTCCCTTTCTCTTGTACTAACCATGATGTGGCTGGCCACACTCCAACTTTATTTCTGGGACCAGTGCTCCTTTAGATCTTGCATATTTTACAAGAACAGTACTGCCCCCAGGGTGATTGATTGGTGGGAAGTGAAGAATAAAAAAAGTCTTAGATAATTTGTGATTTGTGGCCCCCTCCAAAATACCACAGTACATAAACGGATGTATAGTATATCTGTGGTATTCACATTTCATGGGGAGACAGGATTATGAAAAAAAACAATGTTTTTAAAAGGGGATAATAAAAAAAAAAACGGTTGGGAAACATTTTTGAATGATGAATTACTCCCATGTCTATTTCTCACCTACGTTAGGATGCAGATATTTACTATGGAAAATTTCAAACATACAGAAAAGCAAGATAACACTACAGAACTGCCAGGTACCTTTACCAGCTACAGCAACTTATGGCCATGTTGATTTCAGTGATCCCCCACCTAGTCCCACCCCTATTTTGAAAATCTAAGATACTTATTTTTCATAGGTAAATATTTCATTGTGAATCTCTAAAAAGTAAAGACTCTTTCAAAAAGAAAACTAGGAGCACCTGGGTGGCTCAGTCAGTTAAGTGTCTACCTTCAGCTCAGGACATGATCGCAGGGTCCTGGGGTCGAGCCCCATGTCCAGGACCCCCAGCTCAGCGGGGAGTCTGCTTCTCCCTCCCCATTCTCTCTGTCTCTTAAATAAATAAAATCTTTTTTTTTAAATTTAAAAACAAAACTAAATTCCCTGATATCACATAACTTGGCAGTATTTAAATGTACTACATCTTTTTTTCTTCCAGTTCATTTGTTCCAAACAAGGTCTACATTTGGCCATTGTGTCTCTCAAGTCTCTTGTAGTGTATGGATTCTCCCTCCCTGTTTTTGTTATCCTGCATTTATTTGTTGATTTAACTGGATAGTTTTGCCTGTAGTTTGCCCACATCTTGAATTCAGCTGATTGTCTCTGTGGTATCACCTGACAGGATCTGCTGTCTCCTCCATATCCCATAATCCAGTAGTTATATCTAGAAGCTTGCGTTGGTTTGGGTATTTGACAAGACTACTTCATACGTGGTGGGGTTTTCATGAGTCAAGAGACTCATGATATCTAATTGTTTCTTTCTGACAGTAGCAGCCACCATGATCATTGATTCTTTACTTGCAAAATGGTGATACTGTAATTCTCTCATTTCTTCATTTTTTTTTTTATTGAGAGAGAAAGAGAGCACAAGGTGGGGGTGGGGGTGAGGGCAGAGGGAGAGAGAGAGGAAGAATTGGCAAGTAGACTCCCCACTGAGCATGGAGCCCGATGCAAGGGCTCGATCTCACAACCTTGAGATCATGACCTGAGCTAAAACCCAAGAGTCAACTGCTTAACCGACTAGGCCACCCAGGTGTCCCTTGGTTGTTTTGTTTCTTAACTTCCACATATGAGTGAAATCATACGGTGTTTGTCCTTCTCTGACTTAGTTCATTTAGCATAATACCCTCTAGCTCCATCCGTGTCATTGCAAATGGCAAGCTTTCATTCTTTTTTTTATGGCTGAATATTCCATTGTGTGTGTATATATATATAGCACATCTCCTTTCTCTATTCATCAGTTTGATAAGTTTTGTCATATTGCACACACCTGTGAAACCATCACCATAATCAAGGTAGTGAACATATCCATCATTCCCCAAAGCCACCTCATGCCCCTTTGTTGAGCCCTGCTCCCCACCCCTCCCCATTCAAATAACTGCATGGTGCTAACACACTGATCCAACTTGCATTTCTCTAAGAACTAATGATATTGAGCATCTTTTTATGTGCTTATTTGCCATCCTTATTATAAATCTTCTTTGGTGAAGTAGCCATTCATACCTTTTGCCCATTTTATTTGATGTTTAGTAGTGTCCAAGTAAACTGAATCACTTTGAATTTACTTTTATAATCAGGAAAAATATAAATACCCATTCTTCATAGCAAAATTTACCGCAATGATGAAAATGAAAATAAATTGCCCACAGCCCCACCAGAGAGTCAAACACGGTTTACATTGCATTTTGCTCTATTTTCTTCCAGACAATTTTCTCTGCATAGTTTAAGTGGTCCTTTTGTTTGTCTATTCATTCCACAAACACTTATATCTATTGTGAGCCAGGTGCTCCTCTAGGAACAGATGCGAAGGAGGCCTGGCTTCTCTGGGGCCGACAGCAGAGAGATCAGATTGCTACATGTCTTTGAATCTTGTTTCACCTAACGGTGTAACACAAGCATTACCCAAAATTGCCCATATTCATTTTTCAATGGCTGTATGAACTCTGCTGAAACACCTACTGTAACTTCATTATTTAGGTCGCAGATTCCACTTGCTCTGTCGTACACATGCAGCACTAAACATTCTGTGTGTAAAGCCTTCTGTATTTCTGATGACTTTTATTTTAAGTGGTGCGCACTCATACATTGGTTAAATTAAACTTGTTTTTTGAGAGAGAGCGTGCGTGTGAGTGCGGGTGGGGGGTACAGAGGAAGAGGGAGAGAGAATCTTAAGCAGGCTCCCACACCCGGCGCGGAGCCTGACATGGGACGCAATCTCACAACCCTGAGTTCATGACCTGAGCTGAAACCAAGAGTCAGATGCTTAACCGACTGAGCCACCCAGGTGCCCCTAAATTAAACATTTTTAAGACTCTTTGATACAGTTTACAAAATTGTTTTCCAAAAAGGTTGGGTTTTATTAGCAGTGCCTAGGGTATGCATCTCAGCTCCCCACAACCCCTCCTGACAAAGACTTGGAGAAAGATTGGGTCTTTATTAAGCGTAGCCCAACATACTGATTACTTGGACTCTTCTTGCCATCCATTCGTTTGTTCATTCATCCATTCATTCATTGTTTGTGCAAACCACACAAGAAAGGCTGATGGCAAAGGGCGAGAGATTGTGGAAGGAGCACGGGTGGGGAGCTGGCCACCACCGTTGTAATGCGGCCCTGTCCCCGCCTTGTCCTCTGCAGGCTGTGAACCCAGGCAGGTCCCTGTTCCTGCTGTATGCCCTCAAGAGCTCCCCAAGACTCGGTCTGCTGTACCTCTACCTATTTGACTACACAGACACCTTCCTACCCTTCATCCACACCATCTGCCCTCTGCAAGAAGACAGTTCTGGGGAGGACACCATCACCAGACTTTTGGTAGGTCTGCAGAGCGCCTTCAACGCAATGATTCTGCCACTCCTCAGCATGCTCTGGAGTTAGAGACGGGACTGGAGCTGTCATGGAAGAGCCAACAGCACCCAGTCTTAAGGAGAAACCCTCTAAGAGGACACAGAGCAGACCCTCCCCACTCCCAGAAGCCAGTTTTATTTCCTACATTACACAGCAAGAGGGGCTACCCTCTGGACCTGAAATATTTTGGGGGGGGTGGGGGAACAGCATCGCTTTTGTTCTAAAAGAAGATAGCCTAGGTCTAGATTGCCCGAGGGTTAGATCTATGGACCTTCCAGCTTGGTCATCTGTCTGTTAAGAGGATCCCCAAAGGATGATTATTTGTCCCACTGCAGGGCAGGGTTAGCATCTACCCCAGTGGCCTCAGAAAAGCCTCATCCACCTCACTGATAGGAGTTGTCACATCAGCTGACCACACGCCCCTGGCAGAGACAGTTACACACCTTGGCTTTTGTGTCTTCAGTGTGACCCATGGAGTCCTCCAGAATTGTTGGTGGATCCCACTTTTCTTGGTCACTTCAGGGAATGTCCTTTTGCATTGCTGCTCTGGGGGCCGTCCCTCTGATCTTTTTAAATCAAAAGTCACATGGTTATAGGAATCATCATATATGATCCATACCCATAAATATTAAAGCAGAATTCCTAAATTTCCAAAGACCCTTTTTAAAATACTTCAGTCAAGTGTCTGCCTAACTGACTTGAGCCTTGGGTGTAGTTTAAAGCCTGCTGATGAGCCCCTATGCAGTGGGGCTCATTACCCAGTTTCCTGCTGTTACTTGCCCTCGCTGGACTGGGAGCACAGAGACCTCCCTACCTTTCCATTTTAACAAGCCCCAACAACCCCTGCTCACTCAGCAGGCTCACTTTCTTCTTGCAATACTTAGTATCTGCTCCATTGTACACAGTCCTGCTGAGCTTCCCATAAGCCTTCTGGATGCCTCCATGAGTTGTTTAAATGCTCTGGTTAATTATTTGCTAATATCTGTGGTTAGAGTTTTTTATTAAAGATTTTTATTTATTTATTGAGAGAGAGAGAGAATGGTAGAGAGAGAGCATGAGAGGGAAGAAGGTCAGAGGGAGAAGCGGACTCCCTGCTGAGCAGGGAGCCCGATGCGGGACTCGATCCTGGGACTCCAGGATCATGACCTGAGCCGAAAGCAGTTGCTTAACCAACTGAGCCACCCAGGCACCCCGTGCGTTTCCACTATTACATAAGAAGAATCTCAGTTCAACTTCTTTGGTAACATTTATCCAGTGTAAGATTAGTTATTATAAAGGTGAGCTGATGGATGGAAATGTCATGTTATGTTGTTGGATATGCGGGTGTTTTAATAAACGTAAGGTTCACCGTGAGGACCACAGTATTTTCCGTAAAAGTCAATCCTCACGACTTTTTGTGCCCACTTGTGCTTATTTTTATGTTATTTTAAAGGATCTTCGAGAGCCCACATGGAAACAATGGAGAGAATTTCTTGTCAAGTACTCCCTCCTTCCATACCAGCTGATTGCTGAATTTGCTTGGGACTGGCTGGAGGTCCATTACTGGACATCACGGTTTCTCATCGTCAATGCCATGTTACTCTCGGTTCTGGAATTATTCTCCTTCTGGAGGATCTGGTCAAGAAGTGAACTGAAGTAAGTGTGTTTTTACATTGGAGATGGCTGACACAGCAGGCACTGCGAAAGACTGACCAAGTGGTGGAAGGGTCCTCTCTGAAGTAGTAGGTAAACGGGAAAACGGTCCTTGGGCCCTGGTTTAGAAACACTGCTTAAGCAGCGAATAGGAAACTGTCCTCATGTTTGGGGGCGGGGAAGTTTTCGTGGTGCTCAGTGTTCAAGAGTTTCTCCATATATCTTATCCCCGTGTAATAACATATCATGTACTTCTGGGGCCGGGGGTGTGCATGAAGGATTGTATTAAGGAATACATAAGTGAGAAGAAAAGGGTTCTTTATGGAGAGGGCACTGTGGTAGAGCATAATGAGATCTGGTGAGGAATTCTGCAGGCATGAGTTCTAATCCTGCTCGGCCACTGAGCAGGACAGTAATCACTTCTCTGGATTAATGCAGAAAATGAGAGCGTTGGGCTAGCCAGTCGGAGTCAGGACTCTTGGTTGCATGTGATAGAAACCAGCCCGAATTAGCTTTCCCAAAAAGAGAAATGCCCCACCAAGGCTTCCTGCACGGCCGGATCCAGAGACCCAAACGCTGTCGTCAGGACTGATCCTCTCCCTCTCACAGCCCTGCTCTTTGCTCTTTTGGTCAGCCTCCAGCAGCTCTCTTCACGCAGGGCCCATGGTCACTCGGGGCACAGATCTGAGCAGCTTAGCACCCCTGGTGGAGAGAGAGCACTTCTTTCCCCATAGCACTTACAGTCTCGGGGCTCACACTCCTTCGCTCTGATTGGCCCTGCCTGGGTCCCATGCCCACCCAGATCTATCACCCGGTGCCGGGGTATGCCAGGCTCTCCTTGTCCAGGCTCAAGGCATGCCCTCACCCTCCCAACCAGGGGCTGGCTTCAGATCCACCGAGACCACATGGAAAAGAAAAGGGGAAGGAGGCACCCAGAAGGAAAACCAGAAAGTGTTTCCAGAAGAAAGGGAGTGGCTAGTGGGCAGGCAGAAGTAACAAAGCCCCACACCAGCATCCTTACAGTCTTAAACATCCCAAGACTCAGAGTTCTTGGCCTCATTAGTCAGGAACAGCCTTATATATAGTTCCAAAAACCTGACAAGAATCTCCTTTTGATTTATTCAGGCTCTCGGTTAACTGAGCCCCTCCTCTGCCCCTGGCTCTCTGCTGGGCACTGCAGATGTTTTGGTAAAGAACACAGACAGTCTGGACTCTGAAGGCCCATAGCCTCACAGAGAAAATACGGATATTAAATACATACAAGTGCGACCCAGCGACGAAGCCGGGGGGCTGTGCTGGGAGGGTGGGGGGTGCTTGCCCGGTGTGGGGACCAGGACCAGGCATACCCTGCAGGCTGCATGCTGGGAGTGGAGGATGGTTGGTCAGGCAGAGGCATGCCTCGGGCAGCAGGGCCAGGAAGCAAGGTGTCTGCAGCAGCAATGGCCAGGCTCCATGCTGGGAGAAGGCCCAGGGCCCGAGCACTCTGGCGTCATCATTAGAAACAGCATCACCATTCCACTGCTCAGATGCTTCTCTTCTTTTCCCAGGACCGTGCCTCAGAGGATGTGGAGCCATTTTTGGAAAGTATCAACACAGGGGCTTTTTGTGGCCATGTTCTGGCCCCTGATTCCTCAGTTTGTTTGCAACTGTTTATTTTACTGGGCCCTGTACTTCAACCCAATTATTAACATTGATCTCGTGGTCAAGGAAGTCCGACGGCTGGAAACCCAGGTGTTGTGACTTGCACTGCGCAGGCCCTGAGGGACTCTTCCAGCCTCCTTGACATTGGAGCATTGATGCTTGAGCAGGGGGGGGCGGGGGAGGGAGCAGACTTCCTATTTCTGCGCCTCATGAACAAGGTGCTGCTTTGTCTGTCAGAGGCTCTAACCAGGTCCTCTCTCCCATGCCTGTGGCATCCTGGCGGCAGGGACTGACAGCGCAGAGCTCGGCTGACACAGCAACAGCACCTCCCAGCCAGCCACCCTCCTCACAGGGACTGGGGAGGCCCGCTCCACCACGGCTCTCAAGGACTGGGACCCCAGAGGATGTAGTGTGGCAATGGCAGAAGGCTGCCGCGTCAGTGGTCCCGCTTGACAAAGGCTCCCAGCGCCAGTTGCAGCCTGAGGCCGAGCCCAAGACCCGGCTCGTTGGGGCCAGGCCTGTCCTCTAAGGCAAATTTAGGAAAACCGGGAGAAGACTTTGTCATAGGTATAGACAGTTGCACATAAAAAATGCAGAGGAGAAGCCCCAATCTGATGGATGATTCTGTATTATTAAAGAGTCGCTAGAAGATTTGTCAAGAGTTAAGCATCTAAAAGGATTCTCTTTGAGACTAGACTGGTGGTCAGACTGTCGTCAGGTTTTCCACACATAATCGCTGCGAGTTTGGATCCCTGACTCTGGGGTGGGGATTGAGTAGGATGTCAGGCAATAATGGAGAGTAATTCATGTCAGGCTGAGCTGCCTCAGTGCTACTTAAAATGATTGTTGTGGGGTTGGTTTGTTTTGTTTTCAGGAATTTAATATCCAGGATAATCCTTTTGTTCAAGGAAACATTTTGTACATTGACCTCGCACTGTATAATCTTACTGTCCTGTTCTGATGTATAAAACAACAAGTATAATTACAGCAAGTGCTGTAATTATAAACATGAATGAGATGAAGCAGGGCCTTTTCTTTCCTTCCAGTGTAAAGACAGCAGGTGTGAACATGAGCCATTGGAAGATTGGCCCCGCGGAGGTAGGCTTGCATCCACAGTGTTGTTTTGTGACTCCATGAACCCTTCATTAATCCTTTGAACCTTTGAACATTTCCCTCAAACTTTGCATCCGAAAGTTTGAAAATATCACTTGAAAGTAAAATAAAGATTTTTATATAGATAAAAGTGCTGTCTAGAGAAAAAGAGAATTGCTTGGAAAATGTGAAGAAAATCTGCATTGCCCCATACAGCCTGCTAGTCACACTGAAGTGCCCCAGCCTGATGTGAGAGCTGCCCTGCGGTGTCTAACGTAAAAAGGAGGGAGAGTGTTTTTCTTCCTCTTGTGCTTGCTCATTAGGCCCCAGGGCTGCCAGGCCTTCCCCCTGTCACTGACCGCATAGCAGGTCTGGGGACTTCATGCACTATTTGCACATCCCTGGCCTGGTGCCTTGCACAGTTACTGTTCTTTCCAGCTGAGCACGGGGAGGCTGGTTGGCATCGGTGGGGCTAGGCCCGGGCCAGACTGCCAGTCCAGTGCCCCCACGTGTACCCTATGGGCTCACAGCGTTCCCCACCTCCTCCCCACATCCTGCTTCAAGGATGAGTGAGTAATACCCACATATGCGTTGGGAAGGAGGAAGGGCAGACAGGCTGGGCCAGACTCTCGCTTCTTGTCGCCAGAGTGGGGACAGGCACATTGAGAGCCGGGGTCACTGGCTGCCTGTCTCGGCCCTCCGACCCTCTCAGTCATAGCAGGCTTGGGTACTCCAGAACGGGGCACTTACTGAAAATATTCAGGCCCTTTGATGCAGAAATTACACTTCGGCAAGTCTGGTGTAAGAGAGCAAGAATTCCTGTCCCCATTCAAGGTCCTTCCAGCTGGACTGCGAATCAAATTGACAAGAGAAAGATCAGCAGAAAATCAAACTTAACTTTGTATGTACGGGGAATCCATGCAGGCATGGCAATTCCAAAGAGGGGCAAAACAAGGCCAAATGTCATCCTGCACTAAGGTAGGGATGTGGGCCGTCAGAGGGAAGGAATGCATTTCACAGGAATGCAGATGTTTGGTAACGAGCTGTTTGCCCTGCCATGCAGATGGGCCGCTCAGATAAAACTGATCTCTGGTACTAACCCTCATTCTAGGACAGACCCCCAATTTAGATTCTTCTAGGTAGTTAAAAGGAGGGGCAAAAGTTTCTCTTGAGCCCGCAGGGTCTCTGCTGCCTTCAGTTCAAAATAATCTTCATACCATACCTATCTTGGGGCGGCCTGCCCTCGGCCATGACACTGGGTTAAGGAACAATAAAAAGGGGCGGTGGGGTGTAGCAAAGATTTATTGATAAGCAGCCTCGTCACGTCAATAATCGATAAAAACTGGAAATACCAATACCCAAAAGTGGGCAATCTATAAAACAGTATGTTATACAGTTACTTAAAATGAAGTTTCCAAAGGTTTTTTAATGACATCGGGAAAACCTTGAAGTCCTATGCTGTGATCTCAACTGCATTTTTAGTTATCACAGAAAACACTGATGATAGCTCACAGAGATACTAAAATTGGTTATTCTGGATTGTGGGAATTAGAGTGATTTTTTTCTCTCCTTTATATTTGTCTTTATTTTCCTTTATCTTTTTAAGCATTGAGTATATTCTACCTCTGTAACCAGGAAATTTAACCGTTAGGTGGAGTGGGATGGAGACGAATACTCTTTCTTAAGCTCATAACTACCAGACTAGAACTTCACAGGAGTGGGCATCTTAAGATTTTATTTATTTGAGAGAGGGAGAAAGCACGAGCAGGGGGGAGGGGCAGAGGGAGAGGGAGAAGCAGGCTCCCCGCTGAGGAGGGAGCCCAACCGGGGCTCGACCCCAGGACCCTGAGGTCATGAGCTGAGCCGATGGCAGATGCGTCACTGACTGAGCCACCCAGGCGCCCCAGGAAGGGGCATCTTGTTCATTGCCTCATCCCGGAACACAGAACAAGGCCAGGCATGTGGTAGGTGTTCGTTCATGTTTGACCACCTGCCGTCAGGAGCAGGTTAGAACACAAAGCTCAGCCCTTTTCATAAAAGGTGAATCTCAAAAAATGGTACCAAACCCAATACAGCCATAGGCCTAGTTGTGGTTTTATAAAATAGCACGGGACTCTTGACCTTAAACTGGAAGCCACACAGGCTCCAGCCCCAAGTTCCGGGAGAGAAAGCAAACAAAGGTTGCAGCTTTCACCCTTGGCCTTCGTTCCCTCCTGCAAAGAACTGAATGCAGCTGTTGATGAGTGAAAAAGAGATTTTATTTCCTTGTGTAAAAAAACATTCCAAGTTAGGCTAGGCAGTCACACTGGGGCGAGTCCTTCTCACATAAGAGACGGGGGTAGAATAAGTACTTTAAATCGTACTTAGTCTGGGCTAAGCAGTAAGCAATCTCCTTGTCACACTTGCACAAGAGCTCCTGGCATTTGTTCTCCGCTGGTCCTGGAAGAAGTGGGGAAACTGAGTTAAAGCAGGGCCTCTCAGAGACTTGACAGTAAACACTAGGGAAGCCAAGAAGCTGGAGGCAGGAAGGGTGGTAAGTTGCATCTACCTGACTGTTGGCAATTCACCACGTGATCTCCATCCTGGCAAATTCTGAGGGCTGGCGAGGGGGCGATGTTGACCCCGTTTTATGGAAAAGGAACCTGAAGTTGCCAGGGAAGTGTTTTCAGATGGAAAAGTCCAAAGTCCATACGACCTTCTGGCTTCTCTTCCGCGTCAATATTACACTACCTCCCCGGAGGATCCGTGCAGATAAGCAGTAGGTGCCTGGGAACAATCCAGGGTGCTTTTTCGGAATGCCTGCTCTGCTACTTCCTACCTGGGTGACCTTGCCCAAGGTTTCTGAGCCAAGTCCTCACTGGAAACACGGGTCACGGAGAAGCCCATGTAGGGTGCCCAGCAGCAGCTTGGCAAGGGACGGGCACTCGGTCAATGTCGGCTCCGCCTGCGTCTCTCTGCCTTCCTTCTCCACGTCTCTTCCCCCTGCTCCTTCAAGAGTGTATTCCATCTTCCCCTTCCAGCCTGAGCCTGCCTTGTAGAGACGCAGAGGCCGCCACTCGAAGGTCAGTCTCCGCCTTGGCAGTAATCCTGCCATCGGAGATTCACTGCTTGGGGTTAGAAAGATTCCCTGATCTTCAAGTGGTATTTTACTAATCTAGAGGGCATGATCCCTGAAACAGCTTTGGAAATCCCACCTAACCATGCCACCCACTGCCTCTTAGTGTGGGCTTTTAATTATTCACATACATGTAAATACAAAACTCACCCACCATTGAATCCTTCCAAATTCCCTCCAGAGGCAGCTTTGTAGTTAACAAGCTCGGTCATGGATGTAGCAGCTCTGTGCCTTTAGACACATCACTTCATCCCTTCTAGGTGTCTCCTCAGGGCAACACGGGGATACTAATAGTACCTACTTCTAAGGGCTGCTGGGAGATCGAAAAGACACCGAACAGATCATTTTACCCAATGGGTAAAATGCAGGGCATACAGGAGACACTCAGTAAGAAGGAGCCGACCTCCTTCAGCAGCCAGCCACTCTTTAAGGATCCTCTCATGTTTCTTGGAGGGGCGCCTGGGAGGCTCAGTCGGTTAAGTGTCTGCCTTCGGCTCAGGTCATGATCCCGGGATCCTGGGATCGAGCCCTGCATCGGGCTCCCTGCTCAGCGGGAAGCCTGCTTCTCCCTCTCCCACTCCCCCTGCTTGTGTTCCCTCTCTCGCTGTCTCTCTCTCTCTGTGTCAAATAAATAAATAAATAAAATCTTTAAAAAAAAAAGTTTAAAAAAAATCCCCTCATTTTTAAATAGTCAATTATTAAATAAATTATAATTTAATTATATTACATGGTGTTAAGTTACATTAAATAAATTTAAAAATAAAAAATTAATTCTATCATTGCCGTAAGTAGAAAACCAAAATCTTATACCATAAATATAAGAAACTGGTCAAAAAACAACAAAAACCAGGGGAGGTAAATTTCTATTAAAGGCTAGTTAGATGATATTGCCTCCCTAAAGGCTGTAAGCCCCAAATCGGGGTGTCTTGGTTAAAAGCAGGGTGATTAGCAAGTGTAAGAGAGGTTTAACCTCTCCAGCTGTCCAACCATCCCACAACGGACACTTACTCCTTGCCTAACTGGAAAAATTAACAGAGAACCGAAAGAGAACATTTTTCTCATATAAATTCATCATGAAGCTTCCCAAACTCTAGAAAACTACTGGAAGGGAGGCCCAAACACAAACACCCCCCAAATCCAAACGCCTGTGTTTAAACTCTTTGCAAAATGCCTTGGTTATAATTCATTAAATCAATAACAAGAAGTCAGGACGACGGACGCCAGCCTTTTTTGGGCATTTATGCAAAGCCAGGTACCAGGCAAAGGGCTCCATGGTCCCCATCTCACCCAGCCCTCAGGGCTGTGCCACAGGGCACCCCAACCTTCCAGAGGAGAAATCCAAAAAGTGGCGAGAAGACTAGGACCCCAACTGGGTCTCGTGACCCGTCTGCAGGAAGGAGATGGTGCAAGGACTCAGAACGCGCCCACCCTTGCAATTCATGTTTGTAACACAGGATTCTTTAATAGGGTTTCAATGACATGAGCAACAGCTTATACTTCGGCAAAAAATAAGGGATACAAAACATACTGCCGTTTTTTTTTTTTTTACACTTGATCTTAGCCAAAAGGCCGAGAAGTGATGCCATGTATTTTTTTAATGATGCATTGAAAAAGACAGGAAAAACACCAGAAGGTTAGTCAAGGGGTTGTCTGTATAGTATCAATGGGAGTTTTGTTTCCCATCAAACTTATATTTTATAATCTCAGACTTTTCTACTTTGACCCCTATGATACTTTCCTCACAGAAAAAGCAATCTCAAACAAAATTTGAAGAGTCACTATTTCAAGGTGTAATTTAAGATATCTGTTAGATTTAAAATATCAATACCACTGACTCGCAGTGCCAAAAAGAGGTGACCTTTGGGGGCTGGGAGCTTTCGTGGCCTTCCTCCCCACTAATATTCACCAGTTTCCCCCTTTATCCCCTCCCAAGCGTCTGTAAATAAACATGATTCACATTTTTTTTTAAGTGCGCTTGCCATGTAAATTCCCCTTCAAGAAAAGTCCCCGAGGGGGCGCCTGGGTGGCCCAGTCGTTAAAGCGTCTGCCTTTGGCTCAGCTCATGATCCTGGAGTCCCGGGATCGAGTGCCGCATCGGGCTCCCTGCTCCGCGGAAAGCCTGCTTCTCCCCCTGCTTGTGCTCTCTCTTTCTCTCTCACAAAATAAATAAAATCTTAAAAAAAAAAAAAAGTCCCTGAGCCAGCCCCCAAGCCCTTTCTACATACAAATACTAGAGATGGCTCAAACTCACCATCAGACCCAATGGTTCTAGGACTCGATGCTACAGAACCCTCACGCAGGTGCACAAGGATTTATGAGCCGCCACGATCTCTGCAACCATGGGCAGCAGTTGATGGGGAAGTGGTCAAAATAAAGTACCTTCATGTCCCAGACCAGTTGTTCTCAACCGTGGGCATCTGGCAATGTCTGGAGACAGTTTGGGTCGTCACAGTGGGAGTGGGGGGCGGTGCTACTGGAGTCAAATTGTCAACAGTGTCAAGACTAAGAAATTCTGCCATAGGTTATTATCTTGCTTTATTTTTTTATTTTTTTTAAGATTTTATTTTTTAAGTGATCTCTACACCTAACGTAGGGCTCGAACTCACAACCCTGAGATCAAGGGTCGTAGGCTCTACTGACTGAGGCAGCTAGGCACCCCTTATTATCTTCCTTGAAAAGAAAGAGGTCGACTCCTATGTTCCAAGATGTCTAAGATACGATGTTAAGTGAAAAAAATGATAAAATATATGTAGCATGTTTACACACACATACAAATCTGGTAGAAGAGATGGCAACCTTAACAGAAGCTAGTTAACTCTGGGGCAGCTGGGTGGCTCAATCGTTAAGCGTCTGCCTTCGGCTCGTGTCATGGTCTCGGGGTCTTGGGATCGAGTCCCACACCGGGCTCCCTGCTCCGCGGGAGGCCTCCTTCTCCCTCTCCCATTCCCCCTGCTTGTGTTCCTGCTCTCGCTGTCTCTGTCTCTGTCAAATAAATAAATAAAATCTTTAAAAAAAAAACAAAAAAGAAGCTAGTTAACTCTGGTGGATGGAGTGTCACTTTCTACATGACAATCTTTTTTTTTAAGGTTTATTTATTTTAGAGAGACAGAGAGAGGGAGCAAGCGGGATGGGGTGGGTGGGCAGAAGGAGAGGGAGAGAGAGAATCCTTGAGCAGACTCCGTGCTGAGCACGGAACCTGATGTAGGGCTCGATCCCAGGACCCCGAGATCACACCTGAGCTGAAACCAAGAGTCAGACGTTCAACCGACTGAGCCACCCAGGCGCCCCTCCACATTACGATATTTCCTTAACGTTTAAGTTTTTCACAACAAACACGTTAGGTTTGAATGAGAACAAGCAGGCGGATGAATGGACAGATAGACGATGATTGGTAGATAGATGGATGACAGAGCCCTTTGCCAGTAAATTTCCCCTAGGCTGCCGCATGAGAGATGCAGGCACCCCCAGAGCAGCATGACCCCATGGACTCCCGAGGAAGGAGCCGTTGAAGCCCCAGGGTGGTCTTGTTCCCACAGAGCTGACTGTCTAAGGATGGACTCACTGAGACGAATACCCCAGCCATCTCCTCTCCACTCACCCATCCATCCATATGTCCTCACCAAGACTGCCGCCAGAGCCTCATAATCAGTGCCTGGCTTCCACCCTCACTCCTTCCAGGATATGCTCCACACAGCAGCCCAGGAGTTCAGTTAAAACGCAAATCGGATCATGTCCCTCCTCTGTTCAAAACCTTGGCTCCCCATGTCAGAGGAATGCTTTCCACGTTGTGTACAATCTGGACCCTCTCGCTCTGACATCATCACCCACCACTCTCATCTAGGTGACTCTGCTCCAGCCTCACCATCCTCCTTGAGCTTCTTGGACCACCCAGACATTCATTCCTGCCTCAGGGCCTTTGCACTGGCTGTTCCTATCACCTCTTTACATGGCTCCTCTCACATTCCCCAGGTCTCTGTTTCAGTGGCATTTTATCACTGCTTCTCTGGCCCCAGACCATTCTATATAAAAAAGTATCCCTTACCCTGCTCCCCTGCATTTTTTTATTGCGGTGAAATTCCCAAAACAAAATTTACCATTTTAACGTGCACAAGTCAGTGGCATTTAGTACCTTCACAGTGTTGTGCAACCATCACAATATTTCTATCACTCCAAAAGAAACTTCATACCCATTAAGAAGTCACTCATTTCCCCTCACCTGAGTCCCACTGATCTCTTCGGGCAACCACTAATCTGCTTTCCATCTCCATGGATTTGCCTATTCTGGACATTTGATTAAAATGGAGTCACCTGGTATGTGAACTTTTGCGTCTGGCTTCTCTCTCTTAGCATCATGTTCTCAAGATTCATCCACGTTGTAGCAGGTATGATGCTTCACCTACTTTATTTTCCGACCCAGTACTTATAACAGCAATCAGCACAGACACTATATCCCACCCTCCTCCTTTTAGACTACAGAACCTTGCTTCTCCGTCTTGCCCAAAACCTAGCATGGAGCCTGGCACAGAGTAGATTCTCAATAATATCTGCTGGGAGGACGACAGGATAGCCATACACTGTTTCCAATCCTCATACAAATCCAGCATCTAAATTTTATTATTCTCATTTTACAGATGGGGAAAGCAGAGCTCAGAGGGATTCAGAAACTTGTCCAAGATCACAACACTAAGCAGGGAGGGGAACCAGGATTCCAGCCCAGAATCAGCTGACCCAACACTTATACCTACCTTGTGCTCCAACCCAAAGTTCCTTCCTTCCTTCCTTCCTTCCTTCCTTCCTTCCTCCCTTCCTTAGAGAGAGAGTGAGGGAGGGTAGGGGTGTGCAGAGGAAGAGAGAGTCTTAAGCAGGCTCCACACTCAGCACGGAGCCTGATTTGGGGCTCGATCTCACAACCCTGAGATTATGACCTGAGCCGAAATCAAGAGTCGGATGCTTAACTGGCTGAGCCACCCAGGCTCCCCAGAAAGTTTCTTTCAAATGCAAGACATGGCCTCATGTCTTGCTCCATAGCCTCAGGAATGCAACAGCATCATGTTATTCAAGAATAAAAACTTAAAAGGAAAAAACAGCCCCCAAGGATTAAGCTTAAAAAAAGACCTTCCAGTAAATATTATCATAGGCTTTAAAATTTTTTTAATATATTTAAGTCAGGCCCATAAATGGAAAATGGGCAACACCTGTAATTAGGTAAATGGCTATGTTCGGAGTATCTCCAAACAGAAGAAGAGAATATTTTTAGCCAAAAACAAATGCAGAATAGATATTTTGGTTCTTTTCGTTTGGTTCAGGGAGGGCAGTTCTGTAAACAGGCATGAACTCCACCAGCAGACACACCAATAAATAGTTTACAGACATCGCCTTCGCATGCTTAGCGGCAAGCCGAACATGCAGTTGAAGGGACAAGGGAGAGAACTTCAACCGATTTCCCAGTCAAGCCCCATTTCATCTCCTTTCTGCGCACCCTGGGGCTGGACAGTCTGGGGGCAGTCTGTGGGCAGGGGATGTGCCCAGGAGTGGCCACATGACCACCACATTAAGCGAGTCACTTCTTTCCCTGAGCTTCATTCAGTTTCCCGAACTCTAAATAAGAGAGCTGGACAAGACCATGTCTGCGACACTTTTGGTCCTAAAAATTGATATTATGTCTCCATATTAATTCAGCTTTGCTCTTATACCAACTGCTACTTCATGCTAAGGAGATACAGCTGAGAGTCCAAGAATATCTAAGACCATCCTTCCAGTAACCCTTACGACGTCTTCCTTCCCTGCAGTGCAGGAGTGGTGGGTTTAATGGAGAATCATGCCAGATCCTCCATTCTCTCTAATGGAGGTAGTGGAGATCAGAGAGAGGTTCAGATCAGGCTGACAGCTGGAGGAGAAGGGAAGGGAAAGAGTAACAACCCAGTCCAATCTGTTTATCATGTTATAAACGCTTTTTTCATCTTTGCAACACCCATCTTCCAAGTAAGTAAACTGAGACCCAGGGAAGTCATCCATCTAGGGCCAAGTGACTCTCAACAAGGGTACTAAGACTATTCAGTGGGGGAAAAATGAGTCTCAGTGGCGTTAGAACCAACTGGATATACACATGCGAAAGAATTAAGTTGGATCCCTACCTCATACTATATACAAACATTAACTCAAAGTGGATCAATGACCTAAATGTAAGAGTTCAGATTATAAAATCTTAGGACACCAAATACACAATCACCAAAGACAAAATAGATATGTGCATCCAAGATGTTATCAATAAAATGCAAAGACAGCCTACAAAAAGAGGAAAAACATCTGCAAATCACATATCTGATAAGGGTCTAGAATCCAAAATATATAAAGAACTCTTATAACTCAATAATAAAAAGACAACCCATTTAAAAATGAGCAAAGGGGCACCTGGTGGGCTCAGTCGGTAGAGCATGTGACTCTCAGTCTTGGGGCTGTGAGTTCAAGCCCCGAATCGGGTATAGAAATTACTTAAAAATAAAAACGTTAAGGGCACCTGGGTGGCTCAGTTGGTTAAGCGACTGCCTTCGGCTCAGGTCATGATCCTGGAGTCCCGGGATTGAGTCCCGCATCGGGCTCCCTGCTCAGCAGGGAGTCTGCTTCTCCTTCTGACCCTCTTCCCTCTTGTGCTCTCTATCTCTCATTCTCTCTCTCTCAAATAAAATCTTTAAAAAAATAAAAAATAAATAAATAAATAAAACGTTAAAAATATATAAACAAATAAATAAAAAAATAAAAATGAGCAAAAGAATAGACATTTCTCCAAAGAACATGTTAAAAAGGCCAACAAGCACATGAAAAGATGCTCAACATCGTTAGTCATCAGGGAAATGCAAACCCAAACCACAATGAGATACACTCAACACCCCTACTAAAAGCAAACAAACAAAACAAACAGGAAGATAACAAGTGTTGACAAGGCTAGATCCCTCTAGAAACTAGATCCCTCACACATGGCTAATGAGAATTGGTGGGTCCCCAAAAAGTAAAAAGAGAATTACCAGATGACCCAGCAATTCCACTCATAGTGATATCTCCCAAAGAAATGGAAACAGATGCTCAAACAAATAGTTGTTCCCAAATGTTCAGAGTAGCACTATTCCCAGTACTCAGCAGGTGCAAAAACCCAAAGTCCGCCAACGGATGAATGGATGAACAGAATGTGGTCTATCCCTACAAAGGGAATGTTAGCCCTAAAAAGGAATGAAGTTCAGCTACCTGCTACCACATGGATGAACCTTGAAAATATGATGGTAAGTGGAAGAAGCCATACACCAAAGGCCACAGATTGTATGACTTCATTTATATGAAATATTATATATACTTCATTTGTATGAATTATATAATGTTATATATAATATATATTCTGTTTTATATTATTATATATAATAATAGAATTCAATTGAGATATATTATAATATATAATAACAGCATTCAGTTTATATATATACATAAAATTAGAATTGGTAGATCCATAGAGAGGGAAAGCAAATTGGTGGTTGCCAGGCGGTGATGGAAGGGGGAATGAGGACTGACTGCTCAGTGGGGCTCTTTTGAGGGAGAGGGTGGGGTAGGAAGACAATCTTTTGGAGCTAGACAGAGGTGGTGGATGACATTATGAGTGTATTAAATATCACTAAAGCTTATACTATAAAATGTTTAATTTTGCATTATGTTTATCTCAATTAAAAATAAGAAAGAAAAAAAGTTACGGAACCAGTTTCTGGGTCAGCAGCCTTACCTACCTTGTACTTGTGCTATTACTTCCCAATTTGTTTCTTTTTTTAAGATTTTATTTTTAAGTAACCTTCCCACCCAACGTGGGGCTCAAACTCACGACCCCAGATCAAGAGTCGCATGCTCCACCAACTGAGCCAGCCGAGTGCCCCATTACTTCCTTTTCTTTTTCTTTTTTTAAGAGAGAGAGAGTGTGTATATGCCTGTGAGTAGGGGAGGGGCAGAGCCTGAGAGGGAGCAAGAGAATCCCAAGCAGGCTCCACACCCAGCACAGCGGAGCCCGACACAGGGCTCAATCCCACAAACCCAAGATCACAACCTGAGCCAAAATCAAGATTTGGATGTTCAATCGACTGAGCCAACCAGCACCCCTACTTCCTATTTTTAAAATGGATTCAGCTTTTTAATTCGTTTGAAAGGAAACTATATGTGGAAAATACCATTCATCAGAAAGTAATCTTAAAAAAAAATAAATAAATGCATCAGTCCTTTTCTTACTGTTTTGTTTAAAAAAAAAAAAAAAAAACCAGTAAGGTTGCCCTGAGGGACACTTAACTTTTTTAAAGATTTTATTTATTTATTTGAGAGAGAGTGAGCAAGCGAGAGAGAGCATGAGTGGGAGAAGGCGCAGAGGGAGAGGGAGAAGCAAGCTCCCCACTGAGCAGGGAGCCCGATGCTGGCTGGTCATGTAAAATGTACAATGAAGTTAGGATGGATTCTGTTACAATTATCCTCATTAAATACATACTGCTTGCAGGTAAAGACAGATAAGTAGATAAGTGGGTAGGTAGATAGATAAATAGGAAGAATTTTTTTTAAGGCAGAATTCAATTGATGAACAGAAGTGTTCTTGGATATAAGCCTGCTCTCTCTGTTAAAAAAAATAAAATCAGCAAGTGTTCCAGGGATGTTAAAGCTAAATTAGCACTGAACTGAGACTTTCTCCTCCATAGACTTAGAAGGATTAGAAGAGAGGGGCGCCTGGTTGGCTCAGTTGGTTAAGCGTCGGCCTTCAGCTCGGGTCATGATCCCAGGGTCCCGGGATCGAGTCCTGTGTCTGGCTCCCTGCTCAGCGGGGAGTCCGCTTCTCCCTCCCCCTCTGGCCCTCTCCCTGACCTCTGCTTTTGCTCTCTCTCTCCTCTCAAATAAATAAATAAAATCTTAAAAAAATATATTTCTTTTCCATAACGAAATGAAGAGCACAAGGGAAGTGAAATGTGGTAATTGTCACTTGGCCTCAATGTGAGGCAATAGGGCATGGTGGGGACTGGGGCAGATGGGAGAGAGAGGCCCTCCCTATAATCGGCAGCCCCTCTAAGCTCCAGCCAATGGTTGCTACCAGGTCTGATGCTATTGGAGCCCCCAATTTTTTTAAGGAAAACCAGACATTCAAAAATTCAGATTTTTTTTCATGTGACCTATTTTGATTGTTCAAATACTGGCTCAAATTGCTTTTCTAAATGCTGTGCAGGTGAAGCAAGACATTTGCAGGACAAACATGGCCCAGGGGACACCAACCTGCAATACTATTAGCCCTATTTTGAGAGATGAGGGCACAGTGTTCCAGAGAGAGGAAGGGGTTTTCCTGGGGTCCCCTAATGGTAAGTGGTAGGATGTCTCTAGAACATGGGCTTGCTCCACTGGTTCAGCCTTAGGGAAGAAGGGCCAGTGAAATGAACACTCACATTACAGGCTCAGTCCAGGTTCTATATCCCCCCATTCACTAGGGGGGAACCCAGCCCCAGCCCATGGCCTCTGGTCCTCCTAGCTCTGGACGTTTGGGGCTGGAGCCTCAGAACCATGGTGCGGGGGAGTTATCAAACCACACCAAGGTGGAGCTGGCCTGCATCTTGAGAGGATCGCACGCTGGAGCTGGGGGTGAGGACATGAAAACTCGGGCGCCTCCCACTAAGTTCTTTCCTTTCATTTTCTTTTGGTTCCTAACATTTTGTTGTGGAAAATTTCAAACCCACGAAAAGCTGAAAGAATAGCAGAGAACATCCGTACACCTGCCTTGCCACGTCTACCAATGACATTCTGCTTCACCTGTCACCCCTCCGTCTGCCCACCCACCCGTCCCATCTGTCCACCTTCGTATTTGATTTCGTTTTGATGCCTGTCAGAGTAATTTGCAGAGATCGGGCACTTCACCCGTACAGAGTTCAGGCTGTGGATTCCTTTTCTTTCTAAGCTTTGACTCAAAAGTAATTAATGAAGACATTCTCTTTGTAAAGGAAGGGAAACATTACAGGAACGTGAACTTGCCTTCCAGCACCCCTGCCTTAGCCTGATCCTGTGTCTAGGGATGACCACAGCCACCTGCAGCACACACTGTATCTCTACATACCTTTTTCTGAGCTTTGAAGTATCTACAGGTAGCCATGGAAAGTAAGCATGCTACTATGTTGCATGCTTCTTTTTTTTTTTAAACAAAAGTTGTGCTTTCCTGGACATGTCGCCCTACAGTTTGCTTTTCCACTCAACACCTTCTCGTGTCAGCATGAGATTCTACCTTATCCCTTTCTGCAGGCTGCAGTCACCCACAGTAAGAATACATCGCAGGTTTATCTACCCACGCCCCCAGCTAATGGACATTGAGGTCGTTTATACCTGGTGTCATTTCTTTTTTAGCTTTTGTCCCGGTTTCTTTGTCTGATTCCGTAAGCGCTCTGTGTTAAAGATCACTTAGAGTAGATAACTCCCGGGGGTGGTCTCTGCAGTGTTGGGAGCAGCGGTGAGTTACTGCAGCCGGGATGCCCGGGCCACTCGGGGGAGGTAGGCACGGGCCCTGCTGGGGACTCACCACACACGATGCTCTGATTGACACACTGCCAGGAGTAGCGCTCCATCTTGGGTCTGCAGCCAGCCTGCTCAGCCTGCGTGTAGCAGCAGTCGTGCCGGTGACAGCACCTGGGGATGGCAGACAGGCAGACCAGCAGGTGGGTGGAGGCAGGGATGCTCTCCCGGCCAGGACTATGGCTAAGTGAGGACACGCAGGGAGCCAGCATCTTCTGGTCCAAGCTGTGTCCCCGAGAATCCCCACCCTGGGAAATAATTTTGCAGACCCCAGTGTGTGGGGTGTGCCCTGGCTCCGTCCCTTGGCCCCTGCCTGCCTCATTCTGTGTCTCTGAGCTCCCGCGCACCTGCCTCCTCTCTGTGCCGGGTGTGAGCCGAGCCCCGCCTGCCTCCTGACTTTGCGTGGGACCTGCCCTCTGCCTGGGACGGCTACCTGCCCATCCTTCCTCCCTCCAGGTCTCAGCCTAAGAACAGCTCCCATTCCAAGATGTCATCCAGCTCCAGACCTCCCCAGTCAATGACGGTCTCCTGGTTACACCGTCTCATACAACTGGGTTCCTTCCCTTCAGGGCAGGTTTATAGCGAGACTCTCATTTTAGGGAGAAGACTGATGAGCATCTGTCCTCTGCACTGGCCAGAGCTCTGTCAGGACAGGACCATTTCTGTCCTGCTCTCCACAGTGTCCCCAGTGTCCAGTCCGGGGTCTGCTACATAATAGGACCTCAATAATAATAATAATAATAATAATAATAATAATGATAATTTGCTGTTGAGCAATTCTGAGAAACATCCACAAATGTCCCCAAACCTGCCCATCATTCATTCATTCACTGGTACTGTCTCCATCCAGTTACTAGTCCCACCATGTACGGAGCCCATAATGGGATCTGGCAGGGAGAGGTCAGCCAGATGCCGCTCTGCCCTCAGGGAGCCCCCAGTCTGATGGGGGGAGGCAGACAAGCCACCAGACACCACATGCATGGTGAGAAGTGCTGGAACGTGGGATGAGTGGGGGGGACTCCGGGAGCCCAGAGGGGTCAATGCCTGAGCTGCATCTGGGAGGATGTGTAGGAAGCAGACAACCATGCCCGGGAGCCTTGGAAGCATGAGACTGAGCAAAGACCTGTCTGGGACAGTCAAATCCTCCAAGCCAGGGAAGAGACCTTCACATGGTGCCCTCTGCCACCTCCTACTGGCTGTGTGGAAATGGGTGAGTGGCCGTGCCTCCCTGAGCCTCAGGGGACAGCAGTCCTGCCCGCCTTGGAGGATAAACGAAAGGAAGTCGCTGATAGATCTAAATAAACCCTCAGCCTTGCACAGAACGGGCATTTCTCACATGGTAGCAGAGCCCAGCGAGTAGGGGCATAAATCCAGCCCAGCTGCCTGGGTTCGGATCCCAGCCCCCACCCCTCACTGTCTCTGTGGTCCCAGACAAATTCATCTCTCCTGCCTCAGTGTCCTCATCTCTGAAATGGGGTTGTTGTGAGGACTGAGAGGGCTTCTCAGAACGGTTCCTGGTGCATAATAAGTCTGATCAAGCCTATGTTCTTTTATCAGCCCAAGTAATTCATCGCATGGTGAGGCTGGGGTGGGGGCAGCTGTGACACCCGGGGTGTGTCCTCACCGGGAACCTGTGGGGTCCCGAGAAGCAGGGAACCTGCTTCTCCCTCTCCCTCTGCATGCCCCGTCACCCAGGAGGCCCTCTGCCTGCCAGGTTGTACTGCATGCTAGGATCTTGCTAGTCCAAACAGAAACCTCGGTTGTGGGTATTTCCTTATAGAGGCCTTAACTACCCCAGGGGGTGGGGGACCTTCTGAGCCCAGGCCCAAGCATGCACTCACCAGTCGATGGCGTCGCGGGGCTGGCCATGGCCCCCCAGGCCACAATAGCAGCCATAGCTTATGTAGGACAGGGGGCTGCGGCTGCCAACACAGTTCATGGTCCCTGCCAGTTCTAGAAGCCCACGCCGGTGCACGTGTGACCTCTGGGAAGCTAGAGGGAAACAAAGGTCAGAGGTTGCAGGGCAGGGCTTGGGGAAGGGCACTAGCGTGGGAAGGGCTTGGATGACTGTTTGGGTTTGAATCCCACTCTTCCTACTTCCTCACTGTGTGACCTTGGACAACTTACTCAACCTCTCTGTGCCTTGGTTTCCTTGTTTGTAAAATAAGGAGGATGAAATGGCATCACACATGTAAAGCCCCTGGCACATGCCAAGCTCTATTATTCATGTCTTCAAGGCAGCCCTGAAAGAGAAAACAAGTCACGGAGCCACAGCATCCCAAAGGTCGCACCACTGCGCCTTTGCACAAGCTGGCCCCTCTTCCTGGAATGTCCTGATTTCCAATCTCCTGCCCTCATCTACTCCAGATGAAGTCAGACTACTAGTACTGCATCAAATGTCTGTCCAGTTGCCTGTGCTGGGCACTGGGCAACAGAGATGAGCTAAACAGTGTCCATGCCACCAGGCTCCCCTGCAGGGGCTTTCCTGTCCATGGGTCTCCCCTGCCCTGCACCATGCCCCTCCAGACTCTGGCTCGGGGCCTTTTGCATCTTCTCTTATTTTCACTGCCCAGGCACGGCTTCCTCCCACACAGGGAGGCCCTGCGGCCTGAGCCCAGCCACCTGTCTGTATCCCCGTGCATCTCTGACATACAGCAATGCACAGGAGGGGTGACTGGACCCCCCCACATTTCACAGGTGAGGAAGGGGAGGCCGGAGCACCAAGGACGACCCCCACAGTCACACAGCCAACCAGAACCTGATCTTCTTGGGGGCCTCCGACCCAGACTTCTGACCTCCAAACCAGTGCGCCTTCCTCTTCACCCAATAAGGGCAAGGGAAGGGGGCCTGCCAAGGTGACAGAGCTGAGAGGCACCAATGGGGCCACTGCTTGGGGTCAGGGCCCTCCAAATCCACTGTGACCGGGACATCCAATAATCCTTCTGGTGAAGGTAACGAAGGAGTCCATTCTCTGGCATTGGTCCAAAAAACCAAACAGAGCAACAGTAAGGAGTGAGATCACTTCAACCTCACCCCATACTAAGCACCGTGCTCCCCAATTGACAGGCACCTCCTATTGTCAACAGCATAGCCTCCCTGTCTTGTGGGCAGCTGTTATCCCATTTATGGCTGGGAAGAGGCACAGGGCTGCCGTGGCCCGGAGCAGACACTCACACGGGAGCCTGTCTGATTCCTGGGTGTCCACTCTCCACCGCTTGGGGACGGAGGAGCCAGGTCAGGTCTGTGCATTGCATCTGCCCATAAGGTCTCATCGCTTTTCATCTAAAACAAATTTTCAGGGCGCCTGGGTAGCTCCGTCGGTGAAGCATCTGCCTTTGGCTCAGGTCATGATTCCAGGGTCCCGGGATCGAGCCCCGCATCAGGCTCCCTGCACTGCAGGGAACCTGCTTCTCCCTCTCCCTCTGCCTGCCGCTCCCCCCTGCTTGTGTGTGCTCTCTCTCTCTGTCAAATAAATAAATAAAATCCTTAAAAAAAATTTTTTTTAAACAAGTGTTCATCACCCTGACTTTTTTGAAGAGTCCAGGCCAAAATTAAACCCATTGTTGTTTTTCCTTGGTGGAAAAAGTACCATATTTGTGGGGGTGGGGGAATAGAGATGAGTTAAATAGAAAGAAAACATAGAAACCAGTTAAAGGTTTCGTCTTCCTCTCTGGGTGACCAGTCCTCGCTCTCCCACAACTGGCCAGGTGCGGTTCCCAGCTGCCCACGCGTCCGCCCGAAACATCCCATGGCTCCCACCACTGTCCAAATAAAGCTCAGAGGCCTCACTGCAGCCCAGAGGCCTTGCACGAAGGGGCCCCTCTCTCAACACCCCCATGTCCTCTCTCAACGCCCCCATGCAGCCCCTGCTCATCATTAATGTCTCCAGCTGAGTTTCCCATCACAGACACCCTGCAGGGCACACGCCCTCACCCCATGCTCACCTCTCACCCCCTTCTATAATCCGCCTTGCCCCCAGGTGGCCATAGCACACTGTGCAGCTGTCTGCTTATGGGAGTGACCCTCTATTTAACTCTTTTAAAGATTTTATTTATTTATTTGACAGAGAGAGAGAGAGCACAAGCGGGGGGAGCGGCAGGAAGAGAGAGAAGGAGAAGCTGAAGGCAGATGCCTAACCGACTAAGCCACCCAGGCGCCCCTGGGAGTGACCTTCTCAACTGGGAGCTCTTTGAGGGCAGATTTCTGCTGTAGACAACTCCAGATCCCCTGGCACACAGTAAGCTTCCAGAAAAGGTCCCTTGACCTCCGGACCTACCAAGCCCCATGGAACACTCCCTGTGTAAGCATACCTGAAATGGCCCCAGTCCTAACTCCATGCCCCAAAGCTGTCCCCAGAGGTCCCCACCCCGACCTGACCACACTCTGGCAATCTCAGGGTCCTGGGCACAGCCCTCCAGAGAACCAAGGCACGGGGCAGCCGCCCAGCACTGAGTTTGGAACCAAGGAAAATACTCCCTCTGCGTCAACTTAGGTGAGGCAGGTCATCCTGGGGTCTGTTTGCTCTCTCTGCCCGCGACAGCCTCTACTTAGGAGTGCCGAAGCTGTCCCGGTGTCCCATGGGCCTGAGCATGTGTGTGTGTGTGTGTGTGTGTGTGTGTGTGTGTGTTCGGGCTGTCTGGTCTGCCTGAGCTTTATGTGTGCATATGTGTGTTCCCTGCGAGGTCCCTTTGCCTGTGTCCAGTGTGAAACTGTCCGTGAACCCTACACCTGAGTGCCCAGGTGAGGCTGAAGGTGTTCTGTGCCTGCATGTTTCCCTGCTTGTGGTGTGTCCCTATATTTCCCTGCGAGTGGGTGTGTCTGTACACCCCAGAAATAGTCGGGTGCTGAGGAGACCTCTCTAAGGGTGATGGCCAGGGGCAGGTGAGAAAGCCACCTTCTGTTCTTCATCTAGCCCTCCCAGGTGTCCCCTCCGCCCCCCCCCCCGTAGCCCTACCTTAGACCTCAGGGACAGGTGACTGGAGGGTGCCTGGGGGGGCGGTAGGGCTGGGGGACAGGGTTCCTGGAAACCTGGTAAGGAATGCATCAGAGGGGCGGAAAAGGAGCGCTGGGGGCTCCCGGTGCCCCGGGAGCAGGGAGGAGAGGCTGATGAGTTGGAGGGGTTGCAGAGGGACGGGAAGGCAGGGCTCCCCGTTCCTTCAGGAGGCCCCCTCCTCACTCACTCACCGGCGCTGGGCCCGAGTCCGGGTCCCAACAGCAACAGGAGCAGAAGGAGCAGCGGCGGCCGCAGCATCGAGGGCTGGCTCAGAGGCGGCGGACGCATCCGACGGCTGCAGGTGCCGACTGCTCCGGCCGCGGTGTAGTCTCGGAGCCCCGCACCCCCTCCCCACCGCCCGGCCCCGCCCGGCCCCGCCCCCGGCCCCGCGGGCAGGCGGGGCTGGCACTCCCGGACCTCCAACGCGGACTCCCCGGAATGGGCAGGGGGCGCGCCGGGCCGGAGGGAGAATCTGGCTCCAGATGTGTCGGACGGGGACCTGGGGAGAACGACGGAGGGAGAGCGCGGGTCGGTCCAGGAGTAGGCGTGCAACAAAGGTGCTCGGTTGCTGGTACCACCTGCAGCCCCCTCCCGGCGCTCACCTCGACGTCCGAAAGGAAGACAAGACTTGGGGGGTCGGGGGGAAGGGGGAGGAACTGAACTGATCTTGAACATTTTGGTTTAGCTTGTTGGGTTTTTTTTTTTTTTTTTTAAGATTTTATTTTATTGGGCGCCTGGGTGGCTCAGTTGGTTAAGCGACTGCCTTCGGCTCAGGTCACGATCCTGGAGTGCTGGGATCGCGTCCCGCATCGGGCTGCCTGCTCAGCAGGGAGTCTGCTTCTCCCTCTGACCCTCTCCCCTCTCATGTGCCCTCTCTCTCATTCTCGCTCTCTCAAATGAATAAATACATAAAATCTTTTAAAAAAAAAGATTTTATTTTATTAAGTCATTTCTATACCCAGCATGGGGCTGGAACCCACAACCCCAAAGTCAAGAGTCGCTCACTCTACCGACTGCGCCAACCGGCCCCTTAAACATTCTAAATGCAGGAAACTTGGCGCTCCTGACACCCCCCTCGAAATCAACCCTCTGCGGCCACCCCACCCTCACCACCACACCACCATATTAGGGAAACTGAGGTGGTCCAAGATTGCCCCAAGACAGAGCTGGCATGGTGAGGGATGAGGGGGTGAGGCGGCAGAGGGGTCGGAGCAAAGCCCACACCCCATCCCCTTCCCGCCTGGGGCATCTCATCTGCATCTGCTCCAGGGCTGTAAGGCTGTGAGGGTCAAAGTGAGGCGGGGAGGTACAATTCCACAGGAGCTCAGTACTGCAAAGAGATGTTTATTCTCCTTGGTCCCTGGCACTAGCCCTATCCAGCTAGTCAGCAATTTCTGTTGATTTTGAGTCATAACTACTTCTGAGAGTGGAGCCCCAGATCCCTCCCCATCTCCACAGCTAAGCCCTAGTAGAGATAATAGTAACAGTAACAAAGGCGATGTCATGGCTTACCAGTTTACCAGCTTACCAGTGTGCTAAGGGCACCAGACACGTGATCTTATCACAACCTCAGACCCCCTGATGTCCCCCTGTCACAGGAAGTAATGGAGGATCAAAGAAGCTAAGAACCAAGAATTAGGAGAGGCCAGATTCAAATGCCTTTTGACATGATGGTCAATCTCCATCTGCCTCCTTCTATGAAAACCTGAGGCATCGGGCCATCCAGCTGCCCCACACTGAGTTCACTGTCCCCCCACAGGAGCGAGCTCCTCCAGGCAACGCCTGGGTCTGTCCTCTTGAACGCCCAGCATGGACCTGCTTGACACGGAATAGGTGTTTAATTAAGGCTTGCCCATTCGGGGAGTATGGGTTTCCTACTCTCCCAAACATAGGGTAGAAATAGACCTTCCTTCCAAGGCTCTCCCATGAGCGACAGGGGATAAAATAACCCATATAAACCCAGGAGAAGTGCTTTTGCCTTCGAGGACTTTCCCAGTCAATATGCATAGAGGAAAACCCAACTTGTCATGAAGGGTCCATCATAAGTAACAAGTCAGGAAAATATGTACTCAATATCAGAACTTTTTGTACCCAAACTCTACCACTATAACTGGTTAGCCTCCATCATCTGCAAGGATCCTTTGCACAGAATAATTTGCTCCCAATATGGTAGATGACTGAGGCATTGGGACCATCATCAAAGATACTAATGTCAGGGCGCCTGGGTGGCTCAGTCGGGTAAGCCTCTGACTCTTGCTATCAGCTCAGGTCATGATCTCAGGGTCCTGAGATTGAGCCCTTAGTCTGTCTGGCTCTGTGCTGGACCCTGCTTAAGATTCTCTTTCTCGGGGCGCCTGGGTGGCTCAGTCGGTTAAGCGGCTGCCTTCGGCTCAGGTCATGATCCCAGGGTCCTGGGATCGAGCCCCATATTGGGCTCCCTGCTCGGCGGAGAGCCTGCTTCTCCCTCTCCCTCTGTCTGCCGCTCTGCCTACTTATGCTCTCTCTCTCTAGCTCTGTTAAATAAATAAATAAATAAAAATCTTAAGAAAAGTCAAGCGATTTCATTTCTAAAAAAAAAAAAAAAAAGATTCTCTTTCTCTCTCCCTCTGCCCCTCTCCCACCACTCATGCTCTATCTCCCTCAAAAAAAAAAAGAGAGAGAGAGAGAGAGACTAATGCCATACTCACCTCAATTAACATATTAAAAATAACCAAAATTATAAATCCTTTGCAAAGGTGCCTCAGTTGAATGTGCTGAGAGATGAGGGGATATAACAGAATGGAATGGAGTCAGAAATCGGTTCATTTCCAAAGGGGGAATTATGCATACCGAGGAACTGTGCCCTAGTGCTGGTCTCAATCTAACCACGTCCTCGGGTTCATCCTGGTCTATTGACAAAGGCTTGCTACAAATGTTTGGTAAGTAAAGATTTCTTCTTCTGTGTGACAGAAGCGGGTATCTTCTATGACTAGATGGTAAAATAACTCTACACATACAGAGGAGCATCTGAAGTTGGGTGCTTTCTCCAGCTCATGAGACCCCCAAAAACAGAACAGTGAATCCTCAGATCCAGCACACTCTCTGATCTAGCTATTCCTAGGGAATAGCTCTAAGAAAATAAAACGCTCAGGCAAGATTTATACACAACGCGGATCACTAACAAAGAGCAAAAACCTAGAAACAACCTAAGTTTCCAATAATAAAATGGTAGTTTGGGGTGCCTGGCTGACTCAATCCGTAGAACATGCTACTCTTGATCTCAGGGTCGTGAGTTCAAGCCCACGTTCTGCTTAAAGCTCAGTTTAAAAAAAAAACTTTTTTAAATTAAAATTGTAGTAACAGGGGCGCCTGGGTGGCTCAGTCATTAAGCGTCTGCCTTCGGCTCAGGTCGTGATCCCAGGGTCCTGGGATCGAGCCCCGCATCGGGCTCCCTGCTTGGCGGGAAGCCTGCTTCTCCCTCTCCCACTCCTGCTGCTTGTGTTCCTGCTCTCTCTGTGTCTGTCAAATAAATAAATGAAATCTTTTAAAAAAAATTTTAAAAAATAAAAATACTTTTAAAAGCAGAGAGCTGCAGTATAATCCTACCTTTATAATTAGACTGCACAACTGAGCAAGAGCCGGGTATAAGCATGGCTTTACGCACATACCCAATACACATACATACGTGGGGCTCTCTGGAGGGAGAAGGAAAAAGAGGAAGGATGAATGAAAAGTACCAAAATGCAATACTGATTATATTTTTAATTTTAATGCCAGTGTAATTAACATACAGTGTCATATTAGTTTCAGGTACACAATATAGTGATTCAGTAATTCTCTATATTACTCTGTGCTCATAAGTGTGCTCTTAATCCCCATCACCTGTTTCACCCGTTCCCCCACCCACCTCCCCTATGATAACCATCAGTGTGTTCTCTATAAGAGTCTGCTTTTTTGTTTGTCCGTTTTTTTCCTTTGTGTGTTTGTTTTGTTTCTTAAATTCCCCATAGGAGTGAGGTCATATGGTATTTGTCCTTTCAGACTGACTTATTTCACTTAGCATTACGCCCTCTAGCTTCATCCATGTCGTTGCAAATGGCAAGATTTGATTCTTTTCTATGGCTGAGTAATACTCCATTGTCTGTAGGTACCACATCTTCTTTATCCATTCGTCTATGGATAGACACTTGGGTTGCTTCCCTATCTTGGCTATGGTAAATCATGCTGCAATAAACACAGCGGTGCAAATATCTTTTCAAATTGGTGTTTTCATATTCTTTGGGTAAATACCCAGTAGTGTGATTACTAGATCATAGGGTAGTTCTATTTTTTATTTTTTGAGGAAACTCCATATTATCTGTCTTCCACCAGTGGCTGCACCAGTTTGCATTCCCACCAAGGGTCCCGCGAGTGTTCCTTTTTCTCCACATCCTCACCAACTCTTGTCATTTCTTGTGTTTTTGATTCCGATTATTTTCATAGGGTGGAAATGCTTGAGTCTTATTTTTATCTCCTTATTTTCCAAATTTCTTTTTTTTAAGATTTTATTTATTTATTCATGAGAGCCAGAGAGAGAGAGAGAGAGAGAGAAACAGACTCCCCGCTGAGCAGGGAACCCGATGCGGGACTCGATCCCAGGACCCTGAGATCATGACCTGAGCCGAAGGCAGACGCTTAACAACTGAGCCACCCAGGTGCCCTATTTTCAAAATTTCTATGAGAACCAAAACTTTTGTGATTCAGAGGGGAAAAAATTAAAACAAAGCCATAGACTTCAATTCAATAAAGCTTGTCTCTCGAAAAGCTGCCTTGGTATTATTCTAAAAGCACAAAGACACAGGCATGAAAATCAAGATACTCATCAGTTTTGGGTTTCCATTTTGTGGTTTTTTAAAAAGCTTTGTATTCCCGGGCGCCTGGGTGGCTCAGTTGGTTGGGCGACTGCCTTCAGCTCAGGTCATGATCCTGGAGTCCCGGGATCGAGTCCCGCATCGGGCTCCCCACTCGGCGGGGAGTCTGCTTCTCCCTCTCACCCTCTCCCCTCTCATGCTCTATCTCATTCTCTCTCTCAAATAAATAAATAAAAATCTTAAAAAAATAAAAATAAAAAAATAAAAAGCTTTGTATTCCCGTGGTTACAAGGGGCTGAGGTAGGAAGAAGGAAGTTGTTGTTTAATGAATATAAAGACATATGCACTTACCTTTTGACTCAGCGATCCAATTCTAAGAATCTACGGGCAAAAATATGAAATGGCACATGCTCAAGGCTATTGATAGCAACAGTTTTATAACAGCAAAGTAATGGAAACAACACAAATATCTATCAAGAGGGGAACGATACACGGGGCACCTGGGTGGCTCAGTCGTTGGGCGTCTGCCTTCGGCTCAGGTCATGATCCTAGGGTCCTGGGATCGAGCCCCACATCGGGCTCCCTGCTCCGTGGGAAGCCTGCTTCTCCCTCTCCCACTCCCCCTGCTTGTGTTCCCTCTCTCGCTGTGTCTCTCTCTGTCAAATAAATAAATAAAATCTTAAAAAAAAAAAAGAGGGGAACAATACAGCCTCACAATCTTAATAAATTTTAATCGAGAACAGTAAAGTTTTCTCTAAAAAAAATATTTTATTTATGTATTTGACACAGAGAGAGGGAACACAAGCAGGGGGAGTGGGAGAGGGAGAAGCAGGCTTCCTGCCGAGCAGGGAGCCCGATGTGGGGCTCAATCCCAGGACCCTGAGATTGTGACCTGAGCCGAAGGCAAACGTTTAACCAACGGAGCCACCCAGGCGTCCTGAGGACAGTAAAGTTTTCTTGAGGGAGAACTCTGCATATAGCTATGAGTGATCTTCAGGATATATTGTCAAGTGAAAAAAAGAAAAGCGGCGTGTAAAAATAGTATGTCGGGTGGGCCCTGTTTTAAGAAAAGGGGGAAGGAGTCCTCTTCCCACTCTGCACCTCACGACAGACGCGTGCAGACCAACAGGTGTCTGTGTTTGTCCTCTAACAAAAGTCATTGATATGACCTTTAGTCATTATTTCAGGACAAATGTTCCATAAAGCTCAGCCACTCCCAAATATTTCCCTTATCCCTGGCCTGCAAGGTGTATAAAAGTGCTTATTAAAATAAGAAGTAGTATATAAATACAAGGGAATATTACTCAGCCATAAAAAGAGTGAAATCTTGCCATTTGCAACAACATGGATGGACCTAGAGAGTATTAAGTGAAATAAGTCAGTCAGAGAAAGACAAATACCATACGATTTCACTCATATGTGGAATTTAAGAAACGAACAAATAAAAAAAGAACGAACAAAAAAATAGACTATTAACTACAGAGAACACACTGGTAGTTGCTGGAGGGGAAGTAGGTGGGGGATGGGTGACATAGGTGATGGGGATAAAGGAGTGCACCTGTCGTGATGAGCATAGGGCAACATATGGAATTGTTGTTGTTGTATTATACACTTGCAACTAACATAACACTATGTTAACTACACTGGAATTAAAATTAATAATAATAATAAAGTGCTTATTAAAACCTGGTTGCTGAACCCTACCTCCAGAGTTCCTGATTCAGTTGGTCTAAATGGACATGGGTAATTTACATTTCTCACAAGCTCCCAGGTGGTACTGATGCTGCTCAGGACGCTTGGAGACCCATCCAATCGCTGAGAAGCAGCCTTCATTTAGAAGTAACATCTGCATCAAAATAGCAGCAGGTGGGATGCATGGGCCCGGCTCAGGTCATGATCCCCGGGTCCTAGGATCGAGTCCTGCCTCGGGCTCTTTGCTCAGCGAGTCCTGCTGCTCCCCTAGCTTGTGCTCTCTCGTGCCCCTCTCTCTCTCTCTGGCAAATAAATAAATAATCTTTAAAAAAAACACACAAAATAACATCAGGTGAAATCAAATAAGGAGGCAGTTACAGTTTCTACCTGGCCCAGAAGTAGCATAACATCCATGTATTATTTTCTAATTGTATACATAATTAACTTCAAATTACAGTACTGAGCTTTATTTTTTTTAAAGATTTTATTTATTTATTTGAGAGAGAGAGAATGAGAGATAGAGAGCATGAGGGAAGAGGGTCAGAGGGAGAAGCAGACTCCCTGCTGAGCAGGGAGCCCGACGTGGGACTCGATTCTGGGACTCCAGACCTGAGCCGAAGGCAGCCGCTCAACCAACTGAGCCACCCAGGCGCCCGAGCTTTATTTTTTTTTAAAGATTTCATTTATTTATTTGACAGAGAGAGACACAGCGAGAGAGGGAACACAAGCGGGGGGAGTAGGAGAGGGAGAAGCAGGCTTCCCGCAGGGAGCTCGATGCGGGGCTCGATGCGGGGCTCGATGCGGGGCTCGATGCGGGGCTCGATGCGGGGCTCGATCCCAGGACCCCAGGATCATGACCTGAGCCGAAGACAGACTCAACGACTGAGCCACCCAGGCGCCCCTTTATCTGAGCTTTGGAACAACCTGGGAGCTTTTAATTTCTTCTGATGCAGGACATGGCCCCTGGAAATTCTTATCAGTCAGGTGGCTTGGAGCAGAGCAGAAGCACCTATTATTATCAAATTTTTTTTTTTTTAAAGCTCCTCAGGTGGTTCATTCTTCTGGGCAACAGGAGGATTGAGAACCACTGCCCCATAGTAACCAGTATTGCTCACAGGCCCTATTCATGAGATCCTTCAACCACTTAAAGAAGAGCACGAAACCACAAGCTTAATTAGGGGGAAAAAATACATATTTGAGTTGTCAACATGGGTGGCTCTGAAAATCCACGTTATTGTACTTAATGACAATCCAGCCCACATATTTAAAAAACTGAGAGGTGGAGAAGAGATGCCTGTTTCATTTCTTCTCTGCAGAAAGAGGTCGTTTCAGATGGTTCAAAGGTATCTTGCCTGTTTCTTGAAATATCTTCTAATTCCTTGCCTAACAGCTAATTTTTTAATGACAGGTAAGTGTAAGGAAAATTTCTTATAAAATGCTTTGGTGTTATTCAGAAAGCTTTTTTTGTTTTTTTTACTTTTCCTTTGAAACAAAGTTTTCCTTCATGTGAAGATAAGATCCTTTTGCTTAGAAAGTATCATAATGGCTGTTGGTCCTCAGAATATTCTGAACTCTAAAAGTATTGGAGAAATATAGTGAGTATTTTTTTTAACAATATTATTTATTTGACAGAGAGAGACACAGCGAGAGAGGGAACACAAGCAGGGGGAGTGGGGGAGGGAGAAGCAGGCTTCCCGCGGAGCAGGGATCCCGATTATTGGCTCGATCCCAGGACCCTGGGACCATGACCTGAGCGGAAGGCAAACGCTTAACGACTGAGCCACCCAGGTGCCCCTATAGTGAGTATCTTCACTGGAGCCCTTTTCAGAAATGTTTGAAATGTTTGAACTTAGTTTATTTCACTTTTCTAATGACTCAGAATAAAGGTTACCAGAGACTTTAAAAATACGTACCTTCTGAATTTATCAAAGGGGAAAGTTATCCCAGGTGCCCTATTGTGTAGGAGGTTGAAGTTGGTCCTTACGGGACTATGAGGATTTTCTTCACAATAGGGCCACCAGACAAGACAGTCCTCTCCAGATCTTTCCTAAAGGTGATTTCTTGGCATTGTTTTTTAAATGTTTCGGCACCAAATAGCATTTGGGGCTTTGATTCTCCACCCCACCCCCATGGTCCCATGGTGAAAATGAGGGCTCTTCCAGAGAGTAACTTGAGTATTCTGGATTCTTAAGTTTATAAAAAGAGGGGTGCCTGGGTAGCTCAGTCGTTAAGCGTCTGCCTCCGGCTCAGGTCATGATCCTGGGGTCCTGGGATCGAGCCCCGCATCGGGCTCCCTGCTCGGCGGGAAGCCTGCTTCTCCCTCTCCCGCTCCCCCTGCTTGTGTTCCCTCTCTCGCTGTGTCTCTCTCTGTCAGATAAATAAATAAAATCTTAAAAAAATAAAAAATAAAGCTCAGTACTGTAATTTGAAGTCAATTATGTATACAATTAGTAATTCAAGGATGTTATGTACTTCTGTGCCAGTTAAATCTTTAAAAACAAATTTATAAAAAGATAGGGTAATTCCTGTTTTTTGAGTGCCCCTCCAATCCTAATTGTGATTGACATTTTGGTGCATTTCCTGCTAGACTTTGTTATGCATGATAGGTTTTTCTTTATTATTCTTGTACTTGTTCTGTTTTTCCAGTTTTCTCTCATGAAATTTTTTTAAAATTATTTATTTATTTATTTCACAGAGACACAGAGAGAGGGAACACAAGCAGGGGGAGTGGGGAGAGGGAGAAGCAGGGGGCTCGATGCGGGGCTCGATCCCAGGATCCTGGGAATTATGACCTGAGCCGAAGGCAGACGCTTAACGGCTGAGCCACCAAGCTGCCCTGAAATTTCTTTTTCATAATAAACACGTCTTTTAAAAGTACATACTCTTTAATAAATGGTTAAAATCAAGCATTTTTTAGGGAAAATTAAGCTACGAGGTAGTTTACAATTAGCCTTTCGGTATATTTCACTTAAGCAATTTTTTAAAAAGATTTTATTTATTAGAGCGCACAAGCAGGGGGAGGGGCAGAGGGAGAGGGAGAAGCAGGCTTCCTGGAGCAGGGAGCCTGATGAGGGGCTCGATCCCAGGACCCTGGGATCATGACCTGAGCCAAAGGCAGATGCTTAACCAGCTGAGCCACCCAAGCGCCTCTCACTAAGCAAATTTAGAGCAGGTAAAACAAAATGAAAAGATAAGGGGTTACAATTACTAACCAAAAAAAAAAAAAAAAAAACAAAAACCAAAAAACAAACAAAAAAACAAAAAAACCCCACCAAAACAATAAAACAGCTAAGTGTCTATATTTATGAATATTTCAGGGGCGCCTAGCTGGCTCTGTTAGTAGAGTGTGTGACCTTTGTTCTCATGGTTGTGATTTCAAGCCCCATGTTGGGTGAAGAAAAAAATAAGTAAATTAAAAATATATATATTTAAAATTGCTTATTCCGTAACTAATTAGTATTCGTTCACAGCTTTTGAAAATGATTTCTTGGGATGCCTGGGTTCCTCAGTCAGTTAAGCGTCTGCTTCGGCTCAGGTCATGATCCTGGGGTCCTGGGATCCAGCCCCGGGTTGGGTTCCCTGCACAGGGAGCTTATAGACTGGCCACTAACATCGTGGACTCGATTAGGAAAAATTCTAATCCAGGGTACAATGATGGGTTTCCTCTTGGAAATCCCTGTTGTATTGTCTGATCAAGAGCCTACTTAGAAAAGCAAGAGGGGCGCCTGGGTGGCTCAGTCGGTGAGGCATCTGCCTTCGGCTTGGGTTATGATCGTTCTCTCTGGGTCTCTGTCTCTCTCTTTCTCAAATATAATGGATACAGTCTTTAAAAAAGAAAAAAAAAAAGGGCGCCTGGGTGGCTCAGTTGGTTAAGTGACTGCCTTCAGCTCAGGTCATGATCCTGGAGTCCTGGGATTGAGTCCTCTGACCCTCCCCCCTCTTATGCTCTCTCTGCCTCATTCTTTCTCTCTCAAATAAATAAATAAATAATCTTAAAAAAAAAAAAGATCCCCTGCCTTAAAAAAAAAAATGAAGAAAAGAAAAAGGGTGGCATTTTTCTGAGTTTGAGGGGTTTTGTTGTTGTTTTGAAGGCTACTTATTCATGAAACTGCTTCTGAATCTTTGCTTTGGAAAACCCCTTTTTGTACCAGGTAAGTAAACTTGGACTTGTTATTTTTGTGTTGTTTTTAAATGACTATACTATCATTTTTCTGGATGTTTGCACAGGATTTTTTTTTTTTTTTTGCACAGGATTCTTGAAAATGCAGCTTCCCACCGTGATTTTACTTTATCTCTCTGCTTAATCTGCAGAGTAATGCATGTCATTCTGGGATGAAACTCATGAGTTCCTAGGAGGCTATTCCTGTTTGTTCCCAGTTATCACTCCATCCATTCACCTGTGTCAGCCTCTAGATTCACACCAATAAAACTTTATTGCACAGATTTAAAAAACTGTTGCCCTCTACCAGATCAAGCTGTTGGAAGGCAAGGCTGATAAAGCTGATGGGTCTGAATTTCAGTATGCAGGTGTTCAAAGACTTTGAAGCCCTGCCCTCAGATTCTTTTTTTTTTTTTTTTTAAGATTTTATTTATTTGCGAGAGAGAGAATGAGAGACAGAGAGCATGAGAGGGAGGAGGGTCAGAGGGAGAAGCAAACTCCCCGCCGAGCGGGGAGCCCGATGCGGGACTCGATCCCGGGACTCCAGGATCATGACCTGAGCCGAAGGCAGTCGCTTAACCAACTGAGCCACCCAGGCGCCCTGTCCTCAGATTCTTAATCGGATATGCCTTCCACAACTCTAGACTGCATTAGGAGGTTGCCCTAACCTTTTAAGAACATTGTTAAAAGCATCCTGGTGTGTAAAGGGTATCAGCAAACTTCTTGAATATGCATCATCATTTTGCAGAATTTGAGGAAATAAGTTTCTCAGTACATTGGAAGTTTATCTCTGTTGAGTCCGTTGAAGGCATTTCTCTATTAGACTGGGGACAAAAAGGTGAAATGCATAAAAGCAGTCGTACAATGACAAGTCTTCAAGGATAACTTTAGGGTCTAGAAGTCTTGGAGCATTCTGATGAGTGTTCTGATCATCTTGAGAAAACTTGAGAACTGCTAAGAGTGTGGTAGCCTATACCGCAAAAGAGGTCTACCAGAGACAGCCTTGAGTTTCCTAAGCATGCTAGTATAATCCTCTCAGTTGTCAAATGAGATGTGAGTATTGTCACTAACGAAGAAACTGAGATCAGAGAGGTAACTTACCCAAGAGGGTGGGGTCAAATCCCCATGGCCTGATGTATAAGTATGGCCCCAAGGAGACTTTACCTCTCTCTGAGGCCACTAAATAACTACGCTATCTTGGCTGCCCAAGATTAAGAGCTAGTCCCCTTCAGACACTGAGATCTTAAGAAATGTTTACATTTAAAGCAAGTTCAGAGTGGCAAAGCATATAGATATTTCACCCATGTGGAGTGATTACATATCACTAGATAGTCAATGATTGGATTGTGACTCTAATTGTTGATTTTTTTTTTTAAGATTTTATTTATTTGAGAGAGAGTGGGTGCTTGAGAGAGAGAGAGCACAAGCAGGGGGAAGGGCAGAGGGAAAGGGAGAGAAGCAGACTCCCCGATGAGCAGGAAGCCCAACACGGGCTTGATCCCAGGACCCTGAGATCATGACCTGAGCCAAAGGCAGATGCCTCACAGACTGAGCCCCCCAGGCAGCCCCCCAGGCGCCTTTCTAACTGCTGATTCTTAAGTTCAAATGGATTTTACCCTCTATGGATTATTTATATCTGTTTTTATAAAGTATGAAATGACTTGCCATATAGTGAAAATGTTTAGGGGCGCCTGGGTGGCTCAGATGGTTGGGCGTCTGCCTTCGGCTCAGGGTCCTGGGATCGAGTCCCGCATCGGGCTCCCTGCTCAGCGGGGAGCCTGCTTCTCCCTCTCCCACTCCCCCCGCTTGTGTTCCCTCTCTCGCTGTGTCTCTGTCAAATAAATAAAATCTTAAAAAAAAAAAAAAAACTTTTCATTCTGGAAGTACATTTTTTCAATATAAAGTTCACTTATACTCAGTGAGCAGGACTGGTCAGACTAGGGTTCTACTGTATTTAGTTTTCTGGGGATAATATAAAGAACACAATGGTCTAGGATAATCTAGAATACCTTCCACGAAAGATCCTCGAGAAAAGAGAATACCTAGCTTTAATTCTATCAATTCAAATCTACTTTCTTAACACTTTTTTTTGGCCAGGCACTAATTCTATACCCCATTATTGCTGCCTCGGTTCATGCTCCTAACGCTGAGATATTGCATAAATCTTAACTAACTGGTACCCTGATGACAGATGCTGTCTTCAGTCTACGTTTCCCACTACCTAATAGGGCACTCTGAAACTGTACATCTGGGGCACCCGGGTGGCTCAGTCGGTTAAGCAACTGCCTTCGGCTCAGGTCAGGATCCTGGAGTCCCGGGATCGAGTCCCGCATCGGGCTCCCTGCTCAGCAGGAAGTCTGCTTCTCCCTCTGACCCTCTTCCCTCTCGTGCTCTCTATCTCTCATTCTCTCCCTCTCTCTCAAATAAATAAATAAAATCTTTAAAAATAAATAAATAAAACTGTACATCTGTTACCATTCCCCCACTTAGGGCCCTTCTGTGATTTCCCCCCTGCTCACAAAATGCCACCCTCTGTATCATATCCTAAACTCCTTGACCACTGAAGCCCTCCTAGCCTCATCTGTCCACTCGTGTGTCCCCATTTCTCCAGCACTCTCCCCAAATACACAGGCACCCACATCAACTACACTGGTCCACTGGCAGTTTCTTTAATATGCCAGAATGTTTACATTCTCCCTTGCTCACACAATGGCCTTACCTAGCTGAAAGGCCCATTACCCATGCCGGCCCCCCCTTTCCTTCAGTATTTATGCTTAGAACTAGGAAAATTAATAAAGGGAGAGCTCCCTAAGGTGGACTTGGGATGCTAGAAGGGGAGGCTGGTAGGGGGGGGCCCTACCATCCAGGGTCAATTACAGGAAAATTGTCAGTTATAGATCCCTACCAGAATAATTGCAGCAGGAAAGAATCGTCAATTACGGGCCCCACCAGGAAAAATGTACAAGGTTGCATCTCCTACAAGAAATCAACCACCCCTGCAACTCAGCCAGTGAGAAACCATATCACCCCCGAACTCTTGCTTCTCCCCAGTGGACTTCTGTTCAAAACAACGCTTCCCAGCTAACTCCTTCTCCTCCGTAATATACCATTCCTCTCTTTTGTTAGACTTCCTATGGTTTTGCCATAGCTTGCTTATCCCAGACTACAATTCTCTGCTCTTCCTGAATAAACCCATCATAAGTGTTGGTAACATAACCGATAGTCTCATTTTTAAGGTTAACATTACTTGATGATCAGAAGTGGGATCCAGAAGTGGGACCCCCAACAATTCGGAGGCTGGTGAGCAAACAGGTACTTCTACCGACAGACCCTACTGGGCTCACTGCTTTCTCTCCAACCCTGGAGATTGAAGGTAACTTTTCTCCTGGATCTCAAGGTCCATGCCTTGTGTTCAAGATCTATTTTTAAGGCCTTGGGTTTTCTTGTTTGTTTGTTTTTACTTTGAGAGTGCCTATTTGCCTTTTGGTCCAAGTCCTGTTTGGAACTGGACTGTTCCAGCAGAACTGTGTTGGCCTTTACTCTGATTTCTTTTTGGAATCAGGCTGTTCTTGTTGAAACTGCTATGTGGCAGTGGGGTGCCTGGGTGGCTCAGCTGTTAAGCGTCTGCCTTTGGCTCAGATCATGATCCCAGGGTCCTGGGATCGAGCCCTGTGTCGGGCTCCCTGCTCTGCAGGAAGCCTGCTTCTTCCTCTCCCTCTGCCTGCCGCTCCCCCTGCTTGTGTTCCCTCTCTTGCCGTGTCTCTCTCTGTAAAATAAATAAAGTCTTTAAAAAAAAAAAAAGAAAGAAAGAAACTGCTGTGTAGGAATTTTTTTCTTTGCTTTAGAGAAAAATCTCTAAGAAATGGGACTCCCCCTCTCCCCCACCGAAACTCGGACCTGTTTAATAACTCTGGTCCTTCCACATGCACATTTACAACTAAGTGGACTGACTTAACCAAAAGTAGTTTAGAACTTCAGTGGCCATTATGGAGAACTTTCGATCTCCCCATACTTGTTTTACTCAAGATTAAATTAGAGGGGCGCCTGGGTGGCTCAGTTGGTTGGGCGACTGCCTTCAGCTCAGGTCATGATCCTGGAGTCCCTGGATGGAGTCCCGTGTCGGGCTCCCTGCTCAGCAGGGAGTCTGCTTCTCCCTCTGACCCTCCCCCCTCTCATGCTCTCATTCTCTCTCTCAAATAAAGAAATAAAATCTTTAAAAAAAAAAAGATTAAATTAGAAACCATGGCTCCTAAAAAAAATTTATTTTTAATTTTTTTTTTAAAGTTTTTTTTTTTAAGATTTTTTATTTATTTATTGAGAGAGAGAGAAAATGGTAGAGAGAGAGCATGAGAGGGAGGAAGGTCAGAGGGAGAAGCAGACTCCCTGCCGAGCAGGGAGCCCGATACGGGACTCGATCCCGGGACTCCAGGATCATGACCTGAGCTGAAGGCAGTCGCCCAACCAACTGAGCCACCCAGGCACACTTATTTTTAATTTTTTTTAGGTCTTATTTATTTGTCAGAGAGAGAGCACAAGCAGAGGGAGAAGCAGGCTCCCCGCTGAGCAAGGAGCCCGATGGGGGACTCCATCCAGGACCCTGGGATCGTGAGCTGAGCCAAAGGCAGATGCTTAACCGACTGAGCCACCCAGGCATCCCCTGAAAAAAATTTTTAAAAGGAAGAAAAAAAAAACCTGAATGGAAAGTATATTATTATTATTATTATTTTATTTTATATGGTACCATGAGGCTTCTAATTTTGCCTCTTTGCAAAATACTATTTCTAAATTACCTGAGGCAAATAATTGAAAGAAGTCAAAATGGCTCTGAGGCTTCATTTCCCCTTCCCCACTTTCTGTATTTCTAGAAACATAGCAGCCACCTGGTGCTCAGGCTCTACCTCCAGCACCATTTTCCTCTCTTCTCTCTGCCAAATTTACCTCTTCATCAGACTCTCTCCCTGCTCCCTCCTGAACCTATTAAAACCTGCTTCTTTAAAGTCTTCTGAGGGCGCCTGGGTGGCTCAGTTGGTTAAGCGACTGCCTTCGGCTCAGGTCATGATCCTGGAGTCCTGGGATCGAGTCCCGCATCGGGCTCCCTGCTCAGCGGGGAGTCTGCTTCTCTCTCTGACCCTCCCCTCTCTCGTGCTCTCTGTCTCTCATTCTCTCTCTGTCTCTCAAATAAATAAATAAAATCTTTAAAAAAAAATAAAGTTTTCTGAGCATCTAAATAAAGCTCAATAATTGTCTTATGTTCCCTAGGTAAGATGTTGGGATTCAGCGCCGATGGCCAAGAAAGAATTCTTGAGACATCTTTGGTGCAAAAAGGTGGTTTTACTAAAGCATGGGGACAGGACCCTCTGGAAGAAAGAGCGGCACCGGGGTCATGAGGAGTGGCCAATTACATACTTTCAAGTTGGCAGGGGGTTAGGAAGAGTGTAAGTCTCTAAGGAATTTTGGAAGCAAGGTTTCCAGGACCTTGAAGGGGCTAGTTGGGGAAAGGTCATTTATTACCGTTTAGTAAACCCTCAGTCACGAGACCCTTCAGATGTCTATCACTGGGCCATATGCTTGGAGGATGATTGCTAACATAGATCTTGGGGGGTAGAGATAAAGGAAGTTTCCAAAGGAATTTATATATGTTAAAGTAGACTCACAGGACCCAGAGGGGTTGGGATAATGTTAAGCTAAGATTGCCTTTTGTCCTTAGCAAAGTATTAACATCGAGGCAGCTGAGCACCCAGAGGAAGGTCACTCGACCTGTTTCAAGGACTTGTCAGTGGGCTGAAGGAAGTAAGCACATTTTTTTTTAAAGATTTTATTTATTTATTTGAGAGAGAGAGAATGAGAGATAGAGAGCACGAGAGGGAGGAGGGTCAGAGGGAGAAGCAGACTCCCTGCCGAGCAGGGAGCCCGACGTGGGACTCGATCCCGGGACTCCAGGATCATGACCTGAGCTGAAGGCAGTCGCTTAACCGACTGAGCCACCCAGGCACCCCGGAAGTAAGCACCTTTAATTTTTTCTTTTGCCTTTGTTTCCCACATCACCTGGACTAAAGCCGAATCGTGAGCCATAATGAAAGAGTTTTTCAAAGTGGCTGAGGACCCCCATAAGTTTGCTGAAGAATTTTAGCCTAGTTATTCAAACTTACCAACCTGGTTTCTCAGATTTATATCTCTTAGTTCACATGCTTGTTGGTGAGGACCAGGCCAAACACTGGATGAAACGAGCCCAATGGGAACATCCTGAAGTGGACTTAGAGAAACAAACCCTTAATTTTTGGCAAGATGATAGAGCATTCACTGGAAATCTCCACCAGGCAATTATGCTAGAGTGTCATAAACCTGCTGATTGGTACAAAACTCGGGCTTTCACACAAAAGCCTGACCAACCTGTTCATGTCTATTACAATCAACTCCAAGTTGTCTTTTGTTTTTTTTAAGGATTTATTTATTTAGTTTCAAGAGAGCACAGCCCTGGGGGGGGGCGGGGGAGGGCATGGCAGACTCCCCACTGAGCATGGAGTCTGAAGCAGGTCTCCATCTCACCACCCTGAGATCATGACCTAAGCCACAATCAAGAGTCGGACGCTCAACCAAATGAGCCACCCAGGTATGTGCCCCTCCAAATTGTCTTTTAAGAATATTTTGGTCTCCCTTTAGATCTTGATGGTTAGTAGCATTCAACTCTGTTAATGAGCTGGACCTTTTTAGTTAAAAAGACCAGGATGAGATGGGAAACTGCCCATTCCAGATTTAGGTAATTTGGCAAACCAGCTCCTTTGCATCCTAGATGAGTTGCCTAAAAGAAAGACTTCTAAATTTCCAACTCCAGCAAATGAAGGTTCTAAACAAAACCAAAAATACCCTAGTTTCTGTTATTATTGCAAAAAGCTGGGGCATTTAAAAAAAATGTTACGAACTTAAGCATTCCAGCACCTTCAGTCTTCTGTGTCCTCCTAATTATCAGTAATGGGGCTCTTCCTGATTCTCCTTCTTCATGGGCTCAGACAAAGTGCTCTCCAGATTGGGAATGAATCTCTCTGTCCCTATATTTACTGGAGCTACACCCATGGTGCTCAGCCTCATTGTGGTGAACCAGCCCCTGTCTAGGGGTATTAAAACAGTTCAAACAGTAGGGTCTCTCGTAAACCTCAGCAGGTTCCTGTCTTTGAACCCATTCCCTTTTGTCTAGGCCCTTTGAGAGACACACACCATTTTCTCCTTGGCTCTTCTGGCCTTATTCATTTATTGGACTGAGATTTCTTAGAAAAGTATCAAGCCAGAATTTCCTTCTCCCGAGAGAGAGAGAAATCTAGAATTTGATAGTAGTAACCAAAATAGCCAACCAGGGGAAACAGATGACCTTTTGGCACCTTTGCTCTGCTCTGGTTCTGATGGCACCATAGCTGAGTCTGGGGACACTGATCATTTGTTCCTATTGGATCAGCTACCATCCTCTTTATGGGAAAAATCCTCAACTGATGGTGGCAGAATCCACCGTGCATCTCCCATCAAGACTCAAATAGATCCCTCAGAACCTCTCTCCGTAATTAATCAGTGCCCTATTAGTAAAGAAGCCCTTGAAGGCATCAAGCCTATAATAGAAAGTTATATAAGACTCAGGACTTCATGATCCCCTGCACTATTTCCTGTAATACCCCTATTTTACCTGTGAGAAAACCCAGCGGCCGAGGGTGGAGGTTTTGTTGTTGTTCAAGCAATAAACATGTTTTTTTTTCTTACGATTTATTTATTTATTTGAGAGAGAGCAGGAGCAGGGGGGAAGAGCAGAGGGAGAGGGAGAAACAGACTCCCCGCTGAGCAGGGAGCCCAACTCGGGGATCCATTCCAGGACCCTGATATCATAACCTGAGCCGAAGGCAGATGCTTGATGGACTGAACCACCCAGGCGCCCCCTCAAGCAATAAATACATCTACCCTCAGGACCCTGCTACTGACATCCATTCCCACTCAAAGCAGTTTTCACTGTAACTGATCTCTGTAGTGCATTTTTAGTACTGGAGTTGATAAGGATAGCTAGTATCTTTTTGCCTTCACTTTGGAAGAATGGAAATATATCTGGCCAGTAATTCCCCAGGGTTCTCAGCCAGTCCTTCTTTTCACGAACAGTTAAAACCTGATTTGGAATGATACGAAGTGTTCTGCAGGCTCGACTTTGTTGTAACATGTCCAGGATTTGCTTCTCAGCTCCCCTTCTCAAACCTCTTCACAGGAAGACAGCATCCATCTGCTAAAACTTTTGCTTTAAAGTGACACAAAGTCTCCAGGGAAAAATTTACAATTTGCTCCCATTCAGATGAGGCACTGAGGGCATAAGATCTCAGATAAAAGCTACATTTAGACCCAGGAAAGCCTGTATGACTACTTAACACTGACACATTCCATTTTGACATCCCTGTGACCATTTACAGGAAACTCCTCTAACCAATACAGTTGTCCTGGTTTACTGATGGTTTTTATTTAAAGGAGAAAAATGGTGAATACCAGTCTGAGGATGCTATCACAACTTCCTGGAAGTCATCCAGGTAGCGCCTTCACCTCTGGCTCCTTCAGCAATACAGGATGAGTTAATGTGCCTTTACTCAGGCTCGTACGGTAGCCAAGGGCAAAACCACAGCATTTATATGGATAGTTGATACGCTCTCAGGGTAGCTCCTGACTTTGGAATAGTATGGAAACAACAAGGTGTCCTTACCTCGAATGGGACATAATACTAAAAATGGATCCGATGCCCAAAATGTGTTAGATGCCATACTTTGGCCAGCTACTTTGGCCGTTCTTAAGATTCTGGGGTGTTCCAGACTCTACTCCCTGGAGACCAAAGTAATCCACCTCACTGATATTTCCACCAAAAATGCTTCTCTCAAGGAGACCAATGATAGCCAAACCTCTCTCAGAGTCCAAAGATGCATTCTCTCGAATGATAATTTTGGAAAAACTGACAAGAGATACCCAACGTTTGGCCCCAAAGCAAGAGAAACAATATTGAAAATCTAATAATTGTTGGCTTGATAAAAAGAGAGTTCTGGTTTGGACCAAGTAACAATCTGGCTCTACCAGATAAAATTCCCACTAACAATTGAACATGCATTAAACCATTAGTCTGCTGGCACAACAATAGTGTTCATGAATCAGTATTGGTGGGGAAAGGTGAATAAGGCCGCAAAAAGTGACTACCTTGCTTGTGCAAAGTATAATCCAGCAAAATCTGTTCACACAGATGGATTTCATACAGCTTCCCCAACCCATAGATATAAATATGTTTGAGTCATGGTTTGTATGTTTTATCACTGGACCAAACTTTTGTAGACAAGCCAATGCGTCTGCTGTTGGAAAACATTCTCCCTACCTTGGGGAACCCCTGTTGAATTTCATAGTGATCAGGGAACGCATTTTACTGGTTAGCTGCTTCAACAAGGTGTGCTCTTTGGCTGGTTTTTACAACACTTTCATTGTGCAAACTGTAGGAGCTGTGGGCAGGCCATCCCAAGATAAACCACTCTGGTGTGAAGATTATCTTTTTTTTTTTTTTTTTTTATAGGCTCCACACCCAACATGGGGCTTGAACTCACAACTCTGAGATCAAGGATAGCATGCTCTACCAACTGAGCCAGCCATGCACCCCAAGATTATCTTGAGCTGAAGGTGCTCAAGACCCTGAGGGCTCAGAAGAAACTTTTGCCACTCCCTTAACTACATAGAAGAATATAAATTGGGGGTCTTTCCTAGAATAAGGGTTATTATGAGACATGACTTTTATCTGCATGACCCATCTCTATGGCAGGGCAAGCATCTAATTACCAAACATCTGCTCTTCTTATTGCCCTGGGAATTGCATTCCTTTCCCCTGAAGTCCTGGACCCCTATGCCCTTCTCCTCAATTCAGAATGACCTATATATGTCATTCTGCCTGTTTTTGGAGTTTCCAGGTATATGTGGATTCTCTGTATATACAAAATTAAATTCAATTTTCTCCTGTTAATCCATCTCATGTCAGTTTGATTCTTAATCCAGCTAGAAGGACCCCTCTTGCTCCCAGGCAATACCGTCCTCAATCCTGAGGGTTAGTCACACACACTAATAGTACTATTAAGACTCAATAGGCAAGGGGCATCTGGGTGGCTCAGTTGGTGAAGCATCTGCCTTCAGCTCAGGTCATGATCCTGGGGTCCTGGGATCGAGCCCCTCATCGGGCTTCTTGTTCAGTGGGGAGCCTGCTTCTCCCTCTGCCTGCCGCTCCCCCTGCTTGTGCTCTTTCTCTCTCTTTGACAAATGAATAAGTAAAATCTTTAAAAAAAAAAAAAAAAAGCGGGGGGAAAGCAGCAAACTCGGGGCGCTTGGGTAGCTCAGTCGGTTAAGCGACTGCCTTTGGCTCAGGTCATGATCCCAGGGTCCTGGGATCGAGTCCCACATCGGGCTCCCCCTGCTCTGTGGGGAGACTGCTTCTCTCTCTGCCTCTGCCTGCCATTCCCCCTGCTTGTGCTCTCTCTCTCTCTCTCTGTCAAATAAATAAAATCTTAAAAAAAAAAAAGAAAGAAAGAAAGCAGCAAACCCGGACTGGACTGGCACACCTTCTGGTGATGTGAACGTGAAGATTTCCTGGTTGAAGCAGACAACATCTGGACAGACAGCTTTCCTGGGATGTCCTGATCAGCCCTGATACCTTTTTCCTCACTCTTGCTTCTCTTTGCTTTCCCATGAAAAGACCATTCCCTTGTCCACATTTCTCAAATCCCTGTGAAAGGAATACTTTTCATCATGGTCTTTTGGAAACAGCCTCATCATGATCCCGTGATTTCACGTGCCTTTTCCAAAGGGTTAGAAGGTTCAGGATTCATAAAAATCCTTCTTTCATCTAAACTACTAAGTGCTGCTGGGTTCTTATCCAAATTCATGGTCTCTGAATTTACAACTTTATAGACTGTAAAACTCAATAACATTTATTTTCAAAACAGTTTTTTTGAGATAACAATACTTTTAAAAAGTCTTTGAAGATGTGCTATTTTACAAAGAGTTCATCAGCTATTGCTTCAAGTTCATACCTGCACTGTATCTTCCCAAAAGCACTTGATTAATTCTTTCCATGGGCTTTTGCAGTATCTACTATTCCACTTTCATGACTGCTTTAAGCAGGGACATCCAGGACACATCCATGAGTCTGGGTTTGCCTTCTTAGGGAGAAACTTCTCTTCCGTAGGTCAAAATAAGTGCCGATAAATATTTTCAGGTGGCTACCTTCAGACCTAGGATCCTGGATTAGAACCAGCATACGGTTTGGAATTGTGTTACCTTTTTTTTTTTAAAGATTTTATTTATTTATTTGACAGAGACAGCGAGAGAGGGAACACAAGCAGGGGGAGTGGGAAAGGGAGAAGCAGGCTTCCCGCTGAGCAGAAAGCCCGATGTGGGACTCGATCCCAGGACCCTGGGATCATGACCTGAGCCAAAGGCAGACACTTAACCAACTGAGCCACCCAGGCACCCATGGAAATGTGTTACTTTTGATTCTGTACTTATCTGTCAATCTTTTGTAAAAACAATGTGCCCAATAAGGTGATGCTGGCCCAATACTTCAAGATGATCTCCAGCACACACAACCTTGAGAAGATACAGACCTCAGAAGGGAAGTGCGTGGGACTTTTCCCTCCTTACCCTCCTTGTTACTCAAATGTGGCCTTGTAGTTTCCAACTGCTATGCACTTTCCTTCCAATGTGGGACATTACAATCAGGAAAGGTCCTCCCTGGCACTGAGGGACAAAACCACTATATACAAAAAAACCTAACTCTTGATCAATGATGCTTTCAAGGAAAGACTTTAATCAAAAGGGGGAAATGTGAATATTAATACAGGGAAACCTCACAAGGTGGAATCAGGATCCTAGAGGGGGAGGCTGGTAGGGGGAGCCCTACCACCCAGGGTCAACTACAGAGAGAATTGTTAATTACAGATCCCTACCACAAGTATCTCAACAGGAATCCTTTACAGGCTCCAAAGGAGAAAGATGTACATTGCATCCTCTACAAGAAATCAACCACCCCTGCAACTCAGCAAGGGTGAGCATCCCTTCTCTCCAAGGGATTTTTTTTTTTTAAAGATTTTATTTATTTGAGAGAGAGGGAAAACATGAGCAGGGGCAGGGAAGAGGGAGAAGCAGGCTCTTCACTGAGCAGAGAGCCCGACGTGGGGCTTGATCCCAAGACCGTGGGATCATGACCTGAGCTGAAGGCAGACACTTAACTGACTGAGCCACCCAGGCGCCCTCCAAGGGACTTTTGTTCAAAACCCTTCCCAACGACCTCCTTCTTCTCTACAAAATAGTGTTCCTCTCTTGTTTGTTGGACTTGCCTATGGTTTTGGTATTGCTTGCTGCTCCTGGATTGCAATTCTCTGCTATTCCTGCATAAGCCCTTCTTTCACTGATAAAATAACTAGAAGTTTTTATTTTTAAGGTGAACAGAACTGTAGCTCTGCTTCCTTGCACTTTGTTGACCATCTGTTGCTCCACCGTCCCTTGTATGTACCTCTGTTCCAGCACCTATCACACAAATCTGATGCTGTATGTCTCTCTCCATTAGTCTGTAAGCCGTTCCTTTTTCCCTTTTTTTAAAAAAAATATTTTATTTATTTTTAGAGAGAGAGAGAGATTGTGTGAGCAAGGAGGTGGGGAGGGTGCAAAAGGAGAGGGAGAGAGAGAATCTTAAGCAGGCTCCACGCTTAGCACGGAGCCCCTTGGGGGCTTGGATCTCATGACCCTGAGATCGTGACCTGAGCTGAAATCAAGAGTTGGGTGCTTAACCGGCTGCATCACCCAGGCGCCCCCTGTAGGCTATTTCTAAGTGTTCTGCTCAAATGCATCCAGAGCCATGGCTTTCAGCACATAGTATATGTTCAAATGCCTCAGACTTGAAGCCCTATCTCCTGACTTCCCGTCCCCCACACTATCCTGTATTGTGTACTGATTTGCCACCTAGTGGCCACATGACCTTGAACAAGTTGGTCCCCGTTTCTCAATTTCTTCAACCATAGAACACAGGTAATAATCAAACCTTCATAATACTGTTGTGAAAATTAAAGGTCCGTGCAAATGAAGAGGTTAGTGTGCACAGTCCTGACACAAAGAAAACACTTAAGTGAAGCTGTTAATATTATCATAAACGTTTTAGTAATAATCAGGAAATGTGTCTTAGTGTGTAAAGAGCTTATGCAAACTTTGAAGAACTCTAAAAGACTTTGAAGAATCAGACTGACAGATTTAATTAAAAACAAAGATGGCGGGGCGCCTGGGTGGCTCAGTCGGTTGGGCGACCAACTCTTGGTTTCAGCTCAGGTCATGATCTCAGGGTTGTGGGATGGAGCCCAGGGTTGGGTTCTGTGCTGAGCACAGAGCTTGCTTGAGATTCTCTCTCTCTCCCTCTCCCTCTGCCCCCCACCCTGCTCATGCTCTCTCTGTCTCAAAAACAAAAACAAAAACCCCAAACAAAACAAAACAAAAAACCAAAAATAAAGTTGGTGTATAAGCTTCACATAGGGTCTTATACTGGGAACACCTCTCACTAATGAGAACTTTATCCTAACACAAATGGAAAATATGACTGTACCAAGCCTAAACTAAAAATGGACAAACAGAAAAAGAAATACTCTGGGGTGCCTGGGTGGCTCAGTTGGTTGAGCGACTGCCTTCGGTTCAGGTCATGATCCTGGAGTCCCGGAACCGAGTCCCGCATCGGGCTCCCTGTTCAGCGGGGAGTCTGCTTCTCCCTCTGACCCTACCCCCTCTCATGTTCTCTCTCTCTATCTCATTCTCTCTCTCAAATAAATAATCTTTAAAAAAAAAAAGAAATACTCTGGAGAATAGAATACAGTGTTTTTCTGTTGGAGAATTAACTCTTTCTTGAAGAAGCTGCAGTAAGTACAAGAGAATGTGGTTGTTCAAGTCAATAAAAGATGGCCAGTGGTGAGTCCTCCACTTACAGAGTTCTACTGAGACCCAAAGGTTGAAGAATTGTAATTTCTTGGGCCTACATTAGAACTCCATAATTTTTAGACTCTAAAATTGCAAAGTTTTTCTGCCACTATTAACCAGTCCTATTGTTATTTTGTTTAAGTAATAGCATATTTGTCAAAGAAAACTAAATAATATAAACTAATAGATACTTTCTTTTTTTTTTAAGATTTTTATTATTTGAGAGAGAGAGAATGAGAGAGAGCGAGCACATGAGATGGGGGGAGGGTCAGAGGGAGAAGCAGACTCCCTGCCAAGCAGGGAGCCCGATTTGGGACTCGATTGAGGGACTCCAGGATCATGACCTGAGCCGAAGTCAGTCGCTTAACCAACTGAGCCACCCAGGCGCCCTAGATACTTTCTTTAAAACATCTATTTTATACATTCTGGTGTTAAAAAAATAGGTGTATATTTATCTATTGTATATTATGTTATGGGATTTGGGTCTGTTATAGCTATGATCTGCAATGGTTCTCTGAAGAAGTTGGTCACTTCAGACTAGGGATAGATTCAGATTTTGGAGAATCTATTTCATATGATGGGTGAACATTTCCAAAAGACTGGTTTTGTAAAAAAAAGATTTTAGTGGCAAATTTATTTATTTATTTATTTATTTATTTATTTATTTATTTATTTATTTAAAAAAGACACATTTATTCAGCGTCATGATCAGACTGTTACATTTAGCAATCAACAGCATGGGTGCAAAAAAAAAAAATCTACATTAAAACCCTTTGTTGGAATGCTTTACACTTTCCACAGAACAGAAACTAAAATAACCTGTTTTACAGTTAGTCACAAATACAGTCCTTGAGTTTTTTGCCCATACACATGAGGATTGTCTAAAACATGTCTTCTTTGTAGCAGCTCGGGCCTGCCACCACTGTGCTTGGCTGAGTTCACAAATCTCTGTAACCTGTAGCTTCCCCGTCCCTCCTCTGGCTCTCCTCTCCTGCTGAGCTTTGTTTCCTGGCAGTAATTAAAACCTTCTGCCACCGCCGTAGCTACTGCTGCTGCTGGAACCACCATAGCCACCTTGGTTTCGTGGTTTGGCAAAGTATTGGCCTCCTGGACCACCATAGGGGCCAGAGCTTCTGCCTCCAAAATTTCCTCCTTTCATGGGTCCAAGGTTTGAGGATTGATTGCTGTAACTGCCAAAATCATTATAGCTTGCGGCACCTCCAAAGTTGCTTCCATCATTACCAAATCCATTGTACCATCCCCACTGCCACCTTATCCACCACCGCCTCGACTGCCACCAAAGCCACCTCGACCACTGAAGTTCCCTCCACGACCAAAGTCGTCATTCCCACCAAAACCACCTCCACGACCAGCACCAAAGTTTCCAGAACCACTTCGACCTCTTTGGCTGGATGAAGCACTAGCCATCTCTTGCTTAGAGAGGGCTTTCCTTACTTCACAGGTGTGGCCATTCACAGTATGGTAGTTTTGAATGACAATCTTGTCTACAGAGTCATGGGCATCAAATGTTACGAAAGCAAAACCTCTCTTTTTGCCACTGCCTCGGTCAGTCATGATCTCGATCATTTCAATTTTCCCATACTGTTCAAAATAATCTCTTAGAAGATCTTCTTCAGTGCCTTCTTTAAGGCCACCAACAAAAGTCTTTCTCACAGTTAAGTGGGCACCAGGTCTTTGAGAACCTTCTCTTGAGACAGCCCTCTTTGGTTCCACAACTCTCCCATCCACCTTGTGTGGCCTTGCGCTCATGGCCGCATCCACCTCCTCCACAGCGGCATACGTGACAAACCCAAAGCCTCTGGAGCGCTTGGTGTTTGGATCTTTCATTACCACACAGTCCGTAAGCGTTCCCCGTTGCTCAAAATGGCTCCTCAGACTCTCATCGGATGTTTCCCAAAGCTCAAACCTTCGATGAAGAGCTTCCGCAGCTGTTCAGGCTCTTTGGGAGACTCTGACTTAGACATGAGGGCGATGGGAGGGGAGACTTTAACGATGCTTACTCGGCGGCGTCCACGGGCAGAAAGGAGTTGATTTATTTTTATTGGCTCTCTTATTCCAAGGAATCTTTGTCTTAATTTCCATGCATATTTTTTTGACAGTAGTTCAACAGAATCAAATCTCTGTAAGTCTGAAAAAATACAAAGATTGGAAGAATGTAAACAGAATTTGAGATCATAAAGATTCAATGTTTCATCATGATGTTTTCTAAAACAGGAAGGTTTTAAGAAATATTCAGACTGATAGGTTGCTAGATGATGCTTAGTAGAGAGTCATACAATCAGAGAAATAAAAAAGGTGGAATATTTTGCCAGGGATTTTAGGTGTTGGGTTTTGTGCAAAAAATATATATATCTCTTAGAGGATCACAAGAAAGCATTGGAAGTCTAAACCCTAGAATCTTTCCAGATTTGGATGAATTTATTTATAGTAACTAGTTCATGAGAAAATGTAAAACATGGCAATTCTCTCTATTGAAGCGAGATACACTAGGAAGTGTATTTTTAAAATATTATTTGCTTCCGGAGTGCCTGGGTAGTTCAGTGGGTTGAGCGACTGACTCTTGATTTTGGCTCAGGTCAGGATTCTGGGGGTCATGAGATTGAGCTGCACATGGGGTTCCCTGCTCACTGGGGAGTCTGCTTGAGATTCTCTCTCTCTCTCTACCCCCACCCCCATTCACATGCACTCTCTCTCTAAAATAAATCTTTAAATAAATAAATAAAGATAAATAAAATATTATTTGCTTCCATTAAGGCCAGGAATATAAAATTATAATAAATTCTGATTTGGTATAAATATTATATTTAAACTTAATGGTTCTTTTTAAATCATTTTTCAATATATTTCAACTACTTTAATTATAGGGAAAATTAGCCATTAAAATTATTTATTGTTAAAGATTTTATTTATTTATTTGACAGAGAGAGACATAGTGAGAGAGGGATCACAAGCAGGGGGAGTGGGAGAGGGAGAGGCAGGCTCCCCGCTGAGCAGGGAGCCCAATGCCAGGCCCAATCCCAGGATCCTGGGATCATGACCTGAGCTGAAGGCAGAAGCTTAGCGACTGAGCCACCCAGGTGCCCCCAAATTATTAAAAGTATAAATGTACTGGCACACATTTTCTCTTTCACCTCTGGAACCAGTATGACTTGGCTGGGCACTGGCTGGCTGCCCTACTTATTTTCCTGCAAGGAAGGTCCTGATATTTTGTATCTTTATTTCCTGACTGAATGCTTTCCCTTTAAATTTGTAGCAGAATTTCTCCCCAGAAACAGGCCCAAGTCTGTAAAAAAATAGTATAGCATGCTAAGATTGGGAACCATCAGATCTCTCAATAAATGGGTACTTTGTAAAATAAATCTTGCTAAAATGTCATGCGAGAAAGGAAAAAATAAAACTCTTCACAAGAAGCATCCAGAATATGAAAGGTTCAGTGCTTACTGAGAAATAAGTCTCCAGAGAAGGCTTGGCAAAGCTGTCAGAACACAAGAAGAAAGTTTTTTACTCAGTATTTACAGGGGACCAAGTTGGTTCTGAAGTCAGGAGCCTGACTCATATCCTAATACGACAAAGGTAACACAAAGATTTTGTGCTACCTTAAATGCATATAAGCATTAATAATTAATATTAATTATTTGTTAATCACTCAACAATTAATAATTGAGTTAATAATTACTCAACAATAAATTTTTTTCTCTTTTATATTGGTATAGAGGGTTTTTTTGAAGATTTCATTTATTTGAGAGAGAGAGAGAGAGCATGCATGTATGTGCACAGTTGAGTGGGGGGGGCAGAAAGAGAGGGAGAAGTAGACCCCTGCTGAGCAGGGAGCCCACCGTGGGGCCTGATCCCAGGACCCTGAGATCATGACCTGAGCTCAAGGCAGATGCTTAACCAACTGAGCCACCCAGGCGCCCCTAGAGGGGTCTTTGGTTTGTGGGATTATTTTATTTCCCTCCAAAAATGGGAGTTTTCCTTATGTCACCATCCTATATATAGCAGTATTTCTCAACAGAAATTTTCTTTTTTCTTCTTTTTTAAGAGAGGATGGGGGGGCAGGGAAGGGCAGAGAGAGAATCTTAAGCAGGCTCCATGCCCAGCGTGGAGCCCAATGTGGGGCTCTATCGCACAACCCTGAGATCATGACCTGAGCCAAAATCGAGTCCGATGCTTAACAGACTGAGCCACCCAGGCACCCCTCAACAGAAATTTTCTTTCTTTCTTTTTTTTTTGAAGATTTTATTTATTTGAGAGAGCGAGAATGAGAGAGAGAAGAGCACATGAGAGGGGGGAGGGTCAGAGGGAGAAGCAGACTCCCCGCTGAGCAGGGAGCCTGATGCGGGACTCGATCCCAGGACTCCGGGATCATGACCTGAGCCGAAGGCAGTCGCTTAACCAACTGAGCCACCCAGGCGCCCTCAACAGAAATTTTCTATTAAAGTATCCCTAATGTCAAAAGAAAGCAAGCCTTAGGGTGCCTGGCTGGCTCAGTCAGTAGAGCACATGACTTTTGATCTTGGGGTTGTGAATTTGAGCCCCACCTTGCATGTAGAGATTACTTAAAAATAAAATATTAAAAAAAAGAAAGATGGGACACCTGGGTGGCTCAGTCAGTTAAGCGTATGCCTTCGGCTCAGGTCATGATCCCAGGGTCCTGGGATTGAGTCTTGCATCCGTTCCTTGCTCAGCGGGGAGCCTGCTTTTGCCTCTGCCCCTGCTCCCTCTGCTGTGCGCTTTCTCTCTCTGACAAATAAATAAATAAAATCTTTAAAAAAAAATAAAAAGAAGAAAAGCCCCTGTCCTGGAGATAACAGCACAAAGCTGTGTCTCCTATTAAATGTATATGGATATTGTATTCTACCCCATAATATCTTGTGCTTATTTTTTAAGATTTTATTTGAGAGAGAGCATGAGAGAGAGAGCACCAGCGGAAAGAGAGGCAGAGGGAGAGGGAGAAGCAGGCTTCCCGCTAAGCGGGGAGCCCGATGCGGGGCTCGATCTCAGGACCCCGGGATCATGACCTGAGCCAAAGGCAGACGCTTAACGACTGAGCCACCCAGGCGCCCCATCTTGTGCTTATTTTGATATTATTGAAACAGTTAAAAACATAAATATACAAAAAAATAAATGTATTTCATATAAAAATTTCTCAGGTTTCTTACTACTAAGAAACTGAGCTTCCTTGAAGGTGTACCATGTTTATATACACGGAGTCTTTGTGTAAAGTCTGGCACATTGTCTAATCTCTCTGAATAGCCCACAAGGGATGAACTTTTATCTTGGTATTTAACCCAGAACTTTTGCTTTCTCATTTATATTCTATTCCATAATACATGTTTATTTTCATAATATTTATGTTTTTAAACTATTTGCTATCAAGGAAAATCGACACTGTAGGAAGATGGACCATGTTTTATCTTGCGACATCGGGTCTCCTTAGCATATTTCTGGGGTACCTAGGTTCAGAAGTAGTCTTATTCATTGGCCAAGAAGTTCATGAAACATTGCTTCCTAAACTTTTAGAAACACTTAAAAGGAAAAAAAAACACACTTATAAAGAGAAGAAGCTTGTAATGCATTTTATTTATTTTTTCTTTTTAAAGATTTTATTTGACAGAGAGAGAGAGAGAGCATGAGCCAGGGGAGCAATGGAGGGAGAGGGGGAAGAGGGGGAAGCAGACGCCTCCCTGAGCAGGGAGCCCGATGCGGGGCTCGATCGAGGGACCTGTGATCATGACCTGAGCTGAAGGCAGCCGCCCAACGACTGAGCCACCCAGGGGCCCCTGTAATACATTTTAAAAAACAAAGTACAGATGATATGAAAATGTTGGGGTTCAGAGCGAATGGTCAAGAAAGAATTCTTGAGACATCTCTGGTGCAAATAGGTGATTTTATTAAAGCACAGGGACGGGACCTGTGGGCAGAAAGAGCTGTACTTGGGTTGTGAGGGATGACTGATTATATATTTTCAAGTTGGCAGGGGGCTAGGGGGTGCGTAAGTCTCTAAGGAATTTTGGAAGCAAGGTTTCCAGAACTTGAGGGGGCTAGCTATTGTTAGGAAAGGTCATTTTTTTACTGTCTAATAAAACCTTAGTCATGAGACCCTTCAGATGTATATCAGTGGGGCCATATGTTTGGAGGGTGATTGTTAACATGTCTTGGAGGGTAGATATAAGGGAAGTTTCTGAAGGAATTTGTATATGTTAAAGAAGACTTACAAGATTCTGGAGGTGTGGGTAATGTTAAGCTAAGATTGCCCCTTTGCCCTTAGCAAAGTAGTAACACCTAGGCAGTTGAGTTCCTAGAGGAAGGTCACTCGACCTGTTTCAAGGACTTGTCAATGGAGTGTAAGTTATAAGGAAATTTAATTTTTTTCTTTTGCCTTTGTTCCCCACATCCAGATACTGGGTGTATGGAGGTAGAGAGGAACTGTCTATATTATCTTCACAATTTTTCTACAAATCTAATCTATTCTAAAATTAAAAGGTTATTATTACTTTTATTTAAAGATTTATTTTAGTGAGAGATACAGCATGAGCAGGGGGAAGGGCAGAGGGAGAGTGAATCCTCAAGCAGAGCCCCTGCTGAGCTAGGAGCCCCAAGTGGGGCTTGATCCCACGACCCTGAGATCACAACCCAAGCTGAAATTAAGAGTCAGAGGCGCAACCAACTGAGCCACCCAGGCGCCCCTAAAATTAAAAGGTTATTAAAAAAAGAATCTACCTTTAATAACTGAGGGACCAGAATCAGTGCCTGGCTATGATTTATTACCACCAGAACCTGAATGACACCAGGTCTTATACTAGTTTTAATATTCTCACGCCCAATTCTCAAGCTTCAAGTAAGTGTAGTTTTTGGGCTCCAGTCGATTTTCCTATTTTTTTTTTTAAGATTTTATTTATTTATTTGACAGAGAGAAAGAGCACAAGCAGGGAGGGAGTGGCAGGCAGAGGGAGGGGGAGAAGCAGGCTCCCGGCTGAGCAAGCAGCCCGATGCGGGGCTCGATCCCAGGACTCTGGGATCACGACCTGAGCCGAAGGCAGACGCTTAACCGACTGAGCCACCCAGGCGCCCCGATTTTCCTTTTTTTGACAGTTTTCCTACCTCACTCTGTTGGGAATAGTGGGAAAAGCATTAAGTCTTCCCAAGGGTCTGGGCAAGCAGGTGATCAAAAGTGGTTAATAAAGGGGAAGAAAACCTAGAGTGGAAAAAGCCTGAAGAATCCACTCCCAGGTCTGGTATTAACTAGCACAAGAACGTAACTACCCGCAAACGGGTAAAACGGGAATTAAGATTTAACAATAGGACGCCTGGGTGGCTCAGATGGTTGGGCGTCTGCCTAAGGCTCAGGTCATGGTCCCGGGGTTCTGGGATCGAGCCCCGCATCGGGCTCCCTGCTCCTTGGAGCCGGCTTCTCCCTCTGCTTTTCTCTCTCCCCCCCCACCCCCGTCTCTCATGAATAAATAAATAAAATCTTTAAAAAAAAAGATTTAACAATAGCTCCTAATCTGGCCACTTCACCAAAACAAAGGAAAAGCATTAACTCCTCAGAAGGTGGCAGCACCTGGGGCCCACGCTGTATTCGCAGCTAGGGGAGGAGTTACTAAAAGAGGGTCCTTGGCCTTTGCTCTCCTTCGGGAACTCACCCTTGCTCTCGAAGCCTGGGGGGGTGAGGGGGCGTGGAGAAAAGAATGCAGCTACTTCACTCCCCCAAAGGCGGGGACTCAGACCACAGCCCCCAAAACTAAACTCCCCACACTCACACACCGACACTGCCAGGCTCCGCGTTGGGAGTGACGCAGTGGGCTGAAACACTGCGCATGCGGGGAGGACGTGCGCGCAGGCGACGGTGCGTACTGCGCATGCGCCCCTCTCTTGACGGGGGGGGCCCCCTTTTTTTTCTCACGGCAGGTGAGAGGCGGCCTCCCTTTCCTGCCCTCTCGCCCCGCCCCCTGCGCGGCTCACCCCCGGGCCGTTGCCATGGCGACCCAGGGGCCAGAGCCGGCCTGCGGCGGCACAACCCGCCGGGTCTCTGAGGACCTGGCGGCGGCGGCGGCGACGACAGTGACAAGTCATGGAACTTTCAAGAAACAACGTCGAGGAGACCAGGAAGCACACGGGCCTCGGGCGTTGCAGGCATTTCTTCTGGCTGGGCGTGGTCTTCGACACGGTGGGCACGACCGTGCTGTTCACCGGGGTCTTCGCGCACCTGCTCTTCGACGACCTGCTACTCTACCTGGGTTCCATCATCATCTTCTTCAGCCTGCTGTGGTGGGTCTTCTGGTACACCGGCAACATCGAACTGACTGCTGAAGAGTCCTTGAAGAGGCCCTTCCACGTGCCCTCCTCCACCACGGTGGACGCGCTGAGCCACCGCCTCTCTCTTACCTTCTGCAACATGTCCACCACCTTGACGCGGATCCGGCGGCGCTGCGGTCCCAGGACGTTCCTTCTTAGACCTGCTTCTCCGAGTATGACCGTCACGTCCCGGCTCGAAAACCAGCTGGAGAAGGAAGACCAGGGCAAAGACGGACCGACAGGTGCCCTGGAGAGCGGAGACTTGCAAAACCTGGGCAGCGAGGATCTGGGCCCCAAACCTGAAGCTGTCCGAAGTTCAGAGGGAGTTCGCTCCCCGGGCCCTGATGCTGGGTCTCCGGGCCCCGAGGCTGGGCTGCCAGGGCTTGTGAAAGAATCGTTTTTCACTCCAGACCAGGCTCAGTCCCTAGCCGTCCTCCCCTCCAGGAGCCTGCCTGTAATCCCCTCGGCCTCTACCCGCCAGCCTCTAGCCGTGCGTGTTTCCAGGAGCCAGCCGGCGGGCACTCTTGCCTCTGCAGGCCAGCCTGTTGCCTCCTTGGCTTCTGCCAGTCAGCCTGCGCTCATTGTTGCCCCTGAGAGTCAGCCTGCTGTCCCCTTGTCCTCGTTGACTCAACCTACAGTCCTCCTTGCTTCTCAGAGCCAGACTGCAGTGTCTGTGGTCCCTCAGAGCCAGCCCTTTGTGCCTGTGGCCTCTCAGGACCACTCCTTGGTTTCCGGAGCTTCTCGGGTCCATCCCCTGGTGCCATTGCCTGCACAGAGCAACCTCCAGGTCCTTTGGGCCTCTCAAAGCCACCCCCTGGTGTCTGCGGCCGCACAGAGCCAACTCCAAGTCCCACTAGCCTCACAGAGCCAGCTGGAGAATCTTCCTCCTGCCTCTCAGACTCCATCTTCAGGTGCTCAGGCTTCCCAGTTGGAGGCCCTGGCCACCCCTGTGTCTCTCATCCAGCTCCCATCCTCCCAGTCTTTTCAGACCCAACCTGTGGCCCTGCGGGTCTCCCTTGCTGTCCAGGACTTTCGGGCCTTCTATCACAGCCAACAGACCCTCCAGAGCATCTCTTCAGTCCAAGAGATTGCTCCCAGCCCGTCCGCGCTTGTCCAGGAGTTTCAGAGGAAGCCACTTGCCCAGGCTTTTGAGACTCCGCCACTAGCGGGCCAGGAGCTAAGTCAGGAATTCCCTGCCACCGCGTCCCCACCCCCTGAGTCCCAGGCTCCAGCTTCTCAGGCCCAGCAATCAGTGTCTCCTGAGAGCACACCCACCCCTGACTCAGAGAAGACAAGTCGCCCTCCCTAGTACAGAACTGGACCCCTGCTATCAGAGTGGCCGCTCAGGCCTCTGCCAAGTAAGTGTCTTTGGCAGACTCTTCACCTGCAATATTTGATTGTTTCCGGTCCGTGTTCTGATCGTTTCCTGGATCTCTTCTGCTGGAAAAAATTGAGTGGAGGTGAAGTGGCCTGTTCCTTCCGGGATTAGATCTTTTCCACTTTGGTAGGTTTTTGAAACCTAGTGCGGTTAAGCTTTTACCTACTCAATCAGAGAGTGAGATCGCTTTATTTAGGCTTTGTAAGGACAGGGTGGTAATTAAGACATTCCATCAGGCACTGTGGGTGGAGTGGGGAAAGGGACTCTGCACTGTTTCTGAAACAAGATGATTTTAGGTGGCACAGAGACACAGCATTAAATAGCAATGAGCCCTTCAGTGGGAAAGTTTTCCCCTCTCAATTCTTTAGCGATCTTTTTTGGTTCTATCAAGGAGAGCGTCCTTAGTGTGTAGTTAGTGATCTCCAACATTTTGGTAGGCAACGACCACACCCAGCTAGGATTTAATACCATGTGTGTTCAAGTTATTTCAATGGATAACTTCTATTTATGCCAAGTAATACTGGTTTTTCTATTTAAAATAGTGATGGTTGCTTTTCAAAATACATTTAAGTGAAAAAACACTTAAACAACTTAAAGGTAAAAAATTAAGTGTGTAGTGAAACTTGAATGATCCTGAAGTTTGGAAACCATTTGGCATTTAGTAAATCCCACAAGCTTTCTACTAAATCGCAAGACCCTTTGTGCTCACCTGTTTAATGAACTCTTTGGTTGAGGCTAACTGAGGACCAATTCCACTTAACTGCCCAGCCCCTTGTCAACCAGAAAGGTAGAAAAGGTCATGTGAAGGTCAGAATTGGTGAGCCTGCTTCTCAGTGGGTTAAGTGCTGTTATAATGATATTCAACTGCTGAGTATCCATTTCCTGGTCTTTCTCTTTAATCCTATTCCATAAATTACCTACTCTGGAGGGGGAGTATAGGGCAGAGCAATATTTGGAGGTTATGTTAATGCTCCTTTTTACAATGCTACCAACATATTATCTAAGAAGGTTATTTCATATTGGTTGGTTTCATTTCCAGGGTGGGGTACAATTGAATATTCGGTGGAAGTCAGACTTTTTTTTTTTTTAAGCAACTTTTATTTATTTATTTTTAAGATTTTATTTATTCATTTGCGAGAGAGACAGAGAGAGCACAAGCAGGGGGAGAGGCAGAGGGAGAGGGAGAAGCAGACTCCCCGCCGAGCAGGGAACCCGATGCGGGACTGGGATCATGACCCGAGCGGAAGGCAGACGCCTAACCGTCTGAGCCGCCCAGGCGCCCCTGGAAGTCAGACTCTTAATTTCCTTATAATTTTCTCCAGTTCTCCTTCAAGAGAATGTATATAGGTGTATACACACATATATTCTATAGATAATCTATAGGGACAGAGCATTCTGGCTCTTTTGGTTTTGTACAGTTTGGACACTTGGATTTTAAAATGAAATAAATTCAGTGACTTACGTTATTTCTATTAAAAAAACAAAAAAGGAAAACACTAACAAACCACAGTAATTACAGAAGGAAAAGATTTAGTATGACTGAGAGAGATCATTAATTTTTTCCCATTAGTCATATCCTTTCAGGTAATTTATATGGTTGAATTAAGTCTCAGTGTAATTCTTGAAGGGGGCTTGAGCACTTACTAATGGCCAGGAATATTGGTAAACACATATAAAGATGAAAGGATGCAGGCCTTGCCGTCAGAAGGCTTTGTTATAGACTTTGTTCTCTAACTCAAAGGAACAACTGTAAAGAGGAGAAAATTTTAGACAAGAAAGGAAAAGGGGTTTACCTAATAATTCTTAGTGGAAGAATTATTTTTTTGACAGAAAGAGTCATGCAGTACCCTTCAAATAATTATTTCACTGACCAGACATTTACTGAATTTCTAGTAAGGGCTAAGCATTAATTAACATGAGGCACTGGGGATTCAGAGTTAAGATGCCTTTGCTCTCCATATGCTCACTGTTTATCAAGGGAGACAGGTATAGAAATAACTAACACAGGGGCGCCTGGGTGGCTCAGTCAGTTGAAGGTCAGACTCTTGATTTTGGCTCAGGTCATGATCTCAGGGTTGTGAGATTGAGTCCTGCATCGGCATCAGGCTCTGAGCTGGGTGTGGAGGCTGCTTAGGATTCTCTCTCCCTTTCTCCCTCTTACCCACCCCCCTTTAAAAAAATAAATAATAAAAATTGAAAAAAAAAAAGAAAAGAAATAACTAATGCAGTGTGCTATTACAGAATTCTAGTCCAAGTCTTTCAGAATACAGGTGTGGGCTACATGAAGGATTTTTGAGTTTGATCCTGAAGTAAGCGTTCACTGGGTGAGGGAGATGGGAAGAATATTCCATGCAAAGGGAAAAGCATCAGCAAAAAGGGAGAGGCATAAGTAATAGTCCATGACTTGCTGGGGACATATTTGGGAAAGGATAATCTGATGCTATAGACATGGGTGCTTGGGATTAAGAGGTTGAGGTGGGGGTGGGGGGAAGCTTTGAAGGCTTGTGAGGAAGGCTAAGGTCTTCTGTGGTCTTCTGTCTACCTGTGGTCTCTGTTCTAAGGAAATGGCAATCGGCCAATAATTAGATAATAATTGCTAAGATCTCTCCCAGTTAGTTCTGAGCTGAAAGTGTACCTCTTAGACATTAGCAGCAGTTTCTAACCCAAGTGGGGGCTCCATGGGCATTTATCTTGGAAAACACTTCCAGGTGTTTATTCACTTGTACATAACATTTTTTTTTGCTACAAAGATGAGATCAGGTAGAATGAATAGCCGATGTTATGACACATTTCTCTATATTGACCCTAAGATACATACTTACCTAAAAGAAGAATTGACACATTTTTTTCTATGAAGGCCCGGATAGTAAATATTTTAGGCTCTGTGGGCCAAGAAGCAAAATCAAGGATATTATGTGGCTGTTTATATAAGAAGAGAGAAAGCTGCCCCCAGGTTGCCTGGGTATGCGGTTATAGTTACTTTGATTGCAGATGCATCATCTGGAGCCATTCACCTAAGAGCAGCTGGCCTGAGACGGAGGGTCAGGTGTGTGGCCTGGCCTGTCAGGCCTACAGCCAACCCCGTGTTTCTCTCTGCCCCAGTGACACTCAGACCTGCGGGTGGAATTCTCTGCTCTCAGAGAACCTGGCTCTGTCATCTCGGTCCGCTGGTCTGAGGAGAGGTGATTTCCAGAGTCTCTGACTCCCAGATTGAGATTCCACTGGGTGGTGCCTGGCATTTGCTAGTGGTGGAGTCTAGAATGTGTAGGTGGTGGCGGCATTTGGGCCCTGAGGAGACCACTGGCCAGACAGGCAGGCATTGGGAGCTCTGGGGTGAGCAGGGGTAGAAGCTGATGCCCAGGTTGGTCTTTGAAGCTCACAGTGCTAGGCCACAGCAACACAAAAACGCAGAGTGAGGAGGGGTGCTCCTGGTATCTGGTGGGTAGAGGCCAGAGGGGCTGCACACAGCACACAGTGCACTGGTCCCCCCTCACAACACAGACTCATCCCACCCAAAACACTGTTACTGTGAGGTTGAGGAACCCTGATCTAGAATAACTAAAAAAAAAAAAATTTCTCTATAGTTCATGAGGTACTTAAGGAAAAAAATCTTTTTATCCTCAGAGGACTCGTTAGCTCTTAAATAGTCATGGTATCTTCTAGACCAGGAAGATTTTATTCACCTTTGTTTTATTTGTCTTTATATTCCTGTTTTGAATCAACACAGACGTGGGGGCATTTATTAATAACATATAGCTAACATTTATTGGGTGTTTATAACATACTGCATACTGTACTAAGTAATTTACAGACATTGTCTTGTTTCTTGTAACAATCAGGTAGGCACCATTATTATGTCCACTTCAAGGAGGGTAGACTTGATAGTGATTGAAAAGTTAAGGCATTTTCTCAATGTCAAACAAATAGCGGAGTTGGAATTAATGTACAGTTGATGTATAATTTGTTACAAGGTGGAGATTATAAGCTTTCCTTCCAAGTTAGTTATTAATGAGCCTTTTTTTTGGTAAGCCTGTCAATTGTCACTTAAGCTCTAACTCCAGATCAGTCTATGGGTGACTTCTCTGTTGAAAGCTTTACTCCCAGGGGTGCCTGGGTGGCTCAGTCGGTTGAGCGTCTGCATTCGGCTCAGGTCATGATCTCAGGGTCCTGGGATCAAGTCCCGAGTCGTGCTCACTGCTCCAAGAGGAGCCTGCTTCTCCCTCTCCCACTACCCCTCCTCCTGCCTGTGCGCGAGTACTTTCTCTCTCCCGAATAAATAAATAAAATCTTAAAAAAAAAAAAAGAAAGCTTTACTCCCAGAAGGAGAATGAAAATCAAGAATTGTTTCACTGTTTATAAATACTATCTGAAATAAAAATTGCTTTTTTTCTTTCCAGAATCACCAAAGTTTCTACAGATTTAAGTGCCAACTTTATAAAAGCACAAATACTTACCTTAACCTCGTTTTGGAAACTTCTGTGTGAGTCCTGACCTATCTCAGACCAGCAGGCCTGCTACACGGCCTCTGCCAAGCATGCATGTGTCAGTGTTGGGGGAGACTTTTCCAGCTTCAGATCATAAAGTTCTTTATTGCCAGAATTTTAAGCCATAATAAACTATGCTATTCCAAATGAACTTTGTTTTAAAATAAGTTGGTTTTTATTTTTTTAAAGATTTTATTTATTTATTTATTTATTTGACAGAGACACAGTGAGAGAGGGAACACAGGCAGGGGGAGTGGGAGAGGGAGAAGCAGACTTCCCGCGGAGCAGGGAGCCCGATGCGGGACTCGATTCCAGGACCCCGGGATCATGACCTGAGCCGAAGGCAGACGCCCAACGACTGAGCCACCGAGGCGCCCAAAAAGTTGGTTTTTAAAATGGACATCTTGCAAGGGCGCCTCGGTGGCTCAGTCGGTTGGGTGGCTGCTTTCGGCTCAGGTCATGATCCTGGAGTCCCTGGATGAGTCCCGCATCAGGCTCCCTGCTCTGTGGGGAGTCTGCTTCTCCCTCTGACCCTCCCCCCTCTCATGTGCTCTCTCATTCTCTCTCTCTCAAATAAATAAATAAAATCTTTAAAAATAAAATAAGACATCTTGCGAAAGCATTCCAGCATTCCAAGTGGAAAATAATGCCTTGCATACTCTGCATGAAGATGAAAGTAAGTACACTTCCCACAGAAATGGACATTGGAAAATGTAAGTCTGTTTTTAAGGGTACTTTGTGACCTCACTAACTAATAGAAAAGTTAGCACAGGGGCGCCTGGGTGGCTCAGCCGTTAAGTGTCTGCCTTCGGCTCAGGTCATGGTCCCAGGGTCCTGGGATCGAACCCCGCATCGGGCTCCCTGCTCCGTGGGAAGCCTGCTTCTCCCTCTCCCACTCCTCCTGCTTGTGTTCCCTCTCTCACTGTCTCTCTCTCTGTCAAATAAATAAATAAAATCTTAAAAAAAAAAAAAGTTAGCACAATCAGTGCATTGTAACATGCCACAATTTATATGTTCATTTTGATTTAAGGAACATGAATTTCCCATTTTCCCAAGAACTTTAAAATCTGATTGGATTGTATATTTTAATGATAAATAAAATTCATTTGAGAGTATCCTCCTCTTATATTTTTTCTTTATATCAGTAGGTTATTTATGCAAGAATCCTCTAATAGATGGATAGTTTTCTTTTGAAATTTTCAGTTATAGGCAAAAGCATGTTTTTAGATGGTATGATAGTTTTGATCAAAACTTCTAAAAATTTAAGCTGTTTTTGTATTTCTTCCCCTTTTCCATCGTATACTTCCATAATTCTGTATTTGTAATTTTTAAAAATTAACTCAGACTGGAAGACTATGCACTGCAGATACTTAGAACAAAGAATGATAGGACATTAAACTAAGTGAAGTAAGCCAGTCACAGCAAGACAAATACTGTATGGTTCCACTTAACATGGCATTTCTCATATGACAGAATTGAATTCAGGAGACGGAAAGTAGAGGGGTGGCTGCCAGGGGCTGGGGCTGAGGGTGGGGATGGGAAGTTGTATAATGGGTTATAGCCTTTCAGATGAAAGGAGTTATGTGATTGGTTGCACAACAGTGTGAAAGTACTTAACAATGGCAAATGGTACACTTAAAAATGGTTAAGATGATGGGGCACCTGGGTGGCTCAGTTGGTTAAGCGTCTGCCTTCGGCTCAGGTCATGATCCTGGGGTCCTGGGGTGGAGCCCAGTATCGGGATCCCTGCTCAGCAGGGAGTCTGCTTCTCCCTCTCCCTCTGCCCCTACCCCCTGCTCCTGCTCGCGCGCTCTCTCTCTCTCTCTCTCTCTCTCTCGCACTCTCTGTCTTACAATAAATGAATAAATTGGGGCACCTGGGTGGCTCAGTCGTTAAGCGTCTGCCTTTCAGCTCAGGTCCTGATCCCAGGGTCCTGGGATCAAGCCCCGCATCGGGCTCCCTGCTCGGCAGGAAGCCTGCTTCTCCCTCTCCCACTCCCCCGGCTTGTGTTCCCTCTCTCGCTGTGTCTCCGTCACATAAATAAATAAAATCTTTAAAAAAAATAAAAAATATCTTTAAAAAATCTTTAAAAATAGAAATGTCCTTATAGGATGAACAGATTTTTAAAATTTAAATCTTTGACTAGGTAAAATATTTCCATATTACAAAATTCAAAAAGCATAAAATGGCATATGGTAAAGTTTCCCTATATCCTTCAGTGCTACTGATAGATATTAAAAATACTAGTTTTGAGAGGCACCTGAGTGCCTCAGTCAGTTGAACATCTGACTTGATTTTGGCTCAGGTCATGATCTTAGAGTCGTGAGATCACGCGTCCATAGAACTCCGTGCTGGGCATGGAGCCTGCTTAAGATTCTCTGTCTTCCTCTCTAGTCCTCCCCCCCCACCCCCTTCACACTCTCTCTCTCTAAAAAATGTTACTAGTTTCTTGTAAATCCTTTCATTCAAATATTCTATATATTCATTTATATATATTCATATATATATAAAGAGCTTACATATTCCAGTGTTTCTTTTTTTTTAAAAGATTGACTTCTGGGCTAAAATCTGACAGCCCTCAGTTTGAGTCTCACTCTTTCCAACAAATCTGTATAATTAGCATTTTACTGCATTGTTAATAGCCTCCTTTAAAAAATATATCATCTTAGTGGTTTGAACTTGAGTTCAGAAAGGATAACAAGGCATTTTACTTCACTGTTCCCTTGCCACCAGAACATTTTAATTTTTAAGGACATGATTAAAAAAAAGTGATGGAGCACCTGGGTGGCTTAGTCCAGTTAAGCGTCTGCCTTTGGCTCAGCTCATGATCCCGGGGTCCTGGGATCGAGCCCCACATCGGGCTCCCTGCTCAGCAGGGAGCCTGCTTCTCCCTCTCCTACTCTGCCTGCTTGTGTTCCCTCTCTCTCTGTGTCTCTCTCTGTCAAATAAATAAAATCTTTAAAAGAAAAAAAAAGTGAGGGGCACCTGGGTGACTCAGTCCATTAAGGGTCTGACTCTTGATTTCTGCTCAGGTCATGATCAGGTTAGGAGATCAAGCCCCACATCATGCTCCCCACTCAGCGGGGAGTCTGCTTGAGATTCTCCCCCTCTCCCTTTGCCCCTCCCCCCACCTCATGCACGTGCATGTTTGTGCATACTCTCAAATCTTTAAAAAAGAATAAGTAAAATTGTACTAAATAGTACTAAAGGCTCTACGTTGAAAAGTAAGTATTCCTCCAACCCCTGACCCTGCAGTCTCCACAGCCCTTGCCCAGAAACAATCTCTGTTATTAGTGTCTGGTGTCTGGTATTCCCATTTAGAGATTGTGCAAAACCCCGCACATGCACATGCTTGTGTGTGTGTGTGTAACAACTAGGACACTATCAATCTTGTTCTGTACCTTCCCTTTTTGCCTTCTTTTTAACTTTCTCTAAAGTTCGTAATATGCCAGTTAAATCTGGTTTTACACGTTTGTGACTCCTTGAAGGCTGGAATCCTCTCTTTTGTTTCTCCCACAAGACATATAAAATACGCTGAAGTATTTTGGACTTAGTTTTATTCTTCTAGTAATTAAGGTCAAACTTGACATCATTCTGAATAAGAATCAATGTGTATTCTGTTCAACACTATTCCAAGCATTTGATATAATTTCCCTGACATAGAACTCAGTTGTGAAAATGGCTGGCGAAATAGTGACAGTGAAAAACAAGAGTTCAAAGAGTCTCATTTTTATTTTTTAATTTTTTTAAAGATTTTATTTACTTATTTGACAGAGAGAGGGAACACAAGCAGGGGGAGTGGGAGAGGAAGACGCAGGCCTCCCATGGAACAGGGAGCCTGATGTGGGGCACGATCCCAGGAGCCTGGGATCGTGACCCGAGCCGAAGGCAGACGCTTAAAAATTGAGCCAACCAGGTGCCCCAAAAGAGTCTCATTTTTACCTTTGGTCTTACCCAAGATTTCTCAAACTGGAGTTACTAAAAAGTTATTAAATTGATTGATACTAAGTGCTAGGTACAACATAGGACATAAAGATGATTCAGTCTCTACAGAAGTCATTTCCTTTCTCTCTGTGCTATTGTACAGCAAGAAATGAAGGGGCTAACTAGTCTAGAACTAGATAATCAAGCACAGAGTAATCAGGCATTGGCTGCAGTTTTCAAAATAGAAAGTTTAAAAAGCCATGAGAAACAAACTATATTCTAAGTCATAAGATGCAAAATATGTAAGATATTACTGCTGGGCAATTTATGAATTATTTCTTCTCTCCAACAATGAATCTTCTGTCTCATAGGTCAGTTTTCACCTGGTTGCGATATATCAAGTATCTCAATATATTCCATATTTACGGGAAAATAAGTGGGCAAATAACTACTGTCATTTACTAAGAACCAACCCTGCTGTGCTCACTGTACCGTACTTTGTGGTCTGTGCTTTATGTGCTCCAGTCCATTCCTTACACTTGTTCTAAAATAGCTAAAAAAAATAGCTATCCCCTGGGTGCCTGGGTGGCTCAGTTGGTTAAGTGTCTGCCTTTGGCTCAGGTCATGATTCCAGGACCCTGGGATTGAGCCCCACATCAGGCTCTCTGCTCAGTGGGCAGTCTGCTCCTCCCTTTGCCTGCCGCTCCCCCTGCTTGTGCTCTCTCACTCCTTCTCGCAAATAAATAAATAAAATCTTTTAAAAAATAGTTCTGAGAACATAAATCAGTTGCCCAAAGTAATAGAGTAAACAACAAAGTTGAAATTTTAATCCTGCGCTTTGTGACTGTGGGTTCTACTAACCGGTAAAATTTAGCAAAACCAATGAGACAATTTCAAATATAAAAACATTTAAAAATTAATCTTGCTAATGTGATAATTTACCCTTCCCCCATTTTGTATGAGTTAATATAGTTCATTGCACTAAATAAACAGGGAAGACTATATGCTTTTTATTTTTTAAAATTTTTTAACTTTAAAAAATTTTTTAAAGCCCAATGTGAGGCTTGAACTCATGACCTGGAGATCAATAGTCACATGCTTTACTGATTGAACCAGCCCCAGACTATATGCTTTTTAGTCATCTGCACAAAACTGATTTTACAATCATCCCTAATTTTGTTGGTTAAAGCTTCTTGGCTTGAAAGTAACAGAAACTATCTTCAGCTCGCTAGAGCAGAAAAGGAGAATTTGTTTCTAAGGATACAAAGATATATTAAGGCAACAAAGAATTTCTCATTGACCAAATTTGAGTCAAGTGCCCTTCTCTAACTTAATCTAGACAGGTGAGGTCATATTGTACCAAATGGCTTCCAGTGAATACTTGCTGTGAATGGGAGGGTCACTATTAATGCTCAACAAATATTTAAAAAAAAAAAAAAGTTTTCCAAATGGCTGAATGGTAGGGAAGATCCAGATCAACAATTTCTAAATAGCAAAACCATTGGTAGGTATCCCATTTGTTCCTTTCCCCTTCCCAGAAAGAGTCAACAATTATTCCATGAATCAATTATCTAAAAACTCCATTCACTAATGCAAGATCTCAACTGTGCATATTAACTAAAAATCTAGTGTATATTAACTAAAAATCTATAATAGAGGATAAAGAAAGCCTTAGAACTGTATTTAGCTGTATGATCCATTTCCCTATTGATTAAGATAGCATGATAAATATATACTGTATGATATAAAAGCACATTAAGGAGAAGAATGGCAGCCTAGAAAGAGCATTTGGCTCTAGAACAATTGCCTTGATCTAGCTCACAGGGTAAAACTTGCAGCTCACCTTTCAGCCCATCTCAGAAACAAAACAAGAAAAGTATTCATTATTATGCTGATCAAAGACTACTATTTCATCTAACTACTGCTGAAATAATGAGTGAAGCTCTTAATTATGGCCCTTTTCTACTTTCCCAAAAGTAGGGCATCATTTTGTTAATTGTAAGTAATGGCCCCGTGCCATTTTGTCCAGCAGAGTTAAGCGATGGGAGATAAGATGCTGGGAAATTCAGGGGTGACTGGGTGGGTCAGATGGTTGAGCCTCTGCCTTTGGCTCAGGTCATGATCTCCAGGTCCTGGGATCGAGCCCCATGTCCGGCTCCCAGCTCAATGGGGAGTCTGCTTCTCCCTCTCCCTTTGCCTCTCTACATTGTGGGCAAGGTTTGCAGGCTGCCATTTTAATGCTTGTTTGCCTTTCTGTTGTTTTTGGAAGAGAGGTTTTTACTTTTTTTTTTTAGTACATGTGCCAAAGCAAGCACTCCTTTTTTAATTAAATAATCTCTACACCTAATGTGGGGCTTGAACTCAAAACCCTGAGATCAACAATCATATGCTCTACTGACTGAGCCAGCCAGGTGCCCCGGTCTTCACTTTCTTTGATTAGAGCTGGAGACAAAAAGAGATGGGACTCCAGGGAAGGCAAGACTGGATAAAGAAAGCTTTTGTCTTGGCAAGATGAGTTGGCCCATGGAATAGGGTGACTGAGTGGTGGATCCCCAGGGAAGGGACAGGACCAAGAACTTCAACAGTGAATTATGCTATTTAGCTTTAAGATGTTCCTTGTATTATGATGAGGCTTCTATTGAAAAAGTTTTTAACATGGAAGCCTAGGCTTAACTGTGCTTTGGGAAAATAAGGAAGGAGCTGTGCTTAAGCTTAAGGAAAAGACATTGCTTGGAGCATATATTGGCACAACTACTTTAGAAAACTCAACTGTGTCGTATACCCTCCAAGCCAACAATTCTACCCTAGAAAAATTTTCACACACATGATTCAGGAGACTATACAAGCATATTCACAGCAATATGTGGGGTTTTGGGGAGGAGAAAATAATCTAAATGTTGGTGATAGGAAAATGGATATATAAATCATGGCATATTCATACAATGGAATGCTACATGGCAGAGAAACACAATAGGGATGGATCGAAATCAGAAGTATAATGCAGCATGGAAATAATTTTATCATGGAAAGATAAGCAAAAGTATATAGATAGTTTAGGAATATATATGATAATTACATAAAGAAAAGTTGAAATGGTTTTAAAAAGTTAGGATAGTAATTAGCTTTGGGAAGAAGCAAGGAGAAGGGGCACCTGGGTGGCTCAGTTGGTTGGGCGGCTTCCTTCGGCTCAGGTCATGATCCTGGAGTCCCGGGATCGAGTCCCACATTCGGGCTCCCTGCTCAGCAGGGAGTCAGCTTCTCCCTCTGACCCTCTTCCCTCTCGTGCTCTCTATCTCTCATTCTTTCTCTCTCAAATAAATAAATAAAATCTTAAAAAAAAAAAAAGAAGCAAGGAGAAGGTGGGACCTGGGAGGAACACACAGGAAGCTTCAATAGTACAGGTTAAGGTTCTGTTTCATAAATTGGGCCATACATTCACAAGTATTCATTTTATTATGTTGTATAATCTATATTAACATATTTTTTCGTGTATGTCAGACTTTTAAAAATGAAAGAATTGTCAAATTGCTTGACAGTGCAGTTAAATTTCTACTGACAGTGTATGAGAGTGCCAATGGACGTGATTTAAATTTTTTCCCTCTGCTTTGGGGATGGAGGGGAGAAGACTCCCACTTCAACGGCTGTCTTGGAGTATCTTTGTGAGCTAAGGCGCAATTTCCTCTGCTTCAGGACATTGATGATACCTGCCCAACATTCCTAAGGGACTCTAAACCAACGGCGTAAGAAATGGTGGGGCTGTATGGAGTTGGCAGAAAGACAGTTACTGATTTTACACTGTTGGAAAATAGAACAGTGCTTTATACTTAACAAGTTGCTGTAGTTGGTTTAATGTCCTTTTGATGGTTCTATACAGTTTCCAAAGGTTGCAACATTTTCCATTCCTAGAAACAGAGGGGAGGGGCAATCTATTCTCTTTTCCTCTGCTTCCTTGCTGCCCACCATGCCTTTGCACCTGCTGTTCCATGCTGGAAAACCCTTCGCTGCTTTGTTGGTCTGGCCGACTCCTGGACTTCCCTAAAAATTTAAGTTCAAGGGCTAACGCCTCTTGCAAACTGTCTCCTCTCACTCTTTCTCATCCCAGATGACCACAGCTCGGAGGTTTCTGGGTAAATCGCTTCGTCAAACCTCAGTTTCCGCAAAGAAAAGATCAGCTTGGATATCTGAGGACAGCGCAGAGGGTACAGAGCCCTTTGCAGATGCTGGGGGGAGCAGCCTAGTTCGAATCCCCCGCCCGCCCCCATCTCTAGGCGGGTTTGGTTTAATTAGAGCCTCAGTTTCTTTAGTTTGACTAAGTGATGCTTTGACTCGGGAAAGTTAATACTCGTGGAAGCCGGCCACCGCTTAGCACCTCCCGGGCGTTCCCGCCCTTCCTTCATGACCCCGGGAACTGCTCGGAGCCGCCAAATATCTCTCCTCTTCTAGTGCTAAGCGCCGCAACCCGCGGGCAAAGTCCTCCAACTGCGAGGAGGGGCCCTGACGCAGGGCGGGGAGGAGAAAGCTTTGGCGGCGCTCTAGCCCGCCGGGAATCGCGCGCTCTCACTCGGGAATCCTGATTGGCTGAAGGCCGCCGCTCGCGCGCGCGTCTTCCGGGCCACGGGATGGGGGGGAAATGCCAGAAGGAGTACGACTTCCGGTGAGAAGCGCGGTTGTCGCGCTTGTCCGGCCCAATGGCGGCCCCGCTGCTTCACACGCGGTTGCCCGCAGATGCGGCCGCCTCGGCCTCTGCAGTCAAGACGCTGGGCGCTACGAGGACTGGGTGAGAGTCCGGGACGCTTCCTTCTGCGCATCTGGGACTGGAGTCCAGGACCGGGGTTAGGGTAGCGGATGTGAAAGGGCCTGGGGCAGAGCTGAAGGAATCGTGGGAGCAACCGGTAGAGGGTCATCTCAGGTTCTCCGGAGTAAGCCCATGCCCTTTAGGTGGGTGGTAAAGGTGGGAGAGGGGCTGGGAAAATGAATCTGTTCTGCGTTCCAGAGTCCCCTTTTCTCCTCGCGGGGCTCCCTCAGCGCCCCAGGCCTGGGTGCTACCTTCTCCTTTGCTCATCCCTCCCGCTTCTTCGTCTAGACTTGGGAAGAGTTCCCTGACGTCTTTGATTTATCAGGCGAATGCTGTCATTGATGGCAAACGGACTCGTAATTTTCTGTTGATGTTTGAAATGTGTTTCCACATACACGTTTTTGTAACAATCTTGCCTTCCTCAACTTTTTTTTTTTTTAAGATTTATTATCTATTAGAGAGCGAACGAGCTGGGGGAGGGGCCCAGGGAGAGAGAATCTCAAGCCAACTCCCCGCTGCGCTCCGCGCTGGAGGTGGGGCTCAGTGTCAGGACCCTGAGATCATGACCTCAGCCGAAATCAAGAGTCACATGCTTAACCTACTGAGCCATCCAGGCGCCCCTGTCTTTCTCAACTTTTAAAGCTCCTAACCCCCATAAAACATTTTGGGGTTTAACTTTGAGAGTCATTAGTAAGAGGCTGTGTCCCCGCACCCCCCCCCCCCTCCGCTTTGTGTAAAGGAAGAAAACTTTGTGAAACACTTAGCGATTATATCATTCGTGGTATTTATTAAGTGCCTGTACTTTCTTGGTTATAGGCTGAAGACCGTAGTCTATCAAAAGACAACATCTGTGCTCTCAACAGAGCTTACAGTCTAAGGAGGGAAAATCAGTGACTAATAAAAGAACAGCATGGTTTCAGGTAGAGATAACCTGAAGAAATAAAAACAGGGCGATGGGGGAGTGAGGGGATGGATACTTTAGATTTCGGCCCCTCTGACATTTGACCTTAGCTTGAGTGAAGACAAGAACCCAGTGTGTCTAGGTCTGGAGCATGAGTGTTTCTGATAAAGGGAACAGCAAGAGAAATGGGAATCAGCTTGGCAAGTTTGAAGAATAGCAAGGACACTATGGTTGCAGTATGTTAAGTGGTTGGAGATGAGGTCAGAGAGGTAGGCGGGGGCCAGATTAATGTAGGACCTTGAAGACTGTCGCAGAGTTTGAATTTGTGTTCTAAGTGAGGTGGGAAACCTTGGGAGAATTTAACAGGAGAGTAGAGTAGCATGGTCTGTTTTAAGTTTTGCAAAGATCATTAGATCACTGAAAGAAGACTGTTGGGAGGTTAGAGTGGAAGCAAGGAGGCCAGGTAGGAGGCTTTAGCGATAGTCCCGCTGAGTGATGTTGGCTCCATAAAAGTTGAGTATTACAATTTTTATTATTCTCTGTCCTGCACTTAATAGTGTGATAATCTTGGTTCTACAGGCTTTCAGATATGCTCACTTTAGAGAATGAGTTCTTCAATTCTCCCCCAAGAAAAACTGTTCGGTTTGGTGGAACTGTGACAGAAGTCTTGGTGAAGTACAAAAAGGTAAAAGGAGATAATGTGAGGTCTGGTGTCTTTCCCCCCACTGCTTTATTGATATGTAATTGATACGTTGAGGTTTGGTCTTTGTTGGTTAGGATACAGTTGTAGCCTTTATACTAAAGACCAGTAGACATAATAAAATGAATTTTAGATGTCAGTCTTGAAGTCAGTTGTTTAATCATAGCATTATGCTATCAGCTCAAAATTAGAGTAATAACCTCTCTGCTGAGGTTGTATGTCTTCAAATGCTTTATTTACGTAGTATCTTTCAAAAACTTGAGCAAGTGCTAGAATAAAAATCATTGGATCAGAGCATTTTCTTTCTTTTTTAAAAAAAATTTTTTTAAAGGATTTTATTTATTTATTTGAGAGAGAAAGAGTGAGTGAGAGCACCAAAAGCGGGGAGGGTCAGGGAGAAGCAGACTCCCTGCTGAACTGGGAGCCCATTGCTGGCTTGATCCTGGGACCCCGGGATCATGACCTGAGCCGAAGGCAGACCCTTAACTGACTGAGCCACCCAGGCGCCTAAGAGCATTTTATTTCTTAAGGAATTACCTAAGCATTGTTTTGGGACAATAAACCAGCTCTGTCAATAGGGATTTGTTTTGTTTTTTTGTTTTGGTTCTGTGTTAGTTTAGAAGTGATTCTACTAAATCTCAGTGATGGAGGGAAAATATGAATGTTTGTATTTATATGTATAAGCAGTCTATTTATTTATTTATTTATTTTAATGGTTTTATTTATTTGACAGAGAGAGACACAGTGAGAGAGGGAACACAAGCAGGGAGAGCAGGAGAGGGAGAAGCAGGCCTCCTGTGCAGCAGTGAGCCGGACGCGGGCCTGATCCCAGGGCTCTGGGATCATGACCTGAGCCGAAGGCAGACGCTTAATGACTGAGTCACCCAGGTGCCCCTGTATAAGCATTTTATTTTTTTTTAAGATTTCATTTATTTATTTGACAGAGAGAGACAGTGAGAGAGGGAACACAAGCCGGGGGAGTGGGAGAGGGAGAAGCAGGCTTTCCACAGAGCAGGGAGCCCGATGCGGGGCTTGATCCCAGGACCCTGGGATCATGACCTGAGCTGAAGGCAGCTGCTTAACCACCTGAGCCACCCAGGTGCCCCTGTATAAGCATCTTAAATCCACATATATGAATGGATGGTACCTTGTGTCATCAACTATTGTGTTTAGGTGTCAGTACATAAGTATACCTAAATGTGAACAACCTTTCAGTATTCATTTAATTTTTTTTCCAAGCTGCCTAGCTCCACTAACGTGAGTTTTTAAATTTTTGGAATTACAATTTTACAGTCCAATGATGGGTGAAAGTTATAATGTTCCTTTTGTAATAGTTAAAAGTCCTGCTGTTGGTCTTTAACAGGAAACTGAAGTAAGCAGAACTACTTTTTTTTTTTTTTTCCCCGTTCTTGTTTAGGGTGAAACAAATGACTTTGAGTTGTTGAAGAACCAGCTGTCAGATCCAGACATAAAGGTAATTAATTTACATTTGTTCATTAGCAAAGCTGTAGCCACTTTGTACAGATTCAGTTTGCACTTTTGGTCCTGTTCCATCCTCTAGAACTTGCTCTCTGTACGATCGTCACTTGAATGCAGCAGCTCTCAACGAGGGGCACTTTTGCCCCCAGGGCACATTCGGTGATGAACTGGAGACATTCTTGGTTGCCACGTCTTGTGGAGGGAGGGGTACTACTAGCATCCAGTGAGTGGATGACAGGGATGCAGCTACACATCCAGCAATGCACAGGGCGGCCCTCCACAAGTCCGAGATGCCAGGAGTGCTCAGGTTGAGAATCCCTGCTTTATCTTTCCTTTCTGGAACCTCTTTCCTCTATGCGGCATGCTGCTTTCATGTCTCTTCACTGAGAAAACAAAAACACAAGTTGACTTGTCTTTCGAGCTAGTACCCTTTTCATTGTTTTTGGAAATGTTTCAAGAGATGTACCTTTTAAGATATATACCTGTCATGTAGGCACAACTCAATGAATTTTATTTCCCAACTTTGGAAAGAGTAGTCTCTTACCATGGCAGTAGTAGTCAGGTTGTCTGGGATCAAATCCTTACTCTTGTTTCCCAGTGTGTGATCTTGGGCAGCTTGTTTAACCTCTCTGCCTCTGTTTTTGTCTTTGTAAAACCAGAAAAACAATAGGGGTCTTTTAAATGTAGAGGTTTTAGAGGATCCAGTGAGTTAATATATGAAAAGCACTTAGAACAGCCCCTGACACAAAGGGCTTTGTTAGCTGTTATTCCTGCTGCCATCCCGCACTTTTCTCATTTCCCTGCCTGTTTAAATCCACTATGAAGTCCTCTGCTGTGATTACTATGACAGAGATTACCAGTCATTTCTTACGTGCTGATTTCAGCGGGCTTTTTTTTTTTCTAAGCGTCATACGAATTCCATGTAGCAGTTGACACTGTTGGCTGCCCACTTCTTAAAACCTTTCCTTCAGTTTCTGGGATCTTCCTGTCTTATCACTTATGTCTAATCATTCTTGCGACTGGTTATTAAATTTGGTGTTGATTAAGTTTCTAGACTTGACCCTTTCCTTCCTGTAAAAATTATTCCTTCATGATTTCCTTATGCCCTTGTGGCTTTGGAATTCACCTGTGGCCTGGTAACTTCCTGATTTGTATCTCTAGCTCATATTGCTCTTGTGGGCTCTAGACTTGTTTGTTTGTTTGTTTTAAAGGTTTATTTTATTTTTGAAAGATTTTATTTATTTATTTGAGAGAGAGAATGAGAGAGCTTGAGAGCGGGGAGGGTCAGAGAGAGAAGCAGACTCCCCGCTGAGCAGGGAGCCCGATGTGGGACTTGATCCCGGAACTCCAGGATCATGACCCGAGCCGAAGGCAGTCGCCCAACCAACTGAGCCACCCAGGCGCCCTATTTATTTATTTTAGAGAGAGCATGCGCACAAGCAGGGGGACAGGTGGAGGGAGAGAATCTCCAGCAGACTCCTCCTGAGTGCGGAGCTTGACATGAGGCTTGATCCCACAACCCCGAGATCATGACTCCAGCTGAAATCAAGAGTCGGATGCTTAACCGCCTGAGCCACCCAGGTGCCCCTCCTGACTTGTTTCTTAACTGCCAGCCCACAAGTATTACAAGTGCCCCAAATTTATCATTTCTCTCTCCCAAACACACTCCTCTACAGTCTCCTTATGGGCTTAACTGATGTATTGCTTACCTAATTCTTGAGCTGGGAAAGACCCTGGGGTCTTTCTTGACTTCGTCACCCCTCGTTTCCATTGATTCACCAGGGCCTTTGGAGGAAAAAAAAAAGTCTTTCAAGGCTTCTTGCATTGTTGGTGCTCTCTTGTCTGGATTCTTCCCTTAACTCCGTTAGGTTGTCTAGGTTTCCAGTTCTCCTCTATCTCCCGTTACCCTCCCCCCCAAATTGTACCATCCACAGTGGAGCCTAAATCCTCTCTAAAGCACACGCTAAACGTGTCATTTTCCTGTGGGAAAACTTCATGCCTTATGCAGAAAGGCCGAGCTTCTTAGCATGGTGCGCTGCATTTTTTTTCTATGTTTAGTCGCACTAGATACTTTATTCCATGAATTCGCCACTTTATTTTTTTTAATTTTAAAAAAGTAATCTCTACACCCAGCATTGGGCGCCACTTCTGTTCATCTTTATCTCTTTGCATGTGCCTTTTGTGGTTGCAAGAGGTCCTCTGTATCCACTTTAGTTGCTGCCTATTGGAGCATGGGCTCTGGCTACATGGACTCCCTCCCTTACTGACTTTGTGACTGAGGGTAAATACACTGCACTTTTGTGCCTCATTGGCCCCAGCTATAAAATGGGAACCAATGGTAGCACCTACCTCATGGGATGGTTGTAAGGATTAAATGACTTATTATATGTTAAAATCTTAGAACAGTGCCTGGCATGGTAATTACTATATTAGTGTTTACTGTTGTTATTAGTTTATCTACAAAACTCCTACTATTTGAGATCCAGTTGAAGTATCCTCTTTTTTTAAATTTTTTAAAGATTTTATTTATTTGACAGAGACATAGCGAGAGAGGGAACACAAGCAGGGGGAGTGGGAGAGGGAGAAGCAGGCTCCCCACTCAGCAGGGAGCCCGACGTGGGGCTTGATCCCAGGACCCTGAGATCATGACCAGAGCTAAAGGCAGACGCTTAACAACTGAGCCACCCACGCGCCCCATCTTTTTTTTTTTTTTTTTAAAGAATTTATTTATTAGAGAGCATGATCAGGGAGGGGGCAAAGGGAGTGGGAGAAGCAGACTCCCTGCTGAGCAGGGAGCCTGGTGCAAGGCTCGAGCCCAGGACCCTGGGATCATGACCCAAGCTGAAAGCAGACTCTTAACTGAGGTGCCCCTGAAGTGTCCTCTTTAATGGAACTTTCCTTGGTTCTCTCTGAGCACATGGGTGTTCATTTCACTCCATTCCCCACCTTTCTGGTAGATCTTCCTAATTACAAATCTGGCTTACAAGGACTTTGGTTATTTATCTCTGCTCCTCTTTGATTGCCCTATTTTTCTGTTGACTTGCTTACCATATACTCCAGCCATAACAGAACTACTTTTGGTTTTCTGAATACATGCTTGTCGCTCTGTGAGGAATGAAGCCCCTAGAGAACACCCAGTCTGTTTATAGACAGCAGAAGTGTCACTTCCTATTTTAAGCTCTCCCTGACCCTGGCGTTCTGTCGGTACAAAGGACCATTTTCTTTGTGTTCTGTTGTTTTTAGGATTTTATTTATGTTTTAAGTAATCTCTATACCCAGCGTGGGGCTCAGACTCACAATCCCGAGATCTAAGAGTTGCATGCTCCACCGACTCAGCCAGCCAGGTGCCCCCACTGTATTTTTTATCAGCACTTCTCATCGGTATCTTGACATACCAACAGTTGCATCAGTTGTATCTGTGTTAGTTCAGAGAGTGTTGCAAGTGATTTGCTTCTAAAAGTGATTTCAGTACTAAAGCACCAGAGTCTGCAACTAGTTTACTTTAAAAAAACGGAGCGGGCGCCTGGGTGGCTCAGTTGGTTAAGCGACTGCCTTTGGCTCAAGTCATGATCCTGGAGTCCCGGGATCGAGTACCACATCGGGCTCCCTGCTCGGCAGGGAGTCTGCTTCTCCCTCTGACCCTCTTCCCTCTCGTGCTCTCTATCTCTCATTCTCTCTCTCTCTCTCTCAAATAAATAAATAAAATCTTTAAAAAAAAATAAAAAAACGGAGCAGCTTAAATATTAGCTTTATAATTTTCTTGTACTTTTTTTTAGTGGAAAAGGGATAGGATAGAGTTAACTCATTTTTATTTTTTTATTTTATTTTATTTTATTTTTAAGATTTTATTTATTTGAGAGAAAGAGAATGAGAGATAGAGATCACGAGGGGGAAGAGGGTTAGAGGGAGAAGCAGACTCCCCGCCGAGCAGGGAGCCCGATGTGGGACTTGATCCCGGGACTCCAGGATCATGACCTGGGCCGAAAGCAGTCGCTTAACCAACTGAGCCACCCAGGCTCCCTAACTCATTTTTATTTGCACATACCTTAGCTGTCTTCTTTGCTTCGGGCCTTGGTGAGCTATCAGTACAGTTATCTTTACTGGTTGTGGACATTATGAAATTACCATAGTGCAAATGAGTTGTAATTTACTTGACTTTACTGCCAGCTTACTTGGGGTTTCATCAGGAAAGAGTCCGTCTCATTGAAATTTGTCACAGATAGCACATCGCATGCAGTCAGCAGTTGAATGGAGTTGGGGAAAAGGCGGTGGGCTCCTTCTCTGTATGGAGCAAGGTATTGTGGGAGAGTGGACAGAGCGTAGGCTCTGACCCAGTCAGACAGGTGTGAACCCAGTTCTTTGTTAGCTTCTCAAATGGGCAGGTTGCTTATTAATTTCTCTTAGCCTCAGTTTCCTCAGCTGTAAAAGCGGAACACCAGCAGTCCATTTTCAGCATTGTTAGGATTAGTAAGGGAGGCGTTTGTGTGGTGTTGGCACCATGCCTGGCACCTGCTGTGTTCTCACTAAATGATACTCCCTATCAGTAGTCTATAATTGCAGGTACAACCCTGGCTGGTAGTAGTCCTTCACGTAGGTACCATACTGTCTGTGATAATCTATCACTAGCACAACACTGTCTGTTAATAATCTCTTGTGATAGATACAACAGTGTAGTGCTTTTGTTTGTTTATATGTTCCTTTCCCCTACTGAGTCTTTTTTTTTTTTAATTTTATTTATTTATTTGAGAGAGAGAATGAGATAGAGAGCCTGAGAGGGGAGAGGGTCAGAGGGAGAAGCAGACTCCCCGCTGAGCAGGGAGCCCGATGTGGGACTCGATCCCGGGACTCCAGGATCATGACCTGAGCCGAAGGCAGTCGCTTAACCAACTGAGCCACCCAGGCGCCCTCCCCTACTGAGTCTTAATCAGCAATAACCATTTCTTTCAAAATTGGGGGTTTTTAGTTTGTTCTTATGTATTTGTGCATATGAATTAATACAATAAATTTTATATTTAACCTGTAGCATATTTTATACATGGTTTGTTTTCTTTTAGCAGTTTTTCCCATGTCACTAAAAGTTATTAATGATGCACAGTAATTTTATTGCCTAAAAAATACTTCATGGAGTAGTGGAGCCAACATTTATATATAACACATTTTTTTTTTTTTTTTTGAGAGAGAGAGGGAGAGAACGTGCACGAGCAGGGGGAGGGGGCAGGGAGAGAGAGATTCCTAAGCAAGGTCCACGCGCTCAGCGCAGAGCCTGACACGGGGCTCGATCTCAGCAACCCTGAGATCATGAACTGAGCCGAAAAAAGAGTCAGATGCTTAACCAACTGAGCCACCCAGGGGCCCCTATCTATAACAGATCTTAATATATTTAAGTCTAGTTACAGGTTGGGTTGAGAAAAAGTTATATGTATTGATGTCTCTAATTAATTAGCTTAGACTGAATATTAACATGTTTTCACGTCAGCATGAATATAGAGAAATTGAGGTAACTCTTGGTCCTTGTGGTCTTACAGTATTTGAATCTGCTCTGCTCTTTCTGCAGTTTGAAAGATTCCCACCTGTCAACTTTTGAAATGTTTCCACTTATTTCCTGTATGTGAGAGTTACTATGTTGCTTTTTTAAAAAAACAGGAAAAAGTATTGCAACATCCTTCTGTTTTGATATAAACTAAGAAATTTTCATTCCAATTTTGGCTTCAGTGCAAGTTTGTGACTTTTTTCTCCTAATTTAAATATTATTGGTAGGTGCTTGGTGCAAAATAGGTATCATCTTTTTGTTATTTTAGAGGCTTTGTGATTTTGAAAGCACTTTTCTTTGTCTACCTTAAGGATGACCAGATCATTAACTGGCTGTTAGAATTCCGTTCTTCCATCATGTACTTGACTAAAGACTTTGAGCAGCTTATTTGTATTTTATTGGTAAGTTTGCCACTTATTTCACTGACTAGTATGTGATTTGGTACTTTGAAAACAGAACACATTGTATCAGTAAAATGTTTCTTATATGTTTCTTTCCCTCCCACCTCTAGAGATTGCAGTGGTTGAATAGAAGTCAGACAGTGGTGGAGGAGTATTTGGCTTTTCTTGGTAATCTTGTATCAGCACAGACTGTCTTCCTTAGACCATGTCTCAGCATGATTGTTTCTCATTTTGTACCTCGTAAGTGGTTCTTTGCTTTCTTTGCTTTCTCATTTTTTAAATACCTCTTTATTAAGATACTACCTTCTCAGAACCCTGTGGGGATTGTGCCAACATGGAAAATTCCTGAGATGCATATTGGCAGCAGTTTTGGTACATGTCTGTTCCCTATAATGATTTCTATGGAAGCATTTAGATTTGTTGCTGTGATTTTTTTACGTTAAGTGTTAGAACTCAGGAATTTTTAGCTTTACTTATAAAGTTACTTGACACTTTTTTTTCTTTAGACTGCAAATTCAGTCATTGTACTAAGTTTGGACAATGGAAAAATCACTTTTTTTGTAGCTGTTGATGTTTAGGTCGGTGACAAAAAGAATGACATATTTTGTTTTTCCATCAAAAGCCCGAGTGGTCATTAAGGAAGGTGACGTCGATGTTTCAGATTCTGATGATGAAGATGATAGTAAGTATAAACAGGATTAAACACGGGATGCCTCCTGTGTCTGAGAGAATGCTGCTGAATGATAAAGTATAGGGCACCCCCAGGATTTATTCTGATGGGTAGGCTGCAACAAATGGCAACCTCTGATGGAATCTTTTTGGTTACATTCAGCATTAACATGTAACCAGTTGCCCTTAGTGCATTACTTATGTAGTAAGTCCACTTAGTCTTCATTGATGGTTGGTTCTGGAGAAGAATCTTAAATTTAATATTTTGCTAGTAAATGATTCAGTTTTGGTTAGCGGGTGTTTTTAGCTTAAAACATCATTTTTCAGTTTTCAATTTTATCTTTATGCTCATACTCACTTTTCTCCTTGTAGATCTTCCCGCCAATTTTGACACATGTCACAGAGCCTTGCAAATAATAGCAAGATATGTCCCCTCGTGAGTATCCTTCTGTTACTTACTTTGAATCATGGTCTTTAAGTCTCAAGAAAATTACGATCAATTAGTAGGAACTTAACTATGTTCATAGCATCAGAACTCAAGTTGTATGCTACATGTTTTTGTATCTTGTTGATATAACATTCTACAAAATGGCATTTTAGTTCTCTCTTCATTGTCTTTATTTAAATTAAAAATTAATTTAAGAATTAATGACTTAATTAAAATTATTTAAATTCTTACTTGGAGCTTGTGTGCAAATTTTCCTCCAAATTTTGTATAGTGGTTGGAATTTTGCTTTTATCTTCAACAAGATGTGATATCCAAAAATTTTCAGTGAGCAAACCTTGTGTGCTTGTGTCATGCCATATAAATAAAAATTGCAGTTCTAATATTGTATGTTGATTACATTTGAATATTTTTTTCCCTAAGGATTTATTTTATTTTAGAGAGGGAGAGCCTGAGAGGGGGGAGGGACAGAGGGAGAGAGAAAGAATCTCATGCAGACTGCCCTCTGAGTGCTGTGGGGCTCCGTCCCCCAAGCCTGAGATCATGACTCCTGAGCCGAAATCAAGAGTCAGTTGCTTAACCAACTGAGCCACCCAGGCGCCCCATATTTGAATTTTTAAAAAGTTATAGTTCTAAGAAAAAACTTGGGTTTCTTTTGGAAGAGTAAACTTCAAGTTCTCTCTGTAAGTTTATTATTTGCTAACTTAAAAAATTACTCAAGTTGATGCTTTTTTCTCCTTTTTAAAGTAATATATGTGGGAAAGCACTGCCGTGGGAAACATTTAGATTTTAAACTGAAGCTCTGTTGCTTTTGTAGAAAAGAATCCCCCTTTTTATTTTGCTATTGATATCAAAGTTAATAAAAGGTTATTTTTCCCTAAGGTATTGTAGATTTTCTCTGAAGCTGTGTGTTTAAGTTCTGATTATTTGAAGTAGTTAGTTACCATTTGTCTCCTGCATCCATATTTGCTCTTAGAATGGAAATGTCACTTTCCAAGAAAGTCGTTAACATGCACTGATTTTTAAATTTTTTTTATGTTTTAAATAGGACACCGTGGTTTCTTATGCCAATATTGGTGGAAAAATTTCCATTTGTTCGAAAATCAGAGAGAACATTGGTAAGCAATCTTTTCATGGGGAAAATAATGGAAAAGTTATGATTTAGTTTTAGGTGGTGTTACATCTTTTTCTTAGCAGTTGTTTTCCAGATTAAAGTCAAGAGTAGGAATGTGACTCACATTCCTTTCTTAGGAACTCACTGAGGATCCCCAGTGCCTTTTTTCCCTTTAAAGTGCAGAGTCCATTTCAGAAATATCTGAATAGGCTTAGTGATTATACAGATAAAAATTACTAGAAGGTAGTAGTTTATACATTATAACCAATTGTAAACATGCCTTATTTGAACATGAAGGCGGAACCGTCTATGGATGAATTCTTAAGTTTTTGTGTAATATTTAGATGACCTCTGGTTTTCAATAATGAATAGTGGTTTCCTACTAAGCATAGCTTATTTTTTCCTAAATAAGGTATTATAAGTATTAAATACGGAGTTAATAAGGTTTGCTAATGTTTGTGATAGTCTGCTTCAAGTGGCATATTATAAATCTTATATCTCTTATGAATATAGATATAAAAATTCTCAATGTACTAGAAAACTGCATTTAGCAACGTAAAGAGTTATGCACTATGACCAAGTGAAATTTATCCTAGCACTGTATGGTTCATTTAATACCTGTTAAAATCAGTGAATAAAACACACCACGTCAGTGGAATAGATGACAGGAACCACATGATCATTTCAGTAGATGCATTGTCAAAAGCATTTGACAAACACCAGAACTCTTCCATGACAAAAATAGAAGGGAACTTTTTCAACCTGATAAAGGACATGTATGAAAAACTCACAGGTAGTATCCTATTCAGTGGTGAAAGAGCTTTCTCCTAAGATAAGGAACAAAACAGGGATGTCTGCTCTTGCCCTTTTGTTCAGTATTATACTGGAGGTTCTAGCAGGGGCAGGTGGGAAAAGGAAAAGGCATCTGGATTGGAAAGGAAGAAGTAAAAAATGCCTGTATTTGCAGATGACATCCTACATTTAGAAAAATCCTGAGGAATTCTCAAAACACTATTAGAAGTAAGATGAGTTCAGCCTGGTTGTAGAATATAAGATCAGTATACAAAAGCCAGTAGTACAAGATAATTTAATGGGGCAAAGAACAGTCTTCCACAAATGGTTGTGGGACAAGCAGAAATCTACATGCAAAGAATGAAGCCAGGCCTCCCCTCACACAGTAAACAAAAATGAACTCAAAATGGATTAAAGACCTAAATGTAAGCTAAAAAAAGCTCTTAGTAAGAACACATAGGTAAGCATTTTTGTGACCTGGGATTAGGCAACAGTTTCCAGATAGGATGCCTGAAACACAGAGCCACAGAAGACTAGATGAGTTCAACTTCTTTACAGTTTACCTGCTGTGCTTCATGGACACCTTCAAGAGAGTAAAAAGTCAACCCAAACAGTGGGAGAAAATACTTGCAAGTTGTGTATATCTAGGATATATGAAGAACTCTAATATTTTGATAATAAAAAGGCAAATAACTCAAAAATGGACACACAATCTGAATGGATATTTCTCCAGAATTGATACACTTATGGTCAGTACGCACAGGAAAAGCTCAACATCACTAGCTGTCAGGGAAACGCAAGACGAAACCATAACGCAGGATCCCACTTCACACCTGCTGGGATGGCTGTACTCAGAGGGACAGACAGTAACAAGTAGTGGTGAGGATGTGGAGAAGTTAGAACCCTCATTCCATCGCTGGTGAGAGTGGAGGATGGTAGGTGCCGAAGTGCTTTGGGAAGGCTTCTTGGCCTTACCTCAGAAAGGTTAAGCAGAGAATTGCCATACAACTTAGCATTTCCACTGCTAGGTGTCTATCCAGCAGAAAATGTATGTCTACGCAGCACCTTACACGAATATTCAAAATACGGAAACAACCAAATGTTTACGGGCCAATGAATCAACAAAATGTGGTATGTGTATACAGTGGGTATTATTTGGCAATAGAACAGAGTGGTTTACTTGCCACAAAGTGAGTGAATCTTGAAAACATGCTAAAATGCCACATAGTATAAGAGTCCACTTCCATGACAGCCTAGCATAGGCAAGTTCTTAGAAAGCAGATCGGTGGTTACTTAGGGCTTGGGGGGAGGTACATTACTGAAAGATAATCCTATCCTTTTTAGGTGATGAAAATGTTCTAAAACTGGTTGTGGTGACAGTTGTACAACTCTGAATATACTAAATACTGTTGAATTACACACTTTAGATGGATGAATTATATCTCAACAAACCTGTTTAAAAAAATACTGTGGAAGTATACAGATTACAAATTTAATTAACAGAGGTGGGGTGGAGCGCCTGGTTGCTCAGTTGGTGGAACATGTGACTCTTGATCCTTAGGGTTGTGAGTTCGAGCTCCACGTTGGGTGTAGAGATTACTTAAAAATAAAATCTTAATAAAACCAACCTCCCCCAAACAGATTTAATTCACTGAGGGGTAATTAGATTACTTATACTGAACATTGTGTTGATAGAGGAACAGTATAGTTTCTGTGTCGCTGGATAGTCTATTTTTTCTATTTAATTGAAACTAAAGATTGTGTAATTAATGTTTTTCTTGTCATTATGAAACATTTATCCTCTGTTGAAATGTTTTGTCTTTTTATGTTTTAGGAATGTTATGTTCATAATTTACTAAGGATTAGTGTATATTTTCCGACCTTGAGGCATGAAATTCTGGAGCTTGTGATCGAGAAGCTACTCAAGTTGGATGTAAGTATTTGATAACCTGTTTTTCTCATTGATTTTCATTTATTAAATACATAGTCATAGTATGTGAAACAATAGAAGCAATGATGGAGAAGAATCCACATTTCCACCTTTGATTTCTTTGAACATTTCTTGAACTTGATGGATATGCTGGTGGTTATAGATGGTCCCATCTCTCATGGTTGGGGAACAAGGCATTAGATGGTCACACACATGTGAAAGTACAGTCGTGGTAAATGCTATGAATGGAACACATGTTGTTAACGTGCTGGAAAACCTGATGTCGTGTGAAGGGGTCAGGAAGGCATTCCTAAGGAAGTGATGTTGAATTCTTTATACCCTTTTTTAAAGAGGCCTGCAGTGGGGGGCACCTGGGTGGCTCAGTTGGTTAAGCGACTGCCTTCGGCTCAGGTCATGATCCTGGAGTCCCGGGATTGAGTCCCGCATCGGGCTCCCTGCTCAGCAGGGAGTCTGCTTCTCCCTCTGACCCTCTTCCCTCTCGTGCTCTCTATCTCTCATTCTCTCTCTCTCAAATAAATAAATAAAATCTTTAAAAAAAATTAAAAAAAAAAAAGCCTGCAGTGGGAATGAAGGAAAGTGGTGGGTTCTAGTGACATGGGGGAGGAAAGGCAAACTGGTCCTTGAGCCCGGGTTGGAAGTGGAGAAGTAGAGGGTAAGAGAGCAATTGCTCCCTGGGGAATAGAGTCGGTGTTAGTAGTAAGGAGAAAAGTCAGGAGGAGGTTGAAAGAGGAAGCGTTCTGTTGTGGATGGACTGGGGGGGCAGCTGGGGCGCCTGATGGAGAATGGTCAGCGAGCAGTGGTAGCGGCCGGGAGGGGCCAGGGCGCACCTGTGCGGGGATGCTGGCGAGTCGGGAGAGAGGAAGTGTAATGGGGGGTGGGGAAGGCAAGTACAGACACCTGCGGAGGATCTGGAAGAAGGAAGGGTTTGGCCAGTGGCGTGAGCTACTGTTGACGTTTTTAAGGAGGATGAACAGAGCCAATGTCCTTGGATTTGTTGATTCGGTGGGAGTCTGCTGCTGTGTCCCTGGATGGGACGCACTGTGTTTCAGGGGAGAGTGCGTGGTTGGTGAGTGGGGCTGCTGGAGGCCTTGGTGAGGGTGTAGGAGGCGATGGAGCGGGGCTGTTGGGGGAGACGTGAGGTCTGTGGACTGAGGAGCTGTGAGTGATGGAGGAGAGCCCCGATACTGTGGGCAGGGGGGGAGCAAGGTAGCAGTGCGGCAGGCCTGGGATGAGCTGGAGGTTGGCAGGCTGGTGCGATGCTCACTGGGAGGAATGCTGTCTGGCCGGCTGCACGTATCATCTGTAAAGTCTTCCCGTGGTTCATACTGTGCAACAGTGGCGAGCACATGTAGAAAGGAGGTCATGTAGAGAGAGTAAAAAATGCATGATTTGAATGTTGTGTGAAACGAGATAGGGTTACATACCAAAATGAATATTCAGTAATTCCAGTTGACTTGCATTTTGTCATTTTCCTGCTCAGTTGATGGATGATATGCTTCTTGTGCAACATGTAAGAGTTGGAATGAATGTTCAGTTTGTGGAAGCTGATTTAGACTAGCACACTGCATTTCATAACGATTTTATAGAAGTATGTAGTGGAAGGAATGTGATTTGTAGTCTTGTAAATTCCTTTGTGACCCAGACCAGTTGGTAGGTTTGCACCGTAATTGTATATTGAGTTACAGTGCCAGAAAGGATGCTTATGTGGACCCCTTCAAAGTATGTATATCAGACGAATTTCCAGTCCCCGAATAAAGTAGTTGTATTTTTCTTTTTTTTTTTTAAGGGAGAGAGGGAGCAAGTTGGGGGAGGGGTGCAGAGAGAGAGAGAGGGAGAGAGAATCTCAAGCAGACTCCACCCTGAATGCAGATACCAATGCGGGGCTTGATCTCACAACCCTGAGATCATGACCTGAGCCAGAACCAAGAATCAGATGTTTAACCGACTGAACCACCCAGGTGCCCCAAAATAGTTGTATTTTTTTTTTTTAAGATTTGATTTATTTGAGAGAGCACATGAGAGTGAGGGAGATTGGAGCAGAGGTGAAAGGGTGAGGGAAGGGCAGAGGGAGAGGGAGAAGCAGGTTCCCTGCTGAGTCGGGAGCCCTATTCTAGGACCCAGGATCATGACCTGAGCTGAAGGCAGATACCCAAACGACTGAGCCACCCAGGCACCCTAAAGCAGTTGTATTTTCACTGCTTTCAATCTGTTTCCCCCTTTGTTATAATGTAGGTGAATGCATCCCGGCAGGATATTGAGGATGCTGAAGAAGCAGCCATTCAGACTGGTAGCGGGCCAGATGCCACCGAAGGACTCTTCAATATGGTCAGCACTTAACTAACGACAGTTTATAATTCCACAGGGTAGGAGGAGATGGCTAATGGCCCCTCATCTTCTGCAAGGCTTTAGCTTAAAATAGTTGTTCAGCAAACTTGAAAGTGAGGTTTAAATAAGTAGCTGCTGTCATGTTTCTTACTGTCCAGTAGAGTTCGTTTACTTCCAAGGCTGTGAATGTGGGAGTGGTGAAGTAGGTTTCATTTTTGTTCTTAACGTTTGTGCTTTCTGTTCTTGTTTTTTTTGTTTGTTTGTTTTTTGTTTTGTAAACCACATACAGTTTGTGAAGGAGCGATAAATAGGAAAGCATACCAGTGTGTGATTTCTTTGTTTTACAAGTCTTAGGCCTTAATGCAGTATTTCTCTGCTGGGGGCCGGGCTCCCTGGAGGAGGAGGGCCTGAGAAGGGGATTTAGGTCACTAGGGACAAAGGGTGTGAAGAAGCAGGAAAGGCAGGGGAAGGAACTAAGTGAGAGTTTGCTCTCAGTTGGAAAACAGCTACATAGCATGATGACCCTAGTGATGACCCCCAATCCCGGGAGCTCTGGATCCCAGCTTGAAGCCAGGGAGATGGCCTCCTGTGACCCCTTGTCAGCCGGTCATTTCGGCTGCGGAGGGCAGGAAGGAATGCAAGGCGGTTCTCTGGAGAACCGGTGCTCCCAGCAGCTGGGGCAGGGGTGCCCTGTCCTGGGAGAGACCTGGCACCAGCAGGGCCCAGCACAGTGGGTTCCAGGAGCTGGGGGAAAGCTGTGGTGTTCACATGGCCTTTCTCCAAGAGAGCCTTCCATGTGACTCTCTGGCTGGGCTCGGAATCTGCTTTATTTGGAATGCCACTGGGGGTTCTGGGTCACACCTCTGGTGGGGAGTTCCTGCCTAGAGGAGGGGGTCTGTGTCTTCTCTTTGTTTTATCATTCAAAGGAAATAATCAGCTCTGAGAATTTTCCCTCTTACCTATTTTACTCCAGTTTTTAATGTCAGTTTGTCCGTTATGTTCAAAGGATGAGGATGAAGACACTGAATATGACACAAAGGCTGACCCGCAAAGGCTCGATCGCATGGTCCATCCTGTAGCTGAGCGCCTGGACATCCTGCTGTCTTTGCTGCTGTCCTACATCAAGGACGTCTGCTATGTAGATGGTAATGAGCTGCACTCGTCACAGTAGCTGCATTTGAATGTGGCAGCGTGCCTGGTTGTGTGCTCAGTGTTCCATACATGACATAGTCCTCCTAGAGGTTCTGTACAAATCACTGTTTCGAGGATGAGGAAAAGAGGGTTTAGAGAGATCCTGTGACTTGCCAGCCTGACACAGCTTGAGAATGGTGGGACCGGATTCAGGCTCAGCTATTGGTCTTCGAAGCCCCTGATGGTTTCACGGACTGTCGTAGTCGGGGATGATGGCTGGAGTTTGGTCAGTTTTAGGTGGGGATCAGATCACACTCAAGTTGTTCAGGACCTCTGAGAGTGTAGTGCACATTGGTACAGGGTGCTTGGTGTTAGGGATTGAGTTTGGGGGTGTCATGCTGTAGTGAACGAATCGGGGTGCTTCTTGCCATCCTGGAACTTTGCGTTTGGAGGCTTTGCCATGAAAACAGGATTCTTTATTCCTATCGTAAAGATTTAAGTATGATAGTTGGCCATTCAGAATAAGAGGACTTGAATCTGAGTTGATGGTGTTACTAATTTTGTTGTTGTTATAAAAATAATACAATTGAGAGAAAATTTGGCAACTATAGGAAAAGATAAAAAAGACAATTTAAATGTCTGCACTTGCACTATTTAGAGAATGATTATTAGCATTTTGAACTGTTTTTCTTTTCTGTTAGCATGTGTATATTTAGGACTGTGTTTTTCAGTGGACTTGGGGGTCATGTTGTACACGGTGATTCATAATCTGCCCGTTTCCACCTGCTGTGAACATTTTCTCAGACCATTAACTGTCCTGCTAGGTTGCTATTGATTGTGTGGATTTAATTGTCTCTTTTTTTTCTCCCCCCTCTTTTTTTTTTTTTTAAAGATTTTATTTATTTGAAAGAGAGACTGGACGGGGAGGAGCAGAGGGAGAGAGAAAAGCAGACTCCCCTCCTGAGCAGGGAGCCTGATGGGGGGCTCGATTCCAGGATCATGACCTGAGCCAAAGGCAGATGCTTAACCAACTGAGCCACCTAGGCGCCTTCCCCCCTCCTTTTTTTTGCCATTATAAATGTGTAATGAACATCCTTATATATATGTATATGTCTGGAAATGTGCTTGTGATAAATTCCTAGCAGCAGAATTAGTGGATCAAAGGGCTTCTGCCAGGGGCGCCTGGGTGGTTCAGTCGTTAAACGTCTGCCTTCGGCTCAGGTCATGATCCCAGGGTCCTGGGATTGAGCCCCGCATCGGGCTCCCTGCTTCGCGGGAAGCCTGCTTCTCCCTCCCACTCCCCCTGCTTGTGTTCCCTCTCTGTCAAATAAATAAAATCTTTAAAAAAAGCGGGGGGAGCTTCTGCCACATAAATGGTAAAATTGCCCTTCAGAAGGGCTTCCTGTTTATGGTATCACAGCAGTGTGTGAGGTGAGGGCCTGCTTCCTGGTCAGTGCCGGGTTATTATATTATAAAGGAAAATCTGTGCCAAATAAAGATGGCATTTTGTTACAATCATAGCTTAATGGTGATATTTCTTTTTTATATTTTTTTAATTTATTTTTATTTTTTTATTTTATTATGTTAGTCACCATATATTACATCATTAGTTTTTGATGTAGTGTTCCATGATTCATTGTTTGCGTATAACAGCCAGTGCTCCATGCAGAACGTGCCCTCCTTAATACCATCACCAGGCTAACCCATCCCCCCATGCCCCACCCCTCTAGAACCCTCAGTTTCTAATGGGTGATGTTTCTTAATGGTATTTTATTTTTAGAAATTTGGTAAAGTGGCAGCCTAAAAATAATGTGTAGGGGCACCTGGGTGGCTCAGTCGTTGAGCGTCTGCCTTTGGCTCGGGTCATGATCCCGGGGTCCTGGGATCGAGCCCCTCTTCGGAATCCCTGCTCGGCGGGGAGTCTGCTTTTCCCCCTCCCACTCCCCCTGCTTGTGTTCCCTCTCTCGCTGTCTCTCTGTCAAATAAATAAATAAAATCTTAATAAAAAATAAAAAAATAAAAATCATGTAAAGCTGAAATGCCAAATTTTCTCTTTAGGCAAGGTAGATAACAACAAAACAAAGGATTTATATCGAGATCTCATAACCATCTTCGACAAACTTCTGTTGCCCACCCACGCCTCCTGCCATGTACAATTTTTCATGTTTTACCTCTGCAGTTTTAAGTTGGTGAGTACCATGTCAACATGGTCTTAGCTTATTTTATTCTTATCCATGATTTTCCCTTAAAAACTGGGGGTGGGGGCTGTAGGGAAGGGAGACATGAGGTGTTTCTTTTTCCTGAGCTCACTTTTCTGGTGCCTCTAATTAGATAGTTCGTCCTGGAGGCGCCCGGGTGGCTCAGGTGGTTAAGCGTCTGCCTTCGACTCAGGTCATGATCTCAGGGTCCTGGGATCGAGCCCCGCATTGGGCTCCCTGCTTGGCAGGGAACCTGCTTCTCCCTCTTCCTCTACTGTTCCCCCTGCTTGTGCTCTCTCGCTCTCTGTGTCAAATAAACAAATAAAATCTTTAAAAAAAAAAAGAAAGATAGCTCGTCCTAGGCCAAGTGCTCTGAAAGTGCCATTCTGTGTTTGGTCCACTAGGCGGTGCCCTTCCCCTTCATTCCGGCCCTGGCTGTTAAAATCCCAGGGGATATTTAACTGTTTCTGTCCATTCTCTCAGTTGATCCTAACTCAGTTGATCCCAAAACAACTTCTAAATCCAGAATTTTAAAACTTTAGGCAGTGGCTTTCTGTTATGGAAACAAAAATGGAAATATAGAAGACTGTTCCTTTGCCACTGTTTTTGTAGCTTCTTGGAATAGTCAGGAGAGTGCTGGGCGTGGGTAAGGAGGTTGAATTTACTTTGCCTTGAAGTATGTGTTAGTGCTCTTGAAGAGAGTTATTTGGGAGAAGCTGGAGGTTGTGCCTTTGTTAAAAAGAAGGTTTCATTAGTCTTTTTTGTATGATTAGCATAATTAGTCAAACACTCCCCTTGAATCTGTGTCTCTGTTTCTGGGTAAGTTCAGTACGTGCGGGAGAGGACTTGGCACTGTGACGGGGCTGCCGCACGGTTCCCACGCGAGTGTGGCTTGTCCCTGCTTTCCATTTCTGGCTAAACGGCGGGATCACTCTCAGATTCCAAAGCTCTGTCACTGAACCTATGAAATCTGTAGGGTTGAATCTAAATTTCAGCTCGTTTGGGAACTTATATAAGGCTGGGGAACACCTTTTGTTTTTAATACTGTTATCTCAGAGTGTTGTAAAATTAAGAACCATGAGAACTGCATATGTTATTTATCTAGTAGTGTGACCGAGATACTAGCACTTTCCCCTATTGCTGAGTTACAGTCTTAGGATTCCGATAGCCAGAGATTTCTTCAACATTAAAAAAGATTAAAGCAGTACCTTCTCTTTTTATAGGGATTCGCAGAAGCATTTTTGGAACATCTCTGGAAAAAATTGCAGGATCCAAATAATCCTGCCATCATCAGGCAAGCTGCTGGAAATTATATTGGAAGCTTTTTGGCAAGAGCTAAATTTATTCCTCTTATGTAAGTAACCTAATTTTCCAAGTGCTTTTTATGTCATGCTTTAAAAAGATTATAGCAAAAAGTCTTAAGTCAGAGAAATACCTTCTTTAATTTTTGTCTGCCTTTAAAGTGAAAAAGTCTGTTCCCCCATTTTATGCAAGATGTTTACATTTCCAAAAAGCAATCTCAGAATAAAATGTCTCCTTTAGATATAAAAGCTCATATGGAAAGCTTCTGTCATCTGTCTTGCATGGTTATACTTGAATGTGAAGACCCATTTGTCTTCATGGGTGTTGCACAGTGTTGTATACTGTTTTGATTCTCTTTATAGGCTTGTCATTTTTCATTTGCATTCCGAATCAGTTGTATCTGTTAAAGCTGAAGAAAAAACCCTTTTAAAGGTAATAGAAAGATCTGTTTAGGAGGCCAGCTCTGGGCCTACTTCTTCCAGTGATCCATGAAGATGTCTTTGGGCAAGGATGCTGTTACAAACCCTTCCCCGACAACTAAAAGCCATCTGTCCACTCTGCCCTAAATTGTAGGCCCCAGGACTTTATCAGAACCCCATAGGGAAGGGTGAAGTCAATCAGATGGTCTCTTCCTTGTAAAATGTTGCTTAATGTGCCCTTTTCTGTGGCCGTATTACTCTGAGAGGGCAGGGAGGCTGTCAGAGAAGTCCTTCTGAGTCGATAAGGAGATGCTTGTCCATCCCTTGGGATCTCAGGCAGCTTTAGGGGCCTGCCTGTTGCTAGAAGGTGCGTGCACTCTGCCTTAGACTTGAAAAGCTGTCTTCCTGCCCACCCATCCTTTCCCTCCCTTCGTTTGCTGCTTCTCTGTGCCCACGGGTAAGAGACCAAGAAGCCCACGGACTGACTTTTCTTAGTCTGTAGTGAGAGACAGTTGTGTGTTTTTGTGTCACTTTTGGTTTTTTATGAAGCAAGTGAAGTTGACTTGAGTTTTTCTTTTCTCTAGTACTGTAAAATCATGCCTAGATCTTTTGGTTAACTGGCTGCACATATACCTTAATAACCAGGATTCAGGAACAAAGGCATTTTGTGACGTTGCTCTCCACGGACCATTTTATTCAGCCTGTCAAGCTGTGTTCTACACTTTCGTTTTTAGACACAAGCAGCTTTTAAGTGGAAATCTGAAAGAAGGTCAGTGATGTGGGATTGATGGATGTGAACTGGATTTTCCTGGAATACTAGTCACCCTTTAGAAGGGACAGTTGTTTCTTTTTTGAGAATTTGATGGAAACTGTGGAGTCAGAATACTGCCCATGCACACTCAAGCTTTGACACATAATTTCAAGCACCCCTTAGGCCCCTAAAGCCCTTTAAGATCCCTCTTTAACAGAGGATGGATTTGAGGTGGAGCACCTTTGTTTTAGAGGGTGGCATCTAGACTGTGAACCATGAAGGGGCTCTTCTTCAGAGGCGAGGCCCAGCACAGCACTTCCTGCTTGTCATGCTGGCCCGTGAAGGCGGGTGTCATTCCCCACCCCCACAGGGGGACCCTAAGCACACGCAGGATGTTGATTGGCAGGATTAGATGAATATGATTCAAAGCTTGGGGTCATAACAGTTACGCTGTTTTATCTAGGGACTTGAGCGTTCATCTACCGGTTTTCAGTTTTGCTAATTTCTAAGGGTTGCATATAATTTAAATCTACCAGATGAAGCTTGTTTATCAAGTTAGTGTGACAACAATATCAGTTAAGTCTGTTTAAATGGTTTTAATTATTTGCACAAATAATTCAAATGGTTTAATAGGCTGTTTCCTCTACAGATTTTCTCAACCTCTGACATTTGGGGCTGGTTCTCTAGTTGTTGTGGGGGCCGTGCTGGGCGTTCTAGGGTGGTCAGTACCCTCTACCCACTGAATGCCACTAGGGCCCCCCGCCACCCTGCACTTTGTTGTGACAGCGGAAGCTCCCCAGACGCTGCCCCACGTCCTCTTGGGGGCGCAGCTGCCTTGAGAGTTGAGAACCACAACTCTAAACTGAAACTTGTATGTGTTGCAGTGCGTATTTATAATCTGTTACTTCTCAAAAGGTTAAAACTAGTTGTATAAACCAGGAGTAGGACAAGGTTTTAGCACAACGTAAGCAAAGTATCTGCTCTTTTGGTATAAATAAATGGCAAGAGTCTTGGTTAAAGAGGATGTTGTTCTTGTAAGCCATGACATGTAAGCCATGACCCCATTTTTAGTTATTTTTATCAGAATATACTTCAAAGATGGGGCTCCTGGCTGGCTCAGTCAGAAGACCATGAGACTGTTGATCCCAGGGTGGTGAGTTTGAGCCCCACTTTGGGTGTAGAGATTACTTAAATAAATAAAACTTAAAAAAAAAAAAAACATTAAAGAATCTCCTAAAATAAAATATACTTAAGCACAGGTTGGTTTGCTTGCCTTTTAAAATAAGCGTGGTGTCTGTCTTTTACTAATATAGGAGAGAATTCTGTTTATTTGTTCCAGGAGAACAATTTTACTCCTATCTCCGTAGTTTCCTTGTGGAAAAAAAAAAAAGCTGATATATGAACAACTATCACATACTTGAATAACTTGCTCAATTTCACTAATAATTTTAGACGTGCAGGACTTGCTGTTTGTTTGCTCTTGTCAGACTGGCATACGTATCTGTCTCTGGAAGTCAGGAAGGAGAAATTCCAGTTCATACAGTCATTACCTCTTGGGAATGGAGGCTCCGCCTGTTGCCTCAACTTTGTACTGATTTCATGATTTCTCTGTAAACTCAGGGTATGCTGAGTTTACAAATATCTGAATTCCAAATTGTCGAATAAGTTCATAGCCCACTAAGAATGTGTGCTTACTTCCCCGGCCTTTGAAAGAATATGCTGTTTTCTTTAGAAAAGTTAACTTAGTCGAAAGTGAGTGTGGTTAAGCCTGGTGACCTCCTACGGGGCTCTGCATTGTGTGACTACGTGGACCTCAATTATTTAAAGCATTTCTGCAAGTAACTTTGTGAAAAATTTTTTTGATTTGTGAAATAATCCATGCTCTTGAAAGGTATTTAGACTGTCATGTTTGTACTTTGTAAAAAATGCTCTCTTTTAATCAAAGGTTTGAGGTACCTTCAAAGTCTAAATTTTGAACGTATAGTGATGAGCCAGCTAAATCCCCTGAAGATTTGTCTGCCTTCAGTAGTTAACTTCTTTGCTGCAATCACAAGGTAAGTTATTTATACTTTATGGGTGGAAATTATTTAAAAATAAATTTGTGTTAGTATCAGTATTGTACAAGTCCATTAAATTTCTGTGAAATTATTCAGTAAAATTAGTAACCATAAAACACATAAAAACTAGTAACCCCCTACTTAAAGGAAGGACTGCAGTGAAGCTTTTGTTTTTATGCTTTGATGATACTGGAAGTTACTAGTGCTTTGTATTCAAAGATGATAATTCAGTGGAAGCCTCGGCACTTTGAAATGAGTAAGGCAACCAGTAAGCTGGGAGGTACAGACCAAAGCTGTTTCTTAGAGTAATACACAGAGACCGGCTGCGGGAGGCGTGTACAGCGTCAGGCGGGGGCTGGGTCCCGCGTCCCGCGCACCCTGGAGGTGCGTCACGCAGAACTCGCTGCGTCCTCCCCGTCCTAGGGTGGTAGTGGTTAAGTCCTGTTTCACACCGGGATGGTGGGGTCCCAGAGAGACGGCATGACTCGTGAGAAGTGGCTGCCCAGTGGCCAGGCCAGTGCACAAACACAGGCAGTTTGGCATTCCCCGAACGATTCTGCTTCAGGTACAAAGAGAGTTGGAGACTTTGAGCCCTCGGTCAGGGTATTCAGGGTAGGATCATAGCTTAAAATCTTCAACACACAGGAGTCTGTTCTGTTAGGAGACAAAGGTAATTCTTTCATCCCTTAGTCCCGTAGACCGATTGCTACTCTTATTCAGTAATCTTATTTTTCCTTTGCTGGGCCTGTAGTTCAAGGTGTTCTGTCTCTCCTGAGCTCTCAAAAATGATAAGAGAATTAAGGAAAGGAATAAACGACAAGCAGGAGCGTTGGGGGGCGGAGGGGTGTGAAAGGTTCCCGCACAGTGTGGGGAGACAGGAGGCGGCAGATGGAGAGCAGCAGAGGCAGGAGCCCCTAGAATATTCCTGCGGTGGCAGCAGACTGTTCGACAGGCGTGGGTTTGGGGTCCGGTGGACAGTGGCCTTCGGGCTCACGTGTGAGGCTGAGAGCAAGACCTGGGGACGGAGGTCTGTGTCCAACTGATGGGTCATTCTGGGGCTTTTGCTTTTGCTTCCTAAATGGGTTGGGGACGCCTCTTGACCCATACAGGTGCATTTGATTTGAACTGCTGTGTCTCGTTTTGTTAATTGGTTTTTAATCGTTTGTTGGGATTTAAGCTGTTACTTTTTCAGAGTTGGGGGCGGCAGCTTAGGGGCCTCGTTACAGGCATGTCCAGTAGAGCCCTCAGCTCCCCTCAGTTACCACCGTCCTGTCAGAGAAGCCCCTTTCTGCCAGCCTCCTCATCGCCTTACAGATAGCAGACGCCACTTGGACAGCTTAGAGCATCTTGCCAACCAAGAGAGTCCTACCTCGAACACACTCAGTTTTAGTGAGTCGTGTGTATCACTGAGCACCCTCTTGCTCCTTGGCAAGCGTCTAAACAGCAGGCCCAGAAGCTGTGTCCTGAAAGCATTGCTTCCTGTTGTATGTGATTGTTTTCTTGCACGTGGTATGTGTGATATGTGTGCAGTCAGCACGGTTGTGACAGGAACAGGCACCTCTGTGCAGTTAGTGCACGAGGTTAACGCCTTCTGTCTGTGTCTTGGCTTTGTTGTTCTGCAGCAAATACCAGCTGGTTTTCTGCTACACCATCATCGAGAGGAATAATCGCCAGATGCTGCCGGTCATTAGAAACACGGCTGGCGGGGACTCGGTGCAAACCTGCACAAACCCACTTGACACCTTCTTCCCCTTCGATCCATGTGTGCTTAAGAGGTGGGTACTCTCAGCCTGTCGACCGGCCAGGGCACTGTACACGGGACGTGTATTTGCTTTCCCCAGGCTGAGGGTTTCTTTGTCGTAAGTGGCTCAGGGTCCCCGTTGCATGTTTCATGGGCCTCAGGCAGAGAATGCCTGTTAGAGGCTGTGGGGTGTGCAGCCCTGTAGTTCAAGAAGAACCCCGATTGACACCAAAGGTTTTTCATCTATCTTCTGTTTTCCTGTAAACCGGTCGTTTTCAACACAAAACGGGCTGGGTATAGAGGTTCCCGGGTGGGGAGGATGCTGCCTATTCGTGGCTCACAATTTTCTGCCAGGCGACTTGTTCCTTCCTCTAGAGACCACGTTCCCTGCTGCTGCCGAGGATAAACAGCAGCCACGCTGTTCATCTGGGCGGGTAATGGTGAAAAACCACGAGGCCAGTCTTTAACTTTGCATTTGTATAAGGACACAGGCTTACTGTGCAGTTTCTAACTAGCAACACCACGATTTAGGATTATCTGGCCTTCCAAGTCTTGGTTGACTGAAACCACATTGGTCTTTTTCCCCAAACTAATCTTTAGTAGAATTACTGTAGGAATATAAAAAATGAAATTTCAGAGTAACATAATTTTTTTTTTTGTCTTTTAAGCTTTTATTTAAGGGCAATGATCTATGATGTAGATTTTAGATCTTATTAGAAGCAGCCACATCCATGGACTGCACATAGTCCTCAAAAGCAGTGATCTGCTCCTCCAGCATATCTGTTCCAACTTTATCATCTTCCACTACACACTGTATTTGAAGTTTTTTAATTCCATATCCCACTGGAACTAGTTTAGAAGAGCCCCAGACCAAGCCGTCTGCCTGAATGCTTCGGACGCACTCCTCTAGTTTTGCCATATCTGTCTCATCATCCCAAGGTTTCACATCTAGTAATATGGAAGACTTGGCAACAAGTGCAGGTTTTTTGGCTTGCTTTGACTCATACTGTGCAAGGCGTTCCTCTCTTAGCCTCTTCGCTTCTTCGCTTTCCTCCTCCTCATCAGATCCAGAGAGATCAATGTCATCATCATCTTTACTATCTGTAGCTCCACTTCCTGTGGTGTCTTCCACATTAGCAGGGCCATACTTGCCCAAAGCTTTCTTCACTCCTGGAAGGCTGGCCTTCTCCTTTTCATAAGACTTGATGTGATTATACCAGCGGAGGGCATGATACAAGTCGGCAGGTGGGGGGCCAGAGACTGCTTCAAATACTGCCACGTCTGCTTGTGACGGCACATACCCCTGGATGTAGCTCTTGTCTGCTAGGTAGTCGTTGAGCACCTGGAGACCGGCGGGGCTTTTCAGGTCTCCAAAACCCATGCCGTCGGCTGATCCCAGGAACCGGGCAGCAGCGAAGGAAAAGAGGAGTGAAGGTAGTCCCATAATGTTGTTTTTATTTGGACTTACTCTAACTCATTGTCAGTCCTGGCAGACTTGAGAAATAATTTCATTTGAAAATAAAAAGATGAGAAACAGTAGCTGAATATGCCATCTGAGTAGATGAAGCTGTACAAACAAGGAGCCGTGTTATTTACAGTACTGACATCTAGTATTTTTTGGCACAATGATTATTTGAAACATAGTTTTTATTTTGGGTAGTGGATGCTGTTGAGTAAAGAGCCAGCCTGACATGTCTGACCTTCAGTATGGCATTGAACTTGATTTTGAAATGTGACCTCTGTCGACAGGTCGAAGAAATTCATCGATCCTGTTTATCAGATATGGGAAGACATGAGTGCAGAAGAGCTTCAGGAGTTTAAGAAACCCATTAAAAAGGTAAATTTGTGACTCAGCACACTGGGAACCTCCAGCGTGGTTACAGACCACAGTCAAATAGTACATAGCAATGTTAAATCTACAAAACATGACATTTTATTCATTCTGCCTTTACAAAAATCCAAGCTCAGTATGTTCTTACGAAAAGAATTTTTATTTTTTTTTGAATTAATTTATTTATTTGGCAGAGAGAGAGACAGCAAGAGCAGGAACACAAGCAGGGGGAGTGGGAGAGGGAGAAGCAGGCTTCCCGCGGAGCAGGGAGCCTGATGTGGGACTTGATCCCAGGACCCCAGGGATCATGACCTGAGCCGAAGGCAGACGCTTAACGACTGAGCCACCCAGGCGCCCCAAGAATTTTTATTGTTTAAAGTAGACACTCTATTATAAGCAGACTTTGGAAGTGAAGGTTTATTAAAAATCAGCTCAACAAATTAAGATCATTACCACCAAGTAACAATCTGAAATTTACTTAAGTCTCGGTTTTCATAAGTAATCATTGGAAAGCTCTTTTTTCTTTATATTTTGCTCGGGTGGGGGCGGTTGTTCATTCACTCATTTCCATTGTGTTAGGTCCAAGGGTGAGGACGCTGAGCGAGAATGCATGTCATGCTGCCTGCCCTCTTTGAGCTTAAAATCTGTTAGTTATGACGTATGACGAGCAGTTGTGTGGGTGGTTGGTCGTGAAGAAGTGTGCATCAGAGGAAGCTTCCAAAATTTAAGATATCTTTCTTTACCTTCCTCTTTCTAGAAGCGGCACATTCCTGAGAGGAGCTCTTGAAACTTCCCCTTGCCTCTGGTGATCCTACTGATGACCTCTGTTCTTTATGTAGGAGGTGGTGGACGATGAGGATGATGATTTTTTGAAAGGTGAAGTTGGGATCACTCCGAGCTCCTTTGACACGCATTTCCGAAGTCCCTCGAGTAGTGTGGGCTCTCCTCCCGTGTTATATCTGCCAGACCAGTCCCCTCTGATTGCAAGGATTTGTGATTGAGACGAGCATTCCTCCTCACCACGCCCACCCTGTTTCGACTAGAGCGGGGACATGCCTCAGGCATCTTACTTTCAAGGTAGACCTACTCTAGTGTCTGAACGGACGTGGTTTTCTTCTGTTTTTGCTCCCCTCCAGACAAAAGGAAAAGACTGGATATCATGTGCAATATTTTAGAATGGAGTTGATGATAAATGTTGAAGGCTTGGTTCTTTGTTTAATGTATATTTTATTTCTGTTACAGTTTTCTGACATCGTGAAATTTCTAATATTGGCAATAGCCTGTTTTAACCGATTGCATTTTTCACACAGGTTTTGTCTGAGCCGTACGTAGTCAAAGGACTGTGTTGATCCGATTTCTTTTCAGTGAACAACTGCTCTATGTAGACACTGTCCAGTGTCTTTAAAATGATTTACTTTGGACACATTGTTGCCCCTCAGCTGGAACTGTATCTGTGTGTTGGGATTTCAGTGGGGTGCAGGGAGGACGGGAGGAAGGTGGGGAGGTGGCCAGAGCTGGTCCCTGATGCTGGAAACTGGAGCTGGTACGGAGGACCCTCAGGGACTTTGGAGACCAGTGAAATCCTGGAGGGAAGAGCTGGAGGATTTAGGGAAATAGAAGCAGACAAATCATATGCTTGTGAGTTTAAAAATGGATTTAAAAGAAACATGGAGATCGGGGTAAATGGAATTCCCATGCACGGAGACTGGGGTTGGACTTTTATAAAACACAGCACATGGCATTTTACCCTGAGGCTCCCAGGAGCTGTTAGAACTGGAACTACTTGTTTGTAGGGGAATGTTACTTGGATTTTTTTTTTTTCCTAAACTAGAAGCAGTTGGTCATCTTGAGAATATCTTTGTGCTAACAGGGTGCGGAAAGGGGGGCTTGGTAGAATGGTTTCACTAGCGACAACAGACCAAGGTTACAGCTCCAGCCTCCGTCTGCTGGCTGTTCGGATCGTGGATTTCAGCTCAGTGAGATCCTCCTCCGGGGAGGTTCTTTTTGTACTTTTATAACTAAACACTGAGAGAGAGGAGTTGGAACAACCTCACTTTATATAACACGTGTGTGCAAACACTGCTAGACTCATTTTATAGCTATTGCATATTTTAGCTTCTTTCCTTATTTGTGTACTTTTTTGTTACTTGTGAAAATAGACATCTCTAAACATATTTATTTTTTTGCCACTTTTCCTATTATTTAAAAGCAAGTGATATTTTCTTGATCACAAATATTTTGTAATGAAATACTTTCTCTTTCCTAGGGCTTTGTATGCTCTTGTATAATTATATTGATGGCAATGTAGAGTAAATATGTTTTTGGAAAATAGAAGTTTTTATGGGTTTGAAAGGTTTTGGATATTGCGGATTTTCTTTTGGTGACTTGGTGGAAAGTCATTTGAGAACCTTTGGGTTCTCTGTTCTTTTAACTGTTGGCAAAAAAGTGGGATTTTTGTACCCTGGGTAAATGAGTATGTGAAAATGTGTCCCTAGAAGTTAACGGTAAGTGGGCCTTTGTGGGTTGAGAAGTTTTAATGTAGTTAAGGGTATCTTTATAAATAAGTGTTTAATTTCAAAGGAGTTTGAGGGAAAATAACATCGTGACAATAAAACAATGACATGGTTAATCTGGACATGTGGTTCTTACACCAGTAAAGGAGTCATGGGAGGTACCCCAATAAAGAGGCTTCTCACACAGATGCTGTGGTTTCTGTGGTTTTTACTGATGTCTTCTGAAGCTCCATGAGAAACTGCAGCTGAGCCCTTACTCTGTTACAGAGGCAGAAGTTCCCCCAGGGCGGCTGCAGGTGCTGGGAAAGAAAGTATACGCTGTGGAGGAGAGTGACCTCCAGGGGCGGCCAGTGTATCCGGGACGCCGAGAACTCGCCCAGCCACAAGAGCCTCCCCCCAGGCCTGGACCGCTTCCAGGAAAACAAACACTTCTTTGAAAAAAATGCACATGCTTTAAAGGAACATGGGGGGAAAAAAAAATTGGGGAAATTCCCTTGGGAATTCTAGGAAAAAGATTTTTCTCTTCTTCTTATTGAAAAGCCAGGCTTTCATTTGGGGTGGGAGTTCCAGGGTCTATCCTGTTGTCTGTCGGCTATGGTCGGCTCTTCCTTAACGAGAAGTGCCGAATTTGTCCCAAGTGTGAAAGGGCTGGGGACCTCACAGGTGTCACGGATAACACACTAGGCGTCTCTCTAGCTAGCTGTGTGACCTTGAACAAGTCCAAGCTCCACTGGGAGCTGTAGGGTGGACATACCTGTTACCAACTTGAGGGTTGTGAGGATTCAGGGAAAATGCATGGAAAGGCAGTAGCTGTCCAGCTGCCTTTGTGGGAAAGCTAAGCGGGAAGCCCTTGCGTGGAAGGAATTTTTCCAAGGCAAGGGTACCGTGCATCCATCCACACCGATCGCCTCTTTGGTGCTGAAGTGGTCTCACCTGGAGAGAGGAAGGGCGTTGCCCCCCCCCCCCCCAGCCCTTGCCAGGCCTTGCTTATTATGGTGGATCTTAATTCTTGGTCCTAGAATCCCCCTGGGAGCTTTGAAGACAGACACCGTTCCAACAGGGTTTGCTCTGTGAGGTGGCTCTTCATCACACCACTAGTTTTGTAAAGTTGCCTTTTGGTTGACGTATTGTGGAGTTGGGTCTATTTAAGGGATATTTCCAAATTGCAGAACAGAGAGTCCCTAGGCGAGAAGCCTATCATCAGTAGGGACTGGGTGGTATCTTGCTGATCGTCACTTCCAGGGTTCTTAGCCCATCAGTGAGTGCCTCGCGAACACCAAGCAGCAAGTGTTACTGATGATTTCTAAATGTGTGGGGCTAGCAAAGTTTCGACTCTGTTTTCGCAGTTCAGCGTTTATTGTTGATTGAACACAATCCTATGGAGCAGCATAGCCGTTGGTTCCCCAACTCGGATAACCTGCTCAAGGTCACGAGGAGAAGTAGTAGAGCCGTGATCTTGACTCCAGGCAGCCCGACCCCAGAGCCCACACTCGGGCCAGTCTTGGCTGATCCGCTAGTCGAGCCGGGAAGGGCACCAGGAGCTGAGGCTCTCGCCAGCACCCCAGCTCCCCGCCTTTTCTGGACTCCCACGCTTTCGGGACTACATTTCCCAGCGCCCCCTGCGGAGGGGGCTGGCCGCGGGCCCCTCCCTCGCGTTTGGACTACATCTCCCACAGGGCCGTGCGGCCCCGCCCCCGATTTCCCCAGCCGCTCCCGGCTGCAACGCCCCTCCTCCCCCCCCCCCCCCGCCCCGGGGGACTCCACTTCCCGGCGGCGCCCGCGGGGGGCGGGGCGCGGCGGGGCGGCCCGGGGGCGGGGGCGGGGGCCGCGGGCGGCCCGGGGCTGGGGAGGCCGCCGCCTCCCTGGGCCTGCCCGGGCGGCCGCCTCCGCGATGCCGCTGCTCGTCGAGGGGCGGCGAGTGCGGCTGCCGCAGTCCGCCGGGGACCTGGTGCGAGCCCACCCGCCTCTGGAGGTGAGCGGGGCCCGGGCTGGGGTGGGGGGAAGGGAGCTTCGAGGCGGGCCCGAAGGGCCCTGCCGGGCGGGCCCGACCCTCCTCGCCCCACCGCCTGCCTCCGCGCTCCTGGAGGCAGAGTTTAAACTTGGCGCAGCGGAACGACTGGCGGCACGTCGGGAGCCCCGGCCGCCGGCAGCGAGCCTTGGCTCGAGGCGTCTGTTGTGGGGCTTTCCCCTCCCTGGAACCTTCGAGGGCATTCTGCCGAGGCCTCTCTTTGCCGGAGGAGGGGCGGGCGGCCCAGAGAGGTTAGGCGACTTGCCCGAGGTCGCACAGCACCGCGGCCGGAGGGCGCCCGGGGACTCCCCGACCTCGAGCCGGGCTTGGCCCGTTGAGGCCACCCTGGGCAGCGCTCCTGCGCGCTGGCACTCGCCGGGGTCCGCGCCCCGCGGGGAGCCGCTCCTCCCGGCGGGGCTCCGGCCAGGGGCACCCGGCCGCTTCCCCGGGCTTTTCCCCACCTCCCCCACCTCCCCCACCTCCCCCACCTCCCCCACCTCCCCCACCTCCCCCACCTCCCCGGGGATTAGGGCCCACGGGTATTTTTAGCCAGAAGGAAGGGCCCTGCTTTCCCCCCAGCTGAGCCGTGTTGAGGACCACGCCCTGATGGAAGGGTTAGGTTTTGTTCCGTCTTCTGCTTTTGTCCTCAAGCAGATCTCTGAACCCGTGGTCCATGCTTATGCAGAGACAGTTTGGAAAGGGGTTCTTAACGTAAGAAAGAAATGGGTCCAAACCTCTCACGTGCCCCAGCTCTGGTTGAGGGGGAATCCGTCAGTTCGTTGACTGCAGATACCTACTGAGCCTCCGATGTCTGTCGGGCACCGTGTTCGCCTGTTTCCTACATGCAGGGCAGACTGCTTTACAGCCTAGTTAGAGGGGATGGTTTTTGATTACAGAACGGCTCAAAAACCATACACTGTTAAGTGCCATCCAGGAAGAATGCCCGTTTGCACTGTGAGGTGAAGCGGACGAACTTGACCCAGCCTTGAGGCTCACCGAAGGCTCACCGAAGGTCGTAGTGGGGTTTCCTGTTAACCGTTGCACACTTTGGAAGTATTTTGTCTGCATACTTGTTGTGTTGATTCTCCCTCGATCTGTCCCCCAGAACATGAGCTTCCTGAACAGACTGTGTGTTATTGCTCCGTGTCCTCCGCGCCTAGGGTAGTCTCTGGCCATGAATCTGCGCTTTGCAAATGTTTGTTATATCCATGAATAAGCAGAAGGACCCCTGAGAATGACCTGAAGGATGAGGAGTTACAGGGAAAAGGGGGCACCTCTGTGATTCTCAGCCTGCAGTTCAAGAAAACAGTCGACCTTCTGGGTACTTAGACATCAGGCCCTGTTCTAAGCGTTTTCCTTGGGCTGCATCGCTGTCGCCTCGTTAACTGATGAAGTCGGAGTAGGACTCTCCAAGGGGAAAATATTTTAGCTGCCTAAAGAATTTAGGGGACACTATTTTTATGTCTCCCTGAGAATTTCTGTGATAAAAAGTTAGGAAGAGTGTCCGAAGCAGCACACTCAGTGGAGCGTCGGGAGGGCTGTGATAGGCCAGGATGGCCGGCCAGCTTGAAGGCTGGCTGCCTAGTGGGGGCCAGTGTGCATTACAGGAAACTGGGGGTGCTCACCGCCTTTGCAGCGGTCTTAGGGAAGGATGGACGCAGGGGAGAGATCAGAACAGGGGGAGGAGGGGGAGAGCAGGTGGATGGGCAGGGTTCCCCCCGGCGCAGAGGGGATGAGGGGAGAGAGTGGGAGATAGAGACCCAGGGAGGTGGGTCGCCCCGGGGTTAGAGGGGTTTCGGTGGATCTTTGACCGAATAAGCAGTGGGGTGAAATGAAAGCTTTCATTAGTTTTTCTAGAACTAGTCGTGCGTGACTTTTTTAAGAACGAACATATAGACGTCAAAAAGGACACCACAACCACTGTTGGCGTTTTGGTGCAGAGGTTTTTCTTTACATACAAATGATGTACTTCCGAAAGTGAGCGCAAACTCCATACTCTGTTCGGCGATGTGTCTTTTTCACGGGACGCTCTGGCCTGTGCGGCGGCAGCCGTTAGAAACCCGTCCCTAGCCAGGCCCGGCACCGAGCAGGAGTGGCAGGCCTTACGGGGACGCCGGGGGACGTGCCCCGCCTGCGGAAGCAGGTGTTCTCGCTTGGCCCATGTTAGAGATGAACCCATTTTAGAGATGAGCACAGACAGGTGGAGTGAGTTGCCCGGAGCCCCACATCGTGGGAGTGGTGAAGCCCGCGTGGGGACCCGGACGGCCTGCCTTTGGCTCTAGCGTGGCGCTGCTCAGTCTGGACCCCCTTTCCCCCCACTACATGGGGCCCCTTATATGTCATCACCATGAAAGAAAATGGAAAACCCAGTTCCTCAGTCATACTAGCCACGTTTCTGGTGCTCAACAGCCACGGGCGTGGTGAGTGGCTACTCTGAGACAGGGCAGGTCTATATCCGTGGTCAGCATCGCAGAACATTCATTCCTCTGGGTGGGGCTCTCATCTTTGAGCCTTTGCTCTTACCGAGTCACCCGCCGGTGCTCAGTAGCCAGTCCCCCAGCATCGTGCTAAGTGTGGTTCCGTAGCATTACACGGCATGAATGCCCCGTAACTTAGTTCCTGCTTCTCAGCATGCAGGGTATTTCTAAATCTTCGGCGTTTTAACATTCACAGAGCTAAGTCTTAATAACCCCCCCCTAATTATTCCCACAAGTGAAATTGCTGGACTCAAAGGGTTTCCGAGCAGGAAAGGGATGGAACAGAATCAGCCTTGAGAAGCAGTGACGCCGGCAGCCATTGGGGAGGGTCGCGTGGGTGGCGAGGGGGACCTCGGGGTCAGGGAAACAGGCGGGCATGGGGACGGCCACCCAGTTAATCCTCACACAGGCTAAGGAGCAGACAGCATCATCCCCTTTTCCCTGGGGTGGAGGAGAACTTGCAGGAAGAACTGACAGACTATGGCAGCAGGGGAGAGGGACGCGTGGTCATACTAAGTGATTGGCTAAGACAGGGGTCAGTGAACTCCAGCCCCGGGCCAGATGCTGACTGTGGACAGCCGGTGAGCCACGAATGGTTTTTACATTTTTAAATGGGGGGTGGGGAGGAAATCCAAAGAGGAGTATTTCGTGACATGTGAAATTATAGCAAATGAATTCAGATGGCGGTGTCGCCCATAAATGAAGTCTTCCGGGGACAGCACGCCCGTGTACTTGTTTACATGTTGTCTCCGCTCGCAGGCTACACAGCAGAGCCTAGTGGTTGCAAGAGGAGACCGCACCCCAGCAGAGCCCCAAATAGTTACTCTCTGGCCCTTTTCAGAGAAAAGTTTGCTGAGCCCTGGCTGAAGCGAGGGGCGCTCAGGAAGAGGAATTGGGAAACGAGAGCCTGCCCAAGAGGGGATTCCTTGGGGACTCCGAGTTTCCAGAGATTAGCAGACGTTGAGAAGACGGGGCTCCTTTATTTCAGGAAGGGATGGGAGCTCATGAAGTAGCTCTCCCGTGTTTTTGCACCGTGGAGAAGTTTGGCTAAACTTTTTTTCATTTCTTAACGTGGGAAACCCAAACAACATGTTCTTGTCCCTTTGTGGCATCCTCTCTTCTGATTTATGCTCCTGTCTGCTGGGAAATTGGAGCTGGGTTGGGGGCGGGGTGCTAGGACGTCACGATTTCTGGTCTTGGGTATGCAAGTGGCAGTTCATGCTCGCACACACGGCTTTGCTTTTGGGTGCTGGCCCCGCGTGAAAGCGGTTGGTCACAAGTTGCCTTCGCCCTCCTTTCCCCGCCCCCGAAAGACTAAAGCAGAAGGTATGTGCTCAAGGGGGAACACAAGGCAAAGCTGCCTTCTCCCGTCTCCGGCCTGACACCGCAGCTCCTGGGCTCCTTCTGGTTGGTTCTGTGGAGGAGGCACGGTCTTGCTCATTGCCGCCTCGCTTCCAGTTAATGAAGGTTTATGAAAAGAAGAAAACATGGTGTAACTAGTCAAGCTGATCATGGTTGGTTGGTTGGTTGATTTTTACATCTTGTGTTTTACGAAGTCAGCAAGCACCAACCCGCATGAGCCCCAGGCAGGAGACAAGCCTGTAAGACCAGAAAGCTCTCTGCTCCAGGCCCGACACTGCGCAGTGGGATGGGAATTTGTTCTCTGAGGAGCTTGCTTGTTGCAAGTGAGAAGGAAGGACACAGCGCGTGTATCCTGTGATGGTATAAATCGTTCTATCGGTCTGACGTCTTTGAAAAAAAGTTTGTTTTCATTGAAGAATTGAACCACCTGAGGGTTTATTATTATTATTATTTTGAATTTTTTTAGGGTACTGCCTAAAATTTTTTAAAAGATTTTATTTATTTATTTGACAGAGAGAGACACAGCGAGAGCAGGAACACAAGCAGGGGGAGTGGGAGAGGGAGAGGCAGGCTTCCCCGACGCGGGGCTCCATCCCAGGACCCTGGGATCATGACCTGAGCTGAAGGCAGACGCTTAAACGACTGAGCCACCCAGGGGCCCCTGCCTAAGATTTTTTTTAAACCCTAATTCCAGGGTGGTTGCCATCCCGGGTGATAATATTCGCTTCAGGCGCACCATCCGGTGATTCAGCGCTTCCACGCACGGGTGTGCGTGCTGACCGCGGAATCATGCTCACATTCAAGGAGAGGAAGTTTTGACACCTGATATTAACACGGCCTTTCCATGGGTTGGCTGGCTCCTGGCCACTCCTTTCTGGTAGGGACCCCATCAGAGAGCATTCGCAGAATGGAGCCTCCCGTGTGTAGTAGCGCCTGAGCCCTGCTGTAGGAACTGGTATAGTTAGAGCTTTTAAGTTTTGGGTTTTGTGGGGCTTTTTTTTTTTTTTTTTTACGCTTTTGTATCTTTTCCATTTACATCGCCAGACCATCTTCCTATATGTGGCCTTCAGTGTTGCTGGCCGCTTGCGGGGAGGTGCACGTTCGGGGTGCATACTCAGTGCGGGGGTCCCAAAGTGGGAGGGCCAGATGGGGGACAGGGAGAGTCCTAGCCTCACTCCCCACGAGGGCTGTGGCTGCGGAGCCGGCCGGGGCGCTGGCCCCGACACTCTGATTCCCTTCCCAGTTGCAGAGTTGGGCAGAGTCTCTTGCTCCTGAGTCAGGTCTCGTTTTGTGGGTTCATCAAGGAAGAGAACTTCACCGTTCCTCTGCCCTGTCCCCCACGATAGCGACTGCTGTCCCGTTAGCTTAGCTGGTCCACCTGGTAGTGCTCCCACGCCGAGCCCTGCGAGCCCTCGCTGGGTACCCAGCCCTCACTAATTTCCATCACTATTTTATTTTTTTTCTTAATTAAACAGGAAAGAGCCAGACTTCTCAGAGGTCAGTCTGTTCAACAAGTGGGACCCCAGGGCCTTCTGTATGTTCAGCAAAGAGAGCTGGCAGTGACCTCCCCAAAGGATGGTAGGTTAGGAAGCCGTGCATTGGGCGTTACCCCCCAAGGCTACTGGATATTTTATTTTCTTTCTTTTTCAAACAGGCTCCATCTCCATTCTGGGTTCTGATGATGCCACCACTTGTCACATTGTGGTCCTGAGGCACACAGGTAGGATGAGAGACACGAAGGAAACCGTTCCTTAAAGCAGCCGCCCGCGTGGGGCCGTCAGAGCCTGCGCCTGAGTCTCCCGGGCCCCGCTCACCTCTCCAGCCTGCGTGCTGTCTCCCCGTGGCCCTGGTCAGGAGGGTTGGCCGGGGCAGCACAGATGTTTCTGTTCCTTCTTCCTCCAGGCTACCCAGAGATGAGGCGGTCCAAAGGGACAGCAGTAGGTGTGCCTGGCATCCCGGGCTCTCACGGCGAATAACCTGAGTCATTCCACCCTTTCCTTCAGGTAACGGGGCCACCTGCTTGACCCACTGTGATGGAACCGACACCAGAGCGGAGGTCCCCTTGATCATGAGCTCCATAAAAGCCTTCTCTGACCACGCTCAGTGTGGAAGGTGAGCTCCACACTCGTCTGTCTTGTGCTGTCGGGAACCGTGCACCCTGGTGTGGCGGGGCCGGCCGTGGCAGCAACGCAGGAGGTCATGGCCATGGTGGCCGCCTTGCTCCCGGGGAGCAGAACTGGCACGGCGTGGGCCCCTCGTCAGTGGTTGTGGGGTGACGGGTACAGGCTGACGGTCCTGAAGGTCTGACTTTGAACCTCCGGTTGTCTTGTCACTCACGTGCTTTGAGATGTTCACGTGTCCGACGTCGCTTTTTTAGACCCCAGATGCTGCCTCCCCGCGTCCGTCCGTTCTTCTGGCAGTCACTTGTTGGGGGCTTCCTCCCAGTCAGAAGGTGCCCCGGGGCGCCCCCATTTAAGGCAGGGGGGCCTTCAGGGAGCCCCACGGGATGTTATGCGGTGGGAAGGGCTGGAGGCAGGGAAGCTCTGCAAGTTTCCTTCGTGTCACCCAGGCCGGGCCGGCCTTGGGAGCGTGTGCCCCATGTGGGTGGCGCTCGGTGATTTCACTCGATGCTGGGCGTGCTCGTTCCGCGGGGACACGGTGGCGGGGGGGTGGGGTTGGGGGGTCCTTGCTGGGTTCTGGAACTAACGTGGCAGGTCTGCTGCAGGACACCCGGGCAGGCGAACCTGGAGCCCCGTGCCCATCACGGCGCCTCCTGCTGGCTCACGTTCGTTGGGGCCCCTTGATGCTTGTCCTCGTGCTGGCGACATGGCCGGTTCAGTGGCCGCTTCGGGTTCCTTGGTCAGGAAGGCTTTGTCTGCCATAGAAGGCGCTGTTCCGGGCTGCGGACAAGGGGGGTCGGTAGACGAGGGCGGGAGACACGGGGTCCAGCAGGGGAGTTCGGGGTTTCCAGCCGCGGGGCTTCTCAGGCCTCGGCCGTGCTAGTGTGTGTGGGGACCGTCCTCGGGAGGCTCGCCCCGAGGGAGCGGCAGGGGGTCCCCAGCTTGGAAAAGCTGGCATAGTGGGTACGCGTGGCTTTAGGAACCGACCGCGTTTCCCTCTCGGAAATGGAGAGGATACTCCGTCCGTCCGGGTGAGGTGGACGGGAGCTAGCACGGAGGGGCCCAGTGCAGTCTCCGCGCCATCGGCCGCCTCCCCTGCCCAGCCCCGCGCCCCGTCAGGCTGAGAGACGTGTCCGAGGTTTCTGGAAGCCCCGCGTTGGGTGGGTGAAAGCGGGCGGTAGTCCTGCTCCTCCGGAGCTGGGCGTCTGGCCCTCCGCGGCGCAGCGGTGCCTGTCGCCAGCAGACGCAGCTCCCCTGGGCCGTCGGGGCCCCTGGACGGGGTCCCCAGAGGCTCGCGCAGCCCTTGGCAGCCTCACCCGTTTCCCCCAGTGCCACCCAGACGTGTCCTCCCTGCGCCACGGCATGGACGTGGCCCGCAGGAGGCACCGCTGGAGCGTGGCTTCGTGGACGCGGAGAGCTGTGTGCCCGAGTGTGGGCCTCTGACCCCCGTCCTGTCTCTTTGCCAGGCTGGAAGTGCACCTCGTGGGAGGCTTCAGTGACGACAGGCAGTTGTCACAAAAACTTACTCATCAGCTTCTCAGTAAGTGCCCTGCTTTCTCCCAACTCCGACAGAAGCCTGCGCCCACTGTGGCTTGGGTAAAAACATCCTCGTTAGTGCCAAACCTCGGAGGGGCCCCGCTGCTTGGAGCCGGGACTCGGGCAGGAGGAGCGCAGAGCTCGGTTTTCAGGGGCTGAGGGGACGGGGGCCAGAGTGTCCGTGCGACAGCAGTCCACCCGGTCCCAAATACCACTGACCTATGTAAAGGCAGAACCGCCCTCTGGGCCGTAGCGTCCATTTTAATCTGCAGAACATTAGAACACCGCTGATGCCACTGTTTCCCCTACCGAGGTAGCGCTGAAGCCCCCGCTCTGTGAGCCACGAGGCGGCGAGCTGGGCACGTTTGCATGCGCTGGCATAGTCGCTGCTGCAGGCTCTGGGCAAGGCGACCTGGCATCTTGGCTCGAGTCTTTTTTAAAAATTTTATTTGACATAGAGAGATACAGCGAGAGAGGGAACACAAGCAGGGGGAGTGGGAGAGGGAGAAGCGGGCTCCTCGCTGAGCAGGGAGCCCGATGTGGGACTCGATCCCAGGACCCTGGGATCATGACCTGAGCCGAAGGCAGACGCTTAACGACTGAGCCACCCAGGCGCCCCTTGGCTTGAGTCTTAAAAAGGTTTCATGTCCTTTGACCCAGTAATTTGCACCTGGGAATCTAAGAAAATCACCGGCAACGTGCGCAGAGATGTATGCCCAAAGATGGGCAGTAAGAACATTCTTTACGTTCGGAAATAGTCTAACGTCCATCAGTAAAGAAACAGCTCAGGAGCCATTAAGCAAGACTTAGAATTACGTGGGAAGGTAGGTGCATTGTGGGGACATAAAGCTGCCCACCTGGAGTGGACTCAGCAGGGCACGGGCCAGGAAGAAAGGAAACGTACGTGCCGCTCACTGCTGGGACTATGGACGTTAAAAACCCACGTACTTAGACCAGTAAAAACCCATATACTCCTTATACTTGCCTGTATTTCCCTTTTTTTTTCTTACAGTGATCAAGTTTTTTATAACTGTTGATTAAGAGTAAAAAGCCTACGCATCAGCGGTGCCCCCACAGGCCTCAGCAGGGAGAGAGGAGGGGGTAGCCTCGGTCAGTTTGCTTTGGGCCTGAGGCTGGGAACGGGCCTGTCACTTGGCCCGTGGGGTGCTGTGGCGTCCTTCCGTGGGAATCTGGCCCCTTCTCGCCTCACTCAGCCTGTGTGCTGCTAACTAGGAACTATCGTTGTAGGTGAATTTGACAGACAAGCAGAGGACATTCACTTAGTGACACTGTGTGTGACAGGTGAGTTCTGCCGTCCTCCCCAAAGCTGGTGCCCTCACCCTCAAAGCAAGACCTCGCAGAAGCACCTCAGTCATGGGAGACAGTCTGGCAGCGCCTGGCTGACGCGTGTGCCACTGGTGTCGTCTGTGGCCACGGCCCGCCCCTCCCCCGCGGACACCCTGACCCCCACCTTCACCCTTCCTGGGGACTTTCAGAGGCTTCCCCGGCCCCTTCCCCACGTGTGGTGGACGGCTGAGGGTGCAGGGGGCCGGGAGGCTCTAACTCAGGACGGGGCACTTTGTGGACTGTCAGTCCCCCTGCTCGGGGACCCCCCTGCTCGGGGACTTGGCAGGGACGCAGGAAAACAGTCCGTTGCGTGTTCTGATTTTTTCTCCTTTTGCAGTGTGGGCTCCTTCTTGGCTTTAATTATGGAACATGAAGGCAATTGTTGCGTATTTCTTAGATCTTAAAAAGAACCTTTTTGTTGTTATTGTCAGAATTAAATGACCGGGAAGAAAACGAAAACCACTTTCCAGTGATTCATGGCATTGGTAAGTAGCATGTTTGGTCGAGGGTCAGAGGCCATTCCTGTGCCGGCAGGACAGGCTCCGGTCATCACGTTGGGAGCCGCTGTGCTCACTGTAGGTTCCTGTCCTCGCTCCTCTGCGGGCCCCGGGCAAGCAGCATGCCTTCTCTGCCCTCTGGCTACAAAACCAAGAATGTCCACAATCCCAAAAGCACAGGGACAAACAAGGGAGCGGGTAGAAAGCAGAGCCAGCGGCACGGGGAACAGGGCTCCCCTCCAGCCGGGGCTCCGGGGTCAGTACAGGCATTTGCGTCTCCTTACACATGAACAACCTGGTAAGGTCTGGCTGCGAACCCAGTTCCTCCTAAGCAAAGCGTAAAGCTCTTCGGGCTCAAGAAAACCCAGAACCCTCTCCCGCGACAGCCCCCAGGGCCGCTGAGGTTGAGAGCAGGGGGAAGCTAGCTGTGTTTGCAGAGGATTTCTGTCCCATCTGTGATCGTGTATATTCCATTCCCTAGAATTGTGTATGGCAGAAGTAACAACATTTAAAAACACCAGATTTGGCCATGATCCCATGCCACACTTCTGCCCCCAGCCGTTCAGAGATCCATGCGGTCACAGGGCCGAGCAGGGAGGTTTGCCATGCGCTTGCATGGAGGGATGGTGGGCTGCCCATGGGCGCAGGGGGAGCTGCTCTTGGTTCAGGGCAAAGTCTTCCCGAGTCTGGCCCGGGCCCCACTGTGTGCGCGACGGGCTCGGCTGAGATGGGACGGTGGTCAGAGGCCCGCTAGGAGTTTCCCTCTGCACGAAGGGAGAAGCTACACTCTTCACAGTGGAAATGAACAGAATGATTCTCCTCTCTCTCTAGGGGAGACTCACCACGCTCTGTTACAGGTGGGAGAAATGTAAGACCATGCAAACTTTCCATTTGTGTCTTAAGTCAGAGAAAATGTTTGTCCCCCACAGCTGTCAACATTAAGACGGCAGAGATTTACCGAGCATCCTTCCCAGATCGGGGTCCAGAGGAGGAGCTCCGTGCTGCCCGAGCTTTAACAGGAGGACCAGTGAGTTTGAAATCGTCTTTGTGTTAAGAGGGGGGAAAAAAAAGGGCATCGCAGTCCAAAGCCTCAAGTTTTGTAGACCTTAGAAGTGAACAGTTTGAGTTTCTTTAAAGCTATAAAATGATCAGGGATCAGCTCTCTTTCCCACACACAACAAAGAATAATATTAGGTTGCAATCTCAAGACCCCAGTTCTCTGCCTTGAAGGTGTAGAGGGAGGGAACATGTGCCCCACCATTCATTGCAAAGAGAACGGACCCTTTTTACTTAGTGCAACCTTTACCTACATGTCCCGCAAGGAAAGGAGACCCAGGCACTGGGAAGAAGAGTTTTCTCCCTCGGCAGCACACACTCCTTTGGACCAAGTCCTTGAAGGGCGATCTGCTGGAACAAGTAGATTAATCCAAAACGATGATCAGATTGGTTTTTACAAGTTTGATCGCCAGGGATGCTTTATTAATACTAACACCTTAATTTTGGAATTTAGAGAAAAATCCAAGCCTTACGTGCCATTTAAAAATACTTAAAGGGTGCTTTCACCCCTTCCCCGGTGTGAGACACCTGACAGCGCATTCACACACACACACACGCACGCCCCTCCTGCGAGAGGTGTGCGCACGAATGGGGTGTGGACGTTTTCATTGGAGAAATGTTTGGCCTTCAGAGCAATCTCTTTTGCCAACCAGTGCACAGCTGGAAGGTTCCTTCTGCACTTTTTGCAGCCGCACAGTAGACTGGACTCTGCTAACCTCAGCACCTAGCTCAGTCTCGGGAACCCAAACCCAACGCTGCTGGTTTGAACCCACCACTGGCAGCTGAGGGGATTCGGGGAATTGGACCATTGGGCAAATGAGCGTTTGTACAAGTTGGTTTCTCCAGGCTTTTGATGGGCCTGCACGGTGTGCTCTGAAGTTGCGGGTACATGGGTGCTTGGGCACAGGTTCTGCGGCACGTTTGTGCAGCAGTGAGTCCAGCCGCCGTGGACTTGGGTCGGGCTCACCCACGGCTGCGGGCCCACTGTCCCCCTGAGCCTCAGGTTTTCACCTCAAATGAGAAAAACACTATCTTCCTCAAGGACTGTTGTCAGGACTGGAGGAAATACTGCATGTTACTCACACAGGGCAGTAGCAGCTTTTATCAGGAGACATTTTCCAGAAGCTTAGCCTCCAGGTACATGCGTGACTGCTGGACTGCACTGGGTTGGCGTTACTGGTGGGGTTTGAGAAGCGGGGAACATGCCTTACATTCTGTCCTGGAAATGTTCTTAGATGATTAGTATTTACGACGCAAAGACAGAGCAACTGCGTATAGGACCGTATTCCTGGATGCCCTTTCCACATGTGGATTTCTGGCTGCAGCAAGATGATAAGCAAATACTAGAGGTGAGAATTTACAGGTTGGGTAAATCCTAAATCTCTGCACCCTGGTTTCTTCATCTGTAAGAAAAAATAAGTTTAGAGCAGAGACACTTTTCTTGTGGTGGGTAGTAGTAATTTTTAGGATGCTATCGGCAGACTCCGTTTTAACTTCTGGATCAGCAGAGAAGTTAGGTCCCAGCCAGGCGTTTGCATGGGTCGGAAGGAGTCTGCAGGCAACTGCTCTTCTCCCGTTACTGCAGGACCCTCACGTCCTGGGTGATTTTGTAACGGACAGATACTGGGTGACCGGAACATCCAGATCCATGTTTAAGAACACAGAGATACTGTGACAGCTCTATCAGGGAGGCTAACGGAGCCAGGTTCTTCCTCTCTCATACGAGGAATCTTGTTTTTCCAGAACCTTTCCACTTCGCCTCTGGCTGAGCCGCCCCACTTTGTGGAACATATTAGGTCTACCTTGATGTTTTTAAAAAAACACCCATCTCCCACCAGCGCACTGTTTCCTGGAAACAAGGCTCTGCTCTACAAAAAGAATGAAGGTGGCTTATGGGAAAAGATCTCTTCTCCAGGAAGCTAAACACGGGATCACCAAAGAAAGCAAGCAACTTGTTGGCCTGACAAAGACCACCGTGGGGGCTGCAAAGAATGCGCATTAGAATCTACATCTGCTGAGTCTTAGGGCTCCTTCCTTACTGTCCTTCAAATGACTTTCAAAATAAAATCTTATTTTGGCAAAGGCATTTGTTTAGGTTTACTTTCTGCTCGCTGAAGCTGATCTCCAGCCTTCTCCTTGTTGGTAATACGAGCCCCGTAGGGGCTGCCTGCCTTGCGATTGGACAAGCCACCGTTTCGGATATGTGGTATTTCTAATTGTTTAGTCAAGGAATAAAGGAAAAACGGTAAGTACAGTACAGATAAACAGTATTTAAAATGCACTGAAATTCTGTGACAATCTATGCATCTCATAGAGGGGTTTTTTGGCCCCAAAATGTCTTAGAATCATCAATTAAAGCTGGTATTATACTTCTAGATGGAGATGAAAAGTTCAGAATCTGATCAGTCTGCTGTGCAATATAATTAATCTCCTAGGAGACTACATTTAACGTGTTACAAAGAGCCACTGGTAAGTCTGTTCTTTTAGTGTAAGGTCATTAAAATGCCCACATTGTGATATATGCCAGTTACACTTGTTAGAGACTTTTAGGTTTCTGAAGTTGCTACCCTAAAGGCAGGCACAGTGCCTGATTACTGTGTAGAAACTGAACTCACTGGTAACAATTTCAAGAACCTTTATTGAAACCAACATTCAAATAGTGTCTTAAGGGTGAAATTCTGTTTCAGCAAAACCAATTTAACAATTCCAAATATATATAAAAACATTTAAAAATTAATCTTGTTAAAGGTGATAATTTCCCCTTTCCCCATGTTATCTGCTATACTTCATTGCACCAAATAAACAGGGAAGACTTTAATCATCTGCACCAAAAAAAAAAAAAAAATTGCATTTTGACAAGTGCCAAATGTCAGAGATCACATCCAATCAGAGTCTAATTATAGGCTTAATATGGTGTAACTAAGGCTTCCAACACGACAGCTCACAAACCCAGTGTGAAACCCCACTATCTTGAGGTGTCCCGTAGCTTAACTTGGCTGGACTAAAGGCACAGGGGCCATTACCTAGGATAAATGAGGAGACGCAGTACTTCCAGAAAAGTAGAAACGGGCAGTATTTCAGGGCTTACTTCCAGTTATTTCTGCAGTGGTCTGGCTTGACCAGCCTGAGCAAGATGACTTTTCTGGTTGTTTCTGAGTTGGGCCCAAAGGGGTGAGGTGCTAGTGGGGAGAAGCCACAGAAGCTCCCATGTCAAATGGGTCAAAGGGATACTTAAGAATTTAACTGGGTGCTACACAGCGTAGTTAATATTAGGTTAAGAGTAGCATCTCTATCAGGTTTTCGGATATTAAACATAGAAATGAGCACAGTCTATTCCTGTGTGCCAATTTAAAAGCTTTACCAATATTTAAAAATATACATATATATGGCCAAGAGTTTTACAGTTACTCTTCATAGATAGATAGTCCTTTGTTTACAAATAGTACATAAAGGGAGAAATGGATCTGCGGCAGGGGGGCTTCTCCCCCCCCCCCCACGCCCCCCGGGGAAGCAGCAGTGGGGACGGCGGGCATGGGCTCCCGTTCAGTCCCACTGAATCCCGTTCTCCTTCAAGCCAAATCCAAACCCGCTGTCCGCTGCAACCTGCCCAAACAGAACACCAGCTCCAACATGGAAAGCCTGTCGTCTCTCCCCAGCAGCAGTACAGCGGAGAACCCAGAGAGTTCTAAAGAAAGCTGTCTCAACAAAAAATCATAAGTAACCTCATACAATGTCTTACACTTACGTTTAGAATGGTAACAGCAAGTGTTTCAAGTGGCAGGCACTTGAAATTCTAAGTGTTCTTTGTGAATCCAAGTGTTTATGGTAACGGGGGAAAACGGTATTGACAGCTCCGCATACTCGTGGAATTAGACAAGTCAATTGCCCTTCTAAAAAGCCTGGCTTTCAGGCACGTATTTGTGCAGAAAATCCCAGTTAAGCACAAATAACAGTAATTTCTCTTGCATTAGCATGTGGCACGGTTCACATTTTCATTATAACTTCATCTTCCCTGAAATAATACTCAGTACAGTCTCAAAGCAAAACAGTGAATTTTATCTTAAGCTCTCCAGTTCTTCTACCTGGGGACGGTCATCTTCTGGGCGCTGGGCCCCGTTCTGGAGGGCCCCCGTCTGCTCGGTGTCCTGCAGGGTGGGAGACCCAGGGTGGGGCTCAGGGCTGCTGGTCTCCAGGACATCTTGCTCTGGCCCACTGGTCAGATGCTCCATCTTTTCTAAGTCTTCAATGTGGCTGACCGAGCTTGTCTCGCTCAGAGCATCAGAACCTCTTAGGGACCTCTTAAAAGGCTTCTGGCCTAGAGAAAGAGCCATGGACAGTGCTGAAAGCTCTCTGTGCAATGAGTGACCGCTTTATTTAATCCCAAGTGCTTCTGGAGAAACCCCTGCGATCCCAGGCTCTGATGCCCCGGAAGTGAGAAATGAGAACTGGCAGGACTCCAACACGGCTCCTGAGGCCGGGAACCTCCGAGGTCCCCATCAGGAAAAGCTCAGGCAAGGACAGCTTAAACGTGATGCTAGCTCTCAAGACCCCAACTACCCCCGTGAAGTGCTGCGGAGAAATTTCTCCATGGTTTAAAGCTCAAGGCGACGGACATGGTTAAAAGGAAACGAGTCTTTAAGTGAAGAGAAAATAAAAGGATGCAGGTAACACCAAACAGGAAAAACCCCCAGGACGCAAAGGTCTATGTTCCAAGAGGAACCACCAGTTCTCCTGTACCTGGAAGTCTCTGCTTCGTGCGGGTGCCCGAGGGGGTCTGAGGTGGTGTGACTCCCGTGCCTTGTACCTTGTAGACGTAGGTGTGTTCCGTGGACTCCAAGGAGCCTGCCGATGAAAGAGAGAGAAGTGTGTGCAGAAACTCCTGGCACAGGCTGCCCTGGGAGCTGACCCATGCAGCCTCGTTCCCCTAGAAGCTTCCTCCGGCCACTGAGCCTCGCTCAGACCAGCAGAGCCTTTGGCCCTCCGGAAATGTGCTGGGAACTGGAGAGAGCCCCTTGTAGCGCTCCTCACGAGGCCCAGCCCTGCTGGGGTGTTCCACCCTGAACCTCCCCAGGGACCCTGCGTCCCTCGGACAGTCCTCAGCCAGCAGGGTGGCCTGAGCATGCCTGGGAATCCACGTGCGAGTGGGAAAGGTGCTTCAGCAGCAAGGAACAGATGCCTCTCTGCTGAAGGCTGAGGCCTGGTGTGTTCAAAAATCAGATTACAGTCCTAGGAGATCGAAGCCATCATTTCCTAGGGAGGGGGCCCAGGCTGAGGGAGCTGTTCCCCGAGTAGAACAAAAAAGGAAGAGACCAACAGGAGGACATCTTCCCCAAATCCCGGCAACTACTAATACTTGCTGGGGACCTGGTCTGAAATAAGCTAGCCCGGTGCTCCGGACTACAGGCTTCTCATCTCCCCTTTCAGAAGCAGCCTCTTGCTGAGGCCAAGCACTAGTAAGACCGCAACAAGTATTAACGCTGAGCACTGAGCAAAAGACACCATGTGGAGGACACGAACGGCCGAGGGGGCACGTTCCCATGGGCTTCCAGGAAGAGGGGTCTGCCCTTGTGCGGCTGCAGCCGTGGAGGCCGGAGAGAGATGATGCTACATCGCAGTGTCCCCAAGGCAGACCCAGTGCTGAGCATGCGCCATGTGGGCACCGGGCTCCTCCACTCGTGTGTGGGATCACAGGAACTGGGTCAAAACTCGCAAGATCAATGAGACCTGGGATGACACTTGTCAGTCCTACCTGCTGTTAAGTTAAAGGTTCTCCCCTTCTGTGAAGCCTGTACTGGAGAAAACCAGTTCAGGACGGACCCCACGACGGGGATCTGTCGCAACACCCCCTGCAAAACAGAACCATTGCTTATGACCATCCTGCCAGGGGCTCCCAGTGTGGCGTCAGCTGGGAGCTCTGTGCTCAGCCTCACCTCTTCCAGAAGTCGCTCCTCATTTGCCTTCTGCAGCTGAACCTGAGCTTCCTGAATCCCTTTCCGAACCACCTCTGTCATGTTTTCCAGAAGCTGTGTTAGGACCAAGAAAGACATTACTTGTCCAAGGTTTTTTTTAAGATTTGACTTTAGAGAGAGTGCGCAAACGTGGGGAGGAGAAGAGGGAGGGAGAGAGAATCCAAGCAGACTTCGTGCTGAGCACAGAGCCTGACGTGGGGCTCGATCCCAGGACCCTGAGATCATGATCTGAGCCAAAATCAAGAGTCAGACACCCAACCGAGCCACCCAAGCGCCCCAGTTGTCTAAGCTTCTTGCCCAAGGCCTAGAACTATTACCACAGCATGGGCAACATTTTTCAAAAGTATTATTAGTAAATGGAATTCTGCACTTTTTAAAATACCAGGATACAGAGTAAAACAGGAAATTAAACAGAAGAGGATAAAATGCCTGGATAAGGGTAAGACACGCCTTGGTGACCAGCCTCATCTGCCAGGGAAAGGAGACGAGAAATGTGATCTGAATGTCTTACCGACAGAAAACAGACACACTGCTCAACATTCATGGAAGTGGAATTGGAAGCGACAGAGTGAGTTTAGCAGAACCTTTAGGATGTCCACCGGAGAATGAATAAAGCCGGCTCCTCAGGCTCACAGCCAACTTCCTACCAGCCTTGGTCTCCTCAGACCCCTCTTGCTTTAGTTCCTTCTCTCTGCCTCTGAGGGATTTCTACTGACTCAATTACCTGGTTTGCAGAATGACCATGAAGCTTACAGCTTGGTCTCCACGCCAACCGGCCAAAAGAAGGTCTATTACTGGCGGGAAGTTCTGCTGTGAGAAACACGTGCCTCATGCAGCCCCAGGACCAGCTATGCTCAGGAACTCTCTCCTCACCCTCTCAGGCAGAGGTGGCTGCGTCTTCCCGAACGCTCTGCTATCCCTAACTTCCCCCCATCGGCATTTGCCGCCTCGCCCGGCTATGGGGATCTTGGCCCCCCAGTGGTGAGCCCACCCAGGGCAGGGACTGTGTCCAGTCTTCGTGGGCTTCTGGATTCCTGGCACAAGGTTTAGCTCATGGGAAGCATTCACACCCTTTTTGGGAATGAACAGATGTTTCTGAGGGGAGCTTCTTCCTTCGGGACCTCAGCTAGCTGCCTGGAGAAAACCCAGAAAAGGAACGAGACACAGATCAGTCTTACAGACCCGTGAGTTCTCCTCAATTTCTCGGGCTGTGACTGCAATGGTCTCCACTAGTTCAGAAATATCCACGTCGTCGCTCGCCATGCCAATGTAAATACAGCTCTTCATGCTTTTATATTCCGGGCCTGCGGGAAGAAACAACCGACCGACTTGTTCCCAAGTGTTCGGTCACAAGGCCGTGCACAAAGGAGCCTCCCTCCCCAGTGCTAACAGGGACACGGGATGCCCGGAGAGGCTGCAGGAGAGGGAGGGAGCTAGCTCACCCTAGAAAGAACTAAACCAGCATTTCCTCTGAGGGGACACAGCCCCCCGTCCCTTAACCAGTTAGAAAAGGCCTTCCCAAGTTAAGAGTTGACTTATAAAAACAGTAATTACCCATTTTAAATGTAAGGTCAGATTCCAGTTCATTTAACTTTTTCAGGAGTCCAGCATGGATTTTTTCCCCTTCTGGATCTAATTTCAAACTGCTCTTATCATCATTAGCATGTTCATACCTACAAACAACATCAAATAACAGTATTTCAATCTAAAAGATCAAACGCCTCTTTGCACGCAGGACTGCAGGGGGTTCTAAGCTACTGGTGATTTCCAAGAATGTGAGACACACGGGCCAAGGAGCCACTCAAGCATCTCAAGGTCAGACAGCGTCAAGAACATGGCAAGGAAGGCCCAAGTCTTCAATCCATGAAACTTAAGAGAGAGGCCAGGTCTGGAAGCCTCATTTGTAGCAGAAGCAGGGAATCTCCCCTCGTCCTGGAAGGAGATGGAAAACAGCCACAGGGATAACCAACGACGGCCAGAGGCGGGTGCTTGGCCGGCGAGGGGGTTCTCGGTCTTAGTGGTCCTTAGTGACTCTCTGTACCCCGTGGGGGTAAGCATCTGTCAGCTGTGCACCTGCACGTGTCCCCGCCCCGCGGTCACCTGCGAGCTGGCACGGGAAGTACAGGGACCGCTACTTCACTGAGGGCAAGGGTGGCCACACCTGCCGCTGCGCCGGGCTTTGCTAAGCACCCAAAACATCTTGCTGACTTTCCTTCCATTAGACATGTTCGCTGTGACCACACAAATTCACCGCCAATTTCTAAGCCGGTCCACACCCGCGGTCTCTACATGGCAGAACAGCAAGAACACGTACCTGACAACCCCTATTCCAGGCCAGTTCGGGTCATCGACGTGCAGGAGACCTGCTGCTGCTGTCACCTCCTGCTTGAACTCCTCCCGTAGCTGCAGTGTGCAGGTGAGGACGGGCAGCTTGCTCTGGATGCAGGCCACGAGCTGATCCACATCCTCTCCCCGAGTGCCTAAAACTGAAAGCGTCCCCAGAGTGTTAGAGAAATGTGTAAGGAACATGGTGAAAGCCAGAGGGCAGGGCTCCCCTCCCACTGTCAGGGAGGTCAGCAGCTCCAGGGCCATCCGGTCAGCAGGAGCTAAAGCATTTAAAAAAAAAAAAAAAGGCCACTAAGCCCATATAGAAAAACCTGGCGCTCTAAGTTCATACAGCAGCTCCTGCAGTGTAGACACGCTTCTCTCTCACACAGAGGACAGAATTAGCCCCTGATGTAACACACGATGAAACTCTAACAGGAAATCCGATTCTTCTCACAGGACTCCGCTCCAGTTATCGATATTGTACTGCAGGCCAGAAAGGACGAGGCAAGCACATGACATCCTGGGGAGAGCGGGATTCTGGCGGGTGTGTGAGGGGGAGGCAGAAGGGCAGGTTGACGACAACAGCACCGAGGACAACCTGAGAGCCCCCAGGGCCGGCAGGGACCCAACATCACTACCCCGTGCGTGCGACTCAAATGTGGGAAAGGATCACACTAAGCCTCCGTACGTGCTGCCTCGGGTGTCCTCAGCTCACTCTGCCAGGTTTAGAGACTAAGCCTCTGGGGCTCAAGCCCCCGGCATACCACGTGCAGAAACTACTGGAAGATTAGGAAGCCGCCAGTCGTCTTTGTGGCGGGCTTTTCTTTGCAGGACAAATGCTCCACATCCCCCTACTTTGAGGTCCTCGAGCAAGTATCTTCCCCAAAATGTTACAAATATCTCATTTAAAAAAATAGATTTTCTGAAAATCTTTAAATCATCTCAGAAATAAAGCATCGTCAGTTTTTAACGTATCTTTTGTTAGCGGGTTGTTCAGTCCAATGACACGGAGGTGGGCAACCTAAAGCACTTCACAAGACGGGATCTCGCACGCTACGGCGCGGGAGTGGGAAGCAGGTCTGGACGCACACCCAGAACGTTCTGTCGTAAAAGCCCATGTACTTGCAGCCGTCCCTCTTTCTCCAATGTCTAAAACCATGGCCCTCCACCTTCACGGTCTGTCCGAACCGCTGGGGAGCCCTGAGCAGGGAATACAGCGGCACAGGCTCTGCTCCCCACAGCCCAGAGTCTCCGCAGGCAGCCCAGCTGCTGGGAGCCCCAAGCCCCATGGGTGCCTCTCCCGGGAGACAGCGAAGGGTCACAAGACACCAAAACACAGGGAGGCTCAAGTGATGTTACCCTGGAAAGCTCATCTACCTAAATGTAGCCCAAAGGCAAAGAAAAAGCGTCTTCAAACAGAGGGCAGAGTATCCCAAGGAAAAGCAAATGAACCACCGCCCGGACTTTCACGGACATGTCACTGTTGCTCCCAGAACGAAGGAGGGCAACCCACGGAGACTGGTTACCTGCTGCTGTCATCAAAGGGCTGAACCGGATGCACACGCCCTCCACTTCCAGATCCATGACGGTGAGGCCGCTCGCGGGCACCAGCTGTTTGAGCTGCTCTCCCAGCTGCAGGGACAAGGGCACAGTGAGGAGGCCCCCCTGGGGACGGCCTCAACGGTCTTCGCACCTACCCTCGCCCACTCGGCCCCAGGCCCCGGAGGCTCCCCGAGTCTTTTGATTCTCTGCATACTTATGGCCACTTCTTTTCAAATGGGCTAAAAGTTTTACACTTTTTGTTACTAAAAAATACAACTGCAGTGTAGAAAAATCTAGGAAATACAGGTAAATCGAAAGAATAAAATAAAAATTACCCACAACACACCACGGAGAAGCGCCCACTGCTGACATCTGACAGACCCATCCTGGGTCTCTGCGTGTTTTCTATCGCCATAAAACACACCACTGTATGTGCTGGGCGGTAACCTGCAGCTTTTCACGTAAGTTATTGATGGCCACTTCCTTCCTGCCATAAACGTCCGGCTACATGGTTGATTCTGGCTGTTTTGGATGTTGCTGCATGAATGCATCCTAACTGACTCACCAAAGCCACTGGGGGCATGACCGCACGCTACACCAGGGCTGACTGACACTGTTTACAGCGTTCTTTACACAACAGTCCTGGAGGCGCGATTTCAGCGCCGAAAGGCAGCCGGAGCCCTGCGCCCTCGGTCCCTGCTGTCCGACGGCCAGGCGCTCAGGGGCTCTGGCTCATGCGCCCTCTGATGCCACCACAGCCGCTCACCGCAACTCCCAAGCGGCTGCCCCACAGCCCCCGTCTGGCGTGCGGTCTGACGGCCGGCCTCAGCAGCCAGGAAATGGTCTCCTCGGGGGGGGGGGGGGGGGGGTCGTGCTGGAAGGCCCTGCCTGATGTCACGCAGCACGGGGAGCGGTGAGCCGAGCAAGGGCCCTAGAGGGAAGCCCAGTACCTCCACAGGAGCGTCCCTCCTGGGGGCTGATGTCCCAGACGTGAGCACGTGTTACTCCATCTGGGGTGGAGAAGAGCGAGCACACGACCGCCATTCTTACCCAGCGATTCAGGGCATCACACGAGTGTCTTTCCCGGCTGACTGCCGAAGGTGCCATGTTGGGCACAGGGACGCCTTTAAGCACTGGATCTGACACCAGAACACAGAAAGGGGATTCACCTTCTAGAAACACAGCTCCATACACACCCCTCAAACCTTATTTCACTGAGCTCCCAACAGAACCCAAGAGAGAAGTCTCAAATATTACAGAAATTAAAATTTCTACCTCACAATAAGTGGGTAAACAAAACATGGTGTATACATACAACGTAGTGTTACTCATCTTTAAAAAAGCAAGGAAATTCTCTCACAAGCTCAATATGGATGAACCCTGAGGACATTACACTAAGTGAAATAAGCCAGTTACAAAGACTCATGCCGCATGACTCCATGGGTCTGAGGTACCCACAGGAGTCGAACTCAAGAGACAGTAGGTAGATGGTGGTTGCCAGAGGCTGGGAGGGAGGACGGAAATGGGGAGTTAGTGTGTAATGAGTATGGAGTTTCAGTTTTGCAAGATGTAAATGTTCTGGAGAGCTGCTGGACAATAATGTGGATATATTTAACCCTACTGAACTATACACACAAGATGGTAAACTTTTTTTTTTACAACTAAAATTTCTTGAAAATGTGTATCTTAAGCTTCCACAACTTTTTTCCTCATGAAAAATATAATGCTTGAATATAGTCTCACAAATAGAATTCTTAATTTCATTTAAGAAGTCTTTCTTTCGGGGTCCTGGGATCGAGCCCTGCATCGGGCTCCCTCCTCAGCGGGAAGCTGCTTCTCCCTCTGCCTGCTGCTCCCCCTGCTTGTACTCTCTCTCTCTGACAAATAAATAAAACCTTTAAAAAAAAAAACAAAAAGTCTTTCTTTCAAGAACTTTGAGAGGAAATGAAAGTATAACATTTTAAGTTACCAACTAGTCTATCAACCACTGTGCGAGGTAAATCAGGGAACCCAAGAGCACCCAGAGTGGGCCTCACAACAGAATTATCCTCCTTTCATTCAAATGGTCTGGGTGCCTGCTTGTGCCAGGTGCTGTGCTGGGCACATGGGATATAAGGCAGACAAGGTTTCTGGCATCCTGCTGTTTATATTCTATTGAAGAAACACTGTAAAGAAAGAAATGAAATCACCATATACTGTTGCTAGCTAGTGCCATGAAAAAAGGTAGGGACTCTGATACAGTCACTTTAGACAGGACAGACAGGAAAGGCCTCTCTGAGGAGGCTGGACATTATGGAGACCTGAATGGTGACAGGGAGCCAGCCAGAAGAAGAGTGAAGGCAATGTGCTTGAGGCAAAGGGAACAGCAAGTGCAAACGTCTTGCTCTAGGACAGTGCAGAATGTTCTAGAAACTCAGAGAAGACCAGTCTGACTAAAGCACAATGATCAAGAGAAGAGGTGGCCTAAAAGGAAGTCAGAGAAAATGGCAAAGGCTAGACCCCACAGGCCTCACAAGGTACAGAGCTTGGACTTAATTCAACAGAAATAGTAAGATACTGAAGGGTCTGGGCAGCGACAGGCCACAACGGGACTCCCACATGTACCACCACCTGCTCTGCATGCAGAGAATGGTCCCGAATGGGGCGTGTACAGTACACGGAGGTGAGAGGTCAGTTTGGTGGGGACCGTGGCTGTGTCCAGGTGAGAAAAACCTGGACTAGGGTGGGGGCGCTTGGGGCATCCTTTAAAAATAGCCTCAGGTCATTCCCAATCTCAACTGCCAATGTCTCTACTGTGTGTTTACATAGTATTTTAAACTACTTAAAAAAATAAACTGTGATAAGAACAAAAAAAAATAAAAGAGAGATTTAGGGGCCCTACCTCAGATACTCTGATTCACTAGGTTGTATATACATATGCATCCAGACCTCTCTTTTCAAGGGACTCTTACCCACTCATTCTAACATGAGTCCAGGGACTGGCATTTGGAAACCACTGGTTGGATCACAGGAAACTACCAGTAAAAGGCTAAGGCATTTAGGCCGGGAGTTTTTGTGAAAATTATTATTACTATTTTTGGATAGACAGCAAACATGCACAAGAGTGGAGGGAGGGAGGGACCGAAGGAGAGGGAGAGAATTTTAAGCAGGCTCTACACCCCGGGGGGAGGGGAGATCATGACCTGAGCCAAAATCAGGCGCCCCTGAAAATTGTTAACATTTTCTGAAACGATGACTGAAGATTTTAGCAGTCAAAATATTTTAGACTCTATCTGTTGAAATGGTTTAAAATTCAAAGCCCTTAAACACAAGTACAAAAATAACTCTTTTTAGAATCCCTTACCTGAACCCGGTAATTCCTGGAAAAACCTGAACACCACTACTGGAGAGCTGAGCTCATCTTCCACCTGAAAAATCAATCTGATATTACCAAGTAACATGAAACCCCAACACCTGCAAAATAAAACGGAGTTTGGAAAAACAGGCTAGAGATAAGCGTATTTTCTTAACACATAAAATTAATTTCAGTTGCTACAGAAACAACAATCAAGGGTTTAGTAAAATTCCTAGAAATAACTCTAAGCCGGTTCTAAAAATACACTGCCCCTGAATTATAACATCTGACACTGGCATGCTGAAATTAAAGCAGGAGGTAACTATAATAATAAACATAAGCCTGCCATTAAAGATCAAAGGAGGCAAGGAAAAAGTATAACCAGAATCAGTGTTGGGAGAGCTAAGCTTTCAAGAATCTAGAAATTATGCTAACTCAAGCAGGACTGACTGCAAATTTTTTTTAGATTTTAGAGAGAAAGCTGGGGCGGGGGGGTGTCAGGGAGGTGGGAAGAATACACTCCATGCCCAGTGTGGCGCCCGACACGGGGCTCAATCTCACGACTCTTGAGATCATGACCTGAGCCAAAACCAAGAGTTGGACACCTAACCGACCGAGCCACCCAGCTGGGTGCCCCTGACTGCAACATATATTATATTCACAGACATAGTATTCTTCTCACTTTGTAAATCTCTCAGAACAGGATGTAAGTCCTGCTGGCAAGAAGATAAACACAGTCTAGAGCTTCTGAAGCTTCATATTTTCTCAATCACTGAAACGGTCCTTATATTCGGGAACAGGGGTCAGATGACTAACTTCATTAATGGATTTCATTACAGACAAAAACATTCACTGCATTAAGATAAGCCAGCATGAAGTTCATGCTCACCATTGAACAAACACACAGCTGGCCCTCAGCTCCACCACAGGGTCAGGATACAAAGGGAACAGCAATGCCCTTGACAGAATATGACACACAGGGACAGAAGATCTCTGAGCATTCAACAATTCTAGTCATAAAACCTATTTTCCAGGGCGCCTGGGTGGCTCAGTCGGTTAGGCGTCTGCCTTCGGCTCGGGTCATGATCCCAGGGTCCTGGGATCAAGCCCCGTGTCGGGCTCCCTGCTCAGAGGGGAATCTGTTTCTCCCTCTCCCTCAGCCCTTCCCCCTGCTCGTGTTCTCTCAAATAAATAAAATCTTTAAAAACAACAACAACAAAACCCTCAAACCTATCTTCCAAGGCTCTGCAGATGAGGTCTCCATGACAGAAATGCTAATGTGCAGGGGCACCTGCGTGGCTCAATCGTTAAGCATCTGCCTTTGGATGTGATTCAGAGCAAGCAAGATGTGTATCCAATCTATCAACTTATTGAGCTGATTCCTGTGCTCACCTATCATCTCCTTTGACTTTCACATAAACAAATAAATCTATTAATACTTGTAAAGCTGGAGGGGCTTAATACCTAAATAGAATGGAGTAAACCCAAGAAGGAAACAGAAACAAAAGCAACAAAATTCTACAGCCATTCCCCCATCCTCACTTAGGATAAGGCAGGATGATCTGAGTGCCGAGACTTCTATATATAGTTTAATACAGTCTTTGGTTTCCTATTTCTTTGAGCTTGGTGGTCTCAAATGTCAGTGCATGAGAAATACTGTCCAGGGTTATGTACACAGAATTCTGCTTCTAGCACATGGCAGACTGAAATGCTGGATTAAATATCCTGATAACCAAAAAAACTTTTAAACCACAGCTAGGCTCACAAAAACAGTATATCTAGAAAGAAGAGAAAGCAAAGAATATTGTTGGCTGAGCAGGCGCTGGAGGGAGGGGAGCAGGTACGGGAACCTGGCTTTAACATCTAGAGTCTTCAGGCCCATGTGCGGATGGCAGTAAAGGGCACATAAATCCGGGACCCTTGAAGGATGCTCCAGGTGAAAAGAGGGAGAGAAAAACCACCTGCTGACCAGCAAGAGGGCTTACTGCCACATGAGGCTCTGTCTACAGAGGGAGAAAAAAATTCTCTCATGAGAGAGCAAAGCATCAGGTAGGTGTGCACCACAGCGGGCTTGATGTCCCATGTGGTGCAGGAGTCCTAAAGCTGTGGAACTGACAGAGACGGACCTGGGCCAGTCACACAGGCAAAAACATCTAGCCCTCAGTGACAGGTTATGACACATCCACACAGGCAGGAGTCAGCAGACATGGTCCAGGGGTGATCCAAGAACGGAAATACTAAAGCAACAATCAGAAATTCAGAAATAGACGATAACAACCATGCTCAAATAGAAAAATGAAGACCAGAAACAATTAAAAAAAAAAAAAAAAAAAAAAAAAGACCGAAAAGGAGGCACCGACTTGAATAAGAACTAGAAAGAACATGCCAGAAGGCAGAAGTTGTCACCGAAAGTAAAAACCCAGCGAATGGCTGATGCAGATGCCAGGCAGCTCAGGAGCAAAGAAAGGCCTGGAGCAGCTCACGAGGCAGCAGCAGCAGAGGCAGCGCTGGGACGAGTCAGAGGGGTGCATGGCACACGGAGCGGCAAGGTTCACTATGCTGCCAACTCAAGGTCCAGAGGTGAGACCGGAGAAAGAGGTCATATCTGCAAAAACAAACTTGACACAATTGATCAGGGGGAAGAAAAAAAAGAACCCTCAAGTTTAATAAGCCCAAGTCCAAGCAGGAGTTTTAGAAAATCCGAGGATTTTCGACCACGGTCGAAGGAGCAGGACCCTAAGGACGGAGACGATCTTAAAGGCCAGCAGACATGTAAGCGGAGCCCAGGGGCATTCTGCGGTTTTTTTTCAGGGGCAAGGGTGAAACATTAGAACCCCCACCTCCGCCCCGGAGGTGCCCAGGAGAGGCAGGCAGACAGCCCACGACTCGGCTGCTGGGAGGACAGGCACCGGCCCACGGACCCAGCAGCTGCCCCAGGCCTCCCAGCAGTGGGAAGGGGCCCGGGGCTGCTGAGCCCGGAAGTGCGTCTATGCTGCAGACACAGCTCGTCTCCAACACCCTGGCTTCAAGTCCCGGCCCTGCCACCTACTATGATGAGACTCGGGACACGTAACCACAGTGAAGAGAGACAGAAGTAACATCACTCCACTGCAGTGACATCCCGTGAGGGCTCAATGACTGGGGATCTATGGGAACACCACACAAAAACTGTGGCAAGAACAAAAGCCATTTAATAATGACCAGGATTTTGTGATGCCCTACAATCTTCACTTGCTTTTTCATACATTATCTGATCTGCCCTTTGTAACAAGTCCCTGAAGCAGGACAAATACTAAGTTCTCCTGAAAACCAACTGGGGACAGAATGGCCCACTGGTTCAGAACACAGGCCTTGCGGTGTGAATCCCAGCTCCACAGCGTCCTAGCCGTGTGGCCCGAGCAAGTCACTGAACTGCTCTGGTACTGCTTCCTCACCAGCAAGGAGGAGACAGCCACTGCGACCCACTCACAGATTAGATTTATTCATTCACACTTAAATACCTACTCTAGGCCAAATACTAAACTTGGCACACTATGAAAAAACCAAAAGACAAAAGTCCCTGCCTATACAAAGCTTCTACAAAGAAAGACAAGGAACACACAGTCTCAGGTACTAAGAACTGCAATGAAGGACACACCCAGGGGACAGAGTGATGGACAGTGGCAGGGCTGGCTCACATAGGACAGCCAGGCAAGGCCTCTCTGAAGACATGATATTTGGTGGGTTTTTTGGTTGTTTTTAGATTTATTTATTTGAGAGAGAGTGTGAGTGAGCAGGGGAGGGGCAGCGGGAGAGGAAGAGAGAGAATCCTCAAGCAGACTCCCTGCTGAGCAGGGAGCCCAATGCAGGGCTTGATCCCAGGACCCTGAGATCATGACCTGAGCTGAAATCAAAAGTCGGATGCTCAACTGACTGAGCCATCCAGGCGCCCCTGAAGACATGATATTTGAACTAAGATCTGAAGGGTAAGAAATGAGTCTTGAAAAGAATGGAAAGGAACAGTGCTTCCAGCGAGAAGGAAGAGCAGACACGCAGGGGACTACGGTGAGGGGTAAATGAGAGAACCCCCGTGCTCAGCGCTGTGCACGGCACACAGCACGCATCTCACACCCAGCAGCTGTGATGAAGGCTGTTACCGAAGCCTCAGTGCTGCAAGGGGTTGGCCGGTGGTTGTACCTTTCCTGAGAAAAGCATCCACTGGAGGGAGGGATGGAGCAGGGTTCCCTGGCTTTACACAGATGCCCCAAACCCACTGGTGATTAACCAGCACCAGCAGAATCTCCCAGCTTGGAGGAGGAGGAGGGAGAGAGGACACGAGAGCCCGAGTGGGCTCAGTGAGGGAGGGACAGAAAGTCCACTGGCCCAGCACTGCCTTGATTCCTGCCATCTTGCTCATGCTAGTCCATAGTCTGGGCTTCTCTGTTTACTAAAGGAGTCCAACCAACATACCTTCACTGACAACTGAGCTCACAGGCTTAGGCAGTTAAGAGAATGACTCAATGTCACAGGGCCTCGGTGGTATGGCTGAAATGAGAACCCAAGTCTCCTGACTTACATGCATCCCTCTGCTTCTCCAATGGGCCACTCTCCTCTTCCAAACTAGAACTTGGGTCATCTCAGGTCAACTGAATAGGCTCCAAACTCCTACTCTGAAGGCAATGACGAGCAGCCCCCCTCTCAGGCACTTAAAGCAAACTGTGTACTAAAACGGAAATCAACGCTATTAACTTGAACCCCAAATTAACTCACGTATTAGTTTTGCACTTAATTGTGTAATGCAGCACCCAGTGACCCTGTTTAAATTAGAATCTGACCTATATTTTCTGAAATTCTAAAATACAATGAAGCAAAACATGAAAACACTCAAGCCTGAACTGATACTTGGTTATTAGCCCTGCTAAATCCTCATCTCCTTGTCCAGTAATTACCCCAAGACAGCACTCTCTGATAAGAGTCTGGCATCTTTTAGGGAGATACCAGGGGAAGACAAGAGCAAGGTCACGTGCTTATTATTTCCTTACTCCCCACTCTGTGCAAATGAAAATTCTAGTGTCAGAAGGTTTCAGAAAAAGTCATCCAAAACACTGTGAGAGACAAAATGACTTTTCATATCAGGAAGATGGGTGTTTTAAAATCACTGGTCAGGTGGTCAACAGTGTTTGTGCATTTCTAAATTTTAACAGAATAAAATTACAAATGATTATATGAAAAGCACCAAAGGGGTTCAGCAAATGGTACAAATTTCTGGGGTTTGTGCTTTCTGTAGAGGTAGGTCATCAGGATGTGCATGATTCTCATCCAAAGAATGTGGTTTTACTAGAATTGTCACAATTACACTGAAATGCATCAAATCTGGAGATCATTCTAACTTGAACTTAAGCTATTTACTTCAAAAACAGATCAAATTATATACTGTACCAAGATTTTGATGTGGTTCACTTTCTTCAAACTTTCTTGTAACCGTTGACTCTGCAAAAGAGAAACAACAGCTTGTGATTACCGTAATTTCATTAAATTATATGTATTTAATAATTACTTATCATAATTTCACTAGGTCAACATAACATATTAAGAAATGGTTTTCAGGAGGATTTTTGCAGGCCTGCAAACAAGGATCTCAGGCAGATAAAGCCATCTGTCACCTGGTGGCTCCTCAGGTAGGCTGCCAATTCTTGCTTTTCAACAACTGCAAACATTCCCCGATCTTTCGGTTGCAAGTTACATGCAGTGCTTCCAGAAAGGCTTTTTCTAATAAGACATATGTGAATTTGTCATATTAGCAACATAAGTCATTCATTCTTTCAAAACCTACTCAGTACATGGCCACAAATGCAAAAACCAACTACTATACCAAACTAAAAAGCTTCCGCACAGCAAAGGAAACCACCATCAATATGAAAAGTCAGCCTACTGAATGGGAGGAGATATTTGCAAATAATTTACCTGACAAGGAGTTAATGTCCGAAATATATACAACTCCTACAACTCAAGAGCAAAAAACTAAAATCTGATTAAACAATGGGAAGAAGATCTGAATAGAGATTTTTTTCCAAAGAAGATATCCAGATGGCCAAGAGACACATGAAGAGATGCTCAGTATCACTTATCATCAGGGAAATGCAAATCAAAACCACAATGAGATATCACCTCACACCTGTCAGAATGGCTAGTATCAAAGAGAAAAGAAGTAACAAATGTGGGCAAGAATGTGGAGAAAAGGGAACCCCAGAGCACTATTGGTAGGAAAGCAAACTGGCATAGCCCCTATGGAAAAGAGTATGGAGGTTCCTCAAAAATTTAAAAATAGAACCACCTTATGATTCAGCAATTCCACATCTGGGTATTTATCCAAACAAAGCAAAAACACCAATTTGAAAAGATATCTGCACCCCCTCCCCCATGTTCACTGCAGCATTATTTATAACAGCCAAGATAGAGAAACAACTTGAGTGTCCATCAATGGATGGATGAATAAAGAAAATGTGGTATGTAATATACATACACAAGGAAGTATTATTCACCATAAAAAAGAATGAAATCTTGCCATTTGTGACAACATGAATGGACCTTCAGGACATTATGCTTGCTAAGTGAAATAAATCAGAAAGAGAAAGACAAATAGTGTATGATATCACTTATATATGGAATCTAAAACAAAACAAAAAACCCCACAAGCTCATAACTCCCAGACAGACTGGTGGCTGCCAGAGGCAGGGGGTGGGAGGTGGGAAAAATGGGTAAAGGTGGCTTAAAGATACAAATCTCCAGTTGTAAAATAAGTAAGTCACAGGGATGTCATGTTCAGCATGGTGACTACAGTTCATAACACTATACTGCATATCTGAAAATTGCTAAGAGTAAATCTTAAAAGTCCTCATCACAAGAGATAATTCCGTAATAATGTATGGTGACATGTGCTAACTGGACTTGTAACTGTGGTGATTATTTCCCAATATACACAAATATTGACTCATCGTGTTGTACACCTGAAACTGATATAATGTTATATGCCAATTAAAGCTCAAAAAAACCCCACAGAACTACTGAGTGCAAATATGCGCAAGACACAGAACCTGATCCTGGGGAAGGAAGAGCAAAGATAAATGAGGAGCTGTTCAGAGCATGGGGTCTGGAATAAGCACATCTGAGTTCAAAATCTCACCTGTGGGACAAGGAATAAGTCCATCTGCCACTTACTAGCTATGACTTTGGACAGCCTCTCTGTGCTTCAGGTCCCTCAATGATAAAATGAGGAGAGTAGCTATCTGACAGGGTTGTTGTGTCAGGTGCCTGGAAACAGTCTCCAGAACACCGTGTGCATCACGTGTGTGTGATGACTTACCTCCTCATCATTCTATTGTTGTTGTTTTTTAAAGATTTATTTGACAGAGACACAGTGAGAGAGGGAACACAAGCAGGGGGAGTGGGAGAGGGAGAAGCAGGCTTCTTGCCGAGCGGGAGCCCAACGTGGGGCTCGATCCCAGGACCCTGGGATCATGACCTAAACCGAAGGCAGACGCTTAACGACTGAGCCACCCAGGCGCCCCTCATCGTTCTATTGTAATCTCAATCCGAGGTCTCCCATTATTGATGTGGGGATAAAAGAGCATCTACGTTATGGGGTTGGGATTCATTCATTCACAGTTATTTACTGAGTGTTAGACACTGGAAAACCCCTCATGAAAACTACTTCTTAGTATGCTGTCACCAGTGGACTTCATATCCTAGGAAGTGCAAATGAAACCGTGCATGCACAGTGCGCGGCATAGTGCTTTGCACTGAGCAAATACTAACTGCTTCCCAGGCAGATGAGGAGGACAATGACGACGAAGATGATGGGAGGAAGCCAGGAGGAGGATACAGATTTCTGCCCCCACGGATGGGCTAGGAGGCATGAACATACAGGTGACCACACGTGCTACATTTCCCGGCAGGTTCCCACATGCTGGGAGCAGCGGGGAGTCAGCGACAGGCCATCAGAGATGGTCAGCAGCCCTGTGACCAGCTACAGCGTTTGCTTGCAGGTAGACAGAGCTGCAGTGACCTCAAGGGTTTGGTAGTTAATGTCTCATTATCTTCCTGTGCTCTGTAAGCCAAAGGGAATTGCAGAGCCCTCCCCTGATGCCCAGACCTTCCCCAAAGTGACTAAGTTACCACGGCAATAAAGGCCTCCCCTTCTGAATAACCAAACCTCAAGACGTAAGCTGACAGTCCAGTGACAAAATTTTTTCTTTAAATGTGCTTTTGTAAACCTAATGAACACAAATCTTGAAATTATCTCATGTAAAAATCAAACTACTTCATTTACAGTGTTTCTGCTGCATGAGAAAGGAGTGTTAGGATGCACGATCCTGACATTACAAACCCAAAGACAGCTGCTACGGTGACACAAAGATACGAATTTCCCCTAAACATAAAAATGTCACATGAGGAAGTACTGATTCCACAGAACACATTTAAAACAAAGATTTATTTTTAAATCCATCTGCATGTGATCAAGCACTACTGTGAGAGCCTTACACGTATGCGCTCATTCAGGCCTCCTAACAATCTCTTATTACATCACCCCCGTCTACCACGTAAGCCAACAGACTTAGAGAGGCGACGGCAAGCTTTCAGACTCAGCTCAAACTGCATAAACATGACTTTCTTTGCTTTCTAAACTAGAGCATAATGACACATTTTCACAAGAACACCTCATACAGGAGAATTATAGAACTGTCCCTAGAGCCTTGCCATTAGGGAGCCCAAGCCAGTTGGAATTAAAAACACGCAGCCCATCCACCATTAACCCCCAGTGGCCATATTTCCTTCCCCCTCAAGAGACAGGGGCCACATTTACCTCCCACCCCCTTTTGCTTCCTTCACTCCTTGGCTCTCATCTTGTGATTTCTTTTCTCATCCTATGCTGACATGGGCATTCATCTAATCTCATTTCACGTGGCCACAATCGCTGGGAGACCCCAGCAGTCCCTCCCAGAACTCCACACAGAAAATGTACACATGCAATCTGCTTGCTTATGAGAAGCCAAATCCAGACAACAAGGTCATGGACGGTGGATGAGGCACTGAGGCAGTTTTCCGTCACTGCTTTTGCCACAGAGTATTGGTGGCTCATTTATTTTTTATTTTTATTTCTGTAAAGATTTTTATTAATTTGACAGAAAGAGACACAGCAAGAGAGGGAACACAAACAGGGGGACTGGGAGAGGGAGAAGCAGGCTTCCCGCGGAGCAGGGAGCCTGATGCGGGGCTCAATCCCAGGACCCTGGGATCATGACCTGAGCCGAAGGCAGATGCTTAACGACTGAGCCACCCAGGCGCCCCTGGTGGCTCATTTAAACTTGAGGTTTCTACTCACCAGTTGGCAGGCATGCTTAATCCTCTCCACAATCCCATCGAGGCCCAAGTACTGTAAAGACAACCACAGTGGCAGGGCACGGAGTTTGTCTGCTGGCTTGTTTGATGTAAGACCGGCAACTAAAGTCTAAAAAAAGCCAATATGGTTTTAGCGATCAAAGCCAGTGAAGACACACAGCAGAATTATCTAGTTACCATTTCCTCTGCACTTAGTACAGTTCAGATGCTATGCCAGGCACTTGGCTTGCCTTATTCATCTGACCATCTAACAGCCCCATGAGGGAAGTATTCTAGACAACCTAGGTCAGAGAACTTGCTTTCAAGGGCTCACGGCTCAGGTGTGGCAAAGCCAGGATGAGAATCCAGATGGGTCGTGCCCCACAGCCAGAACTCTCAGGCACTCAAGAGGAAGCCCCTTCCAAGGCTGTTCTGAGTATCCTCAAACACCTGGCCACTATTGACTGAGCAAGACATTAACCGTTTTAGTAAGAATCAATTAAAGCTTATTTTGCATAGGCCTATCACTAACTGATCTACTCTTAAGAACCACTTCTTAGAAAAAGTATGTTACAACCTTCTAGACAATGGGGATCAAGAGCTTTAACTACTTTTAATAGTAACGTCACTTCTGGGGACATAGTCTAAGGAAATAATTTGAAATACAGAAAGATGCTCATTATTTTAGTAACAAAAATTTGAAAACATCCTAAAAGTTGACAAATGGAGAATGATTAAATTGCCGTATTTAAGTAACAGAATATTACACAGTCATAAAATATCATAAAAAGTTCCTCATACACACGGGGGCCTATGAGGAGAATAAAGAGAAAAACGTATACAGTATTGTTTCACTTACATTAGAAACATTTTTTTGATAAAAAAGTCACAGAATTGGCATTAAGGAAACTTTCCACTTTTTCCCTATTTTGCTCCCAGACTCACTAATGATTATTAGCCACTCCCCAGTCCCTCCCAGTGAGAGTGAGCTTACCAAGGCAGGATCGTCGTGTTTATAAAGCGTGACTGCAGGGACAGCCGGCAAACCCAGCCATGGACCCGGAGTCAGTGTCATGCTGTCACATTTGGTTGCAGCCTACCAGAGAGAAAACAACTTTTTGTTAGAGACCATCAGAATACACTAAACCCAACACCCTCCTCCATTCATAAAAACATGAAAAGCCATCAGGGATTGTTTCTGGTTTTGTTTTTTTCTTAAGTAGGCTCCATGCCCAGCACAGAGCCCAACATGAGGCTTGAACCCACGACCCTGAGATCAAGACTAGAGCCAAAATCAAGAGTTGGATGCTTAACCAACTGAGCCACCCAGGCGCCTCGGGGATTAAGTGATTTTAAATTCCTTCTTAAAAACACAGTATTTAGTAAATCAATCACATACCAGAACTGATGAGGAGACATAACCTAGAACCAAGGTTGCCAGATTCACACTGGAAAAAAAACACAAATTATTTATTGCTGCTTATTCACTAAGTTTATACTTTAAAAAAAAAAAAAAAGCTGTGTTGTTTCAAGCTGACATTTTAAATGTTTTTCAGCCGGGTTATAAGTGTTTATATTAACAGAAAATGTGGCATATACCAATTTCAGCAAAACCTTGAAAATGTACTTTAATCAAATGTGTTTCACGGGATATCACCTACTGATGTGATGTAATGGGTGTCTTGTTTTATATCTTTCATATAAAAGATTTTCTAGTCATCAACTCTTTCCGAGAGGGACAAAATAACCCAGCTCCTATGGCATGCTGGGGATGGATTTGTGGAGCGGCTGCCCCGTATCCTCCCCTAAGGCCTTCTGGGAAACCACCCCAATCTCCCCCATCAGACCACAGCTTTGGGTGGAGGAGACACCTGCTCCAGAGGTGGGCAAATCACTGAACTATGGAAGTGTTACATTTCCCTGGCCATGGTGATGGGCTCAGTAGGAGACTTTTGCTGGGACTTGTGACCCTCAGGACACAAACCTGGAAAGCAAGCTGGAGCCCCTGCAACTACTCTGCACCAAAATAGGAAAGTCTATCTATAAATGGAGGCACCAAAGAGGAAATTAGGCCAAGTGACTGGGGGAGAGGGTGGAGAGAGGAAGATGCTGAGCCCTGGCTGATGCTGTGCCTAAAATAATCCTAACACCATCTTTTTAGTTACATGAGCCAGTAAAATCTCTTCTCGCTCACGCCACTTTGGGCTATTTTGTTACCTTTACTATGGAACCCAGTGAGCCTTTAGAGATAAATGTTACAAAAAGTAAGAGCCTGGATGCCCACTCTTGATGAGCACTGCATACAGGCCCACCATGGAGCCAACCTCACCCTCCACTCACCCCTCCACATGAAGCCATATGCCATACTGCTCACAGAGTTCTTTCAAACGTCCAATCTTATCTGTGTGCCCTACTGCCGCAGTTCCTAGGATAAAACACACAAAAAAGGATACTGAAAGCAACAAATACTTTCTGAGTCTTTACAGCATGATAAAAGCTTTTAAATACGTTATCTCTAAGAAGGAAGTAACATTCTATTTTACTGAGATTTTCTATGTGAACCGGCTTAAAATCAACTTTTACAAGTTGGTTATTCAAATTCTGAAGTGTGCATATTCTCCATTTTATGTATGTATGTATAGAAGCAAGCTTGTTAATACTATTACTTAAAACCTCTATATGCTTTTTTCTATATACCTGATATTCCTTCAGGAGAAATATATTCAAGTCTCTAAGATGGTGGGTTTGTCAACTTATACTTGTATTTTATCAATTTTTCCTCAGGTTTTCCTTTATATTTTTCAGTTACGTTCATTAGCATTCTTAACTACTATGTCTTAGTGGATTACATGAATTTATATAATTAGTGTGGAGTCTATACTTATCTCACACTAACACGGCTACAGTACTTTCGTTCTGTCACTATGTGCCCAAGATACCCTTTTCCACACTTGCTTTTTGTCATTTTCTGGGTTATTTAGGTATGTTTATTCTAAGTGTACACAGATAAATTTGCAGGTTTTTTTTTTAACCCAATACAAGAGGTTCTTTGTTTTAATATGCTAAAGTCAGTTTAAATATACTGAATGCTTTAACCTGTCCCCTTGATGAATCTGTTTATGCTACAGGTTGGGTAGGCAGCTCCCTCTTCACAGAGCATAAGTAAAACGGAACTCGTGCATTCTCCCGACCATCCTAAACTTCCAGTTAACAGAATCCCACCTAATAAGGTTGCATATCCTCACCAACTGCCAACAAACACAACCAATCCAAGTGGTTCCTTTGCCAGGTTTAGGTCAATAAATCATTCATAAAAGATTTTTGTACATAGAGTGAAGTAAGGGTTAAGGTTCAATTTTTTTTTCCCATGTGGATATCCGCTAGTTCAAAGACCACTGGTGGAAAAGACCCACCTTTCTTTCCTTGAAATACCTTGGCATCTTTGTAACAAGTGACCCTACACATGTGAGTCTATTTCTAAACTCTACCGTCTTCAATTAATCCCACAGTGTCCTGATTATCTGCAGCTTTATATTAAGTCTAAAAGCCAGATAGCCTTTGAATTTTGTTCTTTGTCAAAATTATTTTGGCTATCCTTCACATCCTCTGTATTTCCATATAAATTTTAGAATCAGCTTATCAGCTTCTGTAAGAAATTGTAGCCTGCTGAAATTTTGATAGGGGCTGATCTGTACAATCTACAGATTAATTTGGGGAAATCAGACTTCATAATATTGAGTCTTTCCACAGGTGCATATCCTGTATCATTCCATTCATTTGGGTTTTCTTGAATTTCTCTCAGCAATATTTGTAGTTTTCAGTGTACAAATCTTGCATATATTTTGTTAAATTTATCCATAAAGTTTTCATTTTTTTGAATGGCATTTTTAATTCAATTTCAATGGTTCATTGCTGGTATACAGAAATCCTGCAACCCTTGATCAATTTGCTTATTGTTCTAATGGCTTTTCTGTAGTTTCCTTAGGACCTTCTAACTAGATAATAAGGCCATCTGCAAGTAAAGACAGTTAATTCTTTCTAGTATGTGTGTCATGTCATTATTTTCCTTGCCTTATGCACTGTCTAGAGCTTCAAGTACAATGCTGAATACAATGAGGGAAGCACAGCAGAAAGTAGTTGTTGAACTGCCATGCTCAAGGTGCACATTTAAGTATGACATTTTAAAATTCAATTTAGAAAAAAGGCACACGAGAGAGAAGTACTTACAACCTAAATGAGAAAGGACACACATCAACAAAGTAACTCCCCAAACCAACAATTAAAGGGAGTCTAAGGAGCCAAGTGTAGTATTATAATTCTCACACGATGCTGACACAAACTACCTTAAACATGTGGTGCACAAACATTTCTTTAGACTTTTTTTTAGGCTAAGTACCTAGTCTTTCTCTCATATGTCTAAAATGGGAGATTCAGTTCATAATACCTACCAGCATTTGCTACAAGCAAAAGGGGCAGTTTTCCGCGTTCTATATCATCTTTAATCAGCTTCTCCAGGAAGGCAACATCCTAGGTGAAAAGGCAAACCACAAAAACATGAAGCAACGAGCATAAAAGCTATACAATAAAAAATTACAACTTACAAAAGAAGCAGATGACTCTCAAAATTAATCATGCAAATCAGTAAGTCTTTTTTTTTTTTTTTTTTTTTTTTTAAGTAGGCTCCACACCCAGTGTGGAGCCCAACATGGGGCTTGAACTCATGACCCTGAGATCAAGACCTGAGCTACAATCAAAAGTTGGACGCCTAACCAACTGAGCCATCCAGGTGCCCCTCAATTCTTATTCCTTTTTTTTTTTATAGAGATTTTATTTATTTATTTGAGAGAGAGAGAATGAGAGATAGAGAGCATGAGAGGGAAGAGGGTCAGAGGGAGAAGCAGACTCCCCGCTGAGCAGGGAGCCCGATGCGGGACTCAATCCCGGGACTCCAGGACCATGACCTGAGCCGAAGGCAGTCACTTAACCAACTGAGCCACCCAGGTGTCCTCAGTTCTTATTCTTGACCATTTTTCTATTTTCTCTAATCACAGAGATAAAAATCAAATAGTTTCCCTTGAAGACTAACTACAAAAATCAGTTAAATGAGATCAAAGTTAAAAACTGCATATATACAGGACAAATATTTCTCGTTTTAAATACTTATGTTTAAAGAAAATATTCTCTCAATCCCCCCGCCAAAATAGCCAAAAATTTATTTCTAGTATTACTCATTGATGTATCCAAACCAGAAGATCAAACTACCTTGGAAAAAGAAGCACGGAACCCTAAAACCTATCCCTTTTGTTTCTGGCTTCAGTATGGGAAGGCTTAACACTTGAATGTCTAAAAATAAGCAGAATAGGGGGAGGGAGGGAAAAATAAAACAAGATGAAATCAGAGAGGGAGACAAACCATAAGAGACTCTTAATCATAGGAAACAAACTGAAGATTGCTGGAGGGGAGTTGGGTGGGGAATAGGGTAACTGGGTGATGGGCATTAAGGAGGGCACATGATGTAATGAGCCCTGGATGCTATGTAAGACTGAGGAATCACTGAACTCTACCACTGAAACTAATAATACACTATGTTAATTAATTTAAATTAAAAAATTTTTTAAATTTAAGAAAAAAAAGCAGAATCCAATTCCAATCCCACATTTTTTTTTAAAGATTTTATTTATTTATTTGAGAGAGAGAATGAGATAGAGAGAGAGAGAGCCCGAGAGGGAAGAGGGTCAGAGGGAGAAGCAGACTCCCTGCTGAGCAGGGAGCCCCGATGCGGGACTCGATCCTGGGACTCCGGGATCATGACCTGAGCCGAAGGCAGTCGCTTAACCAACTGAGCCACCCAGGCACCCTCCAATCTCACATTTTTAAAAATCTGCCATTCACAAATCCAGACAACGATAACCTTTCAAAGGACGAGCTTTAGAAGAAATTTCTGGTGCTTAACTAGACTCCCATGTTTCTACTTAAAACAGGTGATATAGTAATGACAAGATTCCTTAAGAGGCAGGTGTTTCTGACCTATATGCCAGCCAACCTTCATGGACATTCAAACCCGTAAGCACATATTATACAACAAGAAGATATAAGCGATAAATGAACAAGCTAATAATTATCTGGAGGCCAGCAAACAGAATTCAGTTGAAAGGAAGACATGGTTTCAAAACACAATTCCATATTATTTTACAAACCAAAAAGACAACTCACCATCTGATGCTGGGATCCAAACATAGTGTTACATGGCACACGACATAAGCAGGGGAAGGGCAACCCGAGCTGCAAGAACAAACATACAATTTTTTAAGAAAGAGCTTTGTCACCATTCATTTATGCCCCCTAAAGAATGTGGCTCTAAGAAAAGTCACAATTACTCTTTTTTAAACAATCTCTCTCCTTAGGAACTCTTAATATTATAAACAGATGTTGAAGGACATCTAGAAAGTCAAGTTTAAAAAAAGGGTGGGGCGCCTGGGTGGCTCAGTTGGTTAAGCGACTGCCTTCGGCTCAGGTCATGATCCCGGAGTCCCGGGATCGAGTCCCACATCGGGCTCCCTGCTGAGCAGGGAGTCTGCTTCTCCCTCTGACCCTACCCCCTCTTGGGCTCTCTCTCTCAAATAAATAAATAAAATCTTAAAAAAAAAAAAAGGTGAATTTCCAGGAGCAGAGATTCTTTTTTTAAAGATTTTATTTATTTATTTGGGAGAGTGCACACTCGTGAGACAGCACAAGCAGGGGAGTGGCAGAGGGAGAGAGAGAAGCAAGCTCCTGGCTGAGCAAGAAGCCTGATGTGGGGCTCAATCCCAGGACCCCAGGATCATGACCTGAGCTGAAGGCAGACACTTAACGGACTAAGCTAAACAGGCGCTGAGATTCTTTTAAGAAGATACAGACAATGTAATATTCTCTGTGTGGACGAAATAAGTAACTATCAACTCATGTTCTAAATGAGTAACTATCTTTGTTATATTCCAGAATATACCAAAAAATAAAAACACTTTTCCAAACCAAGAAATAACCAAGCTCTAAGCATTTTGAGAGATAATTTAGGATCCTTCCTCCAAGCATTAGTAATAAATAACACCAGCAAAAGGCATTCAAAGAACAGAATCTCATTTATGGATCCACCCACTCCCTAAGAAGCAATAAATATGGATTAGCAGATGTACATTTCTTAAAAGAAACGAAGTCAGTGTTATGAATGGAGATAGTAATTATCAAATACATTTTTTTTAAAGATTTTATTTATTTGACAGAGAAAGACATAGCGAGAGAGGGAACACAAGCAGGGGGAGTGGGAGAGGGAGAAGCAGGTTTCCTGCAGAGCAGGGAGCCCAGTGTGGGGCTCAATCCCAGGACCCTGAGATCATGACCTGAGCCGAAGGCAGACGCTTAATGACTGAGCCACCCAGGCGCCCTCAAATAAATTTTATATTCTTTATTTTTAGCTTCCAAATCCTTGAGTTTATAGTTTTAGAAATTTTTAAACAGTTGCAGCATATTGTTCTGTGTAACTAAGACTTGGTAGCACCATTTCGAGACCAAAAATTTAATAAGCACACTTTCTTCCTTTTCTTTTTAAATTATGAAACTGAAGCCCAAGTAAAACACACAATAAAAAATAAAGAAGTTTAAAGTGAAAATGCCGGGGTGCCTGGGTGGCTCAGTTGTTAAGCATCTACCTTCGGCTCAGGTCATGATCCCAGGGTCCTGGGATCGAGCCCCATGTCGGGCTCCCTGCTCGGCGGGAAGCCTGCTTCTCCCTCTCCCACTCTCCCTGCTTGTGTTCCCTCTCTCACTGTGTCTCTGTCAAATAAATAAAATCTTCAAAAAAAATAAAAAAAGTGAAAATGCCCTCCCACCCCATAAGCCATCAAGCCACTACTGTTAAGAGGTTAGTATAAAACCTTCTAAATATTTTCTAAGTATTTATATATTTTTTTGGTATGAAAAACATATACATATACACTTTATTTTTTTAAAGCAAGTTCTGCGCCCAATGTAGGACTTGAACTCACGACCCCAAGATCAAGAGTCGCATGCTCTACTGACTGAGCCAACCACGCACCTCACACATAAACACTTTCAAAAACATGAATATGACCATCTTATATATATTTTGCCATCTGCCTTTCTCACTTATTGAAATACCTTTATAAAGCTTTTTTTTTTTAAGTAAGTTCTACACTCAATGTGGGGCTTGAACTCATGACCCTGAGATCAGGAGTTGCATGCTCTTGTGACTGAGCCAGCCAGGTACACCCCCACCCCCATATGGAGTCTGAAGACTGGACTGCTGTCCCAAGACAACTTTGAGTCCATAAGAACCTGGCCTGTAGTAGATACTCAGGAAGTAATTTATTCCAGGTTCCTGTAAGGATATTATAAATCTGCTCATTCTATACACACTCAAAAAGAGGACATAAGGGGTGCCTGGTGGCTCAGCCAGTTAAGTATCTGACTCTTGGTTTCAGCCCGGGTCATGAGCTCAGGGTTGTGAGATCAAGCCCTGTGTTGGGTTCCGCGCTCAGCATGGAGTCTGTTGTACCTCTTCCTCTGCTCCTCCCTCTGCTCTCTCTCATAAATAAGTAAAATCTTAAAAAAAAAAAAAAAAAAAAAAGAGGACATAATTTCTTGCCACCAGTGACCACAGCTCATAATCAACTTAGGTCCCAGAGTTTCCCCCATGTATCACCCCAGGATTTCTCCATCTTACAAAAGACAAACCCTCCAATCCTATGGGTTTTAAAACAATGTTGGCCAAGAGGCTGAACATTTTTTTGTAGCCCCCTAATTGGGCTACATGTACCATGAAATTCAAAAATGGTAATGCTCTTTGATCTAGCAATTCTAGATAGACTCTGAAAATCTATATAATCTAGAAAATATTTTCTAAATATAGAAAAAGCTTTACACACAAAGATGTCCAGAATAATCCTATGCAAAGAGCATTACCTGAAAATGGTCAGAGAAAATAAAAGAATGTGAACACTTTAATTGCCCAAAAGGGAAACAGTAGTTAAAATACCATACTGTCACTTGAAGGAGTATTATGAAGATATTAAAAATAAACTGTACTTGGAAGAACTGTTGAAACAGCATATGTACCTGTTATAACACTAAGTGAAAAAAGCCAGACATAACCATGTAAAAACTCTTTGATTAAAGTCTGGGGAAAAAAAACGTTGACTGTGGTTGCCTTTGGGCAACTAAAAAAATAAACACACACACACACACACACACACACACACACAGCGTGCCTGGGAGGCTCAGTTGGTTAAGTGTCCAACTCTTGATTTCAGCTCAGGTCATGATCTCAGGGTTGTGAGACTGAGCCCCATGTCAGGCTCCACGCTGAGTATGGAGCCTACTTAAGATTCCCTCTCTCCCTCTCCCTTTACCGCCTGCCTGCGTGTGCGTGCGCTCTCTTATGTATATATATTTTTCACACAGACACATATATATATCTAAAAATTAATATACCTTTATATATTTTCTGATAATGACAAAACAAGTGTATGTTTCTTTTCATTTGAAAAAAACTGCAGCTAAAGAAATGGGTCTACATACTATAAAGTTTCAGGACAGAACAAAACACAATTGCTTTAAAATATCCACTGTATACCACATTACCTGATTACAAAGGTACTGGCCCAGGCCAGGCCTAGCAGCAGCACTAAGATATATGACAGGTTTTTTGTTATATAATACATTGAAACCATCGACTACAAAGTCTTCGTAACGAGAATGAATAGCAAGCCTACAAATCTTTGCAAGTCCTTCTCTTTCTTCTTCGTGGAAATAAGCGCAGCCATTTTCATACCTGTTAAGAGACAGCCATATATCAGTATGGTCTTATCTTTGGTTATCCTGGAAGTAATTATTTTCTTAACCTAGAAATTGTCACCTAGAACGGTCAAAGGAAGATAGGAATCACCCTCATCTTAGATGGCTGACCACACCTCACAGCTGGAAGTTATAAAGAACAGAGGACGGGTACCTGGGTGGCTCAGTCTTAGCAGTTTCAGCCCTAAAACATCCAAAGTAAATAAAATTGTCAAAAATGCTAGGCAGCCTAACTTTTGCTTTCACTATTATGTGCCTGGGGCCGATTACTCTTCTTGGTCTGCTTTCTAGAAAAGGAGAGAGAATGTCAATTACAGGTGGTGGAATATTAGAATAGAAGAAAATTTCTCCTTTGCAATACAGTTAGGCAAACTTATACTCTTGCCAGGCCAAGCTCTTTCCCAACATCTGAAAGCGAGTCTCTCAAGTTAAATCTTACAGGGTTAGGGAAACATTCCTTTTCTTTAAAAGTAACAACATAAAAACAAAAATACCACTGGTCCTATGTCTTCCTCACCTGCTATAATTCCTTAATAATGCCAACATTATCACAGCATAAAACAAATTTCAAGTTCATAACACACTCAAATTCCTTATGGCAGCATTTCCCTTCTACTAAAGCACAAGCTAGTATTTGGATTAAAAATACCTGAAGCATTTTCCTACTCTATCTTCTATCAACATATGCCAAGCAGGAATCCTAAAAACAAGTAACTGACATTATCCAAACTATATGTGCTTATGTTCTTGGCTCTTGACATATGCTTATTCTTTTGCTCATTTAATCCTCGTAACAATACCATGACATAAATATTGTTCTCCCCATTTAATAGATGGGGAAACAGATATTCAGAGATTAAGCAACCCTTCAGGAGGAAGGGGAAGAAGCAGACATGAACTTAGGTAGCATAGCTCCAGAAAACTGTGTCCAACTCATATATGTCCTTACCTGAAAATTCTGCATAGCCATAACGTAGTGTCTGAAAGTATCCTGGTCATAAGTTTTCTAAGCTTCTCTTTGTCCAGAGTTGAAATATAAGCTCCCAGACTATGCCCCAGCAAAGCTATATGACCTTGTTCTCCAATATTCTGGATTCTGTTAATCAAAATGAATTATATTAAAAGAGTATTATTCAAAATATGAATAAAGCAATAAAACAAAACCTAAAGACACAGTATTTTCACAGAAATCTGTCAGACTTGAAATCCACTTAATGGCCTAGAAGGTAAAAATTCAGATAAACTTAAGAAATTTATGTATAGAAAGTACTGATAATCCAGAAAACAAAAAGATTTTAAAAATTCAAATCCTTATTTTTATTGAATATCTACTAAATATACAAACTGTGAATAATTTTCTCCTTTTTTTTTTAATTAAATGCCAGCTTAAGAACTATGGAGCACAGTGCTGAGGTACACTGGGCAGAAAGTAATTTTTTCAGAGACTCATTAGATGAAGATCAATTCCCCACATGGAACAGCTGTTTATAACAATACAGCAAATTCAAGGGGAACCAGGTTTTTTTGTTTTTTTTTAATGATTTTATTTATTTATTTGACAGAGAGAGACACAGCAAGAGAGGGAACACAAGCAGGGGGAGTGAGAGAGGGAGAAGCAGGCTTCCCGCGGAACAGGGAGCCCGATGCGGGGCTCGATCCCAGGACCCTGGGATCATGACCTGAGCCGAAGGCAGACGCTTAACGACTGAGCCACCCAGGCGCCCCGTCTGTCCTTTCTTACTGTAGCTTCCCACCAGCCTGGCCCCAGCAGGCCTGTGACCTGATTGCCTCCATAGCTCTCTGCTCTCCTTGCGGAGGGCACCGGTGGTCCTCTCCCACAGACCTCACTGGCTCCAGGAGGATCTCATTGGCATACCAGCCCAGGCCAGGCCATTGAACCCCTTGGAAGTGTGGCTATTGGCTCTCAGTCCTGCCCCCCACAAACCCATACTCCAATCACAGAGAACCTTCTGTTCTCTAAATTCCGCCACGGTTCCGCATCTTTGCCCAGGCTGTGTTTACATCCTGAAATATTCTCCCTGACACCCTGCCTTCTTACCCAGGCACGCACGGATCATTAACAGAATCGTGGAAATATGGATCGAATTTCTCCTGTGTGTAGTATGGGGTGGGGGAAAGGTGAGGGCATCAGGAGACAGAGGCTCTGGGTGGACAGACTCCAGCAGTTCCTTGCAACCCACAACCCGCCCCCTCCAACACAAACACCTACGCACACACCACCCTCCAGGTCTTAGCTCCTTCTCTCTCCCAGCTATCTTCCCTACAGCACCTGGTGACCAAATTAGACAGACTCCGCTTCCAAGGTGTAGCTCACATGCCCCACGCTCCTCATGCTCTCCTTTCACCTGGTGCCCCCCGGATGGGTTTAGACCTCCCCAGGGCACTCAGAAAGCATGTTCGAATTCTGGCTGGCTCTGTGTCCTGGGGCCTCAGTTGTCCCACCATAGCTTGTCTCGTCTATGCCTCATAATAGGAAAGAGTTCCAGCAGAACAAGGAAGCGGTTATTCAGAGAGGTTAAGTCAGTGGTTCAACGTCACACAGTGAATAAGAGATAGTCAGGACAGGTAACTTTGACAGTTTCCTTAATACCCAAATCCCAAGGCAGATTCTGGTTTCATGGAGCTCGGCTATAATACATTTTGGAGGCCCCCTTGTAAGTAAAAGACCATAAATTATGAATCTAAAATTATGGGGCTTTTGGGAAGGGTCAGTTCAGGAGGAGGGTCTTGAAGCTCAAGCTTCGGCCGGTAGGTCACAGACAGCGGCAGACTTTTTTTTTTTTTTTTAAAGATTTTATTTATTTATTCATGAGAGACAGAGAGAGAGAGAGAGAGAGAGGCAGAGGGAGAAGCAGGCTCCCAAGGAGCAGGGAGCCCGATGCGGGACTCGATCCCAGGACCCTGGGATCATGACCTGAGCCGAAGGCAGACGCCTAACCATCTGAGCCACCCAGGCGCCCCAGGTATTGTTTTATGCATAATTAAAATGGAAGGACTAATTTCCCTTATAAAGAGTAAGTGTAAATTGATAAGAATACAACCAAAAAATGAGATAGGATACCGGGCAAAGGATATTTCATAGTAAAGGACATATAAACGGGCCTTAAAACATATTAAAAAGACCCTTAACGTGATTCATAAGAAAAATGTAAACTAAAATTATGCTGACATATCATTTCTCACCTTGCAGCTTGGCAATAGTCCTTAAGTCTGCTAGGAGCCTTGCAGCCAAGGTGTGGGCAAAAAGATATTGTCATGCACTGCTGGTGGGGCTATAAACTGGCATAATTCCACGGAGGGAAGTTTGGCAATATCTATCAAAATTACAAATATACAAACTATCTGGCTCAGAAATCCTACTTTTAAGACTTTAATCTCCAGAAGCACTTGCTTATATGATAAATGACACATGTACAGAGTTACTGGCAGCAGCGTTTGCAACAGTAAACCTGAACAGGAGACTAGTTAAATAAAATATGGTTCATTCATCCAAAGTAAAACTAAATAGCTCTCACAGGTGAAAGCTCCTTGTATACTGATAAATGATGAACTCTAAGACCTAACTCTCTAACAACATAGAGAGTATTTACATACTGGAGGGAACGTAGACTTTGCTTGTGTACACATACACATAAAGGATCTCTGAAGAATATAGGAGAACAAGCTCGGGGTGGGGGTAGACTATGAAAGAAATGCCCCTTTTCATCCAAGGCCTCTGTAATTTTAGAATTCACATCAATTTTGGGTTCAGGTAACATATGCCATCACATCACTGACTGAAAACTGCCTTTGTAGACTCTTTCTTTATCTTTTGAAATTTGAAAAAGGAGAATGATTACTTCTGTCCCCCCAAAATTAAATTTAAAACAATTAACCATGAAACTAAATAAATAGCTAAGTTAGATGAATAAAAATAAATGGATGATTCACAGACAACGTGGCCTGCCACCAACAGATTCGGCTGTGGCAATTCTTAGCAGTCCGAAGCGGAAGCATGAAGCACACAGCAGTATTCTCTGGTCCCTCTGCCAGCCCCTCTCTAAGACACGATGCCAGAGAAACTACAGGATTTAGTTTGAGTGCCTTCCTTTTGCGAAATATGTTACCTACAATACAAAATACATTAAATGTCTCTCTGAAAAGGAAGAAATGAACACTGTTTTAACATCATACGTAACTGTGAATGAAACACAGCTCTGTTTTGGCAACTTGTAAGAATGCAATCATCGTTAAAAAAAAAAATGCAATCACTATCAAAATCAAGAACACATATACTTTCAAAGAACAGCTGCCAACCGTCCTGCATTACCGGGCACTCTGGGGCTCCTCATCTTCATCTCCGTGCATCAGGTTCTGTACTACCTGGAGGATGCTCACCATGTCTTGTCCGCTGCAGAAGAAGAAGAGAGCTGATGGACAGGTGGAAACAGCACACATTCCCCACCCCTCTATTTTCTTCACTTAAACCAGCCTTGATGAGGTTTTTTTTTTTTTTTAAGTGAGGAGCTGTAAGAATGTGCTAGAGATACACTAAACATCTTTTAAAAACAAACCTCAAATTAACTGAATTTTCCATATAACCATGTAATTATTAAATATTCTATGCAAACAGGAGATTGATTTCTGAAAATTTCACCAGTATTACTTCAGCACTACTTCTCGACCTGTTCATTTGAATCCAAGGAGAATATTTAATAAGCGTGTTAAAAGAACCAAAATAGTCTTTTTAAGATGCTGGAAGGTCACGGAAGGAGCAAGAATACTCCAGTGCCACTGGTGTGGCTAGTTTCCTTCCACGGAGGAGTCTTGTCTGCTGTTATAACAGACTTAAACATGTAATGCAAGCATTGTTTACTACCACCTCTTCCCCAAGCAGGGAAACTGGAGATCTGCTTAGAGTGCAAACAGATTTCCTTCTATCCCTTATTACGTGAGGGGTTGAAAACTTACAAGAATGTGAATAGCTAAAGTACTAAGCAACGGCAAGGCAGCTTGTAATAACTGTAATATAAAAATATTATCACTCCGTTAATGAGAATATGACTAATACAAAGTTCTCTTTGGAAAAAGCAGCACTGTCGAAACAATGCCCCAATACCCTTCCTCTCCAAGGTGCTGACCTTCATGTGAGAGGGGCTCTGGCCCTTGGACACTGTGAAGAGAGAGTGTGCACTAGTCACGTGACCTTGAGCCAGCTGCTCAAACTCCCTAAGCCCCTACACTACAGAATTTTGAGGACACCATCAGTGCATGAAACACGTTTAACGCCGTGCCTGGCAAAGCACTGTCTCAGATGTTGGTGTCAGCATTAAATGTGACTACCCCTGCTATGTGGCTTTATGCCCTCCCATTCTGAGAACTAGAGATGTTCCTGCTAGTATCTCTTGTAGGGAAACTTCTGTGGGATTAGTAGAACCCTTTCATTCCCTTCTGGAGGTGTGGGAAGAGGGGCCTGATAGGATCTGGTTCGTGCTCTCAGCTGCAGAACCCACTTCACATCCAAGGGCTTCAAATCAGCACCGTTAGGCTGCAAGCAGGAGTGCCCATCTTAAAATATTAGCATCTGGGTGTGTTAGGACACTTATTGACACACTGTGGTCCTTCCTCAATACTTTTCTTTTGCACCTTGTATATATTCACATTCAGGTCAAAGGACAATTGAAGGGAGTTGCACTGTTTACCTATGCGCAGTTTCCTGGTTATAAAAAAAAAAAAAAAAAGCTTGAGGGAAGCTGGGCTGGGACTTTAATTCCAGACTGAGGGCTAACATCTGGTGAACATTTTAGTTATATGGCTACTTCTTTTTCTGACATTCTCCCTGCTAGCTTAAACCACACACACTTGACAGATCTGCTTTAGTTGCCTAAATAAATAAATAAATAAATAAATAAATAAATAAATAAATAAATAAATCACTCTGTGTAATGATCGAAGTTGACATTTTCATTTTACTGTATTATAAAAATGATACATCTTATCAAAATAACATATCTCTCACCATAAAGTGCAGTCTGCTGAATAGATTACAGGTTTCAAGGATGAACTAAGTATGACAGTCGAGTTATATAATTATAAGTTTGTGCATTGCTTTTGAGTCATGAGGTTGTTAAATTCTGAATGGGAAATTACATTAAATCCTGAATGAGAAAGGGGGAGAAGCAGGTAGATTCAGCATAATCAACAACCAGCCAATGGCATTCTGATTTTCTGATGTTACACGGCACAGGACTCTCAATTTGCTTTGTGCTTATCACAACTGAAATTATCAATCAATAATGGTTTGAAAATCTCGATTTAAAGAAAACACATACCCAACTAAAAGTATGTATCTTCACTGCCACCTACCTGCCTTGCAGTGGCCCCGGAATATCTCCTGATATCTTCTTTCCATTTTCCTCCTCTGTTCTTCTAATTTAAAGAAAATAAAAAACTATTTGTTCTATCTTACCAAATTTCTAACATTTGAACACGCAAACATGTGACGATGTTGCCTTTAAGCTCTTAGTAACTGATGTAGGATTTGAAACACATTTATCACATCTCTTCCCCCATCCCTGTTGCCCTAGTCCCCAGTTTGGGGTATAGTTTGAATTTAAGGAAAAGAACATGAAACAAGTAACACTTTAACCCATTTCTGGTTAGCTGATGCTCTATATAACCTAACATATACCAAGGAGTATTTATAGAATTCAAACAATATATTAAGTAAATGAAACTCTTAACAGGCAGAACTGAAAATCAGAAAGTCCTGCCCCTCAATTTCAAAATCTTTTAATTACAAAGTACCTTCTACCCAAAACAAATACCATCTTTAAAGTCAGATGAAGCTAAGCTAAGCGTGACATTGTGAAACCAAGAGGTGTTTTTACCAGCAAGAAACCAGTGCCACCAGCTTCACAACAGGCTGAACACGTTTAATAGGGTCACTTCTGTTCCAGGCTCACCTCTGACTGTCCTCTAGCATCTTCACGGCCTCTTTCAAGTTTTTTCCCATCTCAGCTAATGTAGGGTCTGCTATCTGGGAAACAAATCAAAAAGATTAAATTGCAATAATCCTGTATTGCTTCTGCAATGTAATTCATCCAGAAAAATTAAACTGAAGTCCATTTTCTTCTGGATTTATTCTAAAACACATGGATTTATTATAAAGTACATGTTTTAAAGGTTCTCTATTTTTGTTAAATTTTTTTAAAAGATTTATTTTAGGGAGAGGGATAGAGTGAGCATGCACAGATGGTGGGAGGGGCAGAGAGAGAGAGACAGAGAGAGAGAGAATCCCAAACAGACTCCTTGCTGAGTACGGAGCCCAACATGGGGCTTAATCTCATGACCCGATATCATGACCTGAGCCAAAACCAAGAGTCAGACGCCTAACCAACTGACCCACCCAGGTGCCCCTAAAATACATTCGATTTTAAAATTCCGAAGTACAAACATGTAATGTAAAAAAAGTCCACCAGTCCTACTCCCCAGAGGAAGCCACACAAGTTTGATACGTATCTTTCCAAACTCACACCTTACCCCTATGAACCCCTGCAACTTGCATTTTTCTACTTTATAGTGAATATGGTTCCACGTCAGTATATATCCACTTCATTTGTAGTGAGTGGTAACACCATATTCCACTCTATGGATATTTCGTTATTTAACCAGTCTTGAATTAATGTTAGATTATTCCAGTTTTACACTCTTAGAAGCAAGGTTCAGAAAAGTATGTATAGTACGCTATTTGTTTTATTGCTGTAGTAGGCTGAAAAATGGCCTCCCAAAAGATATTCACATCACAATACCCTGGAACTTGTGAATGTTACCTTATATGGCAAAGTCCTTGCAGATGTGATTAAAGATCTAGAAATAGTGACATTACCCTGAATTGTCTAAATGCAGCTCTAAATGCAGTCACATGTATCCAGGTAAGAGAGAAGTAGGAGAGTGTACACACACACACACACACACACACGAGAAGGCTATGTGAAGACAGAGCAGAGGGAGATTTGAAGGTGCTGGTCTCAAAAATTGGAGTGATGGGGCCACAAACCAAGGAATAAGTGCTGGCAGGCAACATAAACTGGCACAAGAAAGGAAGGGACTCTCCCCTAGAACCTCTGGAGGGAGTTCAGCCCTGCTAACACCTTGATTTCAGCCCAGTGATACAGATTTCAAACTTCTAGCCTCCAGAACTGTGGGAAAATACATTTCTGTTGTCCTAAGGCACCCAGTTTGTGCTCATTTGTCACAGTAGCCAAAGGAAACTAATATCCCCATAAATATGGAAGTGATTCCATAAACTCTGGAAGCTTACACAGCTGGTCATGGTGACTGCCTCCAGAGAAGGGAACTGGAAGGATGGGCATCAGATGAGAGGGAGTCTTTTCAACTCACATCTTTTTGTTCTTTTTGGATTTTAGTACCAAGTATACTTCTAGCTCCCATTCAAAAGATAAATAAGACAAAAATTTTAAAAATCTTACAAAATTAAACACACAAACTCATTTTCCTTTCTTTCTTCTTAATCTCCCTAGCAATCTTAAGGCAGACAATCTGGTTGTCTCGAATCTCCATACAAGTTGGGTTATAAATAGTTGTGGAGACTTTCTTTTGTTCCCCTCTTACTCTTCAAGTGTATTTATGCTCTTTTCCCTTCAGACTGTTTACTGTACCCAATCTTACCTTATTAAGTGTACAACAGATTGTATTACAGTTAGTACTGCAGTATATCCTCAAAAAAAATTTATTTTTAAAGAGGGGGAGAAGAGGAGAGAATCTTTTTTTTTTTTTTTTTTAATTTATTTGACAGGGAGACACAGCGAGAGAGGGAACGCAAGCAGGGGGAGTGGCAGAGGGAGAAGCAAGCTTCCTGCCAAGCAGGGAGCCCAATGTAGGACTCGATCCCAGGACCCTGAGATCAGGGCCTGAACCGAAGGCAGACGCTTAATGAATGAGCCACCCAGGCGCCCCAAGAAGAGAAAATCTTAAACCAGCTTCATGCCCAGGGCAGAGCCTGACAACCGGCTCAATCTCACAACGCTGTGATAAATGACCTGAGCCAAAATCAAGAGTTGGATACTTAACTGACAGAGCTACCCAGGCACCCCTCTCCTCAAAATTGTTTTTAAGAAATGCTACTCAGTTTATCCATGTAAGTATGGAAAAATGTTAACTTTAGGGATCTAGTCCAGGGATTTTCCACTTGTGTTCTTCTGAGTCTTAATACTCCCAGGAAGAACTTTGGGGAAGTGGGGTTGGGTAGGCAGCTAGGGCTTTTAGCTCCCTGCCCCCCATTAAGGAGATCAGATCTGTTTTATAACAACAAGAGTTCTAACTTTCACTTGTAGAAGAAATCACTGAAAAGAAGAAAAAAAAAAGTATAGCATGTAAACCTCTGGTGTACCATTTGAGAAGTAAAGAAACTAAGAGAGGTAAAGTGACTGCCTAAGGTCACAAAGCTAATAGGTGACAGAGCGGTGCCAGAACCCTGGTTTCCCGACCCGTTTCTGACCTTTCTATTACATCACACAGACTCCCAAAACGGATTACAAAATAACCGCATAGCCACGTCCGATATGATTTTACACAAGATAGAAAAATTATTTTAAAACTGGTGTTTCCAATAAAATTCACAATTTAAACGTAACATGAGATGGGTTACAAAGCAATCTCAAATGGTCTCTGCGTTCTAAGTTAATGATTATGAGTAGGATGAGGAACAGATAATGGTCAAGAGAATGTATGTGAACTCCTCAGTCTAGTGGTCGTGTTCCTTATCATCCTCATCCCGTGACCCTCCAGCGTGTTCCCAATCACCGGGCCAAATAAAAAGATACACAGCTCTGCTTGATCAACCATACTTCCATGTTTCGTGCCTTTAACACTTGCCCTGTCTGAAACGTCCTGCCTTTTATCTCTCTAGCTATTAAATCCCAATTCGATACTTCCAAGAAACTTTGATGGATAAAACCATTTCATTCTCTTGTATTCTCTTTAAAGATATCAATACCGTTTTGCTAAACCAAAGACTGTGGACCTGCTGCCTCATAAAAAGGATTTTATTTATGGGGGCAACAGAACAGAATACATGAAACTGGGGCCATTCTAATATGCAACTGCCATTTATCCTTATGATTCCTCAATATCCTTTACTGTGAATTTAGAGATGATCTTTCTAGTATATTCTCTCCAATTAGATTATAAGCTTCCTGAAGCCAGTGATTCAGACTCCTACTAATTTTGACTTTCTGTAGTCAGCTTGATTCTTGGGCTGTCATGTTACCTCTGAAACCCCTTAGGAAGGCACAGTATAATGGGCATCAACCTACTGGCTCTAAGTGCAACACAGTTAACGTTTCCTATAGGACTGGAACACAGTTTTTCAGTTGAGAGTACACAAAATAGTTGACTTAGTTTAGAACTCACTTACGAACAATACTTATTTTTAAAAACCAGAATTCACGTGTGATGGCAAGATGCTTACACTGTGAAAGGCAGGTGGAAAACACAGCTTCGAGTTCCCACATGGGAGTCTCTCTGTACAGAGCCCGTGCTCAGTTGAGATGAATGGCTTACATTTAAATTGCTCTAGCTCCTCCTCTCTTTCAGGAAGTGAAGTCCAGGGTGGAGGAGGTGGCGGAAAGTGGGTGGCTAGGGAAAATCACACTTAAACTTTCAGTAAATTAAATGTGAATATGATGGGTCTCCAAAGCCACACACCCTTCAAGGGCTTGTTAACTGGGTAAATCCAAAATATAAAATGTTATCCAGCTGCAGGATAATACTACATTCTGTCAAGGAACGCTCTAAGAAAAATGTGTATTTGTTAATCGGTTCCTTAAAACTAAAAACCATGCCTCCACAGGCTTCTAGTGAGGGCAGCTGTGATTATCTAATTCACATTTCTTACCCTCAGTACCTGTTACAGTGCCAGACAAGGGCAGTTGTGTGGTAAATGTAATAAACAACAGCAGGGCAACAGCCAGACACAAATCTAAATGAATGAAAAATTAAATTTGTATAAAGATATCTATTACTCAGGGGACACCTGGGCGGCTCAGTTACGTGCCTGCCTTCAGCTCAGGTCATGATTCCAGGGTCCTGGGATTGAGCCCCACATCAGGCTCCTTGCTCAGCAAGGAGCCTGCTTTTCCCTCTCCCTCTGCCTGCTGCTCCCCCTGCTTGTGCGTTTGTGCTCTCTGACAAATAAAATCTTTAAAAAAATAGTAAATAAAAAAATAAAAGTAGACTGTTTTAAAAAAAGGTACCTATTATTCAATATTTAGATTAAGATTGTTTTAGGATTTTGAAGGGAAAAAAACAGTATTCTGTGCTAGGTTCCTAGGAAGAACATCCTATCATTTTTTTAATTCCTTAGCACCAAGCACAGGATCTAGCACAGAAAAAGGGCTCAATGAGATTTGTGTTCCTTAATAATTACTAATAATTACTGGACTGCTTACTATATTCCAGGCATTAGTCCAACTAATACTTTTATATGCATTACTTCCTGACTAACCCAAAGGCAGTTATTATGCTTTAGGGCCAGAATTTATTTTTTTTAATTCAATTAATTAACATAGTGTATTATTAGTTTCAGAAGTAGAGTTCAGTGATTCATCAGTCTTATATAATACCCAGTGCTCATTACATCATGTGCCCTCTTTACTGTCCATCACCCAGTTACCCCATTCCCCCACCTCCCTCTGCTCCAACAACTCTGTTTCCTATGATTAAGAGTCTCTTATGGTTTGTCTCCCTCTCTGATTTTATCTTGTTTCATTTTTCCCTCCCTTCCCCTATGATCCTGTTTTGTTCCTTAAATTCCACATATAAGTGAGATATGATACTTGTCTTTCTGACTGATTTATTTCGCTTAGCATAATACCCTCTAGTTCCATCCACATCGTTGCAAATGGCAAGATTTCATTTTTTGATGGCTGAGTAGTAGTCCATTGTATATATATATACATCTTCTTTATCCATTCATCTGTTGATGGACATCTAGGCTCTTTCTGTAGTTCCACTACTGTGGACATTGCTGCTATAAACATTGGGGTGTAGGGCCAGAATTTAAAACAATCCTGTGCTACCCTAAAACTAGTGCTCTTAACCCTAGGCAATACTGCTTTTCAATTTTATCAAATTAGTAAACAAAGCAACTCACACTTTGAAAAAGCCCTGTACTCAATAAAGACTCCCCCCACCTTTTTTAAGGTAGGTTCCATGTCCAGCATGGAGCCCAAGGCAGAACTTGAACTCATGACCCTGAGATCAAGACCTGAGCTGAGATCAAGAGTTGGATGCTTAACCAACTGAACCATCCAGGTGCCCCAGGCCTCACTTTAAAGATGATCCTTGCTTAATGTTTTCACCTAGATAAAAAGTGTATCAAAAAGCTCTCCCTATTGGGAAAATTTCACAGTGTCAACTAAATAACCAAAAACTTACAATCAAAACAAGGACATTTTCAAGAGTGAAGGAGCACTATTAATAATTAAGCCATGACAACAGGTATGGGTGTGAGGTTTTCAGATGCTTTTCTAGGAAAGGGAGCAGGACGCCAACTCAGACTTCTGAGCTGGACACCCATGGCCCCTGCTCACCTTGGGTCCCTAAGCCTTAAAGAGGCTTGCAGCAATCATACTGTTAAAAAAAAAAAAACTAACCAAAACAGTGCAACATTTTCAGACTGTGTGTACCTAATCTCAAAACCACTGTATGCTCATTACTGAGGATTCAGAGACAGCTATTAGACTGTTAGTCATCAGATTGTAAATTTATAAATTATATTTCAGTCATGGCTGATTTTGCTGTGTAATGAAGTGGATTCAGTATTTTTGCTTCAATTATATCTAACAAAGATGCGTGGTATGGCTTAATGCAATTTCAAGGCTAAGAACCATTCAATTGTATGGTAATTGTCACAGAACTGAAAGCTCATTTTGTAAAACAAGCTCCATTGTTCGTCATTTTATAAACATTTAAGAGCCATTTTTGTACTAGTTGATTTTCATAATTTTCAGTGTGGAATAGTAAAATATCCTGCCACTATCAGGAGAAGAAATATTACACCTGTAATGTTAAAACATCACCAATTAAGGTTCTCATAATTTAAATGTTGGAGAAAAAAAGAGTCAAATGCAAAGTAAAACAGTAAAAGAAGTCAGGGAGTAATTCCCAAGTTTTCTCAAAGCTAGTAGGAAGTTCTAAATTTGTCTGGAATAGGGCTGCGTGGATTAACAAAAAAAATCACTTATTTTTGCTCTTGGCTAGAATTGTATCAATTCAGTATAAAGTAACACTGGCACTATTCCTACCCTTATTTGGAATACATCCTATTTACTGTTTTGTTCTCTTTCATTTTTTGAAAACTGCTGGTCATGACCTGCTAAGTTGATCTGACATCCCATATACAGGATGTAACCTGTAGGATGGCTGTTGGCAATTATTAACAATCAGATACAATCATTTGTTAATAAAGTTATTTACCAAGAAGTTGTTTATAAGAACTTTTTTTAAAGATATTTATTTATTTATTTATTTGACAGAGAGAGACACAGCAAGAGAGGGAACACAAGGAGGGGGAGTGGGAGAGGGAGAAGCAGGCTTCCCGTGGAGTAGGGAGCCTGATGCGGGACTTGATCCCAGGATCCTGGGACCATGACCTGAGCCGAAGGCAGACACTTAACGACTGAGCCACCCAGGCGCCATATAAGAACCTTTCAAAAGTGGAAACTGCAGTAGGAAAAGAATCTTAGGGCATAAAATTTGGTAACTGTTGCCCTATAGTTACTTTTAAAATGTTTTCAGCTTTCAAGCATGCTTAATCAAGCTCTTGTATGTATTTTTTTTTAAGATTTATTTATTTGAGAGAGGGAATGAGAGAGAGCACATTGAACCAAGTGTGACAACAAAAATCATATATTCATAAAATCATACTTTCACATGAATTAGGAAAAAAAATAACACCTCGAACCCCAAATTCATAGATACTATTGTTTAGCAAAATCTAAGTTAAAGGGGGGGGGCAGATTATAGGAACAGAAAGCATATTTGGGATCCACTGAAAGAGGCACAAGGGAACTTTTAAGGGAGATGCAAATGTTCCATATCTTGATCATGCTGGTGGTTATAGGTCTGTATTTAACGGCCAAAACTCTAACTGTATCATTAAAGTGGTATTTTTATTACACATAAATTGTCCCTCAATTTTAAAAAGGTGGGTGAATTGATTTAAAGTTAATTCTGAAGAAATATTAAGCAAATAATAGTGCAAATGGTACACTGATACGGCAAAATTCAAAGATGGTACGAGTAACTGCTATTTGGGAAACACAGAGCTAACCCTTTAAAGAGAAGCAGCCCCCAGACAAGAGGGAAAAAGGAAGCCGAAAATGTATTTTAAAATACAAAAATCACAACATTCATTAATAGAAGTAAATGATACTGTAGTTTCTAGAAACTTTTTCAGGGGAGGAATGTTCATAATTGGGGAGTTCTAGGACTATTAACAAAGAAAAACTAAAGAATGTGAGAATACCAGCTGCTCATATTTGGAGAGAAGACTATGGTGTCATCAAATGCTAGTTTACAACATACGCATTAGACATGTTAAAAGAAAAAATCACCACCTGAGCGCCTGAGTGGCTAAGTCAGTTAGGCATCTGCTTTCGGCTCGGGTCATGATTCTGGGGTCCTGAGATCGAGCCCCACATCAGGCTCCCTGCTCCGTGGGGAGTCTGCTTCTCCCTCTCCCTCTGCCCCCCCCCCCCACCCTGCTGGTGCTCTCTCTTGCTCTCTCAAATAAACAAAAAACTTTAAAAAAAATCACCACCTTTCTTTAATCGATCAAAGCAATCAGAAAAAGCTCTAAAATAGTTTTTTTTTTAAGATTTTATTTATTTTTGAGAGCAAGCGAGAAAGAGAGAAAGCAAGAACCAGGGGAGGGGCAAAGAAGCAGACCTCCCCACTGAGCAGGGAGCCCAACTTGGACTCGATCCTGGGACTCCAGGATCATGACCTGAGCCAAAGGCAGCTGCTTAACTGACCGAGCCACGCAGGCGCTCCAAAATCCTGTGTTTCTAACATACCAATTTCTGTGGCCTTCCACATCTTTCTAAGCAAGGTGAATCCCGGAGAGTGATACCAAGAAACTATCATCAACTCTCTCAAAATCATTTCTTTTTCTCCCCAGTGAAAACACTGATAGTGCCTATCTAGCACTAGTTCAACAAATACCCCCAATACTACACATCTCTGAGAAGCACACAGCAGCTGCGGCTCCAGGAACACAGCTGTTCCTTTCCTGTCAAGGACGAGAGAACATTTTTGACAGCGATTCTCTAGGAAGTTGATATAGTGCCTTGCAAACCTGGCCTGCCTTTTTGGACTCTCAATTTCTACATTCGTAAATACTTTTGCCTCATTTCAACAGAAAAGTTTTTCATTAAGAACTAGGCACTATTGTCTGTGTCTTCTAAGAACTGGATACTCTTGGAAATCTTATGCTTGAGTGTGTCTGTGAGAACATGAAGACATACTGTAATCACTGGCTCATTAAGTAGCTTAATATTCCCAGGTGAAGAGGGATACTCAAATCTTGCATAGGGCATTAGTATTTAATCTTACCAATTCATCAAGAGGAGAGGCAAAAAAGAACATATGGGGAAATGAAGAGGCAAAAATAGACGGCAGAGAAGAATCTGGTAGGAGGCAGCAGTTAGCTACATCAGATCAAACCTGTCACAGAAGCATGCAGGGGGTTAAAAATAAAGGGGGGGGGGGGCAATTCAAATCACTCTCCTAAAGATATGTGTTGGGAATGCTAGGGATCCAAGTCTAAGTTTCAACAAATGTATTCCTAGAGACCACTCCTCTGGAGAATCAATTCATTCAGGCTTTATATATATTGTGAATAAATGCTTCCCAACAACTACACAGATGGAAAAGTACCACACACCAGGCAAGCTCTATTTCTAAGACATTTACTAGTTCATCTGGAATTACACACTTATTCTGGAACACAAAAAAATTGCCTACAGAAAAGCATGCTATCGTCACTTGAAAATAGAAGCCTTTCATTGAGATGTGCTTCTTATAGGGAGTGCTTCCTAGGACTTGCTGGGGATGGAATCGGAAAGATAAAGATATCCATTATCCTCACCAAGATCACTCTAACCCATACTGAACTGGAACTCCGTAGGACTAACGCTGCTAGCCTTACTTTCTGAGGAAAGGAACCCATCGATTCTGAGGCCTTTGTGTGTTATCTATGCATCTTCAGACCTTTAGGGCTGTGCTGTGTGAAACTGCCTACATTCAACTGTTTTTAATGCACAAAACCCACAACTTAATAGGATTCCATCTAATACAATGTCCAGTCTTATAAGTCAGTCAGTCTCACTAGGATCCTGAGATCACTATAGCTAAATGTTCAATGTCATGGAGTTGCATTTTATTTTATTTTTTAAGTAAGCTCCACGCCCAGCATGGAGCCCAAAATGGGGCTTGAACTCACGACCCTGAGATCGAGACCTGAGCTGAAATCGAGCTGGACACTCAACCCAACTGAGCCACCCAGGCACCCCATGGAGTTGCATTTTAAAGCGAGGGCTGTTTCTGCTTTTCCGCATACAGGAAGAAGGGTTATATTAGGAAAGTGTACTCTTCCCTCAGTCCTTTTAAACTCAGAATGCATTTTCCACAGAAATAAAAAGTGTACAGGGTCCCAGGCTAGACCTCAAGGATGATCCAACTTTAAGGCAACTAAATACTTAGCATTTAATAAAGCAAAAAACAACTGCAGTAACAGAAATCAAAACAAACAAAAAAATTAAAAATAATGAATATTTTCATTTTGAATATTGCTTGGAAAAAATAGATGTATGCTAGATTTTGGGTATTTTCAAAGTGATTGGAGACATATTTTTTATATCTAATTTAACTTCAAAATGTGAAACAGGTTTCCTTTCCCTTATGTTCTACCAGCAATTAATATGAGGCACAATCATATTATAAAGTAAGCATTTACATTTCATTTACACTTTTAAAAAACTCTAGAAAAGACACGGTTCTGATATTCTACCTAAAGAATCTCTTCTACAAAAATCTTTCCTGGTTACTCAATTCCATGCATTCCCCATTTTTTCCTTAATACTTTTTACCCCACCTTGCTACACAAGGATTTGTCTAAACATGTATGCCCCTACCAGAACATAACCTCCTGCAAAGATCAGGTCTAATTCACCTCGTGTTTCTCTCAGCACTGGGCTCTGACCATAGCTGGCCTTCAATAAAACTATAAATCAAAGCAGGCTACTGCTTTAGGTGAAAACAGCTGACATTAAACTCAGGCAACTCCTCTCTATAATTTTAACTCATAATCCTAGATATGGTGGCACACACACTGGACTGGGGATCACCAACAGCTCTGTCACTGATTGCCTCTACAATCTTGAATAAATCAAAAATCACCGAGGCCATAAATTTTTAGGATCAGGAACTTTGCACCATGTTTTCCCAGACACCCAGCATTTGATAATCGTTTACCACTTCAGCCACCGCACACCCCTATGCAAAACCCTTACTTTATGATGATATAGGGATCAGCTTCAAATGAATGCTAAAATTACAGGCTATCATTCCCGTTCCCTTTTCTATGTAAGATCTACAAAGTCAGACCACAGAAAACGGTTATTTTTTTTTTCAAACATGTCTAATAGGTGTTCCTTTCGTGAGCTTTTAAAATAAAAAACAGGAATTGAAATTCTGGTAGTCTTTATCAGTAATAATCAGGAATGTTCCAGTTATGCTCCTACTGCTCCTTGTAAGGATGAAAGAATTTTCCAAAATCAGGTCCAAAGGGCGGGGAGGAACTTCGCTCAGAAAGAGTACAAGAAAAAATAATGGGTAGGGTTGCAATTATTTCGAGCAGAAGCAGAGTCAAAGTTGCCTCTTGGAGAGACAAGAATTAAGAATACAACAAATAAAAGAGCCCCACTCTACAGTGCTGCCCAAAATGGAAATGTTCTACATCTGCACTGTCCGGTAGTGCAGCCACAAGCCACACCATGACTGTCGAGCACTTGAAATGTGCCGAACGAGGAACTGAGTTTTAGATTTTACTTAATTTTAACGAACTAAATTTTTTTAAATAATATATTACGTTATTTTTATTTATTTATTTATTTATTTGAGAGAGAGAGAGAGAGCACATGAGAGGGGGGAAGGTCAGAGAGAGAAGCAGACTCCCTACCGAGCAGGGAGCCCGATGCGGGACTCGATCCAGGGACTCCAGGATCATGACCTGAGCCGAAGGCAGTCGCTTAACCAACTGAGCCACCCAGGTGCCCTAACTAAATTTAAGGAGCCAAATGGGGCTAGCAGCTACCATACCGAACATGCAGCTACAGATTCCCTAAGTCTGTGGGTCTCAACCAGAGGCAGTTTCCCCAACCCCCAGGGAACAATTTCTTCATTTGATGACTTTGGTTCAGAAATGCTACTGGGAGAGGCCAGGGATGCTGCTCAACATTCTACAATGCACAGGACAGCTTCTCACAACAAGAGCATCATCCAGCCCAGAATGCCAGGAGGGCTGAGTTTAAGTTTACTCAAGGTTGGAATTAAAGTAAATGCAAACAAATTGCAATACACTTTGTCCAAATGTAATACCCAGGAAGAACGAGCTTTTCCAAGCAAGAAGAAAAGGTCTGGGCTGTTGTACAAGTTTATTTTTTTTTTTTTTAATTTTTTTAAAAGATTTTATTTATCTATTTGAGAGCGAGAGAATGAGAGACAGCATGAGAGGGAGGAGAGTCAGAGGGAGAAGCAGACTCCCTGCTGAGCAGGGAGCCCGAAGTGGGACTCGATCCCGGGACTCCAGGATCATGACCTGAGCCGAAGGCAGTCGCTTAACCAACTGAGCCACCCAGGCGCCCAGGGCTGTTGTACAAGTTTAAAGTGGCAGGTTTTTACTGAAAAGTGTATATAGGTTTGTTAACTTATTAAGATCTAAAGCATCAGAGTAATTACTTCCTGTGGCATTTTTAAAAAATTTATTATTAATGTAATTGTGAGACTATGCGATAGGGCCTTGTTCCTTATGAGCTGGACATAAGAGTATTGAGGGGCTGAGGCTCCTACATCTACTCTTCCAGTTTGAATGCGCTGCCCCTTCAATTGACCTGTCTTGGTTTCTTGAGACCTCCCTAAGTTCAGATACAACGGATAGTACTGTGAAAGAAAAGTAACCAAAGAAGACGGCTCTGTCATCGCACGTCTCCCATCTACATATTATCTAAAGAAAAAGCAAGAGTACAGGATATTTGGACCAAAGGAAATGTACTAACTGATTCTACTAAATGATGATGGACTACTACATTTTAGAGAGAGCGATTACTTGAAATTAGAGGATGGGAATCAAATAACATTGTGGTTTCTGTAGCTAGTATAAATTATGCAAGGATCAGTTTAAATGGGATCATTCAGAACTGCTCCAATAGTTTATATTTGCAATGTAGAATTTAGCCCAGAGGAGCCTATTCCTCAAAGAAACAGGAATAATGGACACAACTCAATGTTTTTACTTTGATTCAAACTATTTTTCAGAACATGAAATCCTCAACATTCATATTATAGCAATTCTTCCTTTTCTGCCCACTTAGCACCAACAGAAATTGTTCATTACATGTGAGGCCCTCTATTGCTACAGGGAATACAAAAATAAGACATAGTCTTAGTCCTGAAAAACTTACATTCAGAATTTCCACACTGGCCTAAGGCAGAAACTTCCAGCCCACACATTCTGAATTCCTCAAAGATCACTGCCATTTTTGTGAATGTTCCAGTCTTAAGCACTCTGGAGTTTCAGTACCTCTTCAGATCTTCATTTAGAGAGTTTATGATCTTTTATCATCAATTAACATTTATAGGGAGAAACCAGTATAACTGACTAGTTAAATGCCAGAAAAGTAATATTTAAAGTGGGATTCCAACCCACTCTGTTTTTGCAGATTTGCCTATAAAAAACTATTCTCGGAGGAAAGATCACGCCAGTTCTTTTAGGTTTCTAACTGAAAGGACACAAAGCCCATCCTGTCTTATGAAACTGGACAGGAAACAACACTTGAAGGGGCAATCTTAGCATCATTTTATATTCAACTACTGGCGTTACACATAAGATCTAGACCAGGGTTCTCAGCCTCAGCATGACTAACATTTTAAGCAGATATTCTCTGGTATGGAGGCTCTCCTGTGCAAGGTGGGATGTTTAGCAGCATCCTTGGCCTCTACCCACCAGGTGCCAGCAGCACTTCCCTATCCCCGCCCCCCACCCGTTGTGAAAACCAAAAAGGTCTCCAAACAAGTTGCCAAACGTCCCCTAGGGAACAAAACTGCAACCGTGGCTGATAATCACTGACCCAGCCTGTAACTCAAAAGTACCACAAGGTAGACACTGTGTACTAATTAAAAGCCTGGAAAAACTTCATTCCTAGCCATCAAAACATATAACGTTAAAAACATTTTTCTTTTCTGGACTGCATTCCACCCAATTTATGAGAAACCTGAGGTGTAAGCTATACCACTGTGTGCACATGAAGATATCTGGCTGAACTGGTACAATTACTCCCTTCAACTTTCCAGTGACAAGGGAACCAATCTATAGCAGCTCCACACCGAAAAAAAAACATGACAAAGTATGTCATTTCTGCCAGTTCAAAACCAAAACGAGGCAATCTCAAAACACTAGCACTGCTCCCGATTTCTGCATGCACAAAAAAACGAAAACAAACAAAAAACAACGAAGAAAACCCACAAAAAAAACCCCAAAACCGGGTCTGCAGGAGCAGACTCCCAAGCTTGAAGAGGAAGAAGAACTTGGAGGGAAGGCAGGCCAGGTTCTGAAGACAGGTATCCATAAAGGGATCCAAACACTGGTTCTCACGTACGAGCCCTAAATCCGGGACAATTAAAATCCACTCCCTTTGCCAGAGTAGTCAGCCAGGTACATACCGGGGCTGCTTCCCCAAGGAAATCTAGAGGAAAGCGAGGCTATCAGGGGATTTCGGATTCCCCATCCCCCACCCCACGGAAAGGGGGAGCCACAAGCTGTGGAGTAGCAGCAACCCCCAAAACGCAATTCACCATCTACAGAAGACCCATCCCTTCTTGACCTCGGGGGGCGGGGGGGGGGGGTCCCTCACAGGTGTTCACAAACTACAGCATCAGAATCACGTGGGGGAACTTGTTAAACAGGCAGATCCCCGTCCCGCCCCCATGTGGGTCCGACCCGACGGCCGAAAATCGAGGTGTTTACCAAGGGCCCCAGGTGATTCCTATTCATGCTGAAGTTGGAAAACCACTGCTTCAACATTGTTTTCCCCCTAACTTGGAGACCACAGAAAACCTAACAGGCTTGCAGTTGACTCCGAAACCACCGGGGCTTCTGTCCAGGCTCTTCTAGGGCCGTAAATGGTTAGCTCTGTCATCCGAAAGGGTGAGCCGAGCTCGGGCAGGCCCCAAGATCGGCCCCGCGGCCCCCGCACTGGGCTCCGGGCAGAACCGGCCCGGCCTCTCCCGGCCCACGGGGACCCGAGGGACCGCCGGCCCCGTGACGTGACCAGGCCTCAGCCGCGAGCGCCCAGCCGGACGCCCTCGCGGCCAGGCCTCCTCAGGCAGGGCCAGTTAGCCCCCGGGCCCCTCCCCGGTCACAATGGTAGCTCGCGACTGGGAAACAGTCGCCCCAGAGCCGGGGGGCCCCCGGGCCACAGCGCCGCCCCCCAGCAGCCCGAGTACGGACCTTCTCCAGGGACGCGTCCATGGCTGAGGCGGCCGGCGGAGCCCTATGGAGGCTCCGCGGTCCCAGCGCTACTTCCGCCTCCCGCGGACCGCCGCGGTTTCCACGCTGGCAGCGCTGACGTCCCCCGCGGCCGCGGCCGGCGGGGCGGAGACGAGGAGGAGCTGCCGGGCGACGCCGCGGGGTGGGCACTCTGCGGGTCTCAGGGAGGCGGGGCGGGGCCCCTCGGGGTGGGCGGGGCCCTGTGGGCTTCCGTACCTGGCCTTCACGCCGGCCAGCCCTAACGTTCTCAGGTGAGGGGGGGCGAGGCAGGGTGGAGCCGCTCCAAACTTCCAGAAGCCCGTCGCAGGCGTCGGGATAGACATATAATAACTGCAAGTGACCACTCCTGCGCTGAGAGGCTGGAAATGCTCGTGACGCACCTGTAGTTCCGGGCCTAGGCTTCCAAGTTTCCGCCACTGTCAACATCCCTCAGGAATGGAACAGGCCATGCACCACGGAAGGGCGGGGCTGGCGAGCTTCCCCGCGCATGCGCAGGACCGGCAGTTTACTAGGTGCCGACGGGTTTGCGGGGGGTTCAGGTATTAGGTTCCCAAGTGACGCGTGCTCAAAAAAGGGTGCGATCTGGGGTATTTGCCTCAGATCTTACCGCAGGATTCCAGACGGAAAAGACTTTGAGACAGCTGCTCCAGCTTCCTCCATTATGTCAAGCCATAATTATGACTTGTCAGGTGACAATAATAATAGCTGCTCCAGTTCCACTTTATACTGTAACAGCCCTATGATGGAGAAATCGTTGTCCATTTTCCCAATGCAAGTCTAGGTAGGATCCAGACCCAAGCACCCTGACTGCAGCGCCTGTCCGTTACACATACTGCCTCCATAACCGCTTCCATCCCTGCGGTATAATCATGATGTGTTTCCAACAAATGGGAGAGGGTATACATTTGCTTATTATATTCCTTTAATGAGGAAAACGTAAATAGACTAGTCTACCACGTTTGCAGCCAGAAAAATACTTCACCAAAGACCGATGACGTTAAAACCACAAAACCATCCCCTTTCTCTCCTGTGCACATCTCTTCTGAAATCTGCGTAAATGACTGGGTCACATTTTCAGTGTAGTAGTTACATGTTTTGTGCTATCTAACTTGTGTTTGGTAAATTGCCCAGTTATGTTAATAAAATCGTTTTCTACCAAAAGAAGCCTTGTGTGCCGGTTCATAGCGTACCATGGGAACTATTCAGATTCTCCAAAGAGTTCTGCAAAAGAAGGAAAGATAGATTTGTCTATTTATGTCTTCCAAGGTCTAACATTGAATGTACCTCTACTTGAGCAAAACAAATCACTTTTTCTAACTTATGAAAACGTTCAGGGAACCTGGCTGGCTCAGTCAGTTAAGCGTCTGCCTTCATCTCAGGTCATGATCCCAGGCTGCTGGGATAGAGTCACCCATCTGGCTCCCTGCTGGGTGGGGAGCCTGCTTCACCCTCTCCCTCTGCTCGCCCCCTCCTGCTTGCTCTCACTCTCTAGTGCTCTCTCTCTCAAATAAATAAATAAAATCTTTTTAAAAAATTGAAAGAACTGTGCAGTGAACAACCACGTGCCCACTTTCTAGATGCTACAATGAACATTTCCCTATATTTGCTTTGTTTCATAAGCATCTATCCATCAATATGTCTTCTGTTTTGATACACTTTAAAGTTGCAGACATCAATATATTTCACCCCCGAAGATCTCAGCATGGATATCATTCAAAATTCATAATTTCTAAAGCCACCTCCAAGTATCTTTGCATTATATTACAAAGTAGATTCTACAAAACAAACTAGAGAGATGAAACTAACCTTTTCTATTCTAAAAGTAAACTTTAAAACATGAAAATTATTCCCCCATGAAAAAGTGGGAATAACTGGTTCGTTTAATATTTACCCAAATAGTGCTGGCTTTGGCAGCACATATGCTAATATTTACCCAAATATACTCGTTGGCTGCCACCTTGGACAGTTATGTGCTAGAAATACAAAAATAAGATACTATCCCTGCCTTTAAGGAAACACTGTTTAGAGCAGGGGTTTTTACTTTGGGACCCAGGGGAAGGCCTGTGAAACTCCTGAAACTATACCCCAAATTTTGTATGTGAGTGCATTTGTCTGGGGAAAATGTATGGTCCATAACTTTCATTTTATACTCAAGTCTGTTAAAACCATTTGCCTGTGGATGGACAGATATATAAGCTGATAAATTATAACTCAGCATTCTATGAGCTAGTACAGACGTAAGAAAAAATATGGTAGGAAGCCAAAACATGAAATCACTCATTGTGAGAACATTTGGCTTATACGTGCTGATATAGACCTTTTCTTGATTAATAGGCAAAAAGCAAACCAAATAAAAAAAGTTTGTGGTTATTTTCCCCTTTGAGTCCATTCACATGATTTTTGTTGCATCCTGATTGATATTTACATAACCATATTGTAGATGTTGCCTTTAACCTGTAACTTTTTGAATCAACCAAGTGACACATATGGAAAATGTATTTATTATTCACCATGGCATTGTAAAATTAATAAATTACCAAAAAGTGACAGGGAAGAAGCAAGGTGAGTAGGAATGTAAATGGAATCACGAATGTCTTCAACTTCATTTCAGAGTGTAAGTAAATACTCTTTAAAAGGGCTAAATCAAGATTCAAAATTTTAAGTGTAATATTTAAAGGCATAAAGAGTGTTCACTTTCATTTCTAGAAGAAATAAAATTAAGTGACAAAAATCAGGAGGCAGAGAGGATAGGAGAGCTGGTGCAAATGGCAATAAATTTCCGATTTTTCAGAGCAAGGAAACAATAGATTCTAAATTAAGAAACAGATACAAGGATTTTTTTTACAAAATAAAAAGTGGAAGCTTCTATGGAATGGGAGTAGGAGTTTAGAGATGAGGGAAAAGAAATTGGCAATATCCTATTTTATATTCTTCTGCACTATCTGAATTTATAGCATTTGCATGCATTTCTCTTATGAATTAAAAAAAAGTTAAGTAAATTACCTATAAAAAATAGATTTCAATCATTTTTTAAACCTTACCCAGCAATTTCAGAGAGAAGTCTGCAATTCCTAAAGGCGACTTGAGGTGGCAACGCTGAGACCTTGCTTCATTAGTTTCACCAAGTTCATGAACATAGTTTAAAAAAACAAAACAGGGTGCCTGGGTGGCTCAGTTGGTTAAGCGACTGCCTTCGGCTCAGGTCATGATCCTAGAGTTCCGGATCGAGTCCCACATCGGGCTCCCTGCTCGGCAGGGAGTCTGATTCTCCCTCTGACCCTCTTCCCTCTTGTGCTCTCTCTCTCTCTCTCAAATAAATAAATAAAATCTTTAAAAAAAATAAAAAAACAAAAAAACAGGTTTTGTTGTTAAAATATAGGAAACAAGGGCACCTGGGTGGCTCAGTCATTGAGCGTCTGCCTTCGGCTCGGGTCATGATCCCAGGGTACTGGGATTGAGCCCCGCATGGGGCTCCCTGCTCAGCGGGAAGCCTGCTTCTCCCTCTCCCACTCCCCCTGTTTGTGTTCCCTCTCTCACTGTGTCTCTCTCTGTCAAATAAATAAAATCTTTAAAAATATATATACAGGAAACAGCTTAAAAGAAATGAATTGTCCTTTTGACTAACACCCTATAATCACCATCCCCTCCATGAGAGGAACCTTCTTGGACACCCTATAAATCCTCTGGGAGCCCCTGCCTGAAACAATCCCAGCTCCCCCACCCCAAGAAAAAATAACCACTTTCTGACCTTTACAGCAATCATGTCCTTACAATTACTTTGTAGTTTTACCACCCAAATATGCATTCATAAATGCTATAAAAATATATCTATAAATATATATACATAGTTTAATATAGTCTATATACATATACACTCACTTTTAATCTATAGGTTTTCCTATATCTTTCTTTTTCCTTTACATTTAATTTATTGAAGACATCAGGTTACTGTTCTAGAATTTTCCTTAGTCTGGATTTTCCTCTGTTCTCTGTATTTCCTGCAAATTGGTAGTTGGATCTAAGGCTTAATCAGGTTCAGGTTTGAAGGTTCTGCGGACCTATTCAGAGACGGCTGTTGTTCTCTTCATCAAGAGGCATGCAGTACCTGGTTTTCTCTTTTTGTGTTGTTAGCAGGCATCAACATTCCTTACTTTATATTAATTCTGACCTAAATGAGAAAAGCTGTGAATTTTCTCATGCCACCTACATTTTTATATCCAAGGAAGTTTGCCAAGATACGATTTCTTATCACCCTTTCATTGTTGTCTGACATAATTTTAGACGTAGGAAAGTTGCAAGAGGCGTACAAAGAATTCTTAAGCTCTTCACCCAAATTCCCCAAATGTTAACATGTCACTGCATTTGTTAAAATGAATACATAAATATGAATATACACATATTTTTTCTCTGAATCATTTCCTATTTGGTTGCAGATGATGTCCTTTCATCTCTAAATAATTTAATGATATTACTCTATTCATATTTTGACAATTTTCCCTGTAAAGTCCTTAATAGAAAGTCTGGAATAGGGGTGCCTGGGTGGCTCAGTCAGTTAAGCGTCTGCCTTCGGCTCAGGTCATGATCTCAGGGTCCTGGGATGGAGTCCGGCATCGGGCTCCCTGCTCAGCACGGAGCCTGCTTCTCCCTCTCCCTCTGCTGCTCCCCCTGCTTGTGCTCTCTCTCTGTGTGTCAAATAAATAAGTAAAATCTTTTTAAAAATTTTTCTAAAAAAAGCATAAAAGAAAAAAGAAAGTCTGGAATAGTGTGCTCTTGAATGGTTCTTTAGTCTTCATATATCTCACAACAGATTGGAATACAGGACAAATACTTTGTAGAATGTTCATCAGTGTGTGATTTCCACCTATTTTTAGAAGATCCTAATGTATATTTAGAATGCGTAGTGCTTTTCCTCCATATGAACCTTGTATGGACCAGAGCCCCACCTGATATAGAAGTAGACAAATTTCTTATTTTTTTTTCACAAATCTCAGATAAGAAATAATCATGTTTTCCTCCCAAGAAGCCTACAAAAGATTATAAAAGTATTCTTTCAACTGTAGACTTATAAAGCAAAGGTATAAATATTGGATTACACAGGGGCCAGCTTTTCCCTGGTTCATAGAAGAACACACTGTACGAGTTCAGATTCTAGATCCAAATAAATCTGGGCCCTTCAAACCGAAAAGCTACTTGGGCCAATTGCTTAACTTGTGCTGTTTTCATTTACTGATCTGAAAATTCAGGTTATACTCATCTTTTAGTGTTCTTCAAGCATTCTTGTGGCTTTTACATCCCAAAACAAGCAAACAACCCCCTCCCCCTGGGGAGCACAGTTACCTTTATGGTCTCAGTTTTCCTCACACATGTACCACCAATTCATTTCAATCTGGCTTCAGCTGCTTCATGCCACCTAAACTTCACTAAAATCATCCCCATTCATTTTACACGATGTGTCCCCTGCATTAGATCCGGATAATCGCCTCCTTTTTGTTTTGTTTTGTTTTGTTTTTTTAAGATTTTATTTATTTATTTGAGAGAGAGAATGGGAGACAGCACGAGAGGGAAGAGGGTCAGAGGGAGAAGCAGACTACCCGCTGAGCAGGGAGCCCGATGCGGGACTCGATCCCGGGACTCCAGGGTCATGACCTGAGCCGAAGGCAGTCGCTTAACCGACTGAGCCACCCGGGCGCCCTAATCGCCTCCTTTTTGAAACCAAGACTCCCCTTGCTTCCCCAGATCAAGTTCTCCCAGTCATGCTCTTTGTCTGCCTGCCTCTTCCCCATCCTTTGTCCTCTCTCCAACATTTAATTGCTGGATTTCCTCAGCACTCAGGCCGAACACTCTTTTTCTCCCTCTGCCTTGTGTCCCCCGCTCTTTCCCTTAACATCTATACCAACGTTGTTTTCAAACTCACAGTCAACTCGTCAATGAGTTGTGAGATCAATTTAGTGGGTCGTGACTAGCAATTTTGGAAAAACTGAATTGGAATAGAAAACATCATGGCACATAATAGGGAGGAAGGATAATTAGGAAACAATCCAAATGTCCATGAACAGGCAAAAAGAAAAATATCTGTTGCCTACCCATATGACACCAGCCGTAAAAAGGTACAAACTACTGACACGTGGAACATTATGAAAGTCAGCATTTTCTGTAAAGGTTCAGGTGGCAAATGGTAAATATTTTAGGCTTTGGGGACCATTCAGCCTGTCACAACTCTGAAGAGCATGAAAGTAGTCATAGACAATATGTAAACGAATGAGTCAATGCTATGTCCCAATAAAACTTTATTTATGGACCCTGGATTTTGAATTTCACACAATTTTCACATCATGAAATAGTCTTCTTCTGTTCCCCCCCAAGCCCCAACCATTTGAAAATATAAAGCCATTCTTAGCTCTTGTATTTTTTTTTTTTTTTTTTTTTTGGTCCTCAGATGTTTATATAGTCAGTGGGCCAGATTTGGCCTAGAGGCTGTAGTTTGCAGATTCCTTTCACAGATGACCCTCAGAAACATTATGCTGAGTGAAAGAAGCCAAATATAAATGAATACATACGCTGTGTAATTCCAGTTACATGAAATTCTAGGCAGTGCAGACTCACCTGTAATGACAGAAAGCCTGGGGCCAGGGATAGAGGGGAATTAACTGCACATGGGTGATAGGGAATTTTGGGAGGTGATAGAAATTTTATTTATTTATTTATTTAAAGATTTTATTTATTTATTTGAGAGAGAAAGAATGAGACAGAGAGAGCATGAGAGGGGGGCGGGTCAGAGGGAGAAGCAGACTCCCCGCCGAGCAGGGAGCCCAATGCAAGACTCTATTCCAGGACTCCAGGATCATGACCTGAGCTGAAGGCAGTGGCTTAACCAACTGTGGCACCCAGGTACCCAGAAATTTTATTTTAAATTGTGGTATACAGAGGTATATGCCTTTTCCCAACTCGTTGAACTATACATGTAATATGGATATATTTTACTAAATGTAAATAAAGTTCATAAAGTTGATAAAATTATATCAATAAAGTTGATAAAAAATATCAGAGTGTATTGCATGTGGTAAGGGTCACCCTGTTTCCAAAACTTGTGATCCAGTTACGTACATTCATAGATGGGCATCGAACTCATCCTCTTCTGCCCACAACAAAGGGCTCCTCGACATTCTCCATTCCAGTAAAGGCACCATCACCTACCTGGTGGTTCAACCCAGGAAACTGGTGTCTTTCTCACCTATTTCTCTTTCCCCAACCTCTTCCAATCCAGATACCTCTTAAATATCTCTCACAGCAGTCCACATCTCCATCTCCACACCTTGACCGTGCCATGCCCAAGCAATCTCTGTAGCCAAACCGTTCTGAACACAGCCACTAGACTAATCTGTTAAACAGGGGAATAGGATCCTCTGCGTAGAAGCCTTGGGTTGTCCATGGAGTGAAGCATATATCCTTCACATGGCCCACAAATATAGTGTAGTGTCTTTCTACCTCCTTGCATATCAGCTCTCATTTTTCTTTTCTCCTTCTCCTTCTTCTTCTTCTTCTTGATTTTATTTATTTGAGAGAGTGAATGAGAAAGAGAGAGAGAGAGAGAGAGAGAGAGAAGGAGCAGGGGGAGGGGCAAAAGGGGAGGGAGAAGCAGACTCCCCGCTGAGCAGGGAGCCCAACGTGGGGCTCAATCTGGAGACTCTGGGATCATAACCTGAGCTGAAGGCAGATGCTTAACCGACTGAGCCACCCTGGCACCCCTCCCTTGTGCTTCTAATACAGCAGGTTCCTTCATGAGAAGTGGTTTTCTTTAACTGGTTGTTCTTTCCTTCCTTCCCCTTGTTAAACTTCTAACCTCTTTGGTAGAAGTTTAAGTATTATTTTCTCAGGGAAATGTCATAAGTGTTTGTATAGGCACCTTCACTTCCTCTTCCATGTACTTAGAGCAATTGTAATTATTTGCTTAATGTCTGTCTCCCATGACAGACGATAAATGCTATTTCTGCAGATACAGTCTGTCCATAATATTATTTTGTCCCCAGTAACTAGCAGGTAGACTCTAAAAATGGTTGTAGAATGAACAGATGGATGGATAATGAATCTACACACTGGCACAATGTGAAGATTTTATCTCCAGACATTTCCAGTGCTTCCAGTCTGGTTTTAATGAGTATTACACGTTAAAGACATTCCATGGGCCAAGCAAGCAATTTTACATCCCAAGTCTCCATAGCCTAGTGTCTGGGATGTAGTGAGAATTCAGTGAATGCATTAATTATTTAATTTATTTATTAAGTAAATAAATAAATTGAATGCATTAATTCAACAAATACTTTCCGAGAGTCCACTGTATGCCAGGCAGTGTTCTACAAATCAGGGATATGATGACTGAAAGAGTCTCTGCATTTGTGGATCTTACATTCCGTTGGAATGGAGAGATAACAAATAGCTCTATAATACTAAGTAGTTGTACGTGCCATCAGGAAAACAGAGCAGGATAAGAGAACAGAGAGTAAATTATGAATGAATCCATCCCTCGGGCTGTAAATTTGAAATCTCTGTTCCAGAACATGGAGAATATTTGTTCACTGATAATTAGCTGGAAATAAAAGAATATTAACCAAACCGACCACTACAATAGACAATTTATCATTAATTTTCAAGAACTTGATGAAGGCATTCCCATTGATTTTTCTATTATTCAAAGGACCTTTCTTTGATTTTTGAGCAGTTCTCACCATTCACAGACTTATCATTATCCAAATATCATGGGAGCAGGGTTGGGCATGAGGTGTTGGAAAATCTGAAGCAGGTGTGTTAAGATTGGTGCAGCCATATGAAAAAAAATTTTTTTAACTGACTTTTTTAAAAAAAGATTTTATTTATTTATTTGGCAGAGAGATAGAGAGAGAGAACAAGCAGGCAGAGAGGCAGGCAGAGGGAGAGGGAGAAGCAGGCTCCCCGCCAAGCAGGGAGCCCAATGTGGGGCTTGATCCCAGGACCCTGGGATTATGACCTGAGCCGAAGGCAGCCGCTTAACCAACTGAGCCACCCAGGCGCCCCTGACATCTTTTTTTTTAACGATTTTTTTAAAAGATTTATTTATTTATTTTGAGAGAGTGAGAATGAGAGAGAGAGAGTACATGAGAGTGGGGAGGGTTAGACGAGAAGCAGGCCCCTCACCGAGCAGGGAGCCTGATGCAGGACTCGATCCCGGGACTCCAGGATCATGACCTGAGCCGAAGGCAGTCGTTTAACCAACTGAGCCACCCAGGCGCCCCCTTTTTTTAACGATTTTATTTATTTATTTGAGAGAGAGAGAATGAGAGATAGAGAGCATGAGAGGGAAGAGGGTCAGAGGGAGAAGCAGACTCCCCTCTGAGCAGGGAGCCCGATGTGGGACTCAATCCCGGGACTCCAGGATCATGACCTGAGCTGAAGGCAGTCGCTTAACCAACTGAGCCACCCAGGCGCCCCCTAACTGACATTTTAAGCTACATTTCAACTTAAGTTTAAGACTTTTTCTTCCCTAAAGTAAAACTTGGATGATACTGAGTATTTTAGTTGACATGGTAAAAAGGTAAAAGAGTGTAAAAAGGTAAATTCTACCTTTCACTTGTTTCAGATTTATTTATGTTTTATGAAATAATTTAGCCTTCTCTGAAACTGTGTGTCCCAAAGGATAATGAACAAAAACATTAACATACAGTAATTAAAAAGGAAAAAATGTGCAAATGGTCAATAAACACACTGAAAATCAACATTACTACTGATCAAAAATGCAAAAATCAAGTGAGATAGCATTTCTCCTTATCAAAGTAACAAAGTTTTTGGTTTTTTTTTAATAATAATATCTACTGTTAGGGGCAGCTGGGTGGTTCAATCAGTGAAGCGTCTGCCTTTGGCTCAGGTCAGGATCTCAGGGTCCTACCATCGAGCCCCATGTCGGGCTCCCTGCTCAGCGGGGAGTCTGCTTCTCCCTCTGCCCCCACCCCCAATTGTGCTCTCTCTCTCTCTCTCTCTCTCTCTTGCTCTCTCTCAAGTAAATAAATAAAATCTTAAAAAAAATAGTATCAACTGTTAAAGTAGAAGAAAATACTCTTATTCATTACTGATAGAATTTCATATTGTTATTAAACCTTTTATAGGCTTCAATGATACTGAACAGAATCAGTTTGGCACTTTATCATCTTCTGGCTCCAAATCCACTATTTTTGCCTGCTCTGTAACAATGGGTCTGGGCCTTGCAAATATTTGCCCCTCACCAGCTGGTGCGATGTTAAGTTTTTTCAGTAGAGGGCGCTGGGGAGACATTGCAGGAAGCAAGGGTTTTGTTTCCAGGTTCTTCCCAGTGCCCAGCTCCTGCCGCTGGTCTTGAACGTAAAGAAAACTACTGTGTGTCTCCTCTACTCTCAATTCTTCATTTCTGACACCAGATGTGTGGGTTTTCCACTCACCAAGCGGTTTTCTGGGTGTCCTACAATTTAACTCAATTCTGACACTGTCTACCCAGAGATCATGTCAGATGTCACAAGGGTTCAGTCCCATAGTCTGTCTTCCCCCTTCAGATGCCCTTTGCAAGTCTAGGTTGTCACCTGTGATTCTAGCCCATTGGCTATAAATTGACGATTCCAAGACACCCTCCCCACCCCAGGGCTCAATTAATTTGCTAGAGGGGCTCACAGAACTCAGGAAAACAGCTTACTTACTAGATAACGAGCTGGTTGGAAAAGGATGTAGGCAGGATGGAAGAGATGCATAGGGCAAGGTATGAAGAAAGGATGTAGAGCTTCCATGCTGAGTGCTCCATTCTCTCCAAATCTCCACATGTTCACACCCCAGAAGCTCTCTGAACCCATTCATTTTGTCTTTTTAATGGAGAAGGCTTCATTACATAGGCATGGTTGATATGGTTGATTAAATCCTTGGTCATTGGCAATTGAACTCAGGCTCCAGCCGCTCTCCGTTCCCTGGAGGTAGGGGGCTGGGGGTGGGGCTGAAAGGTCCCACCCTCTAATCCCGTGGTCGGTCCTGTGGTCGGTTCCCTTGGCAACCAACCCCCCTACCCCAGGCTTTCCAAAAGTCACTTCATTCACATAAACTCTGGTACAGTTGAAAGGGGCTTCAGATGAATAATAAGACACTCTTTCAGCTTTAAGGCTCTGGAGCTATTTCAGGAACTGAGTACAAAAGACCAAATACTATAACAAAAAATGCTCTCTTATTGCTTAGGAAATTCCAAAGGTTTTAGGAGCTCTCAGCCAGAAACGGAATGAGGATCAAATATCTATTACTTATTATAAATCACAATATCCCATGTTGGCACCTCCCCCTAGTGGTTTTGTAGCGGAGTACCTCCAATGAGACCCTGCCCTGTAATGGCTTACCCTAGAGGGCAGATTTCCAGCAAACGCCACCAGTCAGAGGCCATGATAACCACTGAACTTTGCCATTCAGTGAGCCAGGGCTGTGCCCTCCCAACAAGGTCAGGATCTCAGCCCTGGGAGGGGAAAGGGTCTTCCTTGTACGTTTTATCTCAGTCCTGGCAGTAGGGCTGACCCGTTTACCTCCTCTTTCTAGACTCCTTAGGCTTCTCTTATTACCCAAACCCTCATTATGCCAGTTCCCCATGAACAATTCTTCATAGAGACAATCCTCATTATCTGTGGATTCCATATTTGCTAACTCAACTACTTGCAAAAGTTTATTTGGGGGGCACCTGAGTGGCTCAGTCGTTAAGCGTCTTGCCTTGGGCTCAGGTCATGATCCCAGGATCCTGGGATCGAGCCCCGCCTCGGGCTCCCTGCTCCGCGGGAAGCCTGCTTCTCCCTCTCCCACTCCCCCTGCTTGTGTTCCCTCTCTCGCTGTGTCTCTCTCTGTCAAATAAATGAATAAAATCTTAAAAAAAAAGTTTATTTGGAACCCCCAAATCTATACTCCTCACACTTTCGCTGTTAGTTGAAGGCTTGCGCATGCGCGCGGCAGCAACACCGTTAAGTCAAGCACCTTGCATATTCCCGGCTGCAGTGGATCCGGGATCCAGGTGACATTGTGCCTTCCTGTTGCTGCTCTCAGACTGTAAACAAGTGTCCCTTTCACAGTCTATGTAGTGCCCCGTTTCCCACATTTTTGTGCTGTTAGTGCATTGGCTGTGTAAAATGGCCCTTAAGCATAATGCTAAGTTGCTGTCTAGGGTTCCTAAGTGCAGGAAGGCTGTCATATGCCTTCAGTAGAAAACACCTGTAGATAAGCTTTGTTCAGACATGAGTTATAATGTCGTAGGCTGAGAGTTCAGTGTGAATGAATCAACACTATATTAAATGAGAAGTCCTTCAACAGAAACACAAAGCAAGGTTATGGGTCCATCAGTTGATGAAAATGCTGTGACCAGAGCCTCCAAGGGACCCTAACCCTGGAAAAGTCATGGTTCAACCTTTGGTAATTTAAGTGTTCCTAGCAACTTTATAGAATATAACTACTTTGAAAAATAAGAATCGACTGTATTACACTTTCCCCATTTTTTAAAGGTTTTATTTATTTAAAAAATTTTAATAGATTTTATTTATTTATTTGACAGAGAGCATGAGAGAGCACAAGGAGGGGCATCGGCAGAGGGAGAGGGAGAAGCAGATGCCCCAATGAGCAAGGAACCTGATGTGGGGCTCCATCTCAGGACCCCAAGATCATGACCTGAGCCAAAGGCAGACACTTAATCAACTGAGCCACCCAGGCGCCCCTGCTTTCCCCGTTCTAATTATGATGTGACTTCTTTCTCTGATCAGATCAGAGTACTAAACTCCTCCCTAGATCGGTATTCTACTAATTAGCTATTTCTTCCACATATTAGTAGAGTCATACATTTCCTATAGTAACTGGAGTTTCAGAGGTTCAAAAAAAGCATAATTGGAGAAGAAAAGCCTCCATAATTAATTCACCTTTTATGTGGAAATTCTTAATTCATTTGCATTTTGAATATGTAATATCTTTAAAGCTACCTCTAATGTTGGGTTTTCCATGATTTCAGATTTTTAAATTTCCTCTTTTTAATGCATTTTAGGAAGACTCACTTGCAAAGCTATTTTTTTCCCAAAACCTAACAATGGAAAATTAATGAAATAAATTTAATTGCTCTATTATCCCACACTAACTGTGGGCAGAATAGTTACTTAAAATAAAGCTGGTGAAAACAGAGTTCCTGAACCAGAGAAACCTCTACTTCAAATAGTTCTTCCAATTGGCACCATTTCAAAATACCAAGTTGCAGGTTGGACTCTAAAGTCCACCATCTCTGTGGAGAAATCCATGCCATGTTTTAGTATTCTATTGGTGGCAGGATGGAAGGACAAGGAAGTGTTCCAAACTTCTAAAGGAGAGCAAAGCACAATTACAGTGTAGCCTGAGTGTTTTGTTTCAGCTCTGGTCAACATCACAATGTTCTAAAACCCATGGTATTGATCCAAGCAACTTTCACATTATTTGTGTCAATGTCAAGGGTGTGAGAGTTGCCTAGGTCATAGAGACAGAGTTTTTAAGCATCGTTTTTTCCATGTTAGAGCTGAGATGTAATGATTTCATGACAGAATTGCTTAATATGGTTTCTGCTAACAGGAGAAACTGAGATTCTGGTGGGAAGCAGGTTTATCGCTTCTTCCCTCTAATCTCCCTTCTGACGTCTTCCAGCTAGAGCACCTGTCCTTTATCTCTCAGTGCACGTTCAGACAGGGAATAAGCAGTGGTGGTGGTTCTTACTCTTACCTCTATTAATTTCAATCCCATCTAAATAAAAATAACTTTTTAATTCACTCATCCAAATAAAAATAACTTTTAAAAAAAGATTTTATGTATTTATTCGAGAGACAGCGAGAGCACGAGCAGGGGAAAGGGTAGAAGGAGAAGCAGACTCTCCACTGGGCAGGGAGCTGGACTTGGGGCTCGATCCCAGGACCCCAGGATCATGACCTGAGCCAAAGGCAGATGCTTAACCCACTGAGCCACCCAGGCACCCCAAAAATAACTTTTAAAAAGAAAGTTATACAGGGCGCCTGGGTGGCTCAGTGGGTTAAGCGACTGCCTTCGGCTCAGGTCATGATCCTGGAGTCCCGGGATCGAGTCCCATATCGGGCTCCCTGCTCGACGGGGAGTCTGCTTCTTCCTCTGACCCTCTTCCCTCTTGCGCTATCTCTCATTCTCTCTCTCTCAAATAAATAAATAAAATCTTAAAAAAAAAAAAGAAAGTCATACAGCAGTCCCTCCCACCTATTATCCCCCGGGGAATGCATCCCAAGACCCTCCAGTGGATGCTGGAACCCTCGGACAGTACTGAAAACATATATGCTATGTTTTTTCCTATACGTACATACCTATGATAAAGCTTAATTTATAAACCTGTAATAAATGTTACGTGAATGTGGTCTCTCAAAATATCTTACTGTCCGGTACTCACCCTTCTGGTGATGACATGAGGTGATAAAATGCCTGCAAAATGAGATGAAGTGAGGTGAATGACGTAGGCACTCTGACGTAAGGTTAGGCTACTATTGACCCTCTGATGATTTGTAACAAGGTGGGTCATCTGCTGCCTGACTGTGGTTGGTGATCTCTGGTCCCTGAAAGTGCAAATAAGGGGTGGGGTGAGAGTAGTAGTAATTAGTGTAGTATAATTTGCATAAATCATAGTTCTTTTAATTCATCTGTAGCTACACTAAGCAAAGACCAGGTGCCTCCTGGGCACACCCAGCTTCAAGTCAACACACCCTCTTCCATTTGGATCCCTGCTGGAAAAATTCCAGAGAAAGGGTTCTGGAATGAAGGAGTGGGTGAGCTGAAGGGAAGAGGGAGGTTTCCACAGTTTCCTTGTCAGCCTCCCGTGAGCCTCAAGACGGTTTCCTGCTCTGTGCCCATACCCAGAAACTAGTGATGTCTTAGAGGTGATCTTGATAGGGTTTGAGGAGCTTCAATGACCTTTTTTTTTTTAATAGATTTTGTGGGGTTTTTTTGAGAGAAAGAGAGAGTATGAGCAGGGGACGGAGCAGAGGGAGAGGGAGAAGCAGACTCCCCGCAGAGCAGGGAGCCCGACAGGTGGCTCCATCTCAGGGCCCCAGGATCACGACCTGAGCTGAAGGTAGATGATTAACCGACTGAGCCACCCAGGCACCCCTCCTTTTTTTTTTTTTTTTTTAGGTGTAGCCTTAACTGATTGCTTCCTCTGCTCTTTGTCTTGCAGGCTTTTAAGCATAGAAGGCTTCCATTTGTCAGTAGAAATTTCAGAGAAATCTTCAAGAGGAGATAGAAGATTTTAGACACTGTAGCCCACAGGGTGGTTCTTATGAAGTCTCGGTTCATTTAAATAAAATGAAATAATCACTGTTACAATAAGCTTCATTGTAATCATCCTAATGTATTTTTAATGTGATCCTTAGGTGTACATTGAAACTCAGTTCCCACAATAGTGCTTATTCCCTGCTGAAAGCCTTCCTCACAAAATGCCTCTTTTACATTTGAACACGGCGCTGTGGCGCTGTGTTCTCCAGCTATTCCCCACTGTTCAGAGATATTAGTGTCACATGGAATGTGTTGCCTCATTATTGCTGGAGGGCTCCGAATCACAGCTTGCACAGATGATGAAGCATTGATGTAATGAATTAATCTATCTTAGAGCATCTCCTCTTGTTTGAAGGTTATGCAGATCCTTCAGCATTTGCTTGAGTAATAGTTTGTCCTTAATAACCGGATTTTTTTATTGTTTTTAAGAAGAGACAAGTATATAGCAACCCATGTAAAACCATCTCAGCCTTCTTAGTATTTACTTATCTTTCTTTCAACTCCCATTAAGCAAATATGTTGAGCTGCTTGATAAAGATCACCGTAGATTTTGGAGGATATATGTCCCTGCAGATTGTTGGCAATTTCCTCCCTCACTGGGTTTCTAGGAGTAAATGAGTTAATGCGTTGGGTGCCTCGTAGGTAACAGACACATGTAGTGGGCTCTCAGTGATTGTCAGCACCACCCTTCAGGTGTGCCAGATTTAGCAAAATAAATTAAAAAAAATAGAGACTGCTCTGTCAACTTTGAATTTCAGATGAGCAGTGAAAATTTTTTAGTATAAGTCTGTCGCAAATATTGCATGGGACATACTTACACTAAAAAAGTTATGCATTGTCATCTGAAATTTCAAAGTTAACTGGACATTCCGTATTTCACCTGGACACCACCCTAATCCCTCCCCACCCCCACTTGCCTGCTTCTGGTCTCCAATTTTGCTCTATTATTCTAACAAATTTGGTCAAGGGGATGGTGTAGGAATCATCTGGGAATTTTTCTTTTTTCATAATGAAGGCCACAATTTCCTCTAGACGGCAATGAGATTTTTTAAAAAAGGCATTGTGAATACAAATTCTTGCCACAAGCGTATAGGTTAGTGCTTGGCATATCCTAGTGCTCAAGAATATTGATCTATTGAGTGAATGAATGAAAAAGAACTGGACCAACAGATAGTCCTAATCTATACACATTGAGAAATGGGCAGTTTCATTTCAGCTAACACGATCAGTGAGATCAGAAGGGTTACAGAGAAGGTAGATATGATAAAGTGGGACGCAGTAGGCTGAATAATGGCCCTCCAAAAATGTCCACACCTGAATCCCCAGAACCTGAGAACACATTATCTTATATGGCAAAAGGGAGTTTGTAGATGACCCTCAAGGTAAGGATCTTGAGATATGGAGATTATTCTGGATTATCCAGATGGGCTGAATGTAATCACAAGGGTCCTTCTAAGAGGGAGACAGGTGGGTCAGAGTTGGAAATGACTGTGCGACAACAGAAGGGGTGGGGGATGCCTGGCTGCTGACTTTGTGTCAAAGAACACAGAAACTGGCAGATTCCCAAGAATTGAAGAGAATGGGTGTATTAGTCAGCGAGGGCGGCCAGAACAAAATACCACAGAGCAGGTGGGTTAAAAAATAAGTTTATTTTTCTCACAGTTCAGGAGGCCAGAAGTCCAAGGTCAAGGTGTCAGCCGGGCTGGTTTCTCCAGAGGCTTCTCTCAAGGTGTCAGCCGGGCTGGTTGCCCCAGAGGCTTCTCTCCTTGGCTTGCAGGTGGCTTCCTTCTCTCACTGGGTCCCCACACTGTCTTTCTTCTGTGCATGCACTGCCCTGGTGCCTCTTTGTGTCCAAATTTCCTCTTCTGATCAGGACACCAACCAGATTGGATTGGGGTCCCATTCTGAGGGCCTCATTTTTCACTCAATTACCTCTTTTCTCTGTCTCCAAAACAATCACATTCTGAGATACTGGGGGTTAGGGCTCCCACATACAAATTTTGGGAGGGACCCAATCAGCCCATAACAATAAGGTAGACAAATGGAGGAAGTGTGCAAAATAACTGGTCAATCCCCCAGAGTGGAGACTAAGGTGATAGATACGTAACAATTCAGTGCAATGCAAAGTAATCTGGGGTTGGATACCAGACCTAAAAAAGGACTTCAGTGGGACAACTGGCAATAATTTGAATAAGGTCTGTAGATTAGGTAACAGTATTACATGAGTGATAATTTTTTGGTTTTGATCATGGTACTACGGTTATGCAAGATGTCAGTATTTGGGGAAGCTATATCATTGGGTGATGCCTATATGGGAACTCTGTACTATTTTTGTAACTTTTTTCTAAGTCTGGAATCATTTCGAGATGAAAATTTAAAATCAAAACAAATTAAAATGAGGGGCGCCTCATCCTTTCCCTCTCCCTCTGCCCCTCCCCCCCATTCGCACGTGCGCGCGCGCGCGCTCTCTCTCAAACAAAACAAATCTTTAAAAAAATTAAAAGGAGGGCGCCTGGGTGGCTCAGTCGTTAAGCGTCTGCCTTTGGCTCAGGTCATGATCCCAGGTCCTGGGATCGAGCCCCGCCTCGGGCTCCCTGCTCCGCGGGAAGCCTGCTTCTCCCTCTCCCACTCCCCCTGCTTGTGTTCCCTCTCTCGGTGTCTCTCTCTCTCTCTCTCTCTCTCTCTGTCAAATAAATAAAATCTTTAAAAAAAATTAAAAGGAAATAAAATAGGGTAAATAAATAGAAGAGGGAGAATGAGAATAGGTTTGGATGTGTCAGAGAAGGAGGAAAAGAAGCAAGGAGGGCTGAGTTCCTTGGGGTCAGAGATGGTACCTGTGGCTGAGGTCCCCAGTGACCCCCTGCTTCTGGGACACTGCTTGGGAGCTCAGGATGTTTTGCGGCACAATATTCAGTGAGGTCCCTCCAGCCTCACTTCCCATTTACGAAAGGCTTATATTTCAACTTCTGGATTTGTCTCCTAAGTGACATAACAGCGTATTGTGTGCGTTGGAAGGGTGAATTCCTTGCATATAAACATTTAACATACACCGCCCTCTCGGTAACTGGAATTTGGTATTCTCTCTTTCCTCTTTCCTTTTCTTCCTATCTCTACCAACCTATTTTTTTTCTTTTTGAGATATAATTCACATACCATAGACTTCACCACCCAAAGAACCGCACGCCCAGTCACTTCGCATCCCTCCCCTCCCCCAACGCCCAGTCTCTGACAACCACTAGTCTACTTTCTGTCGCTAGGCATTAGCCTATTCTGGACTTTTCATGGAAATGGATCATGCATTCCGTGGACCGGCCACATTTTAAAGGCTCAGCCCCACAATGGCTAGTGGCCAGGGGATTCGACGGCGCGGACTGGGTGTACGCGGGGCACCCAAGGGCTCCGGAGCATCTGGGAAGACAGGTGCTGGTGGCGGAGGCGGCGCGGAGGGCAGGGCCGGCGGGCGGGCGTGGCCCCGGGAGCGGGCGCCGCGGTCGGTGGCGGGCGCCACCCGCGGGCATGGCGGGCTGGTGGCCGGCGCTGCTGCGCGCGGCCCGGCGCTACCCGTGGCCCACGAACGTGCTGCTCTACGCAGCGCTCTTCTCCGCCGGCGACGCGCTGCAGCAGCGGCTGCGGGGCGGTCCGGCGGACTGGCAGCAGACGCGGCGCGTGGCCACCGTGGCCGTGACCTTCCACGCCAACTTCAACTACGTGTGGCTGCGTCTGCTGGAGCGCGCGCTGCCCGGCCGTGCGCCGCGCACCGTGCTGGCCAAGGTGCTGTGCGACCAGGCGATCGGCGGGCCAGTGGCCGTCTCGGCCTTTTATGCCGGTGAGGGACCGGGGCGGGGAGCAGGGGCCAGGGCGAGATCCGCAGAGGGGGCCAAAGAATCCAAAAGGATCCAAGGTTGGGGGTGGGTGGCACTGGAGGCCGGGGCTGACGGCTCCCGGGGCTGGGGGCTGCAGGAGGCAGGGATGGAGCGGGACCCAGACCAGGGCTGGAAGCCATGGGGTGGGGATGGGGGCAGGATTTCAGGGGGTCTCCTGAGAGGGCCAGGGTCGAGGTGCCAGAGCTGAGAAGTCTGGGAACCGAAGATTAAGTGGGAGAAGCTGGAAAGGCGGGGGATGTGAAGGGGCCAGGGGCCAGGATCTCAGTTGGGACGCCGGGGTTGAGTACAGTCAGTGGCTGGAGGTTTCAGGGGGGGCCTGGGGCGTCGGCTGGAACTAGAGGGAGGCAGGACTGGGGGTCCATTTCCCCCATGGAAAAGGTCCACATGAGTGTCGAGGCGATCACAGCCCGTGGGCGTGGAGTCGGCCACCCCTATAACGCAGTTGTGGGACCGGGCTGTGGTGGGACCGGGCTGCCTGCTCCCGGGAAAATCCCCGCCTGGAGCTATGGGCCTCCGGACCACTGGCAGACACTCCTTTCCGACACACCAACCAAATGCGACGGGCCGTGGGACCATGGGAGCAGACCCGCTGGAACCTGAGGTAGGAACAGGTTCCCCCAGAAACTTCGTGCTCAAGGCCTTAGTCCTGCTTCGGTAATGAGATTTTCCTTTGGGGTTCCCGTCCCTCTGTGAAAAGCCAAGAAAATGTGAGTGGACCTTGGACCCTGCCTTGGAGAACTCTGCCTGTGAAAGTCGTGGGAGGTCCCTCCTCAGAAAATCGGCCCTTAAGGCCGGACTTTAGGAATCTTCCTTAGGGCCTTAAATACCAAAAACAATGGGAGGGACTCTGTAGCCTCCATCCTCCTAGCAGTTTCCATAGCCTGTGAGGGAGAAAGGGTGGGGGACCATCACCAATTCCCCAAGAAAATCCAGGGGTCCTGGGCCGGGCATTTAGGGATAGAGGAGGTCTAGAGAAGACCCAAGAAGGTCTTTTTTTCAGTGGCTGCCGGTGCCTTCTAAACCAGGTCAGGGGGAGTCACGTCAGCGCCTTGAGCCTACGCTGCCCTCTGGATCTTATTTTGGAAGGCCGGATCCGGTTCCTTTCCTCACAAAGCCCACAGGAGGCACGAAGGACCTGGTTGCCTGTTGTAGCCTCAGCCAACTGCAGGGCCAGTGGGGTCAGGGAAATAAAGGACCTGGGGAGCGGGCTGCTGGGTGCCTGGCCCCAAGGTGTGACTTCCAGGCCACATCTGCAAAGGGGCTCCTCAGGTCCATTAAGGCAATTGCCTTGAACCCCGGTGAAGGGGTTGGGACCTAGGGGCTGGGCTTTGGGGACCGTGTTTCCATTTACTCCTCCAACAACCCAGTGAGGCAGATCCTCTTTGTTATTCCCGTGTTACAGATAATGAAACTGAGTCTCAAAGGAGGTTAAGTGACTCGCCTGAAGACAACATAACCCATGCCAGGTTCTTAATCTTGAGTGTTGTCCTTTTGTCTGAAGCCAGAAAGGGGCTGCTGCAGAAACGAGGCCCCGGGGGGCCTGTGATTTAAGCCTGAGGCTCCTGACATGGATTCCGACCCAGATGGCTGCTTTGTTTTGCTTTTTAGATTTCTGGCCCAATTTCCCTCTCCCCGTGTGAAAATGAAGGGCGGCGGGTTGGGTTGGATGTTTGTTCAAGGCATTTCCAACTTAGAAATTGCATATATCAGATGATCCTTTGTGCTGGGGACACCTTGGGGAGCTCAGATTATGATGGAGAGGTCTGGCTCGGAATCCACACCTCGGTTGGACTCGGTCCGATATTAACCTCCCTCATTTCCGCCTCTGTAACTCCCAACCTCAGGGGAGTGTTTGGGTTGGGGGGGCGGAGGACTCGGGTGTCCAGTGAAATAAGGCACATAAAGTGCTTAGCGCTTAATTAGTGCTTGGTAAGTGGCACCCGAAATTACCAATATGCGCCTGGGTATTCTTGTAAATCCTGTTCTAAGAATCCCTTGCAACTGACTAAAAAACCCTCTTATTTTCCCTTCCTCCTAATCGGATTTCAAGGAGACTTTTTAAAGCCCTTTTATTTTTACTCCTTCCTAAAATAGGAGGATTTTGTCTCTGCTCCCTGAATTTCCTTTCAGGGTTGGTGAACATACAAAGTTTTCAGAGTGTTTTTAGAAAGCCTGAATTGGTGTTCTGCTTTCAAATTCTGATTGGAATAATTCTGATTAGAATGCTGATGGGAACTTGGTAGTTGCCAGAATACCCAGGGTCCATCAGCCTTTTTCTTTTTAAAAAGAAGGAAATTAAATTTTTTTAAATTTTATTCATTTAGTTATTTAAAGATTTTATTTATTCATTTGAGAGAGAGCGAGTTCGAGCTAGAGCACAGGCCAGGGGGAGGGGCAGAGGGAGAGGGAGAAGCAGACTCCCCACGGAGCGGGGAGCCCAGATGTGGTGGGACTCCATCCCAGGACCCTGGATCATGACCTGAGCCGAAGGCAGATGCTTAACCAGCTGAGCCATTCAGGCACCCCTAAATTTTTAAGATTTTTAAACATTTTACAAAAAGTTTGGAAGGCAGAGAAGAAAAGTCACTGATTGTCCTGCTCTCTGAACACTGTGAATTCTCTTACAATTTATATATATATAATACAATTTATTATATGTACATATCTTTCTGCTGTCACTTTTATACTGCTATTTTCACTTCATATTTATCATTCCTTTAAGATTTATCTAGTTTTTTTAAAATTCTATTTATTTTTAAAAAAGATTTATCTAGTTTTAGAATGGAAGTCATGTTTTCACTGTTAGGTTGGAAGGGACATAATGAACGAGAGTTACTGGTGGGTACTCTGCATATAGAAGAGAAAACTTGAACTGTTATACAGTTTTCTTCCCACTGAATCTTGCAAAATTCCTGTGGTGTGTGTTTTTACAAATAGGTATGAGTATTCTCCAGGAAAAGGATGACATATTTTTGGACCTGAAACAGAAATTTTGGAATACGTACAAGGTAAGACAGACTTTTGAAAAGGTAACCAAGATCTTTTAGTATATTTGTAACATTAAATACATTTTAAGAAAACTATTCTTATGTTAGGGCTCCAGTTGGTTGGCACAAGGTATAGTATTTTTTTTTTAAAGATTTTATTTATTTATTTGAGAGAGAGAATGAGATAGAGAGAGAGAGAGAGCACGAGAGGGAAGAGGGTCAGAGGGAGAAGCAGACTCCCCGCCGAGCAGGGAGCCCGATGCGGGACTCGATCCCGGGACTCCAGGATCATGACCTGAGCCGAAGGCAGTCGCTTAACCAACTGAGCCACCCAGGCACCCAAGGTATAGTATTTTTTTTTTTTAAGATTTTATTTATTTATTTGACAGAGAGAGACACAGCGAGAGAGGGAACACAAGCAGGGGGAGTGGGAGAGGGAGAAGCAGGCTTCCGGCTGAGCAGGGAGCCCGATGCGGGGCTTGATCCTAGGACCCTGGGACCAGGGCCTGAGCTGAAGTTAGCCGCTTAGCGACTGAGCCACCCAGGCACCCCAAGGCTATAGTATTTTGACAGAGAGATCTTAGATTTGTTTCGAAAGAGAAATGAGAAGCAGCTTTAAGAGCGTCTATACATTAGGAGCGTCTATACATGAGTGTCTGAGTTTTAGTCAATGTTTGCAATGATTCCTGTTTTTTTAAATTTACTCTTATTAGTGATTACAGTTTATTTAGTGAATTTTGGAGCCAAAGAGGTTATTGCAAAATAGGAAAAGTAGAATGTTGAGTGATGAATGGAATCGCTCTGGAGCCAATATTCCCAGGTGTACATTCTGCTGAGTCCTTGTGAAGGATAATGTTTCCCAAGATTATGTCCAGGCTTAAAGTAAGTCACCTGTTGTACTGTTTGCTCAATGCAAATATACACACCCCAGTCCAACAAATATTTGTTAGCTTATTCAATGAAGATTTATTGAGCAGTATCCATAAAGCCTGGCAAAATCAGGGGTGCTTTCCATTTCTGGCCTAGAGGATGCTTGATTTTACTAATCCCAATGAGGTGACTTTTCAGGATTGCCGAATATACACAGACTGGCCTTGGGCTTCACGTGTACTTAATTCCCTATCAGAAGCAGTGCCAAGCCACGCCGGCTATTGCCCGTACTGTTTCTGGCATTTTCTATTGAGTGACACTGAGCCCCAGAATCAGCATTGCCCAGTTGATGGTTGGAGGCAGATAATAGGGAGTGTGGAAGCCACATGCTAGGGACAGTCCTTCTTCCTTTTAAGGGAAAAGAGTATTCAGAACTTGTTACTTCTCTTGGGGCAGAAATTGTGAGCCCGTTGCGACATCCAAATGGAATTTTCGTCTGCTTTATTTTGGAAAAAGGAATAAGTTTTCCCATTATGTCATGGATCCTATGGAGGTGTAGACATTTAACATTTAAAAAAAGAGCATGCGAGCAGAATTGGGGAAGAAAGGGGCTTTAAGCAGGGACTTGCAGATGCTTCATATTCTCCTCCCTTAATGAAGACACACAGGCCACCTTTGTTGGGTGTTGAACGCATGCCAAGGATCCTGAACATCAGTAATAGTGCCAGGAGAAACCAGCTGGAGAGTTATTGTAACCAGGTTCACATAAGAAACAGGGAATGGGAATAGGAATGATTGGAGAGCTATTTAGGAGGTAGAATTGGTAGCTCTGGGTGAACGATTGGTGATCGGGGTAATGGGCAAGGACACATCTAGGATGACCCACAGGTTTCTGGTTTGAGTAACTGCATGAGTGGTGGCCCGTCACTTGAGATACGACATAGCGAGCCAATTGGAAAAAAAAAAAGGTAGATGAGTTCAGTTTGAGAAATGTTGAATTCTAGAAACCTTTAGAATATCCAAAGGGAGGGGAACCTGGGTGGTGCAGTCGATTAAGCATCTACCTTTGGCTTGGGTCATGATCCCAGGGTCCTGGGATCGAGCCTGGCATTGGGCTCCCTGCTCAGCAGAGTCTGCTTATCCCTTTCCCTCTGCCCCTCCCCCCTTCTTGTGCTCTCTTTTGCTCTCTTTTTCTCTCAAATAAATAAGTAAAATCTTAAAAAAAAAATAGAAGATCCAAAGGGAGATTTCCAAGTGCACAGAGGAGAGCCCAGAGCTAGGGATATTAGATATGGAATAAACTGGGTTAAAACCAGGTTCTTGAGTCAACTTCATCAATGAAACCAAGAGCACAAATGGTAGGGGTCCAAAAACAAGAAGCAGCCAAAAAGAATCTGTCACAAAAGGCTTTCTTGTAGCCCAAAGGATTTGTAAGAGTAGAATAGCTTTTCTTTTCCTTAGAAACTTCACTCAATATATGTCTTTAAGAAGCCAGAAATTTTGTAAATTTCCTATGTCTAGAAAATGGGGTCCTTTAGTTCCCCCCCCACCCCCCAATCCAACTTCTTTGGATGACGGTAGAAAGGGCGTGCCTAGTTTATTTGTTGTTGACATGTAGGTACTATTTGAGTTTTTGATTGGTTTGTTTTTGTGCAGAAGGCATGCAATTTCTGTCTCTTTCCACCAGCTCTTTCCCCAGTAGGGGGGCTCAGGTATGTTACCTCTTAGAAATTTATCTGATAATTACATTCATAGCTTTTCTAGTTTTTGAAAACTTTAATTTGGAAATAATTTCAAACTGACGGAAAAGTAACAAGAATAATTAAAAGAATACCCTTTACCCATAGTCACCCATAGTTAATATTTTGCCCATTTGTTTTATTTTTTCCTGACTTGATCTGTCTATATCTATCCATCTTTCTGTTTCTTTGAAGCATCTGAGAGTAAGTTGCACAATTACCCTTTACCCTTAGATACTTAAGTATCTATTTTCTAAGGATAAATAAGTTATTTTATGTAACTACAGCAGAGTTAGCAACTTCAATACATTTAACAATGGTAATGAGCCTTTCAGCTCATCCACCATCCTTCTGCCATGTTTGTCAATCGACTCTCTGATGGTCTTTATAGCATTTCTGTTCCTTTTAGTACAGGATCCAGTCTAGGGTCAGGTAGTGCATTTAATTGTCATGTCCCTTTAGTCTCCATTAATTGGGAACTTTTTCTCAGCCTTCTTTTACCTATTACAACACTAATATTTTTTTTATTTAAATATTTTTTAAAAAATTTTATTTATGTTTGAGAGAGACAGAATGACAGAGAGAGAATGAGAGGGGTGAGGGTCAGAGGGAGAAGCAGACTCCCTGCTGAGCAGGGAGCCCGATGCGGAACTTGATCCTGGGACTCAGGATCATGACCTGAGCCAAAGGCAGTCCCTTAACCAGCTGAGCCACCCAGGCGCCCCAACACTAATATTTTTGAAGAATACAGTTCTGTTCTCCCTCCCCCAAACAACAACAACAACAACAACAACAACAAAGCATTCCCTTTTTTGGGGGCATTTTGTAATCCATAAGAATGTCAGCTAAACTTATTCTATAGCAAGAAATAGTAGAATATATTATTCGCCTTAAATCTTTTTTTAATAAAAAAAATCAAACATTTTAGATAAAATTAGAGTCACCTCTGGCTCATTGCTTGAAATAGTAGAAGATATTATTATTACTTTTTAAGAAGATTTTATTTATTTATTTGAGGGGGGAAACAAGCAGGGAGGGGGGAGGGGTTAGAGGGAGAGGGAGAAGCAGACTCACTGCTGAGCAGGGAGCCCTACAACCATGCAGGGCTTGATCCCAGAACCCTGGGATCATGACCCGAGCCAAAGGCAGTTAACTGATGAGCCACCCGGACACCCCCAGCAGAACATATTATTAACAAATCATTCCACGAAGAATGATAAATTTAAAACTTTACTGATGATCCTTTTATAGCTATATGCCCGTAACTTTTGCTTGGGCTAACAGGAAAACCACAGTGTATGCATAGATGCTGTTATTTTGAAAGCAGCTGTTTAACAGAAATGGTGCTGATTCTGGTCGCCTTTTCATTCCGGACCTGTAATATGACTACTATAATCGCCTCGCACCTCAAAGCTCCTTGCACTGCTCCCACCCTCTTCTATTGGAGAGACTTTAAGGAGTCTGATTTAATCGGCTTAGTCTGAAATACAATCCCACCTCTGCATTCTATCTGCCTGGTATTTCTTAATCTTTGGGATTGTTTCTGTGTGTGTGATTAAAAGGCATTCTAGGGGCGCCTGGGTGGCTCAGTTGGTTAAGCGACTGCCTCAGCTCAGGTCATGATCTCAGGTTCCTGGATCGAGCCCTGCGCCGGGCTCCCTGCTCCGCGGGAAGCCTGCTTCTCCCTCTCCCTCTCCCCCTGCTTGTGTTCCCTCTCTCGCTGTGTCTGTCAAATAAATAAATAAAATCTTAAAAAAAAAAAAAAAGGCATTCTAATCGAGTTTTTCTGTATTCCAGAGCGGTCTGATGTACTGGCCTTTTGTGCAGGTGAGTTTCTAACTACTCAGAATGCTAATTGATGGCTGTGGTTGGCATGGAACCCTAGCGCACTCTCTCTTTCTGTTACAGCTGACCAACTTCGGCCTGGTTCCTGTTCACTGGAGGACAGCTTACACTGGACTCTGTGGTTTTCTGTGGGCCACCTTCCTTTGCTTTTCACAACAGAGTGGCGATGGCACATTCAAGTCAGCTTTTGCCTTCCTTCATGTAAACGAGGCCAGTGTGCTTGAAAGGCCCCCCAAGAAATGAGAAGCCAAGGACTCCCTGACAATGACAATTTTCTTTTTCTTTCTTTCTTCTTTTTTTTAATGCAGTGGATTGCTTTGCCAATAAGAGAGTCTATTTATCAGTTATGTGCTTCATTTTGGAGAAGGACTCTTGCATAGACTCTGTTGTTTCATTATCTAGGAATACTTAAAATTTTATCCAAACCTTTTTTTTCTCCCATTCTGGCCTGAAAGTCTCACTTCTCTAATATTTTTACTCCTCTAATTCTTTGGTTAATACTGGTAACAGCGACATCATGGCATTTTGCAGTAATTCTGATTTCTATGCTGATATTTTAATGCCGGTTGATTTAAAGAACCTGTTTTGATCATTTACATTTCACATCTAAAATCTCAGGTTATCCCCCCAAACACTTTTCGGTCAGCTTAACTTTTATACCAAAAGTAGTTCTTAGAGTAAATTTCTATTTACATAGAGCTCAATCGAGAAGATTGAATACCGAATTTTTTTTCTCGAAATACTTTATATAATAATTTATTGTGACACTGACACTTGGTTCCGTAAGTACATTTTATGCCCGTCAAAAAAATAATCGTATCTGATTGGCGTTTCCTGTATGGAATGTATTTTGCAGATATCTTCTACTTTTGTAATTTCGAAGTTAAGCACTTTTTAGTTAACATGTTCTAGTTTTGCGCCTATTCAGTTGACTGAAGGACCCCATTTTCTAGACATAGGAAATTTACAAAATTTCTGCCTTAAGACATATATTGAGTGAAGTTTCTAAGAAAATGAACAATTTATCTTCCTCCGGAAGGAAAAACTCTGTTCCTTAGATTTACGGGGAAAAGAGCCCAAATTTCACACTGAGGTTATATTTTTAAAAATCATTGCTATCCAAGGTTGCCCGGGTGGCTCAGTTGTTTGGGCATCTGATTCTTGATCTTGGCTCAGGTCTTGATCGCCTGGTCATGAGTTTGAGCCCCGAGTTGGGCCCCACGATGGGCACAGAGCCTACTTAAAAAAAAAAAAAAAAAATCAATGCTTTCCAGTAAATCTTTATCAGTAATCTTTAAGCTAGACATGAGAAACTTGATCCAGACTTTTCAGATTCACTCAGTTTGTCTAACCTCAAAACCAGGGGTTCTAAAAATGATATGACTATCTCAAGAGGTTTCAGCAAACTTCACCTAAGAATTGTACCATCATGCTACTGCTTCCAGTGGAGTATTGTACAAATTTTAAGATGGGAAGCACTGAAATGTTAATAATACATTCATCTTGTGCATTTATATTTAAGATTAAGAATGTATCCTTAAATTTTTTATGCACATAATTCATAATATAAATTTATGTAGCTAATAAGTATATAATGTCTAAGTATGTGATTTATTTGAATTTAATCGGTATTAAAATATCTTACATTAAAAAAAAAAATCTTACATTATTGGGAATAGGAAATTTCTAGATAGCTTCTAAAATAATTTGTTACCTACATTGTTTTGAAAGTCGCTAATGCAACATAAAAGCTTTTTCATAATACCTACGACAAATTTTGTCAGGTGCCTGGGTGGCTCAGTTGGTTAAGCGACTGCCTTCGGCTCAGGTCATGATCCTGGAGTCCCAGGATCGAGTCCCACATCGGGCTCCCTGCTCAGCAGGGAGTCTGCTTCTCCCTCTGACCCTCTTCCCTCTAGTGCTCTCTATCTCTCATTCTCTCTCTCTCAAATAAATAAATAAAATCTTTAAAAAAAAAAAGACAAATTTTGTCATTAAAAAAGTGTATCCTTAAAAAAATAAAAATAAATAAAAATAAAAAAATAAATAGAAAAGTGTATCTTGAGTAACTATGCCAAAGTACTATCTGGCAATCTCTTAGATGAACTTCAACATTACTTTTAGGATGGAAGAGCAGTGTTTGCCTTTTGTATCAAAGTCATTGGGAAAACAGACCTTATTTATACTGTCAAGGGGAAAAAGGCTTATTGTTCATAAATGAACAAATCTTCATAAATCTTTACCTGATCATGTGTTGCTCTGTGCTGTAGAGAATATATAGAATGTATTCTTCACATTTTTGCAAGTAATATACTTATGATTTTTTTTAAAGATTTTATTTATTTGAGAGAGAGAGAGAATGAGAGATAGAAAGCACGAGAGGGAAGAGGGTCAGAGGGAGAAGCAGACTCCCTGCCGAGCAGGGAGCCCGATGTGGGACTCGATCCCGGGACTCCAGGATCATGACCTGAGCCGAAGGCAGTCGCTTAACGACTGAGCCGCCCAAGCGCCCTATACTTATGATTTTTATGCAATAATACTTTTGTGTTTTTGTGTGAGAAATGGAAGGTATTGCAAGTAACACAACGTTCGTCAAAATTTTAAAATGCTGCCAATCTTGATGAAACGCAGTCTGAACCTTCCCAGGTTTGGAACCGAGCAGGGGGCCCCCACCCTTCCTCCAGATTTTCCTATTCCGCAAGGTGTCTTTAACTCAGATGCGTATTGCTTTCACCATGTTCTTCTGGCCCCTGTGCTTCCTCAGGCAAAGGCAAAAACCTACCATTCATTTCCCTTAAAGGAGTTGACAGACTGGATTTTCAAAAACAGCTCTACCTAATATGTGTAGAAAACAAAAGGGAAATTTGAAAGGGGAATTTGAGAAATGTCAAAAGCATTTTTAGAAAAATTTCGAACATTTTTTAAATATTTCAATTCAATTAACATTTAATGTATTATTGGTTTCAGAGGTAGATGTCAGTGATTCATCAGTCTTTTATAACACCCAGTGCGCATCACATCACGTGCCCTCCTTCATGCCCATCACCCAGTTACCCCATTCCCCCACCCACCTCCCCCCCAGCAACCCTCAGTTTGTTTCCTATGATTAAGAGTCTCTTATGGTTTGTCTCCCTTTCTGATTTCATCTTGTTTCATTTTTTCCTCTCGTCTCCTGTGATCCTCTGTTTCAAAAGCATTTTTTTTAAAAAAAGCTTACAGGATGCCAAATTCTGATCTTCGCATGAGTTAGCTTGAACTCAGGGATCACAAAGCCTGTCCTAGGTCCAGGCTTTTGGGCAAGCTACCCTGTGGCTCAAATAGCATTTCCCGGCATTCCTTTCTTCTGACTTCCTGATTGTCACTGATAACACCATTCACCACCACCACCAGGGAGGCTGTCTTCTTGGCCCTGCCACCATTACAATTAAGAGTGCCCCAGTCCCATCTTACTGGATGCCTGGTTTCCATTTCCAATCTCGGAAATAGGCCTCTTATTTAGATAACTTAGAAACAATTTCTCAATCCAGGGGCGATCTTTCCTTCGACACAAATGGATGTGACCATTTTTATCATCCACCAGTATAACCGTAACAAATAAAATAACCATAACCCTAACTTTTATGTAAATAATCAACAAATGTTATTAAATGGCCAGTGTAGGGATGTAAAGAAGATAAACAACATGATGATAACTGTGTGGAAAGAATCATGGTCTACTTGGGAATAGAAGTAAAAACATTGATAATCAAGTTCTCAGGACATTTAGTCCAATTCATCATTCAGTGCTTGAGCAGCGCCTGTGATAAGTGGTCAATGGAAAGCGTGGATGTTACCCAAGCAAAGCCACCCAGCCATAGGTTAGTGGCATAAGCAGTAGGTACTTTGAAATTTATGGTGCTTTGGGTAATCAAGAAAGGCTTCCTGGAGGAGATGCCTAAGCTGGGTCCTGAAGGATGGAAAGTCACAAGACTAAAGGTCTGTAAAGTGGAATGGGGATGGAGGATCAGATGAGATGAGATGAGATCTTGAAAGACAAAGCCAAGAAAAGGCCTTTAAGTTCTAACATAGAGGGACATTTCCATCAACCATCCCTCAACTTTGGATAATGTAAATGCTCCTAGCCAGCTAAAAAAAAAAAATCATGCATGATCTGCAACTTCTCGGTCTTTTTCATTTGTAGGAAAATTAATAAAAGTGATTACCTTTTATCTATGTCATAGTTGGGTGAGACAGAATTAGGCAATGTGAGAGTTTGCATATGTTTAAAATGTTCCGATGCCAAGTTTGAGAGAAGCATGCGAAAATATTTTCCTCGGATTCTGTGCAGTAGGTGATTCGGTGGACAAAGTAATTGATTTTTTTTCTAAAGATGTATTTACTTATTTGACAGCGAGGGTGGGGGAGGGGCAGAGGGAGAGGGAGAGAGGATCTCAAGCAGACTCCCGCTGAGTGCTGAGCCCAGGGCTCAGGGCAGGGCTCGATCTCACGACCCTGAGATCATGACCTGAGCTGAATCAAGAGTTAGATGAAGATGCTTAACTGACTGAGCCACAAAGGTGCCCCCAAAGCAATTAATTACTTACTCACTATACAGTTAGTGAATTTGGCCTTTAGGGGGTCATACAAATGAAGGATGTTTCAGGAAAACTTTTTCTCATTTGTATGGATGCTTTGGGGACCAAAATAAAAATGTTTCACGACCAGAAGGTATAGATTTTTTTTTTTAAGATTTTATTTATTCATTTGCGAGAGAGACAGAGAGAGAACAAGCAGGGAGAGAGGCAGAGGGAGAGGGAGAAGCAGACTCCCCGCTGAGCAAGGAGCCCCATGCAGGACTCGATCCCAGGACCCTGGGATCATGACCTGAGCCGAAGGCAGATGCTTAACCATCTGAGCCACCCAGGCACCCCAGAAGGTATAGATTTAGATATAGTTCAAAGAGGAAAACATTTTCACATTCTAGGACTCCATCGATAATTATAATTTTGGTTCTTTAATACTTTGAAGAAAAATGTATTTCATTTCTTTCACAACAAAATCTGTAGATAAAGAGATTTAACTTTGGTATTTGAGGTTGTATCTAAATAGGACCCCAGATCAACTATGTTAACCACAACCAACCAAATTAAAGGCAGGTAGTCTCTTCGATTGAGGTACATTACCCAGAACTACAATTTCTAACTCATGTATCATTGCTTGATACTTTATTTGTTTACTGTTCTTCTTCCAAGGATTGTCATCCCCTAGAATTTGTTTGAAGCTTTCAAAAAATATTTTTCCCTGTGTGGGCAATTTACTTTTAGTTCAGTGGAATTTTACACGAATTTCTACAGAGCATGTGCCAAAACAAATTCTATCCAGAACACATGTAACATATTCTGGAGGCAGCTTTCATTTGGAAATTAGGTTCATCCTCTGAAAGTATTAGAACGTTAGATTTTTGTGCCTGAAGATTTAGACTTTGCACTGGCCACATTCAATCTAGTTTTACCCATAATGTTTGGAATCTAAAGGAAACAAATCACAGAAAATGCAATTTAAAAACTATTGAAAGGGGCGCCTGGGTGGCTCAGTTGGGTAAGCATCTGACTTTTTTTTTTTTAGAGATTTTATTTATTTATTTGAGAGAGGAAGAATGAGACAGAGAGAGAGCATGAGAGGGGGAGGGTCAGAGGGAGAAGCAGACTCCCCGCTGAGCAGGGAGCTGGACGCGACACAGGACTCAATCCCAGGACTCCAGGACCATGACCTGAGCCGAAGGCAGTCGCCCAACCAACTGAGCCACCCAGGCGCCCCCCAGCATCTGACTCTTGATCTCAGCTCAGGTCTTGATCTGAGGGTTGTGAGTTCAAACCCCACATTGGGCTCCACGCAGAGCATAGAGTCTACTTAAAAAAAAAAAATTGAGAAATTTCCTTTTAATACTGTCAAAGGCCAATAAGTGGAAGGGGAAATCTGGAGTTCAAAGATCAAGTATGTACTTGGAGTTTAAAGCTAATAGGAAGAGCTGTGAACAGTAGCCAACCAAGTGAACAGAAGAGAGGAATTGATAATTGAGTAACATTTTGGGTGTATATCGGTTCAAAGCTTTTCTTTTCCTAGTTCCCTTCCCCTCTGTAAGTCTGTCTTTCCTTAAAGGAATCTTTAATTCATCCACATAGTCTTCTTTCTCTGTCGAACAGTCACATCAAACCCACTTCTGTCCTTCGACCTCTCCCCTCAACCATGACCACCACCCAAACCCTCCAGGACAGAATCACACATCCAGAGCATTGAAGTGGCATGGCAGCCGTGCCTTTAGGTCAGCTCTAAGGGAGAGTTTTGAAGTGAGTAAACATTCCGGAGGCAGCTTCCGTTTGCAATCAGGTTCATCTTCTTTTTTTTTTTTTAAGATTTTATTTTTATTATTTATTTATTTGAGACAGAGAGAATGAGAGAGAGAGAGAGAGCACATGAGAGGGGGGAGGGTCAGAGGGAGAAGCAGACTCCCCGCCGAGCAGGGAGCCCGATGCGGGACTCGATCCGGGGACTCCAGGATCATGACCCGAGCCGAAGGCAGTCGCCCAACCAACGGAGCCACCCAGGCGCCCCCAGGTTCATCTTCTGAAAGTATTAGGGGCTTAATGGATTCTTGCACCCGAAGCCTTCGACCTTGTGTTGACCATTTTCTTTTCAAAGCTGCTCTCTTTCCACTGGGTGCCCTTTCCCTGCCATCTCTTGGGCTGTAATGCTGTGTCTTCGAAATTAGTTCTCGTTTCCTATCCTTGCCTCTCAAAACTCCCATTCTCTTCATGTGGCTGATTTCAGCTAGATGTGGAGAAGTAATTTATTAAACTATTTACTGAGATGTGGATGGCAGACTTTCTGAGTTTTTTGTTTTTTTGTTTTTTTGTCTTTTAATTGCTAGCACAAATCTACAGACAGAATTTCAGGAACTATTGCTGGGGTGGGAAGGGGTGGAGAGAAGAGGATGTATTTTTGGAAGAAGACTTCTGATACACTTTCTGTTACGCTGTCCACTTCCCACTGGCTCAGAACCAGCTGAGCAATGATCGTCACAATATATTGTGAACTTTCCATAATGGGTGGTCATGATCTATTTGCATAGTTGTGTTCCCTACCAGACCATGAGCTTCTGGAGGGAAGAATATATTTCTTATTTCTATTTGTATCTGAAGTGTCCAGCACACAGCAGAAACTCTGTTGACAGTGTTGAACGGAGTAATGTAGTTTGTGGATTTCTCACCTGTTGTTTTTTGCTGGTGCTGAGAAATCTGCACTGATCTCACTTTTTTTTTTTAAGATTGTTATTTATTTATTTGAGAAAGAGAGAGAGGGAGCAGGGGGGAGGAGCAGAGGGAGAGGGAGAAGCAGATTCCCCGCTGAGCAGGGAGCCTGACTGGGAACGGGGGTGTGGGGGGTTTGATCCCAGGACCCTGGGATCATGACCTGAGCCAAAGGCAGACACTGACTGAGCCACCCAGGCGCCCCTGGACTATTCTCACCTTCATTTTCATCCCCATATGCAGGCAGCTGTCCCCCCGTCTTAAGCTTAGCACAGCCCAGACCTTTACCTATTCTAACCCCAGCCTCAGACAGTTACGTTTTCTTAGGGATGCTTATGACTTGTGGGCTTTGGTTCCCCGTGGCCCAGCTTGCACAGTGCCTCAGAAAGGCACCGCTTCCCACCTCTACAAAGCTGGATTGTTTGTTTTTGAGACTAGGTGGAATTATGGTAGTGGGACTCTCTCTGAATGACTGAGACACCTTTTGTAATGGTTAATTTTACGGGTCGACTGGGTCCTGGGAGGTCTAGATATTTGGGTGAACATTCTGGATGTTTCTCTGAGGGTGTTTTTGGGGTGAGGTCAGCATTTAAATCGATAGAATCAGTCAAGCCGAATCCTCTCCCTAAAGTGGGTGGGCCTCATCTAATCAACGGAAAGCCTGAGTAGAAGAAAAAAGCCTGATGTCCCCCAAGTAAGAAAAAATTCTTCCTGCCTGACTGCCTTCAAACTGGGACACTGGCTTTTTTCCTGCCTTTGTACTCAAATGGAAACATTAGGTCTTTCTGGGTTTTGAGGCTGCTGGCCTTCAGATGGGGACACACCATCAGCTCTCCTGGGTCTCCAGCCTCCAAGTCACCCGGTAGAGGCACTTGCCTCCATAATCTGTGAACTAATTCCTTATAATAAATCTCTCTCTCATATATATATACGTATATATATATGAACCAATATAGATATGAACCAATATAGATATTTGCATCCTATTGGTTCTGTTTCTCTGGAGAACACTGATCAATACCGCCTTATTTATATACGTTAATATTTCATAGTTTGTGGTTCATGCATTGTGGTCGTCTATGGGCAAGGATCACCAGCTCATAACTGTTACAGAATTACACTGAACATTACTTTCTGGGACCCCTGAAATCATATCATGTAGGTGGTCATCCACCCTTAATCTGCAGCCTCTCTATTAGGACCACAAATCTATATAACCTGAAAAGAAGTTCAGCCAGATAACCAGACAATTGCCAAATAACTGACTGCATGTTCACTTTAGCTTGACAGTAGATGGAATATGCATGTTGTGAATTCTGTGAATGTTGGGGGCTGAGAATGGATTCCAGTTAGACTGCAAGCCCTTTTGGAGCTGAGACCGTTAAGGGCTCAACGGGCTCTCTGCTCTCCCTCTGCCTGCCACTCCCCCTGCTTGTGCTCATTCGCTCTCTCTCTCTCTCTTTGTTAAATAAATAAAAATCTTAAAAAAAAAGAAAGTACAGCAAATGACTCTGCCTATATTGTGTTATTGGTGGTATGAATATTCTAGGAAATATGTAAAGGAAATGAGATTTACATCCTATAATCTTACCTAATTATCTTTATTGGAAATATGAAATTTATGCCCTTACTTTGGATTGAGATACGAGTTGTCCTTATCTGTTTATATGTGTTGTCACTGAATTCTTTCCAAATATTTGGCTTACTTCCTATGTATGTACAAACGTACATGCTCTTATAAAGCTGAAAATTTAGAATTGAAATTTCCCCCAACTGGGTTCTCAAAAGCCATTCTTTTTGAGCAAAAGTAAGAAAAAAATTGCAGTATTAAGATTCCTCTTACTAGGGCGCCTGGGTGGCTCAGTTGGTTAAGCGACTGCCTTCGGCTCAGGTCATGATCCTGGAGTCCTGGGATCGAGTCCCACATCGGGCTCCCTGCTCAGCAGGGAGTCTGCTTCTCCCTCTGACCCTCTTCCCCCTAGTGCTCTCTATCTCTCATTCTTTCTCTCAGATAAATAAAATCTTAAAAAAAAAAATTCCTCTTACTAATACCGTGGAGGCAAACTTGAACTTGAACTTGAAGTTACTAAGGCTACTTTTTCCACCATCTAGTGCTGACATAGCTCCTTTGGTCTGGAGTCCTCTGTTTTCTTCTTTTGTGATTTAACTTCTTTCCTACTGTCTTGACTGAAATAGATTTCCCTGAACACATTCCATAAGAATGTGTTCATTCTCAACTGAGAATATGCATTTGAAAAATGTGTTGCTTTGTTCTGGAGTTGAGTTCAGCAAACATTTGTACGTCTATCCTGTTTATGAATGTATATACTCGCCTGCCTCAAGGTCACATAGATCTTTTCTGTGGCTACTCTTGCTGTGTTTACTGCATCTTCATTTTAGGTTCCTTTCTGTTGTTTCAGTATTAGAATCAAACTGTTGTGGGGGCATCTGGGTGGCTTAGTAGGCTGAGCATTTGACTCGTGGTTTCGGCTCAGGTCATGATCTCATGGGTCCTGGGAACGAGTCCAGCATTGGGTCCAAGCTCTGCGGGGAGTCTGCTTGGGATTCTCTCCCTCTTCCCCTCCCCGCATGCGCGTGCTCTCTCTCTCTCAAATAAATAATTTTTAAATAAATAAATTTTTTAAAAAAGAATCAAACTGTTCTGGGCAGAAGAGAGAGAGAGAGTCATGAAGAAACAGACTCTTAACTGTAGAGATCACACTGATGGTTTCCAGAGGGGCGGTGAGTGAAACAGGTAATGGGGATTAAGGAGTGCGCTTGTCGTGATGAGGACTGGGTGGTGTACGGAAGCGTTGAATCACTATATTGTACACCTGAAACTAATATAACACTGTATGTTAACTACCTGGACTTAAAATTTAAAAAAAAAACGGTGGTGGGTATAATAAGAATAGTATAACAGGAATAGTAAGTAGCCATCAGGAAGTGAACTTGGGAGTATGGGAGACAGAATTCCCTTCCTGGTACACAGTGCATGTCTTTTAATTCTAGAATTTGAATGGGGATTGATCAAATGGAATTAAGTTACACATAAAGTTCAGGTTTGTTAAATTTTCATGTATCATTCTATCTGAATATCTTCTAAGAGTTGTAAACTGGAAAACTGAAATAGAAATGACTAAACCAAAGTGAAAATATTCCCCGTTCACTTGATTTCTTTAATAAGAGGCTTCCAAATTGAAAGTCAGGAGAATGTTCTTACAAAAAAAAAAAAAAGTGTGTCAGTATAGGTTCTTGTACATTTTGGCCATTTTGTTTTATTTTTTTGCTACTAAAAGAAAGTGGGGGGAAAATCAGTTTATGCTGGGGGTTGAATGCCAGAGAAAATGCTTTAATAATACTTAGAGGTCTTAATAAAGAAACATGAAATATTACATTAATATACTGAACAGTAAGATATAAACCCACCAGGCAGAAATTATAATCTGTCACACTTTTGCAGACTGTTTTTACTCCATAATGATAAATAATAGGAAAATTAACCATGAATTCCAGGCTTTGGGCCAATAACGAATTTGTGAGAATAGTGTTAGAGAATTTCCTGTAGATAATGTGTGAAAATTTTGAATAGAGTTAATGATTGCGAGCGGTTTATTTTACCCTCTGGGAGAAATTATAAAAAAGCGCTATATATACATCTGGAGTCATTTCTTAACAGTTTGGAGCAATGATGCTTTCACCTGAAGAAATGAAAAACTTCTCACAAGGAAAAAAAGAAAGTATATAAAATGGTCATTTGTAAGGTGAAGGCTCGAGGAGGCAATTTTTAACTGCAAATGTGGAGAAAGAATGATGAACCCTACTCACAAATGTCAAAAGTGAAAATCGACAATTTCTTTATTCCTCTTTACTCTGCTTCCCTCTGCCGTAGACTGGTTTCTTCATGGTCCTATAAGAACGCCTGACATTTGCTCATGTGTCCCCTCTTAGGATATTGTCTTTGCCTCTTTTTTTATATTCAAATTCTGCTCATAAATCCACTTTTGGGGGTGGGGGTGGGGGCTTGGTTAGTATTCATTCCTGTGCTGGCTCTGGTCAGTATAGGCTCTGAAGGCTCTCCCTTCTGTTTTTCTCCCAGGGTTAGGGAAACTAGGGCTTGTGCACATGGGGTAACTTAGAGGGCTGGGCCACGTCGGAGCCACAGACATGTCTGTCTTGCTGGAAAATGAGGTCGCAGGCAAGAACTGCCATGTAGATCCTGCACGTGGATCAAGGCGGATGTTGGCTTAGGCAGTCATCTGCACCATCTTTGAACACTGACCTAGCTCCTTCTTGCTGGTGAGGTCCGGTGCTCACTCCAGAGGGGCTGGGGCCCTTCTGTGCTCATTCAACTCCTCCCCAGATGGTGTCTCTCTCTTTCCAGCCCCCTTAGAACTCTGCTCTGTCTCCCCCTTCCATTTCACCTTCTATCTGTCTACCTCCCAGGGTAAGGTAATCTGAGTCTTTCACTGATTCTCCAAAAATGTATTAATCATTGCCAGAATTTATACCCTGAGCCCTTTGGGACTTTACTTCTGATTCAGAGGTAAATCACTGGACTGTAAGAGGTATTTAAAAGTCATCCTTCCATGAGGAGTTTCCAAAGTCCGTTTTGAAATCCAGGAGCTAATGACTGACTGATTTCTGGATTATCTGTGCTTCTTCATGGTGTCTTCCTTCCCCTGAGCTGCTGGGTCTAGGGAAGGACCATGGATACAATGCATGGTGGTGGGGAACTAAGAACAATTCACTATAGCACCTACTACTCATTCATCCGTCTATCCTTTTTTTTTTTTTTTTTTTTTTAAAGTAGGCTCCGAGGCCAGCATGGACCCCAATGCAGGGCTTGAAGCCACGACCCTGAGGTCAAGACCAGAGCTGAGAGTCAGACGCCTAACCAACGGAGCCACCGAGGCACCCTTCCCATTTATCCATTTATTTAACAAATGATTATTGAACTGAGTACGTACTCTATGTTTTACAATCGGTGTTCAAAGCCCAGCCCCAGACACCTTGGCCTAAGGCCATCTCTGCCTGTTCTGACTAAGCCTATGTTTCTTCTCTTCTGATTCTCAGAGCATTTATAGTCTGTACCACCCAACGCAAAGCTTAATAATATATTATTGTGTATTGTAAGTCATCTCATGTATATTACTTTTTTCTCCCAACAAAACTGAATCTCATCGAAGTTAAAGACTATGTTTTAGATTTGTTCTCTATCCCTCCAGCCCAGTGCCTTGCCCAAAGGGGTTGAAGAAATACTTGTTGGTTGAGTTCTGTGTAAATGGGTACTGACATTGGCATTAATTACGTTCATGCACAGAAACCTCCGGAAATGTAAGAATATGGATTTCTTTGATTTTGCTAGCTAGTGTAAGAAAAACCGTTAAATCTCAAGCTGGTGGAGAAAGAAGAAGAGAGAAGGTGCAGGGTGGGAATTAAGATCAAGGGCAATGGTTCTCAGCTGGGGATGAGTTTGCCCTCCAGGTAGGGTTGTCAGATTTAGCAAAGAAAAATAAAGGACACCCAGGTAAATGTGAATTTTAGATAGACAGTGAATAATTTTTTAGTCTAAATATGTTCCAAAGTTTGCATCTGGGGTATACGAATACAAATGATTTGCTGTTTATCTGAAATGTATATTTAACTGGAAGTTCTGTGTTTTATCTGGCAACACGACACCCAGGGGTTATTTGGCAATGTCTGGAGACATTTTTGGCCATCACAACCTGGGGACAGGGGAGGTGCTATGGGCATCCAGTGGGTAGAGGCCATGGGGTGCTGCTGGATCTCCTACGTTTCACAGTTAGTTCCCACAACAGAGAATTATCTGGCCCAAAATATCCAAGTATATCAAGTCGAGAAACTGTTCTACAGGGTATAAAGAACGTAGTTCCAGGATATTTTGTCTTTTGGGCACTATGAACACAGTGCTGAGGGCCTCTGACCTTTTTAAGGGTTTATAGAAATGTTTGACACTTGGGGGCGCCTGGGTGGCCCAGTCGTTAAGGGTCTGCCTTCGGCTCAGGTCATGATCCCAGGGTCCTGGGATCGAGCCCCACATCGGGCTCCCTGCTCCGCGGGAGGCCTGCTTCTCCCTCTCCCACTCCCCCTGCTTGTGTTCCCTCTCTCGCTGTGTCTCTCTCTGTCAAATAAATAAATAAAATCATTTTAAAAAAAGAAATGTTTGACACTTGAAATGTGTGGGTATACTCACGCATATGCCTTTCAAGTATATTCATATACATATATGTAAACTCACACATATTTTGGCTTCAAAATACAAAAAAATCTCAGAAAATTAAAATGAATAAACTTATACGTCTTTAAAAAATATGTTTTGGGATGCCTGGGTGGCTCGGTTGGTTAAGCGTCTGCCTTCAGCTCAGGTCATGATCCCAGGGTCCTGGGATCGAGCCCCACATCGGGCTCCCTGCTCCACGGGGAGCCTGCTTCTCCCTCTCCCACTCCCCCTGCTTGTGTTCCCTCTCTCGCTGTGTCTCTCTCTGTCAAATAAATAAATAAAGTCTTTAAAAAAAGAAGATTATAGTTGAAATAGCCATAGAATACTTGTTTGAAAGCACAGGATAATTAAGGACAGAAATTAGAGGCAAGAGAGAAAAAAAGAAAAAGCTTTTCTGGGGACATCCGGCTGGTTCGTCAGTAGAGCATACAACTCCTGATCTCGGGGTCATGAGTTCAAGCCGTGTGTTGGGTGTGGAGTCTACTTAAAAGAAAAAGCTTTTCTGCATTACCACAAATAATATGAAATACTTTGTAGTAAAGTGCCCCAAATCCTAGCTTCTTTTCTAGTCATCAGATGGGTAAGCCATTTTATGTCACTCTCCCGAGAATAATCCCTTGCAATGGCTCTTCATCTCAAGCTGAAGAAAAGCCAAGATTCTCACAACAGTTCAGAGATCCAACTCCAAACCACACATGCTAGTGTCTTGACCTTCTGACCTTTGTCCTTACATCTTTTCTCTTTTCCTCACATTCTCCAGGCACATTTATCACGCTTGTTGCTGTTCAACAAATTGCCCCAAAATGTAATTACAATGACAGACATTTATTCTTTCACGGAGTTTCTGTGGGGCAGAAATCTGGGATTGGCTTAGCTGGGTGGTTCTGGTTCGGGGTTTCTCATGAGATTATAGTCAAACATCAGCCGGAGCTGCAGTCCACGGACAACATTGGCTGGGCTGGAGGATCTGCTTCCCACCTCACTCACATGACTGTCGGCTGGAGGCCTCAGTTCCTCATGACACAAACCTCTCCACAGGGCAGCTCGCAATGTGGCTTTCCCCAGAGTGTGAGACCCAAGAGAAAGAACACGTGGGAGAAAGCCAACACGTGCTATTTATGACTTAGTTGTCAAGACACATTTCCACTTGTGCCACACTCTATTCTATACTCTTCTAAACCTAGGGCGCCTGGGTGGCTCAGTTGGTTAAGCGACTGCCTTCGGCTCAGGTCATGATCCTGGAGTCCCGGGATCGAGTCCCACATCGGGCTCCCTGCTCGGCGGGGAGTCTGCTTCTCCCTCTGACCCTCCCCCCTCTCATGTACTCTCTCTCTCCCTCATTCTCACTCTCTCAAAATAAATAAATAAATAAATAAATAAAATAAATCTTAAAAAAAAATAAATCTAGCCCTCTAGGGCATGAACACCAAGAGGCAGGGATCATTGGGGGCCATCTCAGAAGCTGGATACCACAAGGTCTTTGCATGGGCTCTTCCCTATGATAACCTCATGGCCAGTTCTCTCAGGTTTCTCAATTCTTTGCTCTGAGGTATCTTCTCAATAAGGTCTTCTACTCCTATCACCCTGGTTAAAATGGTCACCAGTCCCCTTTCCCCTTATACTCTCCCAATCCTCCTTCCTCTGATCAACATTATTTTTTTTTAAAGATTTTTTTATTTGACAGAGAGAGCGAGTGAGAGAGGGAACACAAGCAGGGGGAGTGGGAGAGGGAGAAGCAGGCTTCCCGCTGAGCAGGGAGCCCGATGCGGGGCTCGATCCCAGGACCCTGGGATCATGACCTGAGCCGAAGGCAGACGCTTAACCAACTGAGCCACCCAGGCGCCCCACTCAATAGATATTTTTGACTGACTGAATGAATAAAGAGCATAAGCAGAAACAGTTTATTTAAAAATTGATTTAAAATTTTCTGATGTCTCAAATAAATAGAGCATGTATGTGAGACTCTTATCTCAAAAGGGAAACTGGAACTTAATCAAGTTTAGCCTTCCACAGGGTAGAAGAAGAAAGAAATGAGAGATAAACCAGAAGTCTTTTAATAGATGCATGCGGGTGAGAATGGACAAATCTGGCCCACAGAGTGCTTTTTATGGCACCCACGAGGTTTGAAGACTTGGAAGATTCCATATTAAAACTCTGGGCTTCTGGCATCTCCTGAAAAATGGGAAGATCTGGCCCCACGGTTGCTGTGGTCCTCCATTAAGCGTTGTGCAATAGTATGTGCCTCCATTAGAATGTTCACCATCGACTTCATATCCTATGGTCTTACAACACGCCCAGTGTATTTATTTCCATCACCCACCTGGCCACTGTAGCCATGAGTTTGCGATCCCTGTTTCTGATAATACGCTACGTTGGTGACATTGGCCAGAAAACCACACATTGCTTCTTAGCTTAGTTGATAAAGAACATAATACAACGAAGGGACACAGCGCTTTGACAATATTTCTCGCATCTGTCTGCTGGTGTAACGAGGAACCCGTTGGTCAGAGATGGTCTAATTCCATCTTGCTCACTGTTTAGCACATGTTATATTAATAGTGGTAACATTTGATGTGGTACAACATGATTCAGATTTTCTATTCCATTTCTCATGGCAACAACAAATGTTTTCCTTCTGAGTCAGCATTACCTAGATGCTACTGCTGGCCAAAATTAGACCATATATTCTCAACCGCATAAATATGAGCAGTTGAGAATTTTCTTAATATTGATTGTGTATGTGGATCATATAATTAGCCTATGTTTATAGTTCTGTGATCTATGTATGGCTGCTACAGAAACAAAAGGGGAAATGCAACAGCATTTTCTCTGTTATGCAAGCATCATTACATTATAATGAATAGGTAATTTTAAATTGGGCTGATGAGTCATATTACAGTAATCCAATATTTCCTTTGTAAAGTCCCTGAGGTTTATACAAGGAAATCTTTTCTAATAATAAGAACAGGGATGATGAAGTGTGTGCCTCTCAGCACCTCCGTCTTTATTTACTAGTTGTGTGATCCTGGGGACGGAGCTCAACCTTCTCCAGCCTCAATCTACTCAGGATTAAATGAGATTAACTATGTGGAAGCTTGAAGGACAAGTACCTGGGACGGAACAGGATCGATCGATGTTAGTATATATATATATTTTAATAGAGATTGATTCTTAAGATCCACTAAATGAGGGCGCCTGGGTGGCTCCGATGGTTAAGCGTCTGCCTTCGGCTCAGGTCATGATCCCAGGGTCCTGGGATCGAGTCCTGCATTGGGCTCCCTGCTCCCTGGGAGACTGCTTCTCCCTCTGCCTCTCTCTCTCTCTCTCTGTTTCTCATGAATAGATAAATAAAATCTTAAAAAAAAAAAGATCCACTAAATGATAGATGAGCCTTTCTCTTGAAATTTATTTCCCTGAGTAGTAGGGGATTACATTTTGTGTGCACACAGGATGCTTCTGGAAGAGATGTAAATGGGGAAAAGAAAAAGATTGATCTTTTTCCTTTCTACTCTCAAGCCAGGCAAAGCAGACCATGACCCTTTATTTGGCATTTCTTTTCTGAATTGACAAAAATTATAGCAGACCCCTAAAACATGTACTGGAATACATCCCATTTTTAATCCCAGTCTATAATTCAGCCATATCCAGCCCACTTATCTTACTAATGCCATGAACCAGCAGGAGTTTATGTTTTCATGTTCCCCGAAGTCAGGAAATCCTCTTTTCTTCTGGTTGAAATAAGTTCTATAACTTTATCACTTTGCAGTCCCCATTCCAATCATGAACATTAATTCAACAAATACTTAAGCTATGGTCCAGCCACTATATGAAGCATGAGGGATTGAGGTAAGAGACGGACCCGGTGTGTGTGTGTGTGTGTGTGTGTGTGTGTGTGTGTGTGTGTGTGTGTGTGTGTGTGTGTGTGTGTGTGTGTTTGAGAGAGAGAGAGAAAATGAGTGGGGTGAAGGGCAGAGGGCGAGAATCCCCAAGCAGACTGCCCAATGAACGTGGAGCCCCATGTGGGGCTTGATCCCAAAACCCATGAGATCATGACCAGAGAAGAAACCAAGTCCCACGCTTAACCCACTAAGCCACCTAGGGGCCCCTTAGAGCTACCCTTATTGTGTGCCGACAAACTGCAGACAAGGCTCTGTGCCACACTCTTTCTATCACGTAATGACAGCTGTCATGTAGGTATGTATAGTTGCTAGATGCTTCTTCAGCATTCACTTCCCACCCTCCTGCCGTACACCTCCCGTTTTCTGTTGGGGATCCTCGGCGATGGGAAGTCCGTTCCCGGCTCACGCATTGGAGCACATGACCAAGGTTAAGCCAATCAGTGCATTTCCTGCCCCTGGCTAGTGATTGGTTCAGAGACGGCCAGGTGACCCACTGTGGTCCAATTAGAGTGAACTTCCTAACTTGGGGGAAAACCAGGACAAAGGCGCATGTGCACTCGTTTTCTGGTTTGGGTGTTAATATTGGAGGCCTCTAACTCCTGTAGCTATTTTTATTAGGACGGAGGGAGGGCACAGAACAAGCAAGTATCACTGCAAGGATCTCAGGTGAACAATGATGATTTCATAATCTCCGGACCAGCCTCTGCTGAAATCCTGCCATATCTCTGGGCTTCTCCGTTACAGTAGCTGGTGAATCTTCTTTATTGTGTAAACCACTGGTGAGTTAGGTTTCCTGTAACTTGAAGGAAAGCATCACACATGATCTCATAGGAAATATCATGCCCATTTTCACAGCTCAGGGAATAAAAGTATTTGTCTTCATCACCAAGCCAATACATACCAGAACTATGATTTGAACCAAAGTTCGACTGACTCCCACATCCACGCTCTTTCTATGACTGTACGTCCCCCAATTTTAATGCAGTTTAAGAGGTAGATGAAAAGTACACTAGTGACAGAAAGGAAGGAATGATCAACTCCCGTGTGTGTGGTGGGCATGGAGATACTCCAGGAGGAAGAATAACGTTCAGAGGCACGCATGGAGTGACTGGCTCATGACATATGCCGAGTAAATATTTTCTTTTTTTTTTTTTAAGATTTTATTTATTTGACAGAGAGAGAGAGACAGCGAGAGAGGGAACACAAGCAGGGGGAGTGGGAGAGGGAGAAGCAGGCTTCCCGCGGAGCAGGGAGCCTGATGTGGGGCTCGATTCCAGGACCCTGGGATCATGACCTGAGCCGAAGGCAGACCCTTAACGACTGAGCCACCCAGGTGCCCCTATTTTCTATTTTATCTTCTTTTATGCTTCTGAAAAATACACATTGCCAGAGGATCCTAACCTGAGGGTCCCAATCTCTTCATGGGTCCTTGAAGGCAACACAGGGAACTAAAAGTAAAGCCGTCATTCTAAAGCAGAGTTGCACAGACTAATCCAAACACTCCTCTACTGTTCACAAGAGCTATGTCAGCCTAGTGTGGCTACCCCATGCTGCTTGGTCAACAAGTCCTGGTGTCCCTTTAATGTCACTTTGGTCTAGACCCTCCTTTTGATCTCAGTGCCATTGTTCATTGTTGCTCGTGTAAAGCCTTGCTACTCAAAGTATGGTCCATGGACCAGCAGCTTCAACCTCACGTGGGAACTTTTAAGACTCTCAGAACCTCATCTAAGACCATCTGGATCAGAATGTCCATTTTAGTGCATTAAACTTGGAGAAGCACTTTTGTATTTTACCACGAGAGCCTCCCAAGTGATGATCCCTGCTTCTAATTTTATGCCACCTCCATTCCCCACCCCATTCTCCCGGGTGCCATTAAATGACATTTCAGAAGTACGGATTATGCCTTTATCCTGCTAAATATCAGTGGTTCCTTCAATGGTCCCCTGTGGCCTTCTGGATAATCTCCACATTCCTTTGACCTAGGTGCCAAATGTGACTCTTTTCTGCCTGGGCAGTCTCATCTCTTACTGGCCCTTCACGCTTACCTATATGGCAGCTTAGTTGCGGAATAGCTCAGTGATTGAACACATGGGCCTTCGTGTCACATAGACTTGGATTCAATATCGGGCACCACCTGGGTGACTTTGGGAATCTCACTTAACCTTACTGAGGCTGTCTTCATCTGTTAAAAAGAAGGGCGGGGGGGAGGCATGTGTGTGGGTGGATAAGAAAAGCTGTCTTGGGCGCCTGGGTGGCTCAGGTCATGATCCTGGAGTCCCGGGATCGAGTCCCGCATCGGGCTCCCTGCTCAGCAGGGCGTCTGCTTCTCCCTCTGACGCTCCTCCCTCTCATGCTCTCTATCTCTCATTCTCTCTCAAATAAATAAATAAATAAAATCTTAAAAAAAAAAAGAAAAAAGAAAAGAAAAGCTGTCTCATAGACTTGTGATGTGCACAGAACCCAGAGCTCAGAGCCTGGACAGAGCAAGCTCCCAATATAGTAGCCACTTTTGTTTGGACTTCCCCAAACTCATTAGACTCACATTTGTATCCTTGCACTTGCTCTTCCAGCTGCCCAGAAATCTTTTGCTCTTCACTTGATCACTCCTACTCATACCTCAAAAACTTAGCTCAGATGTCACCTCCTCTAGGAAGCCTCATTTGTCACCTTCGTCATCTAAATCAGTGCTTCTTGGCATTTGTGGCTTACCTCTATCATAACACTCTTTACAGGCACCGAGCTACATATGTATTTGTTTAATAAAATGGGGAAATCATACATATTAACAAATGTAGCTTGTTTATAGACAGAACCTAGCAAAACATGGCATCCCCAGGCAAATAAAAATACAAGGTCTTGGTTGAAACCTTCATGTTCCTTCTCATGAGGATTTCCCAGTATGTGCTTTATGACATATGGTTTTAAGAACCTTGTAACTGTTATCAGACAAGATGGCTCCTTGTTCAGAGAAGTGTGGGAAATACAGGGTTACACAAAGCCAAACAGTTCTCAGAGCTTCTAAGATGCTAATATTCATAATGAATCTTCAAGAAAGTGATATATTATGCATTGGCCACCTGCATCGGCCCACAGTTTCTGCCAACTACTGAACAACACCTCTTCATGGCCGAACCCTGGAATCTAGCACATTCTCTGGCACTGAATTCATGCTCACAAGTATTTATTGGAAGAGTAAATATTAAATGTATGTTGCATTGTCCAGGGGAGACATCACTGGAGCCCGAATTAGTTCAACAGTAGTAGAAACAGAGAGGAAGGGAGAGACTATAGGTTAATTAATGTAGATCCACACAGGCTAATATCAGCGAGATTTGCAGGTCAAAATACACATTTTCTGGCTTGAACAAAAATGTCATCTGCTGTGGTTGTTTTTGTTTTTTTGTTTGTTTGTTTTTTAAAGATTTTATTTGTTTATTTGACAGAAGGACAGCGAGAGAGGGAACTCAAGCAGGGAGAGTGGGAAAGGGAGAAGCAGGCTTCCCGCTGAGCAGGGAGCCCGATGCGGGACTCGATCCCAGGACCCTGGGACCATGACCTGAGCCAAAGGCAGACACTTAACGACTGCACCACCCAGGCGCCCCCGTGGTTGGTGTGGAAGAGAAGGGATTCCATTTGAGCTGCTTCTGGGACATTTATTCTAGTGGAGCTGTCCAACAGACTTGCTTACACACATCTGGAAATAACAGATCTGTGAACTTGCAGCACCTCTACTCACTTTGCTATTTAGGTTTATGTCAACCTTTTTTCCAGAAAATACCTGACTTGCCTCGGTGCTGATGGAAAATGGAAGAGAGTAGAACAGGGTCTGTACCTATACAGTCAGTATGGATAGGATGCAAGGATTTTGCTCCCTGGATGGAGCAGTACTGTGGAGCATCTGGAAATATCAGTCCTGGGTGCAGAGGGATGCTCCTGAATCATTCCACATGGAACAGTCAGGTGCATATAGACACAGCATAGAGCAGTTGTGTTATGACGTGCTTATGAGAGCTATACAGAAATCAGGGCGATTTTAATAGACTTTTCTTCCATTTACTTAGTTCATTCATTCACTCAACAAACATTTACTGAGTACCTACCATGTGCCATTCCATATTCCAGCTCTGATGATTCGAAAGTGAATAGAGCACATTTCTACTCCATGGATAGACTCATGTAAACATGTGAATTGTAGTAAGTTGTAGTACACACTTCTTTTTTTATAACTATTTTTAAAAGATTTTATTTATTTATTTTAGAGAGAGAGAGAGAGAGAGAGAGCACCCATAAGTCAGGGGGAGAGGGGCCAAGGGAGAGGGAGAGAGCAAGAAGCAGATTCCTGCTGAGCGCGGAGGCCAACCCTGGGCTCAGTCCCAGAACCCTGAGATCATGACCTGGGCAGAAAGCAGATGCTTAACCGACCGAGCCACCCAGGCGTCCCCATGTAGTACACAATTCTGGTGAGTATAAGGGCATGACATCTCTGGAGAATGGTTTACTAAAAGGCATCAGGTGCCTTTGACAATGTGCATATCCTTTGACTCAGCAATTTCACGTTTAGGAATTCACCCTAAGGACAGAAAGGATGTCTCCAGAGCTTTAGCTGCAAGACTTTTCTCACAGTTTTCTTGATCATCCCAAGAAGTTGGGGATAACCTGATTTCCTCATAACCAAGGAGATTGGTTATGTAAATTATTCTATAGGCAGCGGGAATGCAATAGAGGATTTTAAGCACATGAATGGCATTGAATGTGTGTGTGCTTCAGGATAATTTTAGAAGCAGTGTGGAGAATGGTCTCTGGTGGGGGGAAAACAGAAGTGAGCTAAAGCAAGGCAGTGGGAATGGAGGGGACAGTTGGATTTGGAAGAGGTTCCTAGGGTAGTATCAGTAGGATTTGTTGACCAACTATGGTTGTGGGCAGGTGGAGAATGTGGCATATTGGAGAGTGAGGTACTGAGGAAAAAATGTGAGATTTCTAATTCAGGTGGAGCAGGTTTGGGGGAAGATCTAAGGAGTCTGATTTTGAACATGTTCAGATGGAGGTTACAATCCCGGCCATTGCCATGGTGATTTCTTGAGAAGAAACGAAAGGTTTGAGAGGTGGTGTGAACGGTGGGTAAGTGTTTCGCCTCTGGGACTGGCGGGCTGAGACTGAATGCAGGTCCTGCCACTTATTAGTAAGCAGTTTTCTTACTTATTAGTGAGGAGCTCTCTGAGTGACAAGCGCGCATCTCGTAGGATACTGCTCGGAGTATACAGTTAAGAAGGGTGGGTCTTGTAAAGTGCCCAGTATGTAGTAACCACTCAAAAAAATGTCAGTTCAAAAACAAAACAAAACAGAAGGGGCGCCTGGGTGGCTCAGTCGGTTAAGCGTCTGCCTTAGGTTCAGGTCATGATCCCAGGGTCCTGGGAATGAGTCTTGCATCAGGCTCCCTGCTCAGTGGGGAGTCTGCTTCTCCCTCTACCCCTACCCCCTGCTCATACTCTCTCTCTCTCAAATAAATAAAATCTTTAAAAAATATATTAAAAAACAAACAAACAAACAAAAAAGCGCCATAATACAGGGAGAGTCGCCATGCCCCCTGGGGGTTTTTCTCAGACTCCCTCCCTACCCTACACAGGCACGTAGCCTTGGCTTCTCTCATAATAACTTCATGTCCCCGCACAGCCGAAACACCTGATGCCCTCTCCTTGAGCATTTCATGCAGAAGCACCAGCCCCACCTCTCCAACAGATGCAGGATTTCAGGTCCTAAGTCTTGGGTATATATTTCCTTAGCTTCTTTTCACTCTCCTAAGCCTCTTTCAAGAGTGGGCTTTCTGGAACTCTCTTTAACTCTATTTGCTCTTCCAAATCCATTTCCCTCTTTTATCAATTTTCCCAAGACAGCTGGGTATTTCCAAGAGGTGGGGGGTGGGGCAGGGGCGGTGGAACATGGGAGAAGAACGGGGGCCGAAGATGGAGATCGGAAGCCATTGGTGTCGGGGTCACCACAAAGGATAGTTTTAACTAGGAAGGGGTGAAGAACGAGAAGAGCTGGAAGGGGATAACACTGGAGAACCATCACTGAAGGGGGTGAGGGTTGGAGAAAGAGCTCGTGAGGGAGACGGAACAGTGGGAGCTGGAACCAGAAGGACCAGAAGAGAGGAGTTCTGGAAGGCAGGTGGGGCGGGAGTTTAGAGTAGGGTCTGGCTCACCAGGTTGTATTTTTTTAGAGAGATCGAGTAGGATGATGATTGAAACAAAGCTATTGGATATGACAAGAAATAGGGACCTTTGAGCCACATCAGTGGAATGGAGAGAGGTGACTTGCCTGAAGGTCATGAACTAGTCAGTGGTGTAGCTAGGACCCCATGCACACTAGAATGTTAGTAGTGTCTCTTGTGTGTTTTGGAAACTAAGGATATGTTATTTCATTGTTCAAGAGATAAAACCCTAAATCCCAAACTCATACTTACATGCTTAATTTGATATTCACTTCTCCCTAAGCTGGGAGGAGGTCTGTTGACACATTTGGTCTATTGTACCCCATCTGTATTTATTTGAGATGCCTAACAAACACATCCAGATTTGCTTTATGGAAGCTTATGAGCTCCTAAGACATCGATCACAGGCTTTACAAACAGAACAAACCAACAAAACAACCCCGTTCTGATGACAGAAGAGAACTGTGGCATTCCCAACTCTGCATGATGAAAAGTATACAGTTCTGCTTTGGAACCAACCCTCCTGGGCCCCCAGCCATAGGCAACCACTCACCTGCTTCCTTTCTCTTTAGAGTTTCTATACATGTCCTTCCTCTATAGTAATGCATCCTAGGTAGTCCATATAAATGGAATCATGCAATACACATGTGATCTGTTATGGTTGGTGTCTTTCACTTAGCACTGTGTTTGCAAGATCTATCCATGTTGTAGCATGCTATCAATACTTCGCCCCTTTTTATAACCAAATACTATTTTACCATAAGAACATGCCACATTTTATTTGTCCATTTGTCCGTTGATGGACATTTGTGTTGTTTCTAGCTTTTTGGATCTCACGAATCATGCTGCTATGAACGTTGGTGCACACATTTTTATATAGTTGTATTTTTTTCATTTCCTGCGGGTACATAGCCAGGATTGGAATTGCTGGGTCCTATGGTAACTGTGTTTACCCTTTTGAGAACGTGCCAGGCTGTCTTCCAAAGAGTGTGCGCCCTGGTACATTTCCACCCGCAGCACGTGAGGGGTCCAATTTCGCTCCTCAGTATCTCTTAATAGAGCTCTGCTTTGTTTTGGAGACCTCATTGGGTAAATGCCCTAAAGGTGAGAACTCTAAACCATCAGCCAGCACAATGTAGTAGTAGTAATAATAATAAAACCAGCAAAGACAATGACAGTTGTACGGGGGCTCTCCAATGTCATGTCATGCGTGGTCTCAGTCCCCCCCCACATAGTGTCTTTAGAGGCTTAGAGGTAAAGAAAGTGAAACTCAGGGAAATTAAGTGGTATGTCACATGGGTTAACACTGCTTGCAGGTGGCAGTGTGGGGGCTTGAACTCAGACGCTCCAGATTTCAAAGCCTGTGTTTTTGAACACCGTGCTGTTCCAATAAGCTGGGTGTCTCATCCATTTGCAAATTGTTAGCACACCGGATAAAGGATCAAATTACGGAGCTGATATTGCATTATTTTCCCTTTCAATCAACCCAAATGACAGTTATAAAAGTGTGTGGCACTGGGCCCCGCAGCCGCCCTGGCCCTCTGTAATCATCCAGCATCCCCTATGAGTCTGGCATTTCCACAAGAGTGAGGCGCCCAGCCAGGATGGGAAGCCAGGGCTGGAAAGAGCCACTTAATAATTCCACGCAGATGGTTAACTTCAGCCAGTTACTGAACTTGAAGCATTACCTCCCTAGACTAATGCAAACAGACAGGATTCTGGGCATGGTTGTGTCAGGGCTCCTGTTGTCCCCTAGGATTACAGAATTGTATTACTCACACATTTTTAGAAACAGAATTCATCTGTCTTTCATCGATGCAACAGCACGTGCTCAGTAGAGATGATTGGAGAATTCAGAAACTTAAAAAGGAAAAGATTTCCCCCAACTCTCCACTCTTAGAAATGACCACTATGAATATTGTTATGTATTTGCTCCTCATCTTTTTATTTTCCACACATTGAAAACATTATTGATTTTTTTTCCTGATTTTGAAAGTAACACATATCCCTTGTGGGAACGTTGGAGAATTCAATCAAAATATTATTTGTTATCTCGACAGTTCATAGGTAGTCACTCTTAACGCTTTGGTATATGTCGTTTCATGATTTCTTTTGGGGCGCCTGGGTGGCTCAGTTGGTTAAGTATCTGCCTTCGGCTCAGGTCATGATCCCAGGGTCCTGGGATCGAGTCCCACATCGGGCTCCCTGCTCAGCGGGGAGTCTACCTCTCCCTCTGTCCCTCCACCCACTTGTGCTTGCTCTTTCTCTCTTTCAAATAAATAAATAAAATCTTCAAAAAAAATAAGTGTTTTCTTTTATTGGATATGTTTATATGTGAACAGATAACAAAATTGGGATCACAGTATTTTTCATTTAATTTCTACTATTATCACTTTATGAAATACTTAGTATGATTGAGATCACAGTGTACACTTGATTTTAACCAAAAAAGCAAGAACAATAGCCCATCCTTCAATATTACAATTTGTTTTCTACTTTTCCCTTTTACGTTTTGATGAACCTTGTGTTACAATGTTTTCCCCATGACATTTCAAACTCTTTGTAAACATAATTTTACATAAGTATAGAATTTAGTCATTTCCCTTTTGTAAGATATTAGACTTTTCCCACATTTTACAGAAACTATAAGAAATACCTTCTGTAATCAAAACCTCAATGAGATACCACTCACACCAGTCAGGAATGGCTAAAATTAACAAGTCAGGAAATGACAGATGTTGGCAGGGATGCGGAGAAAGGGGAACCCTCCTACACTGTTGGTGGGAATGCAAGCTGGTGCAACCACTCTGGAAAACAGTATGGAGGTTCCTCAAACAGTTGAAAATAGAGCTACCATACGATCCAGCAATTGCACTACTGGGTATTTACCCCAAAGATACAAATGTAGGGATCCGAAGGGGTACGTGCACCCCGATGTTTATAGCAGCAATGTCCACAATAGCCAAACTGTGGAAAGAGCCAAGATGTCCAGCGACAGACAAATGGATAAAGAAGATGTGGTATATATATACAATGGAATATTATGCAGCCATCAAAAGGAATGAGATCTTGCCATTTGCAACGACATGGATGGAACTGGAGGGTGTTATGCTGAGTGAAATAAGTCAATCAGAGAAAGACTATCATATGACCTCACTGATATGAGGAATTTTTTTTAAAGATTTTATTTATTGGAGAGAGAGAAAATGAGATAGAGAGAGCACATGAGAGGGGGCAGGGTCAGAGGGAAAAGCAGACTCCCTGCCGAGCAGGGAGCCCAATGCGGGACTTGATCCAGGGACTCCAGGATCATGACCTGAGCCGAAGGCAGTCGCTTAACCAACTGAGCCACCCAGGTGACCCTGATATGAGGAATTCTTAATCTCAGGAAACAAACTGAGGGTTGCTGGAGTGGTGGGGGTGTGGGAGGGATGGGGTGGCTGGGTGATAGACATTGGGGAGGGTATGTGCTATGGTGAGCGCTGTGAATTGTGCAAGGCTGTTGAATCACAGATCTGTACTTCTGAAACAAATAATGCAACATATGTTAAGGAAAAAAAAGAAGAAGAAGAAGAGAGGAGGGGAAGAATGAAGGGGGGGAAACCAGAGGGGGAGATGAACCATGAGAGACGATGGACTCTGAAAAACAAACTGAGGGTTCTAGAGGGGAGGGAGTGGGGGGATGGGTTAGCCTGGTGATGGGTATTAAAGAGGGCACGCTCTGCGTGGAGCACTGGGTGTTATGCACAAACAATGAATCATGGAACACTACATCAAAAACTAATGATGTAATGAATGGTGATTAACATAACAATAAACAAATTTAAAGACAAAAAAAGAAATACCTTGTGAGTATTTTTCTTAATATTGCAAATATTTCTTAGGGTAGATTCCTAGGAGGTGAATTACTGGATCCAAGAGATCTGGCTACTTTTTTTCTTCTTTTTTTAAAAATTATGACATTAATTTTAATTTAATACAGAAAAGTAGACAGAATAACATGACAAAGATCCCTGAACCTACCAGCCATTTTTTCCTTAATTTTATTTATACAATCTTTTATTCAGTTTTTAAATTTTTTTAATTTTTATTTTATTTATACACTCTTTAATTTAGTTTTTTTTAATATTTTTTTTATTTATATGAGAGAGAGAGGGAGGGAGCATGTGCTCAAGCAGGGGGAGGAACAGAGGTAGAGGGAGAAGGAGAAGCAGACTCCCTGCTGAGCTGAGAACCCCATGTGGGGCTTGATCCCATGACCCTCAGATCCTGATCTGAGCCGAAGGCAGATGCTTAACCAACTGAGCCACCCAGGTGCCCATTTAATTAGTATTTAATATTGAGATATAATTTCTAGTAAAGGGCATATATCTTAAGTGGCTTTCTCAATGAATATGCATAGTCATATATATATATCCATGTAAATTATATATATGTGTGTATATTCATACACACACACACACATCCCACTATGTCATCAATTATTTCAATACATTTCTAGTATTTTAACAAGTTCCCCTTCTTGTTTATTTGTTCAGTAGCCTCCTAAAAGTAGCCACTATTCTGACACTTATCATTATAGATAAATTTTGTCTGTTTTTGAACTTTATATGGATGGAATCATTCAGTATGTACTATTCTGCATCCGGTTTCCTTTGTGTATTATTAAGTCTCTACAAGTCATCCCTTTTTTGGTAGTTGGTCTATTCCATTGCTGTGGCTACAATCACAAAAAAATAATGTATATATCATAAATGTTAGTGAGGATGTGGAGAAATTAGATCCTGCATACATTGCTGGAGGGAATGTAAAATGGTTCAACCACTGTGGAAAGCAGTTTGACTGTTTCTCAAAAAGTTAAACATAGAATTACCATATAACCCAGCAACTGCAGTCTTCAGTACCTTAAAATAAGTAGTCGAACAGATATTTCTATGCACACATTCATAGCAGCACTATTCACCATAGCCAAAAGGTGGAAACAACGCACATGCCCATTAACAGATGAATGGATAAATCAAATGTGGTGTATTCCTACAATGCAATGGCCATCCAAAGGACGGAGATACTGATTCATGCTACAGCATGGATGAACCTCAAAAACAATATGCGAGGGCACCTGGGTGGTTCAGTTGGTTAAGCGACTGCCTTCGGCTCAGGTCATGGTCCTGGAGTCCCGGGATCGAGTCCCGCATCAGGCTCCCTGCTCGGCGAGGAACCTGCTTCTCCCTCTAACCCTCCCCCCTCTCATGTACTCTCTCTCTCTCTTTCTCGCTCTCTCAAATAAATAAATCTTTAGAAAAAAAAACAATATGTGAAGAACAAGAAGCTGGACACAAAGGTCACATAGTGTTTGATTTCATTCATGTGAAATGTCCAGAACAGGTTAAGTTCATAGAGAAAGAAAGGACTGGTGGTTGCCAGGAGCTGGAAGGAGGGGGAATATGGGATAACTACATAATGGGCATGGAAGTCTCCTGAAAATGTAATGAAATGTTTTGGCATGAGATGGGGTGGGGATTGTACCACACTGGGAAAGGACAATACCACTGAATTGTTCACTTCAAAATGGTTAATTTTAGGTTAATGTGACTGTCACCTCACTAAAAATATTTAATAGAGTCAAACTTAATCTTTTTCTTTAAGGTTTGTGTTTTGGGGTCTTAGGTAACATAAGTTTCCACTGCAAAAGAATAAAGATATTCTTCTATGTGATGTTACACATTTTAAAAATTTTGCTTTTTCTCATTCAGGTCTTTAATCTACCTGGAATTTGTATATATGATATGTGTATGTGATATGTGTATATATGATAGGAAGTTCAAGGTTGACATTTTTATTTTAGTTTTCCATTTTGTTAGGCAACTACCTCACCACCATTTAGTAAAGAGTCTATCCATTCTATACTCATTGGTAATGCCACCTCTGTCACATACCAGCCTTCCAAATACATGTGGGTCTATCTGGGGGCTCTTGATTTTCTTACGTCTTAAGGTTTTACAATAGGTTTTTAAAAAAATATTTTATTTATTTATTTGACAGAGAGAGCGCGCACGCACGAACGTGAGTGCATGAGCGGGGGGAGGGGCAGAGGGAGAAGCAGACTCCCTGTTGAGCATGGAGCCCAATGTGTGACTCGATCCCAGGACCCTGAGATCATGACCTGAGCCAAAGACAGACTCTAACTGACTGTCACCCAGGTGCCCCACTGCCAGGTTTATTTTAAAGTCTTATTCCCTATGAAGATTTCAACTACAGTTATCACTGAAGAGAATTGCCATCTTTATGAGACTTATCCTTTTGTACCCTTGAATGTGACATATCTATCTCTTCATTTTTTCAGTTCATTTTTTATGTTGTTTAGCAATGTAACATAAAAATCATTAATTAATAGTCCCAGTTGACACAAAATAATAATTTTCTCCTCAAAGGTTCTTGAGGGTTTTTTTTGTTATTTTGATTATAACCTTAAGTTTGATTAATAATGTACAGAAATATTACTATTTGTGTATGTTTATCTTGTTTCCAAAAACTTAGCCTTATTAATTTTAATACCTTTCATGTGGATGTGCTTGCATTCTTTTTGCTTGCATTTTTATATAGGCAATTATAGTGTCTGAAAAAGAAAGTTTTGTTTCTTCTGTTTCAGTTCTTATGCCTCATTTATTTTTCCTATCTAACTAGGCTAGGATCTCTCAAAGTGGAGATGACAGGCATCCTTGCTTTGTTCCTGACCTTAATGATCAGGTACAGAGGTTCAACAGTAAGTGTTGAATGTTTGCTGTTGATTTTTGATAATTACTCTCAAGAAGGTTAAGGAAATGATTTTCTATTCTTAATTTGCTAAGAAAAAAAGACATATATGTGACTGCTAATTTTTTCAAATGCTTTTTCTGTATCCATTAAGGTAATCCAACAGGTTTTTTAAAATCTGTTAATATGGTATATTATGTCAATAGATTTTCTGATACTGGGACATTACTACATTTTTGAAATAAACCTCATTTGTTTGTAATGTATTTTAATATTTAGAATTTTTGTACCTGTGTTTATAGGTGAGCTCACTCTAGAATTCTTTTACTGTACCATTTTAATCTAGTTTTGATATCAAGGTCATATATTGTCCTCATAAAATGAGCTCTGAAACAATTTTTATGAAATAAGGATTATCTGTTATTTTGTTAAAGCTCACCTATAAAACTGTTTGGGCCTGATGCCTTTGTGGGACTAAGGAGGAACATAAATTTTTATATTAAGAACTCAGCTTTTGGGGTGCCTGGGTGGCTCAACTGGTTAAGCGGCTGACTCTTGGTTTTGATCTCAGGGTCCTGGGATTGAGCCCTGAGTCAGGGTCTGCACTCAGTGGGGAGTCTGCTTGAGGATTCTCTCTCTCCCTCTCCCCCTCTTGGAATTTGTATATATGATATGTGTAAGTTTTTGTAATGATTATTGATTTTTTTTATTTCTTAAATATATTTTAGTAGTTTACTTCTTAAAGAAATTTATCTCTTTCAACCAATTTAAAAAAACCTACCTGTATTTGTATTATGTATCCCTTTTCATTCTTAATATTACTCATGAGTGCCTATCCTGGTGAGTCTTGAGAGGTTTGCCTTCTTTATTAGTATATTCCTCCCAAGGAATCAGCTTGTGGTTTTGTGGATCTCCTCTATTGCTTCTTGGTTTTCTATTTTTTATGCTGTCATTATTATTTTCTTTTTTCTACTCCACAGGTTTTATCTGTTCTTTTTTATTTATTTTTTTAAAAGATTTCATTTATTTATTTTAGAGAGAGACAGAGGGGTGGAGGGGCAGGGGGACAGGGAGAGAAAGAGAATCTCAAGCAGACTCTGTGCTTAGCATGGAGCCTGATGCTGGTTTGATCTCACAAACCTGAGATCCTGATTTCAGGCAAAATCAAGAGTCAGATGTTTAACCAACTGAGCCACCCAGGCACCCCATATGTTCTTTTTTATTAAAGTCTTTTGAGTTGAACACTTAACCCATTTTTTTTTTTTACCATTTTAACCATTTTTAAGAGTATAGTCAGTGGTATTAAACTCATTCATTTTTTGCAGCCATCACCACCATCCATCCCCAAAACTCTTTTCGTCTTGTAAAACCGCAAATCTATACCTATTGAACAATAACTCTCTATTCTCCTCTCACCCAGACCCCTGGCAACCAACATTCTACTTTCTAGCTCTATGATATTTGACTCCTCTAAATACCTCGTGTAACTGGAATCACACCATATCCGTCTTTTTGTGACTGGCTTATTTCACTTAGCATCATGTCCTCAAGGTCTGGCTTATTTCACTTAGCATCATGTCCTCAAGGTTCATCCGTGTTGTAACATATTGCAGAATGCCCTTCTTTTTAAGGCCAAACAGTATTCCATTGTATGGCTAGACCATGTTTTGCTTATCCATTCATCCTTACCCACTTATTTTTAGTCTTACATTTTTTTTTAAGAGTCAGTTGGAGTTTATTTTTTTATTTAAATTCAATTAATTAACATATAATGTATTATTTGTTTCAGGGGTACAGGTCTGTGATTCATCAGTCTTATATAATACCCAGTGCTCATTTCAACACATACCCTCCCCAATGTCCATCACCCATTTTGTTTAATGCAGGCATTTATGGCTACACATTTACTTCCACCAAAACTTACAAGTTTTGATATATGGTACTCTCATGGTTATTCAGCTCTAAATATTTTATGATTTTCATTCTTACTTCCCTTTTCTCTCATGGGCTATTTAGAAGTTGATTATTGATAATAACTTTTTTAAAAAAAGATTTATCCATTCATTTTGAGAGAGAGAAAGAGTGCCTGTGTGGGTGGAGGGACAGAGGGAGCGAACCCTCGAGCAGGCTCCCTGCTGAGAGCAGAGCCCAATGTGGGGTTCAATCCCTCGACCCTGAGATCACAATCTGAGCTGAAACCAAGAGTTGGACACTCAACTGACTGAGCCACCCAGGCACCCCTATTGATAACTTTTTAAGGACACTTACTACCAGTGGCTAAATAATTTTCTCAAACAGGTAGGCCATGCTACACTTTTCCACAAGCCAAATGGATACCAAAAATTGCCCCAGATGGCATCTTAAAAGCAACAACAAACAACAAACAACTCATATCCTATAGGGTCTTTCCTACCCCTCCTGCCATACAAAACACCATATCAGTGCAGTAAAGGCGTCAGTATAAGAAAGAGGCTAAGTCTGGATTCAATTGCTGACCAGGCCACTTGGTAAGTGTGGGACTTGGAGCAAATCATTTTTTGTACCTCAGTTTCATCCTGTGTAAAACAAGGCCGACAAAATAGTATCTGTTTCCCACAGTTATTAGGAAGTGTTTAGAACCTAGCCCTCATTAAATAAACTCTTACTAATTTTTATCAATCTAGCTGCTGATTTTACTTTGTATTTTCAATGCTGCCCTGCTGTGTTAACCCCTGAGTTTCTGGAAAGTAGAGACCCGTGTTCCAAACAGCTTTGTTATAATTGTGTTATATATATAAATTGTGTTATAACTGTGTCCAAAGTATGTTCCTGTCTCTCTCAAGTTCATGCAAACACCTACGGAGTTGACACGGGGCACCTGGGTAACAAGACTGTCCCATTTCATAATTCCAGTTACACACGCAGAAGCAAACCCTAGAGATTCTCACAAAAATGCACTCGACCCAGCCCAGAACCCACAGATTCAAGTCCACACTCAGGCTTCTGCACACTCGCCACCAAAGATGGATCCACCGCCCACAGCTAGAGATGCGCTCACCAATCCCACTCAAAACCTAGCAGCCCTGACAGATCACAAGCAGCATAGCGTGCCCTGGCAAAGCATCACCACCGGCTCCAGCATGAGCAGGGGCCTTGTTTTTTTACTTCCTTTGGTTTGGTTCTATTTTAGTTGTTGTTTGTCTGTTGCGCTTCTTAGAGTTATCATCTGCCCCTCTTTCTCTCTACCCAACCCCCAAGCCCCCCCTCCCGCCTCCATTGCGCATGCGCCCTGCATCCCTCCCCCTGCAGGGTACCAGTCGGCGCTCCCCGGCCCTGGCGGCGGAAGAGATGGAGCAGCGTCACGAGCGCCCGGCCCCTTAAAACGCTGCTGGCTGGAGCCGCCTCCCTCCCTGCAACCCGCGGCGGGGATGGAGTAAAGGGGGGACCCGTCGACCTGCCCGCGGGGATCAGCGATGGAGTTAAAGCAATCTTTGTCCACCCATCTGGAAACCGAGAAGCCTCTGAGGCGCTATGGGGCGGTGGAGGAGACGGCGTGGACAGCAGAGGGACTGGGGAGAAGTGAGTACTCGGCTGGAAGGGGGGCACAGTTGGGGATCCGTGCGCTGGAGCCGGTGGTCGTGGGAGCTCAGGGGATCGCGGGGAGCGCACCAAGGGGAGCGCCCCCGCAGCGGGGCTTTCACCGAGGGGCGGATGCGCAGCGCTGCGCAGCGCTGCGCTGCGCAGCGACGCGCTCTCCCGCGAACCTTTTGTTAAGGGGGACCCTCCAGGCTGGGCTTCACCGGGAGGCTCAGGAAATCGCGAGGCAGCAAACCGGGAACCTGGGGGTGAACTGGGTAGTCCCGGATCCGTAAGCTCGCAGCTGGTCTTGGAAAGTAAGGTCTTTCCCGCAGCCGAGCGAGGAGAGTCGGTTCTCCGCCCGGGATGCGCTAGGACGCTGGAGCGGTTGGACCATCCTGGAAAGCGCCCACATCCCTGGAGAGGGGGGAGTGTCCGCTGGTTTCTGCCGTGTTTCTCCCCCGGGCACGAGGTTCAGGGCACACCTGAAATTCCCAGCGTTTCTTCCCCCGCCTTCTCCTGGGTCTCGGGTGGGAGGGAAAGGGTTAGGGGAAGGTTAACCCTGTGCACACCCTTCTCCTTTCTCCCTTGACTCATTCAGTCTTTGGTTTGGGTATAATCCTAGAAGGCACTTCTGAAACGCGCTGACTTTATTTGCTGAGTCTCTCTACGGTATTTAGGTGTCAGCAGTGTTTACAGATAAACGAAGGATTTTTGTTTTTCATGAATAGGACGCCGCGGTTAAAACTCCTGCTTTCAAATAGAGAGGCAGCCGCAAGGGCCCCAGGGGCACCAGCGGCACCAGCCCTCCCTGCAAAGCCAGGGCTCTTTGTGGTGCCCCTGCCTTTGCCTTGCACACCCTAGCACGGTGCCTCCTGCTGGGCTGGGAAGGGCCTCTTACCTTTCTCAAGGACCCTCAGCTTCCTGCCTTGGCTCTGGGTAACCATGCTCAGCACCAATAGCAGAGCTATGTTGGACCAAAGTACTGTGAATGTGTGTATGTGTGTTTTTTTTGTTTTGTTTTGTTTTGTCTTGACCTGGTAGAAAATTGTGTGTGTGTGCGTGCGTGTTTGTGTGCTCTTTCTCCACACCTGTTATGACAAATTCAGAAAATCTTCCTAGAATGGCTCAACTGTATTCTGGTTCTCAAGGGTTCAAGTTGAAATCACAATCAAATGTCTTAGTTCTGCACCTGGCACCCATGGTGCTCCCAACCGCTTTCCTTTTCTTTCTCCTTTTAAAATCTGGGTCCTTCCTCCTGGTTCCTCCTTTGAAAACCCTTTTTGGCTTTGGTACTTTGGCATGACACCCAGGCTGAGGGGCTCTGCTTCCTACAAGCTCAGAAAAATCCCCACAATGGCTGCCCTGTATTGATAGATGGCCATGCACCAGGTCCTGTGCTAAGAACTTTAAGTGCATCATCTCATTCAGTCCCCACAGCTACCTACCGGGGTGAATCCTACGACTGCCCTTCCACGGTTAGAAAAACCTGGGCTTGCTAGGTGCCGTGACAATGAAGCTTCAGAGTCAGGATTTGAACCCAGAGCCCCTCTCTGCTTTTAACATGAAGGTTTATTGCTTTTGCAGTTTCAGGAAGCTCTCTCAATCTGTTGAGAGTCCCAGAACACACACAAATACGTGGCCACCCTGTTGGTCTCTTGAGCCCCCAGTGGCCTTGAAAGAATGCTGGGTCTTTGCAGAGTAGAAGCCGTGTTCAAATATGCTCTGGGTTTGAATGCTGGCTCTGCCCCTCGCTGGCTATGGGACTGACTTGAGGCATGTTTTGAAGCCTTACTCTGCCTCTGTTCTCTGAAATGGAGACGATAATAGGACCTACCTTATGGCTCCATTGCAAAAACTCAGTAAGAAGATATATGTCAAGCTCAAGGTAAGTGCTCAGTACGTGTCGGCTGCTTCGATTATTTTATTACCACATCTGTAGAAGCAACAGATTCCATCCTTCCATCCTTCACAAGGCTTTGCATAAAACAACACTTTGGACTCAAACTGCCGTGTTGGTCAGTTCCCTAATAATTCTCTTACAGCTTTTTATTTTGCTAGGACAGTTTTCAAATGTACAGGAAAATCACACCAAACACCTAATTTATAGCATTTTAGCTCCTGAAATTTTTTTCCTTCTGAGTCTTAGGCTGCAAACTGTTAAAAGCCTGGTAGAAAGGCTTTCTCATCTTCTCTGTTCCAAACCATCAAAGACTCTGACTTTTGCTTCCTGTTCACATACAAGACCACAGTTTCTGATCTTCTTTTGCAATGGATCGCCAAATCTGTTTTTTCCCCATTCAAACTTGAAATAGTCTTTTTTTTAAAGTTTTTTTTAAAGATTTTATTTATTTATTCACGAGAGAGAGAGAGAGAGAGAGAGAGAAGCAGAGGGAGAAGCAGGCTCCCAAGGAGCAGGGAGCCCGACGCGGGACTCGATCCCAGGACTCTGGGATCATGACCTGAGCCGAAGGCAGACGCTTAACCATCTGAGCCACCCAGGCGCCCCCAAACTTGAAATATTCTTAAGGCACTGATCCAGAGTCCCCCTTTTGAATCATAAATCTAGGATTGTTACCTTTAGAAAGCCTTTTATCTCTGGACTCATGTCAGCAACCTGACCTTTTTTTAAGTCTTTTTTTTTTAAGATTTATTTATTTATTTGAGAGAGAGAGAGAGAGCATGAGCTGGAGGGGCAGAGGGAGAGGGAGAGAGAATCTCATGCAGACTCCACGCCTAGTGCGGAACCTGACACAGGGCTCAATTCCACAACCCCAAGGTCTTGACCTGAGCTGAAACCAAGAGTCAGACACCTAACCGACTGTGCCACCCAGGTGCCCCCTGACCTTTTTTGATCCAAGTGGCTTTTTTTGAACTCCCTCTCAACTTCCCTGGGATCTATGGGTTCATACCATAACATGTTGGACCTCCATTTATTTATTAATGAAGTGTGAAAATTAGTACTATTGATTCTATGGAATAACAACTGCCTAGCCAATGAAAGTTGTAATGCATGAAATGCTGGAGGCAAATAAAAAGAGGCCCATTAAAAAGAAACCATGCTTGGAGCTCCTGGATGGCTCCGTTGGTTGACCATGAGACTCTTGATCTCAGGGTCAGGGGTTCGAGTGCCACACGGGGCATAGAGATTACTTTAGAAATAAATAAAAATTAAAAAAAAAGACATGCTTTAACTTCTACCTACATTTAAATATTTTATGTTAAACACTGAGTGTTACTTAAAAACAATTTTTTAAAAGATTTTATTTATTTATTTGACAGAGAAAGAGAAAGCACACAAGCAGGGTGAGAGGCAGAGGGAGAGGGAGAAGCAGGCTCCCCAACGCGGGGCTCGATCCCAGGACCCTGAGATCATGATCTGAACCGAAGGCAGATGCTTAACCAACTGAGCCACCCAGACACCCCTTACAAAGAATTTAAAAGGCAGGGGGCGGGGAAGGGGCACCTGGGCCGCTCAGTCGTTAAGCATCTGCCTTCGGCTCAGGTCATGATCCCAGGGTCCTGGGATCGAGCCCCGCATCGGGCTCCCTGCTCCGCGGGAAGCCTGCTTCTCCCTCTCCCACTCCCCCTGCTTGTGTTCCCTCTCTCGCTGTGTCTCTCTCTGTCAAATGAATAAATAAAATCTTACAAAAAAAAAAGGTGGGGGGAAGATTGTAGAACTGGTCATTGTCGGTATAAGTTGTATTATCTTCAATTTTAACTATAGTTTTTGGATGGAAGATATGTATAGTACAGCAGCAAAGAATGGGGGTTTTGAAATCAGATTAAATGGGTCCAAACCAGCTTTAACACTTTGTTGCTTTGTCACCCTGGGAAATTGTGTGTGTGTGTGTGTGTGTGTGTGTGTGTTTTAAGATTTCATTTATTTATTTATTTAACAGAGATAAGAGAGTGTAAGTAGGCAGAGCGGCAGACAGAGGGAGAGGGAGAAGCAGGCTCTCCGCTGAGCAGGGAGCCCGATGCGGGGCTCGATCCCAGGACCCTGGGATCATGACCTGAGCCGAAGGCAGCTGCTTAACCGACTGAGCCACCCAGGCGCCCCATAATTTTTTTAAAGATTTTATTTATTTGTCAGAGAGAGTGAGAGCATAAGCAGGGGGGGAGCTGCAGGCAGAGGGAGATGCAAGCACGCTCTGCTGAGCAAGAAGACTGATGCAGGACTCGATCCCAGGACCCTGGGATCATGACCTGAGCCGAAGGCAGATGATTAACCAACTGAGCCACCCAGGCGTTCCCCACCCTGGGAAATTGTTGAACCTCTCTGTGTGTCAGTTACCTCAACTGTAAAATGGGGATATGTTGGTTTGAGACTTTGGGAGCTTCGCCAGGGTGAAATTCAAAACCGGCCCCCCATACACAGAGAGGAAGGAAGGAGAGACAAAGAAAGAGGTCGCTCCAGATGGCAGGTGTAATAAGCAAGGAAATTTATAGGTGGTTGCAAGACCAGTAGAACTCCATACCTGCCCGCCAGAATCTTAAAAAAGTTTTTATGGAGGTCTGAACAGGGTTCAGTTATGTATACTTCCAGATGGTCTCCGTAACAACTTACTCTTTCAAGGCTGTGCCCTTGGAACTGCTCTCACTGTGAAAATGCTTGTACATTTCAAAGACGGGGAGGGGGCGAGGAGTCTCCAGTTGCCGGTGTGGGGGGCAGCTCTTGGGTCAAGGGTGGTCATGTCTTCTCCATAACCTCCTCCAGCAGGATAATAATCATAATGACCACTTCAGGTGGGAGGATTAAATGAGACAATGTATAGAATGCATTTAGCACAGAGCCTGGCACATTGTAAGTGCTCAATCAGTGCTGAATAGTTGTCATAATAGGACATAAGCGGTTGGCTCCGACAGCATGGGAGAAGGTTATTCCAAGCTCACCAGTTGGTTCTTGCTTGTGTCCATTGCTTTGTAAATTGCAGATAATGACTGTGTATACACCATGGTTCCTCCTCATGGGAATGTATGGAGGAATGGCTTTTGAATCCTTGTAAAGCACCTGATATTTTCTCCTTTGAGAAGGATTCCAAGCAATTGCTTCCATCCACCTTAGACATCATTTTCCCACTAGCAGTGAGTTAGTTTTCCTTTTCTTTTCTTTTTACTCAGTTGGAAAATGGATAGTGACATTTCAGTGTGGTTAGATGTATGAAAATATTGCTTTCAACCAACTGTAATTAATTGAGAGAGACATAAAGACAAGGTGACTTTTGAAAAAAGCATGGAGCTTTTTAAAAGCACAGTTGTCTGTGGTCGTAGCCATTTCATGATAGGTTTGCATGTCCCCTAAAGGATGATCAAGATTTTGGAGAGGACAAATGCAGGGTGTGTGTGTGGTCGGGGTGGGGAGGGGGTGGGGGTGGGGACGGGGGGGGGGGCAGGGACACAGCGGGGAGGAAATGTTCCTAGAGGTAAAAGTATTGGCAAAAGCACAGAGGTAGAAATAAATGTGCTGAGAGTGGGGGATCGGAATAAAGCAGAAAGCTCAATCACCAGGAACACCAGACGATTATTTAGAAGTCCAAGGGTGTGTGCTGACTAGCAAACAGATGGGTCCACTGGCCAATGTTTCAGGTGTAAACAGTGGGGAGGCGTAAATAATATGGATTGCCGGTGATCCACATGATCGATTTTTGGCAAAGGTTTTGTGTTCCTCTGTCTGATTATGCTAATTTCATTATCTCAGTTTTATTTTGTTCTGTCATGATTTCTTTTTTTGAATGTACAGACTAGTATGTGCACTTTATCAGAAAAATTGAAATTCATCTGAAATGTAAAAATAAAAAGCGAAAAAATGACTGTAATCTGCTTCCCCCTGCCCCTCCCCCGTGCATTCATTCAGTAAATAGGTACTGAGTGCTCTGTGAGCTCCAGGAAGGGTTCTAGGGGCTGTGGATACAGTGTTGAGCAAGGCGCACAGGGTTCCTGCCCATGGGGAGCTTCTGTTCAGGGAAGTGAAGGTGTCAGATAATATACAGGCAAACAAGTAATGTAGCTCAAATGGTTAAGTGTTACATGGAAATTAACAGGGGAGGGATATTTCCCATCTGGTGGTGAGGAAATGCTTCTCTAAGAAGGTGACATTTTGCCAGTAAATGTCGGAGATCAAAAATTCAAAGGTCCTTGCTGTGTTAGAGGAAGAGACAGAAGGCCAGGGTGGCTGGCACCCAGAGAGTCAGGGAAGAGAATGGAAATGAATCACAGGGGAGTCAGACTGGGTAGGAACTTGTAGGTTGTGGTTCCAAAAAAAAAGTACAGATTTTATTCCTTTTGCAGAGGAAGCTACTGCTGAGTGTTAAGCAGGAGACTAACATAAGCTGGGTTTTGTTCTTAAAAGTTCACATAGGCTCCTGGATGGAGAATAAGATCACAGGGAGTAAATGAGGATCAATGTAATTATCTTTTGCTGTGGTCCTGGTTCTTAATCAATCCTGTTGATAAGTGGTAGGAATTTCTTTTTTTTTTTTTAAATCTTTTATTTTTTATTTGACAGAGAGAGAGAGTACAGGAAGGGGGACAGGCAGAGGGAGAGGGAGAAGCAGGCTCCCCGCTCAGCAGGGAGCCCGAAGTGGGGCTCCATCCCAGGACCCCAGGATCACGACCCGAGCAGAAGGCAGACGTTTAACTGGCTGAGCCACCCAGGTGCCCCTGTTGTTTCATTTTTGCAAGCATTTCCTTCTTATGTGTTAACTGAAGGAAAAACTATTTGTGCTTCTTCTTGGTCTCTGATTAGTTATTAAACACTTATTAATAATAATAGTAGTTAATGAGTTCTAGCTGTGAACTTCAGCTTCTTAAATTCTCATAGCAACCCTATTAAGTCAGTTGCATTCTTATTCCCCTTTTACAGATGGGGATAGCTTCGGGAGGTTGAGAAACTGCTGAAGGTCCCCAAAGCTGGTATGTGGCAGAGCTCGAGCCCCATTCTAGACCTCTGCGACTGTCACCTGGGTCTCTTTGCCTAGCGTAGATGCTGCGGAGATTAGAGATGAGATAAGACACAGCCCCCTATCCTTAGGAAGCTTCCAGATTTGGGGAGCGTGGAGACACAGAAGTAAAGAACAGCATAATTTGTAATACCAGGAACAAGAAACAAAGGCTAAATGAAGGGACAGTGGGGAAATGAGAGGAAGGAAAGCTCTGTTCTTCCTGGGGGACCCCAGCGCGACAGCAAGGAGGGTGTTTGCACTGGGCCTGAAGGCTAAGCAGGGTTTCGAGAGGTTACTGGTGAAGAGAACGGCATTTCGGTGAGCTGCCCAGCCCCACGCAAGGTGGTGGGGATCCCTAAGGCCAGGGTCCATGCACTAGGGTTTTTTTGTTTCTGTTTTTTGTTTTTTTCTGTTTCTTTCTTGTTGGCTCTCAAGTCCTGGGACTCAGGGTCTGTCTGGTTCATGGATGTGAATTATCTGTTATCTGGATGAGCCTGTGGGTTAGAGACCAGCACAGGCGGATGCTGATAGTATAGCCGCTCAGACCAGCACTCACAAAGCTCCCCCAAGGATGCTGCCCATGCGGTTCATTCATCCCTTCACTATTCACTTACTCAGCAGGCTTGAGCCCCTACTGGGTGTTAGCTTCAGAGGCACAGAGAGGAAAAAGACCCACCCTTAAGGAGTTCTCAGGTTGTCTGTGTTCCAGGCCTCCCTCTGCTGCCTCCTTGCCTCGTGATCTTGGGCCAGTTGCCTACTTTCCCTAGATCTCAATTTCCTCCTCTCAGAAGTGGAAATGTACTAAATACCACTGGACTATACACTTCGAAATGGCTAAGATGGCATATTTTATGTTATGTGTATTTTGAGGGATGGTTCTGGGGTCTGGGAGAGAAAGTGGTTCTTGACGTAGCCTGAAAAGATGGACAGTATTTCATTACTGATTGCGAGGAACAGCATTCCAGGCAGAGGGAACAGCATGTGTGAATACATAGACATGAAGCAGCATATGTGGCCAGGGAACTGTAAATGTATGAGTAATGCTTGCTACGCTCTATATGCATGAGGGAGACGAGACCAGAGCAGGAGGTGAGTGCACTTTGAAGCCCAGGGTGCTGGACATAGAAGGCTCAGCTCCCCATTGAGACAGAACTTTCCTGCAGGGTCCAAGGGGGGGGGCGCCTAAGGACCAGACTCTTAGAATAAGTTTGTTTGAATGAATCGGAGTCAGACTTAATAATTTTTTTTTTTAAATGCCTCAACACATAGGGATGGTTAAAGGAGAAAAAAAACAATTATTCTAAGGGCAATAGAAGGGAATGATTATAAAAACTAACCTGCACAAGAACTTCCTACGTGCCTGCTCCGTAGATGTGTTTATATATATATCCTCTAATTCACTCCTTATAAAACACCCTATGATGTGAGTACGTGGAGATATTTATTGCATTTTACAGATGAAGAAATTGGGACTCAGGGAGGTTAAGCAACTTGCCTAAGGTCACTCTGCCCATAGAGGGCAGAGCTGGAACTTGAACCCAAGCCTGGGTGACTTAGTCCTGCTGCCTTCTTGATCTCCTGGGAGTGGCTGGGCTGCCATTCATTCAGACGGGTAAGGTCAGTGTTTCTAGTACATCTTCATGACTCTTAGTACTAATTCTGAAAGACTTCTTGGGCAACAGAGGGGCCGATTAGTGTCGTGTTTGAGAGTGGATGCTGTGCCTACGTTTGAATCCTAGGCCTTTATCCCTCATAAGCTGTATGACCCTGGGCTGCTTACTTCACCTCTCTGAAGTTTCTTTCATCTTCTCCTCTATAAAATGGAGCTAATCACAGCACCTGCCTCATATGGTAACGAAGAAGATCCAAAGAGAAAATATGTGAAAGCCTTTGGCACGGAGCCTGGTGCCCTCGGTAAATGGGGGAGACAGTGTTGATAGAGGAGGACACAAAGTAGGCCTTAACTGGGTATATTTAGACAACTGGAGAGAAAGAGAGAATGAGGGACGTCAAAGTGGATGGACAGCCTCAGAAAAGAATGCAGGTGACAAAGCGGATGGCGGTGGCTGGAGGCATGCGTGAACTTGGCTGCCTCGGGAGGAGGCCTGAGGTGGGAGGTGGGTTGAACAGGGTCGCTATACTCAGCCAGAGTAAACATGCCAGGTGCCTGGAGCCCAACAGGGGACAGAGGTAAAGAAAGTAGCATTTAGGGGGAAAAAAAAAAAAGTAGCATTTAGGAACACTAGTCTGGCGGTGGATGCACCCTGGATGGAAGGGCAGGGAAACTGGAAGGTTCTGGAATCATCTGGTCATGAGCTCACCTAGGCTGGGGTCTAAAGCAGTGGCAGTGGGCGGGGAGGAAGGGGTGAATCAAATATCCTGAAGGGAGAAGACATTAATAGTTGATTACAGGTAGGAAAAAAGGAGGGTCTTCTAAGAGCCGCAATGCGGAAGGCAGGGAATAACAGTACGGTTAGCCTGGGGTCTTGGGAATTGAATACATTGGCACCAGTGGCTGCCCACTCTCACTTTCAGTAGGGCTTAGAGAGGTGCAGGGATTATGTGTAAGGGGAGAATAATGACCCCTTACATTCGTATAGCACTTTCTAATTTATATTTTTCCTGTGTTTTCTCATTTACTCTTCACAAGAAAGGGTAAAGAGCTGGAATCATCATGTCCCTTGGGATGTGGGTAAACAGGTTAAGGACTCACCCCAGGGAAGGGGTACAGCCAGTAAGGACTGAGCAAGGATCAGTCAGTCTAGGTGGTTTGCCCTAGACCAGGGTTTCCAGAGGCATTTTTATTTGAATAACACACGAACAACTGCATTATAAATGGTATGTCTTGGGCCGCCTGGGTGGCTCAGTTGGTTAAGCACTTGATTTTGGCTCAGGTCATGATCTCAGGGTTGTGAGATGGAGCCCTACATCGGGCTCCTCGCTGAGCATGGAGCCTGCTTGAGATTTTCTCTCTCTCTTTCCCCCTCTACCCAGCCCTCCCCCCGCTATCCTGCCTCTCTCTCAAAAAAAAAAAAAAAAAAAACCACAAAAAAAAACAACAACCAAAACAACAAAAAACCCAAAAAGCAAAGAAACCCAAATGATAATAAGTATGTCTAGATTCCATAACATCCAAATTGGAAAATGACCACAATTCTGTGCATTTGAAATCCCCAAACAGGTAAGTCATTCATTCCCTCATCCATTCAATAGCATACGTATTGCTGGCCTCTTATATGCCAATTATTGTGCTAAGCTCTTGAGAATACAGTAGCATTTTGAATAAGATGTTTATACAGTCCGTGCCTTCAAAGTGATTTAAGGTCTACTAGTAAAAATAGAACTACCATATGATCCAGCAATCCCACTTCTGGGTATATATTTGAAGGAAATGAAAACAAGATACTGAAGAGATATCAGCACTCCCATGTTCATTGCAGCATATTCCTAACAGCCAAGATATGGAAACAACCTAAATGTCCACCAACGGATGAATGGATAAAGAAAATATGGTGTATATCTCCAGTGCAATATTATTCAGCCAGGACAAAGAAGGACATCCTGCCATTTTCCATTTGTGACAATGGATGGTCCTTGAGGGCATTATGCTAAGTAAAATAAATCAGACAGCGAAAGTCAGATACTGCATGATGTCACTTATATGTGAAATCTAAAAAAAGAAAAAAAGAAAAATTCAAGCTCATTGAAATGTAGTAGAGAAGTGGTTGCCATGGGCTGGTGGATGAGGGAAAGAGAGAGAGAGGTTGGTAAAGAGGGTGCAAACTATCAGTTATAAGATGGATAAGGTCTGAGGATCTACTGTAAAACCTGGTGACTACAGTTGATAACACTGTATCATATAGTTGAAATTTCTAAGAGAGTGGAACTTAAATGTTCTCTCCCACCCACACACACAAGAGCAGTAGGTAAGGTGATGGCTGTGTGAATCACTAGATGATAGGAGTTGTTTCACAGTGTATCCTGGTAACAAATTACCGCAATGTCCACTTTAAAGATCTTACAATATCGTCGGGCAATTATACCTCAACTAAGCTGAGAAAAGGGGGTCTACAGGGAGCAGTCCCTGTTTCCAGTGCTGCTGAACCAAAGGACCAAGAGATGAGGGTGTCCCTCTTTGTCCTTTGGAAACAGGATTCAGGTGAGTTTGCTGACCCAATGCGCTCTTAGTGAAATGTCCAGAGATGAATTCAGTTGTTTTGCTATACACGTATTTCTGAAGGCCCTTGAGATGATGAGTCCTAATAGGGTCAAACCACATTTTATGGGCAAATCCAAGTGCAGCGATGTGCTCCCGTCTTCTTGTGAGAAAACAATGATTGCAGAAACCCGGGGTGTCATATTCGCTGCTCCGTGCTGAATGCCTGGCATCTATCACATTGGCCAGCACTTAGAAGCCTCTCATTCAATTAAGAGTTGCTGAATTAGGTGGCTGTTAATCCACAAAGACTGAGGTGCAGAGGATTTAATCGTCTTTTGCAAACCTTTGAAATCATCACACCAAAGAATAAAGTTAGCTGGAGTCTTGGTCTGAACCCCTTGCCCCATCTCCTGCTTTAGACGGTTTGTTCGTGATGCTGCAGTTAGACGAGCATTCTTGCTTTCCTGCTTCCAGGGAAAGAGGCGAGATTTTCAGATCAGGTGCAAAATAACAGGCACTGCTTACTGCCAACTGGCAGTGGCAGTGTCCTAACAATGTCATGATGGGCGTAGGCTTGGCGAAGTGCTTTACATATGAGTCATATCTCCTTGACAATTAGACGTCCACAGAAGCGGTTCAGAGTCACATCTTTTTGGAACAACAGAAAACAAAACCCAGCATGGCCACATTAAATATACTGGGCCATTAAAAGCCCTTTTAATTTCATGCAGAGAACAGAGTCATCTTAGATGCTGCTGGTGGAACTGTCTGGCATGTTCCAGGCTTTATGGAAAGCAACCGGATAACATCTATTAAAATTTAAAAGGCTCATATGCTTTGACCTCGCAGTCCCGACTCCTGGGACTCTATCCAACAGAAAAACACCAGCATACAAAAACATATGTGCAAAAAATTAAAAAAAAAAACTGGACACAAAATGAAGGCCCATCAGTAGGATAGTTGAATAAATTATTTTCATCCACTGTGTAATGTTCTGAAGCCAATAAAAAGAAAAAAGAGCAATAATAGTTGTCTTAGAAGTATGATTGAGGGAGGAATAGGAGATCCAGGAAAATGTCACATTCGGTGTCTGTCTCTCTCTATAGCACATATAATATATAGCATCCATGTGCGTGTCCATGCCTGTGTGCCATCTTATTAGTAGGAGAAAAACACGGAAGGATGTATAGTAAGTTGCTGCCCCAGGATACCTGGGGAAAGGGACTGGAGACAAGGCTAATGGGAGGGAAGAAAGAGGAGGTGGCGGGGCGCCAGGGTGGCTCAGTCCTTAAGTGTCTGCCTCCGGCTCAGGTCATGATCCCAGGGTCCTGTTATCAAGCCCCACATCGGGCTCCCTGCTCAGTGGGAAGCCTGCTTCTCCATCTCCCACTCCCCCTGCTTGTGTTCCCTCTCTTGCTGTATCTCTCTGTCAAATAAATAAATAAAATCTTAAAAAAAAAAATAAGGGGCGCCTGGGTGGCTCAGTCGTCGTTGACGTCTGCCGGCTCAGGTCATGATCCCAGGGTCCTGGGATCAAGCCCCTCATCGGGCTCATTGCTCGGCGGGAAGCCTGCTTCTCCCTCTCCCACTCCCCCTGCCTGTGTTCCCTCTCTCGCTGTGTCTCTGTCTGTCAAACAAATAAAATCTTTAAAAAAAAAAACAAAAACAAAAAACAGGAGGTGGGAGCCGTCAGCCAAGGAAAAAAGAAAATTAAAAAACTACTTCCCTGGGGAAAAAAAATCCCCTGATAATATTATCACACTTACATATTTGTGTTAGGTTACACATTTGTGGGATGGGGAAGAGGCATCCTAACTTCAGAAAGGTTAAAATGTGCTGGGAATGGTGGGTCTCAGAATCGAGGAGAGAGAATTTCATCTGATTTAATCCTCGCCGCAATCCTATAAAGATAAAGCAGTGTGTGTGTGTGTGTGTGTGTGTGTGTGTGTGTGTGTGTGTGTGTGTGTGTGTGTGTGTGTGTACACATGAATATATATCCAGGAGCAGAGAGATGGAAATCTTGCCCCATTAGTGAATAGAGAAGGGTTTTGAATCTCTAGACTTTCTGGTTAAGAAGTTCATACCTTTTCCTCTACAATTATTTGTAAACAACCAAGTCTATTAAATTCCATTGGGATTTTATATATATATATATATATATATATATATATATATTTTAAGGAAAGGCATCTGCAAGAGTTTGTAGAGCTCTATTTTAAGAATCTGGGCCATCACTGGGTGGACCATGTTCCTTTAGATCTTCTCTCTTTGCACTTAGAGTTTCCCCTGGTGGTTCCCAGGGCTGAGAAATGAAACCACTCACTCCCCATAATCCTGGTCTCAGGCAAATTCGGGAAATAGGCAATAATCAGCAGAGGAAAAGACCTAACCAGGCTTTCCTCAACTCCTGTGTTGCCTCCTGTGTTTGCTCAGGATGCTATAACAAAAGGCCATAAGCTGGGTGGCTTATAAAAAACAGAAATTTATTGCTCACAGTTCCAGAAGCTATAGGTCCAAGATCAAGGCACCTGCGGATTCTGTGCCTGTTGAGGACCTGCTTCACAGACTGTCCTGTAGCTGCATCCTCACATGGCAGAGGGTCAGGGGGTTCTCTGGGGTCTCCTTGATCAGGGCACTAATCCCATTCATAAGGGCTTCACCCTCAAGACCTAATCCCCTCCCAAAGCTCCCACCTCCAAATAGCATCACCTTGAGGGTTAGATTTTTATTTGTATTTTTTTTTAAGATTTTACTTATTTGAGAGAGAGAGAGAGCATGAGCAGGGGGAGAAGCAGAGGGAGAGAGAAGCAGGCTTCCCGCTGAGCAGGGAGCCTGATGCGGGGCTCGATCCGACGACCCTGGGATCATGACCTGAGCCGAAGGCAGACGCTTAACTGACTGAGCCACCCAGGTGCCCCGAGGGTTCGATTTTTAACATGATTTGGGGGAGGGAGGACATAAACATTCCATCTCTAGCATCCTCCTTAGTCCTGGAAGGAATTAAGATAGCTGAAAGCTGGAGATTTGTCCAGGCCCCACCCCAGGGGTGAAACGCTTTTAGCAGGTGGCTCTTAAAAGGTGGCCATCAGGGGTGCCTGGGTGGCTTAGTAGGTTAAGCGACTGCCTTCGGCTCAGGTCATGATCCCAGGGTCCTGGGATCGAGCCCCACATCAGGCTCCCTGCTCGGCGGGAAGCCTGCTTCTCCCTCTCCCACTCCCCCTGCTTGTGTTCCCTCTCTCGCTGTGTCTCTCTCTGTCAAATAAATACAATCTTAAAAAAAAAAAAAAGGTGGCCATCATTTTGACAAGGAACAAAAATGATTCCCATTTTGGTTTCATTTGGTTCTTCCACAGCCAGCACCCCAGGTGAGACCAGTTCACCCACTGTGTGTTTGCAGTGCCGTGTTCGTGCTGGAGACCTGCCGCCCACCGCTGCAGGATCTGTCCATCTTCATCTTGTTGAAACAGACCTAGGGAAGGCGTCCCCAGAGCACATCCTGCTGCTTAAATCTGGTGCAAACACCATCCGTAAGAGCGGCTCAGCCCCGGCCCAGGGGTGGCCCCAGGCTGGGTTCCAAGAGCGCTAAGAGGTCTGCTTTCCTAGGGATCAGTTTTGCCTTAGAGCAGGGTTTTGTTATTTCCCAAATGCTTAACCAGGCCTAGTTTAGCTTTATGTGTCTTTCTTATCTACTGAAAAAAAAAAAAAAATTTTTTTTTTTTTTTACCTGAGATAAAACTCACATAAAATTAACCCTTAACCATTTGAAGTGTACAAGTCAGCGGTATGGAGTACGTTCACCCGTCTTGTACAACCTCCACCTCTATCTACTTCCAAGAAACCCTGTACCCATTAAGCAGTTCCTCCCCATGCACCCCTTCCCCTGGTCCCTGGCAGCTCCTTTTTGTCTCTGGATTTCCCTATTCCGGATGTTTCGTATAAATGGAATTGTTCTGTATGTAACCTGGCTTCTTTCACTAAGTGTAGTGTTTTTTTAAGATTCTATTTATTTGAGAGAGCGAGCATGAGCAGGGGGAGTGGCAGGCAGAGGGAAAGAGAGAAGCAGACTCCCCACTGAGCAGGGAGCCTGACTCAGGGCTCGATCCCAGATCATCATGACCTGAGCCGAAGGCAGACGCTTAACCGACTGAGCCACCCAGGCGTCCCCTCATTATACTTAATTACCTCCTTATAGGCCCTACCTCCAAATACAGTCACGTGGGGGGTTAAGGCTTTAACACAGGAATCTGGGGGGGGCAGACAATTAAGTCTGTAACAATAGACTTATTATTTAGGATTGGACATCATATTTTAGCATCACGATGTCTAGGGCTGGAAGGAAATCTGTGGAGTCCCTTTGTCCAGGATTTCTCAACCTTGTCCTTACTGACACTGACATTTGGGGCTGGATCACGCTGTACTGTGGGGGCTGTCCCGTGCATTGTAGGATCGTCAGCAACATTCCTGGCCTCTGCCCACTAGATGCCAATAGTACCACCACCCCACACACTCCTGCCCCATTGTGACAACAAAAACTGTCTCCAGACGTTGCCAAATGTTCTCTAGAGGGGCGAACTTGTCCCTAGTTGAGAAGCGCTGATCTAATTCCTTTTTGATTCAGATATCCTAGTTTTGTGAGGCAGAAGAGTCCAAAGATTTTTCTACCCCATCTCTGCACCTTGGTCCCTAGGTTTCTGGCCTCTTTTTCTCCACATGCCTCACGGTTTTCTGTTCACACACACAGAAAGCACTGTCGATAAAAACTGTATTGGATGTGCTCAGGAGTAAGCCAAGAGAAACCTGATTATGAGCTCCCTGAAGCATAAAGAAATCTCCCCATGCAAAATGGATTCGATTTTCCTCAAGGCATTCCTGCCTGAGAAGATTTCTATTTACTACAAATTGAAGTGAAGAAGAAATTGTCACTTACACTTAGAACAAAGAAAATGTTTCAGGTAAGATAAATAGAAATACCCCTTCAAACAACAGCCTTTAACTCTGCTACCAAAATGAGGGGGATTTATGTCAGCCCAGAGAACACGGACTTGAAGTTTTCTCTGGAAAATTCTGTCCAGGGACTGACCACGTGTTATTTCCACCCCAAAGAGTACAGAGACCGTAATGAAAGAGACCACGAAAACAGCCCAACGGATGACAGATGACATCTCCATTCTTGCAAACTTGAAATGGGCACTTCATTTGGCGGCGTGGGGAGACAGAATACATAGTTCTTTTAATGTTCTTGGATGAATCTCTTAGTGTAGACATGTACTAAGAGATCAAGTATTCCTGATGATTCAGGTGTCTTCTCTTCATAAAAAACTGTGTAAAAAAAAAAAGAAAAAGAAAAAAGACTGTGCATACGTCTGCCTGTTTATGTCCAAGGTTTATGATTCTATTGCTTCTCTAGGGCACAGAATCAACATTGTTATTTCTGGAGATAGTCTAGTTCTGTGTGATTCTCAGCTCTGGCTGCACATTAGAATCCCTGAGTAGCTTTTAATACAGTTCACTTCACCTCCCTTTTTTTCAAGATTTTATTTATTTATTATTTATCTGAGAGAGAGTGTGTGTGCATGTGCATGAGTGGCGATGGTGGGGGGCAGAGGAAGAGGGAGAGAGAATTTCAAGCAGACTCTGAGCTGAGTGCAGAGCCTGACGAGGGGCTGGATCTCACGACCCTGAGGTCATGACCTGAGCTGAAATCAAGAGTCAGATGCTTAAGTAACTGAACCACCCAGGTGCCCCCCCACCTCCCTTTCTAATGGACTAGAAACCCCTACTCCAGAAGGACTTGGTTTTCCCAAATGCTCAAGCTGGGCAGAAGCAGAACTTGAACCCATTTATCCTGTCTATTCGAAAGAGCTAAGTAAGAGTTTCCTTCCTTTTTTAAATTTATTTTTATTTATTTGAGAGAGAGAGAGAGAGAGAGAGTGAGCATGAGCAGGGGGAGGAGCAAAAGGAGAGGGAGAAGCAGACTCTTTGCTGAGCAGGGAGCCCGATGCGGGACTCAATCCCAGGACCCTGAGATCATGACCTGAGCTGAAGGCAGACGCTTCACCGACTGAGCCACCCAGGCGCCCCAATGGTTTCCTTCCTAATAAGGGACTTCCTCCCCCAGACTGTGATGGCCAACACCTGAAAACTCTCAGTAAAATAAATTAAATCCTAAATTGTAAATCTGCCCTTGCTCTTGGGAGAACAATTCAACCCACGAGTCCTGTTGCCCTAGATATGCCATCCATTTCCGAATACAAAAGATACTATTGCCATTATGATTTGCAAACACTATTCAAAAATTTGTCACGGATAGAGAGACGCATAACCTGTATGAGGTGGACCAGCCTCTCCATTAATGTAGCTCTTTTTCTGAAACACACTAAACGTATTTAGAAAAGATAAGTGTTCACTAGCTAATGCGTTTCTCAAAGACACAGGCTGTACTATAGGGTGATGGGACATTAGCAGGAGAAATTCACCTGTAGTTCTAATGGGGCATAGGGCAAGAGACAAGGCATATTTGAGGGAATACAGAAAAACATTAATGTATCTTTCTTTGTTATTGTTAAAAGATAATTTTTAGGGGTGCCTGAGTGGCACAGTTGGTTGAGCAGCTGACTCTTGGCTTTGGCCGAGGTCATGATCTCAGGGTGGTGGGATCGAGCCCCACATTTGCATCTGGCTCCACACTCAGTGGGGAGTCTCCTTGAGATTCTCTCTCTCTCTGCCCTTCCCCGCCCTCAAACGTGCCCTCTCTCTAAAAATAGATCTTTAAAAGAAAAAAAAAAAGATAATTTTCAGAAAAAGTAAAATCATGACTCTCACGAAATAAACACGTTTATATAAAATAAAAATAAACACGTTATGGGGCGTCTGGATGGCTCAGTTCGTTAAGCATCCAACTCTTGATACTAGCTCAGGTCATGATCCTCAGGGTTGTGAGTTTGAACTCCACGGGAGCTCAGGTCATGATCTCAGGGTTGTGAGTTTGAACTCCACGCTGGGCATGGAGCCTACTTAAAATTTTTTTTAAAAAAAACCAAACACATGTGGGGTGCCTGGGTGGCTCAGTCGTTAAGCATCTGCCTTCGGCTCAGGTCATGATCCCAGGGTCCTGGGATGGAGCCCCGCATTGGGCTCCCTGCTCCGCGGGAAGCCTGCTTCTCCCTCTCCCACTCCCCCTGCTTGTGTTCCCTCTCTCACTGTGTCTCTCTGTCAAATAAGTAAAAAATCTTAAAATAAATAAATAAACCAAACACATGTTAAAGATTCTGCTCAGTCCATGAAGGAACCGAGTACATGTTATAACCCAATTCAGCAGAATCTGAAGAACAGACTAATATATAGATCAGCAATATTGAAATGAAGGGGTAAACGAAAGTAAATCTGGGTTTTCCTTGAAGGAGAGAGAAGTCAATCGGACCTCTACCAACTGGGCGAGGATTTGCATATGCTCGAGAATTACTTTTGCCTTGTTATACTACTACTTACAGAGTAGTAAAACAGCTCAAAGATAAGGAAAGACTAGAACCAGATAACCCGGAGAGGTGACCTCTAGATGCGTCATCTCCCTTCGAAGCACTTTTCCCCTTACATGACCTACCTGCTCTCCTGAAGAGGAAGCAGGGAGAATCCAGGTTCTGAATTAAGCAGCTTTCAGGCACAAAGAAAACGACACGTTTTCAAGAATTAACGGTTAGGAAAATTATCCTTAAGAGTCAAAAATGATTTCAAATGAAACCCGGTCCAGGGAAAGTCTGTACTTGCAAACGAGTCTGGAGGGGACGGAAAAACGAGGGAGAACGCAGTCATTAATTATGCAGACTATGATCTCTTGATGCCAAATATTTTATGGACTTTAAAGCACCATCCAGATGTTCAGCTTGATTGAAGCTGAGGGGGGGTAAGTCTTGGCAGTTGTCATGTAGCTGTTCAGCAAACTAAAATTCTCTCTCATATATATGTATATACGTATATATATGTTTACTTAAGTTCAGGGTCATTACCATATATCCTGTGGCTGATATCTACCAACCCTGCCTGGTTAATAGATCTTCCTTTCAAAGAAGAGGCTGTTAAACACGGGAATTGGCACACACTAGGAATTCACTGCGTGGTTGCCGAATTGCACCGAGGTATTTGATTCCTAAGCAACTGAGGCACGTTGCTTCCCTTCCTGAGGATGTAGGGATACTGGGCAAGATGCTAACAAGCTTCTAAAAATGGCCTTGAGAGAGAAATCACTTTGGCCTCTGTGGGATTGGAATCGGGTGTCTCGATTTACAGTATATACTCAGATGCCACTTGTATTATCTAAAAATAAAGCAAAGCAGCTTGAAGTTGGCGAGGGAGTCTAAACCCCTTGGTGTTCGATTACTTACTAGCTTGGCGTACAGGGCTGCTCGGTGTATAAAGATCTGGAGACTCCACACAGAGGCATATCGGAGGCAGGGTTTAAAGAGAGAAATCCGTGTACCCATTTGTCTTTTTGCCACATTTATGAAATCAGCCATCTGGCTGCTCGTGGTCCAATAAAATGATCTCTCGTATGACCAGAGGCCTTTTCCCAAAGGCAGCATTTCCTAAGCCATGTTCTGAGAAAGAGCAGCTGATACACGTTTTCTAAGAAAAAGGGAGGACTCTGGTCCATAAGCTTGGGAATTGCGGGGTGAAATTTAGCGATGCCCGTGTCTTGACGGTAGGGATCTTCAACAGACAAATGCACGTTGTGAATTTCAAAGGTGCAAGATTGTGCCTTGGAGCTGGTCTCCTGCCCTTGCTAACCAGCATTTTTATTCCCTTCCTTTTGCTTATCTCTCCCTTTCCCCAAAACTTCCCATTGCCTCTGACACCAGCTGCAAACTCCTTTACCATAGATATATAGATTTTTTTTTTTTGAGAGCGAGCGAGCGAGAGATGGGGGAGGGGCAGAGGGAGAGAGAGGATCTTAAGCAAGCTCCACGCGTGGAGCCCTACTTAGGGCACGAGCTCATGATCTCAGCTGAAATCAGTTAAGCTGGGCACCTGACTGAGCCTCCCAGGTGTCCTACCTCTATCATTTTTTGTTGGTTGTTCATATTTACTTAAAGATTTGAGAGCGAGAACACGAGCGGGGGGAGGGGCAGAGAGAGAGAATCCAAAGCAGGACTACCCGCCAAGCACGGAGCCCGATGGGCTGGATCCCACCACCCTCAAGATCATGACCTGAGCCGAAATCGAGAGGCAGACGCTCCGCTGCTCCTTTTCTGTGATATGCACAGCTGATCCCAGCCCCTTCTGTAAAGGAAAATGCCAACGTAGCTCCACGTTCCTGCCCAGATTGTCTCCAAGTCTCACCCACATAGAAATACAGGTGTTGCCAAGGTTCCAGTCTCACCTCCTCCGGAAGCCCCCATATTGCCTGTCAGTCCACCCCTTCTTTTCAAGAATTCCTTCCATTTCTGACCTCCTATTACACTCCGCATCCTGCGTCCTTGATTTGTCTCACTCCATTGATCCTATAAGCTCCCCTAGAGCAGGGACCAAGCCTTACCTTTGTTTTCATCTCCCTCTAGCGTTTCCGCCAGGGGTTGGCAAACTTTTTCGGTACGGGGCTAGATAGTAAATATTTTTGGCTGCACAGACCATACGTCTCTGTCAAAACGACTCAGCTCTCCTGCTGGAACCCCAGAGCTGCGACGCCTGAGAATGCCCGAATGAATGGGCATCGTTGTGTTCCTTCGAAACTTTATTTCTGGACACCGAAATTTGGATCTCATGCCATTTTCCCACATCATGAGATATTCTTCTTTCGATTTTTTTTTCCAACCATTTAAAAATGTAGAGGCCATTCTTAGCTCTGGAGCCAGAAAAACACTGGTAGTGGGCGTCTTTGGCCGGCAGGCTTGTCAACCCCTTGCCTAGACAAATGCCAGGCAGAGAGAAGGCGGTCAGATCCCAAGTGACGTTTTGTTTGCTGCAGGAGGGGAAAGTTCTGGCTATTTTGGCTTTGCTCTCATGCTTGCTTGCTCCCAATCACCACTGGCAGGCTTTTGGCTCGGAGAGCCTGTCCTCTAGGTAAGGAGAGTACACTGCCCGAAAGAAAAGCCAGCGTCGTTTAGTATTCCTTTTATAGGTGCTCATTTGGGGGCTTTCCACACACCAGGGAGAGGATTGTTGACAAGTCAATAGAAATCGACTCTGGATAACCTAGAGGCTTTCCAGGTGTGGGAGCAACCCACTGATCAGCTTAAGGGGTTGCAGAGTTTAAACAATGAAATAGAAGTGAATAGAAAATATAAGGATGCATCTAAGGTCCTAAGGGTAAACAGTATTTTGTGCAATGTTTATGTCACTTCTAATTATGTGTGTATGTGGATACCGGGACTGCTGTGTGCTTGTCTCACTGTGGGTCACATTCATATAAGCTTGCAAAGCACAGAAACTTGAGGAAAAAAAGTTTACTGGAAGCACGTGGAAATCCTTACAGAATGAAAAAAATAAAGGCTAAATAGGGGCGCCTGGGTGGTTCAGTCGTTAAGTGTCTGCCTTCAGCTCAGGTCATGATCCCAGGGTCCTGGGATCGAGCCCCGCATCGGGCTCCCTGCTCAGCAGGAAGCCTGCTTCTCCCTCTCCCACTCCCCCTGCTTGTGTTCCCTCTCTCGATGTGTCTCTCTGTCAAATAAATAAATAAAATCTTTAAAAAAAAAAAAAGGCTAAATAGCCAGGCTTTAAAAAAGAAGAGGACCCATGATAACTATGGAGTTTTGGGTACAAAATCAATCAATCAATCAGTAAATCCAGGTGGTAGAAAATTCAGGCTGAATCAGCACCCCCGTTTTCCATTTTCATCCCCAAGACACTGTACTCAAGATGCAAACACCCAAGGGGAGGACAGAGAGACAAATTTCTGAGTTAACCAGTCAGTTCTGTTGCTTGAAAAGAATCCTACCTGCGTGCGAAAGCTTCCGCCATGAGAACCTACGAAAGGCAGGCCAGACCCAACACACTTTCCCCACACCCCAGTGCCTCCTCCCAATATTGACCTTTGCAGCTACTCTCGGGCAGTGGACCGTCCCCGGTCACGGGACCGGTTCCATGAGCAGACAGTGGCTGCATGGCGGTTGAGGGAAGCCAAGCTAAGGTCAAAGCCAAATGTATGTGCTGGTCCAGCTCGATGGGTACCCAAGCCTGGGCTAGCAAGGGTGGGGCATCTTGATTGCCAGTCCCAGCAGACAGCATTCCATGAGAGAGAGAGAATCTCACAAATACAACGGAGGTGCATGACCAGGGAAAGGACAGTGGGTGTTTGCGGAGAAAATCCCTCCATCCCTCTACAGATGACCACTCAGGAGTGAGGTTGGTTTTCCCTCTCCCATAAAAATACCTAACTTTTTAATTCTGATCATAAGAGGATTAATGCTCATAATTTTTTTTTTTTTACTAGATCATCAGTTTATTATAAAAGGATATAACTCAGGAATAGGCGATGGAAGAGGTGCATAGGGCAAGGTGTGGGGGAAGGGTGGTGAGCTTCCGGGGGCCTCTCTCCCCGCTCCTTCACATGTTCAGCAGCCCGGAAGCTCTCTGAACTCTGTCCTTCTGGGGTTTTATGGAAGCTTCATCACCTAGGCATGGTTGAGTCATAATCTTTTTAATTAAAAAATACTGGAGATTATCAAAGAAAGCAAATGTCATTTATTTTTTTTAAAGATTTTATTTATTTATTTGAGAGAGAATGAGAGAGAGAGCGAGCATGAGAGGGGGGAGGGTCAGAGGGAGAAGCAGACTCCCCGCTGAGCAAGGAGCCTGATGCGGGACTCGATCCGGGGACTCCAGGATCATGACCTGAGCCGAAGGCAGTCGCTTAACCAACTGAGCCACCCAGGCGCCCCAGAAAGCAAATGTCATTTAAAATAATGCTTCCACCCTCGGATAACCACTGACGACATCCTTTCCGGTTTCCCTTTGTCCTTCCTTCCTTCCCCTTTCCCTGCCCTCCTCCGCCTCCAAATCGTGATCCTCAAAGAGAGACAAATCACGTTTGGGAATCTGGTCCCTTTTCTCACACACTTCCACTGTTATAGGGTACATCTCTCTCCCTGTGGACAGAAGAGCGGGTTCTTTTCTTTTTTAGTGTTTGGAGGGAGGAAATCTTCATGCAGGGCTGCCTGTAGCTCAGAGCAGGTGAGAAGTGGCAGCTCAAGAGAAAATAGTGCTTGACACATTAGATGTAACTCGCATAAATTAAGCCACCGTACCAAGAATGGGATGTAACAAAGTCTAACTTCATCCAATAAACACACGTTTTGATTCTTTGTGTGCAGATGGCTTACTGGGCACTGGGAGGGGGAGGAGAATAAGGTAGAGTTGCTTCCTTCAAGAAGCTCACCTTCTAGCAGGGGAGATAATCCCAGACAATGGCACATGCCAGCCGGTGGTAAATGCACAAACCGGGCACTACGGGGGACACGGGACAACACAATTAACATGCAGCTATCAGTTCGTTCGTTCTGATACATTTTCATTTCACAGATAGGAGGGCATCTGCTCTGTCTCGCACTCCGGCCTCCCCTGGATCCCCTCCCGGTTGGTTGCTTTGCTCTCAGTTCCCAGGGTGGGGAACCTCTGCTGCTTTGTGACTTTGCTTGGATTTTCTCCCTTCTCACCCGGTGAACTCCTCCTTCTCATGCTTTTAGGTGTCAAGTATCAATGTCGCCCCCCCCAAAAGGCTTTCCCCGGGCTCCCGCAGGCTCAGTGCCCTTCTGTCTTGCCAGTTTTCTTCCTATCACGTGGTTACTCTTTCCCTTAATTCTGTTACAGAGGGAATCACTACCTGTTCTGTTTGCCCAGCGCTTGGCAAGTGCTCAATTAATACTGCCTGAAGGAATGAGAAATAAGTGAATGTGCCCAATTTGAGAATACACTTGTTGAAAAACAAAATTCAACCGAATACATTTTAAAGACCTTACTGGCTTTAATCAATGATTCATGAATGGGGCAGCATCCAATCTAGTAGACAGAACAGAGCTCTGAAGAGAGGTACGAGGCAAGAGTTTTTACAGCCAGAAGGGAGCAGGAAGAAGAAAGTTGTACTAGGCAAAAAAAAAAAAAAGGCGTGTTGGTTACGCATTGTTACTGTTTTAGGGATGGCATTTAGGATTGGCACGGGTTTATCAGGTAGATAATGTAACTAATCTGATCAGGCAACTCCTGATTGACTGGTTGAAGGTTCCATTTCTGGGAGAGCCGAAACTGTAATGAAGTTAAGTCTCGGTTTTGGGGATATGGGGCTTGGCCTCCATGATTCCACTGGAGTCTGCTGTCTAGTTTCTGACACACTCTAATGAGAAAAGGGAGCTGAGACTCGATGTCCTGATTAAGACCAGATAATGGGTGGCTCTGATTAGTTAACAAAGGGAGATGCTATAGCACTGTGGGATGCTGGACTGGATCCTGCAACAGAAAAAGAACATTAATGGGAAAAGTGGTAAATTCAAATCAAGTCTGTGGTTTAGGGAATAGTACTGTACCAATGTAAATTTTAAGTAGACTCCACACCCAGCGTGGAGCCCAGTGTGGGGTTTGAACTCATGACCCTGAGATCATGACCTGAGATCAAGAGTTGGACACTTACCCAACTGAGGCACCCAGGCGCCCCTAAAATTCTTCATTTTGACACACGTACCTTTGTTCTGTAAGATGTTAACATCGGGGGAAATTGGGTGAAGGGGACACAGGAACTCTCTGCAGTATGATTGCAACTTTTCTCTAAGTCTAAAATTATTCCTAAATAAAAACTTCATTTTAAGAAGAGAAGGAGATGAGAAGAAGCAAAGAAGTCAGCGCGTGGATCTGGTCAGCGGTATAGAAGCTCTCTGAAAGTGTGAATATTGATCTCTTTTTCTTTGTTTTTTTTTTTTTAAGATTTTATTTATTTATTTGATAGCAGGAGAGAACAGACAGGGGGAGTGGCAGAGGGAGAGGGAGAAGCAGGCTCCCTACAGAGCAAGGAGCCCGATGTGGGGCTTGATCCCAGGACCCTGGGATCACGACCTGAGCCGAAGGCAGATGCATAATGACTGAGCTACCTAGGTGCCCCATTAATGTCTTTTTCTGACTTTGTTTAGAATTCCTTCCAGAATGCTGGTGTAACTCGGGGCTTTCTGTTTCTGGCTCTATGATACTGAATCCAGAAAGACTTTTCTGTGGATAGTAAACTCATTCACGTTTTGGAGGTATGGGGTAACAGAGAAGGAGCCAGATGGACCACATTGAGCTTTCCATTCCCTCTTGCGCAGTCACCTATGAGGTGTCATTCACTTTCAAGGCTGGAAATGAACAAACAAAAAAGTCAGCCACACTCAAGAATATGAGGAAAAATACTAAAAGGTTTTTTTCTTCCCAAGTTTTATTACCTGATTTTGTATTTTCAAGAGAAATATCGGGTCCCCGCATTTTTAATCACAATTTTTTTAAAGATTTTAATTATTTATTTGAGAGAGAGAACACATGAGCAGGGAGAAGCAGACTTCCTGCTGAGCAGGGAGCCTGACGTGGGGTTTGATCCCAGGACCCCCAGATCATGACCTGAGCTGAAGGCAGACGCTTAACTGACTGAGCCACCCATGTGCCCCTAATCACAATTATTAAAAAGAAATATGAAATTCTTTAAATCTTAAAGCCTGATTTGACGCTAATTGAATAATGACTAACCCTATTTCTCCAAGATTCACCAAGCACCTTACTTCAGTCTAGGACATAAAGGATTTTTTTTTCAACTTCTTTTTAATATTTCTTTTTTTGAAAAATTTTTAATTAACATATAAAGTATTATTTGTTTCAGGGGTACAGGTCTGTGATTCATCAGTCTTACACAATTCACAGCGCTCACCATAGCACATACCCTCCCCAATGTCTATCACCCAGCCACCCCATCCCTCCCACCCCCCACCACTCCAGCAACCCTCAGTTTGTTTCCTAAGAGTCTCTTATGGTTTCTCTCCCTCTCTGGTTTCGTCTTGTTTCATTTTTCCCTCCCTTCCCCTATGATCCTGTCTTGTTTCTCAAATTCATCATATCAGTGAGATCATATGATACTTGTCTTTCTCTGCTCAACTTATTTCACTTAGCATAATACCCTCTAGTTCCATCCACATCATTGCAAATGGTAAGATTTCATTTTTTGATGGCTGCATAATATTCCATTGTGTGTGTGTGTGTGTGTGTGTGTGTGTGTGTGTGTGTATACACACACCACATCTTCTTTATCCATTCATCTGTTGATGGACATCTAGGCTCTTTCCATAGTTTGGCTATTGTGGACATTGCTGCTATAAACATTGGGGTGCAGGTACCCCTTCGGATCACTACATTTGTATCTTTGGGGTAAATACCTAGTAGTGCAATTGCTGGGTCGTAGGGTAGCTCTATTTTCAACTTTTTGAGGAACCTCCATACTGTTTTCCAAAGTGGCTGCACCAGCTTGCATTCCCACCAACAGTGTAGGAGGGTTCCCCTTTCTCCGCATCCTCGCCAACATCTGTTGTTTCCTAACTTGTTAATTTTAGCCATTTTTTTAAAGATTTTATTTATTTGACAGAGGGAGCACAAGTAGGCAGAGGGGCAGGCAGAGGGAGAGGGAGAAGCAGGCTCCCTGCTGAGCAAAGTGCCTGATGCAGGGCTCGATCCCAGGACTCCGAGATCATGACCTGTGCCGAAAGCAGATGCTTAACTGACTGAGCCACCCATGTGCCCCAATTTTAGCCATTCTGACTGGTGTGAGGTGATGTCTCATTGAGGTTTTGATTTGTATTTCCCTGATGCCGAGTGATGTTGAGCACTTTTTCATGTGTCTGTTGGCCATTTGGATGTCTTCTTTGCAGAAATGTCTGTTCATGTCTTCTGCCCATTTCTTGATTGGATTTTTTGTTCCTTGGGTGTTGAGTTTGATAAGTTCTTTATAGATTTTGGATACTAGCCCTTTATTTGATGTGTCATTTGCAAATATCTTCTCCCACTTTGTTGGTTGTCTTGGTTTTGTTGACTGTTTCCTTTGCGTGCAAGAGTGTTTTAAAAGTCTAAAAAAAAGGGCACCTGGGTGAGTCAGTCAGTTAAGCCTCTGACTCTTGATTTTGGCTCAGGTCATGATCTCAGGGTTGTGAGATCAAGCCCCATGTCAGGCTCTACACTCAGCGGGGAGTCTGCTTAAGATTTTCTCTCTCCCTCTCCCTCTGCCCCTCCCCCTGTGCACGTGCATGCTTTCTCTCTCAAATAAATAAATCCTTTTTTAGAAGTCTCAAAAAATGAGCTTGCAAAATTAATTCCTTTACATTGCAATAATAAATGCATGTACTATACTTGTTTAAGCATATTTTGCAAAGTCAAGCTATACCATAATCAGATCATAGTGTCAAAACTTATGACTCATTTTGTTAATGCCTGTTTTTTTCTTCTCTTGTCTAACTTGTAATCATTATAAGCTTAGCCATGGCCAATGATTAATTATTAACTGCTTTGATGGAGCACAGTGGAGCTTGAATGTGCTAACAAGTCCTTCTCAAACAAGCCATTGGAAGGGACCAAGAAGAACTGTCAAGTTTCCAGCCCTACTTGCCTTCCATCGGGTCAGTTTCTCTCCTGTAGTACATACTAAAATCACCTGTGCCCAGACACCATCTCAATCCAGAGATTCTAATTTCTGGGGATATGCAATAGGCTCTTGACCATAAATGACTTTGTGTGAAGCCTACAAGATCAAGATCACTACTCTATTTTACTGTGAGCATGGTGAGGACTGAGCAGGAAAAATGGAGATCAACACTCAGAAAATTACATTCGAAAGGCCCTCCTTTGAACAGAGCAACAGTTCAATTAGTGGAATTTGGTTATAATGAGTATTTTGTGAGAAATCACGCAGGCTCTGAAGCATCAACAATCTCTTGCAACAAAGAAGGCTTGAAATGAATAGGGGAAGAGTAGAAAATTGTCACCTGAAAAAATGCACAACAATGGCCACCACTAGGGTGTTCAACCATCTTGGTTTGCCTGGGACTGTCCTGATTTGAGCACTGATAAGTCCTGCGTTCCGGGAAACCATCAGCCCCGGGCAAAGTAGGCTAGTTGGTTGCCCCACTACTACCTGTTTTATGGACATTGCAAGGATTTAGAAGGTGTTTGCTACCCAATGGTGCACAAGACAGCTGGTCACCTTGTGCTTATCCCTGGCACAAAAAGCCAGATACTGTGATGCTGACAGTAGCTGCTGCAAGAACATGGCCCCAGAGGAGAAAAATATGTGTATGGAATGAGCTGGTATATTGGACACACAACAACCAAGTCAACAAAGCAGTGCTAATGTTAACGATATAGCAAGATAGGAAATAGCTTTATTTTAAGGAAGGCTCCTTCCCTCCCCCACTTCTGGGTTGTGAGTTTGAGCCCCACATTGGGTGTATAAAGAATGCTCCTTTGAAGCATTCACCAACAAGGCATTTAATCTGTATACTGAAGCCAGGAGGCTTCTGGCCTGACTTTCCATCCATTTTTTTTCAGAAAGGGCCATAGTTAATGTTTGACTGTTCTTTATAGCAATTTCTGGCTAACCAAGTTGACACTTTCCTTCCTCTTCAGGCAGTGGAGACGTGAGAGATTGAATTAATTCCGTGGCATTCATTGCAGGGGCTGCATAGATGCTGTCAGTAGGCTTTTAAAAAGTCTCTTAAAAGTCATACGTGCTCATTATAAAAATTCAAGCAATACAGAATGTAAAAAGTAGAAAGTAGAAGCCATATCTCACCCTCAAGCTACCCTCAGGTTTGGTGGACATATATTAATGTATGTATTTCTTTAATGAAAGGAGTTATATGTAGTAAACATAGCCTAATTTTTTCACTCAATGTATCATGGCCAACTTCCTATGGCAGTAATACAGAACTAGCTCATCCTTTTTTTTTTTTTTTTAAAGATGTATTTATTTAGGGGCACCTGGGTGCCTCAGTTGTTAAGGATCTGCCTTCGGCTCCGGTCATGATCCCAGGGTCCTGGGATCGAGCCCCGCATCGGGCTCCCTGCTCGGCGGGAAGCCTGCTTCTCCCTCTCCCACTCCCCCTGCTTGTGTTCCTTCTCGCTGTGTCTCTCTCCGTCAAATAAATAAAATCCTAAAAAAAAAATTATTTATTTATTTGACAGAGAGAGCAAGCAGTGGGAGGGGCAAAGGGAGAAGGAGACAAGGCACACTCCTCACTGAGCAGGGAGCCCGACTCAGGGCTGGATCCCAGGACCCCGAGATCATGACCTGAGCCAAAATCAGGAGTCAGACGCTTAACCGACTGAGCCACCCAGGTGCCCTCTTGCTCATCCTTTTTGACGACTGCATAATTTTCCAATATCTGGGTATACCTGACCAATTCCCTACTGATGGAGACATAAGCCACGTAACATTTTTGCTCTTATCAGCAATGCTACAATAAATGCCTCTTTTTTTTTTTCACATCTGTCCCATTATTTCCTCTGTATAAATTCTTAAAAGTGGAATTGCTGAATGAAAGGTGTTCAGTTAGGTCTGGATTGTGAGAGATACATAAACCTGAATTCATTCTGTGGGGTTCATTTTGAGACTACATTAAAACTTCTTAACGAGGCCAAAAGAAAATATGATTGGAAGTCAACATGACGTAGTAGAAAAGTAGCAGACTGGGAGCCAAAATTCCTTGGTTTCAGTCCTGGTTCACCCCCAACCTAATTGTCTGACCTCTGACAATTCCCTGAAGCTTTCTGACTCTCTGACTCTTGTCTCCCACTGTATCTTGTCTCATGCATCTTCCAAATAGTTGACAGAGTCATTTTGTACAATGTATGACCCCCCTGCTTAAATCCATTAGGAATTCACCATTGCCTTCAGGCTGCAGCTGGATTCCTTTCTAGCTCCCTAGCAGCCTGCCTTTCTAGCTTTCTCTCCTTCCACATGCCCTGCCGGGACCTTTGATCCCACTGCCAACATCTCCTTGTATTATTTTCAAGGCTTAGAGTTTCACATGCCTCCAGGCTTTGGTTGAGATTGTTCCCTCCTTCTAGAATAGCTCGTTTCCACTTCTCTGACCTGTTAACGCCTACTCATTCTTCAGTAAATAGCCTGGGCTTCTTGCCTCCTCAGAAGCATTTCCCGATGCCTCCAAATTGAATGGATATCTCTCCTTTTGGCTTTTGTGGACATAACGTATTACCCTGTGTGTCCTCTGTAATGTAGCACTAATCATACTGCATTATAATGGCTGACTGTTTTGTCTGGTTCACATCCCTCTTTGGGGGGCAGAAACCATGACCTGTTCATCTTTGAGTCCCCAGTATCTATCACAGTGTCTGACACAAGTAGGTGTCTGCTAAATCCTTGTGGAATAAAACAAGTGATCTGACAAATAAGTGATTAGATTCAGTGATACAAAATTCTGTGGTTTTATGAGAATTGAAAGTTGAAAGGTGCCCCAGAGTAACCACTAAAGGAATAACTCAAAATAAGAGTGATGGGACGCTTGGGTGGCTCAGAGATGCGTCTAACCACAAAAGTAGGAGAGAAGAGTAGAATGAGTTGTGTTCTCATTCTAGCATGCCTTTGGAACCTCTTCAAGTTCTTTACCTGGTGGCCTCCACTCTATTCCATTCTAAGGTATCATCGTGCACAGGTGCACCGTAGTGGTGGTTTTGATGCAGAAAAGAAATCACAGGAGCATCAGTAGGAAACAGCCTAAGGGAGGAGGCACCATCATTTTTAGGTGGGGTGGTGGGGGATGCTCGAGAGCCCGTTCTCAACATCAGCATCTCTGATCTCCAGACTTTCGTTCTCTTCTTCTCCTTAGGTCTCTGTTCCCTCGGTTACTCTCTCTCTCTCTCTCGCCACACCTCACTTCTTCTTAGTTCTGGTCTTGATGCCACCAACCTTCCATTTTCTGCACTGAATTAGTACCTTTTCTACTTTAATTCCTGTCCCACTCTCAGATGGACAGTACCACCTTCTGGTGTGACTGGAAGTCCTAATTTAAATGATTGCTTTAAAATTCCCCTATCCTTCTCCAACTTCTAAGGAAGTGGACTCCCAAGAAGAATTCGCTGAGGGGGTTGAGGATTCTCTGAGTGGGCTGCAAATAGGAAAAGTCCCGAGTGGGCTAAACAGCCCTATCTAGGACAAAGAACCTGCAAAGTACAGGTGCAGGGGGTTGGGGCAGGTGCTTGGGACCCTGGAGCCAGCTTGGCCAGCGAGGGCTCAGGGGAGAAATAAAGAGGAGATTCAGGAAAACATCAAGGGTGTATAAGGAGAAGAGATGCAAAGCAAGAGAACATTTAGAAATTTTGCTCTGGGATGAGTCAGATAACCATCTCCTCCTAAAGCTTCAATTAAAGAAAAAATACATTACTTACTGTTGGAGTTGGGTTTGTTGTCTTTGTTTTTTATTTTCGTTTTTGATGTTATTATGTGCCAAAACCAGCCTGAAGGTGGTCAAATGTAGAAGCAAGGGTGGACCACACTGAGATTAGGCAGTCAGTTTGACCCTTCAGCGACTCAGCTTAACACACCAACGACCACTGGCTGAGCATTTACCAGCTCTGCCTGGTTATAGGGTTTCCAAAATGAATGAGACACTGTGCCTGCCCTCAAGGAATTTATGGACCGGTGAGAGAGACAGACACATTAATACATAATGATATCATATGTTAAGTGCCTCATAAGAAGGAAGATCTGGGTACATTGGGAACTCAGAGACTTCTGGCCCAGCCTGGGGAGCCCAGGAGGGCATGCAGACCAATGACCCCTGTGCTCAGGTGACCGGATGAGGAAGGAAATGAGCAAAGCCACAGAAATGCAAAGCAGCGTAGTGCTTCCTGGAAACTAAAAGCAGTTCGTGGTCAACAGAACATACCTTGCATGGGTTCTAGTCTTACGCTCCCTTCCCTCCTTCCTCCTCACACTCACCTATGAGGATTCATTCCATGCCCTTTGTGTCCAAAGCGTGCTGCTAGGAGCCAGGAATAAAACAGGGGAGAAACAAACCTACCCATTGCCCTCATGGAGCTAATCATACAAACGGAAATATAATTTCCACCTGTGTTAAGTGTGCTGCAGGAGAAGTCCAGGTAGGGGTTGCCAGATAACAATGTCCAGTTAACTCTGACTTTCAGACAATCAATCATTTTTTTTTTAAGTACAAGTATATCCCATGCCACATTTGGGACATACTTATACTAAAACATTCGTTTGTCTGAAGTTACAGTTAACAGGGACGGCATTCCCTATTTTCGTTGGCTAAACGTGGCCTCCATCAGCCCAAGATACTATGAGATCACCTGGTGGAAGGCCGGGTCTGGGGCAGAGCGGGGGAGGTGGTCGGAGACTATGTGAGTGAAATCCGTAGAACAGAAGCCTCTTCCTGGGAGAGGAGTCTGGGAAGGGAACAGCAGGAATGCGAGCAGCAAGCAGCCTGGACAGAGAGAGCATTTGAGAGAAGCCCGCCCCCCGCCCCCCCCCCCCCCCGGGGTTGAGGACAGAGATTTAATTCACTGGGACATGGAGAGAGGAGAAGCAATTGAAAAATGAATAAATCACGTTTTTAAGGAGGGTGCTATAAACGTCAGGTACAGTGACTCAGGTTATTGATTCTAGAAGATTAGTCAAGGGGGGGCTGTACGCCGGACTCACTCAGCCTTCTGTTGCCAGATGCCAAATAACTCAGATGCGGAGGCTGGGAAGTGGGCCGCCCAGGATTCTGAAACCATGCAGAGTCATCCGTCAGGGCGTGGGACTTGGCCCGTAAACACGCATGCACAGACAGTTTCAAAAACTGGGAAGGGTTCTGGGAGGTCAGTTTGTTTCCGCCTGAGTATAAAGTGCAGCCTTAAACGATCCGAGAGACACCACTGGGAAACCTTTCAGTAAACGATGCAAGTTTTCTTGGCCGTATGTCTGGAAGGCCGCAGTGAAGAGGATGAGTGAGCGGGACCCCTGGGTGGCTCAGTCGGTTGAGCGTCTGCCTTCGGCTCAGGTCATGATCCCAGGGTCCTGGGATCGAGCCCCACATCGGGCTCCCTGCTCAGCGGGGAGCCTGCTTCTCCCTCTGCAGCTCCCCCTACTTGTGCTCTCCCTCTCTGTGTCTCTGACAAATAAATAAGTAAAATCTTAAAAAAAAAAAAAAAATAGAGGATGAGTGAGCGTCCTGGACCCAACCTGCTGCTGAAACCATAGGGTGGCAAGTGCTGAAACCCCAGTAACTATGTATCCGGCCAATTGCCTGGAGCAGTGGTTCTCAACCAGGGACGATTTGGCCCCAGGGGACATTTGGCAACTTCTGGAGACATTTTTTTTTTTTTTTGAGAGAGAGATAGAGACAGAGATAGAGGCAGGTGGGGTGGGCAGAGGGGGGGAGGGGGGGAGGGGGAGGAGGAGGGGGAGAGAGAGAGAGAGAGAGAGAGAGAGACACTCCCAGACTCCCCATTGGGTGCGGAGCCCACTTGGGGCTCAATCTCAAAACCCTGAAATCATGACCTGAGCCGAAACCAAGAGTCCAAGGATTCACCAACTGCGCCACCCAGGCGCCCCTGGAGATATCCTTAATTGTCACAACTGGGGTTGAGGGCATATGCTGCTGGTATAGAAGCAAGGGACACTGTTAAACCTGCGATGCACAGGTCAGCGCCCCTCCTCCCCAACAAAGATTTATTTGGCCCCAAATGTCAATGGTGCTGAGGGCGAGAAATCCTAGTGTGGATGCACCAACGTGGGGAGGAGAGGAAATGTCATTCTAAATCCAATGACAGGAACGAGGTCCTGTGCCTCCTTCTAATAGTATCATGGATGGAAGGGTCTTTGAAATACTCTTAAAGGCCTCTGTTGAGCCACTGTTATGGCAGAAGTAGCCAGGTTCTAACACGAAGGCTGAAGAAGCCAGGGCAGGAGGATGTGGCGGGGGGGAGGGGGCATAAAAGGGAGCTTCTCTTTACACGCCTGCCGTGGCCTGCCTCATCACTGAACCACTGAACAGCCTGACCTTGGCTTTCACACAACCTTTTCTGGTACATCTTCGTTGTAGCCTTAAAAGAGATCACCGTAACTTCTCACCTCAAATAGCCCCGAAAAGATGCCACTTTGGGAGAATATATGTGGGGAAAGCTACCCCCATGCCTCACTCTCCCCCCTACCCCACACCCTCTCAACCCCCCACTCCAGCTGCAGCAAGTGGGTCTTCCACATGGGGGGATGCCCCAGCATCATGGAGCAAACTTGGGGTTCTTTCTGTGTGTGCTTTTTTTTAAAATTTCAGGTGCAAGACTAGCACAGAGAAAACCTAACACTCCTGTATCTACTGTCCAGATTTGGCTACTGCAAAGGTCTTTACTTCACATCCATTATAAAAAAAACAAAAACAAAACAACCTTAAAAATTCATCTGCAGATCCCTCTTTTTTTTTCTCAAAGATTTTTATTTGAGAGAGAGAGAGCGCGCGCACATGAGCCGGGGGAGGGGCAGAGAGAGAGGGAGAGGGATAAGCAGACTCCTTGCTGAGCAGGGAACCCAATGTGGGGCTCGATCCCAGGACCCTGGGATCATGAACTGAGCCGAAGGCAGACGCTTAACCAACTGAGCCACCCAGGCGCCCCTGAAGATCCCTCTTTAGTCCCCTTCCTTTCTAAAATTGACTCCTGTATCCTTCTTATCCACATGCTTATGTTTTTACTGTATGATGTATATATCCATAAACGATATGGGATATCACACTGTACATATCTTTTTGCCACTTGTTTTTGCCACTAAACATTACGTTTTTAGGACTTACGCACATCGATACATGTAGACCAATTCTTTTTTTTTTTTTTTTGAACTGCTCAGAGTATTTATAGTATATGAATATACCACAGATTCTTCACCCAATGTCCTATTGGTAATATCTGGGTGGTTTTTCGATTTTTCACTATTAGCGAACACTGCTCTCATGGTCATCCTGGGATGTATCTTTTTGGGCCCAGGAGTGAGAGTTGAGGCAGGGTATTTATCTAGAAGTGGAAGGGCTAAGCAGAGAGTATGCACATCTTCAGTTTTAGTAAACACTGTCAAATTGTTATCCAGCTGTGATTGTACAAATTTACATCCCTCCCAGCAGGGTTCGAGTAGCTGTCTTTTTTAATATCCACCCGAACAACCATCAGCTCTCAAGGTTATTAAAAGTTTGCCAGTCTGACATTTGTTATTTTATTTTTGCATTTTCCTTATTACCAGTGAGGTTAAACATCCTTTTATATGTTGATTGGATATCTGAATTTCCTCTTCAGGGAATCCTCAGTTCATATCATTTTGCCGTTTTTTTTTCCCTACCATGTTGTTATTTTCAGGGCATTCTTATGTTTGGTTCCTGATCATAGGTATATTTGTGTGTGATAAATATCTTCTCTCAGTCTGGCCTGTTTTTTTTTTAACATTTTAGAGACAATTGTACTGTGCATGCAGTTGTTAAGAAATAATAGAGAGGGGGCACCTGGGTGGCTCAGTCATTAAGTGTCTGCCTTCGGCTCAGGTCATGATCCCAGGATCCTGGGATGGAGCCCTGCATCGGGCTCCCTGCCCAGCAGGAAGCCTGCTTCTCCCTCTCCCACTCCCCCTGCTTGTGCTCTCTCTCTCGCTGTGTCTCTCTCTGTGAAATAAATAAATAAAATCTTAAAAAAAAATTTAAAAAAAAGAAATAATAGAGAGATCTCTATATCTTTAACCCATTTTCACCCAGTGGTAGAATTTTGCATAACTATGGTAAAATATCAAAAGGAGAAGATTGACATTTATCCAATATGTTGATATTATTCAGAATTCCCCAGATTTACAAGTACTCTGTATATGTGTTAGTGTGTGTGTATTAAAACTATACAATTTTTTTGAGATTTATTTGACAGAGAGCACATGCACGTGTGGGGTGGGAAGGCAGAGGGGAGAATCCTCAAGCAGACTCCATGCTGAATGCGGAGCCCCACACAGGGCTTGATCTCATGACCCATGAGGTCATGACCTGAGCCAAAACCAAGAGTCAGTCGTTAAACTGAGCCACCCAGGTGCCCCAATTTTTCTTCTATTGTTTTGATGTTTTGGTTTTACTGATTCTGCTCTTATTTTTATTATTTCCTTCCTTCTGCCTTCTTTGGGTTTATTTTGATACTCTTTTTTATTTCCTTGAGATAGGAACTTAGATGACTGATCTGAGAACTTTCTCTTTTCTACAATATTTAGTGCTATAAATTTCCCTCTCTCTACTGTCTTAGCTGCATTCCATATATGTTGATATATTGTATTTTAATTTTCATTTGGTTTTTTTTTTATTTCCTTTGAGATTTCTTTTTTGAACCAAGGATTATTTAGAAGCATATTGTTTAATTTCCAAGTGTTGAGAGATTTTTCTGTTACATTTCTGTTGATTCTATTATGTTCAGAGAACATAACTTGTATGATTTCAGTTGTATTAAATTTGTTAAATTTGGCTTTGGGGCCAGGATGTGGTCTATCTTGATTAATGTTCCATGGGCACTTGGGGGAAAAGAGCATTCTACTGTTGTTGGGTGGAGTGTTCCAGAAATATCAGTTACATTGAGTTAGTTGATAGAGCTCTTCACTTTTTCTATGTCTTTGCTGATTTTCTGTCTAGTAGTCCCATCAGTGGGTGGGACTGACAGTGAAGTGTTGAAGTCCCCAACTATAACTGTGGATCTGTCCATCCTTTACACTTTGTCAGTCCACTTCATATATCTTGAGGCTTTATTGTTTGGTGCATAAACAGGATTGCTGTATCTTCTTGATGGACTGACCGACCCTTTTATAATTATATAATGTCCCTCTTGTAATTTTCTGTGCTCTTAAGTCTACTTTATCTGATATTAGTATAGCCACTCCTTCTGTGTTTCGATTAATATTTGTATATTTTTTCTGTCATCTTACTTTCAATCCGCCTATGCTGTTATATTTTAAGTGAGTTTTTGTAGATAATATATTGCTGGATCATGTTTTTCTATTCACTCTGCCAATTTTGGGGGGCTTTTTTGTTGATATATTTCGACCATTTACATTTAAGACAATCATTGATGTGTTAGGGCTTAAGTGTGAACCCAACTCTGCTAAGAAGCATTACTGCTCTGCACTCACAGTTAAAAACAAACAAACATCAGTTTCACTTAAGAATGTTCTTGATGGGTGGCTCAGTCAGTTAAGCATCTGACTTCAGCTCGGGTCATGATCTCGGGGTCCTAGGATCGAGCCCCACATCAGGCTCCCTGCTCAGTGGGGAGTCTGCTTCTCCCTCTGCACCTCTGTCCCTGCTCAGGTTCTCTCTGACAAAAATAAATAAATAAAATCTTAAAAAAAAAGAATGTTCTTGATGAAGCAATAAGAATTACTAATTTTTTTTTAAAGATTTTATTTATTTATTTGACAGAGAGAGAGAGAGAGAGCACACAAGCAGGGGGAGGGAGAAGCAGTCTCCCCGCTGAGCAAGGAGCCCAATGTGGGCCTCGATCCCAGGATTCTGGGATCATGACCTGAGCTAAAGACAGACGCTTAACCATCTGAGCCACCCAGGCGCCCCCCCCGCCTTTTTTTTTTTTTAACTCTTGAGCCTTGAGTATATGTCTTTTAAATATTCTGGAAAATGGGATGGGAAGTACATGTAAAGCACTTTTGTGTATACTGAAGGAAAAACACTGCAATTGTTTGAACAGAACTAGCTGCTTTTTTTTTTTGTATAGAGTGCCATTTTTACTTAAAAGAGTAACTGACAATTTTGAAGGCTTGGGTGTTTGCCAGACAATTTCTCAAAAGTGAATGAAGTGAACCTGTCACTTCAAGGAAAACAATTGAGAGTATTTGTTGCTAGTGATAACACTTGAACTTTCAATAAACGATGAGGGTTTTGGAAAACTTGAATCTGTTGCCATGAGCTTGACAGCTCCCCAGTACATGACTTCTCAGACGAGATTGGTAGTAATGTGAACTAATGTGATTTTTCTGACAAAATGTGTCAACATTTAGAGATTAGCATAACTCAATGAATCAGTATTTTCTAAATGACCACAGTATGATATTATAAAATTATGCCTGGTTAAAAGATCTCTTCAAAGAGTAAGATAGACTAATGGATTTTCATGTAACAGAGTGTAAGAAGTTCATTGATATAGTTTCAGAATCCACATTGCAACTAACTTTGAAGATACTACTTTTTGAGTTTTGGTCTAGTAGAAAATAATAATATCCACAATAATCTGGAAAGGTTATTAAAACTACAATAGCCAAGGGGTGCCTGGGTGGCTCAGTCAGTTAAACGTCTGCCTTCGGTTCAGGTCACGATCCCAGAGTCCTGGGATCGAGCCCCGCATCGGGCTCTGTGCTCAGCAGGGAGCCTGCTTCTCCCTCTTCCTCTGCCTGCCTGTCTGCCTATTTGTGATCTCTCTCTCTGTCAAATAAATAAATAAAATCTTAAATAAATAAATAAAACTGCAATAGCCAAATGATGGAAACAGCCTAAGTGTCCACTTACTGATGAATGGATAAAGAAGGTGAAGTGTATATTTGCACAATGGACTATCACTCAGCCATCAAAAAGAATGAAATCTTGCCATTGGCAACGTCACTGATGGAACTAGAGAGTACCATGCTAAGTGAAATAAGCCAGTCGGAGAAAGGCAAATATTATATGATTTCACTCATGTATGGAATTTAAGAAACAAAACAAATGAACAAATGGTTAAAGAGAGAGAGAGACAAACCAAGAAGCAAACTCTAACCATAGAGAACACCCTGATGTTGACCAGAGGGCAGGTGGGTGGTGGTGGGGAGGAGATGGGTGAAACAGGTGATGGGGATTAAGGAGCGCACTTGTTGTGATGAGCACCGGGTGATGGATGGAAGTGTGAATCACTATATTGTACATGGGAACTAATATTACACTGTGTGTTACCTAACTGGATTTAAATAAAAACCTCTTTTAAAAGACTATTAAATTACTTCTCTTTGTTAACATATCCGTGTAAGACTGGATTTTCTTTATGTGCTCCAATCAAAACAATATAACAAAACAGACTGAATGTAGAAGCAGATATGAAAATATAGCCAGACTTTAGGGAGATTTGCAAAAATGCAAAACAGTGCCATTCATTGAGTTTTTTTTTTGTTTTGGAAAACACAGGTTTTTTTTAATTAAAAATGTTATTTATGTTAACATGTAATGATTTTGTAGCAATTATTTTTAAATGAATTAATAAATCTTTCTAAAAGTTCTCAGTTTTAGTTTATGTATATAATAAATATTGATAGATGTATAAACAAAAGCTCTTTGGGTCCTCAATAATTATTTTAAAAGGTTGAGAACTATTGATGTATGGCCTGAAACAGGAATATAATTTTATTTTTTCTCACGTAAATAACTAGTTCCCCAGTACTGGAGAATAGTCTACCCTGTCTCTACTGATTTATAATGTTACCTCCTGCCTTTAGCACATTTCCATATGCATGCATACCTAGACTCTTCTTTGTTATGTTTTTCTATTTGTCCGTCTATATGTCAGTTCCATAGTATCTTATCTACTGTTGCATAATATTATCTTGCTATGGGGGGGAGAATTAACCATTTATGATACAAGTCTTCCCACCCATGACCATGGTACATATTTCATCTATTTGGGTCTTCTCTTTATGTTCTCCAATAAACTTTCATCACTTTCTCCCTGAAGATTTCACATATTTTGTTAAGTTTATTCCTGCAAGAACTTTGTAGTTTTATTTGCTGTTGTGATTTTTTAATTGAAATTTTTAATTAATTGTTATGGGAGTATAGGAATCTTACGGATTTTGGGGGGTATTAATCTTATAACCAGCAACTTCACTAAACTCTTAATATAGATGCTCCTGAATTTTCTTTGTGGATAATCACACAATCTGCAAATTAACACTTTGTTTCTTTCTGTTTCTTACACTTTTTTCCCCTCATCCTATTGCACTAGCTTAGTATTCAAGTGTAATGTGTTTTTTTCTTTTAAGATTTTATTTATTTATTTGACAGAGGGAGACACAGCGAGAGAGGGAACACAAACAGGGAGAGCGGGAGAGGAGAAGCAGGCTTCTCACGGAGCAGGGAGCCCGATGTGGGACTCGATCCCAGGACCCTGGGATCATGACTTGAGCCAAAGGCAGACGCTTAACGACTGAGCCACCCAGGCGCCCCCAAGTGTAATGTTAATAGTGGTGATGTTGCACTTCAGCAAATGCCATGACTTTCTGAATCTGAATTCCTGATGATGAAGAAGGGTGTCTGTTATAGGGTTGTTCAGGTGTGCTGTTAAGGTGGTATTGCATGGTGGAAGAGGTAGTCTAGCATGGTGGTTAAAAGCGTGGCTTTGGGAGTCACATGATCTGAGTTCGCATCATAGTAGTGTCTTGTTCCAACTCTGGAATCTTGGCAATCATTTGATTTCTTACAGCCTTGGTTACTCCACTTGTAAAAACAGAATAAAAATAGGGGTGCCTGGATGGCCCAGTCGGTTAAGTGTCTGACTCTTGGTTTCGGCTCAGGTCATGAACTCATGGGTGGTGGGATCTGAGTCCTGTGTCGGGCTTGGAGCTCAGCGGGGAGTCTGCTTGAAGATTCTCTCCCTCTGCCCCTCCCTCGATTCATGCTTGTTTTCTCTCTCTCTCTCAAATGAATAAATAAATCCTTAAAAAAAACAATAAAAATAGAAACTTATGATGTTTTTGTGAAGATATAAAATAAACATTAGTTTTTATTTTGAGCCCCTCTACCTTGGAGAGGACAATTAGTGTGTTACCGAGTTCCCACTTGGGCAGTGGTGGATTTTGTTAAGATAACCGAGTGAATTTTACTGCTCTTTCCCTCAGGTCAACCATGCAATTATCTCTTCAATCTTATGTTCAAGTTCAAGGTAGTATATGTGTCTTTTCTATAAATATTAATCTCTTTGTGGAGATCCCTTGAAAGGAAGCAAAATATTGGGATAAAGCAAACTTAAAATACTTTTTCCTAAACACAAACCACTTGACAAGTCAGCATCAACCCGAAAGACTGAATCCGGAAATTCATTTGGCATTTTGGAAAGACCCTTTGGCAATAATTAATAATATTTTATTTTATTATTATTTTTTATATATATTCTTTTTTTTTAAAGATTATTTATTTATTTATTTATTTTGAGAGAGAGAGAATGAGAGATAGAGAGCATGAGAGGGAAGAGGGTCAGAGGGAGAAGCAGACTCCCTGCCGAGCAAGGGAGCCCGATGCGGGACTCGATCCAGGGACTCCAGGATCATGACCTGAGCCAAAGGCAGTCGCTCAACCAACTGAGCCACCCAGGCGCCCCATAATTAATAATATTTTAAATGAACCTCTCCTTCGCCCCAGGAATTTCCTTTTTAGGGATCTGTGTCTACACACCTTTGCACAAATGCATGAAGCTCTCTATAATGGAATTTCATTATGGCATTGTATCTAGTAATGAAAATGTGGAAACAATCTGATGTCCCTCAATAGGGAAGTGATCAAACTTTGGTAGAGCTTTATTTTTTTTAAAAACTTTTTTTTTAAGATTTTATTTATTTATTTGAGAAAGAGAGAGCACAGAGGGAAAGGGAGAGGGAGAAGCAGACTCCCTGCTGAGTGGAGAGCCCGACTCTGGGCCCTTTCCCAGGACCCTGAGACCATGACATGAGCCGAAGGCAGACACTCAACTGGCTGAGCCACCCAGGTGCCTCAAACTTTTTAAGATTTTTTTTTAAAGATTTTACTTATTTGAGACAGAGAGAGAATGAGAGAGAGAGAGCACGAGAGGGAAGAGGGTCAGAGGGAGAAGCAGACTCCCCGCTGAGCAGGGAGCCCGATGTGGGACTCGATCCCGGGACTCCAGGATCATGACCTGAGCCGAAGGCAGTCGCTTAACCAATTGAGCCATCCAGGCACCCAAACTTTTTAAGATTTTATCCATTAGTTTTTTTGAGAGAGAGTGAGTGAGCAAGAGAGAGCACAAGCCGGGGAAGGGGCAGAGGGAGAGGGAGAAGCAGGCTTCCCGCTGAGCAGAGAGTCCAATGTGGGACTCGATCCTAGGACCCCGGGATGACCTGAGCTGAAGGCAGACGCTTAACCGACTGAGCCACCCAGGCGCCCTGGTAGAGCTTTAGAGCAAAATACTATGTAGGTATATGGAAAAGACTGCAGTAGATCTATTCTGAAAATCAAGGAAAAGATCTTCAAGACATGTCAATTAGGTAAACAAAACAAAACAAAAAAACCAAGTTGCAGAATATGTGGCGTATGTTCCCATTTCTGTAAAAAACACACCCTAGAGCCCGGCACGTGTGCATATATATATGCCTGCCCAACTATCACCAGTGGTTGGTTACCTCCAGGAGACGCATGGGCCCGGAGGAGAGATGTCAAGGGAACGCTCTTCTTTCCTTTTTTAGTATACTTCTAGATTGTTCAAATATTCTACAATGAGAATTAATTCACATATCGCTTGTGTAATTCCAAAACATTGCTGGGATCCTGAACCAGACCCGGAAAGACAGAGATGTTTCCTTGCAGGATAGAGTCCACTGCCATTGATAGTGGCAAGATGCCCCCAGCTCCGCAGCCTGCCCCAAATAGCATAGTGACCTTGAGTAGGAACCAGCCTTGAGAGAAAGGGAAAAAAGGCCAGGTCCTACTCAGAGGGACCGCCCAGAGGCATGGAGTGATGCTGAGGCCACATCTTCTCTATCTCTAAGGGAAAAATTCTCTGCCCAACACATGGACTGAACTGGATGCCTTGATGTCAATACCAAAAACACGAACCCATGAGGTGAGCAGAGATGCTGTTCCTGATGCCTAGGGTTGGAAGTAGGGAGTGAGAAGATGTCTTGGTGGCCACCAGAACTATCCACTGGGTGGCTTTGAGCCCTGTCACCCTCTGTGGGGCAGCGCCCTTTGGAGGAGCAGCCTGGGGGGCAGAGAGCTGATCCTGGAAGAAGCTCGTTGCTTTCTACGAAGAGCAGCATGGTGCTGAGTCAAGCTCACATTTCAAGGGCACCTGTGGAAGCAGCCATGACTCACTGCCCCCTCCAGTTTCACACCTGGAGGAGGATATCACTGACAGGGAAGTCACCAAAGAGAGGTGACTTCCGGGGGCTGGGATGTAGGAGTGTCCTATATTTAAAACAAAAAGCCAAGAAACAAAAAAGGTTCTACAGGATTTTGAGATAGCATTTGCTGCCTGTGTTCCTAGCTACAAAATTAATCCATGTGCATGATAATTGTAGTTTCAGTTATTTTATTGGGCATTTATCCTATGACAGACACTGTGCTTTAAACTTTACATACATTATCTCGTTTGGTCTTTATAACAATCTGACAACAGAAGTCCTAATATTATGTCCATTTTACAGACATGAAAACTGAGAAAAAAATTATAAAACATACAGAAGAGTATCACTCACAATTCCACCTTCCTAAGGTAACCAACATCCTGATGCATGTTTTTTCAGTAATTTTTCTATATATTTTTTCCCATGCAACTAATAATAAGCAACTGTTCAATTTTACATATCCCACCTTTTTTTTACTTGGCACTACATATTGCAACCATATTCCCAACTCATTTATTCTTCAATAACTTCATTTTTTAAAAAGATGTTATTTATTTATTTGACAGAGAGAGACACAGCGAGAGAGGGAACACAAGCAGGGGGAGTGGGAGAGGGAGAAGCAGGCTTCCCGCTGAGCAGGGAGCCCGATGCGGGGCTCGATCCCAGGACCCTGGGATCACGACTTGAGCCGAAGGCAGACGCTTAACAACTGAGCCACCCTGAGGCGCCCCCAATAACTTGATTTTAACCAGCCCCTGCAGCTGAACATTTGACATTTCTAGTTTTTTACTGTTATAAAGAATGCTGTCATGATTATATATCTAGTGGGCTAAATTCCATGGATTATTCTTCCATGAAAAAACTTGGCTAAATTCTTTTTTCTATTGAGGTATACTTAACCTATAACCTACTATTAGTTTCAGGTGTACAACATAATGACCCAGAATTTGTATATATTGTGAAATGATCCTACCACACTAATCTAACGCTCATCACCACACAGTTATACATTTATTTATTTTTTTTAAAAAGATTATTTATTTGAGAGAGAGAGAATGAGAGAGAGAACACGAGACGGGGGAGGGTCAGAGGGAGAAGCAGACTCCCCGCTGAGCAGGGAGCCCGATGTGGGGCTCGATCCCGGGACTCCAGGATCATGACCTGAGCCGAAGGCATCGCTTAACCAACTGAGCCGCCCAGGGGCCCAGTTATACATTTTTTTAAATCATTGTCATGAGAGCTTTTAAGATCTAGTCTCTTAGCAACTTTCAAATGTACAATACGGTATTATTAACTATAGTCACCATGCTGTCCATCACATGTCCAAAACTTTATTTTTTTGAAGATTTATTTATTAGATGAAGAGAGAGTGGGGAGGAGGGGCAGAGGGAGAGAGAGTCTCAGGCAGACTCTGCGCTGAGCACGGAGCCCGACATGGGGCTCCGTCTCACGTCCCTGAGATCATGACCTGAGCCGAAATCAAGAGTCAGATGCTCAGGTGACTGCACAACCCAGGTGCAGGTATTTATTTTATACCTGGACCTTTGTACCTGTTGACCCCTTTCACCTGTTTTGGATAAATTAATTTAAAGAGAATACTGAGCATCCATGCTTTTCCTTCTATAGAAGACAGCTCGGCCTGGCTGTGAGTCAGACAAGCCTGGGTTTGACCCCAGCTCTCCACTACTCACCGACCATGCAACTTTAGACAGCTCATTTCCCTTCCTGGGCCTCCCTTCCCCATCTATAAAATAGACCAATGTATTATTTCCTTCTCGGAAGGCTTGCCCTGAAGATAACTGATGTAATTAAGGCTTATCTCTTTATTAGGCCTAGGAAATGACTCTCACCCTCTTCCTGCCTCCCGACCTCCAAAGGACAAGACCCAAACCATCCGTCAGGATCCAACTCCAGGGCGCCTGGGTGGCTCAGATGGTTAAGCATCTGCCTTCGGCTCAGGTCATGATCCCAGGGTCCTGGGATCGAGTCCTACATCGGGCTCCCTGCTCAGCGGGAGCCTGCTTCTCCCTCTGCTTTTCTCTCTCTCCCCCTCTGTCTCTCATGAATAAATAAATAAAATCTTAAAAAAAAAAAAAAGGATCCAGCTCCAAGGCCATCCCCTCCATGAAATCTTGAGTTAATCTTCCTGGCTAGAATTATGTCCTTACCCCCTTTTTCTTTTCTTCTTTTTGATTTTAAATGGAAGCAAAATTCACAGAGTGTAAAATGAACCATTATACAGCATATCATTCGGGTACTTAGTACATTCACAATGTCTTGCAGCTGTCATCTCTACGTAGCTCCCAAACATTTTTGTCACCCCAGAAGCATGACAAAAGGATCACTTCCCATACACCCCCTCTCCCGGACTACTCTTTCTGTCTCTGTGGATTTGCCTATTCTGGATATTTCTGCTGAATGAGGTCGTTGAGCGTGTGGCCTTTTGTAGCTGGCTTCTTTCACCATCTTTACTACTCTGACATTGAAAATACTTGTTTTAGGGGCGCCTGGGTGGCTCAGTCGTTTCAGCGTGGCTCAGGTCAGGATCCCCGGGTCCCGAGATGGAGCCCAGCATCCGGCCGCTCTGCTCAGCGGGGAATCTGCTCCTCCCTCTTCCTCTGCCCCTCCCCCGGCTTGTGCTCTCTGCTCACTCTGACAAATAAATAAATAAAATCTTAAAAAAAAAAAATACTTGTTCTACACTTGCTTTTCCTCTTTCCACCGGCTTCAGAGCTCCTCGGCCCCAGGACGTCCTCCTGTGTGCTTTCAACCCCGCCTCCCTAACTCCCGCCATCCAGCGTGGGGTCCTGCCCAAAGGAAGCCCGAACCCGCTTTGCTGAACTGAATGGGAAGTGCAGCCTGAGCAAGCCCCCCACCTCCGAGGCTGAAGAGTTCAGAGAAGACCCCAGACTATGACAAATCATTACTCACTGTGAACTGACTCAGAACAGCCCGGCTTTGTCCACACAGGCAGGATCCCTCCAGGCTGCTCTCCGGTAGACCCTTCCCCTTCCGGCAGTCGGACCGCGCATCCAGAGAAGAACTTGAGAGATCGCTAGAGATGGCCCCTCCTGTGCGCACAGCGGAGACCCCGTTTTAGGAAGAGCATCTCCTTTCCCGGCTTATGTTCTCTCTCTCATTGGCTCCCGACTGCCCTCGTGCTGGCAGCTGTGGGAAGAATGGATTGTGTGGGTTCAAGACTGGGGCCGCGGGGAGGCGCTTGCGAGGCTCAGTAGGTTAAGCATATGCCCTCTGCTCAGGTCATGATCCCAGAGTTTTGGGATCGAGCCCCGCATCCGGCTCCTTGCTTCTCCCTCTGCCTGCCGCTTCCCCTGCTTGTGCGCTCGATCTCTCTGTCAAATAAACAAAATCTTCCAAAAAGACTGGGACCACGGGCCTCTAGGCGTTGCTTGGCTGATGGGGGCCTGAAATGGTGTGAAGTGGATGGATTCAGGATACGCTTTAGGAGTCTAGTTAACAGACCTGCAGACGAGGAAGAGATAGGAACTCCACCTTGCCTCTTGCCAGTTCTAGCTCAAATCCTCGGCTGTCCTCCCTGTGTTCTCCTTTCCTCTTGCAGGGCTAACCCATTCTTGGAGTGTCAGATTAACGGTCACTTCCTCAGGGACACCTTTCTAACCCCTAAACTAGGTAAGGCCTTGATGCCTGCCGCCCCTGCCAAAACACATGTTTACGTTATTGTAATAGTCGACCCCCGTGATCGGTGAGGACAGAGAGTGGGTCCTAACTTGTTCACCTCTGTGTCTGCAGCGTTGGGCTCGGCGTCCGGCATGTAGTAGGCACTCACTAAACTGTGCATGCAAGAATGGCCGTTTGTCACATTCAGCCTGCTGGTGATTGCCAGGTGTTTGGGATGTGCGGGGCAGCAAGCGATCAGCCCTGTAGGCTGTAGGATGATGGTTGCACCACTCAGGGCTCTCAGGTTCAAGCAACACAGCTAATTCAACTGGCTTAAGCTAAAGAAAGAGGTTACTGGGGGCACCTGGGTGGCTCCGTCGTTTGAGTGTCCGACTCTTGATTTGGGCTCAGGTCATGATCTCGGGGTCTAGGGAATGAGTCCCGCTTGGTGCTCCTTGCCCAGCGGGGAGTCTGCTTGAGGATTTCTCTCCCTCCTTTTCTGTCCCTCCTCCTGCTTGTGCTCACTCTCTCTCTCCCTCTCTCTCAAATAAATAAATAAATAAATAAAATCCTTAAAAAAATAAAGAGGTTATTGGCTTATGAATAGACTGTGTTGACTTCAGGCATGGCTAGATCCAGGGGTTGAAAAACCACATCAGTTCAGTCATGGATCAGCAGGACTCAGTCTTCTCATCTTCTCTTTATTCTGCCTCTACCAGTGTTGGATTCATTCTAGGACAGGTGCTCTTCATGGTGACGTCTAGAGCTCCAAGATTATGGGACCCATCAGCTAGCAGACCCAGCAGGGACAGAGTTTTCTTCTCCAAGAGTTTCACTAAAAGTCCTGGGACTGACTCTCATTGCTCCCACTGGGATAATTTGTCCATCGGAACCAATTATTGTGACGTGAGAGAGGGGACAAGGTGGCGGTAGAATATTTTGATTGGCCAGGTTCTGGGTCACGTGCCCAGTCCCCTAGAGGAAAATCAGGAAATGTATAGTAGCTGGGGCAAAAGAAAGATGACATTCAGAGGCCTGATTCTGACCTTGCCATCAGTTAGCAAATCTCCTGGCCATTCAGGTCCTTACACTCTTCATCTATGAAAGGGACTGTCCTACCCATTCGAATGCCAATTACTGCCAGCCCTGGGAAGACATTGCTCTCTTTTTCCATCCCACTTGCTTAATTTCTTCAGAAAAGGGTTTGGATGGTGTCTGAACCATTTCCACCTGATGCGACTTACAAGGAAATTACACATGTGTTTTATATCCATTCTGGTCATTTACGTAATTGGTTCTGAGACATTGTTTATCTCCCCCAGCTCCATCCCAAGTATAAACTGCCATTTCCAGCTATTTCACTGGAGGAAAATGGGGAAGGATGCTTGTTTCCTTCTCAGGAAAAGAGAAGGGAAGTAAACAAACATCCACCAGAAAAACAAAACCGAAGCCTAAAGCCAATTTGCCAACTTCCGGATTGTCCATTTTAGGCACATTCAATTAGTCTCTCCACCTGCAAACCAGTAATTCTTGGGAGGTGGCCTAGTTAGTGCACAACTGAGGGAATAATTAGAAATCCAGAAAATCCATTATTTGAGAGGCCCATGCTGATGATTCAGAGACTATAAAAACTGGAAGACTGTTTTGCCCTTAACTGGGCTACATGTGAGGATCCTTTTGGTTGTAGGTAATCGAAACCCATTCGATTTAGCCAAAAGGGGATATTGTTTAAGGATTCTGGGTTTGTATTAGGATTCCCCAGAGAAATGCAACAGGAGATATATCTCCTATCTATCTAGATATCTAGATATCTCTCTATGTATAAACATATATATATGGTTTATTACAAAAAGTTGGTTCATGCGATTATAGAGGCTGGGAATTCTCATGATCTGCCATCTGTTAACTGAAGACCCAGGAGAACCCGGGGTATAATTCAGTCTGAGTTCAGAGGAAGGCCTGAGAACCAGGGGAGCTGATGATGTAAACACCAGTTCTTAGGCAGGAAAAGGTGAGATGAGCTGTCTCAGCTCAGTCAGTGAAGTAGAGAAAAAAAGGGGGGGGAGCAATTTCCTCTTTTTTCCACCTTTTGCTCTGTTCAGGCCCTCAACGAATTGGAAGCGGCCCACCCACAACGGGGAAAGCAATCTACCATTGCCCCTTGAACCACACAGGTTTGATCTGTGCAGGTCCTCCTCTACAAGGATATTTTTCTTTTTTTTTTTTAAGATTTTATTTATTTATTCATGAGAGACAGAGAGAGAGAGAGAGAGAGAGAGGCAGAGGGAGAAGCAGGCTCCCAAGGAGCAGGGAGCCTGATGCGGGACTCGATCCCAGGACCCTGGGATCATGACCTGAGCTGAAGGCAGACGCCTAACCATCTGAGCCACCCAGGCGCCCTACAAGGATATTTTTCAATAAATGCGGTACAGTCCTGCAAATGTATTTTCTCTTCCTTATGATTTTCTTAATGATATGTTCTTTCTTTCTAGCCTACTTTATGGTAAGAATACAGTATATGATACATATAATGTACAAAACATGGGTTGATTGACTTTTTGTTATTGGTCAGGTTTCTGGTCAACAGTAGGCTATTCCTAGTTAAGTTCTGGGGAGTTGAAAGCTATACGTGTGTTGACTATGCAGGGAGTGGGGGTCATTGCCCCCTAAGCCCTGTGTTGTTTAAGAGTCAACTGTGTGGTGCTACTAATTAAATTTCCAATGCCAGTGAGATCTTGTTACCATCACCTCTTTTAAATAAACCTGAGATGAATACCCCATAGCATAGCCAGGTTAGGGGGCCAGAGTCCTGGGGTTTGAATCCCAGACCCAGGGATCGCTGGCTGTGTGACCTTAGGCAAATTACTTCACCTGCCTCTATGTCTTAGCTTTTTCATTTACCAAATAGGTATGATAATGGACCATGAAGTGTGTTAATATAAGCACAATGTTCAGAATTCTGCCTGGCAAATAGTAAAGAATAAATAATAACTATTATCCTTACTGTAAAGTTTATTTCAATTATGGCTTGGATTATTTATCAGATATACGAAAGAAACATAGAAAGTGCTAGAAAGAAAAAAAGTGCTAGAAAGAGAAGTTTCGTGATTATGGAAAAATAGGGCTAAATAACCATTACTAAGATTGAATATATCATTGCCATTGCCTTTGAGATTATTGTTTGACTTCTAGATAGAAATTCAGTTTACAAACTTAAAACCTTAAATAGGAGTTTCTTCTAAACAAACTCATGCTAGCTATTCTGCTCATTTTACCTGGCAAGAAAGACGAATTGTTTTTTGTTTCTTTTCTTTCTTTCTTTCCTTTTTTTTTTTTTTTTACCAAGTTTATCAGCATAATAAGTTTGGAACCTAAAACCTTTGGTATCCTGTTTATAAAAGACAAGTCAGAGAGTCGCTTTTCCTAAATGCCTAAAGGACCCCCTTTGGATAAGGGTTTGCAAACCTCTTCTTAAAGGGCTAATAGTAAACATTGGTGTCTTTGAAGCCATATGGTGTCTATCCCAACCATCCAGCTCTGTGTGAAAGCAGCCATAGACAATACATAAACAAATGGGCACATGGCTATGTTCCAATAAAGCTTTATTTATGGACACTGAAATTTGAATTTTGTATAATTTCCGCATGTCACGATCCATTGCTTTTCTTTTGATTTTTTTTCCCCCCAACAATTTTAAAATGTATAAACACCATATTTAGCTCAGAGGCTGCACAAAAACAGCAGCAGGCTAGATTTAAAACCCTTGGGCTGTAGTTTGTAGACCCTGCTTTAGGAGCTGGTGGTATAGGCATTCTGGATGAAGGCAAATGAAGGGAGACAGTAGGACTCCCCTTTGCCCCATAGCTCGGTTACTCCAGAGGCATTTTCAGCCCCTGCTGCTCGTCTTCATACATTTCTCTTAAAAGGATATCGAGTGTTTGTGTGACTTTCTACAGGAAACTCCCGAACTGTTTAAGCAAAAAGAGGACCCACTAGGTTCTCTTCTCTAGGGGCAGTTGATCCAGACTTTCAAAATACCTCCTTTATTTCTGCCTATCTCTTGGTTCTTGACCTCCTTCCATGAAGGCTTTGCTCTCAGGATCCGTGTGATGGCAGGTTCATGTCCAGCAGGAAACTGGACAAAGTTTCTCTTCCTCCAAGAGTTCACATAAAAGTTCTGGGCCGGATTCCTTGTGTTTTGTCATTGGGCCCCTTGCCCATCTGAACCAGCCCCAGTGGCTGGGGAAATGGAATGCTCTGCCTGGGTGGGCTCCGCTCCACAATCCCCAAGACCAACTGGTGCCCGCATTGCTTCCCCGATGGAAATAGGGGTCCTATTACCAAAGGAAGGTGAATGACGCTGGGAGGAAAATCAACAGATGGCCACCCCATGTCAGAGACATCACACGATGACATTTATTTATTTTATTTTTTTAAAGATTTTATTTATTTATTTGAGAGAGCGAGAATGAGAGAGAGAGAGAGAGAGCACATGAGGGGGGGAGGGTCAGAGGGAGAAGCAGACTCCCTGCTGAGCAGGGAGCCCGATGTGGGACTCGATCCCGGGACTCCAGGATCATGACCTGAGCCGAAGGCAGTCGCTTAACCAACTGAGCCACCCAGGCGCCCACACGATGACATTTAGAGTCGCAATGCCCTGAACAAAATGAGCCCCCAACAGGGAATTGCCCTTCACACCCCCTCATCTTGAGGGAACTGTTTGTCTACCCTTTAGCAAAATGCTCTTTGCAGGTTCCAGCTTCTCTTGGAGAGGACCTTCGGGATTGGCAAACCTGGAGCTACAGAAAGGTTTATTTTTCATTTTCCATGCCGTCGGATGGCCTAGACTCCTAGCACTCCGTTGATTGAACTTCTGTTTAGGGGAAACAGTGACTTAAATAGCTAACAGCCTGGCTCAGCTACTCATCCCTCTCAGTCAAGGCAGAGTCCAACTCTGTAGCTGGGCTCAAAATAGCCCTTTCCTGACATGGGCTCTCCATGATTCATCCTGGAGTTTTCCAGGCTCACTGGTATTGTTGACAGTTTCTCCTGCTCTTCTCTACCCCAGAGTTTAGCTTTTCCTACCTTTTCCCAAATACCTTTCACTACTCCAGGGTTACCACAGGATACTCTTCATTCCCACGCCGTTTTTCTTCCCCAGCTTTTGCCAGACCCAGATTTCAGCCCTCGGTTACTGGCACCCACCTTAAGAGACACCAAGCAGGGGGAAGGGGCACCTGGGTGGCTCAGTTGGTTAAGCGTCTGCCTTTGGCTCGGGTCATGGATCTCGGGGTCCTGGGATCGAGCCCCGTGTTGGGCTCCTTGCTCGGTGGGGAGCCTGCTTCTCCTTTTCTCTCTGCACCTCCTCCTGCTCGTGTTCTCTCTCTCTCACACACCCTCTCTCTCGAATAATTAAAATCTTAAAAAAAAAAAAAAAAGAGGCACCAGGCAGGTGTAGGGGAAGAAAAAAAAATCTTTTTCCTCTACGCATGTTAGGGTCTCGGGCTGGGGCCCTGTAAATTAAACTGACAAAAGACGGATCATCAAGAGAGGAACGGACAGAAGTTGATGACCGTGTGCATTGTGCATACACACGGGAGAGCCCCCGTGATGAGTAACTCATGGTAGTGGTTAGAATTGGGGCTTATACAGCCTCTTAACAAAAGCACAATAAATTTTTTTTAAAGATTTTATTTATTTATTTGAGAGAGAATGAGAGAGAGAGAGAGAGCACATGAGAGGAGGGAGGGTCAGAGGGAGAAGCAGACTCCCTGCTGAGCAGGGAGCCCGATATGGGACTCGATCGCGGGACTCTAGGATCATGACCTGAGCCGAAGGCAGTCGCTTAACCAACTGAGCCACCCAGGTGCCCAAAAGCACAATAAATTTTTAGAGAAGTGACAAGTCAGAGGGAAAGGAACTTGGAGCTGCCAGGCAGTAAATCGTGGGGAGGTAAATGTGTGTGGGAAATTAATGGCAGATAAGGGCTAGTTTTCAGCAATGTTCTGTTTTGTAGATTTGTCTGGTGCTGATAACGGTCTAGAATTCTCTCTAGCGATTAACCTGTGCCCTTACGGACAGCGAGGGGAAGGAGACACCTCTATAGATTGATGTCCTGCTTTTAGGCAAATCAGGGAGGGCAGAGAGCTTTCTTTGTTTTGGGTTTGCTTGCTTTTTTTTTTTTTTCTCCAGTGCTTTAGCTCAAAATAATTCTTAGGCCAAGGTGGCAAATTTGGGGATGGCACGTTGTGGTAGCCCTCACAAGGAACCTCCTGGATGCATTCCAGGGCTAACTGAGGCCTGGGCTGGTGTTTCGGACCCCGCCGTGTGTGCCTGGGTATGTGCATCCCCAAACACTCTTTCTTGTGACTTGAATGCCACACCCCAGGCCAGTCGGCCCCGTCTGTGGGAACAGGATGGGACATCAGCAGGCTCTGCGCTGTCCCACACTCAGAAAGACCCACAGGACAGGTTGCTGCTGAGTCGGCTGTGGCTGAGTGGGGAAAAGCTGCAGGCATCTGCATAACTGTGTTTGAAATGATTGCCTTTGTTTTATTTTATTTTATTGCAATTATTGATTGCTTGCTATGACCAGGCCCTGGGCTAAGCACTTTGCATGCGTCGTGATGTATTTAATCCTCAACAGCCCTCTCAGGCAATAGCAGGAGGCTGGGCTTGCTACCCCTGGGTTGTTCAACTGTGCGCTCTCTCAAGGAGCCAGCACCCATGAGACACACCATCGGATCTCATCACTGCCCCACTTAACAGCCTTCTGTAGGTCAACCACCACGAATCAAACCCCGATTTTCCACCATGTCCTCTGGCCCCTTCCTGTCTCTGCATCCTGCAACGCTGCTCCCCTTTCTCACTTTGCTCCAGCCACATGGATCCTCTCTCTGTTCTTGAACATGAAGCTTATTTCCATCTGAGGCCTTCGGCACCTACAGCTCCACCTGCCTGTAGTGTTCCTTCCCCCCATCTTCCCAAGCCTGCTCCTCTTGGCCATTCGATGGCAGCTCAGCTGTCATTTTATCAGAGAGGGCTTCCCAGTCCTCACTGTCTGAAGGAGTCCCCCATCCATTGCTTGGTAGCTCATAAGCGCATTTTACTCACTGCGTAATTCTGTTAAATTAAAGGATATTGTCTATCTCCTTGCTTGTTGCCCATCTCCGCCCCCCCCCCCCCACTCTGCCCCATAGGAAGGAAGTTTCATTTCCATAGACCAGCTCCTAGAACATTGTCTGGTGTATGGTAGTTACATGGAATAAACAAAGAGCCACCAAATGACATATGAAGCCATGTCATTTGCCCAAAGCTCCACAGAGGAAGGACCACCCAAGGGGCAGCGCCCTGAGTGTTCAAAAAGGTAGAATGAACCGAATGAAAGAATCAGGGCCTATGAAAAGAATACTAACTGGCTGAACCTCTGCCTTGCTTTGGCGTCCAGATTTTTTTTTTTTTGTTTTTTGTTTTTTAGTTTTGTGCGTGTGTGTGTGTGTTTTGTTTTGTTTTTTTTGGTGTCTTCAGGCATTTTGAAGTCAGGTTGACCCTTGGAAGTAACGCTCAGATTTTGCAACTCTTGCTGCACTGCTGGAGGACTGGCTCGGTACCACCCCTGCAGTTCAGGCTGGGACACACAAGAACTTCTGGGCTTTTGCTCCATGGGCATGTGGTCCTCTTCAGCTTTGGATGTAGGAATGTTTTCCTTCCGATCAGGAAAATAAATACCAGTGCCCATCCCTCAAGGAGAGGCATGTAACTTCCCACCCTGTAAATGTGGACTGTGCTTGGTGACTTCCTTCCAAAGAGGACAGTATGGGAAGGAGTGGGGCAGAGGGCAAGAATAACCTTCCAGTGGTGGGATCTGACAAACACCACTCGGCCGGGTGATCAAGGTCAGCATCAACATTGACAAGTCATCTTGAGAACGTATGCCCTTAATAGAAAGTGATGAGAATGGCCTGTTCCCTGTGTGGTCTTCCTACTTTAAACCCATAGCCCCAGTGTAAGGATCAGAGAAATATCAGACAAATCCCAGTTGAAGGACATTCTACAAAATAGCTGATGAGTACTCCCCCAAACTGTCAAGGTCATCATCCAAAACAAGGAATACTGTCACAGCCAAGAGGACCCTAAATGTCTTGGTAACCTGGATGGAATCAGGAGTAGAAAAAAGACATTAGGTAAAAACTAAGGCAATCTGAACAAAGTCTGGACTTCAGTTAATTAAAAAAAAAAAAAAAATCCTTGAGTATTTCTAGTCCTGAAGCTCTTACCCTTGTGATTGATCTCCCTGGTGGGGCCACAACTTTCTTCTCATGCTGGACTTCCCATCCGGCATCTCCATCTCCACATTGGTTTCTCTTTCCTTCCTCTTCCCATGATCCAACTCTGCCCCTGGCTTCCCAGCCTGCCATCTGTTTGTGAATGTCGACCTTGGCCCACCCATGCTCGCATGCCGTCCTTGCACTGGCGTCCCTGACTAAAGCTCTCTGATCCTCAGACACCTTGAATCACACCCAAATCACCCCCATTCATACCATGGTTTATCCCATGCTATTCCCCTGTCTCATATTTTGTGAATGAAAATAATGTTCTCCAAGCAGTTTATCCCTAAGTTTCCAGCTGGTGAAGGATGAAGTGAGCCACATGATCTCCAGGCGAGGCAATTTTAAAAAACTGAAATATTACTTTAGACAGTCGCAATTAATTTTCCTCTAGATCCCCATCATTTTAGCCCCACCAAGCAGGGTTTTAAGCGGCACCATCTGGTTCTCTATCCATCCTTGTGTGACCCTCACCCTTCACTTACTTCTGAATTGGTTTGTAAATTGCAGGTGTTAGGGAGTCTTAGTAGAGATGCATGAATCACAGCTCAGGATAGATTCATAATTGTCTATATTCATGAAATCATTCTGAGATTGCAGGGCTGGAGGATTTTTTTAATGAACTTTGAATAATAGAATGAACCTGCAAATGTGCTAAAAAACATTAGTTGTTTACGCAATTTTATTTTTTATTTTTTAAAGATTTATTTATTTACTTGAGAGAGAGAGCACACGTGGGAGGGGCAGAGGGAGCGGGAGAGAGAGGATCCTCAGGCAGACTCTGTGCTGAGCACGGAGCCTGACACAGACATTGATCTCAGGACCCTGAGATCACAGCCAGAGCCAAAACCAAGAGTCAGATGCTTAACCATCTGTGCCATCCAGGCGCCCCATGTTCATGAAATTTTAATTGGACAGTCATCTTATTATTACAAGGTTATCAATTTCCACAGTTTTTAATTTGACATCCCTAACAACTCCCACTGAATTAGCAAGAATATGTGATTCTCTTATATGGTCTCAAAGGACTTCTGAAACCTACCCAAGCCCTTCCACTCAGGGCTGGGAGAAATATGACAGTGCTGTTTGGTGACTCATTGAAGGTCACTTAGAAGTGTTGGAGGGAGGATACCAAGTAATGAAAAATGACATTACACATTATTAAATAATCTGCCAGAACTCATGTGTCATCTCCTTCAAAGTCCCACCTTAATGGTAACACACACATAATTCAGACGAAACCCTTTCTGGAAATCCTCCTTTGGAACTGTAGTCCCAGTCTGTTGAGATCTTGTGAACATCCACAATAGTGATAAATCTTTGCCTTGGAGAGGGAGTTTGATTTTTTGGAACTAACCAAAGTCATTCTGAGCCAGCTTGTGCAAATAAAGTGGGTAATCAGATCATGTGAATATAAAAACATGAATTTAAATGTGCTAAACTGCTTTTCTTCAATGGCTCATAAGCTGATTTGAAAGTAATATCAAAAAGTTTGTTTATTAATACCTCTCCTTATTCCAGAAAGGATTTAATAGTCGTATAAGAGTCTAAGAAGTCTTAAAAGGCTTGAGGAATGTTGGTATTATTAGAAATCATCCAAGATGCTTCCTTGAAGGATAATATTCTAGAATATTTGTTTTTAAAAAAAGAATTTATTTCTATTACCTTAATATCACTCCCCCATCCCCAGGCTTAGTGTTGGTTTTGTGGACAATGTAGGTGGGATGCATGACTTTTTGTGCTTCTTATCCTTCTTAAGAAGGCATGAGTTGGGATTGTGTATGAGGTGGGGTATTCCCAATGAACAGAGTTCTGGGAAGGAAGGCAAAGGGGACAGGGGTTCCCAAGGGGCTGATCTCCTCTGTGCATTCCCACCCCTAGCTCCAGCTGTGGTGGAGTCTGAGGTGGGGTGCTTTATCTTTTCATGGTGATGGTGATGGTGTGGTGGTGGTGATGGTCATGGTCATGGTGATAGCAATGATGATGATGATGGTGGTGACGATGGTGATGATGGTGATGGTCATGGTGATGATGATGGTCATGGTGATGATCATGGTGATTGCGATGATTGTGGTGATGATGATGGTAGTGATAATGGTGGTGATGGTGATGATGATGGTGATGGTGATGATGATGGTGATGGTGATAATCATGGTGATTGTGATGATGGTGGTGATGATGGTGATGATGGTGATGATGATGATGGTCATGGTGATGATCATGGTGATTGCGATGATGGTGGTGATGATGGTGGTGGTGATGATGGTGGTGATGGTGATGATGGAGGTGATCATGATGGTCATGGTGATGATCATGGTGATTGTGATGATGGTGGTGATGATGGTGATGATGGTGATGGTCATGGTGATAATCATGGTGATTGCGATGATGATGGTGATGATGATGGTGGTGGTGATGGTGGTGATGGTGATGATGGAGGTGGTGATGATGATGGTGATGTTGGATGATAATTGACACTCATCGAGATCTGACTTGGTCTTTTTTGATGTACTAGCCTTAAGATCTCTGACCCAACCATCACTATGACCAATGAGTAGTTTCTATTATTGTCCGCACTTACAAATGATGGATACTGAGGGTGCGTTAGGTTGCACAATCCACTTACCAACTGGGCAAATAGTTATTATGGAATGAACAAATATTGTAAGCAGGTATTGTTAGACCCACTTTAGTGAGAAAGAGGAAACTCGAAGAATTTAAATAACTTGTCCAGGGGCACAAGCCAGTAAGGGACAGAGCCAACATTCTGACTTGAGCCATGCCATCAGTTCAGCAGTACTGTGCCGTGTCTGCTGCCACTGAGCTGGGGGACATAGACAATGGCCAGTGAGCAGGAGGGCAGTCTCACTGCTTGGTTGTCCCATGTCCTTCACTGAATTGAGGTCCCTCCCTACAGACCACAGTTTCTACCCTCAAAGATGAGAATGACCCCGTCCTAGGACCCTCCCATGGTAGGTTTCTCTGGCCTTCTCTATTATGTAGACTGTAATAGGCTGAATAATGGCACCTCCAAGATGTCCACAGCCTAATCCACAAAACATGTGAGTATGTTACCTTTTATAGCAAACAGGAAGTAAGATGTTCCTAGGAGCTCCCTTGAAAAAGTGGATGTAAACCAGTGATTCTCAGCCAAGGATACTTTTGTCCCCCAGGGGATATTTGCAAATATTTGAAGACATTTGGTGTTGGTGGGAGGATGCTACTGGCATCTAGTGGGTAGAGGCCAGGGACGCTGCTAAACGTCCTACAGTGCACAGGACAAACCCCTTTAGCAAAGAAAGATCTGGCCCTAAATATCAACAGTGCTGAGGGTGAGAGACTCAGGTCTAAACAAAGTGCTTAGAGGCTGCTGAGAGGGGTGAGATCAAACTCTTGCCTTAGCTTCGGTCCCTGAGCTTTCAGAACAAGCCTTTGGTGTTCTCACATTCTACTTCTTTACCCCCATTTTACAGATAAGGACACTGAGGCTTAGAGAGGTTAAGTCATTTGCCCAAGGTTGGCAGTTAGAAAGGGGCAGAGCCAGAGTTTAAACCCAGGTTGGCTTGGCTCCAGTGCTTGTTTCTTAACCCCAGTGCTGAGGGCGCGTTCTCCTAATTACTTTTGCCATCTTGGACAAGTCAGATGTGGCTGAGAAAAGAGAAACTCGGAGAAGCTAAAAAATGAGCCCAAAATCACATCAGAGAATAATAACCATGGCCAAGATTTGGAGGCAAGTCAGCTTCCTCGGCTGCAAAACCTTCCTTGAGGGGTGATTGTGAGTTAAAGAGAGTACATTGGGGAAGGCCTGGTGCAGCAGGAGGGATGATTACATGCAGGACCCAGCGGCATCCTCCTTCACGAGGCAGGCTGAGGGGAATGGAGCAGCCGGGAGGTTGGAATTAAAAGCAGTTGCTTCATCTTCTTGGGAAACGATGACTCATTAAAAGCAACCGGCTGTTTCCTATTATATTCCCTGTTACAGCGAGAAGGCGAGATGCTTGGTGCATCCCATAATGCAGTGTTGGGGTTTGAGATGAGCTTCTTTCCTACATGAATGACTGATGACAATAACAGGCAGGGGTGTCACCAGGAGCCTTAGAAGTGCATCAGGATATAGTAATGGGGCTCACATATATTTCCCTGGTATTTAAGACTGTTGGGTCGGAAGATGTGCCTGGGTACACTCGGTGGTGAGCCAAGACTGGCTCCCAACAGAGGGTTGCTGGGAACCCTCTAGACCTTGCTTCCAGGGCAGGTGGAGTTGGAGGACTGAAGTCTTACCTAGAGGGACAGAGGAATGGCCTCGAAGCAACCTGTTGATCTCCAGATCTGATGATCCTTGTCCTGTTTCTTGTCCCACGTCGGTCTGGCTTCTTCCAGGGAAGGACATAGGAGGGCAGTCAGAATGATACTGAGCACCCTTTATCATGCCAGGTGCTGCACCAAGCACCTGACATCTTATGTGGCCTCCAGAGCAGCAACTCTGTGAGACAGGAGTCCCATTTTACCCAAGAGGAAGCTGAAATTAGGAAGATTAAGTGGTGTGTCCAGATCACACACTTGGTGGTAGATCCAAGACTTGAACCAGAATCTGTCCATATCTGCCATCAGGGATCAGCTGATGGTGTACGAATGACCTTCCTCCCTGACATGTAAGCCCCTTTCTGGAAGGTCAACTCGACGAGGGCAGGGATTTTGTCTGTTTTGTTTCATCTTCATTGCTTAGGGTGGCGTCTGCCACAAAGTGGGTTTTTAGTGCATACTTATTAAAGGAATAATAAGGGCAAATATTACAGAGGGAGTTATAGAGAGAACTCGCTATGTGCCTGGCACTTACATAAATACCTGTGAAATGGGTGTGATTGTTCTTACACTGCAGATGAAGAACCTGAGGCCCAGAGTCATCAATAGGTGAGACCAAGGTCCCAGCAAAGGAGGCAACCCTGAGACCCCAAAGCCCATGCCCATAACGATCCCCTTCACTTGCCCTCTTCAAGGGCTGGCCTCGTTCCCACAGCGCCTGTACCCACCAACTCTTTTCCTTTGCTCTTTGTTTCTTTTTTTAAAAATTCTACCTTGATTTATACCCGCTCATGCTAAAACCCAAATAATATAGCCAATAGCAATGCACCAACATCAGCGTCTTGGTGATGTTGGCAATGGTGGGAACTAAGTGAAGGGTATATGGAAGTCTCCGTGATAACTTTGCAACTTCTCTATAAACCTAAAATTATTCCAAAATGGGAAGTTTACTTAAAAATTCACACAATGGGGCCGCCTGGGTGGCTCATTTGGTTAAGCGTCTGCCTTTGGCTCAGGTCATGACCCCAGGGTCCTGGGATGGAGTCCTGCATCTCGCTCCCTGCTCAGCAGGGAGTCTGCTTCTCCCTCTGCCTGCCGCTCCCCCTGCTTGTGCTCTCTCTCTCTCTCTCTGACAAGTAAATAAATAAAATCTTAAAAAAAAATTCAAACAATGGTGGAAGGGGTTCCTCCTAACACTGGCCCCCCACCCCCGACAGGCAACCCCCAAGGCCCTTCTTTCAGGTGTCCTTCTGAGGATGTTCTGAGGATGCCAGACACCTTATAAATGTGCGTTGGGGCTGAGATTAGTATGTCCACTCAAGTAATTGCCTTGATGATATGAGCTGGGTTGAAATCATGACTCAGTTGGCTGATGCATCTTTGGGTGAGAAAGTTGACACATAGTTGAGACTTTTCCTTCAGACTTGTGTTCTCATTTAATTTTCCAGTGACAACTCCAGAGTGTAGGACTATTGCTCTTTGTCAAGGGAACCTCGGAACCCAATCCTGTTATGTCTGGTCACACCCTGTTGGACATGGACATGAGGCTGACCGAATGACCTCTAACACCCTTGCAACCCAAAGGGCTGGAATCCCATTGTATGACAGCTTTTCTGTGTGGGCGGGTGAGAGGGGTACCCCCAGTGGTGCTCAGATGCTTCTAGCATCAAACAACATCAAATTACATTGTGGGAAAATCTTTCCCCCCCACCCCAATTATTAACCTTTATGATTACCAAAGAAAGCTTCAATCTGGTGGTTTGCCTTTAATACCTCTCTAGCACTTGCTAACTTTCTAGGACTTGCTAATCCACCTTGTTGAGAAAGAAGAATTTGGCTTCAGTCTGAGAATTTAGCTGGAACAACATTGCTTTGTTTCCATTGGAATTATCTTTATGGTTACTTCCCAATTATGCTAAGTAATAGTGACTTATTCTTTTTTTTTTTTTAAAGATTTTATTTATTTATTTGACAGAGAGAGAGACAGCGAGAGCAGGAACACAAGCAGGGGGAGTGGGAGAGGGAGAAGCAGGCTTCCTGCGGAGCAAGGAGCCCAATGTGGGACTCGATCCCAGGACCCTGAGATCATGACCTGAGCCGAAGGCAGACGCTTAACGACTGAGCCACCCAGGCGCCCAATAGTGACTTATTCTTTATGGATATGATAGGAAATTTCCTTTAAGGAGCTTGAGTGGAAAAAAAAAAGCCAATCTAAAGAACTATTGAGTAAATGATGGTATAGATTGTGTCTTTGCTTGGGCAGCTTTAGCAAAATACCATAGACTGGGGGGCTTAAGCCATAAACATTGACTTCTCACCGTTCTGGAGGCTCAGAGGTCCAAGATGAAGGCACTGGCAGATGTGGTGTTTGGTGAGAGCCCCTCCCTGGCTTGTCGATGGCTGTCTTCTCATTGTGTCCTTGCAGAGGGGAGAGCAGAGGAGGAGAAATTGAGCTCTGGTGTCACTTCTGATAAGGACACTAATCCCATCATGGGGCCCCACCCACATGACCTCATCTAACCCTGATTACCTCCCAAAGGTTCCCTCTCCTAAGACCGTCACACTAGGTTTAGGATTTCAACATAGGAATTGGGGCGGGGGTTCAGGGGTAGCAGCCTGTTCAGGTCATACCAGATACTTCGTGATGCATGGCTGTGGTGAATCCCATGTGCTGATCGAGGCTTTGGAAATGCTCGTCTGTAGCCCTTTGATCTACAACATGGGCTTTGAAATCAGACAGACGCGGGTCAAGTTCCAGCTCCAGCGCTCACCAGCTCAGTGATTTTGGCCCATGACTTAGGATCTCTCTGAGCCTCACCTTACCAGTCTGTAAAGGAAGGGTAATAATGCTAGCATATCCCTGCCAAGGCACTTGGGTGCGTGGGGACACTGCACCACACTCACAGTAAATGCTCTAGGTTCTCGAGCTCTGGGGCATGTACCAGGTGTGTGAAAGTTATGAAGCAGAAACAAGAGAGGGGGATGGCCTGGGGGACCCTGGGCTTAAAGTCGTATTTGCACCCATGGTTGGAAAAGACAGACTAGGGAAGGCTTTTCTGTTCCCCAGCATATATTCTCTGTTCCCCTTCCTGCCTCTATTTAAATCACGAGCTTCTAGGAGATGGCCAGCCCTCATCCACTCTCACCACCGCCTCCAACCCCCCACCCCCCCATCCCTGGACAGCTTTCAATTTTTAAGGTATGTGGTGAAACGTGCAGGTGCATCCCGGTCATGCCCAGTGCTCAGCTCTTGTTAGCTGGTGCTGCAGGGCTCATGAGGCATGCATTTCCCTGGTGTGACATTTGGGGATAAAAAGATGGATTTAGCTGCCTCATCCCCCAGAAGTGACTCAGCTCCTAGGAGCTCAGTGACGGCAGCGGCGGTTGGAGCCCTGGGGACCTCCTTGCCTTAGTGCTCTGCTCTCTCTATACAGCAGCAGCCTGGAGCCTTGTAGGCACCGTGTTCTCTAGCTTGTCCATCTTTTTTGTTTTTTCCTTTAAGGTTTTATTTACCAATTTGAGAGAGAGTAAGAGCATGAGAGGGCGGAGGGGCAGAGGGAGAGGGAGAAGCAGATTCCCTGCTGAGCAAGGAGCCTGACTCAGGGCTCTATCCCAGGACCCTGGGATCATGACCTGAGCTGATGGCAGATGCCTAACCCACTGAGCCATCCAAACGTGCCAACTGTCCATCTTTTTCCAGGATTTGTCCTCCTCATGGACACTCTGATTGGCAGCTGTTGGATGCCTGCCCTCTAGCTGGAAAATGGTGTCAGGAAGGTTTCCATCATGCTACCTCTGTCATGCAAGACTGAAAAGAAGCTGACCGTGTGTAACACTCATTTATTTAAGACCCCTACCAGCGTTTCTCAGAGTCTGGCCTGAAGACTTTCTACAGAAGTTCCCTGGACACGACTCCCCAACCCGGTTTTAGCCTAATCTCTGGGGTTATCTCTGGGGGTAGAAGCAGAGAATCTGCCTTTTTAACAAGCTGCCCAGATAATCAGCATGCCTGCTAACACTTGAGAACAGCTACTCCCCATATGCTCAATTTTCTCTCTTGTCAAGATGATGATGATACTTCTTAAGTGGGGAGGTACTTTCTTAAATGAATGTGATTATTATGACAAGGGCTCTGGAGTAGTAGGACCTGATTTTAAATTTCAGCTCTTCTACTTAGTTCTTTTCTTTTTTTTTAAGATTTTATTTATTCATTTGAGACACAGAGAGAGAGCATGAGCAGCAGGAGAGGTAGATGGAGAGGGAGCAGCAGACTCCCCGCCAAGCAAGGAGCCCGATGCGGGACTCGATCCTAGGACCCTGAGATCATGACCTGAGCCGAAGGCAGATGCTTAACCATCTGAGCCACCCAAGCACCCTACTTATTTCTTTTCTTGAGCTTCAACTTGCTTATCTGTGAGATGGGGGTGCTAAATAGGGCTTGTTTTCAGAATCGAATAAGGTAATTTGATCCTAGCATATGATAAATATTCAATCAATGTTAGCTCTTATTTTTTTTAAAGATTCTATTTATTTATTTGAGAGAGAGAGAATGAGAGGGAAGAGGGTCAGAGGGAGAAGCAGACTCCCCGCTGAGCAGGGAGCCCGATGCGGGACTCGATCCCGGGACTCCAGGACCATGACCTGAGCCGAAGGCAGCCGCCCAACCAACTGAGCCACCCCGGCGCCCCAATGTTAGCTCTTATTGTTACCAGGTTAACCTTTTTTTTTTTTTTTTTTTAATCTTTAAACTGGGGAAATTATAGCATCTACCATCTAGGGCAGGGGTTGGTAAACTTTTTCTGTAAAGGGCCAGACAGTAAATATTTGGGGTTTTAGGGACCATGCGGTCTCTGTTGCTGTTGCAACTACAAAGTTCTGCGGTTGTAACGTGGAAGTGGCCATAAATAATACATAAATGAATGAGCATGGCCAGTGTTTCAATAAAACTTTATTTGCACAATTAGGCAGGGGGCCAGATTTGGCCCGTGGCCATAGTTGCTAACCACTCATCCAGGATGCTGTGAAGATTAATTGACATGAGGCTTATCGTGAGCCCAGCACAGTGCCTGGCACGGAGCACTCAGCATAAGAAGGGATTCTAACCATCTCACATCTAATTTGAGGTCTAGGCTTTGTTCCTTTCTCCAGGAGAAGGAAAGCACGCATAAGCAAGGCTTTTCAACACAGGTATCAACCCCATTCTCAGCCCCAAATCAACGCTAAACGTTCCTGTCAGCACCTGGAGCCTCAAGGTGCTGAGGTGTGGAGATAAAATGCCAATCCGTGGAGTGTGAGTCTTTGTCCCATGTTTTGCCCCAGGATATGTGGCCATTTTCAACCTCTGTCCCATGGAAATCAGGCTGCCCATCTGAACCACAATGTGAGAAATGAGAATACTTACAGGCATTCCCAACCATGAATGCCTTTAGCCCTGGCCCAGAGGCTATATAATGTGCTTGAAAGAGAGAGAGAGAGAGAGATTGAGCCCTGGGTTTGCATTCTAACTCTGTAACGTTCTGATTGTGTGATGTTGGCCAAGTCACTTCCTTCTCGAAGCCTCTGATTCATCAGGTATAAAATAGGGATTAAGTGAGATCATATAAAGCCTCAGCACAGCATAGCACATGGTAGCTACTGAAAAAGGAAGGAAGAGATGCTAAGAGGTAAAGGGCTCATTCAAGGTCATGTGACGGGGTGAAGTACCTGCGTTTTGGAGGCAGTCGAGGGCTCAGCTACTTTCCTAGCCAGCTCTGAGCCTTTGTTTCCTTATTTGTTCAACAGAGAACATCTTGATCCTGCTGGTTTATGGTGAGGATTAAAAGAGATGGCACAGCAGAGCGGGCTGGTGGTGATGACCAAGGGCATCATAACCACACATGGAGGCTGACGTGCCTCGGCTGATTCCATCCTCACGACTGCCCTGGGTGTCCTCACATGAAACTGAGTCACGAGATGTTAACTAAGTCCCCCAGGCCACACAGGTAGTGAGGGGCAGAGCTAGGACTCAAACCCCAGCCATCTGATTCCAGAACGCCCCCCACCTCCCCACCCCTGGTCACCATGACCCTCTATTGCCCAAGCTGGGCCTCTAGCCTGGTTGGAATCCGGCACACAGTAATGCTCAATTAATATTACTATTTTTATCCTGTGCCTTGCTTCCTTCTTCCTTCCTTCCTCCTGCCTCAAGTCGGGCCTCATTGCTCCAGCCCCAGGAGCCATCTCAGTCTTGGGGGGTGGCGAGGCAAGAGGACCCCAGATCTGATTCCAGAAGCCTTGAGATCATGACTCAGCATGTCACATGGACAATTCCTAAAATTCCTCCTTAGACATCTATCTCTCTTCTCAAGTCCCCGTCCTGAGACAGCTCCTCTGATCCTTTTCCCTCACCCTTTCTGACACTCACCCCTCCAACCTCCCCGTCTCCCCTCCTACCCCCATTTCCGCATCAGCTTGGCCTGACCGCAGGATGCTCTTCAGGACACGCCATGCTTGGAGGGCCGCAGAAGGGGATAGTGAATATGCCCGATTTAACATTTCCTCTGTCTGCCCATCTCCCCGCTACCCATCTAGACGCCCTGCCCTCCTCCCTGGCTCAACACCGTACACTGTCCATGCTGGGAGATCTGGGAGTTCTCGGGAAGTATAAAGAGAAGCAGACGCTCCTCTGGGGGGCTGAGCCGAGCGGGGACAAGATCTCCAGCTGGCCTAGGGCTGCCATATGCCTCAATTTCTTCGCCCCGACTCATTTCTTGGTCTTTCCCCCTTGACTTTATCCTCGTTTATCTCTTACAAATTGTGAATTACCTCGGAGAGCGTTAGGGAGGCCATTGGTTTCCAGGTGGGAATCAGCTCTAGGTCACAGCCTTCCTCCTGTGTCCTCAGCACATTGGGGAGTTCTGATGGGTGGAAGCTTTCCAAACCATCAGCTGGGAGGTAAGGACAAAGACAGACGCCCGGCAGCAGAAGCAAGTTGTTGGATGTAGAAAGAAGGTACAGATGTGGGTCCCGTGGAGTTGGTCTCAGTAAAGCAAACTGTCTCCTCCCTTATATCTTTTTCTCTAACCGGGAAAGATCTTAGGACACTGCAGCCTTTAAAACCCAGCCATTCACTCTGGCAATGTGGCCTAAAGGCACCTCCTCGATGCATGCAAGGGCTCAGCTTCGAGAACGCTCGTCCCGGAGCTGATTATGGTGGGGAAAATGGAAAACAATCTAACCGTCTGGGGGTTGGTGGAGTGATTCACGATACAGCCACAAATAGAAGATCACACAACCTTTCCCACTGCTGCTGGGGAAGAATATCCAAGGACGTGTGGAAATGCTCACGATATGTTATGTGAAAAGAATGGGTAATAAAATGTGATACCCTAACTTTATATGACAAAAACCAGACCTGCATCATGGCGGAAATATAGGTATACAATGATGTGGGTGTGTATGAACATTTTTAACTACTAACATTTTAGCATACATTTTTCCAGTTTTTTTTTTAAAGGTATGTGTATTGGGACGCCTGGGTGGCTCAGTTGGTTGAGCGTCTGCCTTTGGCTCAGGACACGATCCCAGGGTCCTGGGTTCGAGCCCCGCGTCAGGCTCCCTGCTCAGCAGGAGTCTGCTTGTCCCTCTCCTCCCCACTCATGCTGTTGCTCTCTCTCTCAAATAAATAAAATCTTAAAATAAATAAATACATAAATACATAAATAAAATCTTTAAAAAAAAAGGTATTGTGTACTTACTCCTTATTGCAGGTTTGTACCCTTAACAACTCTTTAAACAAAATCAATTTTATCCTCCTCTCCAATCCCCTGGTAACCACCATTTTACTCTGTTTTCTACAAGTTTGACTATTTAGATTCCACATGTAAGTGATAATCATACAGTACCTTTGTCTCACTTTCCTCACTTAGTATAATATGCTCAAAGTCCATCCTTGCTGTCACAAAGGATATCCTCCTTCCTCGTGGCTGAATAATATTCCATTTGTTTATATACCACATCTTTTTTTATCCATTCATCCACTGATAGGTGTTTAGGTGATTTTGTGTCTTTGATACTATGAAATACATGTGTGTATATAATATTCTGCATAGAAAACATATAAAAACCCCATATGTATTACCCTAAATATGCACAGCACATATATAATATATATCATTGTTATTCTAATCATATAAATTATCATATATATATTGGAAGAATGTACATCAAATAAATACGAGACAGGAAGAATGTCCATCAACATGTGGATCGTGGTTCTCTCTGGGCAGTGGGGAGATGACTGTTTTGTTTTTTTTTTTTTTTGCCTAGCTGTATGAGCTGAATTTTCTGCAACAAACTTGTATTACTTAATATTACTATTCCTTACCTTACTTAGTATTTCTATAAGATAATGATTAATAGTATTGCTGTAAAAGAATGATTATAAAATGATTTTTTTAAAGATTTTTATTTGTTTGAGAAAGGGAGAGCGTGAGAGGGGGGAGGATCAGAGGGAGAAGCAGACTCCCCGCTGAGCAGGGAGCCCGACGCGGGACTCGATGCCTGGACTCCAGGATCATGACCTGAGCCGAAGGCAGATGCTTAACAGACTGAGCCACCCAGGAGCCCATAAAATGATTTTCTGCCTGAAGCTGGCCTTGGTCCTGAGGCTGGGATAAGGGACAAATGGCTGCAGTCAAGGAGAGCAGAGGCTCAGGAGCTGGGACCAGGCAGGGACCATCAAAGCCACGTGTACACCCTTGAACAGGTTTGGTGAGCCCGCCTGAACCTCCTCTTGCCATTGTAACAGGGATTCCCATGGAAAACGTGTTTTCCGGGTTCCCAAGGGCTGGCTCCTTAAATGCACATGTACCCCTCAGGCTGTCGTCTGTGTGCCCTCGCGGTGCGCCCAGGGTGCTGGGGCAAAGGCTGCTTGCTCCCTGGAATGAGCACGAGGACGGTCCTAAGGGAATTCTTGAAAACTGGGGTGGCCTTGGGGCCTTGACACCTACGTTTCATGTCTCCTGCACAGATCAGCTGGACATCATCTGCATGGCAGAGACAACCATGATGCCGGAGGAGATCGAACTGGAGATGGCGAAAATTCAGCGCCTCCGAGAAGTCTTGGTCCGACGGGAGTCTGAGCTTAGGTTTATGTGAGTGCCTCGGGGAGGTGGCCGAGAAAAAGAAGGGGTGGGGAGACGGGGACACCCAGAGAAACTACCATTTACTATGTATTACTACAGGCCAGACGCCAGGATAAAGGCATTACATACGTTTAAAAAACTCCTATTTGGTTCTCACGACGGCCTAGAGGCATGGGTATCAGAATCTTCCATTTTATTTTTTATTTATCTGTTTTTTTAAAGATTTATTTGGGAGAGAGAGCGAGCAAGCACGGGGAGGAGGGGCAGAGGGAGAAGGAGGGAGAGTCTTAAGCTGACTTGGCGCTGAACACAAAGCCCAGCGCGGGGCTCGATCTCACAACCCTGAGACATGACCTGAGCTGAAACCAAGAGTTGGATGCTCAACCAACTGCGCCACCCAGGCGCCCCCTAGAGTCTTCTATTTTAAACAAGACCCTGAAGTTGGGATTGAATCCAAGCCAGTCTGACTCAAAGACTCAAAGAGCCCAAGCTCTTTCTATATTTGCTTCTGAGAAGAGAAAAGGGAAGAGGGAGAGGGAGACATAGGGACCCAGAGGTGGTACCTGGGTCCGCATCATTAAGCATGCACACTCTGGGTTCAGATAGTTATGAGATCCAAAAAAGCTGGGAGAGCCTGGGGAAAGCTCTCCCTGAGCTTCATTTCCCTGACTTGTGAAATGGGGCGGGGGGAATGATAGTACCTCTCTCCTGGGGTCACCGGCAACCCCAGAATCAGATGATTTGACCCAACCTCCACTGGAAAAAGCAGCAACATGGCGCCTTCTGGGCTGGCGCTGGAAGGGACACATTCCACGAATTCTTTCACTGATTTCACTGAGGTCCGTTATAGGATTATCCCATTTTACAAATGAAAAAGACTGAGGCTCAGGGAAGTTAACCTGCTCGGGCCTCCCAGCTAGTAAATAGAGCAATTAGGATTCAGATCCGGCTCTTCCTGCTTTCAAAATCCATATTCTCCTTGGATGACCTTCTACATATACCGCATAATGTGACCTTCTCTCTCACCCCGTGAGGTAGACCGCAGGATTAATAGCTGCCATTCATTTAGCTCTCTGTGTGGGCCAGACCCTGTGCTAAGTGCTTCATGGACACGATCCCTCCTCCCAGGAGCCCTTGGAGGAAAGTTCTAGAACATCCCCACCCTACGAATAAGAAACATCTTCCCTTTGATCTGGAAATAAACTAAACCAATACATACATGAGTGTGGAGAAACAATCCTTTCCTCCTCATGGTTTTTGTTTTTGTTTTTGTGTTTTTTGTTTTTCAAAAGAACTCGAGGAAGGATTGGTTGTGTGGGAGAAGTATTAACTAAGACCAGGTGTTACTATTAAGTCAGGTGATTCCAACTACCGACAAAGCCAGGACTGGACAGGAGTTTGAGGTGCCTGTGGGTTACCCAAGTGCAGATGAGTGGCAGGAAGTTCTGTGTCTTTGTTGTGTGCGGGAGATCACGGAACTAGACACAGATTCTCGTGTTCGCCCTTGATTACCGAACTGAAGTAACGGGTACAGTCACTCCGCGGAAACGAGCAAACAGCAAGGATCCAGGTATAGGTCAGGAAATGCAGAAATCTCCGTGCAGCTCCTACTTGTGGATGAACTCAGGGCAAAGGGAAAAGCCATAAAGTATGGAATAGTTGAGAGTTCACTGGCAGCAAGAGGGTTGGGATGATCACACTCTCTAAATAATACAGGTGCGCCTTAGAGGTATTGTGGGTTCGGTTCCGGACCCCTGCGATAAAGCAAACCTTGCTATAAAGTGAGTAAGATGAATTTTTTTGGCTTCCCAGTGCTTATAAAAGTTATGTTTACACTATACTATTGTTTATTAAGTGTGCAAATGTGTTGTCTTAAAAAAACAATGCACAGGCCTTAATTAATTAGCTCTATTGCTAAAAACAAAAACAAAACAAAAAATCTGCTAACCGTCTTCTGAGCTTTCAGAGAGTTGTAATCCTTTTGCTGGTGGAGGGTCTTCCCTCGATGTTGATGGCAGCTGACCCATCAGGGTGGTGGCTGCTGAAGGTGGGGGTGGCTGTGGCAGGTTCTTAAAACAACAATGAAGTCTGCCGCATGGATGGATTCTTCTTTTCCTCAACGATTTCTCTGTAGCATGGGATGCTCCTTGATCGCATCTCACCCACAGTAGAACTTCCTTCCAAACTGGGGTCAACCCTCCAAACCCTGTCACTGCTTTATCCACTAAGTTCATGTCATATTCTCAGTCCTTTGTTGTCATTTTGACAATTGCATGGCATCTTCAGAAACCATTTTCTTTGGGGTGCCTGGGTGGCTCAGTCGTTAAGCGTCTGCCTTTGGCTCAGGGCATGGTCCCAGGGTCCTGGGATTGAGCCCCGCATCGGGCTCCCTGCTCCACAGGAAGCTTGCTTCTCCCTCTCCCACTCCCCCTGCTTGTGTTCCCTCTCTCGCTATCTCTCTCTGTCAAATAAATAAATAAAATCTTAAAAGAAAGAAAGAAAGAAAGAAAAAGTTAAAAAAAAAACGATTTTCTTTGCTCATCCATGAGAAGCAGCTGCTTAGGGGCACTTGGGTGGCTCAGTCGTTAAGCGGCTGCCTTCGGCTCAGGTCATGATCCCAGGATCCTGGGATCGAGCCCCACATCAGGCTCCCTGCTCTGTGGGAAGCCTGCTTCTCCCTCTGCCACTCCCCTTGCTTGTGTTCCCTCTCTCGCTGTGTCTCTGTCAAATAAATAAATGAAATATTAAAAAAAAAAAGCAGCTGCTTACCTGTTAATGTTTTATCAAGAGATGGTAGCAATTCAGTCCCATCTTTAGGTTCCACTTCTCATTCCGGTTCTCTTGCTATTCCCACCACAACTGCACCAACTTCCTCCACCGAAGTCTTTTTTTTTTTTTTATCTTGTATTGTTATGTTAATCACCATATATTACATTAGTTTTTGATGCAGTGTTCCATGATTGTTTGTGCATAACACCCAGTGCCCCACGTAGAACGTGCCCTCTTTAATACCCATCACCAGGCTAACCCATCCCCCCACCCCCTCCCCTCTAGAACCCTCAGTTTGTTTTTCAGAGTCCATTGTCTCTCATGGTTCATCTCCCCCTCCGACTTACTCCCCTTCATTCTTCCCCTCCTGCTATCTTCTTCTTTTTCTTTTTTCTTAACATATGTTGCATTATTTGTTTCAGAGGTACAGATCTGTGATTCAACAGTCTTGCACAATTCACAGCGCTCACCATAGCACATACCCTCCCCAGTGTCCATCACCCAGCCACCCCATCCCTCCCAGCACCCCCCACTCCAGCAACACTCAGTTTGTTTCCTGAGATTAAAGAATTCCTCATATCAGTGAGGTCATATGATACATGTCTTTCTCTGATTGACTTATGTCACTCAGCATAACACCCTCCAGTTCCATCCATGTCGTTGCAAATGGCAAGATCTCATTCCTTTTGATGGCTGCATAATATTCCATTGTGTATATATACCACCTCTTCTTTATCCATTCATCTGTCGATGGACATCTTGGCTCTTTCCACAGTTTGGCTATTGTGGACATTGCTGCTATAAACATCGGGGTGCACGTACCCCTTTGGATCCCTACATTTGTATCTTTGGGGTAAATACCCAGTAGTGCAATTGCTGGATCATATGGTAGCTCTATTTTCAACTGTTTAAGGCACCTCCATACTGTTTTCCAGAGGGGTTGCACCAGCTTGCATTCCCACCAACAGTGTAGGAGGGTTCCCCTTTCTCCGCATCCCCGCCAACGTCTGTTGTTTCCTGACTTGTTAATTTTAGCCATTCTGACTGTCCACTGAAGTCTTGAACCTTCGATTTGTAAAAAATGCAGTATCTTTGAAGTGTAATAAAGCAAAGCACAGTAAAATGAGGTGTGCCTGTACATGCAAATTAAGTCTTTCTTCCTCCGTTCTATCTTTAATCCCAATTCATAAAAATGACCTATGTTAATAGTAACGGTTTTTATTAATTCTGACTAATAGTTTTACAACTGTTCTTCTATTACTTAATATATAACCTTTAGTTGGGGCGCCTGAGTGGCTCAGTCGGTCGGTTAAGCGTCTGCTTTTGGCTCAGGTCATGATCTCAGAGTCCTGGGATGGAGCCCAATATCGGGTTCCCTGCTCAGAGGGGAGCCTGCTTCTACCCCTCCCTCTGGCTCCCGCTTTCTCTCTCAAATAAATAAAATCTTAAAAAAAAAAGAAAAGATTCTGTGCCTCCCTCTTCCAACTCCCCACTCTCAATGTGTGCTCTCTCTCTTTAAAAAAAAGAAAGAAGGGATGCCTGGGTGGCTCAGTCGGTTAAGCGGCTGCCTTCGGCTCAGGTCATGATCCCAGGATCCTGGGATCGAGTCCCGCGTCGGGCTCCCTGCTCGGCAGGGAGCCTGCTTCTCCCTCTGCCTGCTGCTCTCCTGCTTGTTCTCTGTCTCTCTCCCTGATAAATAAATAAAATCATTAAAAAAATAAAAATAAAAAAAAGAAGACAGAGAACAGGAGTTCTGCTGTAAAGTACTGAAGAGCTCCCTTCAGCCCAAGGGTGCTTAAGAGGGAGCAAAGTTTGCTTTTTTTTTTTTTTTTTTGCTGCTACAGGAACAATGGCTGTTACTTTGCGTTTACTGACCTTTGCATCTGGTGTGTGCCCACACTCGGTATCCCCAGCATCTGGCCCATGCCTGGCACGCAGTGAGTGAGCAATGACAAGAACAGCTAGCGTGTAAGCTCCAGCTCTGGGCCAAGGAGGGCACTAAACTCTTGAGTCACTGAATTTCCCCATCATGCCCACTTAGGGACAAATCTCAACTGTAGAACCTTGAAAATCAAGTTATTCAAAGGATACAGAAAGAGGTCAGTGTAGTCAAGACATAAGAGGGGCTCAGTGCCATTCTCCAGGGGAGGGGCCGGCTTCCAGGCCCCCCTGGGGTGGGGCGAACTTGCTAGGAGCCTGCAGACAATAGTGGATTCTACTGACAGCCCTCCCCCCCCCCCCCCCCGCCCAGGCCCAGCCTGGTATAGTATGCAACCTTGCCTGGAGGTGCACCCGCTTTGTCAATCTCAGTGGTGCACGATGGACCCAGGGTGGACAGGATAGGGCTCACTGCCCACTCACACCCAAACAAACGCCTCATCCATCATCCTCAGCCTCCTAGGCTAGCAGGCCACGTGTGGGCCGTTCTTGAATTCAGTTTCCTGGCTATTTCTCAGAGCCAGACCCTCACACAGCTATAGGGCTCCTATTCTTGCATCCCTATTAGAGAAGAGAAAATTGGAGGTTAAAAATTTGCCCACGGTTGCATTAGCTAATCAGAAGCCAAGCTAGGATGCAGTGATCCCAGAGCACTGATTCAGAGAGTGAATGAGGGAAGGGAGGAAGGAAATTCTTTAGAGTATACACCACGAGGGTAGGAATCTTACTCATCTTCCTCACAGTTCTATCTTCCCAGCATCTTGAATAGGGCTTGGCACTTATTAGGGCAATTAATATTTGTAGAATGTGCATATTCCACCCTTACCCAACAACTTCCACACACACACACACACACACACACACACACACACACACGAGGGCCCCGGCACAGGGTAAGAGGGAAATAGAATTTCAGACCACACTAAGCATTTGCAGGCTCAGGTGGGGAAGCTCTGAGTGACAGGAATGTGACAGCCATTGACTGGAACTGTCCCAGTGATTGTAGCTGTAATAACCAGGATGAGATTGGTTTTGTCACACCTGCTCCGAAGTAATCAAGTTAATACCCATCAGCTCCTGTGGACACTATGTGAGTCAGACCACATTTCAGGGTTGCGGGTGTCTTCTCTCTTTTATGTCTCCTGCTGTATTGACTCTTTTAAGAATGGGTCCAATGGCTACTCTTCCCCCTAAGCGGCCTGAGGTAACCTCTGAAAACGGTTTGCTGTTCGCTTGACCCAGAAAACCCTATGAAATCATGGAAGTCAAGAGGTTCAAATCTTTGTGTTCACTTTAAGAACACACGTGAAACTGCCTAGGCCATCAAGGGTATGCATATCCGAAAGCCACCAAGTATCTGAAAGACGTCACTTTAAAGAAGCAGTGTGTGCCATTCCGTCGCTACAATGGTGGAGTTGGTAGGTGTGCCCGGGCCAAACAGTGGAGCTGGACACAGGGTTGGTGGCCCAAGAAGAGTGCTGAATTTTTACTGCACATGCTTAAAAATGCAAGGAGTAATGCTGAACTTAAGGGCTTAGATGTTGATTCTCTGGTCATTGAGCACATCCAGGTGAACAAAGCCCCCAAGATGCGGTGTAGAACGTACAGGGCTCATGGTCGGATTAACCCATACATGTGCTCTCCCCGCCACATTGAGATGATCCTTACTGAAAAAGAGCAGATTGTTCCTACACCAGAAGAGGAGGTTGCACAGAAGAAAAAGATATCCCAGAAGAAACTGAAGAAACAAAAACTTATGGCCCGGGAGTAAATTCTGCAGAATAAATGCAAATAAAAATAAAATTAAAAAAAAAAAAAAGAATGGGTCCAATGGCTGCTGATCCCAACACCCCCAACGTTTAGCATTTTTCTTTCATGGACTTCCATGTTCTTGCCCTGCTGGTTCAACCTCTCCTCTTGCCGGGATGGTGAGGAAGTAGAAGAGGGAGATTGACTCAGTCCCCGGGGAACTACCATGGATTCATGAGAATTGCCCTCAGGGGTCGTCCTCAGTGTATGACCCTGGGCACATGACAGAGCACAGAAGAACTGCTGTTTACTCTTTATTCCCTCTCTTCTTTGCCCAGCACTTCTAGAATGCAAAGACAAACTCCTGGTTGGATGCCCGAAATCCCACAATCTCACGGTCCCACGTTGGGTTTGTCTTGTTCTGCCATCTGGAATGAAGTGTGGTGGAAATGGAAAGGATTTTACTGAGGGAGGCTCAGTGAACAGGACTCAGTCAGGACTTTTCCGTACTCTTTCTCTGGAGAGAAGCAATTTATTTGGAACCTAAAATGATGAGCTCTAACTTAGGTGGCCAGGTTTGCAAGTCTGCCTGCCAGGAATTCGAGGTAGCGCCCTGTAAGGGTTCTCAGGGAGCACAGCACTCAACATTTAGGGAGCCCTTCCAGCGGGCAGGCCTGAGTATACGTTATCACACCATCTGTGAAAAGTGCCTACTAATGAAAGGATGAATCAGGGCAGCGCCCTGTTCACCTTGCCTAAGGCCCACAAGACCAGGTTCAGGGAAGGGCTATGAAGTGACCCTGGCGGGCAAGGCGTTATCTTCTGCGTCTTCCTTAGCTTGTCCTCTGGTTTACAGGTTGCTCCAGGGCACCTGGAGATCTCGTGAAGTTTGGTGATTTTATGAGCTTCATTTGAATGAGTCAGTAAACCCCTCTGTATCACAAAAACGCCCCTGTAATAGGTGCCAAATGTCCGGGAGATGAAACTTGGAGCCTGCTTTGTTCTCTCCTTGATCCTCTGTGCCCTCCACCTCCCGCCCTTCCGCTGCTGCCCCAGGTCCCTGCCACTCCCTCTCGCCTGTCCTACTGAGGCTGTCGCCAAGCTCGGACTCATTTTCTCACCTTTAATTCCAGGCACTGAATCACACCATTAGCTTTTCATAATTCAGCAGCCCGTGCTTGCCTGCCTGGCTCTCCCGCATCCTCCCTACAATCCTGGTCCTGCTGTTTATCTGGGCTTCAGATAATTAAGAATCTTTCGCCTCTGAGCAGGGGAAGGGGGTGGTTATCTTCATTTTACACCAGCTTGCGGGATTTTCATAAAAGGGATAGTGTGCTCTGTCTCTCGGCTTGCCCTGGGCAGTGGCGGCTTTTAATCAGGGAGCGTCAGACTCACAGCGGGGAGGGGAAGCGGGCGTGTGAAGGACCGATTTCGGGAGCATAGTACTCACACCCCGCTACTTCCCATCTTAGAGAGGAGGAGGAAGCTGATGCACAGAGAGGTCGAGTAACTTGCTTGGGGTTGCACAGTGTCCATTAAATAGCAGATATTGGTTTATCCCAGGCATTCTGGGTCCAGCGTCCATCCCAACCATGTTATGGGGTCTCTCAACTGGCTTTGAACCCCAGTTTCTCCTTGTTATCAACCGTGTGGCCCTGGAGCAGATTTTTAGCCGTGTTCCAGCTTCAGTTTCTCCCTCTGTACAGGGGGGCATCAACACTTCCCTGGCAGCAAGACAGCAAGAGATGAAAAGAGAGGATGCATGTGAAAGTAGGTGGCTCTTCCTCCTAAGGAAATAAGCAAATCCTCCATTTCACTGTTAACGCCGTGCTTTGAGGGATCGCAGGGGGTCGGGGCTGCTGAGTCATCCCCAGAGAACACCCAGTACACACTCCTCTCCCCGAGAAGCTGGGGAGCAGCTGTCCGCCAGTAAGACCAGCTCTACCCCGGGGCCTTGACTTTATTATCACCAGTATTATTTTTTTAAAAAATGTTTTATACACCTGCATTTTTTTTTTTTTTTTTGCCTTCAACGAGCTGGCGATTCTCAAGTCCGTTAGGAAAAGCTTCAAGCCAAGGGCCAAACGAAGCATGTGCATTTATGTCACTTGACACATCTTAGCCACGTTTGGGAGTTCTGCATCACGCCAGTTGCACTTGGGGTTTTAAATAGCATCCCCTAAGAACAGGTCTCAAGGCAGATCTGAAAAGCAATTTGTTTTGGACAAAATGTGCATGGATTTGAGGAGCTGGGAGAGGGGAAGGGAAGAGGGAGGGGAAGGGAAATGGAGGGACAAGGAGAGAGGATGGAGGACACTGCAGGTTGGACCTCTGAGTGGAAGGACCCTCCTGAATTTCTAAGCATGCCGGGAGGTAGGGATGGGTGTGGGAAACTGGGCTGATCAAATGGAGAAAGATACGTCCCCCCACTTGACAAGCTTCTGCTGTTCCAAGTTGCTTTTTGCAGTCAGAACACACTTCAGGAGAGGAAATTCTTCTGTCTGGGAGCTTGAAGTGTCTTACCCTCGAGGACTTCATTCTCTTACCTCCGAGGATCTGAGTCTCCTGCGTGCTGGTGAGCTGGAAGCGAGATCACCATTAGGCTCTTGTGACGGTGAAGTTTATGTGTCAATATGACTGGGGCCGTGGGGTCGCCAGACATCTGGTCATACATTATTCTGGGGGAGTCTATACGGAGGTTTCTGGGTGAGATGAAACATTCGGATCAGTGGATGGAGTAAAGCAGATTGCCTTTCCCAGTGTGGGTGGGCCTCGTACAATCCACTGAAGGCCTGAATAGAACAGAAAGGCTGAGAAAGAGGGAAATTTGCCTGCTTTACTGAGCAGCTGGGATATTGATCTTTTCCTCCCTGTGGACTTGAACTGAAAAATCAACTCTTCTTGGGGCTTGAGCCTGCCAGCTTTTGGACTGGAGCTATATAGCATCGGCTCTCCTGCTTCTCCAGCTTGCTGACGATAGATCTTGGGGCTTCTCGGCCTCGATAATCATGTGAGCTACTTCCTTATAATTAAATAATCCATCACTCGATCAATCAATCAAATCTCCTTTTGTTTCTGTTCCATGGGAGAATCCTAATACAGCCCTGTTTATTCTCAGAAACTTCTACCTGGATGCTTTCTCTGGCTAGCAAAGACCTAGGAAGTTGGAGAACACTGATTAAGATAAAGGGATATTGGCTCTACCACTTTGTAGAACATTCTGGTATCACCTAGTAAAGATGAGCACGTACTTATTCTACAACCAGTAGTTTCTCCCCTGGGGATACCCTAGGGCTGCTCTGTATAACTGGGCAGGCACGAGCTTCATGTGGCTATTTTCAATTTAAATTCATGGAAATAAAATAAAAAATACAGTCCTTCAGTAGCCCTACTACATTTCAAGTGCTCGTTCATCCATTGAGCCTAATGGCTGTCCTGTTGGAAAGCATACACATTTTTGTAGAACATTTCCATTATCCAAGCACTGCTTTAAAGAAACTCTCACAGTAAGTGCCAGGAGGCATATTCCAGAATGTTCTTATCAGCCTTGTTTGTAAGAGCAAAACACTGGAAACAACTCAGGCGTTTGTCAGCAGCAGAAAAGGACAAATCCATGGTGGCCTAGTCATTCTGTGGAATTCTGTATAGCAGTGAAAAAGGGATGCCCCCCCGGGCATTAACCCAGATGCATCTCAAAAATAAGACTTTCAGCCATGATGATGTAAAGGTCAAAATGTGTAAAACCAAAAAAGGTACAGGCATTCATATAGAGATAGTAAATTATACAAAGAAAAAGCATTTAGATAAACTCAGCCTAAGGCTCACCTCTGAGGGACTGAGGGAAATTCAAGGGAACAGGGCACAACGAGGCTTCTAAGGGTCACATACAGGTTATGACTTAGGCAAGATCATGGGGACATAATTGTTTACTATTCCATAGATGGCATATATGTATCTTATGTACACTTTTGTATATAGTTCACAAACACACACACTTTTTTCCAATTTTTTATTGTGGCAAAATACACATAAACAGAAAATGTCCCATCATGACCATTTGTAAGTATACAGTTCAGTGGTATTAAGAATATTTACACTGTTGTACAACCATGACCACCATCTATCTCCAGAACTTCGCAACTTGCAAAATTGAAATCCTGTATCCATCAAACAATAACTCAACGTTCTCTCCCAGCCCCTGGCAACTACTCTTGGCTTTCTATCCCTATGATTTTGACTACTCTAAGTTCCTTATATAAATGGAATCATACAGTGTTTGCCTTTTTGGACACACATGCACCTTTTACTTTTTCTTCTTTTTTTTTAGAGAGAGCGCGTGCACATGTGTGAGTGGGAGGGGGGAGAGGCAGAAGGAGAGGGAGAGAGAGCTCCACGCCCAGCACAGTGCCCAACGCAGGGCTTGATCTCATGATCCTGAGATCACAACCTAAGCCAAAACCAAGAGTCAGAAACTCAACCTACTGAGACAGCCAGGTGGCTCCCACATGTACCTTTTTAAAGGAAAAATACTAAGAAAGGGAAGGAAGTTTATGATCTTTGATGTCTTCCATCAATGTCTCCGATACATCAAACCCAATATGTCCAAGTCCAAACTCATGATCCCCGTGCCACCCCCCAGCCCTGTCCCCACCAAACATAGCTCTGCAAATAGCCCAGCATCACCATCTATGGAATGCCAAATTCTGAAGTTAGACACCATTCTTGACTCCTTCCAATTTGCCACTTCACATATTCACTCCATCCCCAAATTGAGTCAATTTTACCTCCTAAACTAGTTTTAAAAACTGTCCACTTTCCTCTATCACCATGGCTGCCGCCCAAGTGCGCATTCCCATCTCTGTCTTGGACCTCAAGAGCCTCTAGCCTTCCACCTTGCTGCCCTCCAGGTCAGGGTACCAGAGCCAGAAGGAGCCTCTGGAAATGCAAATCAGACCATGGCTCCCAGTTTTAAACACTTTCAAGAATTTGTTACTGTGATCAAGCCTACCTGATACCGCCAGGTCCATTCCTGGCTCTTCTGCCCTCTGTTCTTCATCTTTCCTCCACCTCCAGCCACCACCCCTGATCTGTACCCCACGGGGCACCTTTCAGTCCCCCCGCCCCACACACATGCACTCCACGCCCTGTCCTGCCACTGGGGCCATTTTCCGTGCCATTCCCTCTGCCTGGACCCCTCCTCCCGCTACCGTCTTTGCCTGATTAACTCTCCCTCTCCCTCCAGGGCTCAGATCCAGGGAAGGGAAGCCTTCCCAGGACTTCCCAGTCTGTGTCCAGTGTTATCCCCGTAACCACAATCCTCTTCTTAGAAAGACTTTCCCTCTGTTTAGATCTACATGCATTGGCGTGAGTATGGGCTCACTACCTTTCTCCTACCAGACATTGGCCTTGGTGAGAACGGAGGCTGAGCTGTTTTCACTCCTAGTAGTGTCGGCAGCCCCCAACACATGCCCAAACTCAGAGCAGGTGCACGCTGAATATGTACATCATCGATGAGCAAGAGTTCATGTTCCCACTTCTCCCAGGGCCTGACCCATTGCAAGGACTCCCCTGGAGCTGGCAAGTCCGGGCAGTGAGGGCCACCTGGCCCTCTGAAACTTAGATGGTGGATCCAGTTCATAGCGTTCCTGCTGAATGACAGTGTGAAGCAGCAGCTTTGCTATGTGTATGAGTTTCCCATGCTGCTGTAACCAACACCCACAGAGTTGGGGTCTTCAAATAACACACTTTTATGCGCTCATAGTTCTGGAAGCCAGAGGTCTGAAATCGGCTTCACTGGGCTGAAGTCAAGAGTCAGTGGGACCACGCTCCTTCCAGAGGCCCCCAGGGAGAATCTTCTTCCTTGTGTTTTCCAGTTTCTAGAGCTGCATTTCTCGCAGTCCTTGGCTGGTGGCCCCTTCCTCCCCTGTCAAAGCCAGCAGAAGGGAATCTTTAAATCTCTCTCTGCTGATGTCATCCTGTCTCCTTCCCTCTTCTGTGTCCAAATCTGTCTCCCTCTTATAAGGCTACTTGTGAGTACATTTAGAACCCACCCAAGTAACCCAGGAAAATCCCTCCATCTCAAGATCCTTAATGCAATCCCACCCGCAAAGTCTCATATTCCTAGGGTCCAGGGATTAGGCTGTGCATATCTCTGAGGGACGTTATTCAGCCGGCCACAGTAGGAGAGACCGATAGCAATTTGCATCGGGGCTCAGCATTGAGCTGGAGTCCCAGTGTGGCAGCGACAGTGACAGATAGGGTCGTGGCCAGGCTGAGTGGAGGGGAAGCTGCACTCCACGTGGAGAACCCACATCGCTTGATCTTATGCTAAGATCTCATTATTTTTTTGAAATCTCCCAAAGACACAGCATCTTATGAGACAGAGAGAGGGAGGGAGGGCAAGCACCTGGGTGATGCACACACAGCGGCCTGACAATTAAGGGTTTTCTCACTCTCTCTGCGTGTTTCTGGAGCAGTGCTGATCTGAATGGCCGCAGAGCCTGAGAAGTGCTCATCTGTATCACTTGATGATCTCAACGGAGGGTTCAGCTTTTCCTCGGCGCTCGGTACGGAATCAGATCACGCTGGACCAGGCCAGCTTCATTTCCACGTTGTCTCTTCACATGAGAGCCAGCCCTCCCTTGATATTTCCCGGGCAGGATGCTCACAGAGAAAAGGAAGGACGGAAGGTACAAACAGCTTAGCAGGTGTGACTTGGTGTTTTGGGTCCACGAGCTTTGCTGGCCCCCGCCCCCCAGGAAATGTAAATATCCTGATTTACATCTTTCCCTTTATTCAACTGGCTGCTATTCGCTGAATGATCAGATACATGGATTTTTTTTCCTTCTGAAATTTTGACCCACTCTGGGTCGCTCTGTCCTCGGTCCCCTAAACCCCTAAAAGGGGTTTTGAATTAGATTAAGTCAATCCAAGGCACTCCTAGTTGGGTTCTGCCAGTGGGAAGACAGCCTGTGGGTCCTCATCTTGGACAGCGTGGCCTTCTGATTGAGAGAGAACTATACTCACTCCAGGTTAGATTATACCTACCTTTGAACTCTACCTCTGCCATTTAGAGGCTGTGCAGTCTTGGACAAATACCTTAACCACTCTGAGCCCCAGCTGTCTCACCTGTCAAACGGGGAAGGCTCATTGCAGAGGGTGGTTATGGGGAGGAAAAGTCATTTATATGTTAAGCGCCCAGCCCGGTGCCTGCCACAATGTAAGCGCTCAGGAAATGTTACTTTCCTTTGCTTCCGGAAGAAATCGAGTTTGGAAATGAACAGACACATTTGTAAGAGCAGATGTTGGGCCCGCACTCTTGGTTGTTAGTCGTACATTTATTTATCTTGAATAGGGGGCACGGGTAAAGGGCGGGGAAATTGGAAGGTGGACTGAAGGTCTCCTCCATGACAAGGATGTTCAGATTGGAGAGGAGAAGGCTCAGGGGCACTTGAGATGCGTGTCGAGACAGCTGAAGGACTGGCCCGTGGAAGAGGGAGTCTGTTTCTTCTATGTGCAACTGGGACCAAACACAGATGCCGCCCGTGAATCGGGTTACCATCTCAGCCTGAGAGAGGCCTCTCCAAACCCTTGGAGCTATAAAAAGTGGGAGCCTTGGGAGGTGAGGAGTTTCTACACCTGGGGATATTCGAGCGTTTATTTATTCCTTCCTTCATGCAGCCGGCACCTACCGTATCATCATGTGTCAGATCTCAGGAACGTGGGCATGAACAGTGTAGACAAGAGCTCTGTCTTAATGCAGTCTGAGGGAGAACATAAAAACTGCAGGACTCCTGGGAGGGCGGTATACGGAAACTTCAGATGGGCACAGTGAGTGCCAGGATGCTATGTTCAATTCTTAAGGTTATCATTCTTATTAATTTCTCTAACATCTCCTGAACACTCCCATGTGCCACACACGATCCTACACTTCTTATATGGATCACCTGATTTTATCTCCATAGCAACCAGATGAGGCAACTACTATCAGGAGCCACATTGAACAGAAGAGGAACTTGGGTTTCACAGAAGTTAAGAGACTTGCCCAAGATCACCCATCTAAGAACCAGCAGGGTTGGGATTCTAGATGCAGCAGGCTGACCCCAGTGCCTGGCTCTACGGTGCTCACCCAGGGCCAATCCTTGCCTTCCAGCCCATCCCCTCTCCTTAGACAACCAGTCCCAGGGCATAGGGGTCTCTGTCTCTCCTTATTCCCCTCCTGCAGGCCAGAGCTGACTGGTCCAGAATGGCTCAGTCTGGGCCAATCAGAGTCTCTCTCCTTGGGCTACAGGGAGACTGGGCCAGTATGGTGATGGATTTGCAAACCAAAGACAGTGGATGAGCACAGAAAGCTGGTCTTTGGGAAGGAAGGAAGACAGCACAACTGCCTCAGAGTAGCAAACAAGAGACTGTCGTCCCCGAAAGCAGAGAATGAACTTGGCCATGACATCCTCATTCCAGTCCCCAAGCAGCTCAGCTGAACTGGACCTTTCCATAAGATGTCGAGTATTCTTACCCCCTGGGTGTCCACTGTCCAGACCCTTGGAGAAAGGTCTCACATTTGTGTGGCTGTAGCCTGGGGAAACTCAAAGTCGGCCGCTGGGATGTTAGTGAATTTCAGGGTTTCCCTGCTCAGCTCTTCTCTGTTCCCAGGCCTGGTTTCCTGCATCCTGGAACCCCATCCACGTGGGTAGGAAACTCGGATGCTTCACCAGTTTCCATAACGACAGAACATAACAAAGCCCTATGCTACTCCCACAGGTCATCCGAGGAGTTGTCAAACTAAACATCCAGAAAGGGCTCGCTCTGAGCTCTTCACAGCAATTTAAAAACCCACAGTTGACATTCCCACCTAACGAGATCCTTTTAGCCATCTTGTACCAAGTGGTTCCTTTTTCTTGGCCCTTCTCCACTCCCAGGGCCCAGGTTCACCCACCTTGCTTGCAGTTCTCTAGCTCAGACCTCTCACAGTTCCAAGGAAGACAACTTCCCCTCCCTGTCTTTTTTTTTTTTTTTAAGATATATTTATTTATCTGAGAGAGAGTAGGGGGAGAGACAGAGGGAGAGAGAGAGAATCTCCAGCCGACTCTTTGCTGAGCATGGAGCCCAAGATCATGGACCTGAGCCAGAACCAAGAGTCAGATGCTCAATTGACTGAGCCGCCCAGGTGCAACCCCCCTTCCCGGTCTTATGCAGAGCAGCTTCACCTGCTTCCAAGAAGCCATGGTGCCAAAAGACGCTTGGGCTCTCCGGAACACCACCCCACGTGTTTGTCAAGTTATGATTCTGAGCAAAAACTCTTACTTCCCCAAGATAAATCTGGGTACCAGCTGTTAAGGTGCTAACATTTCTCCCCATTTTTTAACGTTTATTAAACTATCTTAAATCAAACAAGCTTGAGGGGATTTCTGTTCCTTCTAGCCCATGCTGGGAGGTTCGGTTGAAATCTTAGCTCAGTCGAGAACCCCATTTCCCAGAATCCCATTCCTTGTCTGTTTCTAGGTTAAAGGTGGGAGATCTGAGAGGCAGACAGGAAGTGCAATGTTGACTCACTGGGGTCCACCATGTTTGGATGAGGAGGTAATCAGATAGAGAAGGCCATGGAGGTTCCATCTCATGCTCACTCTCCCCAACTTCCCATCCAGCTTGTCATTCCCAGTGCTGGCCCTGCTGACCAACAGCAGTCCTCCATCTTCTAGACGCTTGGCAGACAAGACAACAGCCTCCCAAAGACCCCTCCACCCACTTTCCCTCTACAGCCCCATCTCACCAGCTAGATGTGCCTGACTTCTCAGACGGGCTGGCTGGTGACCCCTCTGGTCTTCCACAACCCCTCCCAGATCCTCGCATCCCCAGCTCCTCCCATGACTGTGACAGGTCTAATTCCTACCGTGCATCCCTTGCCCCATAATTCATAGTGGTTCTGCTTCCCTGATGGAGCCCTGACCGATACACATCCAGAACCTTTCCAGAAGCAGCTGCCAGAGGCTGGAGGCAGTGAATCACACCGGAATCACCCAGAGAGCTTTAGAGAAAATGCCGATGCCTGGGATTTATCCTAGAGTCTGATTTATTTGACCCAGGATGTGGTGCAGCCATTGCAAGTTTTAAAAGTGGTTGGGGTGACCCCCCTGCCCCCCATCTCTACCCTCTACTTCCCACTGCACAGACGTCCCTTCACCTCTTCCCTGGGGGAAGTATAACGCTGGTGGTCGTCGGTTGCTTTACAGATGACTCATCTTTGTTTTCGTAATTTTTTTCTTGATGAAAATTGGTCTCAACCTGAAAGTGTAAAATCTGCCCAACATTAGCATGGCTCCTGGCATGGCAATAGGTAGCTCGCTCTCCAGTTGCTTCGAATCCTGATCGGAATCAGAATGAAATGTATGTTTGTGGTCTCCCGTGGTGCGTGAAAATCCCAAAGCCATCTGTTGTCTTCATCATCGTGTCCATTATCAAAATACACTGATTAAGCCTTTAATTGAACCTGGTGCTGTATTTATTGAGAAACTCACGATTAGCTTTCTAAAAGCTTATCACCGAAAGCCGAACTTATAATCATTCAGCAACGATCACTTTCAGTTTGCTCCATGGCCCACCTGTGTTTGACCTCTAATAACCAATACACGGTCTCCCTTTTTTGTTTTTATTTTTTAAAGAGATCAAGTGAGCAAGCCGAGAGTTGGCAGATAGGGAATTTCTGAGCTTCTTCGCTGAACCGCAGAAGGATTTGGGGGATCAGAATGTAATATGATGAAGGTGGATTCTGGAGCCAGATGGTGCAGAAATTCATTCCCAGCCTTACCACGGACTAACTGCGCAAACTTTAAGCCTCGAGTCCCTCATTTGTAAAACCGGTACAAATATAATTCACATCCGTTGGAATGAGGAATAAATGAGTGAACGCGTGAAAAGAACTTCATATAGAGCCCAGCCCCTGTAAGCACGTCCTATGTATTAGTCTTGAGGATGCTTACCCACGTCTTTCTGTGATTCCATGAGGGAGCCGTGGACCTCAAGTTTGGCCCAAGACAAAAATTGTCCAATTATAAAATCAGATCTGAATTTCACTTTGAAAGCAACACTTCAGAAAATGCCTGAATAAGCTAACATTTTGGCTTCACAAGAGTTTTCCCCAGATGGAGTTTGGTGAGCTGGACCAGGTTATGAAAAGGGACCTCTGCACTCTCCTTCCCCCCCCCCGGACAGGGTGAATTATCCACTATTGTTTCTTGTCTCCAGGTGCTTGTGCTGCCCCTTAGACCAGCTAGGACTGGCTTTTCGGGTTCTGGGGGAAAATTCGACTGGCTGCTAGAACAATTTAGAGTAGATGAGTCTCAGGCTGTGATGCGCTCTGATTAAATTCAGGGAGACTTGCCCAGGGCATCCTTAACTGCCTGGAGGAGTCAGCCCTCTGGCCATCTGTCGTCTGCCATTCTTCTGTCTTGTTTTCCCTTTGGTCACATTGAGCCATCTTGAGAAACTTCGGGAGGTCCTTTCCTCTTGCTGCTCTAGCACAGTTAACGAGAAACATGGCGTGGTTGGGGGTTCGGCGTTGGGGCTGAGCCAGCACCAGGCTTAGAGACGGGGACTGGGTTGAGACCTCGGCTATGTGACCTCCGGTGATTCAATTGGTCCAGTTTTTCCCAAGGTGGGCAACACTCCGGGATGATTTTAGGTGGTAGCTGGGGAAACATTCGTTGAGAATTTATTTCCATGTTTCAGGGAAAAATATTGGTTCTCCATATAAAAGTGTCAGAAGTTTTATATTAAGATGTTTTCGTATGCAAAGAAAAATACTGAATTAAGTAACAGTGGAGCAGATATTGTCAAGGTGTTTTGCAAATGGCCAAGGTTTAGGAAACACTGACTTAGCCACACTGAGCCTTCTTTCCTGCCAGGGGCATATGAATACTGCCTCTGCTGGGGGATGGGAAGGAGTCAGCAACAGCTAGAGGAAACATAATGGGGTGATCCAAGGTCAAGAGCTTTATTTGTGTAAGAGCGGGTATCCCAGCTGAGCAGCTCACCAGCTGTATGACCTTGGGCAAATTGCTTACCTTCTCTGTAACTGTGGTTCAGTGTTTGATGTTTTTGACCAAATATGCCTTCTTTTTCCATACCAATTCTCTGATTCTCTGACCCCAACGGAATATCCAACCATTTAATTCAATTTTGACACTACCTACCTGGAGTTAGGGCCGGATCCCACAAGTTAAAGGGCTCATTCCTACAAGACTGTCCTCACTTCAGACGCCCGTCACAAGTCCCCAGGGTACCTACACTTCTGTCAAGCCAACTACAAATTTGGGGTTCCCATGCCCCTCCCCCCAGACAGGATAATTCGCCAGATTGGCTAGAAAATTTAGGAAAGCATTTTTGCTTGTGTTGGCTGGTTTATTTTTGAAGGCTACAACTCAGGAAGTGCCAAATGGAAGAGAGGCGTAGGACACAAGATAGGAACGGTGGGGTGATGTGGAGCTTCCATACCCTCTGTGGGCAGAGTAGCCTTCCCAGCCCATGTGTGTCCACCAAGCCAGAAACTCCTTGAATCTCATCGTTCAAGCGTTTTTATAACTCAGTCTGCATTCCTTCTCTGTCTTCAGAGCGGGGGATGAAGGTGGATGTTGCGCGGGAGGTTGCGGCCGAAAGTTCCCACCTTTTAATCACATGTTTGGTCTTTCTGGCAGACCAGCCCCTACATGAAGCTATCACAGGGTTCCACTCTGATCACCTCATTGGCATGAACTCAGGTATTTGTGCCTCAGGGGATCGTTATGAATAACAAAAGACACTCCTTTCCCCCAGGACATTCCACCAAGGGTTTTGGGAGCTCTGTGCCAGGAACCAGGGACAAAGACCAAATATGTAATAGTTCCACGGGGATACTTCCAAGACCCCCAGGTGGATGCCTGAAACCACAGATACTACCAAACTCTACGTATATACTACTTTTTTTTCTTAGACAAACATACCTATGAGAAAGTTTCATTTATAAATTAGGCACAGTAAGAGATTAACAGTAGCTAGTAATAAAATAGAACAATTATAACAATACAATGTATAAAAGATATGTGAATGTGGCCTCTCTTTCAAAATATCCCATTGTCCTGGGCACCTGGGTGGCTCAGTCGTTAAGCGTCTGCCTTCGGCTCAGGTCATGATCCCGGGATCCTGGGATCGAGTCCCGCATCGGGCTCCCTGCTCAGCGGGAAGCCTGCTTCTCCCTCTCCCACTCCCCCTGCTTGTGTTCCTGCTCTCACTGTCTCTCTCTGTCAAATAAATAAATAAAATCTTTAAAAAAAAAAAAAAAAAAAATATCCCATTGTCCTGTAACTACGTTTCTTCTTGGGGTGATGTAAGATGATAAAATGCCTAGGTAATGAGACGAAATGAGGTGAATGACGTAGGCGTTAGGACGGAGCTTTTAGGCTAGCACGGACTTGGCCATACGTTAGAAGTGCCCATGAATTCAGTTTCCTAAATGGTCTGAGAGTGAGCTTTATCATCTTACTAGTTCCCAAACTAATGAGTTAAATACATTTTTGACCACTGTTCATTCTATTTGCACGCATCATGTTTTTAAATTTTGAAACTTTGCTTCTGCCTGATCGTCATAGTGTCAGGTCCCAGAGAGGTCCCCATGCCCGTGATTTAATTCTGGGAGCAGCCCCAGAGCCCATTCTGTGTGCAAGGCAGTATGCTGGGCACCACAGGAAAGATGAGAAATGGGTAGGACTGGTCCCTAGAGCCAAGGATTTCATGATTTCTTATGGGGAGACAGGAAACAGATAAATTATATCTTCTGCTGTGAGGAAGAGAAAAGCAACCTCTGGAAGCCAGGAGCTGACCTGGTACTCAGAGCTAGGTCCAAGCATTCTCCTGTTGGACATAAACACTCCTGCAGATCGCCAACATCAGACAAGGCCATCTGAGACCGTGGTAGATCAAGACAAAAATAAGACAAATTCACGAGCATATCTGGAAGCGAGTAAGATGTGAACATCGTGCGAAGCACACATATGACCAGACAGCTGGGTGTCCTGGCTCATCTGAGGGACTGCTGCTTCCTTACCTATCCCAGCTTCAGCTTGTTCTGTTCTTCTCACTTTATAGGTAAGAATTATTAAGATAACTTACCAGAGGAGGCACCGGGGTGGCTCAGTCAGTTAAGCGTCTACCTTTGGCTCGGGTCATGATCCCAGGGTCCTGGGATGGAGCCCCCACATCGGGCTCCTTGCTCTGTGGGGAGCCTGCTTCTCACTTTCCCTCTGCCGTTCCCCCTGCCTGTTTTCTTCTGCTCACTCTGTCAAATAAATAAATAAAATCTTAAAAAAAAAAATAACTTATCAGAGGATCAGCAGCCCCACTTCCTGACAATATCCAATCCAAAGTAAAAACGCCCCCCAAGGCAGCTAAAGGAAGCCCCAGCGTTATAATCAGTCCTTTCTAACACCTTCTTAGTGACATCTTTCTGTCCAGAAAGGAATTAAGGGGCAAGCTAGCCAGCTACCAATCCATACAAGGTGCTATGGACTCATTAAAGTGACATAAGATGGAGAAAATTGTCCCCTTCAGGACTTCCCTCAGAGGGAGGATTCATGTAGGTGGCAGGAACCCCTTGGGGTAGAAGCTCGTTTCGGTTCGGGTTCTTGGCTGCAAGCAACAGAAATCGACTTGGCTGGACTCAAGCAAATCTCAAACAGGAATGACTGCAAGGCTGACAGTAAGGTAGACTAGGGTGGAGTGGGCTGGAGGGCTCACAGAACTGAAGAGGGGGCTTCAGAAAATGAGCAGGCATTAAGAGGGCTCCAGGGGCTGGTCACGGAACCGATCAGACCAGGGCACCCTGGCTCCACCATTTAACTAGCTGTGTGATTTTGAGCCACGTACCTCTCTGAGCCTCAGGATCTTCAGCTATGAGAGTGATGATCACGTAAGAATCCACTTCTCAGGGTTGTTATAACCTATGTCTCCATTGGGATAATCTGTGCAGAGTACTTAATGCCTGGCACGTGCTGAATTCTGAATAAATTGTAGTTAAAATCATCATCATCACCACCACCGGTAATCTTTTCCCTACTCAGTGCTCCGCTTCTCTTTCTAAATAAATGTTGAATAAATATTTAAAGAATGTTAAAGAGGCAACCCCCCCCCCAAATTTGCTCACCCGCTGATTCTAACCATCGATGCTAAATTTGCAGGAATCTTGCCAGCTCATTGTTGAACTGTTGGAAGCTCAAAGTCTGCCATGGTGGGAGTATTTACACCATGGAAATTGGCAAATGATACAAACCAAAGCATCTACCTCCTCCCCGACTCCTAGCCAGCTGTTAAATATTTGCTAGCAGCCCCCGCTAATTATAACCCTTCTCTGCCCAGCTCTGGGGCATCCAGCAGAGGACACTTGCTGTTTCTTTGTGATTCAGCCAAGCCCTAAGGTCCTGTTTCCCTAGTAGGAGGCCACTAATCACTGGTGCTGAAAAAACATGAGGCTGATTTAAATGTTAATATACTTCTCATCAAAAGCAGATCTGCTGCGGATGGTGCAGTGAGTCTAACATGAACTTCAGGTGGTGATTGCGGAGAGCTGATACTCCAGAAGGAGGTTTGGTGTTAAAAAAAAATAACTTATCAGAGGATCAGCAGAAGCCAACACGCTAAGCCAGAGTGTTGGCCATGCAGCCCAGGGCATAGACTACCAAAGATGGGTGGGGAGAGCCATGAGGGAGCCCTTTCTGGATTAGGGGCTTGCAAATTGTTTCTAAGATTTTTTTTTCTTCCATCCTTAGATGCTCAGTAAGGAATGACAGCTTTAGAATTTTTTTTTTTTAAGATTTTATTTATTTGAGGGAGAGGAAGAAGCAGACTCCCTCCTGAGCAGGAAGACCGACACGGGACTCAATCCAAGGATCCTGAGATTCATGACCTGAGCCGAAGGCAGATGCTTAACCAACTGAGTCACCCAGTCACCCACCTCCCTCGCAGGAGGTCCCCAGCGCCACCATGGAGGGGGCTCAAGAATAGAAACTGTATTGACAGCAGAATGCAAAGCAGGATCCCTTGAAATGGTTAATTGGATTTCTCTGGGGGTGACTCACCGCCTTTGATAAATGCTGTTGCCCTCATGAGGTCACTATCATGGGATTTGAAAATTTTCCACCCTGCACTTGCCATCTCGAGGTCTTGTTTTGATAAAACTCCAGGACTGTGTGTACTCTGTGCCTGCCCCCCCACCCCCGACCCCGCTGTCCTGCTTTTCTTGATCACAGGCTAACTGTGATGTGTCAGGCACAGGTGACGTTTGAGAACCACAGAGGGAGGAGGCAAAGTGCCTTAAAGGGTGCACATGGGCTATTTAGGGAGAAACACAAGTGCCTAGGTGATTGGGGCAGGGGAAGATGGAGAGGGGTAGGACACAAGGTCTTGGCAGCGAGAATGAAGAGCACCTGATCAGCGTGGGAGCATCAGGAAGGCCATCTCTGGGGTTGCTTAGAAATTAGTCTGAGACCAAGGTGCTCTGATCCCGGGAAGACTTGAAGAGAGAATGGGCTGAAAGGTTGCAGGTCAGGATTCACACAGGCATGCGGGGGCGCTGCTAGCCCAGAGTGGGTGCTCCCTGGCTAGAGAAGAAGCCAAAGAGATAAAAGGTCACAGAGGGGCTTCTACTGTGGTTACAGTAACCCAAGGCTGGCCAGGTTTGCCTCTGAGGAAAGGGGCGGCCAGTGGTAATTTAAAACAAAAAACAAAATGCCTTAAAAAAAAAAAAAGATTTATTTGAGAGAGAGAGCACAAGGAGGGGAAGGGAGAGGCAGAGAGAATCTCAAGCCGACTCCACACTGAGCAGGGAGCCCAAAGCAGGGCTCGATCCCATGACCCTGAGATCATGACCTGAGCCAAAACCAAGAGTCAGCTGCTTACCCGACTGCACCACCCAGGTGCCCCAAAACACAAAACGCTTTAAAAGTCACTAGATATCATACCAAGCATCTTTTCGAACCATAGTGGTTTCAGACAATACGTGCATATTGTGGAAAAAAAAAAAAATGAAAACACAGAGAAGCAAATGAAAGAAATAAAAATTCCTTCAAAATCATCATTGTAACGTTTCGAATGGAGTCTATGCACAGGTACTGTGCAAATTGTTAACCATTTTTATAGGCTTTATTCTCTGATATTAATCACGTCTCCCGAGCATCATTTTTAATGCCTGTGTTATGAATTCTGTTATGCATACGTCCCATATTTACCTTAAGCAGTCTGCTATTATCGGTGGACACTTAGGTTGCTTTTGTTTTTTTGCTATTGCAAACAAGGCTATATAGCACATAATCATTGCTAAATTTTTATGGTACCCTTAACGATCTTTTTAGGATGAAATCTGAGAAATGGAATCAGTGGGCTCAAGAGTTTAAATGTTTTCAAAGCCCTTGACATAGTTTTCCAAATTGTCCCCAGTTTTCTCCTCCCATCAGTCCATGGGCCGTATTTGTTATTCCTCCTTGAGGCTTTTCATCCCTGTCTTCTCAAACTCCCACATAGCAGGAAACCGGTCAACAGAGGGCTCTCCAGTGGCCATGGGGAGGCACGAGTCTAGGAGATGCAGCCATTATTCTGACTCCTGAGACCTTCAGGACATTTCCCCCAGCACAAAACAGCACTCCCGGGGCTTGGAAATGAGCCTGATGCTGAAACCCTAGCCACCCTCTTCTCATACGATTGCCAGAGAAAACACGGGATGCCGAGTTAGATCTGAATTTCAGATAAACCACACATCCTGTTTTTAGAGCAGGTATGTTCCAAATATTGCATGGGGCATCCTTATACTAAAAATTATTCGATATTTATTGGAAAATCCAATATAATTGGGTGCCCTGCTTTTGTTTGTTTGCTAAATCTGGCAACCCTGACCCGCTTAGCATCTTCCCTCATCTATTGGCTGTATTGGCTCCCTCTCTTGCCTGTATTTTCTTGAGGGGTCCTCCTGAGAAAATCTTGCAGGCTGGCTGGCCATAACGTTGTAATGGTTTTGAGTTCTTCCTTGTAGAGGTGGAAAATTATATATGGAACCATGTGCTATTATTGGGTATTTGTAGTGATTCCTTTTCTCTCTTCCCTTTCCTTCTTCCTCTTCCTCCTCCTTTCTTCTTTTTCCCTCCCACCCTCACCTGTTTGAACCTTAATCTTTTTTTTTTATCTTTTAATTTTTTTATTGTTCTGTTAATCACCACATATTACATAATTTGTTTTGGTGTAGTGTTCCATGATTCATTGTTTGTTCATAACACCCAGTGCTCCACGCAGAATGTGCCCTCTTTAATACCCATCACCAGGCTAACCCATCCCCCTACCCTCCTCCCCTCTAGAACCCTCAATTTGTTTTTCAGAGTCCATCATCTCTCCTGGTTCGTCTCCCCCTCTGACTTACTCCCCTTCACTCTTCCTCTCCTGCTATCTTCTTTTTCTTTTTCTTAACATATGTTGCGTTATTTCAGAATTACAGATCTGTGATTCAACAGTCTTACACAATTCACAGCGCTCACCGTAGCACATATCTTCCCCAATGTCTATCACCCAGCCACCCCATCCCTCCCACCCCCGACCACTCCAGCAACCCTTAGTTTGTTCCTGAGATTAAGAATTCCTCATATGAGTGAGGTCATATGATACATGTCTTTCTCTGATTGACTTATTTCACTCAGCATAACACCCTCCAGTTCCATCCACGTCGTTGCAAATGGCAAGATCTCATTCCTTTTGATGGCTGCATAATATTCCATTGTGTATATATACCACCTCTTCTTTATCCATTCATCTGTCGATGGACATCTTGGCTCTTTCCACAGTTTGGCTATTGTGGACCTTGCTGCTATAAACATTGGGGTGCACGTACCCCTTCGGGTCCCTACATTTGTATCTTTGGGGTAAATACCCAGTAGTGCAATTGCTGGATCGAATGGTAGCTCTAATTTCAACTGTTTGAGGAACCTCCACACTGTTTTCCAGAGGGGTTGCACCAGCTTGCATTCCCACCAACAGTGTAGGAGGGTTCCCCTTTCTCCACATCCCCGCCAACATCTGTCGTTCCCTGACTTGTTAATTTTAGCCATTCTGACGGGTGTGAGGTGGTATCTCATGGAGGTTTTGATTTGGATTTCCCTGATGCCGAGCGATGTTGAGCACTTTTTCATGTGCCTGTTGGCCATTTGGATGTCTTCTTTGGAAAAATGTCTGTTCATGTCTTCTGCCCATTTCTTGATTGGATTATTTGTTCTTTGGGTGTTGAGTTTGATAAGTTCTTTATACATTTTGGATACTAGCCCTTTATCTGATATGTCATTTGCAAATATTTTCTCCCATTCTGTCGGTTGTCTTTCGGTTTTGTGGACTGTTTCTTTTGCTGTGCAAAAGCTTTTTATCTTGATGAAATCCCAATAGTTCATTTTTGCCCTTGCTTCCCTTGCCTTTGGCGATGTTTCTAGGAAGAAGTTGCTGCGGCTGAGGTCGAAGAGGTTGCTACCTGTGTTCTCCTTTAGGATTTGGATGGACTCCTGTCTCACGTTTAGGTCTTTCAACCATTTGGAGTCTATTTTTGTGTGTGGTGTAAGGAAATGGTCCAGGTTCATTCTTCTGCATGTGGCTGTCCAATTTTCCCAACACCATTTGTTGAAGAGAATGTCTTTTTTCCACTGGACATTCTTTCCTGCTTTGTCAAAGATAAGTTGACCATAGAGTTGAGGGTCCATTTCTGGGCTCTCGATTCTGTTCCATTGATCTGTGTGTCTGTTTTTGTGCCAGTACCATACTGCCTTGATGATGACAGCTTTGTAATAGAGCTGGAAGTCCGGAATTGTGATGCCGCCAGCTTTGCTTTTCTTTTTCAATATTCCTCTGGCTATTCGGGGTCTCTTCTGGTTCCATACAAATTTTAGGATTATTTGTTCCATTTCTTTGAAAAAAGTGGATGGTATTTTGATGGGGATTGCATTGAATGTGTAGATTGCTCTAGGTAGCATTGACATCTTCACAATGTTGGTTCTTCCAATCCATGAGCATGGAACGTTTTTCCATTTCTTTGTGTCTTCTTCAATTTCTTTCATGAGTATTTTATAGTTTTCTGAGTACAGATCCTTTGCCTCTTTGGTTAAATTTATTCCTAGGTATCTTATGGTTTTGGGTGCAATTGTGAATGGGATCGACTCCTTGATTTGTCTCTCTTCTGTCTTGTTGTTGGTGTATAGGAATGCCACTGATTTCTGTGCATTGATTTTATAACCTGCTACTTGACTGAATTCCTGTGTGAGTTCTAGCAGTTTTGGGGTGGAGTCTTTTGGGTTTTCCACATAAAGTATCATATCATCTGCAAAGAGTGAGAGTTTGACTTCCTCTTTGCCGATTTGAATGCCTTTGATTTCTTTTTGTTGTCTGATTGCTGTGGCTAGGACTTCTAATACTATGTTGAATAGCAGTGGTGAGAGTGGACATCCCTGCCGCATTCCTGACCTTAGGGGAAAAGCTCTCAGCCTTTCCCCATTGAGAATGATATTCGCTGTAGGTTTTTCGTAGATGGCTTTTATGATATTGAGGTATGTACCCTCTATCCCTATACTCTGAAGAGTTTTGATCAAGAAAGGATGCTGTACTTTGTCAAATGCTTTTTCTGCATCTATTGAGAGGATCATATGATTCTTGTTCTTTCTTTTGTTAATGTATTGTATCACGTTGATTGATTTGCGGATGTTGAACCAGCCTTGCAGCCCAGGGATAAATCCCACTTGGTCATGGTGAATAATCCTTTTAATGTACTGTTGGATCCTATTGGCTAGTATTTTGGTGAGAATTTTTGCATCCATGTTCATCAAGGATATTGGTCTGTAATTCTCCTTTTTGATGGGGTCTTTGGTTTTGGGATTAAGGTAATGGTGGCCTCATAAAATGAGTTTGGAAGTTTTCCTTCCATTTCTATTTTTTGGAACAGTTTCAGGAGAATAGGTATTAATTCTTCTTTAAATGTCTGATAGAATTCCCCTGGGAAGCCATCTGGCCCTGGGCTTTTGTTTGTTGGGAGATTTTTGATGACTGCTTCAATTTCCTTAGTGATTATAGGTCTGTTCAGGTTTTCTATTTCTTCCTGGTTCAGTTTTGGTAGTTGATACATCTCTAGGAATGCACCCATTTCTTCCAGGTTATCTAATTTGCTGGCATAGAGTTGCTCATAATATGTTCTTATGATTGTTTGTATTTCTTTGGTGTTGGTTGTGATCTCTCCTCTTTCATTCATGATTTTGTTGATTTGGGTCATTTCTCTTTTCTTTTTGATCAGTCTGGCCAGGGGTTTATCAAACTTGTCAATCCTTTCAAAGAACCAGCTCTTAGTTTCGTGGATCTGTTCTACTGTTCTTTTGGTTTCTATTTCATTGATTTCTGCTCTGATCTTTATTATTTCTCTTCTCCCGCTGTGTTTAGGCTTTATTTGCTGTTCTTTCTCCAGCTCCTTTAGGTGTAGGGTTAGATAGTGTATTTGAGACCTTTCTTGTTTCTTGAGAAAGGCTTGTATTGCTATATACTTTCCTCTCAGGACTGCCTTTGCTGTATCCCAAAGATTTTGGACAGTTGTGTTTTCATTTTCATTGGTTTCCATGAATTTTTTTAATTCTTCTTTAATTTCCTGGTTGACCCATTCATTCTTTAGTAGGATGCTCTTTAACCTCCCTGTATTTGAGTTCTTTCTGACTTTCCTCTTGTGATTGAGTTCTAGTTTCAAAGCATTGTGGTCTGAAAATATGCAGGGAATGATCCCAATCTTTTGGTACCGGTTGAGACCTGATTTGTGACCTAGGATGTGATCAATTCTGGAGAATGTTCCATGGGCACTAGAGAAGAATGTGTATTCCGTTGCTTTGGGATGGAATGTTCTGAATATGTCTGTGAAGTCCATTTGGTCCAGTGTGTCATTTAAAGTCTTTATTTCCCTGTTGATCTTTTGCTTAGATGATCTGTCCATTGCAGTCAGGGGGGTGTTAAAGTCCCCCACTATTATTGTATTGTTGTCAATGTGTTTCTTTGCTTTTGTTATTAATTGCCTTATATAATTGGCTGCTCCCATGTTCGGGGCATAGATATTTACAATTGTTAGATCTTCTTGTTGGATAGACCCTTTAAGTAGGATATAGTGTCCTTCCTCATCTCTTATTACAGTCTTTGTTTTAAAATCTAGTTTGTCTGATATAAGGATTGCCACCCCAGCTTTCTTTTGGTGTCCATTAGCATGGTAAATGGTTTTCCACCCCCTCACTTTCAATCTGGGGGTGTCTTTGGGTCTAAAATGAGTCTCTTGCAGACAGCATATGGATGGGTCTTCTTTTTTAATCCAATCTGATAGCCTGTGTCTTTTGATTGGGGCATTTAGCCCATTTACATTCAGGGTAACTATTGAAAGGTATGAATTTAGTGCCATTGTATTGCCTGTAAGGTGACTGTTACTGTATGTTGTCTGTGTTCCTTTCTGATCTTTGCTGCTTTTAGGCTCTCTCTTTGCTCAGAGGACCCCTTTCAATATTTCTTGGAGGGCTGGTTTCGTGTTTGCAAATTCCTTTAGTTTTTGTTTGTTCTGGAAGCTTTTTATCTCTCCTTCTATTTTCAATGACAGCCTAGCTGGATATAGTATTCTTGGCTGCATATTTTTCTCGTTTAGTGCTCTGAAGATATCTTGCCAGTCCTTTCTGGCCTGCCAGGTCTCTGTGGATAGGTCTGTTGCCAATCTAATATTTTTACCATTGTAGGTTACATATCTCTTCTCCCGAGCTGCTTTCAGGATTTTCTCTTTGTCTCTGAGACTCGTAAGTTTTACTATTAGATGTCGGGGTGTTGACCTATTTTTATTGATTTTGAGAGGGGTTCTCTGTGCCTCCTGGATTTTGATGCCTGTTTCCTTCCTCACATTAGGGAAGTTCTCTGCTATTATTTGCTCCAATATACCTTCTGCCCCTCTCTCTCTTTCTTCTTCTTCTGGGATCCCAATTATTCTAATGTTGTTTCGTCTTATTGAATCACTTATCTCTCGAATTCTGCCCTCGTGATCCTGTAGTTGTTTCTCCCTCTTTTTCTCAGCCTCTTTACTTTCCATCATTTGGTCTTCTATATCACTGATTCTCTCTTCTGCCTCATTTATCCTAGCAGTTAGTGCCCCCATTTTTGATTGCACCTCATCAATAGCCTTTTTGATTTCGACTTGGTTAGATTTTAGTTCTTTTATTTCTCCAGAAAGGGTTTCTCTAATAACTTCCACGCTTTTTTCAAGCCCAGCTAGTATCTTTAAAGTCATGATTCTGAACTCTAGGTCCGACATCGTACTAATGTCCGTATTGAGTAGGTCCCTGGCTGACGGTACTACCTCTTGTTCTTTTTGCTGAGGTGATTTTTTTCGTCTTGTCATTTTGTCCAGAGGAGAATAGATGAATGAGAGAACAAAATGCTAACAGGTTTACAACGTCCCCAGCAAATATACTGTATACAAATCAGAAAAGACCTGAAACCAGGGGAAAAGAAAGGGAAAGAAAGAAAAAAGAAAGAGGAAAAAAAAAAGAAAAAAAAAGATAAAAACAAAAACAGAACAATACAAAAAAAGCAGAATGTGATCACATATGATCAGGCTAGTGCATAGATCAGTGCCACACACTAGATTTGGGCGTATTTTGGTCTATTAGAAAAAAGTGCCTCCTAAAATCTTAAAGGAAGAAAGACATATATGTACAAAATAAGGGTTGATACAATGAAGGGATAGAAGATGACTGTAAAGATGAAAATTATAAAAGATTTTATAAAAGGACTTGATAAGATAAGAAGTTGCTTGAAAAAAGAAAGAAGATTTAAAAAAAAAAAGAAAAAAGGGAGAGAATGTGATCAGGCAGGAGACTAGAACAGAACCATACACTAGTGATTTAGGGTATATTTTTATCTGTTAGAAGAAACTGTGTCTCAAAATTTTTAAAGAGAGAACAACTTACATATATATGCCAAAAATAAGGGTAACTACTATGAAGGGAGAAAATATGACTCTAAAAATGAAAAATAAAAAATGTTTTTTTTTTTTTTAAAAGAGATTGATACGATGTTGGTTGAAAAAGGGAAAAAGAAAAAGAAAAAAAAACAGTTAACAAAAATTAACTTTGATGAACTAATGAATCATGGTAAAAAAAAACCATGAATTCTATGTGCAGTATTCCCCTAGCGCTGGAGTTCTCCCGTTCTCCTTGATCGGTAAACTTGGTCTTGGCTTGCTGGCTGTTTGTGCTGATCTTCTGGGGGAGGGGCCTGTGCTGTGGTTCCCAAATGTCTTTGCCGGAGGCGGAATTGCCCCGCCCTTGTCCGTCCGGGCTAAGCAAGCTGCTCGGGTTTGATCTCAGGAGCTTTTGTTCCCTGCAAGCTCTCGGTACAGCCTTGGAGGACCAGGGCAAAAATGGTGGCCTCCCAATCTCCACCTGGAGGAGCTGAGAACTCGGGGCCCCGCTCCTCAGTGCGCCCCCAGAGAAAAGAAGTCACTCCCTTGTCCCTGGTCTCCGGCCGCACTCCGTGCTCATCCGGCCTGTGATCGAGCGTTTGTATCTCTGGCATCCGACCCCGTGTGGAGTCTCCAAACCCAGCAGATCCCTGCGGTGCGTTCCTGCGCCGCTCCTCCCCGGGAAGGAAGGGGAGTCTCCCTGGATCTGCCGCCTGTTGGGTCCCTGCTGGAAGAGCAGTGGCCCGACTGGGCCGCGGATCACAGTTTATGGCAACCCCAAGCTGAGAGCCCGCGCCTCAGCTCCGTCTCTGCAGCTGGCTTCCCCGCTCCGATACCTGGGAGCTCTGGCGCACTCAGGCTCCCCCGGTCTTTCTGTGACCCCAAGGGTCCTGAGACCACACTGTCCCGCGAGGGTTCCACCCCCGCTTAGCCACTGGAGCGACGTCCCTCAGCGGAGCCGACTTCTAAAAGGTCCGATTTTGTGCTCCGCGGCTCTATCACTTGCCAGAAGCGGCCGGCGGAGGCCCCTCCCCCGCCATCTATCCTCCCGAATATCGCCTCGGATTCACTTCTCCGCACGTCCTACCTTCCAGTAAGTGGTCGCTTCTCTGTTCAGAGAGTTGTTGTTACTCTCCTCTTTGATCTCCTGTTGAGTTCGTAGGTGTTCAGAATGGTTTGATCCCTATTCAGCTGAATTCCTGAGACCAGATGAAATCTAGGTCTCCTACTCCTCCGCCATCTTGCTCCGTCCCTGAACCTTAATCTTTATCCACATCTTTAAATCTTTTTTTAAAGATTTTTATTTGAGAGAGAGCATGAGCGGCGGAGGGGTGGGGGAGAGGCAGAGGGAGAGAGAGAGAAGCAAACGCCCCACTGCGCAGGGAGCCCAACGTGGGGCTCGATCCCAGGACCCGGAGATCATGACCTGAGCTAAAGGCAAATACTTAACCACTGAGCCACCCAGGCATCTGGTCCACATCTTTAATTCTTGGTGAACCACTCAGCCAAGGGCCTCAGGGGTAGGATTAGAGAAACCCAGGGCCAGAAGCCCTCTCCCCTTCCTAGCTTGCTGAGCAAGGGACGACGTACATGTCTCAGTCTAGCCTCTATCTCGGTAGGAGATTGGGGGATAAACATAGTAAATAAGGAATGAAATCTCAGAACTTCGTATCTCCTTTAGAGAGACAAAGGACACACAGAAGGACAAATGCATTTGCAGAAACTGCCAGACCACATTAGCTGGTGCCTGCAGGCAATGTGTTGGCCAACCTTCTATGCGTTGGGCATAGCCCGATCCCCAGCTGGAGCCCGGAGCAGAAAGTGGGCTGGACCCTTAGTGAAAAGCAGCGGGACCGGGGAGAGCCCTGATGGCTCGCCACGTGGCCTTGGGGGCTGGCCCGGATCCTCAGTGGCTGGTGCAAATGAAAACTGAGTCAGGAAGCCCCGCACACAGTAGGCTCTTAATAAACACTTTCTGGATGATTGATTTATTAGATGAGTCAGCAAATCAATGCATCCAGGATCAATATTCCCCTCTCTGGGCGCCAGCTTCTTCACCCATATAAGGTGAGAGTTCTTCCAGCCTCCCCAACTCAATTAGTCTCTGATTAACGCATGGTTCTTTCTGAAGATCAGGACGCAACAAAACATTTCTACAAAGAGCCAGCCAGTAAAAATTTGAGAGTCCAGCGGGCCATAATACAGTCTCTGTCCCAATTACCTCTGCAGCTAAGCAAGAGCATCCACTGACAACACGTGAATGGATGGGCATGGCTGTGTGCCAATGAAACATTATTTATAGACACTGAACTTTGAATTTCATGTGTCCAGAAATTTTACTCTTTCGTTTTTTTCCTATTTAAAAATGTAGAAACCATTCTTACCAAGGGGCACCTGGGTGGCTCCGTCGGGTAAGCATCCAACTCTAGGTTTCGGCTCAAGTCATGATCTCAGGGTCATGGGATTGAGCCCTGTGTTGGCCTCCATGCTGAGTGTGGAGCCTCCTTAAGATTCTCCCTCTCCCTCACCACATCTGCCAAGCTGGCTTTCATAGACCCATTACTGTGCCATGCTCTCACTCTAGAACCTAAGATGGCTCCCATGGTAGGTCTTTGTAATCCATTCCCACCAATGTGTCCTATGCAGGTGGACGCTTCACTGCTACATACTCGGGTACACCACACCCCTTTCTACAGTCAGTGTTTGAGTGAGCTGCTCCCTTTGCCTGAGTGCCTGGTACCCACCATTCTCCCTGGCCATCCAGGGAGGTCCCTCAAGCTGAGAAAACTACCCCCACCCCGCCAGCCACTCCGATCTCTGTCTTCCCTGAATTCCATCCACCATACGGGATGTAACTTGCGTATTCCCCAGTGGAGAGACCAGACTGCCTAAGTTCAAGTCCCTGTCATCTACTCTGTGACCTTGAACAAGTTCCTGACATCGTCAGAGGGGTGATAATAATAGTACCCACCTGGGAGGGTCGCAGTGAGAGTTAATTGAGACATTTTGTGTAAAATGCTTAGACCAGAGCCTAGAACCAAGAGGACAAAAACACGAATAAATGCCAATGACGGTTATACTTCTATATTGCTTGACATTTCTACAGGGAGGCTGTATTTAAGGAATATTTATACAGGGGCCCCTGGGTGGCTCAGTCGGTTAAGCGTCTGCCTTCGGCTCGGGTCATGATCCTGGGGTCCTGGAATCAAGTCCCGTGTTGGGCTCCCTGCTCAGCGGGGAGCCCGCTTCTCCCTCTCCCTCTGCTCCCCCCCTGCTTGTGCTCTCTCTGACAAATAAAATAAAAAATCTTAAAAAAAAAAAATAAAGGAATATTTATACAGTAACAAAAGATCAGAAATACCCTCTAGGCCTAAAACAAAAGTCACCAATATTGTTGATAATCTTTTCAGGTAAAGTTTTGATTGACATTAACATGCACACCAAAGGGTACAGACGCCCACGGTTCAGCGTGATGAGTTTTTTTCAGTGCTAGTAATTTCCTTTGACTCAAAAGGGAACAGGTCTAGAAAAGCTCTAGGGGAGAAAAGAGTCATCCATGCTCCAGGGAGGTGACATTCTTTTGGGAACAGAGGGTCGCATGTAGGAATGAGGGTCAGGTTACAACCGAAGGAGAAGCCAAGTTAACACGCAGACCTTGAACGTGCCTCTGGGAGCCAACAGGCAGCTTGTTCCTCAGAGATGCATCACAAAGACGTCCCTCTCATAGATGTGTCACCTAAGCCCATGGCAGGCACCTGTCTGGGCCCTTGATCCCCGGCAGGATGCTGATCCCTGGCACAGGCTCCCTGGAGATGTCTCAGTACTTCTTCTCCCCCTGGGGATAGCATTTAAGCTCATTAATCCGAGAACACTAAACAAATGCCCACATTCGTCATCCCCAAGCCATTCGGTTTCAGGAAATGGAAACGGCTCATGAAAGTGAGACTCATTCTCTGACGTAGGAATGTTGGTGGAGATTTTTCAGGAGTGTCTGCCAGCCGACAGCCCAGGGCAGAGGGGCAGATGGAAGTGGGCCTTTCCCTGTGCACCTACTAGGTGTGTGCGAAGCGCAGGACTGCCTGCTCTATACCATGAGCTTATTTCATGCTCATGCAACCCCAAGACAAGGGTGTTACTCCTTTTCCAAGTGAGGGCACTGAGGCCCAGAGCAGTGAAGGGACTTGCTCACGTTGTACAGCCAGTGAACAGTGGAATCCAGATCCGCACTCAGGTCTGGCTGGCTCTGGGTGCTAACAGAAAATGGCCCCAGGGATCCCCTCATTTTATACATGAGGAAACAGAGCTCCTGAGGGGAGGAATGACTTGCCCAAAGTCATTATGGTATAATAAGAAGTAAGTCTGGGGCGCCTGGGTGGCTCAGTTGGTTAAGCGACTGCCTTCGGCTCAGGTCATGATCCTGGAGTCCCGGGATCGAGTCCCGCATCGCTTCTCCCTCTGACCCTCTTTCCTCTCATGCTCTCTCTCTATCATTCTCTCTCAATAAATAAATAAAAATCTTAAAAAAAAAAAAAAAGTCAGTCCGGGTTTTGACCCCAGTTTGACACAAAGCTTGGGACACTCTTATGCTTTCCTGAGTGATAGGAGGTGCTAGGAGCTTCATTTTGCTACTATTTGGTCTTTGACCAAAGTTCCTGACACGAGGAACTCCTTGTATGTTAATAAGATGACCGGTGGCTAGGACCCCTAGATGGGTTTAGGATGGGGCCAGGTCACCAGAAAGACCAAGGCATGATTAGAAGCATGGAACATTCTCCAGGGAAGGGAGAGGATCTGGAGGCTGACGTAAGAATGAATCACACTGATGTGATGAAGCCTCATAAAAATCTCTCAAGTATGATGTCTGGAGAGTCTAGAGAGGGCGTGGCAGCCCTGTGCTTTCTCCTCATCAGGCTGTTCACCTGTATCCTTTGTAATACCATTTTTAATAAACCAGCAAATGTAAATAAATGTTTCCTCAAATTTCATGAGCAGTTCTAGCAAAGTACTGAACCTGAGGAGGGGGTCACGGGAACGCCAATTTATGGCCAGTTGGTCAGAAGAACAGGTGGGATATGGGCTGGCGATCGGCATCTGAAGCAGGGGCAGGCTTATGGGACGGAGCCCTTAAACTTGGGGTCTGTGCTAGCCCCAGGCAGCACAGTATCAGAATTGAGTCAAACTGTAGGACACCCAGTCAGGGTCCGCCAAGAATTGGAGAATTGCCTCTGTACGGAAAAACGCACACATTTGGTGTCAGGCGTGTAAAATGTATAGAAAAACAGTTTTTCTTTTAGTCCTAGGAGAGGTTTGTGGTGGGACTTAGGCTGGGGTCCAGGCTCCACACCCTAGACCAGTGCTTCATCTCTGGATGGGTGTTACTTCTTCTCACCCATCCCCAGAATGCCAAGCATCCACAATTTATAAAAGAAGGAGCCAGATAAATACGATTTTTTTTTGATAAATATGATTTTTAAAAGTCAGCCTTTTCCTCTGTCGGTCTACTTCGACCTTCACATGGCAGTCTCTGCTGGATTTCCATTAGGCTCCAGACCATGTCATTTTCAAAGATCTTTTGTAAAGCAGCTGCACTATTATTCTGACAGAGCTCGATCACCTCTCCCTGCCCAGAGCTGGTAAAATGACTGATTTCCACCATCGTCCCAGCATGAAAGGCTGGAATGCGGAATGGCACGAGCTGGCTTCTTTTCCCTGTTGCATTAATCAGGTTCTTGGAGATGACATCTCTCTCTCTCTCTCTCTCTCTCTCTCTCTCTCTGGCAATAGCAGAGTTTGATTTCCAGGACTTATCTCTATTCCTGCCGAGAACTGGACTAACGTGCCTTATTCAAAAGGTCCAGCTAAGCTTCAAAAGTGCTTTGCATGAACTATTGAAATGCTTTTGTTAACAATATAACTTAATGGCACTGAAATTCCATCACCATGTAATGCTTACAATGAGCAGGGCATACATATGTTTTATTCAAAGCACACATATCCACGCACATTGTATCAGTGAAGATGTCTTCAGCTATAAGCAACAGAACATTCCATTAATAGTGTCTTAAATCTAGGGGTGCCTAGGTGGCTCAGTCGGTTAAGTGTCTAACTCTTGATTTTAGCTCAGGTCATGATCTCAGGGTAGTGAGTTCGAGCCCTATGTCGGGCTCTGAGCTGGGCATGGACCTGCTTAAGATTCTCTCACCCCCAAAAAAATTTTTTAAAAACCTAGTGTCTTAAATCTAAGGTGACTAACTGTCCCCATCCCGCCTGGGATGGAGCAGTTTTCCAGGACATGGGAATTTCAGGGCTAAAGCTGGGACAGTTGCGGCAAACCAAGACAGTAGGTCACTCTACTTAAAGCATAAGGACATTTAATATTTACTTACCAAGAAGTCCAGACGCAGGTGATCTGAGCATCAGCAAGGTAGCTCTTTGCTCCTTTCTCCTTGCCCCTCTCACCACAGTGACTGCAGAAGCATCAGGACTAGGAGGGGTGTAGCACTGGGGACTTGGGTCATCTTTCCCAGGAGCGCCCCCAAGCAGACTTCCTCTTCCATCCCGTTGGCCCGAAGTGGGTCTCATGGGTACCTCTAGCTGCAAGGGAGCCTGGAAAACCAGATGTCCAGCAAAGGCAGATGGGATTGCCATCATTCTTGCTGCAGAATGAATTCCCCCTGCCCCCCAAATGCATATGTTGAAGCCTTGATTTCCAATGTGATGGTACTTGGAGGTGGAGCCTATGGGAGGTACTTAGGTCATGAGGGTGGAGCCCCCGTGAGTGGGATTACGGCCCTTATACAAGAGACCCCAAAGTGAGGATCTCTTTCTCCACCGTGTGAAAATTTAGCAAGAAGGTGGCCATCTGCAAACCAGGAAGGACGCCCTCCTCACCAGGAGCCGAATTGGCTGACATCTTGATCTTGGATTTCCTAGCCCTTCAGAACTGTGAGAAATCAATGTTCATGGTTTAAGCCATACAATCTTTTTGTGTTTTGTTATGGCTTTGGGCATGTTGCTTCATTTCCATTTCCTTGTCTGTAAAGTGGGGATAAAAACAACTTTCTGATAGGATGGCAATGAGGATTTAGACGAGTTTATGCATAGAAAGTGCTGAGATGGTGCCTGGCCCAGAGTAAATGCTCAGTACATGGTGACTTTTTGTCTTTGAGGAAAAGAGCAGGATCGAATAGAGATTTTTATGAGGAGCTGCATCATGACTCCCCATGAGAGCTTCCAAAAAATTCCACCTGACCTGTTAATGGTGGTGGATTTGAGAGTGTTTGGGAGAACTCAAAATCATACCGACTGCAGTTTCAAGACTCACAGAGAGTGAGGGCGAAGGCCTCCCAGGGCAAGCCCACCACACTTGGGTTACAGAAAGGACAAAAGACTGGTGTGAACTACACGGAGACACTCGGAGTGACATAGCAGTCTCTGGGTGCACAGGAAGTCAAGGTCATGCATCATTTTAGATTCCTTTTTCGTATCCGTTGGTGTTTTCCCAAAACTCTGCAGTGAACAGGGGTGTCCTCTACAACGAGACAAGAATTTATTTTAAAACTTTGATATAGAGAAACATAACCAATAAAGATGATTATTTTTAAAGTTGAACATGTTCCATTTGTCACATATTCTCCCAGCATCATTTTCTCCTTCTCTCCCTGCTTCTTTATCACAGCGAAGTTTTACTAGATACCAATTACCGAGCACTTCACTCTGTGTGTCCCAGCACTTGACATGCAGAATAATCTTGGGCAGCAAGACTTAGTTATTATTCCCATCTTAAAAAGGAGGAAAGCAAGGCTCAGAGTTCAGTCACTGGCGCACGGGCCCCTCTGAAGCACAGCTATTGGGCTCCAGGGCTTTTGCTTTTGACCACTGTCTGTCTCTCTTTTGTCCCTTTCACCACCACCTTCTTCCGTCTCTCGAACATTCAGTCAGGTACCTGTCTCAATTCTGTGGTCATAACCCACGATTTTTCAGCATGAGCAGGATTGACATTCGGACCAGGTTGTTCTCCACCAAGGCGCTGTCCTGTGCGCTGTGGGATGTTTAGCAACATCCCCGGACTCTACCCAGTAGATGCTGGCGGCGATCCCCACACGCGCTCCATTGTCACAACCCACATGTCTCCAGATGTCGCCAAATATCCCCGGAGACCAGAATCATCCTCATTAGAGCCACGGATGGAGGCTGATCTCTGCAGTCAATGTGGCAAAGGATTCTGGAGCCCCTCCAGTTGAACGATCGCCGACGGGAGCCCACGGGAACAGGCTGTGCCCTCCTGGCAAGCCCCCAAGCTCACTTGAGGCAGCTTCCACCTGCTAGGACATTTCAGGGCAGGGCCTGACAAATGTTGGGGGGGGGTGCCTCTGGCAACAGGGAGATGATTCTGTGGCTTGTCCTGAAAGCTGGGAGCTAGGATCAGAAGGGGTGACAACGGCCAGCAAAAGGCAGGGGCGCCCCAAGCTGGTCTGTGGATGGCGCTTCTGAATGGGGGCAGCAGATCCTCGGAAGGAGGCCGGAAGATCAGTGGACTTAGAGGCCACTCATTTCCAGTCCTTGTCCTGTTCCCATCTGCCGTCTGCATTCAGTCGAGTCCTTTGAGAACATGAATGCTCCCCTCTCTCTCTTCCTGGGATAGGAGGATGATGTGTCCAAACTGGCCCCTCCATCCCCCCCGACCCCTCGTTTTACTCTTCAGCGCATGTGACGTTCTGTTGTATTTGTGCTCACCCTCTGTCACCCCACCTAAATTTTGGCTCCCGGGGGCAGAGGAGGCTGCTGCATGCTTAGAGCCGGGCAGGATGAAGGCAAAGACCCTCCATGCCCCATGAGAAAGCGATTTGAAAATAGGTCTCAACAGCCATAGCCACGTCAAGCCCGTTGTACTCAGGGGCGCTACTTCTGAGAATCCACGGCCCCCACTCCAAGTAATCCAACTTGAAGAAAAAGCCTTATGTGAATCCATGTGTAGACAACAGTGGCTCAAATGGCACCCCAAAAAGCGCAACCTGAAAGCCCCACCTAAGTAATCAAGATAAGGGGGGTCATTAAAGCAGCCCTGATAAATACACTCGGTGAAATTCCAGATATCCAGTACACTTATTATTTACAACAGTATGAGTTAATATTATAGCAGAGCTACAAAACTGTCACGCATGATGCAAGACTGTCTGGGCAGCCCGATGACTGAGATTATAGGAGTTGAGCATCCTTGCACACAGTTGGCGGGAATATCATGCACCATCCATCTGGAGGGCAATTTTGAAGTTCCTAATTAAAATGCAAGTGTTGGTACACCTGGGTGGCTCAGTCGGCTGAGCTTCAGACTCTTGGTTTTAGCTGAGGTCATGACCTCAGGGTCCTGGGACCAAGCCCTGCACTGGGCTCCTTGCTCAGTTCGGAGTCTGCTGGAAATTCTCTCTCCCATCCCCCCTGTGAGCATGCATGCATGTGCACTCTCTCAAATAAATAAATAAATCTTTTTAAAAAAATAAAAATAAAAGGTAAAATGAAGTGTTCATGTCACTTGACCCACTGATTGAATTTCTAGGGATTAATTTTTCCAGGAATTGATGTATTTCTAGGAATTTATCCTAGAAATAACCCAGATGTCTGTGCCTAGGGGAATGGTTAAATAAATCACCATGTATCAATATAGTAGAATACCATGCAGCCATTAAAAACGAGGAGGCGTGCATGTACTGATGTGGAGAAAGGCTCAAGATATATCATTAAGTTAAAAAAACTGCAAAATGTTTTTGTGTAATAGCAATAATGTCATAACTCATAGTATAAACATGAACATTTTTATAAATCTGGAGGAATAAACACCATTGACATTATTTTTTTTTTCTAAAGGACTGAGGGAGATTTTCTCTACACTGTGAATTTCTATAATGTTTAACATTTTTTAACATAGCTGCTAAGAGAAAACACTGAGCCTGCAGCCTGAGCTCACTCATATGAGCAAACAGAAGTGAGGACATGAAGACCAAAAGCAATTCCATCAAGGATTCATTAACAGTGACCAGTCATTTCTAAGTAGTAGGATAATAGGCACTTTCTTTTTTTTTCTTTTTTCTTTATAAAGCTTTTATTTATTTACGTAATCTCTATACCCATGTGGGGCTCGATCTCACAACCCTGAGATCAAGAGTCATGAAAGCTCTTCCTGCTGAGCCAGACAGGCGCCCCTGTTTCTCTTCTTTTAAGGGAGAACCTGTAGGAAGAGTGTGTGTGGTCCTTACAAAGGACATCATCCTCCCCAAAGCCTTTGTTTAACCTGAGTGATGCTCAGGGTGTAGAATGTTCTGTCAGTGTAACCTGCTGTGGGATGATGTCCTGTCTCCCCAGGATGGACGACATCCAGCTCTGCAACGACATTATGGACCTTAAGCAGGAGCTACAGAACTTGGTCGCCATCCCAGGTAAGCATGTGGGACTCCAGCCTAGCTAAGGAGCTGCCCAGAGCCACCTGGGCCAGCCCCGTCTGTGCCCCTTCGGGTTGTAAGACAGAGTTCATCTCTTATCCTAGCACAGCCCCATTCTTGCAATGCAGCACTCCATGTCAGGTAGACCTGGCTTCAAGTCCTCATTCTGGCCCCTTCCTTGACCTTGGGAAAGTCACTTTATCTGGCACTCAATTTCCCGTCCTCTGAAAACAGGGTAGTACCAGTCATAGCACTTAACTCGTTGGGTATAAATCTCATTGTGATACACAGAACATGGCAAGACATGGGCTTAGCTTCACATCTGGTCCAAAACGAAGAGTTCAGTAATTATTAATGATTATTACTATTACTATTCTGTTTGGAGACAGGTAGAGTATGGGGGTTACAAGCTCTGACTTCGGAGTCCGACCTAGATCTGTCGATTATTAATGACATGACCTGAAGCAACTTACTCCACCAAAACTCAGTTTCCTCACCTGTCAACTGGGACAATAATGGTATCTACCTCGTAGGGTAGTTGTGGGATTGACTGAGGGGAAAAACACGTATGGTACTAGGCACAGCTGCCATCCTTTAGTAAGCGCTTAAGAAATTATTACTGTTGTTCTTATCATTAACTGAACAAGTTTCTACCCACCCTTATATTTATATACTAATTCATTTTAACATGGCAGTAGCAAACCTATTACCTTTTAACTTAAGTTCCTTTTTATGAACCATAATTATCTTTTGTAAACCCACAAATATTTAATGAGAAAAGTGGCATGTTAAAAAAATTCTTATGAAATCTACATTACATCCTGTTTTAAGATATTGCCTTATCTGCTTTGGTAGGTATTGGGTTGGAAGATACTGTTTTTGCTTCAAGTATATGGAATAAAGCCAGATACACACACACACACACACACACACACACACACACTTCTACCCATCCTTCAGGTCCTAATTTATGTGGCCCCATTTCCCAAGAGAGCCTTCCTTGCCCATCTAGGTTGGGTTAGGCGCAGGAATGAGGGCCTGGCAGGTGCTAAGGGAAGGTGTATTGGGTGCAGCAACACAACTCTGTCTCAAGAACCTTGCCTTGGGGGATGCCTAGGTGGCTCAGTTCATTAAGCATCTGACTCGGTTTCAGCTCAGGTCATGATTTCAGAGTCGTGAGATTAAGCCCCTTGTGTGGCTCCGTGCTCAGCGGGGAGTCTGCTCGGGATTCTCTGGCCCTCTGCCCTTCCCCCCATCCCACTCATGCACACTCAATATCTCTCTCTCAAAAAAAGAGAGAATGCGTTGTAGAACTGGGCACTGTTCTAATGCCTTCTCACTAGAAACATGTAGGGCTGGGCTATTCTTTGTTGGGGCCGGTGGGGGGCCCGTCCTGAGCACTGTAGGATGCTTAGCAGCACCCCTGGCCTCTACCCACTAGATGCCCGTAGCACCTCCCCCACAGCTGTGACAACCAAAACTGTCTCCAGGTGTTGCCAAATATACGCTGGCAGGGGGTGCAAATTGCCACCTAAGAGCCCCTACTTTATGTTTTTATTATTTTTTTAAATGTTTTATTTATTCATTCATGAGAGTCAGAGAGAGAGAGAGAGGAGAGAGAGGCAGAGGGAGAGGGAGAAGGAGAAGCAGGCTCCCTGCCTAGGAGGGAGCCTGATGCGGGACTCGATCCCAGGACCCTGGGATCATGACCTGAGCCAAAGGCAGATGCTTAACCAACTGAGCCACCCAGGCGCCCCTATATTTTTATTTTTTTAAAGATTTTATTTATTCATTTGACAGAGAGAGCACAAGCAGTGGGAGCTGCAGGCAGAGGGAGAAGCAGGATGCGAGGTTCCGTCTCAGGATCCTGGGATCATGACCTGAGCCAAAGGCAGACGCTTAACTGACTGAGCCACCCAGGCGCCCCAAGAACCCCTACTTTAGAGTCCAGTGACCTGGCTTTGAATCCAGGCTGGCCAGACAGGTGGCCTTCATGTAGAAACTTAATTTTTCTGAGCCTTAAATTCCTTGTTTGCAAAATGAGGCCAATAATGCCAGCCTCCCATGGTGGTTGTGCATATGCCATGAGGTGGGAGATGCAAACCGTGGGAGCGCCTGGTACAGTGCGTGCGGGGCTAGTGGATCCTTCAGACACCGCTGCTCCAGCGAGTACTCACCAGGTGCCAGGCACTGTGTGGGCGGACAGCACACGGGTACAGGGTTTCTCTTGGAAGTGATCAAACTGTTCTAGGATTGATTGTGGTCATGGTTGCATGACTCGATGGGGGACTCGTAATGGTATGTGAATTGTATCTTGAGAACACTGTTACCATAGAAAGTCAACAGCCAAAGAAGGGAGCAAAAAGCGCAATGTCCAGACATCACCCATTAGAAATTCTATTCAGTGAGTGTGGAGTTCTGGCACGGGTCACTTTTTAAAGCCTTGTGTGACCGTGAGGAGCAGCCAGGGTGCAGAGCCAGCCTGTGGGGACGGCTGTTTCTGTTGTCGCATTTCGTATCCCACCAAGAACTAGTTTCAAAGGTATAAAAATCCACCACCCCTACCCCCGATGGCAGCACCAAATGGGCAATTACCGGAAGGACGGGGGAGGCTTCTGGAGCCCTGGGCCATTGTATGAGCTCCCTATGGCTGCCCTAACAAATTCCCTCAAACTCAGCGGCATCAAACAACATAAATTGGTTCCTCCCAGTTCTGGAGTCTGGAAGTCTAGAATCCAGGTGTCGGCTGGGCCCTGCTCCTTCCAGAGGCTCTAGAGGAGAATCCTTCCTTACCTCTTCCAGCTCCTGGTGGCTGCCGGCAGTCCTTGGTGCTCCTTGGCTTGCAGCTGACTTGCTCCAATCTCTGCTTCTCTCATCCCATGGCTTCTTCCTTATCTATACATCCTCTCCCCTTCTCACAGGACAGCTGTCATTGGATTTACACTCACCGCAGTGTACATGACCTCATCTCCACTAATTACATCTACAAAGATCCTATTTCCAAACAGGGTAGACATTTTTGTGGGGAGGGGGATACTACTCAACCCAATACTGGCCTGAAGCTCAAACCAACCTCACAAGGGTTCGGAACCAGAGAGAGGAAAGCTGTTGGACTATTCCTTCCCTCTCTGTCTCTCTTTCATTCTCTCTCTCCTTCTGTTTTGGAAGAGCCAAGCAAGCCCACTCCATCTCCCTCCCATTATCTTCTCACACAAAAACCCAACTCTTCTGTGTTTAGCAGAACTCGTAGACACACGCAGATTAGCATATCGTATCCTTCCAGTAAACAGATCCTCCTAGTTCAGTAAGACCCCTTGTCACACATCACGTGCTTGAGAAACAGTGATAAAGATTTATGATTATCCCGAAGGACCAATGAGGGCAGGAGTAAAGAAGAGCAAAGGGTCTTCATCTCTGAGCATTGATCCCCTTGCCTTCTCCTCTCTTTCACAGTAAAAACAAACAAAACAAAAACCCCAACTCTTAGGGCCTCTATGTCCTAATTTTCAGCCTCCGAGGAGAGCTCTGATGGGCCAAACATGGGTTGATTTCCGAAATCACTTTTGGCTCAGAACACATGGGAGCTGCTGAAGCAAAGGAGACATGGGTGTGTGACCACTGAACCAGCCAGGACCACCTCAGGCCACAGGGGCTCCAGTCGGGGCTGTGGCAGCCTCTAGAACACAGGTGGAAATGGATGGGAGCAGGGTTCTTTGGCTGACACAGTCCCTGGGGTGCCTGACTGACCAGAACTGGGACTATGGTGAGAAAGACAAGGTACTCAGCTAGAACACAAAAAAATTCAGTAACCAGGGCAAATAACATATTAATGCAATATTTCAAATACCAAAACAGGGGCGCCTGGGTGGCTCAGTTGGTTGAGTGTCTGTCTCATGATTTTGGCTCAGGTCATGATCTCAGGGTCATGGGATCAAGCTGCGAGTCGGGCTCCACACTCAGCGAGGAGTCTGCTTGGGATTCTCTCTCTCCCTCTGCCCCTCACCCTACCCACATGCATTCTGTCAGTCTCTAAAATAAAATAAATCTTTAAGAAATTTTTAAAAATACCAACACACACACACACACAACCCATGATAAATAAAATACCAAAAATTTAAATTAAGACAAGATCAGTACACATACTCAGTAGGCAGAGTCCAAGGATGCCAAAAGCTACAGCGCAGGGGAATCCCACATGAAGATCGAATTCTGCCTGAACTGTCATTGACCATGTGGCTAAGAAACATGGGTTGACAAGGTCATGGGACCAGTCAGCAATAGAGCTCAGGTCCTTAATGCTGGTCCCATTGATACCCCCAGGAAATCAAGTTTTCCCAGTGACCTTTGTGTAGAAATTCACATATTAAAATTTTCTTTCTTATTCTGCTTTCCTACTCACCTCTCTCTACCTTCTCCTCGGACTCCTTGTTGAGTCTTTCTGTGTATTCCTGGACCAGAGTCAGGTGTCTAGATGGATTCAGCTGAGCGTGGGGGGGTGGGAGGTGGGGGGAGAAACAGTGCTCCTGGCAACACATCAATAAAGGTATTAAAGAAAGAGATCACTGAATGGCCAAGAAATTCATGCCTCTCCAGCCAGGGTCAGAAGATCATTCACCAGCTCCCCGGTGGTGGGTGCAGATGTCTGGCTGGAGAGAATGCCTGGGGCCTTCTCTGCCTTGAGGGCTCCTCTGGGACAAGCCAAGATACGTCATCTCACCCCCACTGCCACCACCACTACCTCAGAACTAGGGATGTGTAGCCCCGGCTAGAGAGGCCATGGCACTTTCCCCTTGGACATAAGAATAGTGTCTCCCTCATAGCAGTTAAAAAGGACTAAACTTGTGGTTCTCAACCAGGGGTGATTTTGCCCCACACCCAGGGACACTGGGCAATGTCCAGACGCATTTTTGGTTGTCACACCTGGGGTGGGGTACTGCTGGCCTCTAGTGGGTAGAGGCCGGGGATCCTGCTAAACACCATACAGTGTATAGGACGGCCTTTGCAACTAAGAATGATCCTGTCTCGAATGTCAGCGGTGCCAAGGTTGAGAAACAGAGATTAAATGAAAGTGACAAGCTCATGGGAATACAAATATAATAGCTGCAATTTATGAAGCACTACTCATTTGCACACTTATGCTATGAAATTTGTTTTTTATTCATCAACTAAGTATTTATTTCTTCTGTACTTGATTCAGTAAATATTTAAGAGGGGAGCATTTAATCATTAAAACAACGATGATGTAAAATGATAGCTTATGATAGGAGCCGCTGACAGTTCATGAGCCCTTACTACATACAGGCGGTGAGCCTACTATTTTCCTTGGTTTCTCTCTCTTAAAATTTGCAGCAACTTCATGATTATCTATGTTGAGAGACTGGATGCCTGGAGAGGTTGAGGAACATGCCCAGGGTCACATACCTAGAGAGAGGAAAAGTTAGGGTGTGAAGGCGGGATTGTCTGGTTCTACAGTGGGTGCTCACAGTCATGTTGGGATGACAGGCCAGGGAGTCCAGTTAGGAGGGTACACATGGTCCAGGAAGAGATGGCCTGTGCTAAGGAGGTGTGCTGGAGGAGATGAGAAGCAAGTTGGAGAGTCACGTTGGTAAGCATGTGGAGATGCTAGGAATCAGGTGTGTGGTGCCAACAAGCAGGGGGTGAAGCTGGCAAGCTGGCAATTCCCATTGGCAAGTAGGTGGATGATGTTGGCAAGCAAAAGGATCACATCACCAAGCAAGTGGTGGTGCCTGCCTGTGGGTGGGTGGTGCCTGAAGGCAGTTGGAAGATGCCTGGGGGCAGGTGGGGGTGTCTAGAGGCAGGTGAGTGGTGCCTAGAGGCAGGTGGTTGATGCCTGAAGGCAGATGGCTGATGCCTGGAGGCAGGTGGGTGATACCTGGAAACAGGTGGGTGATGCCTGGAGGCAGGTAGGTGGTGCCTAGAGGCAGTTGAGTGGTGCCTGGAGGCCAGTGGGTGGTACCTGGAGGCCGGTGGGTGGTACCTGGAGGCTGGTGGGTGGTGCCTGCAGACAAGTTGCCCCACACTTTTTATCTTCTGAAGGGGTCTGAGCAGAGGAAGCCGAAGAAGTTCAAGTTTCTGCCCTCCTCCTTTTCTCAGTCATCATCTCCAGCCCTGGGTCTTTTTTTTCTCTTTGGCCTTCCAGTCCTTGGTATCTGGGACAGGACAAGAGCCATCAGCATGGATGATTTCTTGGCTGTAGAGTAACTCCCCCAGCACCCCTGCCTGAGCCCTCCAAGCCCCTTGCCTTCTGCATGATCCCCTTGTTTCATCATTACCACTTCCTTAGTACCTGCCACTGGGCCAGCTCTGGGCTAAGCCATATACTAACGCTACTGCCTTTAAGCCCCACCGTGTGTCTTTACAGGAAAGGAAACTGAGCCTTGAAGAGGTCACCCAGCGAGTGACCTGGCAGAGCCAGGAACCCAACCCTGGCCCCTGGACTCACGTGCTTCCGGCAGTTACACTCGACTGTTTCTTTGCTGGTGTTTTCTTCTTCCCAGAAAAAGAAAAGACCAAGCCGCAGAAGCAGAGAGAGGATGAGCTAATCCAGAAGATCCATAAGCTGGTGCAGAAGAGAGACTTTCTGGTGGATGATGCAGAGGTCGAGCGGCTAAGGTGAGTGGGCTCCCGTCCCTGCGCTGCTAGAACGCAGTCCTCGGCCTCCTCCCAAACCCAGCTTCTGCTGCAGGGACTCATGGTCTGGCCTGACAGGTGTGGCCTCAGCAAATGCTCCCACACACTGGATCCAACTGAACCCCCAGCCTCTTGGCCTGAGGACCTGTTGCACATTCCAAAGGAACTGGAATCCAACTCCAAAAAGTCTTGCAAAGGCCTGTGGGTCTTAAGTAAATGTTACTCAAGGAGGTGACTGGGGAGGAATTACATCACATGACACAGGGTAGAGCGTCCTACACATTCTCTTCACTGACCTCTCTCCCAAGGCAAACTGTTCATCAAGGCCACTTCCAGAAACTTCTGTGGGTTTCTGCAGAACCCCTGCCCCCTGAACTGACTTGCTTCCTTGCCTGCCCTCTCCACTTCCTGGCTTTGTGCTCTTCCCCCTCGCCCCTCCCCCGCCCCAGGGGGCTCCAGCACCCCTCCCTATCCCTCAGGGTCTCCTATTTGCAGATGCACCTGCCACTTGATCTGGACAACCACCGGCCCTGGAGCCACAGGGCACCTGCTCATAGGAAGATGCGAATGTTGATTCTTGAGTATTTTTGTCCTGGAGCCAGGCCTTTGGAGTCCCCCACAAGGAAAGTGGCTCACAGGGCTTCTTCCAACCCAGAAGGCATCTAGCTCTTTATTGTCTGTGTCCTCCTGGGTCCTCCGAAGGCTGGAATGCTCCTTGCCTGGCTCAGCCAGCCTGGGCCCGCTAACTTTGTTCCTGATGACCCTTGGAAGAGTTCAGGTGACTTGCTCTCTGACACTTGCCACGTACCTCATGGGAGCTCAGATGTGTACGGTGACTTAAGGGCACAGGGTCAGGGGGGTGTTACTCAGCTTACTGAACCCCCCACAGAGGCTGGGTCCTAGCATGGTCCTGCCTCTGTCCTGGGATCTCACCCTGGCCCTGGGGAGACAGTTACTCCATTGTTGATACGTGTCTGTGCTTCAGAGCAAGTTCATCAAATGCAACATGCACACACCATCGACACATAACACACAACATATGCACACCACCCACACAGAACACAGAACATATATTCCCCATCCACACGTAATGCACAGCATATGTGTACCAGCCACACATAATACACAATACTCACACCAGCCGCACATAACACACAAAAGCATACCCACACCAGCCACAGAGCCTGATACATGGCCCCACACACTTAACCTCTGGCCCCATTTCCTCAGTTCCTTGATGCTTTCCTTGTTTACTCTACTTCCCTCTTGTTTTTACACACCTGTCTTCACAGGGAGCAAGAAGAAGACAAGGAAATGGCGGATTTCCTGAGAATCAAGTTAAAACCTCTAGATAAAGTAACCAAATCTCCAGCCAGTGAGTGCATTCCTCCTCCTTCCCCCATCCAGGAGAAAAGGAAATTTAAAAGAGGTCCGAGAGCCAGAGTGGGGACAACAAAATGCTTTCTAGAGATCAGACTTGGGCACACGATGGCAGCAGGTGGGGCCAGCTTCATGGGCATGCTACCAGGGAAGCTGCCCAGGCCCCGATGCCCAAAAGGGCACTGTGCTTGCTTTCATGTTTTGCTATTGCTGTCTTGAGGTTCTTAATAGTTTTGGAACAAGTGGCCCTGCATTGTCATTTTGCCCTGGGTTCGGCAGACTGTGTAGCTGGTCCTGGCAGCAGCTGTCCCTTATCAATCACAGGTTTGGTGGATTTTGTAGGAGTTTCGTGGCCACTGAGGCAAAAAGGTGGGGGCTGAGGCTTTTAGAAAAAAACCAACCTCTGCTGATAATCAGAGTGAAAAGGGTTCTGTGTGAAACAAGTTTGGGAAATGCTACATATTTGACCCTCTGTTTGGTGCCAATGTCTATTAGCCTATAAAAGTGGTAACAGGTCCTGCTTCTCTTTGTCGACCCAGTGAGGCTCCTTTTAGTTACAGGAAACGGATACCCAATTCAAATTTGCAATAGCAAAAAGGGGGATTTGTTGGAAGAAGAGCAGCAGGAACCAGCTTTGGGGACTGGACACTATTAGAATGCCCTCGTTTTCCTTCCATTTCTATTTCTGCCCCTCTTTGTATGTGAGTTTCATTTTCTCCTACTACACAGGCCTTCTTCATGGGGCCTGAACTCCAGAACCATAACTTAGCAGCAGCAAGACAACACCATACATTCTCTCTCCTCATATCTAAACACATCAATCTCAGGGGAATATTCTGATTGGCCCTTCTCGGATCATGTTCCCACCCCCTAGGCCATCACCATCATCAAGAGGCTGGGATACTATGATTGGCCAGATCTGCGTTGCAAGCCTACTCCTGTTGCCACAGGGACATTGGCTGTTATCAGAGTGAAGGGACTGGAAATCTTGCTAGGAAGACAAAACTTAAAGGCTGCCACCATCTACTGTGGCCACAAACTCAGTTTTCCCTGACCATCTATTAACATCCCATGAAATGTGGGGTAGAGTGCAAGGGAATAAATAAAGAAGGTACCTTCTGCAGGCCCCTAATATCACAAGGCACATGGTCCTTGCCTAAATCCTGCATTCTCAGTGGACTGTCTCTTCCATGAAAGGTCAATTAGAAAAACTCCACCTAAGAGTGTGGGGAAGGAGCAAGGACACTTGCCTTTTATGCAGGGTATGGATAGCAAAAAGTCATCTGTCAAGAAAAACACCAAGCCTGTACCCCATGCAAGGGGCCAAGTATCCAAATTTACACTAATCATCTAGTGCTGGGATCTAAAATGGAAAAATTAAAACTAATATAAAGCCACTGAAAGCTCTGGGACCCCAGCAAAGCAAATGCAAAACTGCTCAGTGGGGAATCTTCTGCATCCCATAATATGTAACCCACAGATAAAACAATCTCCATGAAAATGAGCTGTTGATAAAAATTTTAAACCCATAAGAACTGAACCACCATGAGTGGAGTCAGTAGATGCCACAAAGAGAATGTCCTCCCAAGAACCAGAGATAACTATCGAAAAGAGACAATAAACTAAGTATATTTAAAATGATGAAAGAGATAAAAGAAGGGATAAAACCCAAGATGAAATAGTGGAATGCCATGAGAAAAGAATTGGTGGATTTGCAAACAATTAGGTTTCTAAAAAAATTATTGTCACAGAAGTAAAAACTCATAGATTAAACAGAGCTGAAGGGAGAATTCATAAATTGGAAGACAGAGTGGAGGAAATTAACCAGCATGTAACACAAAGAGACAGAAATGTCTTCCAAAACATGGAAGATAGAATAAGAAAGTCCAACTTACTTCTAATAGGCATTCTGGAAGGCGTGATAACAGAAAACAAGTGTTGGAGGAATCTGAAAAGATAATGGATGATCATAAGACACGAAGCCCCAGATTAAAGTGACTTGGACAAAATTTCCCATTTATCCATTCACCAAACACTTCTGAGTGCCAGACCCTGTGCCAGGCTTGGCAGATACAACCACGAAGAGAACTGAATAGGATAAGAGCTAAAGGTCATGATTAGAAGCTAAGGACTGAAAGCCAGTGGGCTCCAAGGGAGGTGGGAATAGTCATTGGAACCATATAAAACACATGCCAGCTCTGCACCGAACCTGATCTGTGGAGTTGGGGCAAGACCTAGCTAGGGGTTGGGATGGGACAGGGGCTGCCGATGGTCAGGGCTCTCCTTATATCACCTCTTCCTCTCTCCCTTTTCCCCTCTCCCTCCATGCTCCTATCCTGCTGCAGGCTCCCGAGCAGAGAAGAAAGCAGAGCCCCCACCTAGCAAGCCCACAGTGGCCAAGACTGGGCTGGCACTCATCAAGGATTGCTGCGGGGCCACCCAGTGCAATATCATGTAGCCTCCCACATGGGGTGCCCCCAGGGCCACGGGGACCCCCCCCACCCTCTTGTCTTCATAGCCCCCATTTCACCGGGGCCCAAGAGCTCTCTAAGGCGGAAGGGGTTGAAGGCAAGCCTGTGACTGCCGCCAGGGGCCGTGGGCGTGGCGGGCGGGCCCGGCCGCCCTGTACAGAGTGTAGCAATAGGGAGTCCCTCACCGTCGCATGGCCCCCCCCAGAGCATGCCAAACCCAGGAGTCTGTCTCACTGTTTATCCAACCACCAGGAAAGGTCCTCCCTTGAAAAAGTGTATCTCCACTTCTATCTATCTATATCTAACCCACTGTGTGAATGAACAGGGACAGGGGCATGATCCCCAGGTGTGTATAGTCGTGACTTTTCAACAATCTAGCACCATGTTGGACACATCCCCCATCCACCCTTCTAGCTCTGCTATCAGGCCTGCCCCAGATGGGCACAGCTCCTGTCCCCCATCTGTCCTCTCCCAGGGGCTGTGCTCTGGAGGGCTCCACGCAGCCCATGCATCTTGGAGACACGAGGGCCCATCTGTAAAGACTGAGCTTGTGTGTGGTGGTGTGGTTATGTCTCCTGCTTCCTCCCCTCCTGTGTTTGGGCACAGTTCACATCAGAAGTGTGTCCATTCGCTCTTGGCTCTTCCTTCCCTTGCAATGTCTGCCCCAGGTGTGTGGAGCACAGTGGGGATGAGGGCCTGGGCTGGAGCACAACCGGTGCTCAGAAGAGGTAGTGGAGAGCTGGAGGCTCCAACACCAGGCATGGGCAGATGAGAAGGGGACCCAGAGCAGATGCTGATTCAGGCGCTCTCCACCCACTGGGGGCCACTGGAGCGAGTGCCAGCAGGACACCACTCACCAGCTTAACACACAGACCTCCGGAAACAGCAGTGGCGGGCGGGAGAGGTGGCCTGACCCAACTGTGTCCCATCGTTTGGTGGTGTATTTTAATCAGCCTAATAATTCCACCTGTGTAACTTGATGTACATTTGCTACAGCCAGCTCGGCACAGCCCGTGTGACCTCTCTGTATGTGTGTGTGTCGTGACCGGCCTAACGTAGTTAGCGTAACTCAAGATTCACTGATGTGCAATCATCCATCGGAGAAAATAAAAATGGAAACCATGTACACAGCATTTTTAACGTTTTTTTTTTATCTTTTTTCTTGATTATAGAAGTCATCCATGTACCCAGTAAACCTTTTAAAAGTATAGAAAGTATAAAGAAGTTTCTTGTTTTCTGTTTGTATCTCCCACAAATTTTCCAACTCGAGACCACATTGCCCTTTTGGCAGATTTCCTTTCATGTGTTTTTTTTGTTTTGTTTTTTTTCCACAATCGGCATCATATTGTACCATTTTATAACCAGTTTTTTTCTTTGAGCGTTATATCACTATCATTTTTGCACATCATTAAGAGCTCTTTGTAACATTAAACACTCTTCACAAATATCTGCGATGGCTGCTTAGTAATCCATCTTGTGGCTACGCCATAATCTAACTAACCCTTTCCTTACTATCGGACATTTAGGCTGTTTTTACTTTTTCAGTATTATCAAGAATGTCACGGTACCTGGGTGGCTCGGTTGGGTGTCCGACTCTTGGATTTCGGCTCAGGTCATTATCCTGGGGTCCTGGGATTGAGCCCCACGTTGGGCTCCATGCTCAGTGTGGAGTCTGCTTGTCTTTCTCCCTCTGCTCTTCCCGTGCTCGTGCTCTTTCTCAAATAAATAAAATCTTAAAAAAAAAAAAAAGTCAAGATAAATACCCTGCGGGACAGAGCTTCATCTGAATTTCTGATTTTTCCTTAAGATAAAAATAAAGTTCTTAGGGTCACCTTTTTCAAAAATATTTGTAAATCAAAAGTGAATCTGAAGGTCTTTCAAGTCACAGCAGCTTTGCAGTTGACACAAAATATTTCTGACTGAGGACCCCGGAGCCTTGGGTTCCATGCTTCCCCCCAACTGGGCAGCACACCGTCAATCCCTCCCATTGTCTCAGATGTATTTGTGCCTCAGTCTGAGCTTTGGCCTGCACATCACTTCCTGCCTCTCTGAAGCAGAAGAGGCTGTCTTTGGCCACTGCCCCTAAGGCCACCACACTGGCCTTAGGGGACCCCATGGCCTCCTTCTCTGTCCTACACCAAGCATGAAGCCAGACTCTGTGAGCTTCCCAGGACACTCCCATAACATGGTACCTCAACCAGGATGGCTTAAAACAACACAAATGTACCCTCTCACAGTTCCAGAAGCCAGAGGTCTGAAATCAAGGTGTTGGCAGAGCCACGCTCCCTCTGGAGGCTCTAGGGAAGAATTCTTCACTGCTTCCAGCTCCTGGTGGCTCCTGGCAATCCTTGGCATTCCTTGGCTTCATCACCCCAGTTTCCACTTCTGTCTTCACATGATTTTGTCCTGTGTGTGTGTGTGTCTGTGTCCTATCCTCTTCTTATAAGGTGCACCTTAAACCCACGATGCTTTCCTGTAGATCCTTAGCTTAATGACTTCTGCAAAGACCCTATTTCCAAATGAGGTCACATCCTAAGATAGCAAGTAGACATGAATTTTGGCGGGGGGCGGGGAGGGGAATGCTCTTCAAGCCACTCCACAGATACTTCCCACTCTTGCAATAAAAACCCAGGCTGCAAAGGGTCTGCCACTCTTCTTTGTAGAAAACATGGGTCTGGAAGGCTTGACTTCAGACCAATTAGAGAGCAGTCACTCACTGATCCAATGAGCCAAAGGAGATCGAAACCCTCATAAAAATCCTGCCTCTAGTACATCCCCTGAGCCCTGGGGTACACCTAATTTATGTTCCTGTTATTTCTATTGATTCGTTTTAAACAAACAAAAATCCCCACCATTTATTCAGGCTTTCACACAAGAAGAGAAGAAAGTAATAATTCAAGATGTTCCTGGATCACTGGGGCTGCCATCAGAGCCAGGAAACCTTGCAGACCCAGACTCACTCATTTTGGAAGCTGGAGCAGAAAAGATACAACAGGAGAAACATTTACTAAGAGCCACGTGTGCATTTTCTCTGTAGCTCCTCACATCAACCCCAGAGGCAGATGTTCTCATCACTTCCACCGTACAGATGAAGTTTTCCCAAGTCCTTTGAGCAACGCCCTATGGGTTGTTGGTGGAATCATCATTAATCCATCCCTTCTCCTGTAGTCTCAAAAGGTCTTTCTTTCCCTGTCAGAACTGAAACAAATCTCTCCCATTACCAACCAACCAACCAACCAACTAGCGCTCCATTCCATCTTCCCCTGCAGCCACCATCTCTCTGTCCATCTTCATAGCTTTACATGTTGAGAATTGTCCCCCATCTTGCCGTCTTCATTCTCTCATCTCTAGTCCCATCCTCACCCTATTTAAATCTGGTTTCTGTCACTCTTTTATCCCTGACCCCTCTGACTGGGGATGTCATCATGTGGTTATGTGGGTAAGGAAAAATTCTTTTCTTTACCCATCTCATGTCCTCCAGCTGGAGTCCTTTCAGTGAGATGGGCCAACGACAGAAGACCAAGAGAAAAACAAGCAGGAGTGTATGAACATGGGCACTGCACAAGTCCATGTGGGAGCACTGGGCAATGAACAACCCAAAGAGGTGCTTAGAACTTGAACCCACCTACCATCTGAACTAAAAGGAAAAGGGGTTTTGGGTTTCCGATAAGGTAGTAAGTTATGGGGAGAGGGGCAGAAAAAGTATGGTAAACAAGTGTTGTGTGGTTAGATTTGTTATGCAGATGTTAAGACCTGCCTTCTCCACTGATGAGACTTCCTCCTCCTGGTGTGGGAGAGGGAGACATCTTTTATGAATGGAAATTTCCTTTATAAAGGGAGATTGCCTTTATAAAAGAAGAGCTTTCTCTGCACTTGTTGGTTCTCAAGGGCCTTTAGCTCGGAAATAATCCATAAGCCAAAGGGGCATTTCTTGGGGTGGCATATTCTGGCACCCCACATTTATATCCCATCCACACAGTCAACCCTCACGCTAGCTCTGTGGGGTATGTTATGGCCCAGTTATGACACTGCCAACGTGCCCCATCTCGAGGTGAACCTCCCACCACCCAGGAAGACCTCTCTCCAGTCTCCATTCTCTCTTACTTGACCTCAGGGCCTGGCCCTCAGCATTCTGCTCTTCCCCACTCCTGGCCGTAGAAGGCCCTTGCACCCGGCTGCTCCTGGATTCCCTCCTTCACCTAGAATAGACCTTTCTCTTGTACTCGGACCCACTTCCCCGACTGCTTCCTAGACTGTCCATTTGGAACCAGAGAAGGCACATCAAATGTGACATATCCTAAACCAGGGGCCAGTGAACAGTCCCATCACCCGTTTATTGTAAATTGAGTTTTACTGGCAGGTAACCAAGAGCATTTGTGTATGTATTGTCTCCAGCTGCTTTGCGGGGTACAGCAGCAGAGTTGAATACCTGTGACAGAGACCCCATGGCAAATCCTAAAATATTTACACCGGCCCTTTAAGAAAAAGTTGGCCAACCCCCATCCTAAACTGCCTCAGCTTCCCCTGCAGTTTCCCATCTCAAGAAAGATTATCCTAGGACGTGACCTCGGCTCGTTTATTCCTCCACACATCCACCCAACTGCCAAGTCTTTAGCTTTAGAAAACTGAGTTTCCCTAGAGTCTGTGCATACCACCATGCCCCCAGTGTAACCACCATCACCTTTTGCTCTGAACTGGCCTCCTTTAGCACCTGGTCACGCTCCACACGGTGGCTGGCTGCTTTTCTGAATAACACAAACCTAGTTGTCATTCCCTTCTTTAAAACGGTGCCTACACCTTTTGGTTGAAATCCAGGTTCTCTCGTGTGGATGAAAAGGCTCTCTGGACCTGGCCCTCCCTACATCCCTGCCCTCATCGCATCCGCTCGCCTTTTGCGGGGGGCACCAAAGCTTTCTTGGGATTTTATGGTTCTTCGGGCTATGCGGTCTGTTGGCCCCCCTCCTGGGCCCTCATACATTATTCCCTGTGCCAAGAACTTCTCGGATTCCCTGCCAATTCTTTCTCTGATCTATCTGTGCACCCTGCTGAAGCCAAAAGGACCTTCCTAATGTGCAGATCTGGCTGTTTTCCAGCTCTCCTGCACCTGCCCCCCACCCTCATGGTCAAGGCCTGGGGCTGGGGCCTGGTGAGTCAGCACCTCCAGGGCCTTCCCCACCTCCTTCCTCCCCGTTCCTCCGGCTTCTCACCCTTGCTCACACCATCTTTTAAGGGAGCAAACAGGAGCAGCAGCTGGGGAGGAAGAAGGAACACCTGCGGTGTCAAGGAGCGGGTGTTCTGCAGCATCCAACTTGACCCAGACATCATGTGGCCTTCAGAACTTTGTGAAAAGGGCCCAGGGGACACTGCAATAGGATGGGGTTGGTGTGAGCGGTTTCAGCGAGGTGCTGGCCCAGCAGCCAGATGCATCGGGCAGGAGAGTGGCCCCTCACCCACTGTTCCATCACAGTGGGGGAGAGGTCATCACTTCCATGTGGCAGCTGGGGAAACTGAGGCTCAGCAAGGGGAAGTGATTAGCCCAAGTTCACACAGGATGTCCGTGGGAGAGCTGGGACCTGAGTCTGAGAGCAGGGTGCCAGTCGGGCTCAGTGTGTTTATTTCTCATTTCTAAGCCCAGCAGCCTCGCACCCCATTCCCGGTTGAGCTGTCCTCGAATGGAGGTGAGCCTTGGCCATGCCTGCAGCAGCTGAGCCTCTTCTAAACCTCTCTGCTCCATGGTTGCTGGGCAGCCCTGAGCTGTGGGAATGCACCAGCTCAGCTCCAATACAGCTTGAGAAGAAGCAGTTAGAATGGGCCCACTGCCAGCAGCAAGGCTCAGATACCTGCCACCAACCACAGGACAGCTGGGTGGGCGTCCTGCGCTGGGGCAAGACACATAGGGAAGCTGGCTGAGGAACAAAGGTCAGGTCATTTTTCCATCCGTTCCCGTGTTTAATTCCACCAGGGAATGGAGCACATGGTGGGTACCAGGGAACACAGATGAACCAGACAGAGAGGGTCCTGCCTTCCTGCAACTTACCTTCTAGTGAGGGAGATGGACATCCAACAGGAGCGAGGTGCGGGGGAGGAGGGGAGGGAGGCCTCCTCAACGGCAGTAAATCCGAACAAAACCCACTGACCAGCAGGATTAGCAAAAAGGAAAGCAATCTAGGTGATGAAGGGCTTCGGCTTGGAGTCAGCCTGCCTGGGTGAAAATCCCAGCTGAAGCTCTCCCTGGGTGAGCCTGGGGGATCTCTGCCCCTCTGTGCACCTCAGTGTCCAGACCTGTAAGACGGAGAGAACACTGGGGCATTAACGAGACATCAGCTGTGCGGGATGGGCTTAGAACAATGCACGTGGTAGATAACGCACTGAGAAGAGTGGGTTATTATTGGCCACAGCTGAAGGGAAGAAGCTGCGAGATCAGAAGGCTGCTCAAGCCTTGCTATGGTTCTGGAAGGCCTGGGGCAGAGAGGGTGAGTGACACCCGCTGGGTCCTGCCTTCATGAAGCCGACAGTGAGCAGACACGTGAACAGGCTGCTGTGACAGTTACTGTAACCTGAATGTCAGTTGGAGCCCCATTGCACACGCTTCCCCAAGGTGTCCGCACCTTCCCGGGGGCTTACGGCCCCCCCCACCCTGGTCACACATGACCTGGACTGTGCCCCCACTAGCTCTGCACACCCCTCACATCCCTTCCCACAGCTGTCCCCTCCCTCCTCCCACCAAGTCCGACGTGGAACTCACCTCCTTTCCTCACTCACCACAGAAACCAAGCTGCCCGAAGTCTCGGGACAGGAAGCCGACCTTCCCGAATGTGTATGGAGGTGGATGTGGGTTCACATCACAGCCACACACACCAGTGAAGACTGACTGCTCCTATTCCCACCCGCTTTGCTACCAGCCACCAAAGGGCTCACCTCTGTCCCGGGGCCTCCTTGTGAGCAATTACCCTCCCACTTTATTGGAACAATGCAGCTCCCTCCGGCCTTCATGCTAGCCTGACTCTGGGCCCCAGGGCCCACTCTCCCCACCAAGGTTTATTTCTCTATTGATAAGGTGGCTCACTGCCCCTCCACCCACAGGAGGGGCAGCTGCGGTGGGTTTGGGTTTTGATGAACAGTTGTGGACTTTCTGTCCCATTGGAATGGTGGTAAGCACAGAGGCCGCGGGAGTGTGGGAGGGGGCAGCTACTGGACGCTGGGGTTCAGGGATGTCCCTAAAGAAGGACGCACTTCTGCAGCAAGATGCAGCACGGAGAGGAGTTGGAGGAGGTGAGGCTGGGGTGGGGACAGGAGACCACGGGAGGCTGTCAGGAACTCTCAGTGGCCCCTGCTGTCCCCCTACTCCCCCTACCCCCCATGTGGAGCTGGAGCTCTGCAGTGGGATGCTCTGGTCATAAGTAACCAAAACTGAAGCCAAAGAGGCCAAAACATCAGAGCATCTCCTGGCTCCTGGGCCGAGGTGTGGGGTACCCTTGAGTCCAGGGGTTCAAGCACTGTCACCTGGACTCCGTGGTTGTCTGCCTCTCCGCCCGCCTCCCTCCAGGGCTTTATCCTGGGCAGAGTCTCCCGGTGAGGCTCACAGCAACAGCTCCGGGCACTCGTCCTCCTCGGGGTCTCCCGGACCCCAGCACAGGGTCTGCCAGGCCTGGCCTGCGTCATGGTAAAAGATAAAGATAAACTGAGGCATATTAAAAATGTTAAGTTTAGGGGCGCCTGGGTGGCTCAGACGGTTAAGCGTCTGCCTTCAGCTTGGGTCATGATCCCCAGGTCCTGGGATCGAGACCCGCATTGGGCTCCCTGCTTGACAGGAAGCCTGTTTCTCCCTATGCCTCTGCGTGCCGCTCCCCCTGCTTGCACGCTCTCGCTCTCTAATAAATAAAATCTTTTTAAAAAATATTAAGTTTACTTGAGCAAAAATCAATTCGAATCAGGCAGTACCAGTGGAATGGAGAGGAAGGCTCTCTCACACGCAGGAGGGAGCAGGAACCGGAAGTTATACTAGGCACAGAAGCAGGTTGGCTATCACAAGGCCACCTTCCTTTAGGGGAGGACAGGGGTCTGATAGGCCCATTACCTGGCTAGTGCTGATCAGACTATTCCTGATTGATTGGTTTAGGATTCCATTTCTGGGAGCGCTGAAATTGTAGTCACGTCTTGGTGTGCTGACATGGAGCTTAGCATCAGAAATTCAATTTTGGGCCTGTTATCCTGTTTTTTAATGGTCACATGGCCAGCCCAGAATTACTGGCTGGGTCAGAGGGGGTGGTTCTCTGCTCAGCCTCCGTGGCCTCCCATTCCCATCTGGAAACCTCGGCGCTAGGACGTGGAAGATGGGTGGACCGCAAGTGGGTCTATCAGGGGCTCTTGCCGCTTTGAAACTTACCGCAGACCCTCAGTGGGTTTAGCCCGGGACTCCTTTTCTTCCTCCCCAGTCATTCCCTCCAGGATCGTGTGGGAGCCTGTGGCTGGCTTCCACCTGATGGACATTGGCAAGGACCATGGGAAGCCGCTCCCTTGGTTCGGTTACATTCTGCGGGGCTCGCTCTCAACGGACTGGAGATTCTCCTCATGGGTTTGATGAGCTAAGCTGCCATTTTGAGGGAGGCCCATGTGGCAGGGACCTGTGGATGGCCTCCAGGATTTACAGGTGGCTTCCAGATGACGGCCAACAAAACCTGGGGCCCTCACTCAGAACAGAGGGGAGATGCGGGAGGTTGGCAGGGGTCAGGACTCAGAGTCCATGTGTAAAACCCTATTATCCTCCTCACGTAGGGCAGCGAAACAGGGATTCTACTCGAGAACAGAGAGGTCTTTCCTGATTGCGCACCCGGGCCCCACACCAGATTCAGAGGCTGCTAACACGGAGGGCGGGGGCCCTGCAGGCCCGTGGGCAGGCTTGTCTGCATTCACTGTGAGCGACATCAGAAACTCTGAGGGAGAAGGCGGGGGAAGGTGGGAGTGGGGGTTCTCCCGTGCCAGGCCCTGCAGTCTAGCCGGGAGGGCTTCCGGGCAGAGGTGGAAGCAGAGGCCTTCCCATGAGCTGCCTGCAGCGGTCGGAGATGGCGCCACCCTGCCCTTGACTGCTGCAGCAGCTCCTGGCTTCTTCACACTGTGGCAGTGGCTACTGAGCTTCCGCTCACCTTCTCTGTGCTTGGAGTCCCCCATTTCCAAGTACTTCCTTCCCAGAAAATGTGAATTCTTCTCCTCGTCTCGCTGAGGAAGGTCTTGGTCCTCTATTTCAGAGTTGAGATCTTCTAGGCTCCTGGCCCGGGGCACCTGAGAAGTGAGGGCTTCTCTCTTTGTTGCCATTTCCATAATTTGCTGACCCTGTCCCAAAGGCAAGCAGCTGCTTCCTCCTATTTCCCAGGGCTGCCTTCCTCCCAGGGAGAGACTAGAACTTTCCTGGGAAAGTATCAATGCAAACAAGCAAATGGGCTCAGTCTGTCCCCAAAGAGTGGCATGCGGTGACACCGATGCTGTTAACACAGCAGCAGCCCGGAGACTGGCCGGCTACCGCGGGAGTGTGCCGTCAGGCGGTGCAGGTCTGGCAAGGCAGTGGTGGGACCACGCCGACCGCCGGTTTATGGGGCAGTGAGTCAGGGTGCCTGCTCCTCTCGCAGTCCCAGAGCCAACATGTGACCTGTCCCAATCCACGGAGCAAGCCCATTGGTGGGGGAGGCAGCGGGGATGCTTCTGAGCCATGACTGGGTCTCTGCCCATGTGAAGCTGCTAGAAAGCAGAGGACAGACATCCCAGAGCACCATGCTCCTCATGGTGGAGGGAACAGCTAGGGTGAAGCATCAGGAGCCAGGTTCTAGATGTCGGCACCCGTCTCCTCTGCATGGACAGGTGCGCCTTCATTCAGCTGGCCATCTTCAAAGCTACCACCTCCAGACCACAAGAGAAACAGAGAGAGAAATGCGGATGCCCTGCTGCAAATCCCAGTCCAGACCTACAGAACATCCCCGTGTCGCTCAATAGGGGCTCAAGGTTTTCTGCAAAGATCTGCTAGCATGAGAGATGTTTGGAAAGGACTGCCAAAGGTTTTTAAGAGCTGTTTAGTGGTGGAATTTTAAAAATGGCACTTCATGAAGAAGCAATTCACCCCAACATTCAAGTGTCTTCTAGGTCCTTTTAGATTCTTGCAAGGGGGTGGGGGGCGGGTGTCACGGTGGTCTTAGGGGAAGGGTTTCACCGTGGAATCTGTGAAAGAAGTCTTTTCCAAATGCACTTACTGGAAAAGCATGCCAGGCAGTGACCAAAAACAAGGTAGACTGCAAAATGGATTTCTCTCATGGGGAGAGAGATCTGAGGGATTATCTCAGGTTTCTAACCAGAGGGGTTTGTGGTTACTGTATTTGCCCCACATGTGATTATACACTGGAACTCGGCTGGAAACCTCGGAGGGCCCTAACCATGAGGGGGGCAGGCAGTACAGAGAGACACCGGCTGGGGCTGCAGGCTAAGTGAGAAGGGCCCCCGAGAATGTCAGATTACTTCACTCTCCCCAACAACTGGATTTTCAGAAGGGGTGAGAAGTTGGGGGAACCCAACGTGAAAAGAGGAGAGGACTGGACTGGCTTCTCACCCCTCCCCTCAGACAAATAACACAGCACTTGGAAGACTCAAATTAGATGCTTGCTTTGTAAAGTTTATTGACAACTGTTTGGTCCCAACACACAAAACAGCACTTGAACCACAAAAAAAGTGTTCAAACAAAGTAGACAGTTAAGAAAAACATCTCTTCCCCCAAGCCCGATCCGAAACAGTGCAAGATGGGAAAGGGGGTTGTGGTGAACTTTTTTTCTTTTTCTTTAAACAGATATATCTAATCTGGTAAATCTTACCACCCAGAAATAATTTCTTTGTCTTAATTCTCATACATCATTTCATTAAGCCTCTGGATAAAAAAATAGATAGCAATCAGACTGGCCGTTGTGGAGTACATCAGGGACACAACAAGCTCACGCTGTATTTATTCTCTCATCTTCCAACAGCGACGGTTAGAGTCACACACGCATCCCACACTGGCTGGCGACTCCAGCGAACGGTTGGGTTTGACCATACTCCCACGACAGTGCACACCTGCAGGCTCTTCTTTGATGGTTGCCCAAAGAAACTGCTCTGAGACTGTTCCTCGTGACTTGTAATGGTACCTCTGACGTTTTTAAAGTCAATCCTGCCCTAGGTGAGCAAAACTAAAGTCCAAGAGTGCAAACTCAGCCTTAAGTCTCAGAATAAGGCAACTGAGGTTCTCGACACCAACTTTCTCACACTGGTTAAAAGCTTCTTAAAAAAAAAAAAAAATTGGACATCTGCATTTGACTTCCTGCCGTACTATGTCTGTAGGAGAAATGCCTTCATTTGGAGAGGCTTCGCAGAGGGCCATACTGCTTGCAAGCTTTTCCAGGGTTGTTCCATCTCGACTGGGGCCATGTGTGGAGAACTGGGAACCAATGGCTTCATTTTAAAGATTTTGGGGAACAAAAACCCGACTTGTAAAAATCTCTCTGGAGCCCTTGTTTTGTGGCATTTTATCAAAATGCTGGCTATGAAATCAGAGCCCATTTTCTGGCTTTCTAGAAATTACAAAATATAAACATTTCCCCCAAAAGAAACCATCTCAGTAGTGGAAGACCTTATGCCAACAGGTTCTTTCTGCTCTATGAACGAATCCGCCTTTTTGCCCAACAAATACAACCCATTGTAAATGTCAGGTTTCTCCAAGAGGGGTGAGAGACCACCCGTCACTGGATGCCTCCGCCACCTCGAGGCGAAGGTCATTCCACAGGGCAGTGCTCCCTCAAAGGCTGGCTTTTCCCAAATGCCAACATCAGACACCACAAAAAAACCAAACATGCTTCCAACAGCGAGAAATAACAGTAAAAGCAGACACTATTAAAAGACACTGAGCCCCCCCCCCCGCCACACACACACTCACACATAAAGCTTCCCAGCTACCCAAACCAGGTTTTAAAATTACAAATACAAGGTTAAGATGATCAACCTTGGCCTTCACACGTAGAGATTGAATTTCTGTCTCTTCCTAGTGGAAAGAGTATCGGTATTGCTCCTGTTAAAGCACCTCGCCCCTCAGCTCTGATTTGTAATTTATGCATTTCATGCATATTTTAGAAAATCAGACTCTCTTCCCAACATTGCCGTTCGACACACAATACTGTGTGCTGGAATTCAAATGCTGACTTTAAATTCATGACACCAAGACCATCTCCTTTTCCTTAACCTAATCCATATCACACTGGAACGTAACATAAAAGGGAAGCTTAAAACATCCTCAACTTTCTAGAAAGCTCCTACATGGCACCCTGAAGCGGAAACAGTGTTAAAAAAATTTGTGATGAAGCCACATCTGTCAACTACAGACATAGTTCAATAGAACAAACAAGGCACGCTTACAAGTCACATGGAAGCCAGGAAGCTTCATATCCAACCGGAAAATACATTCTCCCCACCTCGCCCGCCCTTCCGCTTCCATGTGGGAACGCGCAGGGACGCGGAGCCGGCTCTGCGGTATCACACACCATGCACTTGATTTGTACTGTCTGGAGACATCAGTAAGCAAAGGCTGAGAGGCTATCTTATGCTACATGTAAGATTCTACCACGGATGTGGCTTTAATGGCAGTAAAACCACTCCCTTCTAGCTGAGGTCTCACTGCTTTCTCCTTACAGAACACCATTACACTTTAGAATAATTAAGAAAAATTTGGTAAGATATATTAAGGATTCCTTAACAAATGCCAGGAAGTTTTTGGGTTTTTGTTGTTGTTGTTTTGGTTTGTTTTTTCCAAATAATTAGGGGAGGAGCAAAAGAAAGAAACACTTCAGCTCTAAAGCTGTGTTCAATGTAAAAGAAACCAAACATTATGGGATACATCTGAAGATGAACTGGCTTCTAGGGGGTTTGCATTCAAACAGAAAAGGCTGTGTTTTTCGAACCCACTTTTGTGTGCAGAATCAGACAGTGTTTCCCCATCCTAATTCTATGTTCAAAACGCGAGTCAAAGCTTGGTTATAGGTGCAAAGGAAAAATTGGCTGCCAATTTTACTCTATTTTTGGGTTGCTTTTTGGCTGGGCTTTCCACGGGGTCCTTGCTGGGCAGTGACTCTGAGGTTTCTGAGGAGGGGCAGGGAGGCACTGGGACAGCTGCTGAGATGCCAGAGAAGCTGGAGTCCGAGGCTGGGCTGTTGTTCTTTACTGGTACTGGAATTTCAATGTTCTCTTCTTGGTTTAAAATCATAATTTCTGTAAACACCAAAAAGCAAACACATTCAGTTCTAGGACCTGTAAGACGTGTGGGGTTTCTCCCTTGTTATCATCTCAAAAAATATTTTTAAAAATCACCCACCAAACATCACGCCCATGCTGCAATTTACATATCAGCTATGTGGCCAACACGTCACGTGAGTCAGATATTTATAAATAAATGGCGCCTCAGCTCTCTCTCCCTGGGATTACAAAGTTTTAGAAAGCTTCACTTTGGGTTATAACTCAATGGGCAACGGTGCAGAAGCATTTTTTCCCCAGTTTGATTCTCTGCCCATTCACTGTGTCAGGTCGTTAAAGACCCATGAGCCTCATGGGACCTAAAGACTTTCCCACGAGGAGGGGCCTCAGTGTCCGGAAGCCCCGGCGCGTTCCGCTCACGGAGGGCTGTGCCCTGCGTGGATCTAAGGCGGGCAGAGACAGGGAGAGAAGTGCACAGAGGCAGTGAAACACAGCCATTTTTCCTTCAGTGTTTACAGGCTGCTCTTTCTCTGGCCGAGCCCCGAGTACTGGGCCTGCTGCAGACGAAATGCACCAAAGCTGCAACCCTACGGGCGCACTGCTATCCGGCTCCCGCCGGCTCCCGCCGTGCCTCCCAGAGGGGTACACTCCTGCTTCTGTCACACGTTACATCTTCCAGTGGCAGAAGGTTTCCCTACCTCCTACTCTCCCGATAAACAGCCTCAGTTCTTTCACTGGGCAACACGAGGCTGTCCCTGGCTTCCCCCTGGAAACAGTAAGCAGAGTGGAGAAAAACCCTTGTGGCAGACGAAGGCGACAGGGAAGGTGCCTCGACAGAGCAGATGGGCCACCTCTCCGGAAGTCAGGTGATACAGCAAGACAAGGGGCCTGGGGTTCAAATCTCAGCTCGGCCACTTCCAGTCCGGCAGCCTGGGGCCAGCGTGGTCTCTGGTGGCAGGCCAAGCCGCGCCCTCCGTCGCCCGCCCTGCAGGGCTGCGGTGGGGATGAGGTGTGAGCGTGTCTGGGAGCCCAAGTTCGGGGCCAGCACCAGATCGGTGCTCGCCGCAGCTAGCTTCCAGTCCCTCCTCAGCTCCCTGTGCAGGGCCCAGAGCTCAAGTCACAGACGGCCCTCCCTCCCCCGCTCATATCCCTCACGAGGCCCCGACCTAGAGCCATCATTCACCTCTAGGCCGGACCAGAGCTGCCGTGCACGCACGCGGGACACCGGGTATGCCCGCGAGCTGCTGCACCTTTACGCAGGCAGGCAACACAAGCCCGGGAAGCCCTCCACACATGCGTCCGTGGGCTTCACGGCCCAGCTGAGTCATCCTTCCAGACCCACTGTTGTTCCCGGGCTGGAGGCTCCCCAAGCCACCCCGGGCTGTGAACCCAGCTTTGCAGGAAAACTGACTGAAGAGAGGGTCGTGAATAATCGGCGCAGGTATACTTGTGCCTGAAAATATAGCTTCTCCCCACCTCCGTCAAACTTTTCCCTTACTGGCATTGTGCTTTAATTTTTTAACCCAGAGAAAATCCCCGCAACCACACAGTGCATCCTACCAGAAGGCTCTTGAGGGTGTTCCTCAAACTGAATGAGATCAGCAGATTGGAGGATGACAGGATCTGGTCTCAGCTGAGGGGACGGCAGGCACGAAGGGACGGGTGCACACAGAAGGTCCACAGGGGAGTCGTTGGTCAGGCGCAGAAGCTCCTGCTCTGTCTGGTGGGGCCCTGGACAGAGAAGGCAGGCCGGGGCTTGACTCAGGACAGCAGTCTATCACAAGTCTGTGCCTGAGGCTTTCTGTCTCAGCCTTCAAGATGAAAAAGGCCAGGAAGTACTCAAGAACGCAAGGTTAACAACAACAACAAAGCCATTAACAGAAAGGTCTGGATCACTCTTTGGTAAATGAAATGCCACAAGCCAGGATCTCCTGATTTGTGTTCTCAGGAACAGCAATGCCCCAAGGGGCAGAAGCCAAAAAAAAAAAAAAAAAAAAAAAAAGGTTCCACAATCAGCATCCAAAGAGAGGAAATAAGTCCTTAGAAGGGGTATAAAGTAGTTAAAATGAGTAAAAGCTCTGAATCCTAAGACATGGGCCCCAGTTCTATCACTCCCTCACTAAATGATCCTGGTTAAGCTCTTTAACCTCCTGGAACTTGGGTCCCTCATTCGGAGATGGGAGGTAACTTCCCTGCAGGCTGTGCTGACAGCTGAGGGCGGGGAGCTCCATTCCCATGCTTTATAAAATGTGAAATGTGCCCTCCACATACAGGCCACAGTAACACTTCCAATTAGTGACTTACAGAGTCGTACAAAGATAAAAGTCTCATATGCAACAATGGATTCAAAAGTCTTTCAATAAAGTTACAATTGCTACAGAGCTCAAGTCAGTCGATTTCTATCTAAAAAGGAGGCTCCACATAAAATCTGAGTGGATCCATGTTGTTTTGTGTATTATTTATGCATTATTACCAAGTCTTTCCCAGGCAGGCCCTGTGACAAAGACTCTCTCGATCCAGCTTGAACCTGGCCCTTTTGTGTCCTCTTCTCCACTAGGCCTTGACCTTGGCCTTCCATGTCTGTCCGGTCCTTACCAAGCCCAGTCTTAGGCATCTTGGGAAGTCAGTTCTTCCAGAACTCCCCACCCCTGCTCTCTGACCAAGGCCCTCATTCCTCCACCTCTGATGTCTTCCCCTGGGTGATGTGCCCCCCCACCTCTCCCCTCGCTCTGCTCCTTGACGAAAACATCCCCGTTCATCCTTGTACTCAGTTGACTTCCATCTCCCTCCCCGGGTGCGGCAGAGTTGACCCTATTGCAATAGTCTTAAAATACTGCTTAACAAATGTCAGAAAAACTTTTTCCTCTGAAGTCTGAACTGGGCTGACATATTGTCATTACAGGGGTGTCAACATCCTTCAAGAACCTGAACCAGGAACCATAAAATGCTCTGAAATGCAGGCTCATTTTTCTGTTACCAACCGAACACCAGACTGCTTTGGAGAATACATGAAGGCGGCCCACTGTGGTCCTTGCCCCCACCCACTCCCAGCCCACACCCCCGCCAGTTCTTCGAGAATTTCGCAAGCTTGGCTGTCTTGTGCCTCGCTTACCATCGCTGCCTGCTCCAAGTTCGGGTTCCACGGCTGTGCGAGACTTGGGCACCTCCGGGAAGCACTCTGTGGCCGAGGGCTGGTTTTCAGGATGGGTGGGGGCGAGCCCGAGTGAACTCAAACGACCTGGAGGACCAAGAGCAGCCGTCAGAAGGAAAAGTCAGTGAGAGAACCGGGATTTCTGAAGCAGGGAGGGGACGGGTGCTTACTTACTTTTCATGTCATTTTTTAACACTACAATTCTCTTATGACCATGTCCTTTTATCCAGACCACCTGCACACAAGACATACTACTGGTTAAGCAGTGGAAAAGCAGGGGAATTAAACCCTAAATCCAGGAAGAATGGGACCTGTTGCACTGACCTAAATATATTAGAAGTTAGAAATTAATGCCAAGGAAAATTTTTCTATACTTTCTTTAGCTTTTAAAGTAATAGAAGCTGGCAGAGACACGCCCCTTACAAGAAGACGTGTAGTCTAAAAATGGTGAGACTCAGCTTTAAAAATATTCTTTAGGGCTCTCAGAAACACCATCTCCCTAACACCAGTTCTGGTCTGTTGAAGGAGACAGTTCTCACACAAGAGTCCTTCCCATTTTCTCCAGAAACTAAATATACCCTAAGAGAACTAATGGGGACCTTCCAGACCCCTCAAACTAAGCTCCTGGTCCTAATCCTGAAACAGAGTCCTCTCTTCAACTCCTCAGCCAAGCAAGAGTGGGAGCGGAGGCCCCTGGCTCCCAGAACTCCGCCACATGCATCTGCACTGAGTCCCAATCTCAGCCTCCCTGGGTCCTTCACTGCCTCTTGCATTACTTTCAAGAGGGTTCGGTCCCGTTACCACTCTCACCTGGGCTCCAGCCATGGCAAGGGTCCTCGCCAAGCTCCCTCCTACCCCCCTGCTACTCTGGACACAGCAGTGACCCGGTGCTTTTCACACACAAACCTGAGGCTCCCCACTTCTCTCCTCCAGGTCCTTCTGCTCACCCGGAGGAGCAAGGCCCTCTGTACGTGAGCTCTCATTGCACTGGTAGGCCCCGGCCTGGTTTTTAATGCCCTCAATGTTCCATGCTACTTGTCACTGCTTTGCATCTGCTTATGCAATCTCCTCTGCCCAGACTGTCCCCTCTTCATCACATGGTTCACGTCTATAAATCCCTGACATCTCGGCTCTGGAACAAACCCCGAGCCTGGGCATGGGCCCTGCCCATGACCCTCCTCAGGGTACCCATGGAGGGCTGCGCGGACCACACTGCCTTGTCACCTGCCAGGTGCCCTGTCCATCACCTGACACCTTTCTGAGGAAGGGGCTGCAACTTACTCACCTGGCATATACGGATTTAATAAAGACTTGCACAATCAACGCTAGAATCATTCCTTTAATGCCAACAGTACGTTTTTCAAAGTGCCTGCCATTTCATTAGCCTGGCAGCATTTCATGACTGTGTTCAGGAGAGTGAGCCTGGGGCTCTCCAGGAAGACACTCTCCAAGAAGCTCCGAGAATACCCACCTGAGGGATTGCTCCCAAGAGCTCTTCCACGCTACTGTAGCCATAGGTCTTGGGTTGCAGTGTTTCTCCGACATACTTGGTATAGGCCACGGAAAACTCATGGAGAAAAAGCTGCTGGTAGTGGTAAGTATGAAGTAAAGACCGCACGTTCTTGGCAAACAAATACAGGTTCGTGAGCCTCACACATTCCTCTGTTTTATCATTAGTGAAAACCTGGTTCAAGAGAAAAACGCAGCATTAGAGACTTCCAGAGTGGGACGCCCGGGCGACTCGGTTGGTTAGGTGTCTGCCTTTGGCTTGGGTCATGATCCCAGGGTCCTGGGATCAAGCTCCATGTCTGGCTCCCTGCTCAGCGGGGAGCCTGCTTCTCCCTCTGCCTCTGCCCCTCCCCCTGCTTGTGCACACGCGCTAACAAATAAAATCTTAAAAAAGAAAAAAAGAAACTTCCAGAGTGACTGGCCTTGCCCCGCCCCCCTCCAGGGAGTCTGGGCCTTCAGCTGAGAGTGAAAAGGCACCAAGTCAAGTTGAAAATGGGCACTAAGCTTGGGAGGAGGGGGCTGTAATTCAAGGATCTCCTCACAGAAAGTGCTACCTTAGAGCAAACTTCAATTCTATCTGTGCATCTAAGATGGCAGAGGTCTGGGGAAATAGCATTGTCAGAAAGGAAGGAAACTGGCAGATATGGGGTCTCAAACAAAAGGAGGCAGTGAGGAGGGGAGACAAATTCCCAGTGAGAGGACTGCATCAGACAGCGGGGACTGAGGCCAACGAACCCCCTCGCCCAAAGTGGGGATCCAAGGAACTCTGTGCTGCAGGATGACATTAATCTTCTTTAAGGGAAGAAACCCCAAAGTTCTTCTGTTGTCAAGTAAACAAATTTCTTTACCATAAACCTTTCCAGAGTCTTTAATGTGCACTGACAATCTCCAAGGGAAGGGATATTTCCCACTCTGAGCTGGCCACAGAAAGCCTTTTGTCTGGGATCCGTTTACGCTACCTAGAACCACTGTTCACATAAAAGATAATTAACAGAGCTCTGAAAATGTTGGATGTGATATTGTGAGGACAAACCAGAGCTGGACAGTAGTTGGAGTGGGAAAAATCGTTTTTATTCAAGAACTACCGCAATAAAAGGAAAGAACCTCAGTGCAGAATTGGGCTCCATTCTGAATACAACGAAGAAAAGTGAAGATTTATAGCTAAGGAGGGAGGGGGTATTGGTGGATGGAAAATTACCAAGACATCCAAGGTTGCAGTCTAGTGTAGAAGGCGGCTCCCAAGAGCCTGGCCCGAATTTGGCCAAGGAGAGAGCTTCTGTCCATATCTCTGATTTATTTAATTATCAATCACATGGTTATATGGTAACAATGGGATAGCACTCTTTTTCCACCTTGCTGGACTTTACTGGTTAATACCCTATTTACAATCACTGTCTCTTGGGGGACTGTATTAGTTAGGTTTTTGGTGTTAAAGTTGCTTTGGCTTCATAAAATCAAGTGGTGAGGTTTTTTGTTTTTGTTGTCTTTTTGTTTTGTTTTTAATACGGCCTAGAATGGTTTTTAGGAAGTTGGGAGTAATTCTTTAAAGTTAGTTAAAAATCCAACTGTTAACAACCTATCTGGTCCTGGTATCTTTTTCACTGGTTAAAATTTCAATGATCTTACAGCCTCTCTTGTGGTAACTGGTCTAATTTTTTTAAAAAAGATTTTATTTATTTATTTGACAGAGAGAGACCACAAGCAGTTGGAACGGCAGGTAGAGGGGGAGAGAGAAGCAGGCTCCCCACTGAGCAAGGAGCTCGATGCAGGACTTGATCCCAGGACCCTGAGATCATGACCTAAGCCAAAGGCAGATGCTTAACTGACTGAGCCACCCAGGCACCCCAACTGGTCTAATTTTTAACTTCTTGGGTCAATTTTGATAACTTGGCCGGGGGAGGGGGGCTTATTTACATCCGTAATATTCTCCTATGATTCTTTTTAAGTGCTATTCTTAAAAGACTACTCAGGTGACCAGCCTTCCTTTCTGATCAGTGTCTGACTGATGACAGCCCCCCTCCCTGCCCCCACACCATCCATCTTGTCAGAAAGCGCTAACAGTAGTCAACTGCAGCCTGGCGTAGCACAAAAACACCCCAGCTCAGGACTCAGGAGGCCGCGGCTTCCCTCTTAGCTGGGCACTCATTTGGGCAAGGTGCCTGTAACCCTGCTCTGACTTGGTTTGTTCAAGTACAAAATGACCGACTGGTCCTTTCCCGCTCTACATCCTCTAACCCAGACCATCAGGTGCCCAGGAACAGTTCAGCAGATCTCAGTAAGATGGCTCTACAGAACCGTTAGCACTCGTACCTCCACTAAGTAGGGCAGACTCTTCAGAAGTTCAGTCAAGGTCATGAATCCATATTCACAGGGGTTGAGGGGAGCACTGTGGGTAGTTTCATAATGTCTCTTGAGCTCATCGACAGAAAGGTGGGAGGCTCCTTCCCAAGACATCAGCAACACCAGTAGCTGGGCAGTGAGGGCGCGCAGGGACTTGCGGTTGATCAGCTGAATCTGTTTGCCCGACTCCATGTCAGCAATCTGGGGGAACAAGAGTCCCAGAGTTTCCCAGCTCGAGAGCGGCACACTGGGCACGGCCACCTGGCTCAGCTACTATCCTTCGGGCTAGGGAGACCAATAGAGGGAAAACCTCTACTTCCTTCTCGTACCCGTAAGTGAGTGCGTGAGTTTGTTTCCGGCTGCTGTGGGACACCAGAGTGGGAACTGTACCCTCCCTTTCTGCTGGTCCACAAGCAGACAGCCATCGATACCAGCCCTCTCTTAGGGCACTCATTCCACTCCCCTATGGAAGGAGGGAAGACTGGCGAGCCGACATCCAGGGGCCCAAGACCCCGAACTGAAGGTTTCTGTGCTCAAGGGGGTAGTGTGGACTGCAGGTGACAGTCTACAGGGTGCTCTGCAGACTGACTCACCCCACCTTTGTGTCCCAGACTAGACTGAAGGCCCACTCTGACTAAAGGCACCCGCACTCCTCTAGTCCATCATCACTAGCCAGCAAGTGGGTATTTTCCTATTTGACTACATTTTTCTCCCTTGCTTCTCGAGGAGATACAGGGTTGGAGTGATGAAGTGCACTGGAAGGGGGACCTTCTGGAAAAGACACAGGTTAGCAATGGGAGACCAAAGAGCATGTGAAGAAACAGGCATGTGCTAACCAAGAGCTGCAGGCCTTGGGCAGAGGAACAAGTCCGTGAACTGAGCCGTCACTGGACTTAAAACAGGCAGAGCTTCAGTATGCGCGTGCTTAGGTGCTGGTACGCGAACCAAGTTTACTGATACAGAACTGCCCCCTGTCTGGTTTCCCAGCCAAGACCACAGGTCTCAGTGCCTCAGTAAGGGCTGGGTAATCACAGGCTCGTATTCCCTGGGGCTCTGGGTTCTCAGAGGCAGAGAGAGGTGAATAGCACTTGAGAAACCATCACAATCCCAGTGTGTCCCTGGTTTGGACGCTCACCCAGAGCCAAGGCAGGAGGTTAGTGCGTAGGCCCCCCACCCCACTTATCATGGTTACAGATTTGTGGAGATTTCAAGGACAGGTTTCCTCTGCAGACGCAGGGTTTAATCAATCAACAGATTCAAGCCTTGGGGAATCCGAGCCATATTCTCAGATGCCCAGACCACTGCTACAACTCCAGCCTTTCAAGGAGAAAAAAACAAAAACCTGCTCTTTTGATGCTTAGAGAAAGCTCCTGATTCTGAACCCATGCTACACAACTGAACCAACTGGGGAGCTTACAAAAAATGCCAACGCTCAGAGCGCACTGGGACTGATTACACCAGAACCTCGGAGGCAGGAGTGAAGTCCGGGCATCAGCATTTCCCAGAGGCTCCCGGGAGAGGCTGTAGAAGGCAGGGCAGCACACCAGAGCCCCCCTGATCCCTCCCCATGCTGACTGCTGATGCCCCAACTCCCCACTCACTCACCCTCGCTCATCAAAATCTCTGGTCACGGCTTAGACCTGCAATCCACTGGAGTCCACCACTGCCTTCGCACGCTGGGTGACCGAGCATCCAGGGGGCCTATCCCACCCCGTGGCCTTTCTGTTCCTCATCCACCCCATCTCCAGGCACATCCTCTCCTACTCAATTCCACTGCAGACTCCCATTCCCAGGTCACACTTGCGATTACTGGCTACCGCCCACTTCCCACGTAGCTCACGCAAACCTCCCACGCAGGCCGCACGAGAAAGGAAGCCTGGGGTAAGACGCTGGGGTGGGAAACCGGAAAGAGATTCCAACAATCAGCTCTTCTTAACCCCTTCTCCAGCTTCACCTGCACGGACTCCCATGTCATCCCAATTCAAGTCCTCTCCCTTCATTACACGTTCCTCTTTCATCCACCTTGGCGCTGATGGGCCATTAATTCATTGCCTTTCTGGTCATATTCTGGAAGCTCCCTTGTCCCTATGTCTTTTCTTTGCACCATCTGGCAAACTCCCACCTTCAGCCCACTGTCTGCTTCCCCTGCGCCTGCACCAAAGCAGCCCCGCACCACTGAGCGTCCCCACAGTAGTGCCACGGGCCCCGCCATCTCCCTGCGGAGCTCCCCCGACTCCCAGCACCCCTGCCTGAGGTCCCCAGCAGGTCCCACGCACCACGGTGGCCACTTCAATCGTGAATCCTGTCTCTTTCAGGTACCTCCCTCCTCTTCCCAGGGAGGAACATCAAACTTACTGCCTCCACCCTACACTCCCTCCCTTTGGTCACAGTACTAATATCAGGGCTGTGCCTCCTTCCGCTGAACACCAATTCCCAGGACTGCCTCCTCAGGATCCCCACCCTGCCACCCTGTCTCGTCTTTGGGTATTTATCTTCTCTTCCTCAAGCAGATCCTTCCCTGTGGCTCTCACATATGCTCAAGTCTCTCCACTGGGAGCAAAGCAGCTGCCAGAAAGCGCACTGGCCCACTCCGTCCTGCAGTCTCCTCTCACCACGCTCTCTCCTCCCTCACAAGCACACAAGCCGAAAAGCTGTCTGCATGACCGGTCACCACTGTCGTGTCCCACTCCTCCTGCCTCAACCCACTCCATGTGCCTTTCTTTGGTCCCCACACACTGGTGCTGACGCCGTCTTGGCTAGCAACCCTAAGCCCCCCCCCCCCCCCACTTAGCTAGGCCTGCAGGTCACGCTAGTCCCTGCCTTCACCCGTCCTCCCAGGAGGCAGCACCGGGAGTGTGCCACACTCCTAGTGTCCTTCCTGCTCTCCGGCAGCTCCTTCTCAGTCTTCTGTGGAGGTTCATGTCCCTTTAACCGGACAGTACATAACTGGATTCCTTCCAGATCTGTAACTGGGGCTGCCCCCACTTCGTACATTTTCCCTTTCACTTCTCCCTCCTTATAGTGAGTTTTCTTGGTCCCGTGCAGGAGGCAGCTTGAAACGGTCCAGCTGCTCTACCTGGGACAGGGAGGGTCAGCTCAGCCCAGGGCGGGAAGAGGAAGTTAGCCTCCCCGACCTCCTATTAACAGCAACGAAGACAGCTGTGAGCCTAGCAAGCTCCTAAATCTACTCAAGTCTGTCAGAATCTGGGAGGGGCAAGAGGTCTGTGATTACAGTCTCCCCACAACTTCAGAGACCACAGTCCGCTTAGACGGATACTCCTGAGAAGAAACACCCTCGGATAAAACAGAAACCTCATCGGCTCAAAGGGACGTGACTGTGGCAAGGCCTCTAAGAAACACAGAAGAGCAAGTGCAGAACTCTTACCTGCCAAACCAGAGTCATCTCCTGCTACCTAGTAACGTATTAATGGCGTACGAAGCACGTGCTGTGAAGCGGTGACTAGTGCCAGGGGTGAACGAGGAAATGCTAAGCTTAGGTAAACACCCCGGGGAAGATGCTGCCGCCATGTTTTCATCCATGAAAATAAAAATCTGCTCACCTTTACCACATGGCAGAGTTTCTGTGTTAAAGCCGAAATTGAACTGACATCGTAGTCTTGGAGACGAAATGTGTAACCAAAAGTTTTAGCATATTCTGTAAGCAGATCTGTCATCATAAGGCAGTTATCTTTTTGGGACCTAAGGAGTTTGACAAACTGGGCAGCCAAAGCTTTGAATCGTTCCACCTCCGTCAAAGTGAGGATCTTTTCTTCCCCACATTCCAATACCTTGGAAAACACACAGGAGGAGGAAGGCGAGAGTGAACAAGTTGGGATTGGTCATGGAATTCAACGGCATATAAACGTATACACTTAGTAACTAAGAAGCACTCTGGTGTTCTTTCATAGATATAGAGCTTCAGTTTTGCAAGATTTTAATACTACTGAAATGCACACTTAAAAAAGGGTTAACTAGGTGATGTGTATTTTATCACATACAAGAAAAATTTTAAAAGCACTTTAGGGGTCAAAAATAGTAATGCTAATAAAATTAACAACAGAAATCTGGTTCAACTTCACAGTGGCTTAACAGCTAAGCATTCGCATCACCTCATATACTCATCCCCACAGCCAACCTAAGAGATTTGAAAAGTATGGTGCTAATGGAAGAATATTCCATTTAAGAAATTGAACTATTTAATCTCTTTTTTCAATAATTACCCTGAAACAAATTTAAAGGATGATTTCTTTCTTTATTGAAGGAAAAAAACCCCACATTTACCTAAAAATACTAACTAGCTAGCCAACAACCTAGCTTCTCTGATCAAAATGTTTAAGGTTTTCCTCCTATTTCCTAAATCACTACTTCCCAGGAAAAATAGACCTGGAAAAGAACAACTCCCCCCAATATTGTTCAGAAAAATATAACTGGAATCTCTTCACTCACTTGTAAAATATCAGGTATGGCTTCAAAAAGTTCAAGTAGTTTGGTGAACCCGTAGTATGCGAGTTTGCACTGCCGGCCAAAGTGGTGGTGGTAGGAAGGGATAAATTTGTTAAAGGGCATCCGGAAGTGCGGCTGGTGCCGTAGCAAATCAACAACATCCTTGGAGAACTGTTTTGTCCTTTCTATTTCATCCTGGGTACGCTCTTACAGAAGAAAAAATAAAAAAATAAATCAGTCTTCTTCCATTCATTTGTGTTAAACCTGATTGCCGGATTAGTCCTATGCACAGATGACAAGAAATGCCATCTTTGCGTTCCAAACACCCACAACCTAAAACAAACAGGTTCATGTTCTCTCTGTGCAGAATGGTTTTCAAACTCTCTCGAGGACACACCACCAGGAAGCTAGGAGACTATTATGGTATACTATGAAAGACACATACACACTCATGTCATCTGGCCTTGCAAGCTGGACGTTATTTTCTCTAGCTCCCCGTCGCCCACCCCGTCCCATATATATGAGCATGACACACATCCAGCTCTCCGTACTTGAAAAAGTAATCTAGACATTATTTCTATAAAACTGCATTTCTGAATAGCCACATGCTTTTTGGGTCTTCTTCTGATCTTCAGTTAAAATTGCTAGCAGAAGAGAGTACAGGCAACAAAAGTTTAACAAAAATACAGGGGAGAAAAAGATTCAACTTTAATTTTTGTTTCTATTAATTTGTAAATGAGAATCGGAAAACTGACATTACTCCAAAAGCTTTGGAGTATTATGATTTCATGAACGTCAGCGTTCTGCAGGAACAGAGGTTAAGAAGCACTGATTAATGATACTGGGAGAACAGGACAGTAGGTAGATGTAATTTTACCTATCCCAGCTCCCAGACCTCAACCAGAATGACCGAAATGTGAAAGATAAAACATCTGCTTGTATCTTCTTCCTTCTCAAGAATGCACAGTCAAGTAGCTCAGTTAAAGAGAAGAGACAAGCAACAGCCATGGTAACTGACTCTCAGCTGGGTAATTATGGTGGCAACAGCCACAGACAGGCTGAAGAAAGCATTTCAAGAAAGTGCCGCTTATGCCCTTCTTTTCCCTACAGTGAATTCTAAAAAATCAGCTTGCTTTTCTTGTTGGCAAGTTGCTGCACCTGCTCTGAAGAACCTCAGATCCACTGCACAGCGAGAGTTCTCACAATGCACTTTCCATGGAATCTTCAGGAACCATGGAGGTGGCGGAAAGGATACAGGAGTCTATGTTAAGGTAAACACTGAGATACGCAACTGTCTTCCAGCACATTTAAGTCAACATACCTCTCTTGGGGATACAAATCACCATTTCATTATCTTGTTGGGACAAGCAGATGGTTGTGTCTGGTATCTCTGATACGATATCGATCAACTCACAAACACCGTATTCGGTGACATCCCAGTCTTTTGAGAAACACCTAGAATTTAACGAGGAAAATGGGTGAAGAATGAGAAATATCACTTGCTAAATTAACTTTTAAGTCTTCCTCAAAAATGCTAAGTAGAAAACGTTAGATGATTATTTTAAATTGGTGGGAAAAAAAGTGTTTTGAAATATTTGCTTTCCTTTTCTTCCCCCTTCTCATCAACTCACCAATGATAAGCCTGTGAGAACTCCCTTACGATGACCTGTTTGCTGGCTTGGGATTTGAGAAGTTTTAGTAAATCCTGAGTAAAGCGCTTCACCTGGGCCCTGTGGGTAAGGGTCAACAAACGTTTGGAGCCCATTCCGAGAATCTGCAAATCAAACACTTTGATTATTTATACTTGTCAGACCTTGGCACATACTGACTCTCCGGCTGATGGCATTCTCTCTCTCCTGTTACTGCTCTCAGAGAACAAGTCCTTTTATACGTGGTATCTGCATTTTCAAACGCATGAAGATCAACAGAACGTAGATGGTCAAAATGAACAACTGTTCAAGTGCCTGGGACCCCCACCCCCTTTTTGTTTGCCCTATATAGCCCTTCTCAAATAGTCATGAGTATAGAAATAAAAAGCATATTATTAATCTGGGCAACTAATTTTGTCTACAAAAGACAACCAAGGTGTTCCAGGACATTTTATAAGTGGGAAGCTGTTTTATAGGCAAGAAGCTATAGAACACTCTAAATTAATAAGGCAAAGACTCCTTAGGAACCAATGCTAGGCTCCAGCCCAGGAGCTGGTCTTTAACTCATTGATGAGAGCCAAGCCCGTGTTCAGGGCCCCTCCTCTGTAAGAGTGAACAATCCTGGAGAGGCCTGGGCTAGGAAGAGGAAAGTGGGTCTACAGAGATGAGAAGGAAAATACTCCTCAGTGCTCTAAGGGGTTCCTTCTTTATGTTTAAACTCATAGTTTTCTGGAAAAACTGAGAAGCCACCTTGAATGAGGTTACCAGCTACCCTGTTTCTTGGAAGGAGCCAAAGCCACAGAGGAACGTTCCCGTCATTAAGCAAGTAATCTTTAAGCTTTCCTTACCTGCAATACATGAGGCACGGCTTCCAATAATTCTATCAGCTTGGAATATCCATAGTCTGATACCCGACACTGCTTTGCAAAATGGTGGTGGTAGGACGGGATGAAATTACTAATGGGGATGACACAGGATGGTTGGCTCCTCAGCAGGTCAATCACTTCCCTGCTGAACTGGATCAGCTGGGGGTTGCCCACAGGACTTTTAGACCGCAGAAGCCAAGGGTCTAGACGGGGAGAAAAATGGAACATGCCTAAGACAGGATTTTCACCCCTGAAAGAAAGTTAACTAACGTCACCCTCCCTCACCTGAGCTCAACTATGACCAAAGAGATGAGACCGAAGGGCTGCTTTACTTCTCAGCATCTATACTCAGGTCCCATATAATCTATGGGCTAGCCCAACCTCTTTATGGGCTGGCAGATGCTTTACTACTACTTTTCAAAGTACTGTAGTCAAAGTAAAGCATAGTTCAGCAGTGTTAAAGCAGAAGTGATATTACACAGGATGTTTGCAGCTTATAAACTAGTTGTATTTCAAAGATTCATTTGTAACTTGGTCCCATGGAACATACTTTCCCACAGAAACAAAGTTATGGATGGGCAGCAAGCAGGTAGCCCAGAAAAGCCTAACAAACCTACAAGGAAGCTGAAAACATTGCTCAGGAAACCATGGAAAGCGGTTAACATAAAACTAGCTGATATAAAACTAAGAAAGAAGTTCTTGCATTTATCTTGAATATCCATGTAATTAAGAAAGTTTTAATTACAAAAGTATAATCGGATGGAAACCTTTCTACAAGACTGGCAGGCTAACGAGAAAGGAGAAAGAGCACAAGTATATGGGAGCCTGTGTGGTCTAGGACTGAGGGGAAAGGCAGGAGAAAGTGGTAAGCAGCTCTGATACAAACATTTTTCCTTCCCTGGTAATCCTTACCTTTCTTCCCATAGGGGGGAGGAGCAAAGGAGGAAGTGTTTGGGGTCAAAGAGAAGGACATATCCACAGGAAGGCAACAATTTTCAGGGCTGTTCACAGGTGGCGGGGTTAGACACCTGCAGCTCAGGGGAGGCCCAACTCAGAAACTCACCCAAAGCTAGGTTTACATTTCCTGGTCCTTTACACTGGGAGATAAATCTGTTTTCATATTTACCAAAGTCAGAAACATTGACCAAAATGAATTTCAAAGGTAAAACTGCATTTAGAGGTATTTCTTTCAAATACCTGAAACGATTTTTAAAAGGCCAGTCAACTGACAAGCCAAAGAGCTTCACAAAATTAGGTAGGGCTAAAGAGATTTGTAACTGTGAAATGTGGGTTTTTAAATTTTTTTTTACAGAATTGATGCTGGTCCTTGCAAAAAGTCTGGTTCTGCCAGACCTTCAGCACTTTAGAGAGTAGTTTCAGCTTTTAAAAGATCAAAGGAGACATTCACGGTGCTTTGCGCTTGGCAAACAGTGCTGCCGTACCAGATAAAAGCCAGCAAGCTCCTCTCACGGTAGCCAGTGGCTCAGAAAAACCGAAAGCCTGACTCCTACCCGTGTTGGGAGGCGGGGGCTTGTTGTGAATCCATTTGACCACTTTGACGCCATTCTGTGCAGTGGCGATGTTGACACCCGGAACACAGGTGATGAGGTGTTCCAAGGGAACACCCCCTTGAGTCTCCTGCACTACTTCCAGTTCACCAAACTCGGCAGCGTAACAATCTGGAAAGCTGAAGTGGGGGAAAAGAAGGCTGATTAAAATAATGGAAAAGCAAAGCACCTGCTAAAGAGAAATCTTTAACATATCCATTCATAAATCATTTCTCCTTAAATCCTCAGGATCTGGGTTTGAATGTGAAAATTCAGGTCCCAGGGAGGGGGAGGCCATCACTGCAGCATTGACCTCTTTGATGCATTGAGGATACCACAAATACCTAGACAATGTTCCAGCAGAGGGTGTGAGAAACAAGGCAACTGGGTTCCAAGCCAGTTATTTACCTGCTTTAAGGTCTCAATGGCTTTAGGGCAAACTTTGTCCCGTGCTGGCCCCTATTATTAAGTGTACTGTGTGGCCCACGGGATGATTACATGGCCTTCTGAAGAACACCTCTCTCTCAAGCTTTACGATCTACTGCTTGAGGTTGTGTAAACGCTGGCAGCGTGCATGCATACATCTAATACAGCGTTTACACTAATCTCATCTCTGTGGGGAAGAAATGTTCCTATTCGTTGCTTACGTTTCTAAAAATCAGCACACACACAAATTTTTTTGTGGAAGTACCGAGCATATGGATCCCATTTCAGATATACTTTGACTGCAAGGTGCTAAAAATGTTAGGATGAAGCATTCTATAATACTCGCTTGGGAAGAGGTGTGGGCAGAGGGCAGACTTTCTAGAAAGAGGAGAACCAAGGCATCATATCTCAATGGCTTTGACATGTTCACCTTAATAAAGGCACGGTGCCCTCGTGTGTCTGCAGAAGACTATGAACCTGGGGCGCAAATGTCTTCAAAGAGAGAATCACAAAAGGAATCTTATAGGAGTCTGGATCAAATTCATGTTCACTACAGAAAAGAGAACACAATAGTTAGCTGACGTTTCTCTGTGGTCTAAAACATTTGTAAGGTGACTGTAACAGATATTCCATCACCTTATGCAAAAGGATGATTTCTAAAGGGAGATGAGTGTTATACCTGAAGTCCTTATTGGAACAATGCTGTCTGCAGACAGGCTCATGATATTCTAACTCTTCAAATATAATTGGGCTGCAATTCGTCGAGGAGCCATCATGTGACTGGGAAGACCCCAAGGGGCTCTGCCGGGCCTGACTGCTGGGTAGGAGACACACCAGTCTGCCATTCCCTTGTTCACGGATTGCGACCGTGTCTGTTAATTTATATAAATCCGACACATTCAACTTGTGTCCAAACCTAAAAGCGAGGAAAAGGAGAGAGATGCTGATTTAGAATGTTTTTCTTTGATTATACAGCAATGCCTGTGTATCTGATGAAATAAAGGGCTAGCGCCAAGAATGGTTCCTCTGTCTCTTCAAAAGTAAAACTGGAATAATCCTACTATAAATTCATTCACTACCAAACCAGTAATGCTTGGCACTTCTTCGAGTCACCTCTGGCTCACTGCCCATTAGTCACTATGTCATTTGGTACTTATTCCTCGAACCCTGCAGTTTCTGTAAATGACCTCACCTAATTTTCTGAGATGGAAAGCTATCTGATATGACCTCTTTCAACCTGGCTCCCCCAAGCTGTAAAACCCTCTGTATTACCTATCCCTCTCACCATGTCTGCTCAACTCCTTCAGAAGAGGTGTACTTCTTCCTAGTTACTCCCTACCTCATCTATGCCTCAACCTCATGACCCACACTCCCCGAGGCTCAACTCCTCAATCATCCCCCCCCGACGCAGGTCTTTCACACTTGGAGCTTAAAACCACAAAGGGTGCCTCAAAATACTAGCCAATAGGATCCAACAGTACATTAAAAGGATTATTCACCATGACCAAGTGGGATTTATCCCTGGGCTGCAAGGTTGGTTCAACATCCGCAAATCAATCAACGCAATACAATACATTAACAAAAGAAAGAACAAGAATCATATGATCCTCTCAATAGATGCAGAAAAAGCATTTGACTAAGTACAGCATCTTTTCTTGATCAAAACTCTTCAGAGTATAGGGATAGAAGGTACATACCTCAGTATCATAAAAGCCATCTATGAAAAACCTACAGCGAATATCATTCTCAATGGGGAAAAGCTCAGCTTTTCCCCTAAGGTCAGGAACGCGGCAGGGATGTCCACTATCGCCACTGCTATTCAACATAGTATTAGAAGTCCTAGCCACAGCAATCAGACAACAAAAAGAAATCAGGGCGCCTGGGTGGCTCAGTTGGTTAAGCGACTGCCTTCGGCTCAGGTCATGATCCTGGAGTCCCTGGATCGAGTCCCACATCGGGCTCCCTGCTCAGCAGGGAGTCTGCTTCTCCCTCTGACCCTTCCCCCCCTCATGTGCTTTCTCTCTCTCTCATTCTCTCTCTCTCAAATAAATAAATAAAATCTTAAAAAAAAACAAAACAAAAAGAAATCAAAGGCATCCAAATCGGCAAAGAGGAAGTCAAACTCTCACTCTTTGCAGATGATATGATACTGTATGTGGAAAACCCAAAAGACTCCACCCCAAAACTGCTAGAACTCATACAGGAATTCAGTAAAGTAGCAGGATATAAAATCAATGCCCAGAAATCAGTGGCATTCCTATACACCAACAACAAGACAGAAGAGAGACAAATCAAGGAGTCGATCCCATTTACAATTGCACCCAAAACCATAAGATACCTAGGAATAAATTTAACCAAAGAGGCAAAGGATCTGTACTCAGAAAACTATAAAATACTCATGAAAGAAACTGAAGAAGACACAAAGAAATGGAAAAACGATCCATGCTCATGGATTGGAAGAACAAACATTGTGAAGATGTCAATGCTACCTAGAGCAATCTACACATTCAATGCAATCCCCATCAAAATACCATCCACCTTTTTCAAAGAAATGGAATAAATAATCCTAAAATTTGTATGGAACCAGAAGAGACCCCGAATAGCCAGAGGAATATTGAAAAAGAAAAGCAAAGCTGGCGGCATCACAATTCCAGACTTCCAGCTGTATTACAAAGCTGTCATCATCAAGACAGTATGGTACTGGCACAAAAACAGACACAAAGATCAATGGAACAGGATAGAGAGCCCAGAAATGGACCCTCAACTCTATGGTCAACTCATCTTTGACAAAGCAGGAAAGAATGTCCAATGGAAAAGAGACAGTCTCTTCAACAAATGGTGTTGGGAAAATTGGACAGCCACATGCAGAAGAATGAACCTGGACCATTTCCTTACACCACACACAAAAATAGACTCCAAATGGTTGAAAGACCTAAACGTGAGACAGGAGTCCATCAACATCCTAAAGGAGAACACAGGCAGCAACCTCTTCGACCTCAGCCGCAGCAACTTCTTCCTAGAAACATCGCCAAAGGCAAGGGAAGCAAGGGCAAAAATGAACTATTGGGATTTCATCAAGATAAAAAGCTTTTGCACAGCAAAAGAAACAGTCCACAAAACCAAAAGACAGCCGACAGAATGGGAAAAGATATTTGCAAATGACATACCAGATAAAGGGCTGGTATCCAAAATCTATAAAGAACTTCTCAAACTCAACACCCAAAGAACAAATAATCTAATCAAGAAATGGGCAGAAGACATGAACAGACATTTTTTCAAAGAAGACATCCAAATGGCCAACAGACACATGAAAAAGTGCTCAACATCGCTCGGCATCAGGGAAATCCAAATCAAAACCTCAATAAGATACCACCTCACACCAGTCAGAACGGCTAAAATTAACAAGTCAGGAAACGACAGATGTTGGCGGGGATGTGGAGAAAGGGGAACCCTCCTACACTGTTGGTGGGAATGCAAGCTGGTGCAGCCCCTCTGGAAAACAGTATGGAGGTTCCTCAAACAGTTGAAAATAGAGCTACCATACGATCCAGCAATTGCACTACTGGGTATTTACCCCAAAGATACAAATGTAGGGATCCGAAGGGGTACGTGCAGCCCAATGTTTATAGCAGTAATGTCCACAATAGCCAAACTGTGGAAAGAGCCAAGATGTCCATCGACAGATGAATGGCTAAAGAAGAGGTGGTATATATACACAATGGAATATTATGCAGCCATCAAAAGGAATGAGATCTTGCCATTTGCAACAACGTGGATGGAACTGGAGGGTGTTATGCTGAGTGAAATGTCAATCAGAGAAAGACATGTATCATATGACCTCACTGATATGAGGAATTCTTTAATCTCAGGAAACAAACTGAGTGTTGCTGGAGTGGTGGGGGGTGGGAGGGATGGGCTGGCTGGGTGATAGGCATCGGGGAGGGTATGTGCTATGGTGAGCGCTGTGAATTGTGCAAGACTGCTAAATCACAGATCTGTACCTCTGAAACAAAAAATGCAACATATGTTAAGAAAAAAGAAAAAGAAGAAGATAGCAGGAGGGGAAGAATGAAGGGGAGTAAGTCAGAGGGGGAGACGAACCATGAGAGACGATGGACTCTGAAAAACAAACTGAGAGTTCTGGGGGGGGTGGGGGGATGGGTTAGCCTGGTGATGGGTATTAAAGAGGGCACATTCTGCGTGGAGCACTGGGTGTTATGCACAAACAATGAATCATGGAACCCTACATCAAAAACTAATGATGTAATGTATGGTGATTAACGTAACAATAAAAAATTTAAAAAAAATCACAGAGGGGAGGGAGGTGGGGGGATGGGTTAGCCGGTGATGGGTATTAAAGAGAGCATGTACTGAATGGAGCACTGGGTATTCTACACAAACAATGAATCATGGAACACTACATCGAAGACTAACGATGTAATGTATGGTGATTAACATCACATAATAAAAAAATTATTAAAAAAAAAAACAAACCACAAGGGGTGCCTGGGTGGCTCAGTCAGTTGAGTGTCTGCCTTCAGCTCAGGTCATGATCCTGGGCTCCCTGCTTAGTGGGGAACCTGGTTCTCCCTCTCCCTCTGCCTGCTGCTCCCCCTGCTCGTGCTCTTTCTCTCTCTCAAAAAAAAAAAAAAAAAAAAAAGACACAGGGTCAGAAGGCAGACATGTTTGAGTTCACATCCTGACTCAACCTGTGTGGCCTTAGTCACCTTCTAGAACCAATCCAGGCCTCAGCTTTCCCAAATGCAAAATGGGAAGATAATACCGACCTCACAGGGTTGATACGAGGATTCAATGTTATGTCTGGGAAGAGCTTGGCACACATTAAGCACACATTCAACATCAGCCGCTCCAGTGGTTTCTTCCCAGGGCCCTACACTGATGCTCACATGTCCCCCCCGACCAAATGCGGTCTCACGCCCTCACCCTCACTCACGCTGTCTGCCCCTGCACACATACCCCGCTGGTGCATCACTCAGTCCTGTAACCTCGTCGTGCCTCTAATGGAAACAGCTGCTCTCTCTGGAGCTGCTCTGCCATTGCACCACCCAGTCTGTCAGCCTGTTCCCCCAGGATTTTATCCACAGGACCCTGTAGGGATGGCTCTCAAGTCACCAGCAGCCTCCTCCTCCCTGCCAAACCTCGCACCATCCCCACACGTCCCATGTCACCCTCACCTCTGGGTTCTCTCCCACTTCTTGTCCCTGGTGCCATCTCATCCAGTTCCGCCTTTCTCTGGGTTCCCTCGCCCTCCCTATCCGCTCCCCTGTCTTTCGTGATCCCCTTTAGGAAAATGACTGCCACCACTCTGTATCTCAAGTGTCCAAAAACCAAGGTCAAAAATTCACTCTACCTCCCAAACATGCTTTATTTCTCCATTTCTGGTTTAACCATACAACCATCCTCCCAGTAATCTGGGGCAAAAAAACTCAGAATCAAAATGACCTCTACTGTTTACCTTGCCTGCTACATAAAACTAGTCACCAAGTCCTATCTCACTGACGACTCAAACTTGGGTGTTCCAACAGCATCTGCCCAGGCCTGGGGGCTGGCGTGGCACTGCCCCTCCATTGTCTCCCTCCCTGCCTTGTCCATTCCATGGCAGACGGAACCATCAGCAGGAAAGTCTTCCGGACGCGTGCTTCCGGCCACCACAGCCGCCCTCTCCCTCCTCCACGACTCAGGGCTCCCACGGTTCACAGAGGAATAGTCCCCACCCTTGTTCCTTCTATCCTCGCAGCAGTTTCTCCTCCCTGCTCCTCATTTAGGACAGTTTTCTTGGTTCTATAATCATCTGTGAGTGTTTTCTCTTCCCTTCTAGACGTAAGTCCCTCAGGGACAAGGGCTGTGTCCTTTCAGCTCCGCGTTCTCCACAGAGCCTGACATTTTCGTTCCACTAACACTTGCTGAGCACCTACTAAGCCCTGCGTACTGAAGAGACTGTCCTAAGTCCTTGTCATCCTGGAGCTTATAGTCTAGAAGGTGCTCAAAAATGTTCACTCGATGAAGAACAAAACTCATTGGTCAATTGGAGAAAAAAAATGAAAGTACAGCTTTAGGGACTGAGGTCTAAATTTAATAAAAACGAAAAGTTGTTTTAATGTTAAAATCAAAATCTGGTTCTGAATCTGCATACCATTGCTTTTATGTCTTTACCTCCACCAGGTTGGAAGTTCCTTAAGACTAGCTACCACCGTGTTATGCCAATCACTAATCAATACAGGGATTCTGGAAGCTGCCGACCAGTATTGACTGAATCAATGAGGAAAAAAAATAAACCTAACTTACTTTTTTTCATAGAGATCTGTAAATTTAAAAAGAGGCAGACAGCAGGCAGGAGCATCCTGAAGAATAGACATTGTTTCTGAACTGTAAAACAAAATTGCACTCAATCAGAGAACAGATGTCGCTGGACATCAACAGATGATTTCCAAGTTGTATTTAAAAAACTGAGCTCATAAAATTAACACAAAGTACAGCTGACCCTTGAACAACATATGTTTGAACTTCACGAGTCTGTGTACATGTGGATTTCTTTCGATCGAGGCAGTACAGTTCTGTAAATGTATGTTCTCTTCCTCATGATTTTAGTAACGTTTTCTTCTTTCTTACTTTTTTGTAAAAATATGGTATATAACACATATAACATACAAAACAGGGGTTAATCCATTGTTTATGTGAACAGTAAGGCTTCTGGTGAACAGTAATTCAATTAGTAGTTAAGATTTTGGGAGCCAAAAGTTATGTGCAGATTTCTGACTGCATGGGGAGGGGGTCGGCACCTCTAACCCCTATGTTATTCAATGGTCCATGCAGCGTAAATTTACCAGTTTCTGATATGTCAAAATTACACTTGATCTTAGCCAAAAGGCCGAGAAGCAATTGTGATATGTCAAAATTAATTTTCTGGAAAAACTTAAAGAAATTACTTTAGGGACAAGGTGATTAAAGAATATAAAGTCAAGACACCCTGGAATTTTCATCAAACTCAAGCATAGGGCTTCTCACACCTGTGTATCAGAAGAACACTGACTACTCTATGAGACAAACACCTTGTCAACTCAGAGTAAAAAGCAGAACAGCTTGAATGTCTCCTGCCACGTTGTGGTTCTTGTGGTTCATGAATTCCACATGGGTGTGGAATTCCCATAGTTGAGGATGCACAACTGAATACAATATATCATCCCAACTATGGTTTTAAAAAACAAAAAGGCAGCCAAAAACACTCAAGAGGGAAAACAAAAGGCAAACTGTCGAGTGACTGGCTTTGAGCCACAGGATTATGGATTTCTCCCCCTCTTCTTTTATGTTTCTGATCTTTCTGAAGTTTCTTCAATGAGTATTACTTTTATCCTAGGGGATAAAAACCGTAATTTAAAATAATGGTGAAGTACATGTCACAGCAGAAGACCTCTGAGAATTCAGATTTTTAGGAGTGAGTTCTGTTTTACTAGTTTCCCCCAAAACAGGGAGAGCAGAAGAATCACCAAAGCGCATTAAGAATAAAATCATCACCAGATTCCTACAATTGACATAATCATAATGCAGACTTACGGAGTGTCTATTTGATGTTAAGGATCTATCTGCAGGTTGAGAGCTTGGAGCTTTGTAGATCTACCCTTTATAGACAAACCTACCTTCTCCTAAGATTTGGAGGTAGTATTTCAGACTTTCCAGGCTTATAAACTTTTATCGTAGAGGGCTATTTTTAGAACCTGTTCTGGATATGTGGTGTATTATTTTACTCCCAACTGCCTGCCAAGTTTAAGCTGTACTTCCCCTTTGAGGAATGACTTGAACAAAAGTTGAATTATTCTAACTAGCTTATTGCTGACTTCTAACTTATTTGTAAGCTCTACCAATTAAGAGTAAGCACTATTGCAGCATATGTAATCATCTAAGAGGGTTGGGACAGTGATCAAATCTATTTTCTTACTTCCAAAGTTATTTCTGGGCCAAAATGTTATTTCCTGAAATAAATGGTTTGTTTTTACCTCAGTAAAGAGAGTGATTTATTAGCAGCTCCTGTGGCAAGTGAGACCAGGATCTTCTTGCTGCCAATTTTGTATCTGTGGAGGCTATTCACCGCACTGATTGCTTCTTGTAAGTTCTCCATCTGAACAACAGCCTTGAGCTGATAATCTGTATGGGGGCTGAGCTCAACACTCTTCACCTACAGCAGTAAAAAGGAAAATGGAATGCTATGTCTACCCAGAACCCTGTCATCTTAAAACTGAAGGTGAATCATTAGGGAACACGTTTGCGGACTTCCGTGCTTCTGTGAGGGAACTTGTCCGAACTCTACACTTCTGCCAAGCAAAACCTAAGTGAACTAGAACTGGGTGACCTTCAGGAATATGAAACTGGCCCGGCCTGCCTGCATGCTCTGGCACACACAGCACTCCCATGCAGGCTCAGAAGCCAATACATGTGAGGAGTCTTTGGGGTCTTCTCCGGACCCTGCAAATACTTGGGGCATAGCCATTTTAATAATCTGGAAAAGGTGCACTTCTAGCAAACAGCACCTAAAAACTGCATCAATACAGTAAGATGTTAACAAAAACAGCCAACGTTACTTTAGAATCCTATTTCTGTATTTTAGCAGCCAGAGCTAAATAAAATCCATCTGCGTTTTATTTCCCAAAGTGCCACTTAAATCCCTGCCCATGACCACAAGTGCTTCTCCACTAGGTCTCTTGCTCTCTGGGGCTATGTCCTAAAAACTGGATGTATAGTATCACCATGAGCAGACCAAAGGAAAAAGGATGGCGTTCAAACTCATTCAGTAATCCTTATATCCTGGCTGTGGTTATGTGTGTTGAATGACATTCTCTTGAGTTGGAGTGCTAGCAAAGGGTAAAAGAAAGGCAGGAACAAGAGAGAAAAGGTTACCTTGCCGTGCCTAGAAAACGCTTCCTGCATGAGCTGCTGCAGCTCCTTCCGGGATAACCTGTAGTCGATGTTGCTGATCTGGATGTCAGCACCATTTGCAAATGGGTCTGGGCTGTCGGCACCAATGCTTGGATTTGCAATGTTGAAAGCAAGTGGGGACGCTCTGTTTAAAAGGTTTGGAGACATACTCCTGCGTAAGACATATGTATTAAATTATTTTTAAAAACTGTGATTCTATTTATTTAGTTTATATCATTTAGGCTTTGCTCAAAGCTATATATAGAAACAACTTTCCATAATTCGACCAAACTAAATATTTGATTTTCAAATGTATGTTTATCTTAAATATACATGGATTTAGATTTATTGTCAAAGTACTACCTGTTGACTCCTTATTAACAACCAGTACGTGATTTAATATCAAATATTCTTTCACTGGATTATTTAGAACTGAAGAAAAAAATTATAGGTGGGCCTAATGAATTAATTTTCCACTTTGGGTATTTATTCTTGGTTAATTAGCCTGTGATACTCATGTAAGTCATTTAACCTCTCCCTGGCTCTGAAAATGCTAGATATTCTTGCTCATGTGTTGTAGTCTTTCTCCAGATCAGAAAAACTTTCATGTGAATTTTAAAATGTAACTTTACAGATCTAAAGTCACTTTCTGGAGTGAGTCTTCACCAACTCAGCAGAAAAATACAATGCTTGAAGGAGTTCACGTGATGCAACGTGGTCTTATGGCTCCTGTCCTCCAGGCCCCCAGAAGTACTCAGTATGAGTTTGGAGAGCTTAGTAAGTGTTACTTAGGTAATTACAGTGGTTCACAGAGACCCTTGCTTTTCAAACAGCTCCTGGTAATTACCCTAGGAATAAGGGTAACCAATGTGTGTCCAGTTTGGGCTTTTTCCACAACATGACGAAGTGAGGAGAACAGGGTAAGGACATGTTAACGTGCCTCCCATCCAGACCCGGGACTCCTAGACAAGTTTCTCTGACCTCTGCCAACCCAGATTCCCACGCGCAGGAGGAAGGAACGGTGAGAAGCACTGCCCCCAAACGCTAGCTAAGATTACCCGAGGAAAAGAGGGGCTGGAGGAGGAGGGGTGGAAGACTCATCTTTTACTTTATGTACCCCTGTATTGCTTGCATTCTTTTAAACAGATGTTATTTCATAATCCCTCCTACTGCAGTAACTACCCCCACGACCAAAAAGCTAGACTCACCGAGAAGACCATGACTGTGCGGTGAGCAGAGGACTGACTTGCCTTGATGCGATCAACTTGCTAAAAGCCGATGGGTAACTCACTTGGAACGGGGTCTCCTCTTTATCTTTTTTCTCTACGGGAGAACTGGTGACACTTCGGGCACAGAGGTTCTCTTTTCTAATGGAGAGAAAAATTGACGGGGAAGGGTCACTGGATTTCCTTCACATCAGACAATCATCTGTGAGAAAGAGTAACTGAACCTACCTCGGATTGGTTTTGTAAGCAGACTCTGCTGTCCCCGAATTTTTAGGCGCGGGCGCTGCAGCACTCAAGCCTCTGTGAGGAGGTGCTGCCAGCCTCGGGTTACCTTGCTGGGAGTCACTGTTTCTAGTCCCAGTCTTCGACTCCATGCGGCACAGCTCCTTCAAAGAGACAAGCGCGGCGGAGGTGAAAATATAAGTACCCAACGTGTCTTAAAGCCTGTCCAGGAAACATGGAACTCTGAGTATGGTCAAAAATGGAAATAAAAAAGGACATGCCAAAAGCAAGCGGGCATATCAAACACAGACACAAAGAAACCAAACCTACCATAAACTTCAGAAAGCAAGAGGTATCAAAGTTACCTGTAAACTTTTAACATTTGTGTTTTTTGTAGTAGATCCAGAATTTGCCTGCGACCCTTTTCCAGGCGTGGCTTTGGCACTGGAAGATTGTTCACTTGTATCTTTGATGAGGCACAATTTTGGATTCTTAAGTTTTTTGGGAGACTTCGCTTTATCGGCAATTGCACTGGAACTCTTTGTCTCACAGAGTTCTCTAGTTTTTGGAGTAAATGACACAATGATCCTATTACCAAAGACATCTTCATTTTCCATTCGCTTCTGAGCCCGTTCCGCACTATCTTGGTTTATGAAGCGGAGAATCGCACTGCAGCCTGTGATACTCAGCACTTTCCCACCACAATTATCAGACAGGCGCCTGAGCCTGTTGCTGATGCTCTTGCCATCTTTATTTGCTGGTAGGTTATAAACATAGAGCAGAGTGTGGCACTGCTGATACAGAGGAGAAGTGTTACAACAGGTTAACTCAGGGGCACACGTTCACTTACACAATTAGAACAGGGAGTGATCTCCAGACTGAAGCTAACAGCCTTAGCCTTGGAGGGGAGGTAACAATGATGTAGAGGGGAGAAGGTAAACTTACTTAGACTGAAAAACACAGAAAAAGAGAAATATACCTTAAATGATCACTCTAGTGGATAAGAATGGCAAGATTTAAAGTTCTGAATAATCAAGTCTTTTTTTCTTTTTTGACCATAAAGAATAAGGATCTCAAAAGTGGACAATCTGTTACCTAAAATACTACAACTGACTTAAAGGCCTTTAACATTAGAAAAGGGAATGCCAATTTCTTCAGGAGTCACATATAATCTCCAAATAGCTTAAAAACAGCTCAACACTGTAGTAAACATGCTTGTCCCAAATCAAGACCTTAAGAAATGCTCACCCTGCTGGAAATACGCTCACGTTCTCCTAGCACGTGGCTCAACGAGCTACAGCTGTAGCAATAACCACTACAAAATGTGCAAGTGCACGTGCATGGTGGGGAATGAAACTGTAGAAAACAGGCCTAGGGGTTTCTGGGGCTTAAGGATTAAATGCCTAAAAAGTGTACAATTAGGGGCGCCTGGGTGGCTCAGTTGATTAAGCCTCTGATTCTTAGGTTTCAGCTCAGGTCACGATCTTGGGACCATGGGATCGAGCCCCATGTCAGGCTCCACACCGAGAACGGCATCTGCTTGAGATTCTCTCTCTCCCTCTGTCCTTCCCCTTGCTCGCTTGAATGTGCACTCTCTTAAATAAATAAATCTTAAAAAAAAAAGGTGTATAATTTCTCTGTTTATTTGACTGCAACCACAAGTGTGTGCAAACCATCCTTATATTCTTTACCCATGCCTGGAAGCAAAAGGAGTAATAAATGTTTCCATTACTTCCATCCACTGGACACAGAACACTGCTAGCTTTCGAGACACTGACAAGTGGCTGTTGGTAAGGTTAACCTACACATCAATTCCCTACAATACTGTGCAACAAAATAAAAGCAAAATCCATACATATCAATTCTCTGTATATTTTAAGAGAAGAACTATTTCTAAGCCTTATTTCAAAACTCTGGCCAGCCTCCTACAAAGAGCAGCCTCACTTGGTGGCCCGTTATGGGTGGTCTTCAGCCTCCATAATGTAACATCAGAATACAGCAAAAAAAGAACACAAACCCACTTACTGGCATTTTTAGTGGTAACCTGGGGGGCAGGTCAGAAATGAACTCTTCGAATCTGATCAGCTCATTGGCATGATGCAGCAGTGCTTCTGAGGCCTGGTTTTTATGGACCAAAATTATGTGGAAACCATGCCTGTGTCTCAGGTCACTGAGTTCCAATGCAAAATTGACATCAGCTGAAAGAGAAGGTACACCCCACCCCCATCCCCAAACATTAGAAGGACTGGACAGAGACACACAACTCCACTGACACCCACTGAAAAAAAAAGAAATGGCTGGACTATAGTACTCAGAGTTGCTCCCCACCTCCTACCCCCTTCTTCTTAGAACAGGAACACATTCCGTATCAGAAGAATTAACACCACAAGACAATTTTACCACATACTTATAATGAATTCCAAGACACACGTTACTTCCCGTAGAAGAGAAGAAATATTAACATTCTGGCGAGCATCAACTTTGGAAATGATTCTTCTTAGATTTTTAAAATTTGCAATACTGGGTCCAGGGTTAAAAAAAAAAAGTTACATTTTAACTGGCCCCACAAGAATCTGTACTCATATTCTAAGGAGAAAATATACAAAACCCACACAGACTCTGTTTCTTCTCTATACAGCTCTCAGACATAAGCATAAATATGTCCTGTGTATTTCAGCCTCTCTGGGGGCATATTTTATTTAAACATGTTCTGGCTTCTGTAACAATTCCCATACAGTGAGTTTAGTGGAAATTAGCAGATGCTTCTGCACTTACTTGACACAAGAACCACAGTGGCCGGAGCAGTGTGCGTATTCGCGAACCTTCGGAGACTCTGGCGGAGCTTATCGTCAGCCGCATTCTTTGCTGTAGCATTGATGTGGGCAACGGTTACCTGCGTTAATTTAAAGTAAGGACAAATGAGCAAGAGCTGAGGTCAGAAAAACCACTATGCATTCTGCCTGCATCTTAACAAATGGTCCCTGAGGAAAGACACTCTTGTTATTACTGCCACTTAGGAATGGAAAAAAATTGTAAGTGGATCTCAATAATTTCAAATTTGTCTCTCCGTAAAAATGAGCTAGACCCATTATCATCCCTTCTTGCCTCTCTAATCTTCTGCTTTTGTACTTCGTCCATTCGCCTTTGAGAAAACAGGCAGAAAAGGAAGTGAAATTTCAAGTAGGTAAATTAGCTCTCACTAATAGCTTTTGCCAACAGCTGGGGAAGTAGCAGAGATTGGTATATGATGAAGGTTAAGATTCAGCGCTGTATTTGATGTCATTTGTCTCCACTATACATTGTCTGTGGCCCCAGGATCTGGGGTCAGGTGGTGGGAGAGGAGAGGCATCTGTCCCCAACAAAGCTAAAATGTGTTTATTTCTGATAAAGCCCTCAGGCTTACACAGAAGTCTCCAGAGCAAGGAAAGGTTTTGAGAGGTGCTTCAACTACGTGCAATACACAATAGGATTTATTCATTTTTTAAGGAGCACAAATATAGAATTTTAGGCAACAATATGGTGTATCAATAGAATTACTTGTCTAAGAGTCAAAAGAACTGGATTCTAGTTCCAGCTTAACAGACTTTGCAGCCAGACAATCTGGATTTAAATCCTAGCTCATCGGTTTATTGGCCATGTGATCTTTAAAAGTTGCTTAACATCTTGGTCCTTCAGTTAAATTCGTATATTTCAAATAATAAATCCTATGAGCCCTTTCCACAGAGCAGTCACAGAAGTCAAAACAAAGGATATAAATGTAACCATCATACTAGCAGAGCACTAGTCACATACAAGCAGATTATTGGAAGATCAGTTATGATTAAATGACTTCTAGTACTTTAGAAATAATTTTTGCTAATTTCCTTTATTTGTAAACTCAGGAAAAATGTGTATTAAACTTTGAATCAAAATTCTTAAAAAAAAACCAAACAAACCCACATGTGCTTATTCTTCTACCATAATAGATTAAAATTCTTTTTTTTTTTTTTTTTTTACCTGGCAGTTATTCAGCTCTTGAATAACTTCTTTGTTTTCTTTACTAATGTCGCACACACAGATGAATTCTGCTTCTCTGTGGCCTTTAAAAAACTTCTCACGGATTCTCTGTACAACAGCAGTAGCTGAACGGCCAGAGGGAACTGAACAGTTTTCAATATCCCAAAAAACTCCAATGGGGGGTAAGTTTTCCAGCACCTGTCCGGCTAGTGCAACTTCTGGTGACCCTTAGGAAATGTTAACACTTTCAATCACACATAGTGGAAAAAAAAAATGACAAACTAAAAATAAAATAATAGGTAGCTACCTATCGTTCTTAGTGGCAGAAAAACGAAATTACTGATTGATGTTAAGCTTAAGGATACCAACCTCACCGGCTGACCTAATAGCACAACCGCAAGTTCCAATAGTATTTCTAAGCGATTATTCTGCTTTTTCAGGAGAGAACAATTCTAAAGGTCAAGTTACTTCAAGCCCACAATAAATCCACTGCAACGCATGAGCCATTCTCATGCTGATCATTATGCTTCTCTGAACACTAACGCGGAGGTAAACGGACACTGCAGCTCTGGGACCTCACTGTCATGCTCTGCCCACGCTTGTCTACCTGCTCAGTATGGAAGACCAATGAAGAGGTGACAACGGGTGAACTTGTTACTGTTCTTGATTAAAAAAAAAAAAATTTAACACTGCATTAACATCTGATCTAATATTTAAAAAAATGCTTTCAAAAGATAAAATATCACATTAACTACTTTTGGGGGGAAATGACATTAGGTTTTTTCGATTAGTTTTTCATCAACCATTACAAAATCTTTCTAAATATTAAGTACTTCCACGGAGTGCACAACTAACAGTGTGATTTTGAACCTAAGTTGACAAGGAGTCCCCTCTAGCACTGATTTCTCCTAATATACTCCCTGTTTTTCTATACACAGCTTCTGGTCTCAAACAGCAGCAGCTCAACATAAAAGGCAAATGGCTTGTTGGTCTCTAAGAATAAAAAGATTTTTACCAAGAGGCAGAAATGGAGACTCATTTACCCAGTAGCTTCAGAACCACAAGGAATCTTTTCTTTTCGAGGTGACTAAATGCAGTGTTAGCATCAGATACTGAAAACTACTTAAATATGCACATTTTATACCATACTGTCATTTACCAAATTTCGAAGAAGCTTTGCCTAGACTGGTCGCCAATAACAACGTGGTCTCCTTCCCTGTTCCTTTGGTTCCACAGCCATTACACAGAGGAATAGTAACAGGTGCAGTTTGAGTATTTGGAGGTGGTATATTTGGCCAGACTTTAGCAGCATCAATTATACTATTTCTTGCCGGCTGTTTTAAAAATTTTTTTAAGAAAAGGAGGAGGTTTCAGATACATCATTTTCAGAACCTAGGGTTATAAACAACAACTGAAAACACAGTCTAAGTGTTTCTTCTTTCCACCTGTTAACCTCTGATGGAATGTATTTTCAGTATTTCAGGGCATTCCCAGAACTATTAGCTATCAGGTCATAAACTCACTTCAGGAAGTGACTTGAAATGATCTGGGAAGGTAGTCACATGATCATTCTAGGGCATGTGTATCCTCCAAAGGCGACCCCAAATACACTTTACGTGAAGGTAACTGAGATTTTTAACACCGGTGTGATGGAGGCCAAGTTCCAAGTCCCTCAAATTACTACAAAGGAACAACATGGCGTGACCTACATTACATGAATGGGTCCATGTATAAGGTGTTAGTTATGACAAACTGCAATCGTGCTCTAGCCTTTAAAGACAAAACAGAACACGAAGCTTTGCCAAACTCGGTTTACATGCGGGAAACAGCCTGATTACAACAAGAGCCTCTAAAAGCATAAACTACATAAATAATGACTCAGCACTTTTTTGAATGGCCCTTCCCATTTTACCCTTTGCTTCTCTCAGGACCAAGAGAAGCTATGTTGATGGGGTGAAAGCTACCTCACAGAAGAATCTTCACCCCCGTGCACAATAAAGATTTTTCAAGAAACATCTATCTACTTTAAGAAAGTCATTCCTCAAAGGTCAGCTGCGCCCAACAGAACAATAAAAAGATACACACCTTGTTGAGACAGTCTTCGCAGTAAAGTGAGCCCTTTAAACAAACCGGAGGTACCACATTTAGGTGCAAAGAATTGGTGCACAAGTGAGGCGTTAGCTCCGACTGTGAAATGTGCTCTTCCAAATGCCCTGGAGCCCCGCTTGTGAAATCAGAACAGGGGAAATAGCCAGCAGAGGCGCAGCCCTGGAGAGCCGGGAACTGATGCAGCTTGTGCATGTTACCATGACATGATTGGAAATGAAGCTTCCCACAACAGGGCAGGTGTTTGCAGGAAGATAGATTACTTTCTAGACACATGCTGGGAAAGTCACTTGCAATGCCGGCCAAATTGTTCCTAGCTGAGGCATTCTGGAGTGAAGACGCAGACTGGAAAGCGAACCCTGACCCTACCTGACACGTGATGGTCCTGGTGCTCTGCGAGTCTAACAGTGCGCCGGGGTGAATCAAGCTACCAGTACCTCCGCTACCGCCACCACCGCCACCACCAAAATGCATTGGCGACGTGGAGGGTTCATTAGGGCAATGAGCACAGCAGCTTACTTTGGGGACAGGTGAAAGCTGTATTTTAGGTTGCTGAAGAGAATGGATATCTGGAAGTGGGACTGCTGGAAAAAGTTTAGAGCCAGCATGAAGGGGAGATGGCACATCCTTTAATTCCACAGCAACTTTCTTGTTCTCCATGTAATCTTTCTGGGAAGAGAAGATCAGAACGCCAGTTAATGTCAGGAGGCCAGTGACTTTTGGTTACTCACATCCTACTGCAATCCAAAAATGGAAACAGCATTCAGTCCTGTTTACATCACTCAACCATAACCAAACAATATGGAATGGCAGCTGAAACCAGGGGCATTCTTCAGAGAGGCCTGCAGGAGGTGAACACCAAAACAGACAACTAAAATCAAGACTGTGTCCTTCCTGAATTTTAGGAGACTGGGGGAGGGTTCTGCTTACATGTTCAGCAAAGCAGGTTAACCATCTGTGCCTCAGGGACTTCCCTTTGATAACTTCCCCTTGCCTCACAGGGTCTTCTAAAGACAAAACAGATGGTATGAAAACAACACAATCACAAACAATATTCAATAAAGATGGCTTGCCAGCCAAGTGCTTGGAGGAAAAGACTTAATAGTTCTTGCAGTCAGACCATAAAGGATTTAGGAAGGTCCTCCAGGCGATTCCAAACATTAGGGATGAGCTCAGCCATCCACCCCAGGGGCCCAACCATGGAGAGGTCTTAAATGTGCTGTTGACATTATTAGGCAAACTAGGATATCATGACCTAAAGCCATAATGCCAACACTTCGTAGTCAGGGACAAGGCTCAGAGTAATTAGAAAACTATTTAGGAATAAGATTCCAGAGAAATTGTCTGTCATATGCCTCCAACACAGACACAGGTGGCCAGTATATTTACAAAGTCATAGCATGGCACCCGCGTCAGAGACCTGGGTTTGAATGTGATACTCAGGAACTGTTTTAGGACCTTGGGTAAGTTATATAATCTCTATTTGTTTCTCCTACAGTTGTTAGAAGGATAAAAGAGATAGTGCACATAAAGCACTCAGCAGAGTACCTGGCTACCGAAAGGGGATTTAACTAATCAATAGCCCCTACTGGCTGACTGCAGGAACTATTAAGAGAATGTCCTGATATAATGAGACATGCTCTTCCCTCAGAGCATAGAAAGGGCCATCTGACTGCCATGATTTCACTCCTTTGGCTGTGGTTCTACACTCATCTAGGAGAGTACACTCATTTAGGAGAAATTTGGATTTTTCACTTGGACATTTCCTAAAAGGGAGGAGATAGCAATTGACTGACTGCCAACAAGCAGTGTGTTCTGCCCTCTTGGTAATTACAGTTTAGGCTGGAAATTACTGGCATTCTGATTTATAGAGATCTGGCTCTTAAAAAAAAAAAAAAAGATCTGGCTTTTATGGTCAGGATTATCATGAGTTGGTTTTCCTGAATTTATTTACTCAATCCTGGGTGCCACTGATAAAATCAGGTTTCTGGATCTGTAAAGTTGAGTGCAATCCTGTACTGTGTGACTCCATAAGGGCCAGATCCTCCACCCCAGGAAGCCCTGTCTGAGCTGCCAACCCTGTTGCCAGGTGCCCCTAAAGTCACTGACCTCAATTACTGATGCCATGCAAAAATAGGTAACTATATAATGAAAACCTGGAGAAGATTGGGAATTTAGTTGAGTTTTTAAAAAGTTACTAATACCCTTATGTAAATTCATAGTAAAGACTCATTTAAATCCCAAGTGCAGTAGCAAAAAAAGAAAAGAAAAAAGAAAGAAAAAAAGACACAGAATAGAAATGTGGTAATATGGTGCATGGAATGAAATCAGAAAAAGTCAAAATCACTATGAAAAGGCAAAGGAAGTTACAGACGCATTTAAATATTCAAGAGAAATCTGGAACAGAAAAAGACTGGCAATAAGTTCCTATCAATCTTCCCTTGATTTGAAGACTCAAAACTCAGAAGGTTAGAGTGAAATAAAATCTATTTTATACTTTCCTCTGATCTGACTCTACAATCTGGATTTCATCTTTGGAATCTGTGACTTTCATAAGAAACAAATCTTCCCCAAATGTTAACATTAAATATTTAAAGCACCTACAGTTCCTTAGAATAGGAGTGCAGGAGTTAAAAAAAATTTACGCTCTCCTCGAGTCAGGAATTATAATCATGTGCTATGAGGAAGAATAAGCAGGATACAAGGTAAAACTTAGCACAGACTCCAGGGAGAGAGAGACTGCCCCAGACCAAACAGACAGCACATCTATTTGCATAAGGAATTTGCTATGTCCTCCGTCTTGCGCATAGTTACCGTTTGGGGACTAAGTGGCAATGTCTGCTCAGGACGAGAAAAGCAATTAGAGAATTTCCAAAGCCATGGCTTAGCATCATTATTTTGTTGCAGCCATCCAGGTGTTCTACTGCAGGAGTCCTCAGTTCCGCTTCCTTCCATCATACAGCCATACAAAGTGGTTCAACATTCTTTCATCTTTCTTTTCTTTCATTCTTCCACCCTGTTAAGAATGAGATCTCAAAGTTATTTGCCTAAGTACAAATTTCACTATTAAAATGTGAGATTTGGGGCACCTGGGTGGCTCAGATGGTTAAGCGCCTGCCTTCGGCTCAGGTCATGATCTCGGGGTCCCGGGACCGAGCCCCATGTCGGGCTCCAGATCAGCAGGGAGTCTGCTTCTCCCTCTGCCTCTCCCCTTGCTTGTGTGCGTGCGCGCTCTCTCGAATGAATAAATAAAATCTTCAAAAAAAAAAAAAGTGAGACTGCAGGGGCGCCTGGGTGGCTCAGTCGGTTAAGTGTCTGCCTTCAGCTCAGGTCACAATCTTCAGGTCCTGGGATCAAGAGCCCCGAGCTGGGCTCCCTGCTCAGTGGGGAACCTGCTTCTCCCTCTCCCCTCCCCGCAGCTTGTGTGTGCACTCCCGCTCTCTCTCAAATAAATTTGTAAAAAAGTGAGACTGCAACTGTACTTATGGCACAACTATATTTATGGTACAATGGCTCCCAACAAGTCAGATCATAAGGAATAAAAGTAGAATTCTAGCCAGGGGCCAACCTCCTCCAGCCCTGAGCAGGCCTTTTCTATAGTTTTTTCTTAATTCTTCTCGACCACCTCTCCCTAAAGACCCTACGGGTAAGGGTGAAAAAGTTAACAAAGAGAACATATAATTTTAGTAAAAGAACAATTACATGTCTTCATAGCCAATTACGTAAGATTCTGAAATTGACTTAATAGCAACCTATCCCACTGTGTCGTTGATGTGACTGAGGAAGGTCCAAATTAAGTGAACTCTGTGGACTCTGTAAATTTGATTCTGCTACAGAACAAATCGAAGCAATTTCTTCATTTACTTATTACAAAAGTGCAATCTGATATACCACCAAAAATCTAACTGAGAAATCTCAAGTCACAGATGTGCTGTATCTACTCCAGTGCAACCACATTCTTACAAGTCTTAAACAGTACAATAAAAGCAGATCAAATCAATAAGAGCCAGTGGGCATTGAGGCAGCCTGCCAATGGTAAGGACAACTGAACCTCATTTCCAAGTCCTTGCCATCAAACCGAAACACCACCTATTCTTACCTATGGTGGCCATTTTAAGGTTATCAATTTATCAGAAATTTCTCCTGGACATAAAGAAAACATTTTCTTTTAGCTCTCTTTCTGATAAGATGCTCTTCTCAAGAGATTGTAACATCTACATAGTATGGTGAAGGGACAGATGAGTACTCAATCTAAAATATAGAACTGATCACAAAAAGCAAGGGCAGGCAAACTACAGCCTGCTAGCCAAAACGAGCCCACTGCCTGTATTTAAATGACCTTCAAACTAAGAAGGTATTTTACACTTTTTAATTCCGGGGAGGATCAAAATAATATTTATGCACTACAGCTACCTAGTCAAGTATTTGCAACAGAAACCGCAGGGCCCACAAAGCCTAAAATATTTACTATTTGGCCCTTATGTGGGAGCTACAAAAACTTCATTAAGTTTCCGTTTCTTCCTTTGCAGAGTGTGGCTAATTTCTCCCCCTCCGCAGCACTGCTGGGGGGGGGGGATTAGATAAAGGACCCCACCACCCATTTTTGTCGGCAATGTAGAGCTTGTGCCAAGCACTGGGCTTGCAACATAGTGTAAACTAAGTAATTATTTGTTAAATTAAGGAATGAATATAGCAACTATTCACCTACTACGTACAGTTAGGAGTTAGTGTGGAAGCAGAAATGGAGTTAACTGCCACAATGACAATAAATTATGATTGTTGTTTTTCCTACTAAACACAGGTCTTGTATCCCCCAACAAACTCCTCTCTAGATCACAGAAATCTGGGATATTCATGACAATACACAACTTGAACATGCTCTCTCAAATCTCCTCAAGGCCAATCCTGAAAGGTGCTAACAGGTAGTGTACAAGACCAATTACAAAGCCTTTTTATTTAACATTATTTCCTCATTCAGTAATTAATATCTACCATATAACAGGCCTGTGCTTGGCACAAGACATACAGTGATGAAAACAACCAGACAATAGGATTCATTTATGTCATCTTTTCCCCCACAGTAAATCTGATAGACAAGGGAGTTAATAAGCCACAATTTTACATAGGAGTAAACAGAAGTTTAATTAAGTTTTGTAACTTGCCAAGATCACATAATTAAAGGGGGGCAGAGCCAGGCTTGTCCACCTCTTTCCACCACACCAACGTGCCTTCGGTATGGCTCAACACAATCAACAGAAAGTACAAATGTATTAGCTTATTAGTGGCCTGAACCCAGAAAATTTCCCAAGCATTCCTGGGAATACCACTAAGTAACTTAGGTAGCCAAAGCAAGTTTTCTGTTGATCTGAGTGGGATTCTTTGAACAATTCAGATAGTGCTTGAGAGCACGGACTCTGATGTCCGTCTGTGTATTAATCCCCAATTTTGCTGCTTCCTATATGTGTCGCTATGGAGAGTTCACAACCTCTCTGAACCTCAGATCCTATGTGTAAAATTTGGGCCTGATAACTGTGGCATCCTTATAGGGCTGTTGTTGGGATTTAATGAGACAATCAAAGCATAAAATCTAGAAGTAACCTTCTCTGAACACCCAAGTTAGTCGTGGAAACCCACACCACCCAGTCCTATTACTTTTTTTTCCACAGCTCTTCTATCCAAAATTGTTTATTTGCTTGCTTTTTTATTATATGTCTCCCCTACTTGACTGTAAACTCCACGACAGCAGACATCATGTTTTCTCATTCATTGCTGTATTTCCTGCACCTACCAGTGCCTGGTGCATATCAACAATTGTTGAACGAGTGAAGAGTTCAGTATCTAGGAAGACAGTTTAGGTTTTGATTTCCGTGTATGCAAAACAGCCTGTTTACCGCTCAGAGAAGTGGGGAAGTCCAAAAGATACAAATGTAATTGGAAAGCTCTTGATAATACCAGAAAGGTGCTTGAGAAACGAAAATGTGTATCACGGTGTAGAGTTACAATTAGTAGTGGGAGTGGCTCATGCCCTAAGGCAACTCAACCCTATCTGTCAAGCCAGAGACTACACCCTAGGGAGTGCTAAACTGCCGAGGAGAATGCAAAAACGCTCAGTGGGGTTGAAAAACACCCGCCCCTTTCTTCCTCTCTTAACCTTCCAACTGTGCACACTGCTCCGGAAAGGTTGCTCTCCACGCCTGGAACCCTAACAGGGAGCGGGGGGACAGGTCCGGACGGGGAGCCAAACACCCTGGAAGGGCAGCAGGGGCGCAGCAGTGACAGTCGTGAACGAACCTGAAAGGGAGACAACCCGAACCTATGGTGGGGGCCTGAATCCCAGTCCTTCCCCTCGGAGTAGCCAACCTCCCCCACCCCCCGCCAGCAAAGGGCAGGGGAAGGGGGGGACGCTGTCCCGCCTCCAGCCGGTGGCCCCAGAGCTGTGAGCCCGTCAGGAACTAGTCCCCAGAGCTGCCAGCCAACTCACCTCAGCCGCGGGCTCCACCTCCGCTCACATTCCGGCCCCGCCGCCTTCCCCCCGCCCCCCCCCAGGCCCTTTGTTTTGATTCCCGACTCCGCAGCTCCCGCCGCCGCCGCCAAGCGCACCCTCCACTTCCGCTTCCGCACCGCACCGCCCCTGTCGCAAAACCGACGCCCTTCTCTCCCCCCCTCGCTCCGCCCCTTCCTCCACCCCGCCCCCGCCGCCGCGTCCTCCTCGCGCGGGGCGTGCTGGGAACCCCGGGGGGGGCGGGGCCTCGCGGCCCTGCAGCCTCGTCAGGCTCAGTCCCCTCCCGATAAACCCCTAAATAGGGACCTTTCCTGGGGGAGACCCCGGCTTTTTTGGCGAAAACCCTGAGTTTAAGGAGGCCTTCTCCCTGGCTTATCGTGGTGGAGTGGAAAGGAATCTGAAAGCGAAGAATGAAGGGGCTTGTGAGGTGGAGCCGGGGGAAAAAACCTGCCAACCGGGATTTGATACAATTCAGCTCTTTCAGTCTGTTGAGGGAAGGCGATTTAAACGGGATTTCGATGAAAAACCCGATCGTTTTGCCGCTGTAGCTCGTGCGCGCGCGCGCGCTCCCCTCTGTCCCTCTCATCACGTGTTGGCTCTACTTTATTATTTTTTTAAATTAAATGATGCATAATTTCCACAGCATCCTTAATCTAGTGCAACCTAGTGGCGAGTGGAGAGAAAAATAACCGCCAGCCGGGCTTCCCGCGAGGTCCTTCGGGCCGGCGGGGTTTCTCTCAAGGTGGCGACCCAGCTGGCACAAAACGAAGTGTGAGCTCAGACTCGGCTGGGCACTGTCACCTACTTTTAAGGGATCCTCGTGATTTCAGTTAGCAAACGTCATTTTTTAAAAGCTCTGGTCCAGAGCCCGTTGCAAGCGCATGCAAACTTTCCAGGGACAGGGTGGGGAAAGCTCTATGAAGCCTGTGAGGGCTTGTGTGTTAGGAGGATGGATGTGACATGGTTGGGGTTTGGGGGGGGGTTGAGGGTTTTTTTTTCCGGGGAGGGGGTTGGTGCTTCACAATCTTTTACCTGAAGTAATTTTTTTTTTTAAAGCTCAGCACGACCGTCGTTTCTGAAAATGCTAACTGCTCGCGATTTCCTGTTGCCAATGAGAAAAATGAAACATACCTAAATCGAGACTTATTTACGATGGGCTCCTGAATACGACCTAAAAGTTCACTTCTGAAGTTTGCCGAGAAACATTAATTTTGCAGACGAATAAGTAGAAATCGCCAAGAGTTTTTTTTGTTTTGTTTTTTCCCCTGCCTGAAGTCTGCAGGGTGAGGCAATTTCATTAGGCAGTTTGCGTTAAAAGAAAAACTCCTCTAAAGAGAATTTCAGGGGAAGATGATACATCCCTGTAGACATCCTTGTAGACTCCTGTTGCGGAGGGCAAGATCAAACACGTAGCTGAAGCGCCCTTTGTGCTTGCTTTTCATTGTCCAGAAGGCAGATGACAAGCACACACATCATCTGCCTGCTTAGGTATTTATTACTGCTCAGTAAATCTTCATTGTGTGTGTGGGGGGGGTATTATTTTCCAAGTGGGAATTAGAACAGATGAAAAACAACCCTGTGTCTAGTGTTGTTTTTTTTTTCCCAAAGTACCAAATTATTTTTCTCTTTAAAGGAGTTTTTCTTTTTATGCCAGTTGAGTATCTCTGAAGGCACATCGAAGTAACTAAAAAATATAAAAAGGAAACAAAGTAACTGGATTTTTTATTGCCTTTTTAAAAAGGTTTTTTGTCATAAAACAATACAGAACAGACACATTTTGTTTGACTTTGCTTGGTATTCTTTCAAGTCCAGAGCTGTGCCTGATCTCAACAGGTTAAATGCAGTAAATAAAGCCGAATCAATTCTACTAAATGGAAAGTTAATGAAAATTCTGAATTACAAATAATTTTTAATGAAATGAAGTTTTAGTGTTTTCTGTAGAAAACCAGCCTAAGCAGACTACACCAGTCCTTGGAAGTAATTATGAAGTGAAATGCAATTTGATACTTGTGAAAGAGTGCTTTCACATTTTCTTAAGAGATGCTTTCTTAAATATAGTGTCTGCTAATCTTACTCCTATGTCTTTAGTGGGCAAACTTTTATCAGAGAGTAAGAGTAACTTTCAGTTTTTCCCTGTCCAAATTATAATCTTCACATTTATGGAACTAGGATGAAGTTTTATTTTTGTGCTATGTAAGTGGCCATTTTTCATTCAATTCACCTTCTAAATTAACCTAGTTGTCACTAAAGGAGTTTCTCCCCCAGCAACTTATCTTCTGCCTATGTTCAGTTTAGTGTTTTGAAATAATAAATTATAACGGAAGGATGTAAGCAAGAGAAACTGAGCTCTCTGCTAATTCATATCTAAAAGCTACAAGGAAAACACTGAATAAAGGGAGGAAAAGGTTTTAACATGCTCCAAAATTTTCTTTTCGTTCTAGGGTTTTACCCAATAACAAAGCCATTTCCTAAACTATTCCTGAGAACTTTCATGATGATCATTTCAATGTCCTCCCTGTTGTCTTTATGGAAAATGAAGGAAATTGGAAACTAGTTTAAGTGACTTTTAAGTGATCAGTGCCATTTAGGCAGGACTGGCTAACATTGATTTGTGCTTCAGTTTATCTGTAAACTGGGATGATTACTCCCTGCCCAGAAATCTCACAGAGTGGTGGGAGTCAAATAAAATTCTTTTTTTTTTAAAGATTTTATTTATTTATTTGACAGAGAGAGACAGCGAGAACAGGAACACAAGCAGGGGGAGTGGGAGAGGAAGAAGCAGGCTTGCCGCTGAGCAGGGAGCCCGATGTGGGACTCGATCCCAGGATCCTGGGATCATGACCAGAGCCGAAGGCAGACGACTGAGCCACCCAGGCGCCCTCAAATAAAATTCTGAGGATGAAAGAAAGCATCAGAGGAAAAGTGTTGAGACGAGGGTGTGAATGATTTATTAGTGTTTGTGAGCAGGATGGAAGCTTCCTGAAAGACATTTTGGTACTTAACTCTGTTGATATAGGCAGTGAGTTTCCCTTTTGCGTCTCTGAGCTTCTTTGGCAACTAGGAAGGAGTCAAAAAAGTCATTCTTATGACTTTCTCTCATGACAGAGAAAGGTCATTCTTAACCAAGGCAGGGAGGCAGGAAGGATTCTAAGAGTATGGCCAGAGGCCTCAAAATAGCTAAAAATCTCTTTGCCTCTAGGGTCGTGCTAAAGAATTCGGGTGTAGGAGTCAAACAGATCCAGGTTTGAAGCCTGGTTTGTTATTACTAATTGGGACTCCTTGGGCAATGCATTTAATTTCCTGCACCTTTGTTTTCTCATCTTTTAAAACGAGGACAATAAAAGTGCTTTTCGGTGATTCTCATCATCTGGATCTGAGCTCCATTGTCACCTCCAACGAGCAGCCTTCCCTGATCATCTGAAGTGACCCCTCCCGACCCTTTTCTCTCAAGGGACCTTGTTTATTCTGAAATCATTACTCACAAGCATCTGAAATCATTTTACTCTTTCTGTTTGCTAGTTTAGTGTCTTGCTTTCTTAGTAGCATAAGCCTTTTGAGGACTGGCAGCTTGTCTGACATTTGTTGTGTTATAAGCCTGAGTGCACAATAAATATTTGTTGGTGAACATTTGGGATTGCTGTGTGAATAAGAAAACCCATGTCAAGAAGTTAGCATTGCCTCTGACACACAACCAATGAACAAATCATGATCACTTAAGAATTGCACAGATTGTATTTAACTTTGTGCTCGGCACGGTCCTAAACGTTTTACAGACTCCAAGTCAACTCAATTTGTCTCCGCATAACCCCAAGGTAGAATCCTATTATGAGCCCCCATCTTATAGATGAGGAAACTAAGTCACAGAGTGTTCAAGTCACTTGCCCAAGATCAACCAGCTTGTAGGAATACAGCTAGAATTCAAAGCCAGGCTCGAAACCAAGCCCTTATACACGAAGTTCGCCGCCTTTGAAGATAATGATGATGACATTTTTATTTTGGGTGTAAAGAACATGGAACATTGCTTAGCCTAAGCGGACCTGGATCTTTGTCCTTCCCTGGATTTGGGGAAAATGCGATCGGTGTCTAGGGGAGGGAGTCGTATTTTCTTGAACAGCGTGGCCCTCACGTCCAAGCCCGTCCCCGGATGTCCAGGGACCCGCCTGCACACTCCGAGGCCTGCCAGGTCCCTGCCGAGCAGCGGGAGCCTCCCAGGCCCCCTCCGGCCCAGTGCCGCCGCGTGGCCACGCCGCGCCCGGGCCCTGGGAAAAAAGTTTCCAAACGCCGCTGCTAGGCGCTGATTGGCCGAGGCCGACGCGGTTCCGTGGCGCCGCAGCCAATGGTCGGCGCCCGCCGCAGGCGCGGGGGTGGGGGCGGTGGTCAGAGGCCCGGGCTGCGCCGTCCGCCGCGGTAGCCGCCCGTCCTCGCGGACAGAGCCGGGGTAAGTGCGGAGCTGCGGTGGCCGGGGCTGGGGGCCGTCCCGGGACCGCCGCCACCACCGGGAAGCTCTCTTGCCCGCCCTGGGGACCGCCAGGAGCCGCCTTGCAGGGACCCTGCCGCGCCCCTCGCTCGCGCGTTCCTTCCCGGCCGCCTGTACTCCGCCGGTCCCGGGCGCTGGGCTCAAAAATCCCGCTCTCTGCAGCCTCCCTTCCTAACTTTGTGCCTTCCCACCCTTGTGTCCTCGCGCCCAGCTCCTCGCCTTGGCCAACTTTCTCTTCTAGCGCCCTCCGCTTCCTCCATGACTTCCACGGTCCTTCGTGCCCTCCTCGTCTCCAGCCCCCCGCTGCCTGGCTCCTCTGCCCTCCTGGCTCTCTTGGTCTTTTCTCGCTCTTTTTTTCTGCCTCTTCTCAGCCCCCGCCACCCCCTTGCCTCCTGCTGCCCCAGACTCTCCCTCATTCCTCGTATCTCCTTCCCCCCCGCCCTCGTCCACTGCCCCTTGCCACTTCCACCGTCAGTTCAGGCCTCTTTCCAAAAACCTCCCCCCTGCTTGGCATCTCCGTGCCTTCGGGAACGTGTTTGGAACAGTCTCCTTCCCTCTGCTTTTTTCAGATCTCTGCTGCAGGAAGGTTCAGATTTCCCCTGATAGCACTCTGGGGAAGGATAGGATAAAGGACGAAAACGCTTATTCTACAGTTTGAATGCAGTGCTGGGACTTACCTGCCTCCCCGAGGTCGTGGGAAATCCCGCCATCATCTTGACACGGCTTTTTGGGAAGCTACCTTATCTTCTCCAGTCATCTCAGGTTCTCCGCCTCCTGAGGGCCTGAGCTTCCCGGATTTCTTTGTCCAGGGTTGGTACCAGGTTGTGCCTCTTTCTACTTTCAGCCTCGAGGTCCCTTTTAACTTCCTTTCTAAAGAAACGGCTTTTACAGGGTGCACTGAGCAGAGATTTGTCATTTTCTATGCTAGTTTGGTTTCTGTATTCTTGGGTAGGATGGCATTTTAGGACACACATAGGGTGCTTTGAAGAGCATTTGGATCCCAGTGACTGACTCCCAGAGCCACTTACCTGACCCCACCACCACACTGGTATTTAACCAGGTTTGAAACTTAAATCTTTACTCTCACTGTGTCTTTTGTGTAGGATTAGATGCTTTAAGTCTCAGGGGCGTCCAATTGGCATATTTTATCCTCTCATTTTGGATAATAGTTTCTTAACTTGGCTTATTCTGTTAGGAGGTTATTTTTGTTTCCAAAGTGTGTTCTTTTGCCTTAGAACTTGTGAGCCCAGAGAGATTACACTCCCTTTCCTTACCAGATAATTTCCTAACATGAGTGGGCCTGCATACAGAAAGTTTGTGTCAGCAGCTAGGACTGTTTTTGCACCTAGTACTGATGTAGGTGCTTTCTGTCTGCCTCTCCCAGCACTGCTTTAGCCCTTAGAAGGTGTTTGGAAATGTTCGAGAAGGGTTGGAGGAGAGGGAAATCACAGAAGGAAAAAAATCTTTGCCTAGCATCTTTTTTTTTTTTAAAGATTTTATTTATTTATTTGACACAAAGCACAAGCAGGGAGAGTGGCAGGCCGAGGCCGAGGGAGAAGCAGGCTCACCGCTGAGCAGGGAGCCTGATACTGGGCTTGATCCCAGGATTCTGGGATCATGACCTGAGCCTGAGGTAGACACTTAACTGACTGAGCCACCCAGGTGCCTGAGAGATACCTTTATAAACAAAATTGGCACCCTTTCTTAACATATCATGAACTTTCTTCTATATTAGTTCATATACTTCTTAACAACTGTGTAATTTTCCAAATCAGTCCTCTGTTGATAGTTAAGTTTCTACAGTTTTCCACATCAGTGAATGATGGCATACACCCTTGAGTATATGTCCTTGCATGCCTGTCTAAGTATTTTTGTAGGAAGATCATTACAGATTTTGAAAGCACAGAGACAGAAGCCAGACTTGCTGACTCTTGACTGGTTTTGCCCCAGTGATGCCACTTCTGCAAAATGCGGAGCCTGCATCATAACCTAGAAGCTGTTGAAGCACGTGCAGACATTTGGCCGTGTCTTTCTTTCCCCTCCCTTTCCCTTCAGCTCTTCCCTTTGTTTTGATTGGGAAGGATTGAGGTTGGCGTGGAGAAGGGTGGTGAGTTAATTCTTGATAGTTTATACGTTTGTACTGCTCCTGACCAGCTATGCTGGTTTCTTCTCTCAGAGGAAAGCCAAAGGAGAGCGCTTTGTTTTCTCTAGGGTTTTGAAATCAAAGGTGGGGTGGGAGATCTAAGTCATGCAAAATAGAGAATACATACTTTTTGAACTTTGTGCTCCCAGCTTGTGCTCCCTTGCCTGCTGTAGCATATACTTTTGAGGTGCCCATTAGGTTTGTCCACAGAGCTCCTGGGGTGCGAGAGCAGAAGCATAGAGGCAGAATGCCTATAACACTTGTAGCACAAATGAAAGGCATGCAGTGCCCATTTTTAAGATCGTGGGTACAGAGTTGTATATACCGAGACCCGTGCCTGTCACAGTGCGTTTGGAAAGACTGGGGGCCAGATGAAATGAGTGAATCTGACCTCTGAACAGTCTCTTTGCAACCCCAAGGAGACCATGAACTTGAATTCAAAGACCCTCCAGTCACTCCCTCCCCGCAACTTGCACTTGGGTCTGATTTGCCTCTGCTGTCCACTTGCACCTCTGGAGATGGCCAAGGCGTGCAGTGTTTCTGCTCCAGCTTCTGCTTCTAAGAACCCAAGTGATGTCTTGCTTACTCTTAATAGCCGAATGGCTTAAAGGGGATAAAACTGAACATAAGTTATTAAACACCCAGCACGCGGTGGTTCAGTTCAATAGGGAGAGGGAGTCTTTCTTTCCGAGTCATCTTACCTGCTTTCTGTGGCAAAGAATAATGCACATTGGAACTGTGAGACGTTTTCAGATGGCAAAGGAAAAAGCGTACATTTTTAAGATTGTTGTTTCAGAACAAAGTGAAGTTCGGCTGTTGCTTCTTCTTAGTCTATAATATATTTTTTCCTCTTCCCTAAGGATTGTTTTTAAAATGCAGGGGGGTTTTGGGTTGAAATGCCAGGCCTGTGGTTTTTGCCCTTTAGTTGGAGGAGCTACAAATGGTGCAGGCTGTGACAGGAGCTCAGGTCTCTGCTTAGCGTCTTTCCACCACCACCATCACCCCTACACCCTGGCCCTGAAGTCCAAAACCAGAACCTTCCCATCAACGCGGTTGTAATTAGAGCCTCTCGCGCAATGGAAGTGCCTCCTAAAACATCTCAAATTCGTTTCTTTCCTGAGGATTTTTAGTCTTCACTGGCCATAAGTGTTTTATTTAGGAAGCTTTTTTTCCCAAAACTCAGCTGTCATAAGAATGAGGGTGAACATTAAACCCCAAGAACAGTATCAGATGCTCCTTATCATGTACACCTGGAGAGGGGTTAGTTTCCAACAAGGTATTCTCTCCTGCCACTTTCCACTAATGAGATGCCACTCAGGTGCTGAGGGAGCGTGGGGTTTTCCCCCATCCTGCCAAGCCTCTTAGGGATGTACAGGTGTCAACCATAAACTAGTCTTCAGAGGTTTATGGCTTCTTGCTTTTCCTTAACCTCACATCCCCTTCCTACTAGTGGTCCATCTCTATCTTTCCCTTTGCTCATTCATTCCACAAGCATATATTTAGTGCCTGTTATATGCCAGGCACTGTTCTAGGCATTGGGATAAAAAAGCAAGATGGAGAAGGCCCCTGTGTTCAACAATTGACATTCCAGTGGGGAAAGATTAAAAACAAAACTCAAAATGATGAAATAAAGCAAAGGTTAATAAATAGTGAAGGGCTAGAGAGGATATTTGGTGGTGTATTCAAATAAGGTCTCTCTGGGGAAGACATTTCAGCTGAGATCTGAATGACAAGGAGGATACCTAGGCAGAGAACAGCAAGTGCAAAGGCCCTGAGGTGGGGAGCAAGTGTGTTGTGCTTAAGGAATGGAAAGAAGGGGGCGCCTGGGTGGCTCAGTCGTTAAGCGTCTGCCTTCGGCTCAGGTCATGATCCCAGGGTCCTCGGATTGGGCCCGCATCGGGCTCCCTGCTCCGCGGGAAGCCTGCTTCTCCCTCTCCCACTCCCCCTGCTTGTGTTCCCTCTCTCGCTGTGTCTCTCTCTGTCGAATAAATAAATAAAATCTTAAAAAAAAAACGGAAAGAAGGCCGTGTGCCTCGAACATAAGCTAATGCCTGGGGGCGGGTGGGTAGGGTTGGGGAATGTTTAGAGAAGTAGGCAGGAACTAATTACATTGAATATTAGATATATTTTCCCAAACAGCAGGAAAAACCAGTCTACATCCATTGTTCCTAGTTCCTAACTGTTTCGCCCTACTACACAGACTCTTGTGCCATGCAGTTGAGACTATCCTCAATAAGATAACGGTCACACAGCACTCAGCTGCACGGGCTCTGGACACTATAGGGACTGGTTTGGTGACTTCATATTAGATGAGTTCTGGGCTCATTAGAGCTTAAGACTTGAGCAGGGAGTACCGCATCTAAGTTTACCCTTACCCATTGCCATGTTAATTGATGTTATTTACACTCTAGGTGCTCTAATTCTTTTTACTTTCAGCAAACAACATCTTTCACTACTTACCTTAATTAGGACCCTCTGTGGCAGCCATCCAACCCTAACTGGTATAGTCAAGAAAGGGAGTTGGTTATCTCTCATAACCTTAAATCAGGTATGACTGGATCCAGGTGTTCAAATGAGATCATCAGGACCCAGCGTCTCCACCTCTTGGCTCTGCTTTCCTCTGTTTTGGCTTCATTCTCTGGCAGACGCCTCCCTTGTGATGGGAGGATGATCACTGGCAGCTCCACGCTTACCTCCTACCATCTTACCCTAGTGGGAAGAGTTTTTTTCTTTCTTTTTTCTCCTAGCTTTATGGAGATATAATTGACATAGAACATTGTGTAAGTTTAAGGTATATAACATGATGGTTTGATAAACGAATATATTGTGAAACCATTACCACAATAAGATTAGTTAACACTTCCAGAGTGTCTTTCTTGATCGCTCTGCAAAAGCCCTTGACACTGATTTGCTCAGCTTGGGTTAGGGCCACCCCTGAACCAATCATTGGTCTAGTTTGGGTTAGACCCATCCTGTTATTGGCTCAGCTTGGGTTCGGCCCTCCTCTGAGCCAGTTACTGATGCTGGAGGCATCCCTCCCGTGTTGTGCCCCCTAGATGCTGATGTCAAGTACATCTGAATCACATGGAATGAATGTAGGGTTAGTTTCCCCAAGATTGGAGTGGTGTTACAGAAAGCTGGAAGAAGAAATGCTGGACTGGAGAAAGATCAACAAATGAACAGCTTTCTACTTTTTGCAGCTTCTGTGCTTCCATTCAGCTTTCAGAGAAACTGTTCCCCAGAAGGGGATGGGTGGGGCACATCGCATGTTGTCTCTGAATGAGGGAAGGGAGAAAAATTAGGAAAGAGAGAAGATGTGAGTACAGATACTAACAAATCTAGTTATCAATAAGGGCTGTGCTTGAATATAATTGATTTTTTTTTAACCAGGGATCCAGAAGTTGCTGATTGTGTCCATGTTAACACTAACATATTTAGCTGAATGATTAATATTTGTAGTAAAAAAATATAGCTTGTTATGGTGGCTCAGTCAAGTGTCTGACTCTTGATTTTGGCTCAGGTTGTGATCTCAGGGTCGTGAGATCGAGCCCTGTGCTCTGAACTGGAGCCTGCTTAAGATGCTCTCCCTCTGTTCACCCCCCCTCCCAGCTCGCTCGCTCGCTCTCTCAAAAAAACAAACCAAACAAAACAAAACAGGTTGTTATGCCTTGCAAAGTGAGGAGTTGTGTTCATTCTTTTGTCCCTGAGGACATCCGATTGTGAGCTCCCTTGAGGGAAGGAAGGGACTTTGGAGACATCTCATTTGGATTCCTGATGAACTTTTGACAAGCTCAGAGCCTTAAATAAGGCTCTGTCAGCCAGAGTCTGTAAATGGCCCGCTGTTCATAGAGATCCCTTCCCCAGCTTCTGCTCTGGATCTCTCCAAGTCCTCAGAGCCAAGGCCCCATTCCCACCCCCTGCCCTGTAGCTACTGTCCTGTTTGTCTGCTTCTCACACCCAGCTCTCCAAAATTTCCTCTACTTCCTCTTCTTTACCTCCTCGTAACTCCTCTGCCCAATTTCCGCCCCCCCCCCCCGCACTGTGTTGAAACTGTTCTTGCTCACATCACCAGTGACCGACATTCCGCGAGGTCTCCTGGGTATTTTCCAGTCCTTCTCTTAGTTTCTCTGTTGTATCGTGGATACTGTGGACCGGTCGTTTTCCCTTGACACCATCTATCTACTGCCAGGACAGCTCACTGTCTGGTTCTCGTCTCTTCATTTGTCCCCTGTCTCCTTAGATTACTGTTTCTTTGCCTACCAGTCAAACACTGGCATTCCTCAGCGTTCCATAAATAGCACTCACTAGATTCTCCAGCAGTTCCGTCACGAGAAAGAGGGAAGAAGCAGCTACAGGCTCAGGACTCTTAAATTTGTGTCAGGCCAGAGTTCACCCCAGAGTTTCAGATCTGCTGTTGCTTCTGGATGTGTCACTGGCATGTCAAACTAGAAATATCCCAAACTCGGCTCATTATCCTCTCGCCCTAAAGTCTTTCCTTCTGTTCTTCATCTCTGGTGATGGGGATGGTGGTGGCACCTGTTGTTGAAACCAGAACCCCAGAGATGTCCTCCCCTCCTTTTTGTTTTCCTTGCGCCCCCCCCCCCACCCCCATGAAATGAATAAAATCTTGGTAGTTTTATCTATTCATGGAATGTAACGTGGGTGGGCTGTATTTTGTCTGAGTTTGGTTTCAGTTTTTGGCAATGTTTTATCATTTAATCCAACACAAAATTTAGGAGCTTCCTCTCCCCCCCCCCACCACATTAAAAATAAGCTCTTTAACCAGACATGGACAGTAATTATAAAGCTTTCTCTCCTAGACACCATGCCACAAGAAGAGTGACCTCTTGCTCTGTTTTCACCATGGAGGACTCGGGAAAGACTTTCAGCTCTGAGGAAGAAGAAGCTAACTACTGGAAAGATCTGGCTATGACTTACAAGCAGAGGTCAGTCTTCCCGAGTTCACCCTGCTTTTTCTTCCCATCCTGGTGGCAGCTACCATTCAGTGTGGGGCTTCTGAGGCGACAAGCATTACAAAGGACTTGACACACATTCTGTCCGTTACATCTCAAAACTGCCTCATGAGGAAATAGTTATCACCCCATTTTACAAATGAGGAACTGAGCCTCAGGGAAGGCAAATAACTTGCCCACCGAGGTCACACCGGCCAGTAAGCAGCTGGGCTAGAATGTGAGCATCAAAGCCTCCAGTCCTGAGCAAACTGCTGTGCTCTTTCCCATCCTATTTTCTGGAAGGGTTTTATCAGTTGGGGATGCCATATCTGGTCAGTCGCCGTGCCTGACAGTATGGGTTTTTGCAGATTTTAAATGTGGAACCAGCGGTTCAGTGTCCATATCTGGGAGTAGTGTGTGTGTGTGTGTGTATGTGTGTGTGTTCAGCATTGCTTTTTATTTCTCATGGACTCATATTCTCCACCTAATTTTCTTATTCTTAATTTGACTATAAGATAACTCAGGTTTAGTATTAAAAAAAAAAAAAGCGTTGCTTACTTTTAAGGATCGAGGACCTGGAACTGGGTGTCTGGGGTTGGCCAGGCGCACACTGTAGTGGTGGAGTGAGCAAACATTTATATTAGATCCAATTCCTGCTTACAAGTAAATCTGCAGAGGGTACGCAATCCCAAGGATATTTACTCCACGTTGAGTTCAAAAACCAAATACGTTGAATGAATGAGCAGGGAGTGAATTCGTAGAGAAATAGCTTCGGAGTCAGGCAGATGTGGGTTGAGGTCTGAGCTCTACTTCTGACTCACATGACATCGAGACAAGTCACATCTTCTTTCAGCCTTACCTGTAAAATGAGGGTAAGCCTAGTTTCTGCCTCGAAAGGTGGTTGACAAACAAGCTAATCCATGCATCACCCTCCACAGCATGGCTAGGTGCTCAGTAAATGGTTGCCTAATGGCGTCTGGGACTTCTGTAGGGCAGAGAACACGCAAGAGGAGCTCCGAGAGTTCCAGGAGGGAAGCCGCGAATATGAAGCTGAGTTGGAGACGCAGCTGCAACAGATTGAAACCAGGAACAGGGACCTCCTGTCGGAAAATAACCGCCTTCGCATGGAGCTGGAAACCATCAAGGTGAGAGGACATGGACAGCACGCCCAGACAGGCTTCTGGCGTGGCATGTGTGTGCCTGGGAAAGCGAGCCCGGCTGTGCGAGGGGGCCCCTGGCCAGCCCTGGGCATGCTCCCTCCTCCCTCAAGACCTGCTGGGTGGAAGTGGTGTTGGAAATCTTTTTTGCCCCCATTAGGAGGAGCTCTGTGAGAAGCAAGTCACACATGTGTCCCCACGGTCATTCCTGGCTGTCTATCACAACCCCACCAGGCATGTGAAAGGTAGACATTTTTGGAGTATGGAGTGTCACCGGATTTGCTGATCATTAGATTATACAAAGTCCAGAGTTATGCTGCCCAGTGAATTGACAGTTAAGTTCATTAAAATAAAATAAAAACGTAATTCCTTCCTTCTGCTAGCTACATTTCACCTGTTCAGCAGCCCCACATCTCTAGTGGGTATCGTTATTGGACAGAGAGGTGGAGAATATTTCCATCATTACAGAAGGTTCTGTTAGATAGTGCCGGTCTAGAGCAGGTTCCTCAACCTGAACACTGTGGACCTTTGAGGTCCGGTAACTTTCTGCAGTGAGGGCTGAGTTTTGCATTGTAGGGTGTTGAACAGCATTGCTGGTCTCCACCCACTGGATGCCAGGGGCACCCTCTCCCCCCAAGATTTATGAGTACCAGAAATACCTGTCGACATTGCCAAGTATCAGGAGCACCACCGGTCCAAAGGGTAAAGACTGCCTTTTGGACATTCTGTAGGGCTTAGCAGATAAGCACTCGCCCATGCCCTGCAGACTGCGTCTCTCAGCCCTCACAGCCAGGCAGGCTTGAACCCACCCTCGCCCTGAGATTCCTGATCTGAGTAAGTCTGGGGGGGGGGGGTGGACCTAGGCATGTCTGCATGTCTTTTCCTTTTTAAGCTTTACTTACTTATTTTAGAGAGAGTGCGCAGTGGGGAGGGGCAGAGGGAGAGAGAGAGAATCCTGAAGCAGACTCCCTGCTGAGTGCAGAGCCCAAGATCATGACCTGAACTGAAATCAAGAGTCAGCTGCTTAGCTGACTGAGCCACGCAGTTGCCTCTTCATTTTTAAAAATAAAGCTCCCCATGTAAATTTTGATGAGCTGCTGGGGGGAAAGAACCAAGGGCGAGGTATGGTGGATACTGGAAGGGGATGTGCTCCTAGAGCTCTGGAAGCTTTGTGAAGGAAACAAACCTAACCCCAAAAGCACTTAAGGAAAAAGATGCTCAGTTACGGAGTAGTGATCGAGAGATCCTTCTGAGAGAAGGGTCTGCATGAGCTGGAGACGGCTTCCCGGGGGAGCTGGGAGGGATTTGAGCTGATTTTTGAAGGTGAAGGGAGTGTGTATGCACTTATGTGTGTGCATGTGCACACGTAGCCAGCAGGTTGGGGCTTAGGGGTTAATGAATAATTAATCTGGACCTTCCGTAGACACAGACGAGAATGGATGTCGAGCAGACTCGAGAATCCTGGCTTTAGTAGTGCATAGGAAAAAGTGGGACCCACAAATGGATTGGGGGTTGAGGGATGGGGAGGGGCAGAGGAAAGATCCCCAAAGACCTCAGAAGCTGAGCAGTGGAGTGTAAGCTTTCATGTTGTAGACCGCAAAGCCCACACTGGACGTCTACAGATCCGTCTGGCCCACTGATGTTTTTTGCTTAGTCTTCCCTGGTTTTTATTCAACATTTTATCGTGACAGTTTTTAAGCACGCCGCAAGGTTGAAAGAATTTTCCAGTGACCACCTGTATATCCACCATCTAGGCTCTACTGATAACCTTTGCCATACTTGATTTTTTTTTTGCCATACTTTTTTTTGATTACATATCTATCCATCAGTCTAGCTTTCTGATGCATTTCAAAGTGGCTTGCAGACATCTATACACTTCCCTGTAAATACTGCAGTGTGCTGTTATTAACTAGAGTTGAGGGTTTGTTTACAGTTCATTCTTTTGATAGTAAAATTTATTTATTTATTTTAAAGATTTTATTTATTTGAGAGAGAGAGAATGAGAGACAGAGAGCACGAGAGGGAAGAGGGTCAGAGGGAGAAGCAGACTCCCTGCCGAGCGGGGAGCCCAATGCGGGACTCGATCCCAGGACTCCAGGATCATGACCTGAGCCGAAGGCAGTCGCTTAACCAGCTGAGCCACCCAGGCGCCCTGATAGTAAAATTTATATCTTTAGTGTTTTTTTAAAGATTTTATTTATTGAGAGAGAGTTCACGTGTGAGTGGGGAGAGGGAGAGAGAATCTCAAGCCGACTTCACCCCGAGTACAGAACCCCACATGGGGCTCGATCTCATGACCCTGAGATCATGGCCTGAGCCAAAAGCAAGAGTTGGATGCTTAACCAGCCAAGCCACCCAGGCGCCCCTGGCGTTTTAAGTATTTAATATCAGTATTCAAAGTTGTGAGGCTTCGTATACAAGTCTGGGTTTCTGACTTCCTTTGAGAATCGGCATGCCAGGCCTGCGTTCTTCCACGCCAGTGAAACTCTAGGCGGCGGTTACTGAGACCGAGCAAGCGTTCACCAGCCCATCCCAGTCCCCACTACTGTCCCCCACCTCCATCCCTGACACTGAGGGATAAGTGTCCTTTGCTTTATCCCTACACCTGGTCCATGCCACTGATTTTGTGGGCAGCCCGACCCCTGCCCCTGGCGCTGAGGAATCGTGGTGCTTAACTTGAAGGGGACTCGGACGGAACACTGTGGAAGGGCGGTGGGCGGTGTGAGCCGTAGTCCGGAGAGGGACCAGGCCCTCCGTGGAGGCCGACTCCTGTCGAGCAATTATGAAGTAATTAACTGTTTCAAGACCGAGCCTTTGAACTTGCAGAAGACCTCTTCGTGACAACCACCAGACAGATGCCTGAGGTGCAGAGTGTAAAGCAGAAGAAGTAGAAATGCCTGGGTAAACAGAACTGCCACCGGGGCACCCGGCTGGTTCCGTTATTGGAGCATGTGACTCGGGGTCTCAGGGTCATGAGTTCGAGCCCCACGTTGGGGTACAGATTACTTTAAAAAAAAAACTGCCACCAGCAAGTATCTGTCAGTGACCCCAGAGAAATGTTTTCAACTGAGTCAGACTTGACAACTGGCTTATTCACCACAAGTTGAATAAGAAGGCCTGTAGGCCTATAAGGGATCAAACAGAGTCTGTTGATGCCTTCATCAGCTGACAGCTTATTATAATTAGCCCCAAATGAAAGCACAATATTTAGCAACGGTTTTTCATGTCCACGAGTTCAAAGGACATCCTTTGCATCTTTATGCTGGTGGAGAAGCCCATTAACGGCATCATCTTAGAAACTGGGTTTGAATTGAGGTTAATGACATCGGATCCTTTGCGCTCCTGTTTTGTTTGGAGATGCACCCGGATAAAGGGGGTGAGGCTGTCAGAGCCAGCCCTGGGAATTGGCCCTTGCGTGGGGCTTGGTCGGCCCCTCCTTGGCTGAGGGGAGTTGCTTCCTCTGCTCATGGCCAGGAAACAGAGTATCAGAGGGGATGGAGCAGCCTGAGGATGTGCAATGCCCTCCCTGTCCCCACCCCGTAAAGGATCTGCTTGTTCTGTGGAAGCTCTTCTCACGCTGCTCTCACCACACCTCTCTGGCCCAAGTACCATTATGTCATTCTCCTCGTGCATCCCGACTTTTCTAGCAACGCCTTTGTTTACTTGACTGAGGAAAGAAGAGTGTGTCTGTTTTTCAAGCTTCCTTTTTCTTTTTTTTTTTTTTTAAGGTTTTATTTATTTATTTGATAGAGCACAAGTAGGCAGAGCAGCAGGCAGAGGGAGAGGGAGAAGAAGGCTTCCCACTGAGCAGGGAGCCGGACGTGAGGCTCGATCCCAGGACTGGAATCATGACCTGAGCCGAAGGCAGCCGCTTAACCGACTGAGCCCCCACAGGCACCCTGTTTTTTTTGTTTTGTTTTGTTTTTTAAGATTTTATTTTTAAAGTAATCTCCACACCCAATGTGGGCCTTGAACTTACAACCCTGAGACGAAAAGTCGCGTGCTCTACCAACTGAGCCAGCCAGGCACCCCTCAAACTTTCTAATTAGACTTTGGGCCTTTCCTGTGGGACATGTTTTCGTGTGTAGATGAAGGGAAAGCAGTAAGGGTGTTTGGTGAAGGAAGGTGATTTGAAAGAGCAGTCAAAGCAGAACGTATGTGTGCGTGTGCATGTGTGGTCGATACCTCTGTGGCCTGGAAGGAAACGTTTGAGGGCAGTTAAGCATAGTTGTTTAATGAGCACAAGCCCCAGGGGCTCACATTGGATCTTGGTTCAGTCATTTGCTACCAGTTGACTTTGGGCTAATGAAGTAGCCCCAGTTCATGTCTCTGAAGTAGCATTAAATGAGCCAACGTAAGAACTATCTTGAGCCAAGAAGCTGGCCCAGAGTAAGCATGTGATGAATGTTAGCTGCTGACATTGCGCAGCAACAGATCATGAAGTCATTTGCCTAGTTCTTGCCTTGGAAAGCACTAGTCACATCACACTAAGCTCTTTTGATAATTAATAACAGGTTGTGGGGCTTTCTTTATTTCCTTCCTTCCTTCCCTCCCTCCCTCCCTCCTTCCCTCCTTCTCTCCTTCCCCCCTTCCCCCAAAGGTCCAAAAGTCCTCTCTAACTCCCCCATGCTACAAGGGTGTGTCCTGGATCACAAAGTTAGAACAGTTGTCAGACTAAGTACATGGTTTCCTGCTCTTACGGTGAGGCACAAGCAACCAAAGTTACTGTGATTCCTGATACGCAATCCAGGGATGTCGCATGAAGTGGATTGGTGTTGCCCTTGTTTGTGGATGAGGCTTGGAGAGGTTTATATGGCTTTCCATGGCTGTGGACACCTTGAGCAAAATAATTCCTTTTGAAGATTGTTGGGGGTCTTGACCCTTAGGGGCTGCAGGGACCAAGTTCAGGAGGGGGCGGGCTGCAAGATGCTTGTGGGCCAAGAGGTGGGAAGTACTTGGGACATAACAACTTTGAATGGTGGCCCCCATTCTCGCTCTGCCCTCACTTGCTTCAGAGTCCATATCTGTGGAGAGAAGGTTCTACTGGCTGAGGTTAGGCTTGTGGCCTGGCTGTGGTGGGAGGCTACGAGAATGTCTGGAGCCTCCTTAGTGTGATGTGAAGACCGGTCCCATAAAGATCCTATGATATGGGAGAGCTAAGTCCCCTAAAGAAATCAGGGTGCTGCCGAGCTGTGCACACGGGGAGGGTCGGACACTCACAAGCTAAAAGCAGTAGTGTCCACTCCAACAGGAGAGCATATGTTCCAGGAATCCCTCAGTATTTTAAGGAGATGACAGGGAAGGGAGATAAACACAGCTTATCAGAAGGTTAAATCACACACTCAGTGTCAGTTTTGTCCTCCAGGAGAAGTTTGAAACGCAGCACTCAGAAGGCTACCGGCAGATCTCAGCCTTGGAGGATGACCTTGCCCAGACCAAAGCAATTAAGGATCAACTTCAGAAATACATCAGAGAGCTAGAGCAAGCCAATGATGACTTGGAAAGAGCAAAACGGTACGTCGGGAAGGAGAGAACAGGTTTTGGAATGCATTCATTTGGCCATTGGCAGGGAAAGCATTTGGCCAAGGCAGGACTCCCAGTGGAAGCAGCATTTGGGCTAAGACCAGGGGATGCAGAGACATCATCCAGGGAAGGGTATGAGGTGAGAACACGCCAGGCAGAAGGACGAGCATGTGCTAAATACCGCCCTGAGGTAAGCATGTCCAAAGAACAGGATTTCATTCCCTTTTTTTTTTTTTTTTTTTTAGGATTTTATTTATTTTTTTTGAGAGAGAGTGAGCACGAGCTGGGGAGAGGGACAGAGGCAAAGGGAGAAGCAGACTCCCTGCTGAGCAGGAAGCCCAACATGGGGCTTGATCTCAGGACCGTGGGTTATGACCTGAGCCAAAGGCAGGTGCTTAACCGACTGAGCCACCCAGGCGCCCCAAGAACAGGATTTCTTAAACTGACGTTCTGTTGTTTAGCAGAATACTAACAATCATAACATTTATTGAATAACTACTCTGTGCCAGGCTCCCTTTTTTCTTTGATGAAAACACTTTAAAAATTAGATATAAATTGCTTACAGTGGCACGCACAGATTTTAAGCATACAGTTCAATCATTTTGGGCAAATTGCATATACGTTCACGGGACCCATGCTCTTGTTAAGATATGGAACCTTTGTGTTGCCCCCGTAGTCCCCTGCATTATTGTTAATAATATTATTATTACTAGTTTGAGTAGGTTCCACACCTGGCGTGGAGCCCAGTGTAGGACTTGAAATCAAAACCCTGAGATCAAGACCTGAGCTGATATCAAAAGTCAAACGCCCAGTTGACTGACCCACCCAGGTGCCCCATCCCCTGCATTATTTTTTACTGGTTGCTTTAGGATCACAACACTTCATTGTACCACTGCATGTGAAGTGCAACAGCCTTGGAATCTTATAGTTTCACTTTTATCATCCTTGAACTTTATGCTATACTCATAATACTATTATGTCTACAAATGCTGTGGTTTCCACAATACATTGCTATAATTTTTGCTTTAAAAAGCCAAGTATAGGGTGCCTGGGTGGCTCAGTTGGTTAGGTGACTGCCTTTGGCTCAGGTCATGATCCTGGAGTCCCGGGATTCAAGTCCCAGGTTGGGCTCCCTGCTCAGCGCGAAGTCTGCTTCTCCCTCTGACCCTCCTCCGTCTCGTGCTCTCTCTCTCTCTCTCTCATTCTCGCTCTCAAATAAATTAATAAAAATCTTTAAAAATAAATAAATAGGGGCGCCTGGGTGGCTCAGTCATATAAGCACCTGCCTTTAGCTCAGGTCATGATCCCAGGGTCCTGAGATCGAGCCCCGCAGCATCGGGCTCCCTGCTCGGTGGGAAGCCTGCTTCTCCCTCTCCCACTCCCCCTGCTTGTGTTCCCTCTCTCACTGTGTCTCTCTCGTCAAATAAATAAATAAAATCTTTTAAAAAAAAATAAATAAAAGCCAGGTATATTTTAAAGAAATTAAGAGAGTTAAAAAGATAAGCTTTTATATTTACCCACATATGTACTATTTCTGGTTCATTCCTTCCTGAGGACCAGGGTTTCCCTCTGGTACCCTCTCCCTTCAGCTTGAAGAACTTCCTTTAGGAATTCTTATAGGACAGGTCTGTTCACAGTGAAGTCTCCTTGTTTTAGTTTATCTGAAAGTGTCTTTTGCCTTCATTCTTGAAAGATATGTCCACTGGATGTAGGATTCTGGGTTGACAGTTGTTTTTTTGTTTTGTTTTCTTTCAGGGGATTGTTCCACTGTCTTCTGATTTTCTTGGTTCAGGTCAGAAGTTAGTGGTCATTTGAATGGTTACTTCCCAGTATGTAATATTTTTTTTTCTGGCTGCTCTCAGATTTTCTCTTGACTTTTTGTTTGTAGCAGTCTATGATGTGGCTAGATTTTATATATACCTAACTTTTTTTTTTTAATTGTTGGATTTAACCAGAATTGATTTTTTCATTTCATTAAATAATCTCTATACCCAATGTGGGGCTCGAACTCATGATCCTGAGATCGGGAGTCAGCTGCTCTACTGACTGAGCGAGCCCCTGTATGTATTTATCTTGATAGGGGTTTGCTGGGCTTCTTCAGTCTGTAAATTTCTCTTTTTGCCAAATTTAACTTTGGTCATTATTTCTCAGAGATTTGTGCTGCCCCATTTTCTCTCTCCTGTCCTTCTGGGACACCAACTACACACACATTAAGTCCTTTTGATATTGTCACACAGCCTCTTTTTTTTTTTTTTTTTTTAAACCCCCAGTCTTTTTTTCTTTTGGTTCTTCAAATTGGTTAATTTCTATTGATCTGATTCAGGTTCACTGACTCCTCTCCAATCGGCTGATAAACGAATTCCAGTAGTGTCTTTAGAGATTGTATTTTCAGTTCTAGAATTTCCTTTAAAAAAAAAAAAGATTTGTTTGACAGAGGGGGAGAGAGCACAAGAAGGGGGAGGAACAGAGGAAGAGAGAGAAGCAGGGTCTCTGCTGAGCAGGGAGCCTGATGCGGGGCTCTATCTCAGGATAGAGCCATGACCTGAGTCAAAGGCAGGTGCTTAACCGACTGAGCCACCCAGGCACCCCCCCTTTTTTTTTAATTTCCTTTTTTTTTTTTAAAAAGATTTATTTATTAGAGCGCATGAACAGAGAGAGAGAATACCAGGCAGACTCTCCGCTGAGCGCAGAGCCCAACATGGGGCTTGATCTCTCAACCCTGAGATCATGACCTGAGTCGAGATCAAGATTTGGATGCTTAACAGACTGAGCTCCTCTCTTTATATCCTTCAGTAGCTACTTTAAAGTCCTTTTCTTTTCTGCTAATTCTAACATCTAGGTTATCTTAGGGCCATTTCCAGTGATTGCCTTTTCTCCTGAGTTTGGGCACATTTTTTGTGCTCTTCATGTGTCATGTTGCGTAATCTTGAATTCTGGACATTATGAATGATGTGTGGCAGAAACTATGGATTTTGGTTTTGATTTTTTTTTTTTTTTCCTGGTCTGTTAACTAGGACGAACTAACACTCCAAACTGTTTCCGCTTCATGGGCAGTAGCTGAAATCTGTTTGATTCTTTTAGCCTTAACCAGGTTGCTTCAAGTCTGCTGAGCATTTGCATGGTCTAGAGGTTAGCCAGAGATGTGGGAAGAGTTTAGATGAGAATTTGGCACTAGTGATGGACTTCTGTCATGGAGCTGTAGGCAAAACATTAACAGAGATGCAACATTCACCCACTGCTGTTTCTTTCCTCCAAGTGGTGGCTGCTGTTATTGCCTTCAGACCATTGTTGTTTGACCCAGAGTTTGTAGTTGTAATCTACAACTACATGAGAGCTTTGGTCTGATACAAGCCACCTTATCATTATCAAAAGTGGGATCTCAGAGCTCTTTGTATATTTTTCCATTAATCTTTTATCCTACGTGGAAAATATTTTTCATAGAATAATCTGGTCTTCTGCCTTTATCTTTGGTATCATGTTCCATACAAATAATTTTCATTTTTAGGTCATCCAATTTTTGTCTCCTTTTTTAGCTTCTGTGTTTCCAGACTGCACTAGGGAAATCTCCTTGATCCTTTGATTATGCATGTCTTCTCTTAATTTTTTTTGTAAGACTTTTTTTATTATTTATTTTATACTTATACTTTTAATCTGCCTGAAATTTGTTTACCTAGTACAAGACATGGGTCCAGTTTTATTTTCAGTACATAGATAGCCAATTGTACCAGTACTATTTATTAAATACTTTTTTTCCACTGAATTTAACCCATCTCTGTCATATGTTAATCTCTAACATATCCTGGGATCTCATTCTGGATTCTTTATTTTGGTCCAGTGTACAATTTGTGAATTACTATACCAATACCATAATGACTCGATTACCATGACTTTGTAGTATGTTTGCAAGCCACTGGCATACCATTGTTTTCACCCGTATTTCATTGATCAAAGCAAGTCATGTGGTCCAGGTCAAGAGGTGGGACAGTACATTCCACTCACACTGAGGCCATAACAAGGATGTGGATGTAGGGAGGGTGAAGAATTAGGCCCAATTATGCAGTCTACCACAAAGAAATAGTACATTGACTGGTTCTAAAATAATATCCAAAGAGTAGAGGTTTTTTATGCAAATTCAAGGAAATAAAAATAGAAATTCACCATATCCCACCCCCCACAAAGGGCATTCTATACACTCTATTGTACATCTTCTTTCACATAACAGTAGATCTTGGAGATCTTTCAGGACACAGAGCATTCTTTGTTTTTTTTTCCCCAAGTGCATAATATTCTATTGTATGGTTAGTGTTGTATAGTACATAATGATTTATTTGTCCGGTCCCCTGTAGATGGATATCTGCTACATTTGCATTCTTGTGCAGTGATAAACATTGCTGTAATGAATCCTAAACATTGCTTGCACAGATATTTATCTGTAGAATAAATTTCCACAAGTGAGATTGCTGGGTCAAGGGATATATGCATATGTGATTTTGATATTATTGCCCATTTGTTCTTTATACGGTTGTATCACTTTACATTCCCGGCAGCTATGTATGTAAATCCGTCTTTCCAAGTAGCTTCACTAACAGTGGTTTTCAGACCTCGGATTTCTGCCAGTTTAGTAAGTGACCAATGGGTACACTTCTCAGTTATGAGTGATGTTGATTCCTTTTCCTAATTTAAGAACTGTTTTATTTCTTTTTCTATGAACTCTCTATCTTTGCCTGTCTTTATTTTTTTTTTTTTTAAAGATTTTATTTATTTATTTGAGAGAGAGCATGAGAGGGGGTTGGGTCAGAGGGAGAAGCAGACTCCCTCCTGAGCAGGGAGCCTGATGCGGGACTTGATCCTGGGACTCCAGGATCATGACCCGAGCCGAAGGCAGTCGCTTAACCAACTGAGCCATCCAGGCACCCTTTGCCTGTCTTTAAATTGGGTTATTGTTTTTCATTTCTAGGAGATTGTTATAGATTTGTGACACAAAAATATTCGGCATTTAGATTTGTCTTCCAGCTTTGTCTGTTGTATATGTTACTGTCAAAAGTTATTTGATTTCCCTGTAGTCAGATGTATCAGTCACAGGTGGGAGGGCATTGTGCAGTCTAAGGTTTATTTTTATTTTCTTTTTTAAAGATTTTATTTATTTGAGAGAGAATGAGAGAGAGCACGAGAGGGAAGAGGGTCAGAGGGAGAAGCAGACCCCCCTGCTGACCAGGGACCCCAATGCGGGACTCGATCCCGGGACTCCAGGATCATGACCTGAGCCGAAGGCAGTCGCTTAACCAACTGAGCCATCCAGGTGCCCCAGTCTAAGGTTTATAAAGCAGTTAGTCTATGCTTGCTTTTTCTTCTTTTTCTTACATTGCTTTACATTTTTTAAAATTAAAAGCGCATTGGATTCACATTTTGGCCAAATACTGAATTGTTTGGTCTTAAAATCAGATGAGGTAGAGGGGCGCCTGGGTGGCTCAGTCGTTAAGCGACTGCCTTCGGCTCAGGTCATGATCTCGGGGTCCTGGAATCGAGCTCCGCATCGGGCTCCCTGCTCCGCGGGAGGCCTTCTTCTCCCTCTCCCACTCCCCCTGCTTGTGTTCCCTCTCTCGCTGTATCCTCTCTGTGTCAAATAAATAAATAAAATCTTTAAAAAAAAAAAATCAGATAAGGTAGAGGCGAGGCCCAGATCATCATTACAGAATGCATAAAGTTCTGGAATACTGAAGTTTTATTTTTTAAAAAAATTAAAAAACAATTTTATTGTAAAATTTTAATAGTTATATTTGGAAAATTTGACCCCCTACTTCAAGAAGAGTTAATTTCTCAGCCCTACCAGCTATTTGCTCGTTAAAGTCCTTCCACGGTATCTGTAAAATGAAATGACTTACTTTTAGGAAGGGGATAACCTTGAAAGACTCAGGGCCTCATTGGAAGTAACTAAAAATTAAATGCATTCCTTAAAGGTTATTTTTTGTGAATGCTAAGGTACAGAAAAGTTGTACAAAGATTAAAATTGATTTTATTTCATTTCACTCTTCTATGTAGTAGTGTTACATAGATGTTAAAAAAAACTTCTTGTGATAAAAACACACAACATCAAATTCACCATCTTAACCAATATTTTTTAAAGATTTTATTTATTTATGTAACAGAGAAGGGGAGAGAGAGTACGCACAAGCACAAGCCGAGGGAGAGGGAGAAGTAGGCTCCCCGCTGAGCAGGGAGCCTGATGCGGGGCTCAATCCCACTACCCTTTGCAGGGCTCAATCCCGCAACCCTGGGATCATGACCTGAGCCATAGGCAGACGCTGAACCGACTGAGCCACCCAGGTGCCCCCATCTTAACCATTTTTAAGTGTACATCTGAGTAGCATTAAGTGTGTTCACATTATTGTGCAACAGCTCTCTAGACCTTTCGCATCCTGCAACATTGAAACTTGCACCCACTAAACACTAAATCCTCCTCCATGCTCCCTCGGACCCTTGGTAATCCCCTTTTTGCTTTCTCTGATTTTCACTACTTTGGATACCCTATAGGAGTGGAATCATACAGTATTTGTCCTCTTGTGCCTGGCTTATTTTCTTAGCATAGTGTCTTTGAGATTCACCCATGTTGTAGCGTGCAACAAGATTTCCTCTTTTTTTTTTTTTTTTTTAAGGCTGCATAATATTCAAGTGTATGTACAGTTGACTCGACACGGGTTTGAACTGCGTGGGTCCACTCACATGGAATTTTTTTTTTTTTTTCAATAAATGCAGTGTAGTACTATGAACGTATTTTCTCTTACAAATTTCCTTAATAGCATTTTTTTTAGCTTACTTTATTGTACAGTGTGTAATATATATAGCATACAAAATATGTGCTAATTGTTCATGTTGTTGGTAAGGCTTTTGGTCAATAGTAGGCTATTCGTAGTTAAATTTTGGGAGTCAAAAGTTACATGCAGATTTTGGACTACGTGAGGGGTCGGCACCTCTAGCCCCCGCATTATTCAAGGGTCAACTGTATATACCACATTCTCTTTATCCATTTATCTGTTCGTGGACATTTGGGTTGCTTCTGCTTTTGATTTTTTTTTAAATTTTTTTTAAAGATTTTATTTATTCATTTGAGACAGAGAGAGAGAGAGCATGAGCAGGGAGAGAGGCAGAGGGAGAGGGAAAAGCAGGCTCCTCACTGAACCAGGAGCCCGATGTGGGGCTCGATCCCAGGACCCTGGGATCATGACCTGGGCCCAAGGCAGACACTTAACCATCTGAGCCACCCAGGCACCCCTGCTTCTTGATTGTTGTGAGTGCTGCTGCTATAAACATAAATGTACAAATACCTCTTTGAGCTCCTGCCTTCACTTTTAAATATATGCCCAGCAGTGTGATTGCTGGGTCATATGGTAATTCCATGGTTTGTTTCTTTTTTTTTAAGATTGATTGATTTATTTGCGAGAGAGAGCAGGCAGGAGGGGCAGATGGAGATGGAGGAGAGAGTCTCAAGCGGACTCCACACTAAGCACAGAGCCCCATGCGGGGCCTGATCATGACTTGAGCCGAAGGCAGTCACTTAACCAGCTGAGCCACCCGGGTGCCCTGAATCAACCATCTTTTCATCAGTGATTTGCGATGTCACTTTTATCATAAATTAAGTTCTCCTTTGTATTTGGATCTAGTTCTGAATCTCTGGTCTCCCTAGTCGGTCCTTATAACTGTTGAAGGCTGCACCACACTGTTGTTCACCATTGAGGCTTTATAATAGTGTGTTCTTTATATCTGGGGGAGCTACTTCTCTCTTTTTCAGAGTTATTCTGGACATTCTTATTTTATTATCACATGATCTTTTATTAAAAAAATTTTTTTTAAAGATTTTATTTATTTGACAGAGACACAGCGAGAGAGGGAACACAAGCGGGGGAGTGGGAGAAGGAGAAGCAGGCTTCCCGCAGAGCAGGGAGCCCGATGCGGGACTCAATCCCAGGACCCTGGGATCATGACCTGAGCCGAAGGCAGATGCTTAACTGACTGAACCACCTAGGCGCCGCCCTTCACATGATCTTTTAAATCAGACCCCTGTGCCACTGTCCCCAACGAGAAGCTATTAATATTTTTACTAGGATGTTGTTAAACTCTGAGGTAACTTATGGAGAATGGATTTCTTTGTGATGTTGGGTCTTCCTCTTCACAAACACCATATGTCTGCATTTCAACAAGCCTTCCGTGCCCTGTGGTAAAATCCTACATTATTTGTTGTTAGATGAATTCCTACGCATTTTATCTTTTTTGTATGTTTGACATGTCAAGCCTTTAGGGTGATCTTAACTGTTTCCAGTATTGTACTCCTGAATGTTATTCCTTTGTTTTTATTTAAGCACTTTTGGTAACTTTATTTTTCTCTGAAGACCCTTTGAGGGAGGGTACGAATATAATTCAGTCTAGACATAGCAGGATATATTGAATTGATGAATTCATGAATTGATCCTCACTTTGCAGGACCAGTGGTTAAGAGAGGTTAAGCAGCCTAGGAACGCTTAGGTAGTCTTATGTTGGAGAGCTAGGTTCTCCTGGGTTCTGCTCCAAACATAAACTTCTAACCACCATGAGATAACAATTAGTAGGACAAACACAGGGTCAGTAATAAAAATTGCTGGCATTTATTGAGCACTCACATGCAAAACATCTGTTGGAGGCTTAGTGTATTATTTGCCCCTTGACACCCCCACCACCATGCGGAGGTACTGTTATTACCCCTGCATTGCTTGTGAGGAAACTGTCTGGGCAAGCTTCCTGTTTTGTGCCTCAGAGTTAGACACATTTCTTTATTACCACACTTCTCAGTGCCTTAATAGCATTCCAGTGAAATGTCTATACTGGTCACAAGAGGAAGTGGTTTTTAGGAGGGCAGCTGGGCATTTTGAATTGTTTAAGGTAACTGAAAAGATGGTCTCTTCTCCCTGATTAAATGTACAATAATAAGTTCTGTATGGATTTTAGTAGGATATTCTGAATACTGATTTGCATTTTGAGTCTCCAAGAGAAGATTTGCTGCTTTTGGCATTTGGCTGGGTCCTCTGGGTCATCCTAATAAGGCGCTGGCTCATTGCTAAGTGCTATATGGACATTTCTCACTTAATCCCCAGGACAGTTTTGTGTACCCCAAGAGCTAAGACAATTCTCATTCTGCAGGCGAAGAGCCTGGGCCCTGGAAGGTTAAGATGCTTGTTCAGGTCCGTGGTGTCTAGGAAGTGCCCATGCTGGGACTCATACCCCCCTTGTGTCTGGCCTTTCTTGTCTCCCGGGTTTGTAGACACCAAATGGATGCTGCTGTTTGCTCTCTTGGACAGCTTTATTTTTCTCTTACCAGGGCCACAATCATGTCTCTGGAAGACTTTGAGCAGCGTTTGAATCAAGCCATTGAAAGAAATGCCTTCCTGGAGAGCGAACTTGATGAGAAGGAGAATCTCCTAGAATCTGTTCAGCGACTGAAGGATGAAGCCAGAGGTCAGGAGGCCTTGGCTTTGTTCTTTGTACCCTCACCAGCGTTTTCTCCTCTGCCTGCCTGAGAACAGCTTGTCCTGCAGTGTCGCCCAGTGTTACCTTTGCTGGAAATCTGTGCCCTGCTCGGCACACAGACAGTCTGGTCAGAGGGTATAGAACCACACTGGGCAGGCTTCAGCCTTGGTTCCTACCCCGTGCTAAGAATTGTCAGATGTCCGACCCTGTGAAGACCCCTTGTGGATATTTAAGCCCACTGCGGGCTTTTTTTTTTTTTTTTTTAAAGATTTTATTCATTTATTCATGAGAGACAGAGAGAGAGAGAGAGAGAGAGAGAGAGAGAAGCAGAGGGAGAAGCAGGCTCCCAAGGAGCAGGGAGCCCGATGTGGGACTCGATCCCAGGACCCTGGGATCATGACCTGAGCTGAAGGCAGACGCTTAACCATCTGAGCCACCCAGGCGCCCCACTGCGGGCTTTTTGATCGGTAGGAGTATAAGAGTTTTGTGGAGAGAAAATTCGTGTTGATGTAGTTGCTAGCTAGCCCATTGGTTTTGTGGCTTGCTGGCTGCTAATGCATGTGGCTTAGAGCTCTGAATTCCCATTAGCATTTGCTCCGTGGAAGTTCAGTTCCAGAGGTAGATCTGGGTGCAGAAGAGATTTTTTTAAACATCCCAATTAATTGTTCATAACATTAATTTAGTTCCTAACATATAGATAATAGAAGGGAGATTAAAAAGAAAAACTTTTTAAAATATACATTGGGGAGCATGTATCCCTTTATTTTTATCATTTTTTTAAGATTTTATTTTTTTATTAGACCATGAACAGGGGGAGGAGCGGAGGGAGAGGGAGAAGCAGACTCCCTGCTGAGCAGGGAGCTCAATGCGGGACTCGATCCCAGGACCCCAGGATCATGACCTGAACCAAATGCAGACGCTTAGCCAACTGAGCCACCCAGGCACCCCTAAGAAAAAACTCTTTTTTAAGTTTGAAAGGTAGTTCTATAAATGCCCAGGAGTAGTGAAGTGGTTAAATAAATTACATAAACTTATTTTCTGGAATGTTATAGACATAGTTAGAAAGATTAAGACATGCTGTCATAGACAGTAGATATATTTCTATTTATACTTAATAAGAATTATTCCTATCATATGCTTAAGAGAGATACGTAATTCTTTGAAAATACAGAAAAAAAGGATTGACAATATCTCCCCCATATTATAGTGATTATGAGTGAGGAGGGGCATTTGGGGATGGGTTGAGAAAGCATATTTTCACTTAGAATTCTATATACCCTATTGCACTGAAATTGTTTTGGAGCAAGAAAAGCATTAGTGTATCTGTCACTGCCATAGTTTTTAAAAATTTTTAAACCTTTTTGTTTTTACTAAAAAATTATGTAGTTTTACAAGCCTGCTAGGCCAGGTCCTGTGGGTTTCACTTCGTTGAGGGTTTCCACCTATGGTTTTTCGTTCTGGCACTTCTTTTCCCTGACCAGTGTCTACTGCTCACCGTCCCCGCCCCCCCTTCACCCAAAGCAGGGACCTAATCTGAGTCCTTGTCCTGTCTCAGATTTGCGGCAGGAATTGGCTGTGCAGCAGAAGCAGGAGAAGCCCAGGACCCCCATGCCCAGCTCGGTGGAGGCCGAAAGGACAGACACAGCAGTGCAGGCCACCGGCTCTGTGCCGTCCACACCCATAGCTCATCGGGGACCCAGCGCTAGCTTAAACACACCAGGGACGTTCAGACGTGGTAAGGGCATAGCCATTGTGAGGATTTTCTTCGCTTCACAAAACTTTCCCGGGGGTAGGATCCTGGGTGAGAGAGCCACTGGGCCAGGCTGTACTGCAGGGAGCAAACTGGGGTGTTCACGGTGGGGGTAGGGTGGGGAGGGGGAGGGGGAGGCAGCTTTGAGATAAGAAGAGCTTGGTTGTAAGGTAGTAGGGAGCGGTGGAATCTGTGGTGAGCGGGGAGTGGGGCAAGGAAGCTGCCACTCTGCTTCTACCCCAAGAAATGTGGGCCCAGCCTTAGCAGACATTTCCATTCTTCATCAGAAGCTGGAAATCCTTTTTTTTTTTTAATTTTATTGATTTATTTGACAGAGAGAGACGCAGCGAGAGAGGGAGCACAAGCAGGGGGAGTGGGAGAGGGAGGAGCAGGCTTCCTGCGAGCAGGGAGCCCGATGTGGGGCTCAATCCCAGGACCCCGGGACCATGACCTGAGCCAAAGGCGGACACTTAATGACTGAGCCACCCAGGCGCCCCCAGAAATCCTCTTCTTGAACATGAAATCTCCCAAATTGCAAATTTCAATAACCAGATAAAAAAATTTTTTGAAAAGCATTTTGTGGGCCTAGCAATAAATACGTTCATCCAGAAGTGGAGCCAGTGTAACCTGGGCTGCTGGTAAAAAAAAAAAAAAAAAAAAGAACAATTTGAGTTTTCTCCCCAGCTCCTCTGCTGATTAACTAACTGAGACTGTTACTGGGCCGCTTAATAGCAAGTAACAATGATAGACAATTACCGAGTGCTCGGTGTGTGCTAGTTAGCCACTGTGCTTTGCATGCTTTGCATATATATGACCTCACTGAATTCTCACCACAGACCCAAGATGCAAGTGCTATCCCCATTTGATGGATGAGGAGACTGAGGCCCTGATAAAGGAGATTGCCTAAAATCATGTGGCTGGTAAATAGCAGAGTTGGGATTCAGACCCAGGCTGGCTGGCTCCAGGGCTCACACTGTTTTATCCCTTAGCCTGTCCCCTGGGATCAAGAAGCTGGTGAGACTTCCAGAATCCCAGTCTAGAGCAGGGTTTTTCCACACTTGAGTATGCCACTGAGATTCAGCAGGTGTGGGCAGGGCCTGAGATCCTGCATCCTAACCAGCATCCCAGTGATGCTGGTGCCGCTGGTCCCCGGGTCTTGCTTGGAGGAGAGAGAGGGGCTCTGGAGAGTTAAGCTTCTTACAGATGTGGTTTGCTCCAATGCTGTTCCTAACTATATGGAATTCCTAGAATTTCAAGAGGACTTATTTCACTTTTGTTTTAAAAGAATAACACATAAAGATAAACGTTTAATATAGTGGTTGTAAGGCTGCAAGAGTTTGGTCATCAAGTAGACTTTTCCTGTGTTAGTTAACTAGTGAGTGCAACAGGGTAGCATCCGGGATCAGAGGGCAGAGTTAGCTTCCCAAGTCCACCCCTGTGGTTCTGCATTTAGGGATGTTAGTGCACGGACTTAGGACTGCAGGTTGGTATTACGTGCGCTTCCTTTTGCACACCCAGGTCTGGATGACTCCACGGGTGGGACCCCCCTCACTCCTGCAGCGCGGATATCGGCTCTCAACATTGTGGGAGACTTGCTTCGGAAAGTAGGGGTAAGACCACCACCTCCCTGGGGTTTGGTGTGGCTCCTTGCCTGTGTTTCAGGTTATTGGAGAGGGGTGACCTTACCAGTTCCTTTCCCGTTAGCAGAGACTCCCTGTGTTTTAGGCAAAACTCTGGTTCTGTTAGTGTCCCTGAGCATCGTTTGAGCTTCTGTGAGCATTGTTATTGACGAACATCCAGAGCCCTGACTCTGTCATCTCTTTGCCTGGGCATATCTTTCCCTGGTCATTTTTCGTTGGAATTTGGGTAATTGGGTTGGTGTCTATGATTTTTTTCCTTAATTTGAAAAAAACTGAGAAACATTTAAAAATTGCCTCCTCTTTTTAAAATTTCTTAGGGAGTTAAAGACAGAAATCTCGAAAGTCTAGGGCAAAAAACTTGACTTTATAGGTTTTATGTTCATTACAGGGAAAGATTCTTTTGTGCTTAAGAAATAACATAGGTGGGGCACCTGGGTGGCTCAGTCGTTAAGCGTCAGCCTTCGGCTCAGGTCATGATCTCAGGGTCCTGGGATCGAGTCCTGCATCGGGCTCCCCGCTCGGCGGGGAGTCTGCTTCTCCCTCTTGCCCCCCCTGCTTGTGTTCCCTCTCTAGCTCTCTCTCTCTCTCTCTCTGTCAAATAAATAAATAAAATCTTTTAAAAAAAATAACATAGGTATTCTTTGTGGTGGTTTCTTTTAGTTTTAAAAATGATGGCCTGGAAGATCACATAATTTAAATCCTGCCAGAATGTATGCAGAACTGCAACCTCATCATGTTTTTCCTTTTACCTTCTGGTTGTCTGGTTTTCTGTTCTGTAAACACATTTCTCTCTGTCTCTCCCTTTTTTCAAAGATTTATTCATTTTAGAGAGAGCACAAGTGGGAGGGGCAGAGGGAGAGGGAGAGAATCTGAATCAGACTCTGCACTGAGTGGAGCCTGACGCGGGGCTTGATCCCATGACCCTGAGATCATAGCCTGAGCTGAAACCAAGAGTTGGATGCTTAACCGACTGCACCACCCAGGCACCCCAACACATTTCTCTGGTAATGTTTTGGACAGTTAGAGTATAAGGAAGTGTATGGTGGTCTCAGTGCCCTCTTGGTTTTCATGGGGTCCCTTTCCAGCAAGGCACAGTGCTTCCACACAAGCCACTCTGAGCATGTTTATTGAGGTAAACAAAAGAGCAAATCATTCCAAAAGTGGATTTCCTATTTCCCATAGGCAGAACTGGATAATAGGTGGGGTTAGTGATTTTCCCGAGAAGCCCCGAAATGTCTTAGGTCAGTGGCTCTAAAAGTTGGACGTACATTGGATTCCTTCAGGGCCCCACTTTGGAATTCCAGCGTCCAACACAATTTGAGAACCCCTGTTTTCGGTTATTGTCTATGCGCAGGCTCTGGGTGAGAGGTGAGTTCTTGTCTTTAACTTGGAGGATGAAAACGTGTTTCTCTGCAGGCACTGGAGTCCAAGCTGGCGTCCTGCCGGAACTTCGTGTATGATCAGTCCCCAAACCGAACGAGTGGCCCAGCCTCGGGGCGGGGGAGCAAGCACAGAGATGGTGGTGAGAGACAGCCGAGCAGCGCCGGCGTGCCTCTGGGTGACAAAGGGTCAGTACCTTTAGCTGTCCGCTCCAGGGGGGAGCCCATAGCCGTTTGGAAAAGTTGCGGGCTTATGTCCGTGAACCTTACCCTCTACCCCCTTGAGACAGAGTTAGGTGGTGTCTTCTGGTTAAGGGCAAATGGCCCAGAAGAGGCTCATTTTCATTATTTGATTCTGGCAGCCCAGCTCCTGGTCATGCTGTGAGCATGTCCTGTATGAAACCCTTGTTTGGGACTTGGGCTTCAAACACTGCTCTGCTTCCCCCAGAGGATTTTTTTCCTGAAGGGAAAAAAAAAAATCTTTAGAAACTCAGGAAACAGGCACTACCTTCCAGCCAGACTAGATTCCCAAAGCCAGTCGCCTGATGAGAAAACACAGATCTGACCTCTGACAGCTTTGGGTGTTTTCTTACTTGAGGAGAATCGGGGCAGCTTCTAGATTCATTGATTTTTCTAAGCCGTGCCACCATCTTCCTGGCCCCCAAGCCACGTCACCCTGGTAGACCCATGGCAGACTGATGGCAGGAAATGAAGACTCGTCTTCCATGGCTTGCCCACAACTTCCAACCCTGTTGAAGAGGATGTTTTTAGCTGGTCTTCTGTGACCGGGCTTTTCATGTGGCCTTGGGAACATGCAAGCTAGCCGGCCAGTGTCTTTTTCTTCATTTCACTTCATGATACCCAGGGAGACACTGCTCCTGACTCCTGATAGTCACTCTTAGAACTTTGTGGGCCCCGATGCTAGCCAGTCTGTCACAGATGTCATGTCCGCCTAATTTGGTTTGCTCTATCTGAAGGTTGGGAAAACGCCTGGAATTTGGGAAGCCGCCTTCAAATATTTCCACACCGTCGCTGCCGTCAGCCCAGGGTGTAGTCAAGATGTTGCTTTAGGAAATCCACGGAAGCTGAAGCCCCGGTGTGTCTGTGCAAGGGTCCTACCTTTCTTTCCCTCTTTAAACTAGGTTTTTGTGTTTTTAAGTTAGTTTGAGAAATAGGAGCAGTCACATTAGCCAATGAGGCCATCGCCCGTGGCCCCTGGTAGTTGTTCTGGGGAAATGTCATGGTCCCCATCCTGCTTGCTGGTGTGGACGGGGCAACCGGGACCCTCTGGAAAGGGCTCGAAGGTGTGGACGCCGAGGCTACCCCATCATTGTGAGCTGGCCTGAGTCCTCAGTGGCTTTAAGACTGTGTTTTTTAATGTTGGGAGATGCCTCAAAAGTGGGATGTGAGCCCACCTCAGACTCAGGCCGTCTTCCAGAACAAAATCTCCCAGGGCTCTGTGGCACAGGGAGGGTCTGTGTAATGAAATCATGTCTAGGAGAGAGGAGTAGAATAGGCACATGTCTTTTTAAAAAGAAACTCTGGTGTTGTGTACCGCTGGGACTTTGTAATCTGGCTCTCACTGAGGCACTGAGAGGTGTGCTTGTGTTTCAGAGGAGATCTTGTGTGGACCAGGTCAGTGGAAAGTCTGTGTCCTCTTTAGACCAATCCTGATGGTTAGTCTTCCTCAAACTTCTACCCTGGCCTGAGGGTGACCTCCCCTTCGGGACCCTGACAGTCTTTAGGGTGTCATGGCCTTGGGAATGCAGCCCCTGAGAGCAGGACATCATTCAAAGCCTTGATAAATAATCGGGGTGACCTCCAAATAAGATTAAACCACAGGATTGTTGTTGGAAGCTTCCTTGTCAAAGAAGAAACAAACACGCGATTTCCACACAGATACTATATGTACTCAACCCTGCTTGGTGTGAGCTGCCCTCTCACACTTTTGGAGTTGAGTAAAAAGAACACACGAATTCAGGAGCATGCATGCAGCTTAACAACCTTTTGTTACTAAGTTATTTTTCCAAAAGAATAGCAAAAACGTCCTTGAGTTGAAGATAGAACTTTAGAAGTGCTACTGAAATTCAACAGAGAATTGATCTCTGGTGCCCGGCTCCTTACCCTGGGAACATTCTAACCTGTGTCAGTGAAAGACGTACTTTTATTTTTTTAAAAGAACAATAAAATCAAGAGAAACTAATTTTCACCTAGCTTGTGGTGGTGGTCAGTAAATGCCGCTTCGTTTGTGCTTTTATGTTTGCTCGTATGGTGGTGAAAAACTTGTTTTTTTAACCAAGTAACTAAATACGCAAAAAAAAAAAACCAAAAACTCTACTTTAAAAAAATTCCCTTCAAGTCAGCTTCTTAGAAGTAAGTGTAATTGGGGTATGTTTGTATATTGCTCAGGGTATATTCGCATTTGGTCACTGGCTTGAGTTTTTCAGTTTGCCTTATTTCTTCTCTTCTCAAATCTCTTGGACCCCACGGAGTTGGTGTGTAGAATTGTGTCGAACAGAACTTTTGCAAGGGATCTCTGTCTGGAACACTCAAGCTGAGGAAGGAAAGGACCTATGACCTGGTATTGTGTGGCCCCCGCAGTAGGAATGGTTTTATATTTTTAAAGGGTTATTTAAAAAAAAATTTAGGGGCACCTGGGTGGCTCAGTTGTTAAACGTCTGCCTTCAGCTAAGGTCATGATCCCAGGGTCCTGGGATCGAGCCTCGCATTGAGCTCCCTGCTCAGTGGGAAGCCTGCTTCTCCTCCCACTCCCCCTGCTTGTGTTCCCTCTCTCGCTGTCTCTCTCTCTGTCAAATAAACTTAAAAAAAAAAAAAAAAAAAAAAAACTTAAAAAAATTTAAAAAGGAAAGATAACCATGTGACAGAGACCATATGTAGCCTGGAATACTGACTCTCTGGCCTTCACAGAAAGTTGGTTGGCCCCTGCTGGATGAAGGTCTTGTGTTTTAACTTTAAAATGCAAGGATGTCTTGTATTCTTCCCAGTAATGTATGTATGGGTTTGAATTGATAAGGACATTCTTTCTGGTCACGTTCCTACTTCCTGGGCCTGGAGCCTCCCACCTCTGGTTTGAGAAGTCCCCTCAACACAGACTCCCGTGACATCTCTGCTTGCCTTTTTTTGTGCCAGCTGTGGGATCTCGGACAATTGATTTCACATCTCTAGGCCTCAGTTTCCCCGTTTATGAAGGAAGAATAAGCTGACTTCACAGGGTCACCATAAGGCTTCAATGAGAATGCCCTTCCCCCATTCTTTCACTCTCGAAAACGACAGAAGCGCTGAGTGCTTGCCAGTGATTTATAACCTTTTATTTGTGAGGGTGTCCTTAAGTACAATCGGGGTGCATATAAAACAGTGTAACATTCCTGCTCTTACCCACTGGAGCAGTGTCTCCTTTTTAATTCCTGTGACTACCGAAGGCACTTGGTCTCCGTGAACTGTGTGCGTCTGAGGTGTGGTAACCAGGAGGGGAAAGAACTCAAAACAGGGGCCCACTCGACACATTGGAAGGGTATGGGAATGACTTGGGAGGGGGAGGCGGTGGCACCCACTTTGGTGACTTCCTGCCCCCTGTCATGTAAACTCAGTTGCCAGTGATCAGTTACGGTGGTTATATCTTTCCTAAAACCTCACAATTTCGGCACAATTCACTGATAGGGGCAGCGGGTGGGGTTTGTGTCGCCTGTTGGGTTTTTCTCGTTTGGTACATCACTCAAAAGTTCCACTGATGCCCCAGACTCAGGGCGGTGGTGTTTATAGTCATCGTGAGGGGTGTCTGTGACGTTTGGAATTTGAAGATGGATTTTGACGGTGCTAAGCAGAGTCCACTGGGTTTGGTTTTGTTCGTTTGTAGCAAGTTGTTCATTCACTGGCTTTGGTTCCGTTGAAGTCCGCATCACGAGCGTCCACTTCTTCGTCAGAGCCGTCCGCATTTTCAATGACCCGACGTCCTCCAGACCTTCTAGCCGGAACAAAAGAGGTCTCGTTTCCTCGCCTGTGGGATTTAAGAGAAATACGTGTTTCTTGAGTACCGAAATCTCCCTCGGGAAGGGAGATTTTTCAAGGGGCAAAAGACAAATGCAGACAAACTCAAATGAGAGGCAAGTATTCAGGTTGAAGTCAAGCCCTGACCAATTTCAAAGTCTGGTAGCATTTCATCAGCTGGCATGGGGGAAAAGTAGATTTTTCAAAGCAAGGCCATCTGCTTAAAAAAAAAAAAACTGGCTTGGTCATCCAATGACCCACAGGATTCTGGTCTGCTGGGGTCTTTCATTTAGAAAAGGGAAAAACAAGTTCCCATGGGTTTATTCCAAACCCAGTGGACTCTGCTTAGCATGTTCCCATGGGTTTATTTATACCCTCTGGGGCCGGTATAAAGGGGAACATGTTCAACATGCTGTACCTCCTTGCCTTCAGAAGGTAAAAAGGGGGAGGGTTTTAGGTTTTCAGTTGTAAGGAGGTGGAAATGAGCATCAAAGGCAGCCTCGAGGGAGAGAGGTCACTGCATGGATGCCAGAAGTGTGCTCTTGGTTCAGGCAACGCAGGGCCCCCTGCTTGTGTGGAGCAGAACTCTTGGCATGAGTTCTCACAGGGCGGAGATCTTGTCTGATTTTTGCTCACCATGCAGGCACCACGCATGGCCTATAATATTCAATGAATATTTGTTAGAAAAGTGAGATAGACCTGTTAATCCAAGGTGTATTTTAGCTCTAGCTGGTAGGACACCCCTTCCTCTCTGTCCTTAACAGCTCCCATCTCTGGAGTGCCAGCTGCCCTGAGTTACTGCCAGAGCCTGCCCAGGTTAACTGAAGTGAGGCTTTGCTTAGAAGGGCAGGCAGGCAGGCAAAAGGAGAAGACCGATCCACCTGCATTCGACCTCCTCTGCTTGGAAGACATGGTTGCCATCTTTCCTGCGACCACAGCAAAGAATCTGTTGGGCTCTGGCCATCCGGCCCTGTTTGACCTGAATCGGAGGACCTGTCTTAACTCATTTTAGGATGCCTGAGAGGAGTGCAGACTCTTTGTAATGAAAACGGCCTGCTTTGCCACACAAAAGCTGGACAGAAAAGCCACGAGGGAGAGAGCCCATTCCAGTTATCCATGCTTTAGTCAAAAGGGGCAACTCAGAGAGGTAAGACTGGAGGCAAAGCAAGGCCCAGAGTGTCCTGATCGCTGAGAAGGGGAGTCCCAACCTGAGCCTTTTGGGGTCTGAGGGTGGGAGAAACATGGCTGGGAAAACCCGCCTAGTTTCAGAGAATGGTACTTCCGGGGGTGCAGCAATCAGGAACGAATACGTCAGGTTGTAGCCACTCCCAGCTGAAGATTCTGGCCAGCCTCACTCACATCAGAGGGAAGCATGGAGGTGCCTAGCGCCCTTAGAACTAACTCACTTTCCATCACTCTCTCTCTTCTAGAAGTGACCTTAAAAAGTCTTGAGCACTGTGCTTTCCAAGAACCTGGGTCCCAGAGAACGCTCTCTGAGGACAGGATGAAAAAGTAGCGGCTGCTGCTTGCATGGGTCTCCTGCATCTCCCCTCCCGGTTCCAATTTGATGGGACAGCCTGGGGCTGGAAACTCTGTCTTCCCTACCATTCCAGGCTCCAAGCACTCTTTACCTCTTGGGACAGTCTGTGCAAGTGAGAAGAGTTGAAGTGAGAAATGGGCTCCCTTGATCTGAGAGGTAAATCACACCCAGGGTCACCGTAAGTCTCCCCCCTCCCTCCACCTGCTTAGCTGCCAGTCAGTCCTGTGAGTCTGTCTTCCAGTTCAGGTGCCCTTCTTGAACTGGTTTCAAATTTAAGGCAGAGGTTGGCACTGGCTGCATCTGTCACATGAAGTAAGGTAAACCCCACCCCCCAGCCCCCATAAAGATTTACTTAAAGGGTCTGATCCTGGAGCATTTGGCTTCTAGTCATGGACTCTGAGAACTTCTGCAAGGCCCTAGGGGCACACCAGGAATCAGCACAAGACTATGAGCCCTTGCTTTGCAAGGACTCGGTTTCCCATCAACTAGTGGGTCCGACGTTCCAGTCTGAGCTGGCAGGAGCCAGAAGCTCTGTCTTAGAGGCTGAAAGCTCTTCCTAAAGCTCCTGCCAATACCTCAATCAGGTTTAAGTACCTGCAGAGTGGCAGCAAAGCTGAGATTCTCCAAAAGAGCAGAAGGGGGACACCAGCCAGGGCTGGCTTGGCCTCTCGAGGGAGATGAGAGGGAAACCCGGCCCCAGTGCCTAACTTCACATGTGCTAAAGCTGTTAGACTCCTAGACAAGTCGAGGCCTCTTAACTCTTTCTCGGGAAGGGCCCTGTGTTCTTCCTCCAGTCTCGGGTGTCCACTCCCCACTCTGAGTATGTGCCCGCAAGACCTCTGGAAAAGGCTCTGCCAGGACCCCGCTTGGCTCCGAGGTGGCCAACGTGCGCCCTCGTGTGCTGGAAATGCAGCTAGCAGCCCGGCCTTCAGCCCCACGCAGCCTCAGCAACTGTACAACGCGCGGTGAGAGCTCATTTCTTTCGCAGACGTGTTTGTGAAAGCCCAGCTGCGGGGGTATCCGGTTGTTGGGCTCTGGTTACCATGAACCTGTGCCCTGTGAATTCTGATTTGTGAGCCAGACCAGCCAGCTTGAAGCCGTTCTCCGGGAATGGACCCAGACTGTGGAGCTGTCCTGCCCGCTCAGTGTGGGGTCTTAACCAGACGAGGGAGGACAGCACAACCAGGTGTCCTAACAGTGTGGGAGATGCCCTCTTAGGTAAGAACAATCCAGGTGACACACAGCCTCTGAACACCGGTCAGCACGCGGGGACAAGGACACACTCAGTGCCATGTCACATTGCCAAAGCAGAAGTAGGGAAGGAACATGGGTCACGAGGTGAAGTCTTCTTAGGTGATCTTGGCTGTGATGAAAGAGTTTTGAACTAGGATCTCCACACCTTCCAGATTTTGCAGCAATCTCACAGAAATTGGGGGGGGCCAAAACGGGGGGCCACTGGGGATTGGGCGGGTGGGATGGCAGAAGAGAAGTGTGGAAACTGAGTGCAACACACATGAGCTGCGAAGCTGAAGGCATGATACCTGGTGTGAGTCATTGCGGAGTTTCCTGGGGGAGGGGGCCTCTGAAACAGAGAGAGAGAGTCCCTGGTGGTTATCATCCGCAAACGAGAGGGAGTCCGTTTCAGTGCGTGTTTATTCGTTAAAGGCATTCGCTTCAATTAAATCATTAAAGGCACTTAGAAGGCAACTTGGCAGTGAAGCACCTGCCACCAAGAGCTCTTAAAGAGGCTGGTACACATTAAGTCGTCGTTTCCTTTGATAAGCTCGTGTCTGAGAGGACTGGCGAGGTGGCAAAGGCTGGGCACGCTGGTCAGGCTTTAACAGGGGCTCTTGTTGAGACTTGTCGGGTCGGTAGAACTATGAAACTTGCTTTACAATTCCTGGTCCTCCGAGAGCTGGCTGGGCTTGCCAACCTCATTCAAAGCTCTAGCACCTGACTTTAGGTTTTGCACACGTACGAGACTCAGGGGTGTGAGACGTACTGCTCGGTCTTCACCCCGCCTTAGCGGATGCTCATGCTAGGACTGCAAGAAACGGAATGTTCAGTACTGGCCTGTTCAGCCTAAGAAGGGCCGTTTGGGGCAGAACCCACAGGGGATGTTCAGTATGTGCCAAAAGAATTGTGGGTCCTGAGAAAAGGGAGCAGTGACAGCTCAGGGTGACAGAGCCAGCGTGGCTGACGACTGCCCCACCACTCAGCCCAGCGCCGAGGAGGGGCAGGGACCAGTCACCAGCAGGGGCAGATTCCGGGGGTCTGTGTGGTGAGAACAGCAGAGATCTTGCTGACATCACCCTGGGGGGTGTCCCTAAGCCCCTGCTGGACCCGAGGGCTGACATCTGGCCTTCATCCCGGCAGTGGGGGTTTCCCTCCAGAAGCCCCTACCCTGTACTAGCCCTTCTCTTCCCCATTCTGAAAGGGGTCTGGCCTTTCCCTTCGTCACGTGCAGTGGTTCTCAGAGTCTGGAGTTGATACGGCAGGTGGTTTCACATGGTTCCCGGGCATGCCATTGGATAACTCAGTTGCACAGTGACAAAGGTGTTCCCTTTCTAACTCTTTTTAAATACATCTGATTATGTCAGAGACGGTCCTTTTGGTGCTAATGTCTTCTGTCTCTCCCTTGTTAACGGGGAAGTAGGCCTTCTGGTCATAGTCATCAGTTCGTAGCCACGGTGGCTAGAATTCATTATTGTTTTGTTTTCACTATTTTAATTTCGTTGTGACCTGTTAATGCCGGTGATGCTGGTTTAACAATACAGGGGTGGTAGGACTTATTTGCAAATGGATGTGCGTGTGATTAGAACAGTTAATTTCAAAGACCACGTGAAGTCAGCAATGGTACAGGTAGTAAGAGGCTGAGGCAGAAGGGCCAAGGTGATAGGACAGTGAGGTTGGGGAAATAACATCTCTGACTCAGTGACTGAAGGCTTGTGCCCAGCACTATCCCAGACACTGGGGATGAATAGATAAAACCTCTGTGCTCGTGGGGCCCGAGTGAAGGCTGCAAATGACATAAGTAAAATAGGTTACATGGTGATAGGTGGCAAGGAGGAGAACAGCAAGGAATGAGGTTGGAAGTTGTAGACAGGGGAACGTGGATGAGTCAGTGCCTGAAGGAAGGGAAGGAGGGATCCTGCTGTGCGGAGAGTTGGGGGAAGAGCATCCAGGCAGAAGGAACCACCAGTGCAAAGGCCCCAAGGCAGCGTGTGTAGAGGTGGAGGGCTCATTTAGGAGGCAGTGGATGGAGATCATTAGGGCCTAGTAGAACCAACCATCGTAAAGACGGTGCTTTCAGTCTGAATGAGCTGAAGCCATTGGATAGTTTCAAGCAAAGGGCGGATTGTGACTCACCTCCATTTCAACAGGCTCCCTCTGGCTACTGTGTTGAAAACAGACTATAAAAGCACAGTATGAACACAGGCCCATGAGGAGGCTGTAAAAGTTATCTAGATGGTAGGAGAGGGTGGCTTGGACCAGGACAACAAGAAATGGTTGGATTCTGGATATACAGTATTTTTAAGGAAAGTTGACCAGATTCTCTGACAGATTGGATGTGAGGTATAAGGGAGAGGGAAAAATAAAATATGACCCCAGGTTTGTGGCCTGGGTTAATGATGGCTTTATCAGTTGCTGGGCTAGAGAAGTCTATGCAGGAAGCTGGTTGGGGGGTGAAGGGGTTCAGTCAGGGCTCAAGGTGTGAGGGTCTGGGGTTCCAGGAAGAAGTCTGGGCTAGAGATAGAAATGAGGAAGTCACTCACTGTGGGTGGAATTCAAAAGCCACCAGGCTGGTTGAGATCACTCAGGGAGTGAGCAGAGATGGAGATGGAGAGAGACCAAGATGGCAGGGCAGGCCAATGATAAGCCGGCGAGGGCTGTGGGCACGTGTGCCAGGAAGCTCGGGGCCCCAGCCTTCAGGGAACCAATGGGGGTGGGAAGGAGCCCTGAGGAGCAGGGGGCATTGCCTACCCACCTTCAGGCCCAGAGGTGCAGGGGTGTGGGGGAGAACTCAGCCCCAGTTAGGGCAGAGGTTCTCAACCACAGGCCTGCACCCTCAGGTGCGTTGGGCGATGTCTGGAGACACTTTGTGTTGGGACAATCCAGTGGGGAGAGGCCGGGGATGCTGCCCAACATCCTACAGTACACAGGCCTGCTTGTGTGATCAAAAATGATCCAGCCCCAAACAGCAATGGTGATGAGACCCGGAGGTAGACCAAGGAGCCGAAGAGAGTCCAGAAAAGAGGTTCGGGAGAGAAGGGACTTGTACTGATTCAGGGGACCGGGGTTGGCCTCTTCCTCCTCACCTGAGGATGGGATGGGAAGGGAAGCAGCCATTATAGAACGGCAGGGAGGATCCGTGCCCACGGGTTCGGCCTGGTGCACATTGGTGCTTGCACAAGTGCGGGCGAGCAGGAGGAACCCGTGGAAAGGAGCGGGGCGTTGGGCAAAGGGCGCCCTTTGCAGCGATAAAGAAACGCACTGTGGGCGCTTCAGGCCTGCCTGGAGCCCAGCCCGCGAGCCGTACCTGAGCTTGCTCTTGAGCGCGTTCACCTCGCGGCCCATGGCCTCGTTGCTCTCCGTGGCCTCATCCAGCTCCCGCTGCAGCTTCCTGCGGTTGGCATTGATGCGCTGGGACTCCTCCTCCGCCTCCTCCAGCTGCCGCTTGAGTTGCTTGACCTTTGCGTTCCCTTTCTCTGCCTGTCAGTCAGGGAGAGGCCCAAGGGTTAGGGGAGGCCCCCCCCCCCCTTAGTAGGGTCGGCGGCGGGCCGGGAGGGGCCCGAGGAGCTGGCTTACCTGCTCCTTGTACTGCTCTGCCATCTTGCGCTCGTCCTCCACCTGCAGCAGGACCTCCTTCAGCTTCTTGTCCTTCTGCTTCAGCGACTTGGCAGCCGCCTGCTTCTCTCTGCATAGACGGAGGGAGAGGGGATGGCTTCACTTGCCGTTGGCGTACAGACCCGACCTGCACCGTGCCCACTGTGAGCGCTTTTCCGGAGCCCCACACCGGGGCTAGAAGAACAGGGTTCGGCCGTAAAAGGGAATGTAGTTCTGACACCTGCTCCAACATGGGTGAATGCTGAAGACACGCTCAGCAGAGGCGGCCAGCCACAAAAGGGCCCACAGTATGTGATTCCATTTATATGAAATGTCCAGAATAGACCACAGAAACGGAAAGTCCGTCAGTGGTTGCTGCGGGCTGATGGAGACTGAGGGTGAAGGGGTACAGGGTGTCTTACTGAGGGGACGAGAACGTTCCCTGGTTGACTGTGGAGAGAGTGCCCCTCTCTGCAAATATACTGCAAGCCACTGAGTTGAACACTTTAAAGGGCTGAAGTCTAGGGTATGAATGTTATCAGTAAAGCCACTACCAAAATAAAAATGGGTCAGAATCCATGTGGTCTGACGGTGACCATGGTGCTATGACCTTTCTTTCTCATTAAAATGAGAAGGGTCCCTTCTCACACTTGCTTGGGCTGCATTGGCTGCTGATTGGGACTTTCTGTGTAGCCCTTAACACAACGTCCTGCAAACACAGGCCAGGAGAAGCTGGCGTGCTACCGGGAAGGCTGGCTGACCTCACGGAGGAGGCCTGCTACGTAATGCTAGTGCTAAGGGCCTTCCCTGGGCCCGGCCCCGCCCCCCCTCCCCGACGTTCACATACTGATCTCCCAGTACAGCTGCAGCCCGGGTACCATGGGGCTTATTTCCCAGCCAGAACTGATGCCCAGAGAGCCTGAGGGCCCCCCCGGCCCCCCCCCCACCCCTCACTGGCACGCGGGCTGTCTTTGCAGCCGGGGCCCCACATACCTGGCCTCCTGCTCGACCTGCTCCTCCAGCTGTGCGATCTTGGCCTCCAGGGCCGCGATGGTGGACTTGAACTTGGACTTGACCGCCCCCTCCATCTCCTGCAGCTTGCTCCGCAGCTCCTTGTTCTGCCGCTCGAGCTGCTGCCTTGCGCTCTCGTTCTTCTGGGCCGCGCTGCGTTCCGTGGCTAGTTCGTTGTTGAGCTGCTCAGCCTGCGGAGGACGGTGAAGGTCATGAAGTGGAGGGCACGGAAGCCCGGCGTGGTCCATGGAGATGACGAACGTCTCCTGCTGCCCCCCCCCCCCCCCCGCCGCCTTCGGCTTCAGCGTGGGTCCCTGGAGCCGGAGCCCCCAGGAGCCCTCCCTGGCTCCCTCAGCCACCAGCTCCTTCCTGGGCACAGCTCAAGGGGCAGCGTCCCAGTGCTACCCGGGCTCCCCGTTTCTGGGTCACGTGGTGGGTCCCGAGCACCCGTCCTGGAGGTGGCACTCAGTGCTGGCACTCAGTAATGGCACTGAGTGCTCATGAGGGTAAGGCCGGGGACTGGGGACAGAGCAAGAAGTACCCCGAGGCCCTTCCTCCAGGCACGCAGCATCTGCTGGAGGGAGCCAGACCTACGCTGGCCACCAGCTGAGACGCTGCAGGCTGGCAGGGTGCTGCAGGACTCTGAGAGGTGGGACTGGGTGCAGGGAGCAGGCGTGCTGGCCCCTCGCCCCCGTCTCCCTGCTCCCCTCCCCCCCACCCCACCGCACCCCGGCCTGGCCCACAGGAGCCTGCAGTGCATGTCACTGGGCCACGGTGGGCTTATTACAGGTGGAGCCCAGCACTGTTACCGCTCAGGTGCCCTGCCCCACTCCGGCCCCCACCTGCTGCGTGGCCTTCCGCACGCGGTCACTCATGGCCTCCATGTTGCCTTGCTCTTCCTCCAGCTCTTCCTCCAGCTGCGCAATCCGGGCCTCTAGGCGGCGCTTCTCATCCTGAAGTGTGTTCCTAAGGGAAATGCAGCTACATCTGGGGCTCCAGCCTCCCCCTGGCTTATAAGATTCCCTCTCCTTGGAGGAGCGATGCCCAGGAGGAAACAGGCTCAGAGAGGCTGAGAGACTTGTCCAAAGTCACACAGCTGGGAAGAAGGGGGCCAGGACTATCTAGTAGGTATCAGCAGAGCTGGGGCCTGGCACAAAGATCAGCTCTCCCCTCTCTGGTGTCCCCAACCGCCCCAGCCCCAGCATGCTGCTCATTCAGAATGAACAAATCTGGCCACACAGATGGGGTGTGAAGACCCCTGTGACCCCTGTGACAAGCTCAGCGGACACTGTCCTTTTCAGCAGTAAAACGGGGGTCCAGGAGGTTCTCCCATGAGCTGCCTCTCCCTCATCATCTGAGTCTAGGACCCCCTCCTCCCCACGCAGCTCCATACCTTCCTGAGACACTGCTGGCCAGCTCCTCGGCCAGTTCCTCCTTCTCCAAGTCGGCCTGTTTGCGAGCCCTCTCAGCTGCGGCTAGATCCTGGACGGTGGGGGGCCGGGGAGGAAGGAAACCTGTTATCTTCCACGGAAGGGCTGAACCCCAGCAGTTTCTATGGCCACCCTTGAAAGTGGCTATGCCTTCTCTGAGCTCAGGGGAAGCCCTGCATCTATATTGGAGGAGAAAAATCCTGTCTTTCGCTGCCCTTACTCTGGGGGTCTGCCTATGTGGAATGCTGGATGAGCGAAAGAAATCACCGGGGTGCTGAGGGTGCCTACCAAGAGACCCCTGTCTGAGGCTCTCAGAGAGAAGGCGTTACCTCCTGGAGCTGCATGAGATCCGCTTCTAAACTCTTTGCTTTCTTCTCATTCTCTTTGGCGGTGGCAAAGATCTCATCTCTGGAGGCACGGGCGTCTTCTAGCTCCCTCTGGAAGTCCTTCATCTGAGCCTGCATGAGTCAACAGGAAGGACAAGCTAAGATGTCCTTACTCACCCAAGTTCTGCCCAAATTATCGTTGCATGCCAACCCCTAGGATTTTCCACAATTAACCACAGAGATGTCCCCATTGTATGAGCATAACCCACCACCTCACATATGGCTAGATTGCTGTTGAGGGGGCACCGTTCTGGATGGGCTCAGCAGACCTAAAAAATGGCCATGCGGTCGGAGGGCCACGGCCAAATGCCTGGTAACCATGCCTTACCCAGGGCAAGAAACAGCCCCCAAATGCTGAACTGTGGTGGGGAAAACAGCAGCTAATAGGCACCAGTGACAGGCATGCGTCCTGCTGCTGACGTCCCCGGCCTCGGGGAAGCCATGGCCTCCCTCCACCTGCACCCTGCATCTGAGCCATCACCCACCTGCAGTTTCCGAAGCTGCTTGATGGCTTCTTCCCTGCCTTTGATGGCTGAGTCGGCCTGCAGCTCCAGGTCTTTGAGGTCCCCTTCCAGCTTCTTCTTGGCTGCGGCTGCCAGGGCACGTTGCTTTCTTTCATCTTCCAGTTCTGTCTCGTATTCATGAAGCTGAGCGAGGAGGGGAGATGTGCGCTGCTGGGCTGACCCGTCCCTTGGAGGCCCTTCTCCGCCCCCACCCCAGCCCACCCCAGCCCACCCCGGCCTCAGCCAGCATTCAGCCAGCTCCCAGGTGTGCACAGCCCCCTGCCAGGTGGGTCTGCTCATCTCCAGGTTGCAGGGAAGAAAACCAAGTCTCCATCGGGCCAGGAGGTGGTGGTGGGAGGAAGGAAACTGGCCACCCCACCTCCCACTCCAGCCCCCCTTCTCCCTGACCTGCCCCAGATTACCTGCCTCTGGAGCTGCCTCCTTTTCTCTTCATTCTGCTCATCGCGGGCCTGGAGGTCCCGCTCAAACTGGCCTTTGAGGGCCTGCATGTTGACCTCGAGCCGCAGCTTGGCATCTTCCGTAGCCTGCAGCTCGTCCTCCAGCTCCTCTAGCTGGGTCTTCATCTCCTCCATCTGGGTTTCCAGGGCCCGCTTGGACTTCTCCAGTTCATGGACCTTTCACGTGAGAGTTGACTTCATGTAGATGGGCAGGCAACCCACAATGACAGGAAGCTCATTCAAGTCAGAGAGAGGGCCTTTTGCCCCCCACAGGATGCATGGCCAAGGAGTCAAGACCAGAGCCTTCCTCTGGGAGCCCTGGACTCAGACCCCAACCCCAACTGCTGTTCCCAACCAATGTGTGGGTGACAGTCAGAGGGACTGCCTGCAGTCCCGATTATGGTTTCACATCAAAGAGGCACGGAGCCAGCCCCCCCTGCCTCCTGCCCAGCCCACCCCAGGGACTGATAAATAGTGGGGAGGGTGGGCTGGTGACATGTGAGTGAGCTAAGACTTACGTTCTTGCCCACGTCATCCTTAGAGCTAACCAGATCCTCCATCTCGGCCTTGAGCATTTTGTTGGTCCTCTCAAGTTCCTCTTTGGCTTCCAGAGCCTCCTCGAGGGCTCGTGCCAGGGACAAGGCCTTGGTTTCCTTTTCCCTGGCTTCTGCCTCGGCTCTGTCCCTTTCATCCGCGTATTTGGAAGAGATGCTTTTCTCCTCGGCCAACAACTACAACACAACAGAAGCCCCAGAAGTGACCCCTCAGCATACCCGAAGCTCAGCTTCATTTCATTGCAAATAAGGGCAAGAAGACTTGTGTCCTGCTAAATGTACTCGGGCAGGTGTAACCAGTCAAGGTATCTATGGCAAGAGTTAATAATAAGCTTGCTTCTGACTTCTAGCTCGACCTTCCGCGCAACCAGCATCTGCTGAGTCTTTGTGCTTTGAAATCACTCATGCCGCCCATGTCGGTTAGAACACACTGCTACTGAGGTCCAAGTGACATTTAATCCTGCCGGGGGCCAATAATTCTTTTTGTGTTTTTCATGGCCACTCGTCTCTTGCTCTCAAAAGTGCCCTAGGAGCCAGAGTTAGGGACATTAATCTCATCTGCAGAGAGAGCCAAACCCAGACTTCTAGAAGTCAGCAAAGGTAAGTAATAGGGGCCCCCAAATAGCACAGTCAACACAAAAACCCTACACCAAACGTGACAGGAAAATAAAAGACGTGACCTCAGGCCTTGAAACCGATAATGGGACAGCAGAGTGGAAACAGGGAAGACTGGTCAACCGCACAGAGACAAAAAAGGGAAGGGCCAGCATCATCTAAAAGCCTGGTGCTCTGAGCCCCCACGCCTCTGGCTCTGACCCAGTACAATCCCCAAATTGATTTTTAGGATAACCCCAAGTCACTTGCAAACCAAATGATGTTTGCTAACTCTGAGTAACAAAGTAAAAGTCGGTATTTGGGGGTCTGGGCCACACAGGTGGATGCATTTATCAGAACTCAAGAGAGAAAAAAAACAAAAACAAACAAAAAAAACTCAAGAAAGTGTACACTTAAAAATTTGTGCATTTCTATGTAGGTAATTTTGCTTTGCTTATCTCACAAGAAGCAAAATCATATTTGAAATAGGAACTCTAAGTTAATACACAGAGTGTTGAGGTATGGAGGGGGAGGTCTGTAATTTGCTTTGAAATGCATCCAAAAGATAAGATACCACTGACATATACAGTTCATCCTTATCAATAAACATGTAATAAAGCAAGTTTGGTAGAACGTTCACGCTCGAATCCAGGTGGTGGGTATTCAGGTGTTCACGGTTTCATGCTTTAAGCATTGCTGGGTGCTTGAAATTGTGCGTAATGAAATGTTAGGGGAAAGTGGTTATCTAAAGGGTAGAAACATTAAATTACTTGGAATATTCAGGAGGCACTCCATAAATACTTGTTGAGTGAATAAAACAAATCTTGCTCCTTATTGGGGCTAGAAACTAAGGCATCATGAGGTCATAGGTGAGCCTCTTGGTGGGGGTACCTGGAAGTCCCGTCCGGGTGGGGCCGCTCTCCTCACTCTGACCTAGAAAGCCCTCGTGTTTCAGGGTCACCCGAGGCAAGCTAGCCTTCCATCGCGGCCAGCAAAGCAGGGGATGGGATGCAGATACACTGCAGCCCCACCTGCCCCGGCCCGTGTCCGCGCACAGAGCGGACCACCCTCCAGCCCCTACCTGATCGAACTTCTTCTGCTTCTTTTCCAGGTTGGACACGAGTTGCCGCTGGTTGTCCAAATCGACAACCAGGTCGTCCAGCTCCTGCTGAAGCCTGTTCTTGGTCTTTTCCAGTTTGTCATAAGCCGCTGCCTTCTCTTCGTACTGCTGGGTGAGGCCTTCGATTTCCTTCTGGAACTTTTTCTTGCCCTCTTCCAAGGCTTCCACGGTGCTGGCAAAGTCCTGCAACTTCTTCTTCGAATCGGAGAGCTAAAATGGCAGTGTCCGGGGTCCCGTAAGAGGAGGGCCATTGGCTGATTCCCGTCCCTGACCCCACCCTGGGAAGAGACCACTTTCTCCGCATTGCAGAAATTCAACAGCAGGGGGAGCCAGTGAGCCAAGCAAAATGGCTCCAACACACCACCACGGCCCAATCGAGCTCCTGATCTCCCTCCAAGGCTCGGTCCTAGAAAAGCAAGGACACTTAGCGAGCACCTGGATGTTCAGAGTTGAGATGTGACGCTCCAGGTTCTGCTTGGCTTCCATCTCCTCGTCCAGCTGGTCCTGCAGGCTGTTCCTCTCATCCTCCAGCTGGCGCAACTTGGTGGACACATTGAGCTTCTGCCGGGTTTCTTCTTGAAGCAGCTCCTATGGAAGGACACATGGAAGTCCCAGGGACCCATGCCCGGGAAGTTCATACCCCGGGTCCCTCTGGATGATGTGGCCAAATACCCACCTGGGTGTCCTGGAGCTGGGACCCAAGGGATGCCACGTCCTTGGCCAGTTTTATGGCCTTCCCCTCCGCCTCGTTGAGCATCCCTGTGACACTCTCCACTTCATTCTGAGGATGCCAAGAGACTGTGGTTAGAACCTCCAGAACGGGATCCCTGTTAAGTAAGAGAGGCCCTCTCTACTCACACGATAGGTCATGTGGTATCTGCCGATTGAGAAATACCCACGAGCTATGGGGCCTGATCATGGTAGCTCCATGGCTCCCAAGGGGAGTGAATCGCTTACAGGTTGGGAACCTCTTAGAGCCCCAAACTGTATTGACTGGGTCCTAATCCCACTCAGTGGATCCTGGATCCTGGATCCTTGCCAAGGTTGGCAAAAAATGAAACCGGTTTGAGAATCCAGACATCGAGCTGCTCTGGACTCTCCTGCTCCCTAAAGTTGGAGAAGAGGATACAGATGGTGCCTCCACTTCCAAGGGCCCTTTTTCCACCACCCTCTTCCTCACCCCTACTCTTGGCCCTTTCATGCGTCCTTATGGCCAAAACCAGAGATGCAGGAGCAGGTCCTTTTGGGGATATCAGCCCACTGTCCATCTTCTTCCCGCTTACAACGAGGATATAAATGATCTTGACTCTGCTCCTCTAGGACATTGCTTATGTTATGAGAGCAGAACCCCTGCTCTCCCCTGCATGTGGGGGGAAAAATCGTATTTAATGCTTCCCCTGCTCCCTTGTCCCAGGCTATAAGCACATTAAATACTTATCAAAGATCTGCCTGTATCCCATGAATGGGAAGTCAGGCCAAACGTCTAGTCAAAGCTAAGTAAGACCAAAGACAAACAGACTTTGTCATCGCTCAGCTTAAAACCTATCGATGGCTTCTTGTCACTCAGAGTAAAGACGAACATACATAATAATGGGACCTCGAAGGCCCTGTGTCACTCGGCCACGACCTACCTCTCTAGTCCCACGTTACACCACATTTCCCCTTCCAGCTCAGCATTCTAGCTCAACTTCTGTGATCTCTTCTAATTTCCCACCTACCCCTGGGCCCTTGCACATGCTGCTCCCTCTGTGTCCTAGCCTTCTACTTATCTCAGACTATACCTCCTTCTTAGGGAAGCCTTTCCCAACTCCTCCTCCTACAGGCCAGGCCCCTTGTTACTTACACTTACTGCATCATTTTACATCATTCATGGAATTAGAAATGCCTTTCCCTCCACTGGGTCAGAGTTCTATTGGGGCAAGCGCCGTGTCTTTCTAGCCGCTGTATCTCAGCATTAAACATGGCGCCCGGCCTACAGCAAAGACTCAAATGCTTGCTGAATGAGCAGATGAAGGTTTCTAAAGATCGAACGGAAGAGAGAGCCCATCTCCTCTCCTTGAGAAATGGAACAAGAGGAAACCAGCTTGCTTTGCAGCAAGAGAGACTTCAGTTAGCCGGGAAGAGCTTCATCCCCCTGCAGAGCTGGGACCAAGGGATGCTTGTTGCGCCGCCGCCTCACCTGCAGCTTGTGGACCTTGTCGTTGAGCTCGGCCCGGGCCCGCTCCCCATCGCTACACTTGGACTGCAGTTCCTGCAGCTGCACCTCCAGCTTCTTCTTCTTGTGCTCTACCTCCTGCTTGGCCTGGTTCAGGACCCGCAGCTCACCGGCCAGGTCGGCGTTCTCCTTCTCCAGCGTCTGCTTGTTCTTGTCTAGATTGGCCTTGGCCTGGCCAAGTAAACAGAGGGGAGGGAAGGCATTAGAGCTCGGGCCAGGAACGCATTTTAAGATCAGAACCTCTATCCCTTGGGGCATCTTCCTCTTTCCCTTTCCCTCTGCCAGTCAGGAAGGTTCTAAGGACCTGTGCTTGTTGCCTCAAGGGAGGGACGCGGTGAGGTGGGAGACACGCGGTCACTGTAAGACTTTCTGTATTCTGTTTTTCTAAAGCTCAAAGGTTGCAAACGAGCATTCCATGAGCTACATCCAACTTACTGTTATGTCCTGGTTGACCTAGTCTTAGTTGCCAACATTTTAGTAAAGAAATGTCACATAAATCTGGATTCCAGGGGCGCCTGGGTGGCTCAGTCTGTTCAGCGTCTGCCTTCGGCTCAGGTCATGATCCCAAGGTCCTGGGATGGAGCCCCACATCGGGCTCCCTGCTCAGTGGGCAGCCTGCTTCTCCCTCTGCCTCTGCCTTTCTCTGTCTCTCATGAGTAAATAAATCTTAAAATAACATTTAAAAAAATTTGGATTCCAGCTTCTTTATAAAAAAATTCTAGTGTTCTCTATCATGACAGGTGGTGGTTATACGGATGCATATATCTGTCAAAATTCATCAAACTTTACAGTTACAGGGTTTTACTTCATATACCTCAGGAATTCTGACATTTAAAAAACAAGACAAACATCATACTCAGTGGGGAGAAATGGAGAGCTTTTCCCCTAAGGTCAGGAACAAGATAAGCATGTCCACGCTCATCACTTTTATTCAACATAGTACCGCAAGGGGAAATGTACGTTGTAGTTACGATTAGCAAAATCTTATTTGTCCAACATGCACAAAGAATTGAGACAATGTCAAAAGTTAGTATTCAGATCTCACTTGACAAGAGGACACCAACAAGTGTCCTTTTATTCATCTGGAGGGGGTGGGGGGCTCAGTCCTGCACCGCGCTTTTCAGAGCGGTCCTAAGACCACCTGTATAAGGGCGGAAGATGGGGCCGGGGAGCTGCTCGTTAACAGGGCCACAGAGGAAATGAATTCGTGTTTGTAAAGCAATGGAACAGTATCTGGCTCATAGTCTGTGCGACATAAGGGGCTGGTGCCTTTATTTCCAAGTGCAGGAAAATTTGAGATTCTGATAGAAGCAGCGTGACCCAGCTCACAGGAAGGTGCTCAGTAAACCACCTCCTGAAGAATATTCACCTGGGCTGGTGACAGAAACAAATGCAAACTCCAACAAGTTTTAGGTAATGCTACCCCCACTTAGTCTAGCTTGAGGGAGATATCCAGAAAGTGCCAGGATGCTGGGAAGCCATATGGATATCCAGAAAGTGCCGGGAAGCCATATTCACTGAAGGTGAGGTATAGAATTCAGATCTTGAGGGGAAACAATCCGGATGTTGCAAGCTAAAAAGCTCCCCGCTGGGAATGAAACACAGGGAAATTCTCCCAAGGGAGAGGAAGTTCACCACAGAGCATTCAGAGGAGTGCTATTTCACTGCCCCACGTCCCATACATCCCAAATAGCCAACCATGGCGGGGAAAAGAACGTTAGATCCAGTCATTCTCAAACTCTGCCAGGGAGCTGTTTCCCTCCAATCTGCAGAGAAATTATACGATGTTCTCCATCTTAAGTTATCCTCCCAGAAGTTTTGCTAAATAGTGGCTTATCTCTGGGGGGCAGTGGATTATAGACTCTACCTCCTTGGGTTCAAATCCCCAGCTCGGTCACTAGCTGTGTGACCTTGGGTGAGTACCTACGTCATAGGTGGTTCTGAGGATCAACTGACATATATACAGTGAGCGCTTAATAAATGCTCTCGTGACCACTGTCATTACAATCTCGTAGGGCTGCCTATGTGTCTCAGCACAGACCCCGATCTGTAGTTATCGGAAGCTGTCACCATATCGCTCCTTTTGCGTGTGGTCACCAAAAAGATCAGGACGTACCCTCTTGAACTGCTCCAGCTGCTCGGTGAGTTCCTCCACCACCTGTGTGTGCTTCTGCCTCATCTCCTGGACCTGGGCCTCGTGGGAGCGCGTCTCCTCATCCAGGGCCTTCTTCAGCACCGTCACCTCCTGCTCTCTCTTGGCCCTGCGCACGAAGAACGCAGAGGGTGGCCGTTGGGGGGAGACGGGGCTTCACCTCAGACAGTGCTGTGCAAAGGAATGAGAAGCTCTCCCGGGACCCAGAGCTGAGGTCCCCATCAGCGGCCCCGCCCTGGCTGGGTGACCTCAGGGAAGTCACCTAACCTCTCTGGACCTGGCAGTTCCTCGGCTGCAAAATGAGGAGCATGGTTACTTGCCCAGAGACTCTCAAGGCCAGCAAATCAATACACAAGAATACTAAGGAACATGTTGAAAGAACATCTGTGAATTGCAAAATGTTCCTCAAATATTAAGATGAGCTCTTATTTATTGAGCACTTACTATATGCCAGGCTCTGACTTAAGTTCTTTATATACATCATTGTATATACCCTTCAGAGTCACCCTCAAAGGCAGATATACTAATTCTTCCAATTTACAGATGAGAAATCTAAGGCTGAGAGAGGGTAAGCAGTTTGCCTGTGTTGGTACAACCACTGTGTGACAGAGCCAGAATCTGAACCCACATGGCCTGGCTCTGAGCCCATGCGTTCAAATACTGCACTGGGCGTTTCTGGATCATTGGCCAGGTGGGGAGGGAGCAGAATTCTGTGCTGGCTTCTACGTACAGACAAAGGATGTGGCACAGGATGCATGCAAATGCATTTGTGTGTATGTTGAATGAATAAGCGACCTACTTTTGCTAAAGTCAGCATTCTTTACCTAGCAGGTGACCTGTTTTTGTTGTTTTTTTTGTGTGTGTATATGTGTTTGTTTTGGGGTGTTTTTTTTTTTTTTTTTTTGGTGCTGGTATCTGTGATCCTCCAGCGAATCTTAAGGACCCATCCCGCAAAGGTTATTTTAAAACATGTATCACAAAACTTAAACACACACTCTTGGAGACGGGAACCTGGAGAATTATTGACACACATAGACACACACATGAGAAGACAGGAAGGAATACACAAAAACGTTCACTGTGTTGGGGCCGAGGGTGATATTTTTGGTGTCTACGTTTCTATAGCTTTCAAATTGTTCTCGAATTGAGTTAAGTCCTACTACCATGATGCAAAATAAGATGAAAAAGGATCTATTACAGATGGTAGCTGTAGGACCTGAGATTCAGGATGTGCCTGGGGGCTGCCCCTCTCCCCACCCCCCCCAGCCACCCCATCCGTGCAGCCGGCGACGTGGTGGGAGCCATGGGCTCCGCGGGCTGGCCTCCCACCTGAGCTCCTGCTGGGTGGCCGTGCTGTCCAGCGTGTCCTCCAGCTCTGTCTTCAGCGCTTCCAGCTCCTCTCCCAGGTCCCGCTTCTGCTTCTCGGCCTTGTTTCTCGCGGCCCGTTCTGAGTCCAGGTCCTCCTGAAGGTCTGAGATGTGACCCTCCAGCTCCCGGATCTTCTTCAGAGCATTGTTCTTCTGAGCAATTTCATCGTCGAGCCTGCCGGGGACAGATCACCAGAATGAAGACCCCGGGGGTCTCTGGCCCCTGAGATCTCCCAACATCGCCCAAGATTGTTTCCTGGAACCAGATACTCATGTTCCGTAGACATCAAACCAGGTTCCACCCACGTCCCCGAGACACATTGGACCCCTTCTTGCCAGGTAGGACTGTTTGCTGATTAGGACTTGTCTGATGTAAAAAAACAGATTGTGGTGTGTGAGTGTGTGAGTGTGTGTGTGTGAAAGCAGAGCCTGGTCCCAGACTACCCAGGTGCCTCGTTCACACCAGGAGCTTAATAGATGCTTTGTGAACACGGACAATTATTTCTCCTTAACAACTACTTTTCTTTCTTTCTTCCTTTTGCTCAAACAGTGGCTGAGTGCCTGCTCCATGCAAAGCACTTGGCCAGGTACTGCATGGGGAGATATTAAAACCAGGGCGCCCCCGTGTGGGGGACGTGGCGACCGTGGGCCAAGGTGGGATGTGAGAAGCATTGTCTGAATGGCTTGGAGTGCGTGAGGACTTTCGTGGAAGGCAGCTCCCTCCTGACGCATGGTGGGGCTGGCCTCTTGCTTTGCTGTGGTGGAAGGAAAGCGAACAACATGAAAGAGGGCCCAGAGGCAAGATTCCTCAGGGCAAGGGGAGGTGAGCACCTCGATCGTACTGAGCTTGGGAACGGTGAGCAGCAAGAGAGAAAGCTAAATGTTCGGGTTGGGGTCAGGCTGTGCAGGACAGGAGCCTGGCCTTCCCTGCAAAAACCAGCAAAGTCTTCCGTGAAGGTTCACAACCCAGGTGATGCTTCTGGCCCATCACCCTAGCACCATCCTGCAGCACACACTGGGAGCCAAAGAGCTGGCCAGGGGGACCAGTCAGAAAGTTCTGGGGCTCAGATCCCAGCTCATGGTCCCTCCTCTCGCCCCAAGCCCAGCTTATTGCTCAGTGACATGGAGATCGCAGCAGAGTCCCTGGCCCGGTGTGTGCCTGAAGTTACTGCCTGGGAAGAGCTTGGCACACGGTGAACAGAAAAATCCCCGTTAGTTGTCGCTGCATTCCCGGTGCGAGGCTGTTAGTGTGAACCCAGCCAGGAGCTGGGAGAAGGGCCAACAGGGGACGGGGCACAGACACGTTTCTGAGGACCGGCAGAATCTGAGGGCTGCTGCAGTCTGGGGGTGGGAGGAGAGCAGGGCGGGGTCGAACGGACTCCGTGGGCAACTGCAGACGAGAAGGGCCTGGACATCCAAGAGGCAGATGCGGCGGGAGGAGGGGAGATGTGGAGAGAGGATGAGTTTGGAGGAAAGAGAGGAAAGTGGGTGGCGTGGTTCTGGAGGTGCAAGCAGGACAGGGGAGGCACCCCGGAGCCTGGAGGCCTGCCTGGAGGAGGAAGAAGGACGGGGCCCACTGCGGTGCCCCGCCAGCCATACTACCTGCTCAGGGCCACCTGCAGTTCCTCCTCCTTCTTGGCCAGCTGCATCTTGAGCTCCGCAATCTGTGCCTGCAGGTCAGCTATCTGCTCGTGGAAGTCACTGGCCTCCCCCTCCAGCTTCCGCTTCAGCTTCTCCAGCTCCTGCCGACTCTTCTCCTCCTTCTTCAGCCGCACTACGACAAAGCCGGGGCCCTCAGCAGGTGCGCACTACCAGAAAGGCACCCAGAGGCCAAGTCTTTCTGCTCCCGCAATTCACGAACATGCACGTGAACACGCACGCGCGCACACACACGTTCCCACCGGTAATTGTCACGGCCCAGACCACCAGATAGTGGCAGGAAAGTTAGGGCTGATGAGAAGCACCTTTATTATTAGTGGTGTGTCAGCTGGGGGAGCCTCGAGAGGGTCGTACCTCCCCTGAAGTCATCTGCCATGCTCAGATTTGCTCTCTGATTTTATTTTTCAATTTAGTTTAATTTATTTATTTGAGAGAGAGAGAGCGCAGGAGTGGGAGGGAGGAGCAGAGGGAGAGGGACAAGCAGACTCCCCGCCGAGCAGGGAGCCCGATGCAGGGCTCGATCCCAGGACCCTGGGATCATGACCCGAGCCGAACGCAGACGCTTAGCCGACTGAGCCACCCAGGCGCCCCAGGTCTCTGATCTTAAAACATCCATTTGAAACCCTCTTCGAGGGAGCCGGTTTACCTTCCAGTTCTGAAATCATAGATTCATGCTTGTTTTTTAGCTTGGTAAGGTTCTTAGCCTTCTCTTCCTCTTCTGCGAGATTCGTTGTTAAGTCACTAATCCTCTCTTCGAGGAGTTTTCGCTCCTTTTGGGGGAAAGAAAAAGAAATATCGGAAGCTTTTTTTTTTCCTCTTCTCCAGATTCCACGTTTCATTTTTAGTCATTTCCGGATAAACAGTTGGAAGGAAAATCTGCATGAACACCAAAGACAACCCCTAGCTTTAAAATGATAAAGAGAAACTCCTTAACAGTCATTCCCGGAAACCCAGCCACTTCCCATCTCATGCGACCTCTGCCCCGCACACTTCATGGTCCAGGCAATCACACCCTTATCCCCCTTCCTCCCACAGGCCAGCTCTTCCCTGCCACAGGGCCTTTGCACACACAGGACCAGCTGCTGAGCTGCTTCTCCACGCCCCTTCCAACTACTCTTCGTTCTTCAGGTTGCCTCTTAAATGTCACTTCCTCCAGGAAGCCTTCCCTGAATACCTCGCTTCCATCTCCTAATGCTCTATTTTTATACTATGGTGAACACCCTCTTCAGAAGCCTGTGAGGGTCATTAGTGGTTAGGTGTTTCCTGCCTCCCTAGAGCATGAGCCCCACCAGGGCAGGGCTCCCCTTCCCCATGCATGCTCTGCACCCCAAACCATGCATGCTCTGTACCTGCTTAGTGGTCCCTGCCTCGGGTGACCTACTCATCCCGGGTGGCACGGGGACTTTTCCAGTTTGGCCACTGAAAGTCCCACATCGCAGAAGGCCTTCAGTCCCAGGCAAACCAGGACCGCGGGTCACCCTATTGCTAACCGGAAGCGGCCTGAGAGAATGCGGGAGAGGCCCCCAGTCTCAGGCACACGCGGCTGCTCTCGCACAACTCGGGGTCTCCACTGGCATGGAATTTCTGAGACCTGCTCCATGGCAGCCCTGGTCCTGGTGGGACCGCTGGGCACCCCACCCATGGGGTCCACCTGCCTCTAGACGGCAGTCAGGAAGGCCGCCTCCAGCATCTTGTATTTGGCCAGAAAGGGAAAGCATCTGGAGTGCTTAGCCCCGGCGAGCCTGCCAGGTTAATGCAGGAACTGGCGCCACTCACTCACTTTTGACAGCTTATTGTTCTGATCGTCCATGACCAGAATATCGTCCTCCAGTTTCTTGATCTTGGCCTCGGCCGTGACCTTCTCGAGCTGTAGCTTCTGCCTCGCAGCTTCCTCCTCCTCCAGTTGTTCTTCCAGATCCTTTGCGGGTAAGGGAAAGGAATCACAAGCCTCGCTCCCAGCGGGATCCCTCTCTCGGAGCTTGGGGGCTGACCCTCGTGGAGACTGGGCCTCGGGGCTGACCCTTGCGGAGGCTGGGCCTCACGGCCCCCTGTGCTCTGTGGTCTCCTTTTACTGGAAATAAAAGGTTTGGGAAACCACTGGCTTCATGGAGCCTCAGTCTTCCCATCTGTCAAATGGGGATAGTAAATACTGTGTGGTTTTAAAATGTGTCCCCGAGTTCTCCGGTACTCTTCCCTTCACGAGGTAGAGGCTCATTCCTCTCCCCATCAGTGTGGGCTGGATTTAAGGGGAAGCCATGAGGTGTAATGTCCGCGATTAGGCTAGAAGAGGCACTGTGGCCTCCCCCCTCTGTTCCCTCTCTTGATTCGCCCCTCTTGGGGGAAGCCAGCCACCATGTAGTCCTGAGGAGATGCTCCCTCCACCCCCCTACCCCCCAGTGAGGAGCTGAGGCCTCCTGACTATAGCCACAGGAGCAAGCCATGCGGTCGTGGGTCCTCCAGCCCTGGGCTCACATCCCGACTGCAACCTCAGGACAGACTCTCAGCCAGAACCTCCCAGCTGAGCCACTTGCAGACTCCTGACCCGTTATCCCAAGCCGCTAAGTTCTGGGTGGTGTTTCGTCCTGCAACAAGGGCTAACTGACATGATTACCCCTCACACGGGGTTGCGAGGAGGAGAAAAGGGGTTTGCACACAGAGGCCAGGGCAGGAGAACAGAGCGGGCTCTCCAGGAGACCACTCTGGCTGCGTGGCCCTACCCGGGCAGACAGCTGATCCGCTCCAAGCTTTAGTCCCCAGCAGGGGACATACCTGACCACATGCCCCTCGCAGGCCTGCAGTGAGGGCCAGATGATAAGGCAGCTGCCCCTGTGGGGCCTTACCAGCATCTGCTGGGCCATTTTCTTCTTCTCGGCCTGCAGCTGTTGGCCCCGGTCTTCCTCCTCCTCCAGGCGGGCCTCCATCTCATGCAGGATCTCCTCTAGTTCCTGCTTCTTAGCAGCCAGCCGGACGCGCATCTCCTCGGCCTCGGCGTACAGCTCTGTCTCTGCTTGCAGCTGCTCCTGCAGCAGGTTCTTCTCCTCGGTCAGCTGCAAGTGGCGAGCAGGGAGGTGGCCGTGAGTCCTGTAGGGGTGCGCCTGCCCGCCCCCCGCAGCCCCCGCCGTGCTCCGGGCCGCTACCTGTGAGTGCTTCTGCTCCAGCTCCTTGAGCTCGCTCTCGGCCTTCTGCTGCCGCTCCTTGGTCTTCTGCAGCTCGTCTTCCTTGGCCTGCATCTCCTCCTCCTGCCGTGTCACCTGCAGCAGGGGCTTCACCTGCACGCACACCATCAGCCGTCACTGGCTTCCATGGTGCAAGGAAGGTGGAAGCTCTCCTAATGCCTCAGCTCAGCGGTTCTCAACCAGGGACCGGTTTATACCATCCCACACCCCCGAGGGGACGCTTGGCAATTTCTGGGGACAGTTTGGGCTGTCCCAACTGGGGTGGGGAATCCTACCAACACCTATGGGTACGGGCCAGGGGTGCTGCTGCAGATTCTAGAAAGCACGGGACAGCCCCCACAACACGGGATTACCCATCCCAAAACACCAAGAGTGCCGAGGTTGAGAAATCATAAACTATGGGGCGCCTGGGTGGCTCAGTCTGTTAAGCATCTGCCTTTGGCTCAGGTCATGATCCCAGGGTCCTGGGATCGAGCTCCGTGTCGGGCTCCCTGCTCCGCGGGAAGCCTGCTTCTCCCTCTCCCACTCCCCCTGCTTGTGTTCCCTCTCTCGCTGTCTCTCTCTCTGTCAAATTAAAAAAAAAAAAGAAAAAGAAAAGAAAGAAAGAAATCATAAACTAGAGCAACCGAAAAAGGCGCCCAGTGGAAAGGAAAAAGTCTCTCCTCCCATTTAGTCCCTTCCCAGAGAGAGAATTACTGCTGACCAACTGGCATATTTCATTCCAAGGAGAAAAGGGGAAAAGAAATCTCCTACGTTCCACCTCCCCATCAAGGTCACTACATGCGCTGTTGGCTTTCCCCACCAGTCTCTTTTCTCCTACGTGTTTAAAAAATACACCCCGCAGATCATGCTGTCTGATTTTCTATGCCGCATCCTATACTTAAAACTACAAGATAATTATGACCCCATGCTGTTCTGTCACCTTTACACCTTTGTTTTTTTGATAGCTGCCATTTTTGTGGAATAGAAGCGGTGACAGAGGACATCGCTGTCTTACTCCTGGCTTCAGGGGAAAAGCTCTCAGTTTTGTCCCCCATTAAGGATGATGCTAGCTGTGGGTTTTTCATAGCAGGCCCTTACTCTGTGGAGGTAAGTTCCCTCTACACCTGCTTTGTTGGGGGTTTTCAGATAGCCATCCCCCTTAAGAGTTGCAAAGTATCCCATCGATGGATGAGTCTGTTAGGGGCTGGGTGCTGACATTCTGCTACCATAAATAAGATCCACGATGAACGCCCCCAATTCCTGATTTCCAGAGAATGGTGGTGCTTTGTGAAAGAGCCATTTGTGTAACATTCTCGAAAGGGCAAAATCACAGGGAGGACAGATGAGCGGTGTGGGGCTATTCGGGGGGAAGTGGGTGTGGCTGGAAACAAGCAACCTGAGGGATCCCTGTGGAAATGCTCTGGATCCGAGTCAGGGTCATGGATAACCCACGTGCCAAAGAAGGGGGAGGGGCGCCTTCTTGGGCTGAACTACGGACAGGCGAGGTTTGACTCTGAGCCCCCGAGTGCACGCGGGGCCCATCAACCAAACGCGACCCCACAGCGGGAGCATCTGGGGCGCAGGGCCCAGGTGGAGGGCCCCAACAGACGAGGGGTCCGCGGCACTCACTTTGGTGAACAGCCTCCACCACTGCCAGTTCCGCAGCTTGAGGTAGGCGGCGCAGTTCCTCTGAATCACCTTCATGGCTGTCAGCTGTTGCTGCCGCTTGGCAAAGGCCCTGGGGAGGGTGGAGGGGGTGCCGTGAGAAGCCCCGGGTGGGGGTTGGTGGGGGTCCAAACCCTGTCTCCCTGGATCGTCTGCAGCATCCTGCCCCGCGGCATCCCAAAAGCAAGATGCACCTGTCTGGCTTGTGATTTTGTGACTCACGTGAGGATGTTCCCCCACCCCCACTCCCCATTCTCTCCAGCTCAGATTCTTCAGGAAGCTCTGAGCATCAGCACATGCATATTATCTGGGCAACGACCACTTCAATCATCTGGAGGCCAGAGCCTTTCTGGGCAGCCGGTGGGCGGCAAGGAAAACCCCCAGCTCACGAAACACCGTGGACTCAGAGCTGTGGTCCAAACGACACCTAGGAAATCAATCTATGCTACACCATTCCTAAGGGGGATCTTACACATCTCCAGCTGCGCCTTGTCTTCCCTAAAGCTGAGTGACTGACAAACCTACTCTTTCTTCGGGTGCATCTTAGAAATCTCAAGTCTGATTCAGAACCAGTGCTCTTTGTGTCTAAGGGCTGATGGGTTTGCAAAACCACTGCCAAGGGAGCTAAATGGATCCTCTTTCCTCTGCTCGGCTGCCATCTTGAAACATGGGTGAACTTGAAGAATGATGCTGCTCCAGTTCGCAGAGGTGGGAGGGTGTATCAGAGAATTTACTTATGAAATTTAACCACTTAGGGCTGTCCCTGGACTATGAGCCCCCCAGTTCTGGCCTTCACCATCTTGGTTGTGGCCTTCACCGTCTTGGTTCTGACCTTCACCCTCTTGGTTGTGTCCTTCACCATCTTGGGTCCACTTGGCAATGAATGAGCCTTCTGAATCCCTTTTGAACATGGGGGTATGGACACAGCCAAATCCTCTTTCCTCCAATCCTTACCATTTTCTCACACTTTTGAAATGACAACCTGGCCCTGTTCTTAACCCTCTTCGTGCACTTCAACTCCTCACAAACAACCCCACGGGGCAGGAATGAGTATCCTCATTCTTCAGTGGAGAGATCGGAGCCTCAGAGAGAGAAAGAAACTCGCCCAAGTTCACCAGCAAGTAAGGGGGGAGGCAGGACGAAGGCCTTTAAAACAAGGGCGCATCCCTACAATGGTAGAGTTTCTGCCTCTATAACAAGTAGCTACCGGTTGATCAGGATGCTTCCTAAAGCAGGTGGCCTCTTAGAAGCAGGGAAGCAGAACATGAGGCCACAGAGCACCCCCGCATCCCCCGAGAAGGGCATGTTTCTGGGCTGTCTGCAGGGAGGCAACAGCACTCGGGTCCTTACTTCCTGGCCAGGTAGCCACGACACATGGCCTGGAAAGCCATGATGACATCGGTGATCTTCAAGTCCCTTTCCTCCTCCAGGTGTGCCAGGACCCCCGTCCGGAAGAAGATTTTGCTCTGCCCGATTCTGTACAAGTTGGGGTCCAGTTCTAGGGCTTTGATCTGCAGAAGGAAGGGGGACAGGTGCTCTCGTTCTCAGCTGTGACAGTGTCCATTAGGCGTGTTTAAGGAAGGGCCTACCCCAATGAGTTCCTGGCAGTGCCCCCAGGGATCCCTGGGGAGGGGCTGGGGCAGGGCTCACCATGAGAATGCAGGCCTGCTTCCCGTCCATGAAGCCTTTGGGAATGGCGTTGGCAGCCAGGATCTCGTAGCTGGAGACACGGGGCAGATGCCACTGATCAGATGCCTCTCCGGCGTCCTTCCATCCCGCCACCTGGCCTGGCTCACCCCCTGCCCCCTGCGGACCCCAACCCCTATGCCTGGCCCCAGCAGGCTCACCGTTGGCGGAACTCCTGGAAGACGATCCTGTTGGGGAAGCCCTGACGGCAGATGCGAATGCCTTCCAACACCCCGTTGCAGCGTAGCTGCTCCAGCACCAGGAAGGCATCCAGCTTGCCAGACTGCAAGGGCAGAGAGGCCAGTGGACCGGGGGGCTGGGACTCAGGGAGCAGCAAGCCCCAAATCTCAGGCCTGGGTGACCCATCGTCAGGCCACCAAGGTTGACAGAGACACCTCACCAGGTGAGGTCTCAGCTGAGGGTTCAGTGCCACTTGTCTTGTACTTGGTGGCACCAGCATCACCTGGCTAGAAGCTGGGGCTTCCTCCCCATCACCTCTCCTTCCCTCACTTCCTCTCCATCACTGGTTCTACAGAAGCTACCTCCCAGATAACTCCCAATGGGCCCACTGCTGTCCACTGCCACCCACTCACCATCACCACCCCCTCCTACCTGCTTTCTGCTCTTGTCTTGCCTCCCTCTGCAACCTCTCATTCTGTTTCCCTAACATCAGTCTGATCATGACATACCCCTGCTTTTAAAAGCCCCAAAGGCCTCCTCTGGTCAATCCACAAGAGAGTGCCACAACCCAGTTCCTGTCAAGATATTCAGCCCCATCTCTCCCCAATCCCTGCCTCACACCATCACATGCCAACATGAAATGACCTAGTGTTTCACTGCCTAGACCTTTCATTTCTCAGCTCACATCTTTGCTTCTACTGGTCCCATTGCCTAGGATGCCTTCTCCACCCTGCCTTCCACTTCACCAAGTTGATGCCTACTCGTTCCCAAGGCAGCGTTCTCTGAGCCCTTAGGCTAGAGTGGGAGCCCCAGCTGCACGGTGTTCTTGTAATTTACCACATTACATGGTGCATATCAGCTTGTGTGTCTCTCCCCCACCGGGTCTCCCATGACATCAGCACTACTGACATCTTGGGCTGGATTATTCTCTGCTTCTCCCTCTCTGGGGGCTGCCCTGTGTGCCACAGGGCGTTTAGCAGCATCCCCGGCTTCTTCTATACACTGGATATGAACAGCAGCTCCCTCCCAGTTATGACAGCCAACGAAGTCTGCAGACATGGCCAGATGTCCCCTGGGTGAGGGGGGCATGACTGCTCCAGCTGAGCATCCCTGCCCTAGATCACCATAAGAAACCTGCAGGCAAGGACCACAATTTATCCAGCCCTGTATCCTCAACACTGGGCATAGGTGCAGCTCAGTAAATATTGACCGGAATAATGAATGTATGAGTGCTTGGATGCCCTGGACAGAAACTCCAGGGTTGAAAGTCCCTTCCATCCCTTGCCTTCCTTTGCCTCCAGGATGGGGGATGGGTCCCCAATTCAGACAAACTTCTACCCATGTCAGATGGAACCTGTGGGGTACAGAGTCAGGCTTTCCTCCTGCCCCTCTACCATGGTCTGCCTCTCCCTTTCCCAAAGCCCCCTGATGATATCCCCAAGGAGGACATTCTGACCCCTGAGGAGCCAGGCAGGTGGCCTCACCCTCTTCTCGTGGTTGGGGATGATGCACCGCACAAAGTTGGGTGTGGTATTGCGTAGTGTGGTCATCAGCTTCCCCAGCTGCTCTTTGTACAGCTGCCCCACCGTACGGAACATGCCCTTCTTGGTCTTGGAGGCGCTGGGCAGTGAGCTCTCTGTCATCTTGGCCATCTGGTCCAGGCCCACGATGCGGTCCACTGTGGGGCACATTAATGTTGGTGTCAGCCTCTGGCCCATGCCGCAGGGGCCCTCCACCCCCACAATAGGCCAGAGGACCAGGCCCAGAGGGTGGAAGACCCCAAGTCCTCTGCTCCCTTTTGGTGGGCACCGCCCCCCATTCTTTCCTCTGGGGGCCAACACCTTTCCTCTAGCAAGAGGTAAGGGGAGGTGTGCAGAGTATTGCTTTCCATGTATTGTCTATTTGGGAAATCTGAAAGCCCTTGAATGACAGAAAGAACAAATTCTCTCTCATGTTGTCACAGAGACCTGGGAATAAATCTTGATCTTGCCACTGCCTTGGCCTGTTGCCAGTTTGTGCCTCAGTTTCTCCTTCTACAAAATGGTGGTAACAACAGCATCTACTTCTTAGGGCAGGAAGAAGCAAATAAAGGCTGACCCCTCCCACCTGCCTTCAGTCCTTCATCTACCAAGAAATATTTATTGAGAGCCTACTATGTGCCAGGCCCTACAGATACAGCCATGAACAAAGACCATGTGTCTCCACACACACCCTAGGTCATATTCTATGGATATTCTAGTGGAAAGAGACCAACAATGATGACATATGTAAGTATACAATATTCCAAGTGGTGCAGCATGCTTACAAAGATAAAGCAGGGTAAAGGGGGAGAGAAAGAGTAATGGGGGTGATCTCTCTGATAAGTTGAGTGAGCTATTAGGTAGATATTCAGAGAAATAATATTCTGGACACAAAGTATAGCCAACACTCTAAGGTAGGAATCTGGCACATTAATATTCAACAAGGAATAGGTGATGGTGTTATTGGTGGTGTTGATGGTAGCATTACAACCACCAAGGCTCTTTTTCTTTCAGAACAGAATGAAAGACTCCCACCATCCCAGTGGATGCTGCACATGCTGAGCTCAAACCACTGGCATTGCTATGAATTTCCCTCAATGCACAGCTTTGGCTGCACCCTACAAATTTTGGTAAGTTGTGTTTTCCTTTTTTTTTTTTTAGTTCAAAATATTTTAAAATTTCACTTGAGAAAATTAAATAACACACCAAGACACTTCTAAATAAGACACGGGGACCATGTGCCATTTAAAAGTTTAACCTCCATGTATTTTGGGATTTTCCAACTAGCTTTCTCTTATTGATTTTAGTTTAATTCCACAGTGGTCCAAGAGCAGATACTGTATGCTTTCTATTCTTTTAGATTCATTAAGGTGTGTCTTATGGCCCAGAATGTGGTCTAGCTTGGTGGAAGTTCCATGTGAGCTTGAGAAGAATGTGCCTTCTGCTGTTACTGGATGAAGCAGTCTATAGATGACAGTTCTATGCAGTTGGCTGATGGTGGTTCAGTTTAACTTCACTGGCATTAGGATACCCTATTTCTGCTCCTTGTACTCAGTTAGGGTCCATGTAATAAAGTCTTTGCTTGTCTCTGTCTCCTGCAAGACTCTGGGCTCCTTGAGGGAAGGGCCTTGCTGAAATAGTCACAAATCCCAGGGTGAGATGCCATCACCCGATCCCATGGCCCGGAACATGGTGAGCACTCAGTAAATGTTGGCACAACAGAACTCCTCCTCCAGCATTTTCTACCATGCTTAAAACAAAGGTGTCCAGGCCTATAAGCCCAAGGTCCACAGGCTCTGTGCAAAGACACAATCCACTATGGGCACCGAGGTCCTGGAACAAAAGCAGAAAACCCCACCACACCTAACAGTCATCGCAGAAGCAGGCATGTATTGAGCCTTTACTATAGGACTGGCAGGTGCTAAGCACTTCACATGGATTATTTCTTGGCTGGTTCTCAGAGGGAACCCAAGTGTGGTCCCCAGAGCAGTGGTACCACCACCACCACCTAGGAACTTGTTAGAAATGCAAATTCTCAGGCCCCGCTTGGACCTGCTGAATCAGAACCTCTGGGGGATGGCCCAGCTATCTGAGTTTTGACAAGTCCCCCAGGAGATTCTGAAGCATGCTCAGGCTTGAGCCCCCGGTCTAATTCTACCCTCACAATAATCCTAGGAGAGTCGGGGACTATTCTTATCTTCCTGGTTTTACTAAGGTGGACCCTCAAGCTTAATGACGTCAAGAGACTTGTCCAAGATGACACAGCTAGTGCGTGGCAGAGACAAAATCACAGTCAAGTCTTTCTGACTCCAGATGAGAAGTCACCATGCCTCCTGCACTGTTTTTTCTGTTACCACCCGCACCCTGATTTAGGGACCTTCTCCCTGGGGCCTGGGTGTGGGAATGAGGAGGCAGGGGTCACCACTCCAGAAGTGGCTGAACGTATCACCTTCACACCCTGCCCTCTCCCCACCCCCCACAGGCCCACCCTTCCTGGGAGCAGGGGTGCAAACCAGGGGCAGCTGGAAGGAGGCAGAGCACTCTGTACCCTGTCTCCCAGCTCCCGCCAGCAGGCCCTTACCATCCTTCCACAGGTCGGCCACGAACTTGTCCGAGGACGCATTGAGGAGGGAAGTCACGTTGTCATTCAGCGGGTCCATGTTCTTGGTCAGCCAGGCACTGGCATTGTAGTCCACCTGCCAAGGATCACCCCACCAGTCAGGTGCTTCTGCCTCTGTTACAAATGAAGACCAGGGCCCAAGGCCTCCAGTTTCCCTCCCGGATCTTGCCAGGTCAGAGAGGAAATGGTGTTAACAGCCACTGTGATGGGACTCCTCAAACGCCCATGAAGAGGCTGACAGATCAGTACTTTAAAGGGCCTTGTGCACGCTGAAATGGAAGCATCCTGTAAAAGAGCTCTCAGGGGTTACTATGGGCTGTGGGCTGCTACGGTGATCGCCAGGCCCGATCGGAGAGGGGACTGAAAAGAGCCACTTGGAAAGCAGGAAAGAGGAAAGTGTTATTCCGTGTGCTTAAGGGAATGCATACGCCCTTGAGTTTGGGTAGGTGCTGGCAAACTTTTTTTTTTTTTTTTTTTTTTTGGTAAAAGGCCCAGAGAGTAAACATTTTCAGCTCTGCAGGGCACAACATCTCTGTCATGCTGGGTCACAGGCAGCCAAAGACTTTATGTAAACATAGGAGCTATGCGCCCATAGAAGTTTATTTACGGAAACAGGCTGTGGATCAGATGTGGCATGTGGGCCGTGGTTTGCCAGCCCCCCTCCCCTCCCCAACCTGGTACAGGGCATTGCCTGTTCGCATGAGGCGGGGGTTGGGGGGGGGGCCCTGGAGAGACAATAAAATACTCAGATTCTGCAAGCCAGGCCAACCTGGGTCTTTTCTACGTTATGCAGGACCCTCAGGAACCACAGGGGAAGCACCTGTGTATTTACAGCTCTCACATGATGATCCTCATTATCATGAAGAAGGAGGGAGGGAGGGAGGAAGAGGAGGAAGAAGAAGACAAGGAGAAGGAAGAAGACAACCGTCACGTATTTCCCTGGACGGCACAGGCGGACAGTGGTGAGCTCAAGGCTGGGATAAGGGAGAGATTTGTTGGACCCAAAAATGTGTTTATGGGTCATCCCATCCCAGCTGGCCCTTCCTCTTGGGTTTAAATTGTAGCTGGAAGGATTCAGCGTCTATACAAGAAACAATCGCCTGGTCACCCTGGTTGGAATATGGTATAGAGGGTGGAATAGACACTCAGAACATACATAAGAAGACTTGCTTGGATTTGGCTCACACCAGAGGCCTTTCGGCTCTGCCATACCCAAACCACTCCTGCTTGGAACACCCCAGCTGGTCCCCGGGGACAGGGAGAGCCCTGGGGCCTGCGGCTGATACCTTCCCGGCATAGTGGATGATGGAGAACTCCGTTTTGTCCTTGAGCTGCTTGGGCTTCTGAAACTTGGGGTGGTTGCCCTGCTCCGTGCACAGCTTCTCCACGAACGACTTGTCTGTGGCCTTGGGGAACCAGCACTCCTCATCCAGCAGGGCCAGCACCCCGGGAGGGTTGTTCTATGGGAAACAAGGAAGGCAGGATCACAGCTAGGGTACCCGAAATTGGGGCTTGCTGGAAAGAACTGGCCACTGAAACACACCCTAGGCAGCCCCCTGGCTCTATCACCTCTTCTAAATGGATTTATATCTTCCACTCCCATAGATCCATCCTCAAATTACCCTGTGTCCAGGGGACCCGCACTGGGGGGGGACCCGCACTGGGGAGGGACCCGCAGGCACCAACAGAACATGTTTGTTGCTGCCCCCTAGTGGACAGAACACACGGACCAGCACGAAGATCTCACCCTTGAATTTGTTGCTTTACGTAGAAATTTACCTCAGGGTTCCTTTGAATAAAGCCCGTCTCTGTGGCCCAGACAGGCTAAGCCAAGGTGCCAGGAACACAGCCAAACTTACACACATGCCATTTACTCTGCTGGAATGGTCTGCACTTTTTAGACTCAGATCAGGGAAGTATTTCTTTTCTTTTCTTTTTTTAAGGTAAGCTCTACACTCCACACAGGGCTTGAACTCAGGACCCCGAGACCAAGAGTCACATTCTCTTCTGGCCGAGCCAGCCAGGCGCCCTGAGAAATATTTCTTCACTGCTCTGTCCAAAGCGGGACTCCCTAAATCATTCTCCACAGAGGCCTTATCAGAGGTTTTAGTTGCTTCATCTGTTTATCGGGTTTCATTGCCTGCTCCTTCCGGAGGGCAGGGACTAAGTCCATCTGGTCCACGGTTACATCCCCAGCCCCTAAAGAGGGGGCCCGGCACAGACCAGGAGCTCAGTAAACAGTCATTCAACAATTATTGACTGTGCACCTACTATGGGCGTGGTTCTAGGAGTTAGGGATACACCAGGGAACAAAACAAAGAAAGACCCTTGCCTTTGGGGATGAATGACTGAGAGACAGAGGGGAAGAGAAGGTGGGGAGGGGAGGGGAGGGCAGGGAGGGAGAAATAAAAAAAAAAAAGAAAATACCTTTGAGAGTAAAATGTGGGTTAGGGGACAGTGTGATGGAGTTCACAAGGACTCAGTGGCGGGGGGGTGGGTGGGGGGAAAGACGTGCACCCGTGGGGCGAGGGCAGGGTCCACGTGCCAGACGAGCGAGGCCACACACACAGGCGAGTGTGATGTGGGCCCTCACCGGCCGCTCGATGAGCTCGATGCAGGGCTGCAGGTCAAGCCCAAAGTCGATGAAGTTCCACTCGATGCCCTCGCGCTGGTACTCCTCCTGCTCCAGGATGAACATGGTGTGGTTGAAGAGCTGCTGCAGCTTCTCGTTGGTGTAGTTGATGCAGAGCTGCTCGAACGAATTCACCTGAGTGCACGACAGCGGGGAGGCCCGGTGAGCATCGTGGTCACAGGACAGGGGGACCAGAGAAGATCTGCCCATGGCTGGCACCCTGTGCACAAGAGCCCCTCTGCCATTTCAGAGCCCAGAGAGGGCTGAGCCCCAGCAAAGGCTGCCTAGAGTTCATGGGGCTGGCTCTTCTCACATCACGGGGTCCCCACACACGTTGTTTTGAGGGTGCTTATCTCCTTCCCCTGTACAGTGATTTATGGGTAGAACAACTGTGTGGGGTACTTCATCACCCCCACTGTACAGATGTGGACAACGAAACTCAAGAGAGGGAGTGATTCTCTAGGAGATATGTTTTAGACGATCTGTCCATCTCTAGACCTTCCCTTTCGCTGAGAATGCCCCTCCAGTCTATGGGGGTGGGATCCAGTAGCCATGTTCCCATTACATGAAGTACATCAAGACCCTGAAAACAAGGCTTGGCCCAACTCAGGTGAGTAAGAGCCAGTGAGACTCAACTGCAAGATTTTGGTTGGAACTGTGGGGAACACTTGGAATTGGTCTGAACTTCCAGGGTTGCTGAGAGGCTGTCTAGAGCTGTGGCAGCCATCTTGCCACCATGAGGGGAAAACCAGCTTGAGAACAGAACCGACGTAGAGGGAGGGAAAGAGAGAGAGAGAGAGAGAGACGGAAGAGATCGGATCTTGCCTGCTGGACCCCGCTGTAGCTCTGGGCTTCTCGGTTTCACAAACCAATACATTTCCTACACCCTCCAGGATGTAACCTTAGCTAGACAGCCCCCCCCCCCCCCGCCCATGAAATAATGACTTCTTCAAAGAGAAGTTTCATCCCAGAGAGCCAAGACCACTGCTGTCATGATTTCACCAAGCTGTACCTCAAAGATCTCAAATCCAGCAATGTCCAGGATCCCCAGGAACGAAGCCCCTTGCCGGTGGGTCTTGTCTAGGGCTTTGTTCACCCGGCTGAGTATCCAGCGGAAAAGGCGTTCATAAGTGGCCTTGGCCAGAGCCTCTATGGCAAAGTCTGCCTGTGGGGGCAAGTGAGGGAACATGGTCATCCCCAGTGGGCCACATTTTCATATGAGCCTGGCCAGCAGCTCAGACTTTTATTCCCCTCCTACCCATAATCAGTCCTTAAAAAAAAATAAACAAAAAAAGAAATTACACCATCTCTACACCCAGTTGAAAAGTGGCAATAAGGAATAGGGTGGTCAAACCTAAGGACTGACTGTGTGGCTAATTGAATATTTCCTATCAGAGGGACCTGGATCTGAGTAGGTCTGTTTCCATTACAGGGACCATTTAGAAGTGGTCAGTTCTGCCTCTAGAAAGGGTACACAATCATTTTCAAAAATGTATCTTTTAGGTCTGACCTTGTATGTACAACTAAGAGATCAAGATGAGATCATGAGTGAGGTACTGTGCTGTTCTTGTTCAGTAATGGATCTTTAAAACCTGATATGGGACTTTGAATATTCTAGTAGTGGATGGATGAGGGTTAAGGAAATGGACAGATGGCTAAAAAGATGGGTGTATGTATGGATGCATGGATGACTGGATGGATGGATAAACAGATGGATGGATGGAAGGATGGATGGATGGATGGATGGATGGATGGATGGATGGATGGATGGACGGATGGACGGTTGAACACATGGATGGGTGAATGAGTGGATAAGCAGATGGATGGATAAATGGATGGATGGATGAAAAGAGATGAAAAGAGATGGGTAAATGGATGGGTGAACAGGTGGATAGAAGGATGAATTGATGGATGAACAGATGTACGTGTACACGGAGGGATGGATACGTGGATGGGTAAATGTATAAATGGATGGGTGGATGAATGGATGGATGGGAGGATGAACAGATGGATGGATGGATGGATGGAAGGAAGATTCTGCAGAAATAAATAGCAAGTATAGAAATCATTTCACATGCAAAAATAAACAGCAAGTGCATCATTACCTGTTCTTTCGTCTGAGCTTTTTGTACTACATCCCGTCCGACTTTGATACGTGGGGTCAGGATGGACCTGGTGAAATCGGTCACATTAATTCCCATGAGGTGGCAAACTTTCTGAGCAGCTGGATGGAAGAAAAAGCATATTAAGTGTATCACAAAAGAGAAGGCTTAGGAAGGAAGGCACACCACTTGGGATATTCGTGACCTGTGCATACATTGGATATTTTTCGAGAAAAGGAGCATGATGGTAGTGAACATAGCATGAAAGAGTCCTGGAAACCACTGTCATTGGTGACCTCATCCCCAGTGTTTTGCTAAGAGGTGGGATGGAGGTATGCCCCAAGTGGGGGCTTAGGGTCAGACGGTCCTAGATTCAAGTTCTTGCCCCTTTCCCACTTCCTAACCAGGTGATTTTGGAAAAGCTATTTAACTTCCTAGGGCCTTGCTTTTCTCAGCTCGTAAAAAGCGTGGGCCATCTGGTACCTTGTGGGGTTGTCAACACGATTAAATGAGGTAAGGCACGTAAAGAGTGTCCCACTGTGCCAAGATCTGTGTTGCACCATTATTTGTGGTGGAAAAATACTGGAAACGACTTAAATGTCCATTAATATGGGAACAAACAAATATATCACGGTGTTTTCACAAGATGTGCACCCAACAGCAGGTAAAGGAACGACTCTCGTTTTCTCTTTCTTTCTAGACCACTGGTTTTCAACTGGGGATGATTTTGCCCCCACAGGACATTTGGCGATGATCGGAGACATTTTTGGTTGTCACACAAGGGGGCGCTACTGTTGAGAAACCCGGCTCCAGGCAATGGTGAGTATAGAGAAAAGTTGCAGAATGGTGCCTCCAGGGTGACATCGCTCTCATAAATTAAAGTCACACCCACAAAGCAACACCATATATTGTTTAGATACACGTGTGTGAAAGCATAAAAATGCAATCAGAAAGGGACAGAGTAAAATATAGTTGTGGTTGCCTGGAGGCATGAGGGGGAGAATGGGACCCCCTGGGGATCCCGCTGGGGGGAGGGGGGGATGTCACTGTCGGCTACTTGGTTTCATTTGAAAGACAAAGCAGTATCAGAACACATTCACAAATGTCAGTTCTGGATGGTGGACTCTTGTTATATTATGCACTTCCTCATTTTAAACCTTTTCTTCAAAAGAAAATAATAATCATCCACCACATGAAGGTTAGTGGTGCCTGATGGTTTGCATGTGTGTGGCAGACGATACTTGGTGTGGTTTTAGGATTTCATCCTGTCTCTTTTGTGCAAGAGGGGCTTTTTTGGTTTGTCTTTCCCTGGAGTTTTCTCCTCGGTGAGAGAAGTCCTTTCACTTGCCATATTTTGGAGTATACCACATGAGAAACAACGGGCAGGTACAACGGAGGGTAAGCTCTAGGGAGCTTTCCAAAAGCAGCACCATATACAGCCTGCACCCCTGTTGTGGAGACAGCAGCTGGACAAGCCAGGGACTTAAATTATCCTTTTGGCTCACCCACCCACAAGCATGGGGGTAACCACGCAATCTTTCCATAACACAAAACACTGCTTATTTGCAGGTAAGCCTGTCAAATTTAGAAAAAAGAAAATACAGGACGCTTAGTTAAACCTGAGTTTCACACGAATAACCAACATTTACAAGGTATAATTATGTCCCAAATATTGCATAGAACATACAATATATTATAAAATGATATATCTTGTAATAAAAACATCTGTTGTTTATCTGAAATTCAGGTTTAACTGGGCATCTTATATTTTATCTGGCAACTCTAATTGCAGAGAAACTTGAGCTCTGTCCCCCCAGCAAGACCGTATGTGCCACGAGGAATGGGGCTGTTCTTATGGGGCTTCTTGATGAACCCCAGCGCCTGGCAGATTGTACATGGTCAAAAATATTTGTCTAATAAAACAAATGATGGGGGCAGGGTTAGAATCCTTCCTGTCTGATCTAAAACTATTATTTCTCCTCCCCCCCGGCCCACGCTCTGATTCAAGAACTTCCCACCGTAGGATCATCCGCAGTAAAAAGTCTAAAAAAGACAAAAGTCAGTGAAAATAAGTTAGTTTAGCTCTTGTTAATACCCTCATCCAAAAAATAACCAAGGACTTCATGTGACCCTCCTTCCCATCACAGAAGTTGTCATTTTATTCAGAAAAGGCAAGAAGCACCTGTGTTATCTGGCATGGATGCCTGGTCTGTGTTTCTTTCCTTCTTGAAGACAATATTTCCAAGCTGCAGGACAGACGACACCACCTTCAGTATGGCTGGGGTGAGAAGAGAAGAGTGGGTAAGACACAGACGTCAACACCAAGATGCTCTGGAGGTTTAGAGCCTAAAGTTATTGGGGATCGTACGGCCAACCTACCTCCTTCTCCCAAAAAGACTCAGTTCTGAGCTCCTAAGTCTAGAAAAAAAGGCAAACTAACCTAATTCCCTGCTATCATGGTAGAAAACCTGGCTAGGGATAGCAGAATATGTTCAGATGGTTGCTAAAAATCATGTGTTATAAAGGAATAGTGTGCACCAGGGGTGGGACCAACCCACGGACCAAACTCCAGCCCATGGACCAACTCCAGCCCATTGCCTGCCATTTGTAAATAAAGTTTTATCGGAACACAGCCACAATCATTCATTTATATGTGGTCAGTAGCTGTCTGATGTTACAAGGGCAGAGTTGAACAGTTGCAACAGAGATCATATGGCCCACAAAATATTTACTATCTGACCCTTTACAGAAAATGTTTATCAACCCCTACCATACAGCAAGGAGAATGAATGATTTACAACCAAACAATAAAACTGTTATCTCACAAATGCTGAACAAAAGACGCCAAATGCAAACAAGAACATAACTATATAAGTCTACTTACAGAAAGTTCAAGAATAGGGAAAACTATGCTATTAGAAGTCAGGACAATGGTTAACCTTGCTTGGGGGAAACTATTAGAAGGGCTATGGGAAGCTTCAGGGGGCAGTTGGTGTTCTCTTAGTTTAAAGGGGCGTGAGGAGCACAGGTGTGTTCAGTCTATAAAAATTAATCAAACTGTGCATTTATGATATATACAATTTTCTAAATGTAAATTATATGTCAATAAAAGATATTTAAAGAGCAAAAAACAAAACAAAGCAAAACAACAAACCCTGTGCTTCTTAATATTGTCTGGTTGCATGTACAAGGTGCTCGTGCTAGGATCGAGAAGGAGGGATTTTTTTTCCCACTTGTTATCCAAGTGTCTTCAGATAAAACAATGTGTTCCCACACCCATGGAACCCTCTGACTCCCTACTCAGCCATGTTACTGTTAAAATGGCTCCTATGTCTGAAATCCCCACAAGACCATGAGTTGCGGGAGAGTGGGAGATTGTCCTATCATCTCTGTATTCTCGAAGCCTACTTCAGGGTCCAGTCCAGACACACATGGGGAGGGAGGGAAGATGGATGGAGGATGCAGGATGGAAGGATGTATGGATGGATGGATGGATGGATGGATGGATGCATGGAAGATGGATCATGGATACATGGATGGAAGGAAGAGAGGAAGATGGACGAATCAACGGATGGATCAATAGATAGATGGGTTGATCAGTGGATTGATGTATAGATGGACTAACTGATGGGTTGACAGATGGATGGATGGAGGATGGAAAGACAGATGACTAATTAATGCAAATGCTTGCCTTTAGTTTAACACAGATGTGCAAATCCCCCAGGGTTCTGGCTTCCAAGAAGAAATCACTGTGTTCTGGGAACAAAGCCTGAGATCCCAGCTTCCTCTGGTTCCTCAGGCCAGACTTGGGGTGACAGCCCTTCACAACAGCTGCCCTCACATCTCAGGGGCTCTGGCCCAGCCCAGCAGGAGGAAGGCCCCGTTACTGACCACCAGCCCATCTGCTCCCACTCACTATTGCAGAAACCCTTCCTCCCCAAATGAGTAAAGCTTCTTTTGATGGGAAACAACTAAGTCACCTTCTTTTTAACGATACCAGAGGGGCTGTGTAAACTGTTAAGTGCTATACTAATAGTTTTTAAACTCCAAGTTTAAACTAAGGATTGCTGAAATGTTTACAGAGCCCAGGGAAGCAGTCTAACTCAGGGGGATCTCAACGGGTCAGATAAATCTTTGCGGGGGCAGGGGGTGCTGCCCCATGCATGTCTGTAGGATGCTCAGCAGCATCCCTGGTTTCTAACCACTAGGTGTCAGGAGTGTTCCCTTTCCTGAGTTGTGAGAACCAAAAATGTCCCCTGCGGGGCCACCTCCCTCCTCCACACCCAACCACCCCCCCCCCCCACCATCTGTGTCCCTTGGGGCATCTGTCATTGCATACACTCATCTTAACGTTCACTTAGCATTCCATCCACGCTGCTATTCATTTAACATTTTTCTATACTTTCACTCATTTCTCTTTCCTGAAGCTGACTTTACTAGGAAACTGTATGGTAAGTGAAAGATCAGCTTCCCTTGCCATATAAATAGATGGCAACTATAAAAATAAATACAGGGAGAAGGAACAATATTATCAAATTCTAGCAAGATGCTGGGCTCGGGGATCTGCTCTCTATGGTGAAAGGGGGGGATAAGCAAGGACCAGAGAGGGGCTGAGGACCTAGTGGGTGCCAAGCTGCTATTTACTGTCTTCTTGAAAGTCATCAGGAGAATTGAAAAGGAGCAGAGAAAAGGACCAATATCCCGCAGTGGGATTCCATGGCACTGATAACGACACCAGTCCACGTTTTAGAATACCCTGGGCTCCTTCTAGCCTCGATTTCCATACCTTGGTTCTGACACAGACTTTGGAAAGGGTTTAAAGGACAAACACCACCTTTCTACAGACAAAAACAGAGCACAGTGAATCACACAATGGGCCTTGGGAGTCTCTGAGACCCGAGAAGGAGTCCCAGCTCCACCAGCAACATGCTGTGTCCTTGGGCAAGTTCCTTCACTTCTCTGTGCCTCAATTTTCTCAGCTGCAAATTGGGGATAACAATGGCCACATTGCTGGGTTCTTTTGATATTAAATAATGTGTATAAAGCACTTAGCATATTGCTTTGTCCCCCGATGTCTTCGCTTTAAATATATTAAAAGCATTTCCACAAGTCCATGTTGTTCTAAAACAATTTAGAAAGCCATCATTTTCTTTCTTAAGGCCAAATAATAATTGAATAAATCCTCATTGATCAACATGTTAGTTTGTTCTGGTTTTTTATTATTTAAAACTGGACACCTTGGTACCTTTTTTTTTTTTTAAGAGGCATTAGCAAATGCCTGGCATACAGCAAGTACTTAATCATTGTGTGAGTGTGAGTGTGTGTGTGTGTGTGTGTGTGTGTGTGTGTGTGTGTGTGTGTGTGTTGAAAGCAAAGATTAGAAGCAAAAATGACTCGTGTCCCAAATAAAATAAATCATTCTGGGAGAGCCCATGCCATTCAGGAAGGAATGCTGTTAACATTGGATTCTGCTGTGGGGCTCTGGCCAAAATCCACAAACACCACCCATTTGTCCACTGACCCACGGAGCCTGCTTTTTCTGGGCCCGCAGTTATCTCGAGGGAAGCTGCCCCTCCCTCTGTGCTGCATTTCAGCAACCTTAGCACTATTCTGGGGCTCCAAAGGGGTGTGGGCGTGGGAAGGAAGAAAAATTTTCCACAACCGTGTCCTGGTGTTCCCAAAAGAGATTAACCTTGAACACTGGGGCACGTCTAACCCAGAAGGACAAGTATTTCTTGAAGCACAGTGTGGAAACCCAGATTATCTCTTTGAGCTTTCTTGGTCTCAGAATCAAATGTGTTCTTGGTCATTGGTTGGTGATATTGATCAACATGGGTCTATCACCAGAAGGCAGTTTCCAGGAAGAGCCCAAGTAAACCCATTGTCTCAGTTACTCCCCCGACCCCACCCATCCTGTGCCCCTGTGTTCTTGAGGAGGCAAACGTCCTCTCTCTCCAGCTCCAAAATGGAACAGAGACCATAACATAAGCCACTCAGAGCTTTCCAAAACCCTGGATCATTGTGAATAACTCAGAAATATGCACATCAATCTAAGCCAACCAGTAAGAGTCAATGAGACTTCATTCAGGGACTCAGGCAGGGAATCCAATCTGTTTTGCTGGACATAAACCCAAAGGATGCAAGGGCTGGAGCCTCAGCAGCCATTCTGCTGCCAAGAAATGGCTGTCCACCTAAAGACGATATTGCTCAGAGACCAGGTTCTAGAGGTAACCTTTGAGACCACAGAACCCATTGTATCAGAAACCCATATCCCTGAACTTTCCAGCTCTGTGAGTGGATCATTTTCCTTTTTGCTTAAGCCAATGTCGGTTGCTTGTAACTGAAACAGCCTAACAGAATGAAGCCACTTTTCTAAAACACCAATAAGCCACCTAAGGCAATATTCATTTTCCTTCTCCTTCTTTTTTTTTTTTTTTTTTTTTTTGAGGGAATGGAGGGAATCCAGCAAGCAGAAATCTGTCCTAACCCAAGAAGAGCCTCTAACTAATTCTGGTGGTCCTGAAGGTATGACTCTAGGTCCCCTCACCAGCACCCAGCCTCAAGGCATGAAGACTTACACAGCTGCTCTTCCTCATTGAAGCCCATGATCGCCATGGCCTCCAAGGTTTCTTGGAACATCTCATCATCCTGGGCGGCCGGGATGGGCACAAAGCCATTGGAGAGGAATGTGTAGTTGTTGAAGCCCTCCAAAAGCAAGTCATCTAGAAGGAGAGGAAGATGGGATGGTGGTCAGGAAGATGGAGTTTGAACATGAGAGGCATGAACCTGGTGAAGGACCTGGGCCATCCTAAGTTCGTTCCCTTTCCCGAGACTTGTACAGTTTAAAACCTTCCTTCTGCTCTAACACACAGAAGGCATCACCAGCCATCACTGGCCTCATACAGTGGTGCAGGTTGTGCACTGCCCCAAGTTACCTGGCAGCTAAAACCTAGCCTTGGCTCCACCTGCTAAGCCACGTCGCCTGACACAGGGTTGCACCTAGCTGGAGGAAGGGATGCCTTTATCTCAGTTGTCCAAAAATACCCTGCCTTTAGGAACAAAGCTGCCTGCATAATTAGATCAGTATTTATCCATCCACTTATGAAACTTTATCACATCATTAATACACATGAATTTTAAAAATCAATTACTACCAAAAGGTTTATAATAAAAACACCATTCCCTGTTCACCCTTTTTCCAATTCCTACCTTACCCTATAGTACTGCTTTTATCTCTTTTAGCTCTTCCTCTTGTACTTAACCACTATCTCTCTATTTAACAGCTTAATAGAAATTATATATAACATAGGCTTGTATATACTATATGTCATATATTATATAGGCTTATATAAATTCTAATGTGTTTATATATCATCTATAATAAGCTGCTTCTGGATATTTCGAAATGAGATATTATCTATGGATCCCCTGCAATGGTGGATAAAGATTTAGCTCTTCTGTCAATTCTAGTCTGCTGGTTGTTTTTATAAATAAAGTTTTATTGGAACACAGCCACTCCCATTTCCTTGTCTCTTTTCTGTGGCAGCTTTCGTGCTACAGGGGCAGGCAGATTTGAGTAGCTGCCACAGAAACCATATGGTCCCCAAAGCCTAAAATATTTACTATCTGGCCCTTTATTAAAAACATTTGCCAACTCCTTGTTTATAACAGGAAACATGGTTCTCTGTAAAGCAGTATTCTCCGGTTACATTTTGCTGCTGTTCTTGTTCAGCAGCCCCCCCCCCCCCAACTTATAATTGCTTCTCTTTTTCTTGTACTATTTGCCTTTAGCACACCCTCCAATACATCAAGTGTCCTCTTCCAGATCAATCTTTAATTGAGGCTGGATTTCATTATGGTTTTGGAGAAAAGTCAATGAGATACTTTTCTTTTTGAACAAAGGTCTTTTATGGGTCAAGTCACTTGGAAGGTGCCTGAGGGCGGACTGACACAAGACACCAGTTAACTCCAGCCTTCGGATTAGCTGCAATGCCTGATTAAAGTCACAAGGATTTGGGTCTTGGCCAAGACTTCATTATCCAGACTCTGGGTAAATTTACAAATGTTGATCCTCTCTAGAAGCCAGATCTATCATCAAGAATAAAAATGGCCCCTAGGAATTTCAGGAGTTAGCCTTATCCTTGCCCAATTTCTGGAAGACTAGAGACAGAGCGCAAAACCGGAACCTAGATCACCAAACAAGCAAACTCTTGACTTTGGTGCCAAAGAGGGGGAGAGATATACACATTTCTCCCTGGGCCACCTCATAATGTCCCACACTGTAACTGATAACTTACCTAATTTCCAGTGTACAACATCTGTTCAGCATCTCCCCCCCCGTTTTTCCAAAATCGCTTCACCTCTGACCCTATTATACGCTCCAGACCGCCAAGCATCAGGACTAAACAATGAATGAGGTCTCCCCCTAGTGGCGGAACATTGAAATACACCTCATCACGGCAAAGGTACCCGCACACACATCCCTTTGATAAGTTTCTTAAGCAAAATAACTAACCCTGGGCCCCAAAAGTGATGGGAAGCAAAGCTTGTATTGCTCTCGTAAAATTTTAGTCTTGAAATTATTACTAGAATTTAGACTACACTATGTATATATTCCTTTTTTCAGCTATGTGATTTGTATATTCTTTAAAGAGTTACTGTATGTTCAGAACATAGAATTTCCTATTGGAATCTGGTATATACTATACTGCATTTATAGAAAAAAGTATTTGCCTTACCGGTGACAGATGTGAACTACACTTATGGCAGTGATCACTTCGAAATATGTACAAATACAGAATCATTATGTTGTATACCTAAAACTACTATGTTATATGTTAGTTATACCTCAATAAAATTTTTTTTTCCCCCAGGGAGCCTGGGGTGGCTCAGTCGGTTAAGCATCTGACTGTTGATTTCAGCTCAGGTCATGACCTCAGGGTCATGAGATGGGGCCCGCGTCAAGCTCCGCACTCAGTGGGGAGCCTGCTTGAGCTTCTCTTCCTCCCTCTCCCTTTGCCCCTCCTCCCACTCGCGCATGGTCTCTCTAAATAAATAAAATCTTTTAAAAAAATATTTTTCCCTGCAACAGAGGTGAGCAAACTATAGCATACCGCCTACTTTGTAAATAAAGTTTTATTGTAACATAGCTATGCGCTGTATGATTTATATACCGCCCATGGCCGCTTTGCATTACAATGGCAGAGCTGAGTACTTGTGACAAAACCCCGTCACCTGCAAAACGCCTAAAACATTTATTATCTAGACCTGTACGGATCGCTTGTTGACCCTTGCCCTACAAAGGCCACGTAAGGTGGCTTTCAAAACAGGTATAATGAAAAGTGCTTAGCTCCCCTTCTCCTCCAAATTCCTTATGAAACTGCCTCTTATATACTTCCAAGTTTTATAAACTGGTAAATACTACAGTTGTCTTTCTCCCTTCCTGGAAGGCAGCCTGGGTCCAATTGGACTTGATTAGTTAGTATCTAACACCTAATTAGACTTACTGTTGGCCGTGTCACATAGCAGGTGCTCAGTAAATGTGACCCGAACGGAAACCACACTCACTGAACAGAGATGAGGAATCACACACCTGCCGCCCAAAGATAGTTATACCCCTGGGCAGCACCTGAGGCTCTGCTTTAATAGCCTATCTATTAACCCTGGATCATGACGAAGGTGATGGCTGAACCCCATCCCCCCGCCCCCCAGTGATGTGTCCTTGCAGGTCACTTACTTTTCATCTTGTCCTTGGCTCCAGCAATCAAGTAATAAAAGATGTGGAATGTCCTCTCGTCTCTGGCTTGGCGAATTGCCCGTGACTTCTCCAGCAGATCTGATTTGAGGTGGGAGTTAAGAATTCTGGGGGTATCACGGTGTTTCCTTTGCCAGAATCTACCCTTCCTCCCCCATCCCTGTCTCACCAACCGCAGGAGGGGAGATCTCATTTAAGCCTTACAACCTATCCGAGGAAGTAAATGCAAATTTTATTTGCATTTTCAGCATAGGGAAACAGAGGCTCAGGGAAGGAAGTCATTTTCCAAGAGCACACAGCTAGCAAGTGGCAAAGCCGCGTCTGTGGTGGCCAAAAGCACCCTGGCCGAGGGGGTGGGGTTCAACTAGCCTCGGGAAACAGAATGTGAACACACCCTTAATTTATCTAAGGGGAAAGCCCATTCTGCTGTGGTGCGGCATGGAGACCGCGGGGGTCCCGGATTGTGGGGTGGAGGGCACACGGGTGGCTGGGCTGTTGTACCAGGTGGATTTCCTCATCCCTAAGTGCGATGTTGCAGGACGTTAGGGCAGGCCCACCTGTGCCCCACAAGGTAGCAGTGCTGGCCTTCCCGGAGCTCTAAAAGTGCCTAGAAGCTGCCTCACTGTTCCAGCGCACTTCCAACTGTGCGTCCTTAGAAGGCTTGTTAAAATCCAGGGGGCCGGCCCAACCCTGGAGCCCTGCGTCCACAGGGACAGGGCCCACAGCCTGCATTTCTAACAAGCTCGCAGGTGAGGCAGGTGCTGCTGCCGGGCTATGCACTTTGCCGGCCACGGATCTGAAGGGCAGAAGCTGAGGCCAGAGGGAGGGGTCTCTCCCCGAGACTTGCCGTGAACATAGGAGATGAACAGCTGAGAAGCGTGTGCAGGGCTCCAAGAACAGGCTGTAAGACAGATTCCTCCCTGGGTGGGCTGGCCATGCAGACCCAAGATCGTGGGGGGCTCAGCCCATGGCGGGCACCTGGTCTCAGAGTGGTGGGTTGACAGCCTGGGGCCTGCTTCCTCCAAAACAAACAGGAAGCTGTTCCTTTACATCTAAAGAGTCAGAATCCCGCTGGCCCACCAGTGCCCACGGCCTACTCATCGGCATCCCAGCAGAAGGTCAGGGCCCGGCTGGGTCCTCTGCAGAGACAGCATCTCTACCTCTCAGAGTTGGGCCAGAATTAAATGAGATACTATGTGCCAAGGGCCCAGGCTGGTGCCCAACGCACAGCAACCCCTACATAAGGTTAATGATCATCAAAATGCCAGAAGTTCTACAATCTCTTTTCCCAGCCCTGGGGCCAGAAGAGGTTCAGGATTTGCTAGATTTTGGACCACTGTGGATATACTATATGAGTAACCTAGGACACTCCCAATGGCGCCGAGGGAGCCCATTAATACTCCTGCAGCAAAAGACATCACTGTTCTCCTGAGGGGAAAAGGGAGACTACAAATAGCCTCTTGTGGGCTCAGCAGGTTTTGCCATCAGCTAAGTTTCTGTTTTCAGAAGTTTCTGGATTTTAGAATTTGTGGACCTGTATCATCAGAGGCCTTGAGGGGAAAACCACCCTGTGTGGCCAGACATAGTCTAATCCGGGGGGGCACCTGGGGGGCATAGGGAGGAAATGCTCACCCCTCTGTGCCTCAGCAGTTAGGGGTTTGCCCATTTTCCAGTCACATAAACCCGGTTCTGACGTGCCAGTTTAAGGAGCTAACACTTGCTGTGGATGCTTCTCTAGATGAATGCAGACATTTCATACTGGATGGATGCTGATTTTCTCGGGAAAAACGTCTGGGTGGATTAAAATAGAAAATGACAAAAGTTGGGGGCACCTGGGTGGCTCAGTCAGTTAAGCGCCTGACTCTTGATTTCAGCTCAGATCGTCATCTCAGGGTCGTGAGATCGAGCCCCACATCGGGCTCCGTGCTCGGTGGGGAGTCGGCTGGAGAGGCTCTCGCTCTCTCCCTCTCCCTCTGCCCCTCCCTGCCTACCCACATGTGTGCTCTCTCTCTCTCTCTTAAAAAAAAAAAATGACAAAAGTTGATGACGGCACAAGAACCACAGATGCTTGCGGTGGGCCGAGCCCTGGGCCGAGGGCCGTACCGGTCCTTCCACGGAACCACAGTTGAACTACAGCTCCACACATAGGCTGTTATCACTCCCATTTCACAGGGGCAAAAGTGAAGCTCAGAGAGGTTAAGCGACTTGCCCCAAGCCCCACAGCTGACATGGCAGAGCGGAGAATGGACAAGACTTGAGCCGCTCTGAAGTCCTCCCTCACCCAGGGCACCAAAATCCAACTACAACACTCCCCAGGGTCCCACAAGTGCCAAGCAAATGCTGTACGAGCAGCTAGAAAAATACAACGTCCTTGAGCCTCAGAGGCACCTGTCATGCTTCTGGGTTGATCAATCACTGAGCCGTAGACTTGGTCCCCGAGTCCAGAAATTTCCAAGTGGCTCACTTTGCCATCCAGAGTCTCAACAATGATGCTCTCTGGGTCCTTCACAGCCACTGCTATTCCCCTGGGCAAGCTCTGTCTTCACCAATTTCCTATCTCTGGGCTGGAAACTGGTTACAGACCAGGTCCCTAGGCAGGACAAGGGGTCCACGGGCTCAAAAAGGAGCAAGTGACGATCACACCAGAGCCAATACTCAACCAGCCTCATTCTGCCCCTGGCGTGGTTCTAATTGCTTTATGTGAGTTAATTCACTTTATTCTCACAACAGCTCTGCGAAGCATCACCCCCCCATTGCACTGATGAAGCACAGAGAGGTTGAGTAACTGGTCTGAGGTCACTCAGCTAAGGAGAGGTCAACCCAGAATCAAAGGCAGGCTGTTTGGGTTTCACGTTTGCCTGCTATCAAGAGACAACAACCCCAGGGCAGATCTGTTCTGGAAGGAACCCAAGAACGGGGCGGGGGGAGCGAGGGGCAGCTCGTCCACCTTTCTGGGGCCTCTCAGGCTGGGGGCAGGAGGTGGGTTGCGGGACAGGTCCCGTGTGACCCAGGCTCAGCAAAGGATACAGGTCTCAATGTTGGCTCCCACGATGTAACCAGTGACATCGAAGTTGATGCGGATGAATTTGCCCTGCCAACAGGAAAACACAGTTCACGGGGGGGAGCTCCCCAGCCTCAGGTCCTCACCCCCGCCCTGCAGGTAAGTGGAGAGAGAGACATCAGGGAGCATTTGAGGGCTGGGGAGGGGACAGAGAGTTTCTTGCAAACCCTCAGAACCTCACGGGTCAGCATGTCGGAAGGAACCACCATCTGCTGAGCTGGGACGATTTTGGGCCTCGTAGCAACAGCGGAACTTATAAAACACATTCACAGATCAATTTCATTTGGCTCTTGCAACGCCCCTCAGCTGGGCCTGGTTATCCTCGTTTTAAAGGTGGGGAAACTGAGGCTGAGAGAGGTAGTATGACCTGCCCAATGGGCCAGTGCTCCTAAGAGGTAGAGCCACAACTACGGACAAGGCAAATTTTGTGGCTGGAGGGCTCCCTCCTTGCCCCCTGCCCAGAAGCAGGAGGGCCCCGCCATAATCCACCAGGCTCAAGTTCATCCAGCTGGGAATCAGTCCTCCTTGGGACAGGCGAACCAGGTCTTCGAGTCATTAACCACCCACTTTCAGGGTTCTCCTGCCCCTGTGAGGCTCAAGTGAGAAAGGGAGCCCCTTGGAGTCTGGGGAAGTGTACGTGAGAAGGTGGCACCTCCAGCCTCGTTGGCCGTCAGCTCCCCAACTAGGCCACAAGCCTCACAAAGGAACCGCTTCTGAACTGTTTGCCACAATCCTGTGAGCTGGTTCAGCATCTGGTCTACAGCAGGTGCTTAATAAAAACTGAGCAAAGGAAAAAGCAAGAGGATGGTGCATATAACAGTGTACAAATGATTATACACAGTAGGTGCCTAATAAATACTTGCTGAAGGATGTACGTGCCTAGTACATAGTGGGTGCTCAATTCGTGTTTTGCTGAATAAATGGATGAGTATTAAATGTCTAGCACCTACAGGAGCTCGGTAACTAGTTACTGAATAAATGTCAAATGCCTAACAGGTGCCTCGTATACAAACAAAATGAATATCTGTTGAGTGAATGAATGAATGAATGAATGAATGAAGGGATGTGTGGCAGGAGCCCTTGCAGCCTTGAAAGGTCACAACAGGACTGAAGGTACGAGCAAAATGCTGTTGTGAGGTACTCCTCCACCCGTTCTGTCTCAGGCTCCCTGCGCACACAGACTCTGCGTTCTCAGGCAGGTGGGGACACCACAGGAGTTTTGCTACTTACAAATCGTGAAGAGTTGTCGTTCTTGACCGTTTTGGCATTGCCAAAAGCCTCCAGAATCGGGTTTGCTTGCAGAAGCTGCTTTTCCAGCTCACCCTAAAATTTATTCACATCTAGTTAGTGGAGAAAGTAACCCAGGCATTGACAGTTCTGCCCTAGATGGTGGTTGCCCCAAAACTCTGCCCTTAACCTACAGGTTCTCTCCTATCCTATCTCCTATCCTGTTTGAGACTCCAATGCTAATGTCCAGATTTACTCCAGGGTTTCAGAAGAGAAGCAACCGGCCAGGCTTTCTGATAGCTAAGACATCTGTTCCCCAGGAAGGCCACTTTCTGAACCACTGCACAATGCTGAAGACGTCATTTACATTGTAATGAACTGTGCTCCGTGGAGTTGTGCAGGGCACAACCTGCGCTGCTGTCCATGGCAGTTCTGCTGCTGCGCACATTTAACAAGCAGCTGTCTTCAAGTTAACCACTACAATCCTCCTCCTGATGGTTTTAGTGTGATTTTTTTTTTTTTTAAGTTGCAAGTTTTCCTTTCTCAGGACGAGTTTTCTGAAGTATTTTGTGGAAGGCAAATAAGGAATGCACAAAACCCACCGGGAATACTCTTAACCGACTGCAGAACAAAGCTTCAAAGCAGGTTGCCTGAGCTCCATTCATCAGGTTAAATGCAGCTGAGACTGTACACAGCCCATCGGCCCCCTCTGAGGGGACTCCTGTGCACAAACGCGGTCACGTGATTAATCGTGGCAGGAAAGGGCCAACAAGTTAAGTCATGCCAGGAAAGCGATGAGTTGCTTTTGCCTAGCCCCAAAACATGGCGGTTGCAGACTGGCCCAGTGGCCTCCCCATCCAAGCTCTTCCTCTGGGCCTCCCCTGGGAAGTGCTGGGACCTGCGGGTTTCCTCCTTGCTCCCTCTGTGAATTCCCTGTCCCTTTCCTCAGGGCACCAGGGCGGGGCTAAAAAGAAGCTGGGAACGGTTCTAGAAGGAAGTGGGAGTGCACAGTTCTCTCCCTGTGCCTCTGTCCACCAGGAGGGCATCATGGGTAGCTGTCCCTAAAGGGGACAGGAAGCGGCTAGTTTTTTCTGTGTTTATTCAAAGGTTCCCTTTCTAGAATGGGAATTCCAGCTGATGGGACCAAAAGATCCTTCTCAGGAGAGCTTTAAACATGGACATCTGGTCCCAACCGCTCATTGTATGGATGATGAGACTGTGGCTCAGAGAAGTTAAGTGACTTGGCCAGGGTCACACAGGATTAGATCCCAAATAAGAATCCTGATTCTCCTTCTGATCCATCCATGACACGGCCTCCCAGGATCTCACTAAGATGGACTGAGTGTGATCCTAGCACAAGCTAGGACCTCTGAGGATCTCTTCCAGAAGGGGACCCATACGCCAGCCCCCCAAGCTCTGCGTTAGAGATGAGTTTACATCTGCAGAGGTCCAGGTAGGACCCCGTTGGGTGTCGCATAGCTGGGGCCTTACCGTGCCACCAAAGCTAGTGCATCGCAAACTCCAAGTCTCCTGTTTCTGGAGCCCTGGGTCAAGCAACCAGCATGCAAAGACAGACACGCACTGCACACACATGCACGGGGACACATCGGTGCGCAGGGGACGGGGCTCAGGGGAGAAACGTAGGGATGATGGCAGGCAGGAGGGAGGGAGGGAGGGAGGGAGGCATGCCACAGCAGTGCCATTAACTGACTGTCAATCAAGCCAGGGAAGCTTCAGGGCCAGAGTGTCCTAAAATGCTCAACCAGACGGGACAGATGTTTCTAGGGCGGTCCAGTCAGGGGTACGGGTGGTAGATGCGTTGGTGGGAAGGGTGGGGGGCAGGATTCATTCTGAACTGGAGAATTCCATTCCAGGCTGGAGGAAAACCTGGAGAATTCCAAGGGGAGTCCCGCGGGTGGCGCCCGGGGCCCCCCACCCCACTCGTTGGCATCGGACCCCCCCACTGGAGGGCACTTGGGTGAGCTGGTTGGTTTGGGCTGTGAAAACTCGGGGGTCCCCTCCCCTTCTACCATCAGCTACAGGACTTCAGTGGGTGCAACAGGAGCATGCAGGTCTAAATACACTCCGTGCCTCCCGTACACACCAGGAAAACACTCTTAGTTACTCACGTAGGCAAGAGCTGGGCCCTGCTGTAGTTGAACAATACAGTATAAAACAAATGTCAGAGTCATTCCAATCACGTGCACGTCCGGGGCTGGAGAATTAGGACTGCAATCCCGCCCTCTTCCCAGACAGCCTGGAGCCCCCGAGGTAATTGGGGGGCAGCAACTTTTCTTTGATCCTGGTTCCTTTCTGTTTCACTCGTTCCTTGTAAGAATTTCTCAGAGACTCAGACATTTCAAAAGTTTTTGTCATTGCGGGGGCCAAGGTGGGCTCTTGAAATGTGATCAATGAGCTACTGACTGAGATGGGTTTGCAGAGACAGAGAAAAAAGTGTCTGGCATATCGTAGGCCCTTGGTAGAGATCAGTCATTTTTAAGTATTGTTATGTCTTACGTTGACTATTATAGGGAAAGAAGAGGCAGCAGGAAGCAATGTTTCATGGCCGTGTAAACTTAACCGTTAGGATTACGTGTTCCTATACACTGTGCCAGAGATAGTTTGGAAATGCGGGATTTCCTGCATTTGTTGGAGGGGGGGGGGAGGTTTGAGCCACAAGTGGCGCCCGCCCCAGACAAGCTGTCTCTGTGATGGATCCAGAGCCGTCTGTGAGGTCTAGAAAGCAAGACCCCCAAGCTGTCTTCAGGCCTCCACACTGCCATCTCCCCAGCCCCAAACCTCCAGACAGAGGCGCCGGCAAGTCCCTCAAGCAGCCCCACTGTGTGTCCCCTCCTCGGGGACAGATGAGGCAGGGGCTAAGATGGGGGAGGAAGAAGAGACGGATGGACCCCAGGAGGGATGATTCTAGAAACTTGCTCTTCTTTTCCTCAAATTGCACCATTGTGGGTTTACCTGTAGGATTATCTGACAGCGATCCCTCTTTCCCACCCATCTAGAAGCCCGGTGAATTGAATGACAGCATCGCTGGGACTCATGGCCGGACCCCAGCCCACGATGCCCAGCACTCAGGGGACGCGCGGTCACGGCCCTGGACCAAAGCCCATAGCTGAGTGACACTGCTACTCCCATCCCCTGGGGTCCTAGTCAGAGGGGCACGTGGAGGAGTGACAGGGGCGTCCAGTCCTAGGGAGTTTACAGAGATTCGTTTACAGGGCGGTTCTCAATCTGGGTGCCCCAGAGGACACCTGGCGATGCCAGCGGCCGTTTTCGGCCGGCACGGCTCGGTAGAGATGTTGCTACCAGCATCTTGTGGGGGAGAGGTCGGGATGCTGCTAAAAGCCCTACAGCGCCCAAGTCATGAAACAGGACCCCTCAGGATGATGATCGGGGCTGAGGCGAGGAGTCGGCCAGAGCCAAAGGGCCCACCCAGCTGGAAAAAGACTCCTCCTGTGAGTTGCCGGGCAAGGGGCCCGTTAAACATGGATCCAGGGCCTCTCAACGGAGCCCAGAGACCCATGTGCTGGGCCTTAGCCACTGAACAGGAGTTGTACTCACCGTGATGCTCGTATCCTTCTTGCCCTTGTGGGAGGAGGCCACCACGGCCAGGTACTGGATGACTTTCTTGGTGTTTTCCGTTTTCCCGGCTCCGGACTCCCCTCTGAAAGACACGGGAACAGTGAGCCACTGGAAATAAGCCTATTCTCGTTCTAGAGCTCTGGGCCATTTGCCAGGTAGGGCAAGGGAGGCTCCCAGAGGGGAAGCGACTTGCCCAAGGTCATGGCACCGGCACAGAGCTGGGCTGGGCCTCAAATGCTAGCCGCCACCTCAATGAACGACTCCCGAGAGGGCCCAGGAAAGGATTCGGATGCAAAGACGAAGAAAGAAAAACTGAGTTTTCCTACCAAGGTCCAAACTTAGGTTTATCTGGAATCATCTACTTTTTGTTTAAAATATTTTATTTTTTTAGAGCATTTTCTAGGTTCGCAACAAGGTTGAGCAGAAAGTACACTGAGTTCCTCTATCCCCCTGTCCCTCGATGTGCACAGCCTCCCCCCGTGACTAACACCCCCCTGTCAGAGCGGTGCATTTGTTATAATCAATGAACTTACACTGACATATCATCACCCAAAGTCCGGAGTTTACATCAGGGTTCATGCTTTGGTGCTGGACGTTCTGTGGGTTTGGACACACGTAACGTGACATGAATCCATCATTATAGTACCACACAGAAGAGTTTCTCTGCAAATCACCTACTTTTAAGGCATCATGAGCTTCGTTGACAGATAGAAAGATCAGGCAAAGGGCAGCCTTCTGGGAAGGAAACAGGTACCTCTTAGAGTGCCAGACCCTAAGGTAAAACTTTTAGAAGCTTCCCTTACAGGTTATCCCACCAATCACTGGGCAGATTTAAGTCCCTTCCTCCTCAGGAGAAGCCCACTCTGATTGTAAGATGGCTAGCTAATGATCTGAGTCAAGTATCTGAGGATAAACCTGGTTGAAATAATTCACACTAAAGTATAAATGACTGATATGTTTAGATCAGCAGAGCACTGTTTGTCTTTTCAAAAGAGCACTCCTAGAATATGGCAGATTTTTTTTCAATCAAAGGGCCTTCTTGAACCACCTGCCTCTCTTGGCCACCAAAGATCATCATGGTGGGATTGCTTCACTCTAGGTTCCTAGGTACTGACTCTAATTCCCATCCTTCCTGGTGAATTGGAAGGACAGGGCCTCAACCAAAACTTTCTTCCCTTCTCGTCCTCCCCTCCCATTTTCTTGTTTTTCCTTTAGTTGCCTAGACTCTCTCATTTTCTGAGCTCACTGAATATTCTGATATGCAAGAGATAATTTTTTTTTAAGTCTGGAAAAGAATGTGTCTACCGCGAGGTCAGCTCAAGGTTCTCCACCCTGAACCAGTACCACAGCACTAATGCAGTCCCTGCTCTTTTTCCTAATTAGGAAAGAAAGAAATTAATCTGCCCTGCCAAGCACCCATTAACAACTTTGCTCATAGCTAAAAGAAGAAAGAAACACGTGCCCTGAATTTCTGGATCTAGTGCTGTGGGCCCCAATGTCCGGATATCAAGTGTCTGATCTCCGGGAACGCCGGCCTTAGACTTGCCCTCTCCCTCTTCCTAATGGTTATCCCAGTGGTCACATCATTTCATGTAGCCTCAGAGGTACTTTGTGAACCATGGAGTCAATTATCCCTATTTCTTGAGGGGAAAATAGAGTCTAAAAAAAAAAAAATTTTTTTTTTTTTTAATTTTAAGGAGAGAGTTGCCTTTTTAGGGGGTGGAGAGGTCCCATGCTAATTGTTTCACATGCATTATCTCCTTTAGCCTCCCTCCCCCAATCCTGAAGATAGGATAGACCACTTCCCAGTTATTACAGAAGAGGAACTCTGGCCCAGAGTGGGTAAGCAACTTGCCCTAGGTCACACAGTGAGGCAAGGGCATGGTCAGAACTGAAAGTCAGGTCTCTGATTCCAGTGCAGTCAGGACTCTTCCTACTACATTTGCCTAGTCATTCCACGACACAGGCCCACCCCTCTCGGAACTTGCTTTCTAAGGCCAGAGGAACCAATGAACCAAGCCATTCAGTCATTTACACCATAGTATGAATTACTTCAATCAGGCTAACATCAGAATGCTTGACAGACATCACCCCAGACTGAAGGGGCAGGTTCTGGTTGGAGCAAGAGGAAGGAGAGAAAATCTGAGTGTGGGAAGCCACCTCCATAGGTGATCCTGAGCCTATACAGCTCTAAGACAGTACACGCAATGTCCAGATCCCCAGATCCTCCCCTTTCCCACAATAATCTCGTTTTCCACCTTTATTTTCAGCCTCTCCCACCTCTTCTCTTTTACAACAAAGATATTGGCATGACCATGACTGTGGCCCTGGCCTTTGACCTTACGAGGGAGGGGAAGCAAGACATATACTCTGGGAATCTGCTTCTCCCCATGTGGGCTGCTTGGCTCAACAGTTTCTAAGTTTAATTGATAAAAATAAATTGTCCTGGGAAACTGTGCCAAAGAAAACTCCAAAGCTCCAGGCCCACGGATGTCTGAAGATTGATGTGCTCAGGGCTGCTTTAGAAACATTAATATCTTTGCTTTTCTGACCCCTGAACTCCGGGGGTAAAGATGTCTTCCTGAACGACGCACCCGAAACCTCTGTCCTATTTCGTAGGGAACTTGGTGCCCAGTTCCCTCCTCATGACCGTATCAGGCCTCCTGGCTTTGTAATCCTCCCACTGCCAAGTCCTGCCCCAAAGGCAACGGGCGCTTTAACCCCAGCTGGGCTGGCTTCATGGGAGGGCCCTGTGCTTGACTTTGCGTTCTGATGTTGCCATCTTGAAATTCTTAATACTTTTTGAGTAAAGGGCTCTGCGTTTTCATTTTGCGGAATTTTACACATCATGTGGCTGGTCCCGGGTCCTAGGGTTGAACACCATTTACAAGTCCATTTCAGCCTGTGGTCAGCCCTTGGCAGCAAAGCCAAATTAGCTCTGGGTTTCAGAGCTGTTCAGTCCCTGGTCCTCATGGGACTCCTGCCCCTGTAGCCGGGGAGGTCCTCTAGCAATTGTGCTGTTCAACTCCTACACACCCTGCAAAGCCCAGATAAGCATTGCCTCTGTTTTGAATGCTGCCTCTAGACAGGAGCAATGCCTCCTTCCCCTACAGCATCAATCAGCAGAACAGCTCAAGCGGCCCCAAGGTGAGACTGTCTGAGTTCAAATCCCTGCTGGGCCAGTTACCTGTGTGACCTTGGGCAGGTCATTTAACTACCCTTGCCTTGGTTTCCTTACCTACAAAATAGGTATAATTAAAGCACTTACATGATTGTTGTAAGGATTTATTTTTTTTTAATTTTTTAATTTTTTTTTTAAGATTTTATTTATTTATTTGAGAGAGAGAGAATGAGAGATAGAGAGCACGAGAGGGAAGAGGGTCAGAGGGAGAAGCAGACTCCCTGCCGAGCAGGGAGCCCGATGCGGGACTCGATCCCGGGACTCCAGGATCGTGACCTGAGCCGAAGGCAGTCGCTTAACCAACTGAGCCACCCAGGCGCCCCTGTTGTAAGGATTTAAATAAGTGAATGTATAAAAGTGTTTAGAACAGTGCCAGATATACAAAAAGGCAAGCCATGATTACTTATAACCATTTCTTCCCTAATGCTTATATAAATACTTATATATTAATGCTTATATAATGTTTATATTCTGTTTATATCATTATCTTCAACATTCATACTATTATTAAAACATAAATCCTATTCTATTTTTCCACTGTATAAGCCAGGAGTCCGCAAACCAATTCCTGTAAAGAGCCAGATAGTAAATACTACTGTAGGCTTTGTGGGTCATGCATTCTCTGTCCCAACTACTCAGCTCTGCCGTGGTCAATAAAACTTCATTTACAAACAACAGTGAAGGGCCGCATTTGGCCCACCAGTCAGAGTTTGCCAACCCCTGGCAGTGGTCTCCCAACGCTTTCCTGTCCATTTTAGATTAAAGTTCAAAATCTTCCCCAGGGCCCAGAAGACCCCCGCCCCCAGCTCCCTCTGACCTCCTGCCCCACTACCCCCTTCTCTCTTAATCCAGCCCCTTGTCACATACAGGTTACTCCGTGCACACATAGCTCTCTCTCAACCCAGGGCCTCTCCATACTCACCTAGGCCCCTGTTTGTTCACACTCTATGAACTACATGCTAGACCACAGGACTCAGCTCTAAACATTACATTTGCTCACTTTCCAGTTTCTTGATGGCATAATCGCCTATAGTAAATTGTGAGTCCCGACTGGGCTTATCTGGACCCCTAATTATTTTTTTTAATTTTTTAAAAAGATTTATTTATTTATTTGACAGAGAGAGACACAGCGAGAGAGGGAACACAAGCAGGGGGAGTGGGAGAGGGAGAGGCAGGCCTCCCGCTGAGCAGGGAGCCCGATGCGGGGTTCGATCCCAGGAACCCAGGGATCATGACCTGAGCCGAAGGCAGCCACCTTAACGACCGAGCCACCCAGGCGCCCCCGGACCCCTAATTATTTTGAAAAAGCTCATATCCTGCTATCAACATGTTGGTCCTCAAGTCACTTTGGCTGATTGTGACAATAGCCCAAATGAAATTTAATAAGGAGAGTTAAGCGGATGATGGTTTGGGGGCAACTGGACACATGTGCAAATAAAAGTTGAATGGCTACAGCCAATGCCCACTCACTGGGCGCTGGCCATGTTCAGGGGCAGTATGCTAGGGCACAAGGACACTGTCCCACCCTCACTGAGCTTACGTTCCAGGAGAGGGAGACAGAAATTAGCCAAGGAAATGAGTAAGTCATTTAAATCAGGGTCATCTGAGGGTCTGTTATGGCTATATCAGGGCGGCACGATGGGGGGCTGGGGCCAGGGGGTCTGTTGGTGGGTAGCCAGAGGGGGAGCAGAGCTCTGCAAGATGCAGGTGGTAGCCTGATGCGTGGGGTGTGTTACTAACAGTGAAATCACTAACGAAAAGCCACAAAAATGCACTGTGGTACTAAATCTAGCACGCAAAGGACACAGTCAGGGAGCTGAAACACAAAGGCAGAGCTCCCTCTGCTGGGAACGTGTGCGTCATCGGGCTCTGTGCATCTTGGTTGGGGGTTACAAATAAATTTTAGCAAGTAGGTGAATTTGCAAATATGGAATCAAGAAATAATAAGGACCGACTGTATATATATCTTTATATATACTTATGTATATTTTTTAAGTCTGGAAACAGTCACAGCTACCATCCATAGAGGGGGGGTTAAATAAAACACAGCATTTCTGGGCAGCCTCAAGGAGGGAGGCTGGATTACGCATGATCAGACAGAACGCCCTCCAAGATCCACTGCTGAGTGGAAAAAGCAAGAGCAGATCAGCACATGCAGGAGGCAATCATTGTGTTTTCTAAAATCTAGAGTTCTGGATCCTCCTGGGGAGGAAAAAAAAAAAAAAAAAAACCCAACCAGCTCTGGGAACAGTTCATCAGCATTCTCCCATGGCATAAGTTTGTCTGGGGAAGGATCACAGCTGCCCCTCGAATGGGTGTGAGCTTTCCAGTTTGCCACAGTCCCCACCACTCCCTAATGTCACCCCTGACCTAATCCACCCCTTTCTGTTCCCTACCAGCCTCTCCGAGGCATTAGCATTTGTAACTTCTGGTCTGAGGATACAATGAATGTCTGTACGTGGCTAGCTATAGATCTACCAGCCAGGCCTAAATGCATTAAGATAATCATGGACATAGCTTATCATGATTATGATTCGCCACTAGTCATCATCTGTCACCCCATACGGTTCTCCTTGCTTTCGCCTGGCATGGCTGAGGGCAAAGCTGCACTTTTAAAAATAACTGACAAGTAACAGTTATGTTCGCTGAGCGTTAAATGACATCATCAGGCACTGGGCGCTGTGCTTTCCGTGAATTAACTCATATATTCCTCACAGCCGCCCTGTGAGGTGGGTGCAGCTGTCTACTTCACAGGCAAGGAAACTGAGGCGCAGACAGGGTAGGTGGCTGTCTGTGAGATTATGGCAGAGCCGAGTCCCAGACTCCCTTCTTCTCTGTCTAGCTCGCTGGCTGCCCCTAAAATGAAAATCTGGCCTGTTCTGGAGCCAAAATGGCCCTATGTTGCCTCGCTTGGGGCAGCCAAGTATAGTCACATCGCTTAGGGGCCAAAGGGACCCCAGCACCCCCTATCACTTTACTTCGCCAGCCAGCAGGGTTGGCTAACAGTCTGAGGACCCCTGTGCCAGGGTGGGCTCACTCCCAGCCTAGCCTGGGCTCCCCATGAGCTGAGACCAGGGCCCTCTCTTCAGCCCCTGCATGCGCCAAGTAACCCCAGACGGGTTTCTCCCACAAGACCCGCACCCAGGGGTCAGCAATCGGGGGGATGAACCAGACATTCTCACTGCAAAATGAGCACCATGATCTCCAGGACCCCCCAGTCCTCCCCCAGCTCATGTTTGCCGCCCCTTCTGAACTCCCCAACGGGCCACAGAGGGGAGGCATGGGAGCCCCTTTCCTCTGTTGGCAGGGACTCCCCAGAGCCACACCACCCTCTCTCCACCCCAACGCCATTGGTGGGTGTACACAGTTTGGAGTCAGCCATGCTTTCGGCATCCCCCAGAAAGATGCCTGTGCCGGGTGTTGCCATCCCTGTGAGCTCACTGGCTGGCCCACCTGCCTCACAGGCGCACGTCACGCTAGATAAAAACCTGGGTGTTCCCAGCTCCACCCCAGGCCACTGAGTCAGGAGTCTCCCGGGTGAACCCAGACCGTCAGGCTCCTGAACCAGTCGCTCAGCAACTGATGTGCAGCCACATCTGGGGACAGAGTCTAGCAGGACCTGCACCCCAGGGGTACCTGAGATGGTTTTAAGCAGTCATAGTCCCCAAAATTACCTGACCAGGGAAACCACAATTGGCACACATGATGACTAAACGCAGCAGGTACAATGCGAACCAGGTGATGAGGCTTAACATCACCAGGGACAGGTCACATTAGTGTCATGTGGATGTCACATGGGTTTGACGTACCCCCTGATATGGTGGGATGAAGAAGGCAGCTCACCTCGGCGTCATTCTCCCCAAAACCCATAACCCCAGTCTAGCGACTGAGAACATCAGACAAACCCAAACTGAGGGATGTTCTGCTAAATCCCTGATCAGTCCTCAAAACTGTCAGGGTCAGGGGCGCCTGGGCGGCTCAGTCGGTTAAGCGTCTGCCTTCAGCTCGGGTCATGATCCCGGGGTCCTGGGATCGAGCCCCGTATCGGGCTCCCTGCTCAGCGGGGAGTCTGCTTCTCCCTCTCCCTCTCCCTCTGCCCCTGCTCATGTTCTGTTTCTCTCTGTCAAATAAATAAATAAAATCTTTAAAACAAACAAACAAACTACCAGGGTCATGAAAAACAAGAAAGTTTGAGAAACTGTCACAGCCAAGGAGAGACGAGGGAGATAGGACGACAAGATGTCATTCCGGATGGAATCGTGGGACAGAAGCACATTAGTAGAAAACCGTGAAACCTAAGGTCTATAGTTTAACAACGACGAACCAACATCGTTGTCTTAGTGTGATAAACGTGGTGACGTCACATGTTACTATCAGGAGAAACTGAGACTTGGCAGGTGGGATATAGGAACTCTCTACACCATCCTGGCAACTTTTTTTGTAAATCTAAAATCATTTCAAAAGTATTCTATTTTTTAAGTGATTCCACTTAAAGAATAATACTAATTTAACAATCAGGTGCACATACAGCCAAAATCCTAACCACGGTGCCAGGAAAATGAGGTCCGGGAAACATGAGTTCTTTTTCAAACCAATCTCCAGAATCAGGAGCCTTACACCACACAGACTTTGCTTTTGTGGCTCCTGCATCTGGGGTCCTACCTCCCCATCCTCAAAGAAAGAAGCTGAGGAATCACAGAGGAAGTTCTGCCCACAAAGTTGGACGTCATCATATATTTGTTTGGGAATAAAAAAATTTTTTAAGATTTTATTTATTTATTTGAGAGAGAGCACAAGCAGGGGGAGTGGCCGGCAGACGGAGAGGGAGAAGCAGACTCCCCGCTGAGCAGGGAGCCCGATGCGGGGCTCGATCCCAGGACCCTGGGATCACGACCTGAGCCGAAGGCAGACGCTTAACTGACTGAGCCACCCAGGCACCCCAAGGATAAAATTTAAAATGACCTAAGAGCTTCAAGTGTTTCACTAACTCCATGGAGGGTCAGCAGTCATCCAAAAAGGATATTTGTAAATAACATGGAAATGTGACATCAGTGGAATGTCAAGTGAAAAAAAGCAAGAGAAAAAGATGTATGCACACAATTGAGTTCGTGTTTATGTTCAAAACTGCCTAGGAAAAACAACAACAACAAGAAGAAGGGGCTACACCAAGGCTTACTGGGGCCAAACTTGGCAGTGGACTGTGGGTAAAGTTTTCCTATTGTTCACTGCTGGGTATTTATCCGCTTTACTCTTACAGTTACAAAAAAATTAAATATATGGGCTCGCATGCATTTTACATTTCAATTTAATTTAAATTAAAAATTATTTATTTAGCCTTTAGGGTAGAATGGAAAAAAGAGAAAAAGCAAGTGGAGAGAAGTTTATTGATTTGCCTAAAGCTGGGAGTCAGCAAATTTTTCTATAAAGGGCCAGAGAGTAAACATTTGAGCCCCTGAGGCACACAAATGATTTCTGTTGCACGTACTCAACTCAGCCATAGTAGCGCAAACTCAGCCACGAGCCACACAGAAATGAATGGGTGTGGCCGTGTTCCAATAAAACTTTATTTATAAAAACAAACAGAGGGCCAGATTTGGCCCTTGGGTGACAGTTTGCTGACTCCTGGCATAAAATCACAGAAGTCTAACTCAGGGATCCTCGGATCTGTGAAAGCAGAGATTCACTGCAGCCAGGATTCTGATTCTTAAGCCTGGGCCTCACCCTCAAAAACCATGGTGCCTCCAGCAAGCGAAGGCTCAACAAAACTCTGGCAAAATGCCACCACTACTTCAGACAACAGCCAACAATGGTGCAGGATCTACTACGTGCCAGGACACATGCTCAGTTCTTCCCCGACATTGCCCCTTCGATCCTCCCAACCACCCTAGGATGTGGCCACAACCGACAGCCCCATTCTACAAATGAGGAGACTGAGGTTTGCAGACTTACCCAGCTTGCCCAAGCACAAACTGCTGCCATGCAGCAAGGCAGGAAGGCAGACCTAGCCCTGTGCCTCCAAGGTCCCACCTCTGAACCACAAGGGCTGCCCTCTTGAGATTATCTGTGACCCTCAGTATTGCACTGCGTTATCAAAATCCTGTAGGCTTTTACCAAGAAGCGTTTCTTCTTCAAAAACAGAGCAGAAGGGATGGGGGGAGGTGGGTCAAAGTAGGAGGCCTGCTTGGGAGGGAACTCCGGCCAGGCCATAGGTGAGGCACCCAGTGGAATCCCCTTGGAAACCCTGTCGTTTTACAAGAGTCAATGCGGGCCCCAGGGGAGAGCGGGAGAAGGGAGCTGTCGGCCTGAGTCACCTCCCCTGGGGGAGAGACTGGCCTGAGACCAGAGTCTGAGCACCCCAAGTGGGAAGTGCAAACCCAGGTGACTCATGCCCCAGACTCTGACAGCACCAGTGTGCGTCCCCAAGAAGCCCTTCTGGCCTCCTTGAATGGTCAGAAAGATCTGATCTACCTCTTTTCCACGCCTTCATCCCAGCCTGCAAGACCCTGCCTGGTTGGCTCCCTGACCACACCTTCCTATCCACCCCCTTCCCCACTCTGCCCCAGCCCATCCAACCTTCTCTGTTCCCCAAAAGGCAAATGGTCCCTACCTCAGGACCCCTCCCCTTGCTGTTCCCCACCTGAAACTCTTCTCCCAAATTCTTCTGGGGGCTGGCTCCTTGTCACAAAGGTTTCACATCATGCCTTACAAGTGGTTGAGCCAGCATGGGCAGGCTGAAAATCTTTTTCTCTAAACCAATGCACTAAATACAAAAGCCACCAGTGTGGGTCCTGGATGTCCGGGAATGGCTCTTCCCAGACAGAGGGCTCCTTCTGAGGGACACACTCTGGCCAAACTGACCTCTTAGTTTCTTAATTAGAACATGCTCCATCTGACTCCAGTTGCCTTTGCACATGCTGGAACCGCTTCCCCCTTTTCCTTTGCTATTTCTGCCAAAATATCACGTCTTTGGAGAAGCCTTTCTCGTTCTGCCCGATTAGAATACTTCTTATGTGTAGATTCTTCTAGTTCCTTACGTGTTTCAGTCTTTGTAATTTTCACAGTTTGTAATTACACACTTACTTGAGTGATTTAAGAAAATGTGTATGTGGTTTTCTTTTCCAGTTTCTGAAAAGGTAAGTCAAGCAGTAAGTTCAGGTAGTCTAAAAGACAAGTGTGGGATTACCGTCCTAGTGCTGACTTCCCTCTTAAGAAGAGGGGTCCTGTTTATTTTTGGCCCATTCCCGGGTGCCTTATACCCACCAGGAGGCCTGGCCCCATTAAAGCTGCCGAGTAAGGAGCGATGGTGGGAGTGGTGTAGGGGTTAGGATCGAAGGGAAGGGTACAAGTTTCTCGTTGCTGCTATAACAAATGACTAGAAACTCAGCATCTATGATCACGCAGTTCCAGAAGTCAGACGTCTGACATGGATCTCCCTGGGCTAAAACCAAGGCGTCAGCAGGGTTGTATTTCTTGCTTTCTGGGAGCTTCAGGGGAGAGTCCAGTTCCTTGGCTTTTCCAGCTTCTAGAGGCTGTTCTCATCGCAGGCATCGTCCCTCGTCAAAGTCAGCAATCGTGGGTCAAGTTCTCACGTTGCATCTCCCTCTGACCCTCTGCTCGGCCTCCCACTTCCACTTTTAAGAACCTTGTGATGACACTGGGCCATCTGGATACTCTTGATAATCTCCCTGTTTTAAGGTCTGCTGATTAGGAACCTTAATAGCATCGGCGACCTTCATGCCCCCAGGCCACCTGACCTGACATACTCACAGCTTCCAGAAATCAGGATGTAGAGATCACTGCAGGCTCATTATTCTGCCCATGACAGGAGGGATTTTTCCTGAGAACTGAAGATTCTCTGAGTGATTCTAAATTGAGTTAATACATAATCCTCTGACTATGTATTTGGGTCTTCGAAGACACAGTGACACCAACCACTAAATACAGCACGAATGTGCTCGCTCACTGCGACTTGTTAGGGCAGTAATTTAATACGAGCCAAGATTTCCTCGCTAACAGAGACGCCCTCCACCTTCCCAGAGCTGTTATGCAGAGAGATGCAATCCTGTCTGTAAATAGCTCAGGGTCTAGCATGCAGTACGTGCTCACTAAATGCTCATTTTAGAAAGGGGGACATTGCAGAACAAGATGGCACCAGGTATCATTGACGAGTTTGGGTGTGCCTGCCTCAGCGTGAGGACTTCTGTTCAGCCAAAGTTGAGCGCAGCTCTACTCCGTGCCAGACACGAATGAGGCGCCTGGGAAGGTCAACACAAGCTCTGCCCTCACGGACCTTTCTCTTTAGCAGGTTGGATCTCGACTGTAGAAAAACAGGAAAAGGCAGCTCCACTTACGTGCACAGAATGGACTGGTCCTCTCGATCTGAGAACAGAAAGAAAAAAGGCCATGAGTTAGAATTAGCTCTGAGCAGAGGGTCTGGAGATAGCGCCTCCCCCCAAGCCCCCCCCCGCAACCCAATCCTAAGCTCCTGCACACTGGCCCCAACAAAGGTGGTGAGGGGCCACCTGGGCTTATTGCCCAGGGCGCAGGGGGCAAGAGCAGAGCCAAGAGGACAGCAAGGCTCCTTTCGGCACTCCTCCCTACCCCCCAAGTCCTGGAGGCAGCCCCAGAAAGATGCTGAAGCCTGATGAGTTCAGAAGGCAGTGGGCATTCTAGCCCCTCCAGTTCTGGGTGTGTGTGTGGGGGGAGGGGGTCCCAGAAGCCCACTCTGCCAGACAGAGCAGACTGGGGTCTCACTCGGCCACTTCTCAACTCCGTGGCCTTGGACGAGTAGTCTTAACCCCTCCGTGCCTCAGTTCCTGCATCTAGAATATAGGGTAGTAGAAAGTTTGGGTTTGAAAACCTAGCATGTCCTCTTCTGGGAAGAGCATCATCCTGTGTTCCTCTAGGAGATGGGCCTCCGACCCCACCCCTGCCGTCATATACAGTCTTGGTGTGGCTGCACCACTTGGTCCCCCAGCCAAGAGGATGCGGAAGCACAGTGGGTGGACAGAGCCCTGAGCCCTCACTTCCTGCCCCCAGGTCCCGAGAAGCCCATTCCTGCCATTTCTGAGCGTGGCTCTCCAGTCTTCCCACCCCATCTGTGAGCTCCCTGACAATCCTCCCCTCCATACATTCCTCTCCTAGATAAAGTGCTGAGTCGGTCTCTGTTGCTGACCACCCCAGAGAACCCCGGCAGGGAATATAGGGCATCGTGAGATTAAATGTGATTAAGCAGACATTACTGATCACCTTCTACTCTTTATTTTTTTTTTTAAGATTTTATTTATTTGAGAGAAAGAGCAAGAGAGCACAAGCAGGGGGAGGGGCAGAGGGAGAGGGAGAAGCAGGCTCCTCGCTGAGCAGGGAGCCTGATGTGGGGCTCGATCCCAGGACCCTGGGATCATGACCTGAGCTGAAGGCAGCTGCTTAACCAACTGAGCCACCCAGGTGTCCAATCACCTTCTACTCTTAAAGTGGCCTCAGAGGGTAGAGCCAGGGTCTGGAACCCACTTCCTGCCCTACGAGGGATACAGGGACGGTTACCAACAATTTCAACCATCGGCGAATTAGCCATAACCGAAAAATCAGAGCATCTTATCTGCTGACGGGCAAAGCCAAAGTGGCAAGTGTTTCTGAAATCCATCCCCTGGCTCCATCCTTGCTGTCACGGTGCTCAGGCCCTCTTGATCCACACCGCGCCAGAGATCTCCCCGGGTCTTGTCCCGTCCTTCTCCGAACCCCTTCTCAGAGTGATCTTCCTAACACACCGAGCTGACGATCACTCTGCAACTTAACACTCTCCCACTCTGGAAGTTTCTTAAAAAGTCCAACATAAATCTACCATAGGGCCAGAATTCCAGTCCTGGGAATATACCCAAGAGAATTGAAAGCACGTGTCCCTGCAAGACTAGCTCATGAACATTCACAGCAGTGTTGGCCTAATAGCTAAAAAGTGGAAGCCACCCAAGTGCCCATCACCTGGGGAATGGATAAACAATACGAGGTAGATTCATACCAGGGAATATTATTCAGCCATAAAGGCAACGATGTCCTAGCGACACATGCTATGACGTGGATGACCCCCCAAAGACATTGTGCTAAGTAAAGGAAGTCAGATACAAAAGGCCACATATTATAGGACTGCATTTATACAAAATGTGTAGAGTAGGCAAATCCGTGAAGTCAGAAAGCAGGCGGGGGGTCACCAGGGGCTGGGCGTGGAGTGGCTGCAAATGGGCCTTTGGGGTTCTGAAACTGGATTACAGTGATGCTGACCTAAGTCTATCGATTTACTAAAGATCTTTGAAGTTCACACTTAAAATGGATGAATTTTTGGTACTCAAATTTTATCTCAATAAAGCCATCTTCATTTTTTTTAAGATTTATTTATTTTAAAGAGAGAGAGAGCGTGAGCAGGAGGGGCAGAGGGAGAGGGAGAGAGGACCTCCAGCAGATTCCACAATGAATGTGGAGCCTGACACGGGGCTTGATCTCAGGACCCCGAGGTCACAACCTGAGCAGAGGCCAAGAGTCAGACGCTCAACTGACTGCACTACCCAGGTGCCCAATAAAGTCGTCTTTAAAAAGCTAGTGTCCAGGGCTCCTGGGTGGCTCAGTCGGTTAAGCATCTGCCTTCGGCTCAGGTCATGATCCCAGAGCCCTGGGATCGAGTCCCGCATCAGGCTCCCTGCTCAGCCGAGAGTTTGCTTCTCCTTCTCCCTCTGTCCTTCCCCCAACTTGTGCTCTCTCTCTCTCTCTCTCTCTCTCTCTCAAATAAATAGAAATCTTTAATAAAAAATGAATAAAAATAAAAAGTTAGTGCCCTTAGGTAAGGCCCGCAGTCCTGAACATGGCACCCAAGACCTCCCATAACTGGCCCAGCCCACCTCCCCAGCCTTGGCACCCCTGTGTCCTTCACTCTGGTGCCTCAGTGACCCGCCCCCCACCTCCGAGCACACTCCTGCCTTTGTTCAGGCTGCCCTCTTCTTTGTTTCCTGGCCCCTTCCTGGTCCCTCAGCCTCAAAGATGACACCTCCTCCAAGAAGCCCCCGCCACGGTGATGGAGCCGGGGGTGGCTTGGCTGTAAATCCCCTTCAACGCTGTCAAGCTATCACAAATCGCCAACCTTGGTAGAGAGAGTAAGCCCCAAGAAAAGCCCCCAGCCCCCTCCAGAATCCCACTGTTGTCTCCAAGTCCCTCCCAGATAGAAATTCAGGAGCTCTCTCACTGGTTCCTGCCCGACCCCAAGACAGGGGTGACCTTCCACACCCCTGGTCCCATAGGGACCTGTGCTTCCAGAGCGCTCTGTCCCGGGTTTGCTTTTTTCTGTTTTCTTGTGTCTGTGCCCCACAGGACCATGGAGTCCTCAGGCAGAAGCACCCAGTTCTGGACCTCGCTTCCTTCAGTTTCTGGACCCCCAGCTCCCAAGCCCTGAGCTCCGGACACAGAAAGTTTAGCTTGGTGAGCTCTGCAAAAAACCACCCCCAAACCTAGAAGAAGTGGGCTTCGTCATGGGGAAGCTCGATATACATGCGAAAAACTGACTCATTTATTCATTCATTCAACAAATATTTTAAGGGTATCTACCAGATATTGGACATGACGCTGACCCTAAAAATACCACATAACCGTATGTAATACCTAGCACCTCCTCCGTGCCATGCATTGTTTTAAGCATTGACCTGTATTAACCCACATTAGACCCTCACATATCCTACGAGATAGGCTCTTTTTATCCCCGTTGTACAGATGGAGAAACTGAGACACACAGAAACTTTTAAACTTGCCCAGAGTTACACAGCAGTGGGTGAGGCAGGATTTGAACCCCAACCTCCTATTTATTGGGCCAGATAGAGCATCGGGCACTTCTCACGTGTGGCCTTTGATCCTGACCCCTTCAGGGTTGAGGAAACAGAGGTTAGGTAGCCCAAAGTCACATGGCCACTTCGGTGACTGATCAGGGTTCTCAAACACGTGCGTCAGAGTTCGGGTTCTTTCTGCCTCCCCAGGTACGACAGCACACAGGAAATGGGACATGGGTCCTGAGGGGCCACGGCCGCAGGGGACTAGGGAAGGCATTGGGGGACAAGGCAGCTTGGGGAGATCAGCATGGCCCAGCCAAGGGAAGGTGTGAGGCCTATTCCCAGGCCAGGAAGAAGCTGTGCTAAGGTCCAGGTGGGAAGAAGGAACCAGGGCATGGAGTGGCCTCTGGGATAGAAGGATCCACTTCCTAAGAATCAGATCTCAAATCCACACATCGGCCCACCACCCCTGACACACCTAGTCTAAGAACCATCACTTTAGGCCCACACTGTCTGTCTCCCCATATTAGAAAGCAAGCTTTATTGGGGAAGTAGGAAGTTATATGTTTTGTTTAACATTGTATCTCCAGGGCGCCTGGGTGGCTCAGTTGGTTAAGCGACTGCCTTCGGCTCAGGTCATGATCCTGGAGTCCCGGGATCGAGTCCCGCATCGGGCTCCCTGCTCGGCGGGGAGTCTGCTTCTCCCTCTGACCCTCCTCCCTCTCATGCTCTCTGTCTCTCATTCTCTCTCTCGCAAATAAATAAAATCTAAAAAAAAAAAAACATTGTAGCTCCAGTACCTGGCACATAGCAGGTGCTCAATTACATTTGTTAGATGGATGGACGGATGGGAAGATGAATGGCTGGCTGGCTGGATGGGAAGATGGATGGATGGATGGATGGACGGATGGGTGGGTGGATGGATGGACGGATGGGTGGATGGTTGGATATGGAGAAGGCCGTTCCTATGTGTCACTGGGAAACAGCGAGGACATTAATGACCATATCTAGAGGGGGGAGTTCTATCTCATAGAGAAGATCTGGCCCACCGCAGGGCAAGATGAACGAGATGATTGGGCAAGCTCCATGGACCTTGTGCCACCTCCAATCAATTCTCCTTTTCTTCTCTCAGATCACAGATGGACGTTCTGGTGACCCGGTTGAGGCAAATCCTCACAATAAAAGGCAGAAGTACCAAAAGACTACTCAATTCCTCTTCCTTGCTCTCAGTTTTTCCACCTTGAGGTGGTAGCATGGACCTCAGCTGCCTACGAGCGCCATGTTCAGGGAGTGTGGAGACACTCCATTCAGGCAAGTCTGACCCCTGAGCTGAGGGCCAGGGGGACCTTGCAGGGAGAAGGGCCCCAGGAACAAGACGGAGAGACACAGCACTCTCCTTCTGCATCAGAACTCCATCCCCACATAGTCCCATCTTCCAGGTCAGCTGCACTGACTCCTACGGATACCCCCATCTTCTGCTACGATTCCTGGCTGCTCCATACCCTTCCAGAAACATCCACATCGGAAACACCCACACATGTGTCTAACGACAGACGCCTGAGTTGGTCACTGCAACAACATCAGCAGTAGCAAAAGACCAGATGCAAACCATTTAACTGGTCTGTCCACTGAAGATGAGCTAGTCAATTTTTCAGTATTTAAATTCTGGTACGGCCATGTAAGGGCACATTAGGCAGCCAGTAAAAAGGACCAAGCAGGGCACCTGGGTGGCTCAGTTGGTTAAGTGTCCAACAAGGCTGCATGAAGGTGGTGACAGAGACTGGAGGGACAGAGACAAGCCAAGGAACGCCAAGGATGGTCAGCCACCCCCTGAAGCCAGGAGGCAGGTGTGGCCCGGATTCTCCCTCAGAGTTTCCAGAAGGAAGCAACCCTGCCCAGGCCTTGACTTCAGGCAGAAAAACAGAAGACAAGCCTTAAAGGTCAGCAAGGCTCGGTGGGAAAAGACAGCAGTCAGTATCACCTCTCCTGTGGAGGGGAAATCTGCAGGGGCAGGTGCCCGGCTCTGGCACGACCACCAGCTCCTCGTTCTGGAATCAGGGAATATAGATATCTGTGCCTCCAACTTCCAGCCAAAGGAGAAACCCACTCAGGAACAGAGCCAGATAAGAAACCCATGAAAAACTGAGTCAGGAAGCGGGTGAGGGGCGGAGGAACCACACCCCCTGCAATCAGAACGAGGCAGAGAGAAACATGCCCCGCAGGGGGCTGGCCCAGACAACCCCCGCTATTTTAAGGGATGATTTTGAGACTGACTGACAGATGGACAGGCTATCTTGATTCATCAGTCCAGGGAGAGGGACAGGCTTTCCCAGCAGCCTTGGGAAGCCTGGCCCAGAGCACAGGGATTTTATAGGGTCCGACAGCCCAGGAGCAGAGGTGTGTGGGGCTGGGGCCGGCATTCCAGCATCACCCAGCCCAGAGACCTGGGGTGCTCCTTACCTCACACACACCCCTAAACATGCCTCTCCCCTCCTCCCCGGACTCGGGTCCGGCCTTGGATGTGCAAGTCTGCGGGTCAGCTTTCCGAGGAGATAAAGGACTCCGGTGGTCCGCCCCCTCGAAGAAAGCCTGAAGACTCTCAGGGGACGCCCAGCTCCCCACAGACTGGCTATTTCGGCCCGATCCCAAACACAATCTCGTGGTTTATGGCTGGGGAGCCAGAGGCCTGCAGGCTGACCATAAAAGGAGAAAACCAGGCTGGGACCGAGAACAGACCCAGGCTCCCTGCTTCTCTTCCTTCCCATGCCAGACTGCTAGGGGGACCCAGTGAGAGGGAGGGGGCCAGACCTATGTTGCTGTAGGGTCACCACTCCCCACCCCAGCCCAGTAAGGAATGGAGGACACGGCCTCTCCTGCGTGGGGAAGAGCAGTTGCCTACCCAGTGCCACACGTGAAGGTGAATGTCAGTGCTGGGCCTCCTCAGCTAACGCCTGTGGCACTCGCTGGGAGCAGGCCACGTGTTCCCCACCCTCTGTCCAAATTAACCCTTGCACCAACTGCGGTAGGCCCGGTTCTTAGCCTCGCGGGACAAAAGAGGAAACTGGGCACAAAGAGGTGGGGGCATTGGCAGAACAGGGATTTGAACCCAGCTCCAGGGCCCATGCCCCAACCCACTACACTCTGCAGGTCAGGGCCCTTCTCTTTCTCTGGGCCTTCCTCTCCTACCCTTGTCCTCCGGCAAAACTGGTAGGAAGAGATT